>NW_027255896.1:22379905-23749905 GCF_043229965.1 Drosophila suzukii | reverse complement strand
CACCACTTTGCTGTACGTAGCTCCTTGACTTTTATGAATAGTAATGGCTTCTGCAGGTATCACTGGAAACTGCTTTCGGTCAATGGTAGTGGACTGGCTAGAATTAATCTGAAAGCTCTTGATAATCTTAACAACTGGGGTCCATGAAGGCTCTTGACGGTGACTGCACTTTGATCGTGCACTAACTCCTATGCTTTCATCTAAGAATTGTATCCAAAAAAATATTCGGAATGTTGGACGTACTGAAGCCTATCTCCCTAAGAACACCTGTGGCTCCATTAACGAGACCATCTGATGTATCTACATTGACCGTCATCATATATTTAGCAGTGGTTTTTAAAATCAGTGAGGTACACAAACCTTGTGTTTCAGATGTTTTTAATACCCTAGCTTGTTCCAGACATCTGTTCCTCTGCTCTGAGCTAAGTTGTGCAGACTTAACTGAGTCTATAGCTTCCGAGTTAAACTGATCAGTGGGAATCGAGCTGAGCTTCTCCCTATTGTACCGATCTGTGTCCTGATTGCTTGAGAAAAGGTGAATTGCGTCATTTGGTACTTGACTTTCATCGGAAATTCGGGTTCTAAGTAAACTTATGTCATCAGACGACATTTGGCCGGACGCCATGTTATTGAGTGCAATTGCAAACGGCTGGTCATCTCGCTGTCGCATTATCTCTGTGAGTTCGAAAAACATAAAAGGGCTCCACAGGTAAGATCCAAATATAGCACTGTATGCGACGGCGGCTGAAAAATCCAACGATCACATACTGGCCGCAATTGTCTAAGATCGCCGAACACGATGACCGAAATACCTCCGAAGGGAGCATCGACGTTGGAAAAAATTTGCTTTAGGCAAGAGTCCAAGTGGGAAAACATTGTTAGTTATATAAGTACTTTGAGATCAATAAATCTAGAACGCAGGGTATTTAACAAATTCAGACCCAGCCTGATTTACAGGGAGAGAGAACATGGAATGAAGAGTGGAGCCTCCGATTCCAAAAGCAGCTTTGCCTGTGGGAGCGCACAATAATATTTTAACCGAAGTTGGGTCGCATCCTGCTCTACCATTATACTCCTTGGAAAGGGACTGAAATAGCGTAGAAATAAGTCTACTCTTGCCGACACCTGCTCCGCCTCCTACGAACTCATAAAAACTAGCATATCTTCTTGCATTATGCAAAACAAACAAATTGAGGGATCTAACTAAAGTTCCTAAGTTTTCAGCGGAAATAATTGGCGGGAGCTTTATTATCCGGATATTGCTATCCGGATCAATTTCTTGAACATTGTTGTTTAAGTTTAAAACATTTATTTGAGAAGATATTTCCGGAAAAGCTAGGGCCCTAAACTCCTCATTAACTGCGGCCTCCTCATCTATATTTTCCTCATTATTCTCCTCTACTTCCATGGCCCTTCTAAGCGCGTCTTCCAAACTTTCTATGGAATTAAATCTATCAAAATTGGCTTTAATAGCCTCTTCGTTCCCTAGGTAAAACTCCTCACAATTTCTCTGTACTAAATCTACCTGTTCGTCTCTCCACGGAGAAAAAAGCATCACTAATGCTCTAAAATAATTCTGTCTATCTATATTAATATTGAAGGGGCTATACCTAATAATACTTGGCCTATTCCTTTCTCTAATAAATCCACTACCGTCGCGAAGCGCGAAATAAACTTCTCCTAAAATATCAGTTTCTTCTTCAGCTTCATTGTCACTATTTGTCACTTGACGAGTTCTTCCACGGCTATTTGAAAACTCATAGTGTGCAGCAAAATCGGCTAAACACAGGCTTTCATGAAAATCTGGTCTTTGCTCGTATCTGTCCAGGAATCCTTTCTGAATGATGTCAGTGGAATTCTGAGGTATATTTTCCAGGACGCATGTAGGTCTTAGCATACTAACACTTTGTTCTGGAGGGAAGGTGTTTATTGCTAGTTTCTGACAACGCCAATCCCAGACAACAACATACGGCCTCCTGAGAAGAGATCTCAGTGCCCGATATGAATTTGTGACCAAGATACTGTAGCTTTTGACTAATGCTTTAATTGCCTCTTCGAATGTCATTAGCTGCTTCTCGCATTATCTTCGAAATACCCCTTTGGGATTTGTTAATATAATTAATTATGTAGCTATCCATATCCATATTTGACCTTTGCATAGAAAGAATGTGTTTATTTTAAGCATTAACTTGAATTTCTGCAAATGTTCTCTTCAGAAAAATCTGTGGTTTTTTCAAACTAGACCTAATAGCATATATGTAGTCCTCGTAACTGAGGCTCACCTGATCATGAGAAAGAAAATTTTCAAATATGCTAAGATGGCTAATCAAATCATCTGATTGATCGCGAAGCAAAAAGCTACGAATTTTTTTAAAGTTTTCGTGGTGAAGAGAAAAGTTTTGAAAGGAACGGCCCAGTGCAATGCACAAATTGTCAGGAGTATGGACACACCAGGGCATACTGCTCGCTTCGAACAGTCTGTGTAGCTTGTGGAGACTTCCACAATTCGGCTAACTGCCCTGCCAACAAAGAAGACCCCAAAAAGAAAAAATGCGTTAACTGCCAAGGTAACCACACGGCAAACTACAGGGGCTGTCCGGTCTACAAGGAGATGAAGGACCGCATGCGAAAAGTGATAGCAACGCGTCATCAGAAAACCCAAAATGCGTACACTTACTCGCGTACGACGCCGGAAGTATTTTTCGGCACGGCTGCAAGATCCTCCTTTGGTCAACTAAATACCCAGACAGGATTCTCATACGCCGATGCCCTTCGATCGGGGACGGAAAACCCACTCCAGTCTAATCTAGGAAACGCTCAGCAGATCCAAGAACAGTCGCAAAGCACTCTGGAAACTATGATGGTCACCATGCAACAAAGTATGATGGAACTCATGTCATTCATGAAAACGACCATGCAAACACTGGTTCAAAACCAGAACATGGTGTTACAGCTACTTGCAGCTAAGCAGTCCAAATAATCAGATGGCAAACCTACGAATAACAATGTGGAACGCCAATGGCGTTTCACGGCACAACCTTGAAGTAACACAGTTCCTGAATGAAAATCATATTGACATTATGCTACTGGTAGAGACGCACCTCACAAACAAATACAACTTCCAAATAAGAGGCTACACTTTCTACCGCACAGACCATCCAGATGGTAAAGCCCACGGCGGAACCGGCATCCTAATCAGGGAACGCATCAAGCACCACTTTCACCAAAGGTTTTCAACTAATTACCTGCAAGCCACGTCTATCAAAGTGCAGTCAGGCAACGGAAACCTCACCATAGCCGCTGTCTACTGCCCGCCTCGCTTTACAATTTCTGAAGGACAATTCATGGACTTCTACAACTTGCTTGGAGACCGCTTTATAGCTGCAGGGGACTATAATGCCAAACACACGCACTGGGGATCACGCCTTGTGACTCCCAAAGGAAGGCAATTATACAATGCAATCATAAATCCGAACAACAAATTAGACTATGTTTCCCCTGGCAGCCCCACATACTGGCCAACAGACCCCAGGAAAGTTCCAGACCTAATAGACTTTGCGGTGACAAAAAACATTCCCCGCAATATAATAAGCGCCAAAGCGCTTTCGGACCTGTCGTCAGACCATTCGCCAGTGCTAATAACTCTTCTTCAAAGCACAAGAACCACAGATCACCCCCTCAGGCTGACGTCGCACAGAACCAACTGGTTAAAATATAAAAAGTATGTAAGCTCACACATCAAATTAACACCTCACTTCAACATCGAAGCGGACATCGACTGCTCTACCGATGCTCTTGAAGAAGTATTCGTGGAGGCAGCCACTATCTCAACACCACAAGGCAGGGACGCGCAAACCAACCACTTCAAAACTAATCTGCAAATTGAACGGTTAGTCCTAGAAAAGAGGCGCCTGCGACGTGCCTGGCAAGCCAACAGATCGCCGTCATCAAAACAACGTCTTAAGGAAGCCACTCGCTCACTAAATCGAGCTCTAAAGCAAGAAACAGAAAATGCACAGCTGCAGTACATTACAAAACTATCGCCAACCAGTACAAAACATCCTCTGTGGAGGGCTCACCCAAATCTGAGCTCTCCAATCGAAACAGTGACTCCGATAAGAAACTCATCTGGCATCTGGGCCCGCAGCGACGAAGATAGAGCCGAAACTTTTGCGTTACATCTAAGAAACGTCTTCCAGCCGAACCCTGCCACTGGTTCATTTTTCCTACCACAAATCGAATCTGAATCTATTTCCCTACCACCATTGTTTCAGCCAAAGGAGATCGCGAAAGTCATTGGGGAACTGAAACCAAAAAAGGCCCCTGGCGGTGACCAAATAACCCCAAAAATGTTAATTGAACTTCCAAACTTTGCCATTGAGGTTATCTGTAAGCTCTTCAATGGGATTATAACTCTCGGCTACTATCCGAAAAAATGGAAAAAATCTATTATCATTATGATACCGAAGCCCGGAAAAGACCACACAATTCCGTCATCCTACAGACCAATTAGTTTATTATCGTGTCTGTCTAAGCTGTTCGAAAAATGCCTTCTAACTCGCATAACACCATATCTAGGAGCACACAATGTTATCCCTGCTCATCAATTTGGATTTCGTCAAAACCATGGAACAATCGAACAAGTTAACAGAATAACATCAGAAATACGCACAGCCTTTGAGCATCGGGAATACTGCAGCGCAATATTCCTCGATGTATCTCAAGCCTTCGATCGAGTATGGCTAGATGGCCTCATGCACAAAATCAAAACACACTTACCTGATTACACTCACAAGCTTCTTGAGTCGTATCTATACAACAGGACCTTCGCAGTAAGGTGCAATACAACAACATCCGACGACTACATTATCAAAGCTGGAGTCCCGCAAGGAAGCGCGCTAGGGCCTACTCTGTTCCTCCTATACACAGCGGATATTCCCACGAACGAGCAGCTAACAACATCTACGTTCGCTGACGACACCGCAATTTTAAGTCGCTCGAGGTGCCCAGGCAGAGCCACAACACAGCTAGCAAACCACCTCCTCGTAGTAGAGAGGTGGCTATCTGATTGGCGGATTAAAATAAATGAACAAAAATGTAAACACATAACGTTTACTCTCAACAGGCAAACATGCCCTCCACTATTATTGAATAATACGCAGATTCCCCAAGTCAACGATGTAACGTATCTCGGCGTCCACCTTGACAGACGACTAACCTGGAGAAGACACATCGAACGCAAGAAAGTACATCTAAAACTAAAGGCCAGCAGCTTCCACTGGATTCTTAACGCTCGTTCGCCCCTGCGTCTGGACTACAAGGTTTTGCTCTACAACTCCACTCTCAAGCCCATCTGGACATATGGCTCCCAGCTATGGGGGAACGCCAGCAGAAGCAACATAGACATTATACAGCGCGCTCAATCGAAAATCCTGCGAACTATCACTGGGGCACCATGGTATATTCGCAACCAAAACATCCACAGGGACCTAAGCATTCTTACCGTTAAAGATGAAATAGACAAACAAAAAGCGTCCTACAACGAAAAACTCTCTGTGCACCCCAATCGCCTCGCAAGAGGCTTGACTTGGGTTTCCAGCCGATCCCGTCTACAACGCAACGACCTGCCAAGCCAGCTATAACTTTCGGGCCCCTTTAGCACAACATCAGTCATATGACTGTGAGTTAGATTAATTAGTCTAAGATTTGATACACTTATTGTTAGTATCCAAAGGGAGAAGATTCAATAAATAAATAGCAAAGCATTTAAAAAAAAAAAAAAAATAACAATATAAAAAAAAGCCTTTAAAAAGGCTATTTTCTTATATTTCTATAAATAAGAAAAAAGTGCGAAGCGATTAGAAAATTTAAAGTTGAAAATCGAAAATTTAATCGGAAAAATTTTTTAAAACTACTTTAAAATGAAAAAAAAAAAAAATTAAAAATCAAAAATTTACCAGAAAAAAAATTTTTTTTAACATTGAAAATCGAAAAATTACCAGGAAAATATTTAAAATATGAAAATTCAAGTGTTTTTTTTAATGTTAATAAAATTACTTTAAAAAGGGTACTTAGCAAAGTGCGCAGCAACCAGTCATCAGGCAGAAGCAGCAACAACTCGCGTGCGCGCAAAAACACAAATTTACGTTAACTTTTTAGCAAAGGAAAAACACAAATTTACGTTAACTTCTTAGCAAAGGAAAATTAATTTATTGAGTTTACGTTAAATGGCTTGAAAAGGTTAATTTACGTTAGGAATATCACTTTTAAATTGGAAGACACTTGAAAAATTCGCAAAAATCGCATTCGGCACACGGGCAGTAGATTCGCTTACGATGGTTAGTCGTAGACTAAAGAGATAACAGAAGATTTACAGCGCTGTAAAGTTTTTGCCCGCCAATTTTACCTGCACGGATTTTCGGTATAATCCGGGATAATCAAAATATCTAGCACACGTCACTGGGTCTGTCCTAATCAGGCGCGCCTTTTCCCTAAATTGTAAATTTAAAGCTTCTTCTTCATTTATTTCAACCCTATCTACATTGCGCTTGAGCAGTACTATCAGCTCTGGCCACCTAGTTTCAGCGGCCGACAGAGTTATAAAGAAAGTTGGCAAACCAAACTGGCGAATCATAGCCATGACTTTCTTCTTTTCTTCTTCCCAGTGAGCAGGAGACGTTCGAATATCTTTAAGAATTCGATATCCATCATCATGGCTAATAAAGTTGCCCATAAAATCTTCATCAAGTACGTTAGCAGCTGTTATAGCGCTGGAAGCGCTGCGCTTACGTAAGCAAGTGTAAATATTGTTTCGAATTTGAATTAATTACAACTTCTTATAATTGAAGAATAATTTGTCAGTTCTACAACCTCTTCTATCTACGTTTCTAAGCTCAGACCTAACTACGGTTGTATAACTCTCTGAAGATGGTCTCTTGACGCCAGCATATATGCTTGGGAACGCATATTCTTCAGAGTCAGCATCGAGAATCACGTCGAGAGGTCTTTGGCCCTCACCTGGAGCCATTGTAATTCTCGGAATTCCTACATTGTGTGTCTGGTTATTCTCAAGCATCGTTTCTTGTCCTCCAGGATTTAACTCTTCGGCTTCCGCATTCTCATCGGAATTAGTCCTCCGAATTTACATCCTCCTGCTGGATGGCTAATTGCTCCTCTACTAATGCTAAGTCAGCTTGAGATGCTATGAGGGGAACAGTTTCGGATGTAAAATCAGAGATCCACTGCTCGTTTACTGACACATTATGCTTTCTGTAAAGCTCGGTATTCACTAAGTATCTAATAGCGTCAGCAATGGTCTCTGCCATGAAATCATGTCCATATTCCATTCTTCGCTTGAGGTGGAGCTGTATAACCTCAGCTTCATTAAAAGCTCGTGGGAGGGACGTCACAATATTGCTTACTGGAATTGGAACATTTACAACAGCTCCTTTTATAGCACTCTGACGCTCATTACCTATCGACTCAATAATCATAAATGGAAGGCGAGGTGAAATCAGTCGTTCCTCCAAGGGAGTAAGCCCCCTTAAGCAATGAGGAATTTCTGGGAAAATGGCACCTTTGGGCTTTCTGCCGGCTTTTATATTGCTGTGACAGGTTGCACAGAACTTAAAAGATTCACCAGTGAAAGCAAGCTGGCTTGCATTTTGGTAAATCTCTTCCCTGAACTCGCAATGTTCTTCTAAATAGGCTCTAGAAAGCTTATTTATTTGCTTTGGGAACCACAATCCTTTACAACAAAGGCAAATCTGATCGGGAACAAGCTTCACTTTTCTATTAAAAGTGGCTATAAGAACTTCCAATTCAGTAGGTCTTCTACTGGGCCTATGCTCCTGAGACATAATAAGCCGTATCTCCTGACTTCGCATTGAGTTCCGAAGGTTTTCTGCTTCCCTGTTTCCACTAAGGCTTCTATACTGACTAACTCTTTGACTTATATTTTGAATTGCATCGATGGCTGCTTGTCGAGCACTTCGTCGAGCCAGTGTATTCCTCGCCTGCTCGACGACCCTGCGATCCCTAAAACTTCTAGCTGTAGCTCTCCTAGCCCTATCCTGCGCTCTTTCCAACAGGCGATCCTGTGTTGATCTAACCTGTGCTCGTTGCAGGGTATTTGCTTCTTGCTCACCCGCACGATACGTAGGATCCAAGCGCATAATTGACCGACGCCAAGTATCGGCTGCTTGCTCATCCGCACGGAAAGCAGGATCTAAGCGCCTTACCGAGTGGTCAGCAGTATTTTGAGCCTGCTCTGTAGCTCGGACTTGGCTCTTTCGTCGCCTAATTGAACGACGCCGAGTATCGGCTGCTTGCTCATCCGCACGGAAATCAGGATCTAAGCGCCTTTCCGAGTGCTCAGCTGTATTTTGAACCTGCTCTGTAGCTCGGACTTGGCTATTTCGTCGCCTAATTGAACGACGCCGAGTATCGGCTGCTTGCTCAGCCGCACGGAAATCGGGATCTAGGCGCCTTTCCGAGTGGTCAGCAGTATTTTGAAACTGCTCTGTAGCTCGGACTTGGCTATTTCGTCGCCTAATTGAACGACGCCGAGTATCGGCTGCTTGCTCAGCCGCACGGAAATCGGGATCTAGGCGCCTTTCCGAGTGGTCAGCAGTATTTTGAACCTGCTCTGTAGCTCGGACTTGGCTATTTCGTCGCCTAATTGAACGACGCCGAGTATCGGCTGCTTGCTCAGCCGCACGGAAATCGGGATCTAGGCGCCTTTCCGAGTGGTCAGCAGAATTTTGAACCTGCTCTGTAGCTCGGACTTGGCTATTTCGTCGCCTAATTGAACGACGCCGAGTATCGGCTGCTTGCTCAGCCGCACGGAAATCGGGATCTAGGCGCCTTTCCGAGTGGTCAGCAGTATTTTGAAACTGCTCTGTAGCTCGGACTTGGCTATTTCGTCGCCTAATTGAACGACGCCGAGTATCGGCTGCTTGCTCAGCCGCACGGAAATCGGGATCTAGGCGCCTTTCCGAGTGGTCAGCAGTACTTTGAACCTGCTCTGTAGCTCGGACTTGGCTATTTCGTCGCCTAATTGAACGACGCCGAGTATCGGCTGCTTGCTCATCCGCACGGAAATCAGGATCTAAGCGCCTTTCCGAGTGTTCTGCAGTATTTAGAGCCTGCTCTATTGCTCGGACTTGGCTATTTTGTCGCCTTGTAGAACGACGCCGAGTATCAGCTGCTTGCTCAACTGCACGAGTTGTCGGATTCAAGCGCCTTGACCTATGAGACGCAGTATTTAGGCCCTGCTCTGCATCCCTGAACAATTCATTTTCCCTTCGCCTACGCTGAGCTTCGGAATTTTCTACCCTCTCCATCTCTGCATACTCAATGTTTTCCCTATTTGCTCTATTTCTTAGTAATTGATTCCTAGCCCGTTGAGATGCAGTAGGTCTATTTAGTCGAGGCATTTTTATTAAAATATTAAGATATCCCTAATGGAAAATATAGCTTTAATATATAATTAATAAATTCAATTTTATAAAAAAGGTATTAGTAAATTAAATAGCTAAATTAATAGAACTATAAGTGTAAGTCTTTGAAAGACGAAACTTATAACCCTATTACGATTTTATAAGTTAAATACGTATGCTGAAAATATGAAATAATAATAATCAAAGAGAAAGTCTTTAAAAAGACCTAGTCTTAAAATATTATTAAAGTATTAAAAACCTTAATTAAGTGAATAAATAAATAACTTAATTAATAAATAGAATTATAAGTGTTAGTCTTCAAAAAGACTAAAACTTATAGGACTATTAGGTAATAAAAACGTAAATTTATAACAATATAAAAAAAAGCCTTTAAAAAGGCTATTTTCTTATATTTCTATAAATAAGAAAAAAGTGCGAAGCGATTAGAAAATTTAAAGTTGGAAATCGAAAATTTAATCGGAAAAATTTTTTAAAACTACTTTAAAATGAAAAAAGAAAAAAATTAAAAATCAAAAATTTACCAGAAAAAAAATTTTTTTTTACCTGCACGGATTTTCGGTATAATCCGGGATAATCAAAATATCTAGCACACGTCACTGGGTCTGTCCTAATCAGGCGCGCCTTTTCCCTAAATTGTAAATTTAAAGCTTCTTCTTCATTTATTTCAATCCTATCTACATTGCGCTTGAGCAGTACTATCAGCTCTGGCCACCTAGTTTCAGCGGCCGACAGAGTTATAAAGAAAGTTGGCAAACCAATCTGGCGAATCATAGCCATGACTTTCTTCTTTTCTTCTTCCCAGTGAGCAGGAGACGTTCGAATATCTTTAAGAATTCGATATCCATCATCATGGCTAATAAAGTTGCCCATAAAATCTTCATCAAGAACGTTAGCAGCTGTTATAGCGCTGTAAGCGCTGCGCTTACGTAAGCAAGTGTAAATATTGTTTCGAATTTGAATTAATTCCAACTTCTTATAATTGAAGAATAATTTGGCAGTTCTACAACCTCTTCTATCTACGTTTCTAAGCTCAGACCTAACTACGGTTGTATAACTCTCTGAAGATGGTCTCTTGACGCCAGCATATATGCTTGGGAACGCATATTCTTCAGAGTCAGCATCGAGAATCACGTCGAGAGGTCTTTGGCCCTCACCTGGAGCCATTGTAATTCTCGGAATTCCTACATTGTGTGTCTGGTTATTCTCAAGCATCGTTTCTTGTCCTCCAGGATTTAACTCTTCGGCTTCCGCATTCTCATCGGAATTAGTCCTCCGAATTTACATCCTCCTGCTGGATGGCTAATTGCTCCTCTACTAATGCTAAGTCAGCTTGAGATGCTATGAGGGGAACAGTTTCGGATGTAAAATCAGAGATCCACTGCTCGTTTACTGACACATTATGCTTTCTGTAAAGCTCGGTATTCACTAAGTATCTAATAGCGTCAGCAATGGTCTCTGCCATGAAATCATGTCCATATTCCATTCTTCGCTTGAGGTGGAGCTGTATAACCTCAGCTTCATTAAAAGCTCGTGGGAGGGACGTCACAATATTGCTTACTGGAATTGGAACATTTACAACAGCTCCTTTTATAGCACTCTGACGCTCATTACCTATCGACTCAATAATCATAAATGGAAGGCGAGGTGAAATCAGTCGTTCCTCCAAGGGAGTAAGCCCCCTTAAGCAATGAGGAATTTCTGGGAAAATGGCACCTTTGGGCTTTCTGCCGGCTTTTATATTGCTGTGACAGGTTGCACAGAACTTAAAAGATTCACCAGTGAAAGCAAGCTGGCTTGCATTTTGGTAAATCTCTTCCCTGAACTCGCAATGTTCTTCTAAATAGGCTCTAGAAAGCTTATTTATTTGCTTTGGGAACCACAATCCTTTACAACAAAGGCAAATCTGATCGGGACCAAGCTTCACTTTTCTATTAAAAGTGGCTATAAGAACTTCCAATTCAGTAGGTCTTCTACTGGGCCTATGCTCCTGAGACATAATAAGCCGTATCTCCTGACTTCGGATTGAGTTCCGAAGGTTTTCTGCTTCCCTGTTTCCACTAAGGCTTCTATACTGACTAACTCTTTGACTTATATTTTGAATTGCATCGATGGCTGCTTGTCGAGCAGCTATACGTGCACTTCGTCGAGCCAGTGTATTCCTCGCCTGCTCGACGACCCTGCGATCCCTAAAACTTCTAGCTGTAGCTCTCCTAGCCCTATCCTGCGCTCTTTCCAACAGGCGATCCTGTGTTGATCTAACCTGTGCTCGTTGCAGGGTATTTGCTTCTTGCTCACCCGCACGATACGTAGGATCCAAGCGCCTAATTGACCGACGCCAAGTATCGGCTGCTTGCTCATCCGCACGGAAAGCAGGATCTAAGCGCCTTACCGAGTGGTCAGCAGTATTTTGAGCCTGCTCTGTAGCTCGGACTTGGCTCTTTCGTCGCCTAATTGAACGACGCCGAGTATCGGCTGCTTGCTCAGCCGCACGGAAATCGGGATCTAGGCGCCTTTCCGAGTGGTCAGCAGTATTTTGAACCTGCTCTGTAGCTCGGACTTGGCTATTTCGTCGCCTAATTGAACGACGCCGAGTATCGGCTGCTTGCTCAGCCGCACGGAAATCGGGATCTAGGCGCCTTTCCGAGTGGTCAGCAGTATTTTGAAACTGCTCTGTAGCTCGGACTTGGCTATTTCGTCGCCTAATTGAACGACGCCGAGTATCGGCTGCTTGCTCAGCCGCACGGAAATCGGGATCTAGGCGCCTTTCCGAGTGGTCAGCAGTATTTTGAACCTGCTCTGTAGCTCGGACTTGGCTATTTCGTCGCCTAATTGAACGACGCCGAGTATCGGCTGCTTGCTCAGCCGCACGGAAATCGGGATCTAGGCGCCTTTCCGAGTGGTCAGCAGTATTTTGAAACTGCTCTGTAGCTCGGACTTGGCTATTTCGTCGCCTAATTGAACGACGCCGAGTATCGGCTGCTTGCTCAGCCGCACGGAAATCGGGATCTAGGCGCCTTTCCGAGTGGTCAGCAGTACTTTGAACCTGCTCTGTAGCTCGGACTTGGCTATTTCGTCGCCTAATTGAACGACGCCGAGTATCGGCTGCTTGCTCATCCGCACGGAAATCAGGATCTAAGCGCCTTTCCGAGTGGTCAGCAGTATTTTGAACCTGCTCTGTAGCTCGGACTTGGCTATTTCGTCGCCTAATTGAACGACGCCGAGTATCGGCTGCTTGCTCAGCCGCACGGAAATCGGGATCTAGGCGCCTTTCCGAGTGGTCAGCAGTATTTTGAACCTGCTCTTTAGCTCGGACTTGGCTAGCGCCTTGACCTATGAGACGCAGTATTTAGGCCCTGCTCTGCATCCCTGAACAATTCATTTTCCCTTCGCCTACGCTGAGCTTCGGAATTTTCTACCCTCTCCATCTCTGCATACTCAATGTTTTCCCTATTTGCTCTATTTCTTAGTAATTGATTCCTAGCCCGTTGAGATGCAGTAGGTCTATTTAGTCGAGGCATTTTTATTAAAATATTAAGATATCCCTAATGGAAAATATAGCTTTAATATATAATTAATAAATTCAATTTTATAAAAAAGGTATTAGTAAATTAAATAGCTAAATTAATAGAACTATAAGTGTAAGTCTTTGAAAGACGAAACTTATAACCCTATTACGATTTTATAAGTTAAATACGTATGCTGAAAATATGAAATAACAATAATCAAAGAGAAAGTCTTTAAAAAGACCTAGTCTTAAAATATTATTAAAGTATTAAAAACCTTAATTAAGTGAATAAATAAATAACTTAATTAATAAATAGAATTATAAGTGTTAGTCTTCAAAAAGACTAAAACTTATAGGACTATTAGGTAATAAAAACGTAAATTTATAACAATATAAAAAAAAGCCTTTAAAAAGGCTATTTTCTTATATTTCTATAAATAAGAAAAAAGTGCGAAGCGATTAGAAAATTTAAAGTTGGAAATCGAAAATTTAATCGGAAAAATTTTTTAAAACTACTTTAAAATGAAAAAAGAAAAAAATTAAAAATCAAAAATTTACCAGAAAAAAAATTTTTTTTTACCTGCACGGATTTTCGGTATAATCCGGGATAATCAAAATATCTAGCACACGTCACTGGGTCTGTCCTAATCAGGCGCGCCTTTTCCCTAAATTGTAAATTTAAAGCTTCTTCTTCATTTATTTCAACCCTATCTACATTGCGCTTGAGCAGTACTATCAGCTCTGGCCACCTAGTTTCAGCGGCCGACAGAGTTATAAAGAAAGTTGGCAAACCAAACTGGCGAATCATAGCCATGACTTTCTTCTTTTCTTCTTCCCAGTGAGCAGGAGACGTTCGAATATCTTTAAGAATTCGATATCCATCATCATGGCTAATAAAGTTGCCCATAAAATCTTCATCAAGTACGTTAGCAGCTGTTATAGCGCTGGAAGCGCTGCGCTTACGTAAGCAAGTGTAAATATTGTTTCGAATTTGAATTAATTCCAACTTCTTATAATTGAAGAATAATTTGTCAGTTCTACAACCTCTTCTATCTACGTTTCTAAGCTCAGACCTAACTACGGTTGTATAACTCTCTGAAGATGGTCTCTTGACGCCAGCATATATGCTTGGGAACGCATATTCTTCAGAGTCAGCATCGAGAATCACGTCGAGAGGTCTTTGGCCCTCACCTGGAGCCATTGTAATTCTCGGAATTCCTACATTGTGTGTCTGGTTATTCTCAAGCATCGTTTCTTGTCCTCCAGGATTTAACTCTTCGGCTTCCGCATTCTCATCGGAATTAGTCCTCCGAATTTACATCCTCCTGCTGGATGGCTAATTGCTCCTCTACTAATGCTAAGTCAGCTTGAGATGCTATGAGGGGAACAGTTTCGGATGTAAAATCAGAGATCCACTGCTCGTTTACTGACACATTATGCTTTCTGTAAAGCTCGGTATTCACTAAGTATCTAATAGCGTCAGCAATGGTCTCTGCCATGAAATCATGTCCATATTCCATTCTTCGCTTGAGGTGGAGCTGTATAACCTCAGCTTCATTAAAAGCTCGTGGGAGGGACGTCACAATATTGCTTACTGGAATTGGAACATTTACAACAGCTCCTTTTATAGCACTCTGACGCTCATTACCTATCGACTCAATAATCATAAATGGAAGGCGAGGTGAAATCAGTCGTTCCTCCAAGGGAGTAAGCCCCCTTAAGCAATGAGGAATTTCTGGGAAAATGGCACCTTTGGGCTTTCTGCCGGCTTTTATATTGCTGTGACAGGTTGCACAGAACTTAAAAGATTCACCAGTGAAAGCAAGCTGGCTTGCATTTTGGTAAATCTCTTCCCTGAACTCGCAATGTTCTTCTAAATAGGCTCTAGAAAGCTTATTTATTTGCTTTGGGAACCACAATCCTTTACAACAAAGGCAAATCTGATCGGGAACAAGCTTCACTTTTCTATTAAAAGTGGCTATAAGAACTTCCAATTCAGTAGGTCTTCTACTGGGCCTATGCTCCTGAGACATAATAAGCCGTATCTCCTGACTTCGCATTGAGTTCCGAAGGTTTTCTGCTTCCCTGTTTCCACTAAGGCTTCTATACTGACTAACTCTTTGACTTATATTTTGAATTGCATCGATGGCTGCTTGTCGAGCAGCTATACGTGCACTTCGTCGAGCCAGTGTATTCCTCGCCTGCTCGACGACCCTGCGATCCCTAAAACTTCTAGCTGTAGCTCTCCTAGCCCTATCCTGCGCTCTTTCCAACAGGCGATCCTGTGTTGATCTAACCTGTGCTCGTTGCAGGGTATTTGCTTCTTGCTCACCCGCACGATACGTAGGATCCAAGCGCCTAATTGACCGACGCCAAGTATCGGCTGCTTGCTCATCCGCACGGAAAGCAGGATCTAAGCGCCTTACCGAGTGGTCAGCAGTATTTTGAGCCTGCTGTGTAGCTCGGACTTGGCTATTTCGTCGCCTAATTGAACGAGTATCGGCTGCTTGCTCATCCGCACGGAAATCAGGATCTAAGCGCCTTTCCGAGTGGTCAGCTGTATTTTGAACCTGCTCTGTAGCTCGGACTTGGCTATTTCGTCGCCTAATTGAACGACGCCGAGTATCGGCTGCTTGCTCAGCCGCACGGAAATCGGGATCTAGGCGCCTTTCCGAGTGGTCAGCAGTATTTTGAAACTGCTCTGTAGCTCGGACTTGGCTATTTCGTCGCCTAATTGAACGACGCCGAGTATCGGCTGCTTGCTCAGCCGCACGGAAATCGGGATCTAGGCGCCTTTCCGAGTGGTCAGCAGTATTTTGAACCTGCTCTGTAGCTCGGACTTGGTTATTTCGTCGCCTAATTGAACGACGCCGAGTATCGGCTGCTTGCTCAGCCGCACGGAAATCGGGATCTAGGCGCCTTTCCGAGTGGTCAGCAGTATTTTGAACCTGCTTGTAGCTCGGACTTGGCTATTTCGTCGCCTAATTGAACGACGCCGAGTATCGGCTGCTTGCTCAGCCGCACGGAAATCGGGATCTAGGCGCCTTTCCGAGTGGTCAGCAGTATTTTGAAACTGCTCTGTAGCTCGGACTTGGCTATTTCGTCGCCTAATTGAACGACGCCGAGTATCGGCTGCTTGCTCAGCCGCACGGAAATCGGGATCTAGGCGCCTTTCCGAGTGGTCAGCAGTACTTTGAACCTGCTCTGTAGCTCGGACTTGGCTATTTCGTCGCCTAATTGAACGACG
The DNA here is from genome assembly GCF_043229965.1 of Drosophila suzukii. Lineage (NCBI taxonomy): Eukaryota > Metazoa > Arthropoda > Insecta > Diptera > Drosophilidae > Drosophila > Drosophila suzukii. The sequence goes on along the minus strand of NW_027255896.1, from coordinate 23,733,692 downwards.
CCGAGTATCGGCTGCTTGCTCATCCGCACGGAAATCAGGATCTAAGCGCCTTTCCGAGTGGTCAGCAGTATTTTGAACCTGCTCTTTAGCTCGGACTTGGCTATTTCGTCGCCTAATTGAACGACGCTGAGTATCGGCTACTTGTTCACCCGCACGAAAGACAGGATCCAAGCGCCTTTCCGAGTGTTCTGCAGTATTTAGAGCCTGCTCTATTGCTCGGACTTGGCTATTTTGTCGCCTTGTAGAACGACGCCGAGTATCAGCTGCTTGCTCAACTGCACGAGTTGTCGGATTCAAGCGCAGACGCAGTATTTAGGCCCTGCTCTGCATCCCTGAACAATTCATTTTCCCTTCGCCTACGCTGAGCTTCGGAATTTTCTACCCTCTCCATCTCTGCATACTCAATGTTTTCCCTATTTGCTCTATTTCTTAGTAATTGATTCCTAGCCCGTTGAGATGCAGTAGGTCTATTTAGTCGAGGCATTTTTATTAAAATATTAAGATATCCCTAATGGAAAATATAGCTTTAATATATAATTAATAAATTCAATTTTATAAAAAAGGTATTAGTAAATTAAATAGCTAAATTAATAGAACTATAAGTGTAAGTCTTTGAAAGACGAAACTTATAACCCTATTACGATTTTATAAGTTAAATACGTATGCTGAAAATATGAAATAATAATAATCAAAGAGAAAGTCTTTAAAAAGACCTAGTCTTAAAATATTATTAAAGTATTAAAAACCTTAATTAAGTGAATAAATAAATAACTTAATTAATAAATAGAATTATAAGTGTTAGTCTTCAAAAAGACTAAAACTTATAGGACTATTAGATAATAAAAACGTAAATTTTTAACAATATAAAAAAAAAGCCTTTAAAAAGGCTATTTTCTTATATTTCTATAAATAAGAAAAAAAGTGCGAAGCGATTAGAAAATTTAAAGTTGAAAATCGAAAATTTAATCAGAAAAAATTTTTAAAACTACTTTAAAATGAAAAAAAAAAAAAATTAAATATCAAAAATTTACCAGAAAAACAATTTTTTTAAAAATTAAAAATCGAAAAATTACTAGGAAAATATTTAAAATATGAAAATTCAAGTGTTTTTTTTTTATTGTTAATAAAATTACTTTAAAAAGGGTACTTAGCAAAGTGCGCAGAACCCGTCATCAGCAAATCGCGGCAGCGACGTCGGCAGAAGCAGCGACAACTCGCGTGCGCGCAAAAACACAAATTTACGATAACTTTTTAGCAAAGGAAAAACACAAATTTAGCTCGGACTTGGCTAACTTCTTAGCAAAGGAAAATTAATTTATTGAGTTTACGTTAAATGGCTTGAAAAGGTTAATTTACGTTAGGAATATCACTTTTAAATTGGAAGACACTTGAAAAATTCGCAAAAATCGCATTCGGCACACGGGCAGTAGATTCGCTTACGATGGTTAGTCGTAGACTAAAGAGATAACAGAAGATTTACAGCGCTGTAAAGTTTTTGCCCGCCAATTTTACGTGCACGGATTTTCGGTCCTTTTCCTCGATATTCTTCTCTTTTGCCGCATAAAAATGCACAAAGAGAGAAAATGCTAGGAGAAAAAAGCCCTCCCTGCCGCGTCCTTTCTATTGTTTTTCCAATTTAAATCTTTCATTATCCTGATCGGAATTTGGTAAATACAACTGGTAGACCAATGAACTGGTGTTCGGGTAGAGCCAAATGGGGAACAAATTAAGTTGTTTATTATTCATTAGAGTAAGTTAGCCGCGCACTGTGCTCTCTCTTAGCGTTGGCAGCGCTTTTCATTCTCATTTTCTTGTCTCGCTTTTGTTTCAGCCTGCGCCAAGGAGAGAGAGCAATACATAAAACAGACTGAAAACATTTTATTAATTATATTTGTTAAGCATCAACAAACAACAAAATAATAGCAATAAGTAAATTGGCCAGAGGACAGAGGGGAAACGGACAGATAGTTTGAATTGCTAAATATTCAATAGAATAAGTTAGCCGCGCACTGTGCTCTCTCTCTTAGCGTTGGCAGCGCTTTTCATTCTCATTTTGTTGTCCCGCTTTTGTTTCAGCTTGCGCCGAGAAAGAGAGAGCAAGACATAACATACTAATAACATTTATATTAATGTACAATGTATGTACATGCCCTGCAGTCCACAATTGAGTTAAGCGCCCAATCATCACGAAGCCGACTGCGACGTCGGTAGAGAAGCCAGCGACGCCGGCAGAGCTGAGCGCAACGGCGGCAAAGCGACGTGCTCTCAGTCGGGTCCGCAAAGAGAACGCACAAAAAGTAATTTTGGGCTCTCCCTCTCTCGCCATGTCTCAGACGGAAAAGTGCGTGTGATGGGAAGGAGGCCCAGCAACTAAAATATATAGACTTTTGTGCACCCTTGCCTTTTGAATAATGCGACATTTGTTCGTAAATGATAAAACAACCATTTAAAATAAAAGGTTTATGTTTTAAAATATTTGTATTTCTTAAACAAATTTATAGGTTTATTAATATTATTTAATAATATGTGAAGTTTTACGAATATATTTTTATAAACCGATTTGCATAGTCGGATATGTCTATAAATACCCTGCTTTTATGTGCAAGATGCATAGACCAAACGGGACATGCCAAAAAAACAGAGCACCAACGGATTAGCGGAACCGTTGTTGTTGTTGCTTGTTGTTTTTCTGGAAGGCACGCGACTTTTTTCGTCTTTTTCACTTGGGTTTACTTATGTGAAGGAGTTAGAATTGCACGCAATTAAGGTAGTTAAATAAAATAAACCAGTGGTTTAAAAGTGATACCTATACGATTCCCAGGTAAGTCTGTCGCAGACCAATATTTATTTAATCAGTGGGAGTAAAAACAAGTTAAAGTATATTGAAAAAATGGAAAATTGAAGACTCCCAAAAAAACACGTGGCGGAAAAAAATAGCTGTGAAAAATATTAATTTTTGACGTGAAAAACAACAAACGATGCATATAAATAAATTTGAAAATCTTATTGAGTGCTAAGTTCCTAGGGACCAAAAATAAGAGATGTTTGTTTTTATAACTTATGATTTTTTGTATTAATAACATTAAAACACAATTTTTATTTTTGTGTAAGTAAACGAACATGGCTATTTAAATAAAAATCTCAAACATCTCTAATTTTCCGTCCCTGGAAAAGTGGTATTTTTTCCGCATCTGCAAAATAAATAAATAATTTAATAAATAATAAAAAAAATACATAAATAATTTTATACAACAAAATAAAATAAATCAAGTGACCGAAAACAAAAGTTTGCAAATTTCTTCTCGATATTTTTTTAATTTTCTTATATTCTATAAAAAAATGGAAGGCTAAGTCGTTCCATCTTAAGCATATTATCCGAGGAACTTGTTCTGTCCCACAACTTGGATGGGGGCAAAACAAGAAGAGGCTCAGACTACCCAAATTTCGCCCGTGCCTTATTAAGTAAGTTTTTGTTGAGGCTGAAAACTATTGTTTGTAAGTTTAATTTTTAAAAACCTTCTGGGATTTTTACATTGAATGCCATAGATAACATTTCTTTTATTATAAATAAATCTTACAAATAACGATTACTTTCGGTCACTCGATTTTATTCTCGTCTTGTTTTATTTTTAAAACTAATTTTTTTCTAATACTAGATGCAATCGCCCTGGTGGATCCCTCGGAGCCTCCCGAAAAGGCGCTGCAGAAGGCAATGCGGTGCGTTAAAAACTTGAGTTGTACCAAAAAAAAGGCAACGCCGGCACCAGATGCTGAGAAGGAGGTGCCAGCGACCCCGATAACACCGGAAATTTTAAAACAAACAAAAAAAAATAAAAATTACAACTGAAATTTTATTTGCTGCTAAGCGCTCAACGTGTGCTGAATGTGCGCTTTTTCGCTGCTTGAATGAGCGCTCAACGTGTGCTGAATGTGCACTTTTTCGCTGCTTGAATGAGCGCTCAACATGTGCTGAATGTGTGCTTTTTCCGCTGCTTAATCGAGCGCTCAACATGTGCTGAACGTGTGCTTTTTCTGCTGCTCAAAAAAGCGCACAAAAGGGTGCTCAAAAAAGCGCTCAATGCGTGCTATTTTATGAGAACTGATGAACCCTAGGACATGCCTATGTTAATTTAAGCACTTAGTTCCATACAAATTGTGCGCTCATTGAGCGCTCAGTGATGAGCTTTTTGCAGTGATTGAGTGCTCAATAAGCGCTGAATGGTACTGCAGGGTGTAAACAACCTCTAGGCGTATTGTGTATATAATGCACATAGCTTAAAAGAGTTTATTCGCCGCGCATTTTAGTTTGCAACTATTTACATACATGCAAACAAACATATGTAAATATATGTCATTATCTGGCTCTAACATCATTGCATTCCCTAACTTCTTGGGATGTTTGTAGGCGTTGGAGTGGGCGTGGCAAAGATTTTATGGGACAGTCTATAGGTATTGGCTAAAACAGTGCATATGCATATCTGATAAAAGAGATAACAAAACGATTTACAAATCTGTAAAGTTTTTCGCGACAATTTTACGTGCTCGGAATTTCGGTCCTTTTACTCCAATCTTCCTTCTCATTTGGCTCATGTGAATGCACTGCGGTAAGAGAAAATGCAAAGAGCGAAAAGCACTCCCTCGCGCGCCCATACCATTGTTTTTCAGGCACTTAAATCTTATATTAACCTAATCGGAATTAGGTAGACCAATAAATTGGTGTGGGGTAGAGAACATGGAAGTCTAAAGCGACGAGCATAACATAAAATAGATTGAAAACATTTATATTTATGTATGTTTTCTTACCATGAACAATTTTAAAGCCTATAATGTATTCTTCAATTTAAATGTTTGCGTTAGTTGTTCAATAAAATGTTTGGTCAAATAGATTGGTTTGAAAAAGTTCTGGTCGCTGCTTAATTCAGTTTGCAACTATTTACTTACAAATATGTACATTGTCTGACTGACGTCTGACGTCATTGCTTTTCTCAACTCCTTGGGCGGTTTGTGGGCGTTGGAGTGAACTGGCTATATTGTTTGACAATCAAAGGCATTGATTAAACATACAAACAACATAAATAAACATACATATCTTTTAAAAGACAACAGAAATATTTACAGCGCTGTAAAGTTTTAGACCTCCAATTTAACGTGCACGGATTTCGGTCTTTTTCCGCCAAATATACTTCTCTTTTGGCGCATAAAAATGCACTAAGAAGGAAAAAAATGCAAAGAGCAAAAGCCCTCCCTCCCGCGCCCATGCTGTTGCTTTTCACCAATTTAAATCTAACAATAATCAGAATTAGGTAATTGAAATTAATAGACCAATGAATTGGTGTTAGGGTAGAGAACAGGAGTAAATTGTTAATTATTCAATAGAATAAGTTAGCCGCGCACTGTACGCTCTTATCGTTGGCAGCGCTTTACGTTCTCTTTTTTTTTTGTCCTGCTCTCTCTTAGCGTTGGCAGCGCTGTAACTGTCACTGTTTTTTTTGACCAGCATTTGTTACAGCCTGCGCCAAGAAAGAGAGAGCAAAACATAAAATAGAATAAAAACATTTGTATTAATATATGTTTGTTCAACATAAGCAATCAACAAAATTACAGCAATAAGTAAAGTGGTTAGAGGACAGAGGGAAAAAAGGACAATTTGTTTATTTTTTTGATCATTATTTAATTGAATAAGTTAGCCGCGCACTTTGATCTCTCTCCCTTGCTCTCATTTTTCGGCTCTGCTTTTGTTTCAGCCATCGCCAAGAATGAGAAAGCAACACATAAAATATACACAAAATAACATTTATATTTACATATGTATGCTTGCTAAGCACAGACAATTTTAAGGCACATTCTGTATATTTAAATATAAGTGCTTGCACTAGTTATTAAATAAAGTATTTGGTTGAATAGCTTTGTTTGAAAAAGTTATATTCACCGCGGATATTAGTTTGCAATTTTTTACGTCCACACACATGCATAAATACATATGTATACATATGTATTTATGCATGTGTGTGGACGTAAAAAATTGCAATCTAATATCCGCGGCAAATTGAATTCTTTCAAACAAAGCTATTCAACCAAATATTTTGAAATACAGAATGTGCCTTATAATTGTGTATGTTTAGCAAGCATACATAAATATAAATGTTTTTTGTCTATTTTATGTGTTGCTTTCTCATTCTTGGCGCTGGATGAAACATAAGCAGAGCCGAGAAATGAGAGCAAGGGAGAGAGAACAAAGTGCGCGGCTAACTTATTTTAAAGTTTGTTATCTGAGTAACGGGTATCTGATAGTCGAGGTACTCGACTATAGCGTTCTTCCTTGTTTTGTTTATTTTCAATACCTTTAACAATAATGGGGAACTGTACTTTAATTCTTTTCACCTCATCCGTAAGAAGGTGTGTAGAGAGTAATTTAAAGAGAACGTCCTGAAGCCGTTGAATATTTTCTTCTAATCGCTCTATATACCTAGTATAAATAACTTTAGAATAGTCCTCGAAGGCTGATTTTAAAAAATTCGCACTTTCAGAGACATCTGCTTGAAGGTTTGCTTCTAATGTAAATATTTTGCTTTTTATAATATCTCAAGCTGTTTAAATCAATATCCGTTTTCTCTGGTCGATTTAAGATATATTTTTTTAGACTTGAACCGCTTCCTCCTCCTCCTCCTCCGGACGACGAGGAATTCGAGCACGAAGGGCTTTCACCAAATATATTAATCTGATTCATTTTATTATATTTGTCTCTCTAGGCTCTTCCACAATGGATATAATTTCGTTTTTGTGATTGGTGTTTCCAGCACTCTCGGATGCTAATAGTAATCGCAATCCTCCTTGGAATAAGATTTTGTTGCTGTTGCTGCTGCTGCTGTTTGTGTTGTAAGCAAACCTTTACCAATAAGTTGTGTTTTCGGTTTGAAAAGATGTTTTATAATATGCTGATATTTAAAGGACTTAGACCCCTTAACTTGAGAACTATTCTGATATTTTCGTTTGTGTGCGTTAGTAGTAGGATCATACGGGAGCTGGCTCACTAGGTAATAACTCATGTCAAAAAAGGGGGTGGGGGTGACCCTAATTAGTCACGCATGGTTGCGCACAGGTTTTTTAATGACCTAATTAGCATGATTAGGAAAAGGGGGTGGTGGTGGTGGCGACCCTAATTAGTCACTTAATGAGGTTAGAAAGGGGTGTGTAGGAGTGTGAGAGAGGTGTGTTTTGTCATGTCTTGTTTTGTCTTGTCTTTTTCTCACCCTAAAGGTGTGTCTGTGTGTGTGGGGTGCAATTGAGATGTGTAGGATTTTGTGGTTGTTTAGAGTGATCTTTACTCGAATTGGGTGTGTAGGAGTGTAAGAGGGGTGTTTTGTCATGCGTATGAATTTGTGATTGCTTGTGTGTGAGGGGCTGCAAATGTCATGTGTAGGATTTTGTGGTTGTTTAGAGTGTTTTAACCCGAATAGGGTGTGTAGGAGTGTAATGGTTGCACACAGGTCACTTAAAGTATGTTGCTTCTAACTTGTATTAAGTTAAGGGAAGGGTAATCTGAAATGTTTCAATTCTATAGTGGAGGTGGTGGTTCCTAACAGAATATACACAAAAACAAATGAGATCGTTTATTTAGTTAAATACGTTTTTATTTAGATAGGTGTGTTTTGTCATGTCTTGTTTTGTCTTGGCGGCGTGTTTTGTCATGCGTAATTTGTAAAACTATATTTAGGCGGAGGAGGAGGAGGAGGGGAAGTTGTTTTATTATGCGTGGGCGTTTCGTTGATTCAATTAGGGTTGTAGATGACTTCTGTTAGTGTAACCTGTCTACGGTCTTGTGGTCAAAAGGTGTTGGTTTGAGGCATATTAGACCGCATGCTAAGTGTAGGAGGAGAATAGGAGGGGAAGTTTTTTTATTATGCGTGGGCGTTTTGTTGATTCAATTAGGGTTGTAGATGACTTCTGTTAGTGTAACCTGTCTACGGTCTTGTGGTCAAATGGTGTTGGTTTGAGGGATATTAGACCGCATACTTTTGTGGTGTGAAACAAGCGTGAGTTCGATATCCTCCCCCTGGTTAGCGAGCATTAGATGGGAAAGTCAGCGTAGGAGTGTAAGAGGGTGGTGGTGGTGGTGGTTTTCCTAACAGAATATACACGAAAACAAATGAGATCGTTTATTTAGTGAAATACGTTTTTATTTAATCATATTCACGTTAAATTAGTTTCCATTGAGTTTTTAAAATAAATTAATGTATCATTCCATCTTCTTCCTTCTTTTCAACATGCATACACCTGCAAGTGTCAGGTCCAACTGTTACGTACGCCCTTCCCCATACCAAGATTAACCCCGGCAAAACAACTGCCGTAATGACTAACCACACTGCGATTGATAAAAGCAAAACAGCAAAAACAATTCGACAACTCATGGGTGTCGCGTGGCCAGAACAACGACCACGATCGACCTGCTCGTAACCGTAATCCAGTAAGGTGGCAAAGTGCACCCGCCGGCCATTGACTCCTAAAATAGGGGAAATGGAGAAACAGTACCCCTAGGTGGGAACACCTAGTTAATTCATCCAATATGGGGGCTAGCGAAAGCTCTAGTCCGGTATAAAAGACCCCAGCCAAATGGAGAAAGACAGAAATTGTTCTGATCTCTCCATGACGGTGGTCTAGAAGTGCAACTCCCGTCAGCACAGACCACGACTGGAAGAAGGCTGGTGTCCAGAAGGATGTCTTGACGTTTCCCTAGGATCAACTTCACCCAGGAGAAAGTCCCGATAACCGGTCCTGCGATCGACCACAATCTGGAGGAAGTCAACCAGCAAAATCCCGAAGGACGAAAATAACTAGTGAACCAAGTGAATGGCCTAAAGACCCCAAGATGGGCGGCGAAACTTCCAAAGTGGCCGACAGCACCGCCAATGTGATTAATCACGTAGAGATCGTTGACCACAGGGACGATATTCAAGATGTCAACAGGACCCTGAAGCTCATAGCTGGACTACTACTGGTTATAGTGATCCTTAAAGTGGTCAAGATGTACAAGCGCTCTGTTCAGAGACGCCGCGACCAACATCACACCCTGGAGAAAGTGGTGACCCATATTGGAGCATGAGCCGAACCGATACAGTGAAGTGAAACCACAAAAAGACAATAAAAGCAGCAAAAAGACAATAGAAAACAATAAAATAATAATAAATAAATTGCACTTCAATATTATGAACAAAAAGTGAATCGCCCAGAAACAATCACAAACAATTTGCGAGTACATGCATTTCTGAATGCAAGTGTAAACAGAACCCCCAATTACATACGCTGAACAAGAAATTGGAGCTGCACCGACCAGCCCAGCCCGAGCATTGGAACTGACGTGTGCCTCAGTGGAACTCGCATACGATGCATACATACATACATATCTATACAGCGATAGTGTTATTTTTTTTGTGTAACATAATTTTTGTGTTTTGTTTTTGTAAACCGCCTTCAAGTCTTGCACGTATATATGTATATAAACCAATTATAAAATCTCCCAAAGCCCAGGATCCGGAGCGTCGAGATCTCATCGCCCAGGATTAAAAAGAGGGTAAGTTTGTCGGAACACGGTTCCTTTTCTCATACATACATATATATATATATATATATCCGTGCACCATGATTACATCAGAAGCTTTAGCAAAAACAATAGACACTGATCCACAATTTAACGTAAGAATTTTATACTTGTTATCAAAAGCGACCCTACCAATAACAGTGAATGAATTGGAATACTTATATATTGAGACCTTCCGTCTAGATTTTTCTCCACTTGCCCACTGTAATAAGACCGAAAAAGCTATCATTATCTCTACCGTTCCAACGGTCATTGTTCTTTCCCGTCTGGATAAGAATTTGTTTTTGGGCAATGTTAATACTTTCCTAGTTAAGACAAAGAATTAATCTGTTAGGAATACATGTAATAATATATAATATCCACATATAATAATTGTTTTATATATATAATCATTTAGATATACTTTTTCTTTTTATACCTTTTTTATACATAATAATTAAATGTTAATTTTTCAGCGGCGAGTATCAGCCTTGTAATTGTATGACAATTGCAAGAGCCCTCTGAGCGACGTTTGCAGTCGTGAATAGTCAGCATTTTGCTGATGTGTGCACCTTCACAGGTGGTCAAATCGATACTCTCCGCTAATACAATAATTGTCAATTAATTTAATCCCTATATGAATTAACCAATATTATGTTATTCAACACCGGCACACGCCGACATAAATATTATTTAATAAATTTATAATGTGAAAAAGAATTCAAAACCATGGCGTGTTAGAACTATAACAAAGGGGGTGTGCTGACGCGAGGAGTGAAGTAGGTCAAGAACAATGACATAACTTTCGACGGACAACCTTGACAATAGGGGATCGTATTGCGCGGCCCGCGACGATCCATTGGCACACGAATGTGTGAAGGGGAGGGAATATGGCCAACACACAGCCCGATCGTATTGCGATCAAGCGACAGCTAAGCTTGTTGGGCAGTGTGGACTGATGACTGACGAACTTGATGACTATTATTATTTTTCCAGGCACTTTTAATATTTATTCTCGTTATGTTGGAGAGGAGAGAGGCTTACCAAGATCCCACGACCCAAATACGACGTAGCTTATGCCGGCAAATGGTGCCTGAACATCGGACGCCTCTCCCTCGGCCCAAGTCCTTGTCAGGACTCGGGCACTAATATGCCCACGTAACAGAAGAGCAGGAGCGCAAGCATTACGGTAACGCATTTAGCAGTTGCGATGCGGGTCTACTGTTCGTTTGTCGATCCAGGACAGAATGGGGGTGGGGGAACTGACAGGAAACGCAAAGCCGACGCCCTACAACGTACTAGGCATTGGTCCGGTCGTTTGCTTGGTTCGAGTCTTTGCTGTTTCCCTTGACATATTTGGGCGGTGGACGATTTTTAGTTTCTCTGGCCGACGCCCCACAACGTATTAGGCTAGTTGGTCAGGTCGTTTGCTTGGTTCGAGTCCAGAGAAATAGGAGATGGTTGTGGAGCCCGAGAATGATCGGTCAAACAACTTGTTTTCCGACGACTGGCGGGAGGGGGTTTTTGGACAGATTCCTTATCTAGACACAGCCATTCCGTTTGGAACATTTGGGATGTCTAGAAAAAGGGAAAGTAAGGGCATGTTAGCTTAGCGGAACCGCGTTGTGTAGAAGCGGCTAACACCCCTAGTTAGGGAAATTTATTTTATTTTTGTTTGGGGCTTACATATCGGACGGTTCTTGACCGAAGAGAAACTTGAGAAGCAGAGGGAAGCACCCCCAGTTTATAAACATTTTTATTGTCGACTTATTCAGCGGATACGTCGCTGACCGGGTGTTTTGAAAAGAATCACGTGAACCTTTTATACCAAAACGCAAAAAAAAAAAAACAAGTGAAGACAAATTTTAGTGCGCGTATTAATCCGCACAAAGTGACAATCTATAAAAAGAAAGCGGAGGCCTTTAAAGAAGGTCCAATCGTATAAATGAAGGGGGCCAAGAAGAAGGTCTTATTCCAACCCAGCACCGGAAGAGTGACCCGAGCAACAACGCGCGGAGACAATCACCAACCCCGCAGTGCAAGCGCGCCAAGGCTAGGAGATTCACCTGAAAGAGAGCCGTGGGAGCGCGCACAGGATCAGCCAGGACAGGTAGATACCCTGTCTGAAGAAAACAACCTGGACCAATATTCTGAAATGGAAGGAGCCGCCGGAGGGGAGAATCTACCCCTAGGACCACCGAAAGGAAGATCAAGTATGCTTCCCCAATTTCAGAGGCACGAGGAGGACAACTTAGAGGCTGCCGAGCGACGTGAACAAAGATTGATGGAGCTCTTGAGGCAAAGCAATGAAATGCAGCGTGGAATGAGTGCCCAGATAGAAGCGCTAAAAGCCCAGATAACAGAAATGCAGTCTCCGACAGCCAGGAGACCCGAACAGAAGGGACTGCCTTCGCCGCCCCGTACTGTCCCGAATCCAACGGACAGTTTTTTGAGATACCAAGAGACCCCGCCTCTGGAACCGGTAACACAGGACATGCTCAATAGCCAGATGCACCGGCTAAGAACACCCAGGCGGATGGACACCCCATCACACAGGCAGTTCAGAACAAACGAGAGGGAGTCGAGTCACCAACTGCATCCAGAGATCGATCGGAACTCATCATTCCAAGGACCGCGACCAAAAGATGTCAGATTGGACAGATGGAACGTAAAGTTCGATGGAAGCGGACGCGGCATGACAGTTAAGAGTTTCCTATTCCGCGTGGACCGACTACAAGAATTGTATGACCTCAGCCGTCAACAAGTCTTTCGTGAATTCCATCTTCTGCTGGCAGGTGCAGCCACGAAATGGTATTGGCAGCTTATGGAAGACAAGGCAGAGGATTACGACTTTGACTACTACTCATTGACCCAAGAAATGAGACGGGCATTTTCCACAACCGGAAGTGACCTTATGAAAGTCAAAGAATTGATGGAACGCAAGCAAGGGCCACACGAAACCTTTAGCGATTATGTCTCGGATATGCATAACCTGCATTTCAAGCTCAAGCACAAAATCGCTGAAGATGAATTCGTGGAGCTCTTAAAGGATAACATGAACTCCCAGATGGGGGGATTACTACTAACATCCCCAATTACCTCATTAGCGGAGCTCAAAAGAGAGGGTCTCAGAGTTGATCGCTGGCTGAGAAACACAGGAAGGAACATGCGCAGCCGAGCTGCAATTAACGAAATAGAGGAATTCCAGACACTGGAGGACTTGCCGGACGCGGTCACGGTGGAAGAATACAACCGGCAGCGGAAAGATGCGCGAGGGCGTTACGAGGATGGACAAGGATGCCGAGGCCCATTACACGCGCTGGTGTGTTATAAGTGTGGCAAAGGAGCAGACTTCTACAGGAAGCATCCTTCGAAGGAAGAATCCTGCCCGATCAAATTCCATGATGCCACCTGCAGGTTCTGCGAGAAAGTCGGGACGGATGCAGATGCTAACCCAGCGGCTTTTGCGCGGAGTCCGTCAGGCAAGACCGGGACAGCCGGGCGGACCAGGACCAACCCTTTCCGGTAAACGCACGGAAGCACAACCAAATCTCCCCTCATAAGAGCCTAGAACAACGAGAGAGGGAGTACGAACATGCTCGTGAACGTATCTTCAATGGCTCGGAAGATGCAGACAGCAAGACACGGACAACGCGAAAAATACTAAGATTATATGATGCCCGAGCAGACTACCGCCGGCTCAAGCAAAAGGTGGTGGACACAGTAGTGAGCGTGCAAAATGACAACCGTTTCTTTGCTAAAACGAAGGTCGATGGAGAAGAGATACTCGCATTACTGGACACAGGCGCCAGTGCGAACTGTATTGGCAGAGGAGCACACGCTTTCTTGGAAAACCGGACGCGGCCGATAAGGAAGCTAAGCGAAGAATGCGTACGCACAGCAAGCGGTGGTGAGACCCAAGTAACCGGAGCCATAACGTTACCCGTGGAATGGGAAGGAGAAACCAAGGACCTAGAGTTTTTGATAGTGCCAGGTCTGACACAACGATTTTATTTCGGAATTAATTTCTGGGATACGTTCGGCCTCACATTCACAGCCGTTGAAACAACTCCGGATTTCGACCTTATGACCGGCGACCTAGACATGAACAATACGCTCAAGCCAGAGACCGCCTATACCCCACATCAGCTTACCCCAGAACAACATTGTAAGCTGCAGCAAGTGATAGACACATACCCGTCTTGTCTAGAAAAAGGATTAGGAAAGACCAGTTTAGAGCAACATATAATTGAAGTGACCAACGAGGACTTACCAATCAAGCAGTGACATTACCCGATATCCCCAGCCAAACAGAAGCTGGTGTACGCCGAGCTAGATCGCATGTTAGGTCTAGGCGTTATCGAAGAAAGCAATAGTAGCTGGAGTTCACCGGTAACACTGGTGCAAAAAGGGCCGAAAAATCGCCTCTGCCTCGATGCGCGTAAAGTAAATTCCCGGACGATCAAAGATGCGTATCCACTACCACATATCGAGGGTCTGTTGAGTCGACTACAGGAAACGTATTACATTTCCGCAATTGATTTAAAAGACGCCTTTTGGCAAATACCTCTCGAAACCAAAAGCAGAGAGAAAACCGCGTTTACAGTGCCCGGCACTCCACTGTATCAGTTTACAGTCATGCCGTTCGGCTTGTGCAATGCCGCGCAGCGAATGTGCCGACTAATGAATAAAGTTATACCAGCGGCGCTACGCGATAATGTATTTGTGTATCTGGATGACTTACTGGTCTGTTCACCTACATTTGAAGCCCACATGGATATGTTGAGCCAGGTCAGTGCCTGCTTACAGCGGGCAGAGCTAACGATAAATGTAGACAAAAGCAAGTTTTGCTACAGCCAGGCAAGATATTTAGGATATGTAGTTGGGGGAGGATGCATCCGAACGGATGACACGAAAATACAATCGATACAGGAATTTCCCCAGCCTAGCTCCGCCAAACAAATGCGGAGGTTCCTGGGAATGACAGGCTGGTACAGGAGGTTCATCCAAAATTACGCCCAGACAGCGGCACCGCTTCACGACTGCTTGAAGAAAGCCCGCATAAAGAAATTTGAATTGTCAGAAGAGGCAATTAAGGCGTTTGAACTTTTGAAAACCAGCATGGCAACAGCACCGGTACTCGTCACACCGGATTTTAAGAAACCATTTACCATCCAATGTGATGCCTCGACCACTGGAGTGGGGGGAGTTTTGTTCCAAACAGATGACGAGGGCGGAGAACATCCAATCGCCTATATGTCAGCCAAATTGAACAAAGCACAGCGGAATTACAGCATAACCGAGTTGGAGTGCTATGCCGCTATCCTCAGCATTACCAAATTCCGTGCCTACGTAGATGGGATGCCCTTCAAAGTGATCACTGACCACGCTAGCCTAAAATGGCTGATGAGTCAGAAAGACTTATCAGGCAGGCTTGCGCGATGAAGTCTGAAGCTACAAGCGTTCGACTTCACCATAGAACACAGGAAAGGATCACTAAATGTAGTCCCAGATGCTCTCTCACGAGTTCATATGGACGAGCTACAGAAGGCCGGTGCGGAAGAACTGGACATACACATCAACCTCGATTCGACAGCGTTCCAGTCAGCGGATTATGTCAACCTAATGCAGGCGGTGGACGAAAATTTAGGTAAAAGTCCAGACCTTCAAACATCAGAAGGCTAAGTATATAAACGGATGGGATTCTGCCTAAACGACGCTGTGGATGAAGCCCGAGCATGGAAGCTCTGTGTTCCCGCCGAGCTGCGTCCTGATTTAGTCTGGAAAGCACATCATGCCATAACCGCAGGGCATGGGGGGTTGCACAAATCACTAGCCAAATTGAGACAGTTTTACTATTGGCCAGGCATGGCTGTAGACGTCCAAAAAGTAGTGAAGGAATGCGAGGTCTGTAAGATCACCAAGACCGCCAACAAAAATGACCGGCCACCCATGGGAGAACAGCGGGTTACGGAGCGGGCTGGCCAAAGGTTGTTCATCGACTTTATGGGACCATACCCGAGGACCAAAGCTCGGAACTCGGTGATTTTCGTATGCCTAGACCATTTCTCCAAATTTGTCTGGCTACAGCCGATGAGACATGCAGTAGCTGCAGAAGTCATCAAATTCCTTGAGACCAAAATTTTCCATCAATTTGGAGTCCCCGAGTTTGTACACTCAGACAACGGCAAACAGTTTGTGTCTCAAATTTTTGGCGAGCTAATGACCCGCTACGGTATTCGACACGTAAAGACTGGACTTTACTCCCCGCAAGCGAACGCGGCGGAGAGGGTAAACCGATCTGTACTCAAAATTTTGCGAGCGACAATTGCCACCGATCAGCGAAATTGGGATACCCAACTAAATCGAATAGAGTGTGCCCTTAGGAATGGCCTACACGAATCAATAGGCATGGAACCATATTACGCAATGTTCGGCACGCGGATGGTTACCCATGGAACAGCCTACCCGATCCTACGGAAACTAGGGGGAATACAGGCAGGAGATCCACAGATAAGTCTCCCAGACAAAATGGAACTTATCCGACAAAAAGTGACCCAAGGATTAAACCGAACTCATGAACGCGCAGAAAAGGCATATAACATCCGTAGCAAGCTCGTAGAGTTTTCCGTAGGACAAGTTGTCTATAGGAAAAACTACAAGCAGAGTAACAAAGCTGACGGATATAATGCCAAGCTGGGCCCGAATCGAATTCGCTGTGTTGTACTCCAGCGTAAGGGCAAAGCGCTATATGAGCTGGGCAATGCAGTAGGAAAAAGTGTCGGGGTATTCCATGCTAAAGACCTGTATGTCGCCTAAACCTCTGAACGTAATCCGACGACTCCAAAAGGCGACAAACTCAGAACTGCGAGATTGCACTACTTGATAGAAGCTCCCGATCACATGATGGGTAGAACAGTCATCAGAACTGCCCCAGTTCTGCTATAAAAGCCACAACCAGGGACCGACCAGTCACCAGACATGATGCAGTCCTCCAACAGCTATAACCAAGCCATCCGAGCTGCCCGCCGGCTTCGTCGGCTACAGGCTAGGTATGGGGACCAGGCATCATATCTGGCGCTCCTCGTCGAGTGGATGAACGGGCTTTGCCATGCCATCCACTTCAACGAGGATCATATCCAGCAATGCTGGATACACCGATACCAGTCAGAAGATGAAGAACTGGCATCCAAAATCGAGCAAGAGATCCGGCACCGGAGCCGAGATCAGGAAGAGGACCAGAACCAGTTGCTCCGAGTCCAGGAGCAACTACAAAGGAACCAAGCACACATCGCCCGGATACAACGGGAAACATGGAGAATGAGCCGGCGCATGAACCGCGCGGTCAGGAGAATTTACATTCGAAGCCCTCAACTTGGTATCCAGGCGAGGCGAGAAGTAGCAGCCATCCTGAAAGAGCCGCTAAACTTAGATTAAAACATTGTAATTAATATAAAATGTTAAGCATATAAAAATAAAAATAATACAAAAAAAAAAACAATTCTTATACTTTTTAATATATTTTTCTTCGGGAAATGGGAAACCTTTTTATTCAACTTTTCACTTTTCAGCTGAGCAGCCCCTGGTCAAAAACCATGGTTATGGCACACTCAGCAATTTTATTCTCAACTTTTTAGCTGTTACTCACTTCTGATTTATATATATATATTTATATATTATTTTTCATTAAAACTATATTATATATTTTATTATGAGCCATATTTTTATTTACAGGTATAAATATGTATGTATGTATGTTTCCGTGCGAGGCCGGAAAGCTTTTCTTTTTCAGCATATATAATAATAAAATAACCAAGTACAATATTAAAACAATAAAGTAATATGCCCGACTAGCTCATCTGAGACTGGGTTGATGTAGTGGGTCGAAGCCACACGTAAATGGGCGCCTAAGAAAAGAATAAAGGAGAAGAAGGAGATCTAAAGAGATGGTCGTACGAGGATTTCTTTTGCGAAGTCATTCCATGCGAAGCCGCATCGATCACTTCGAGCCTGTTACGTACGCCCTTCCCCATACCAAGATTAACCCCGGCAAAACAACTGCCATTAGTTGAGGGTAGGGGCCGTAATGACTAACCACACTGCGATTGATAAAAGCAAAACAGCAAAAACAATTCGACAACTCATGGGTGTCGCGTGGCCAGAACAACGACCACGATCGACCTGCTCGTAACCGTAATCCAGTAAGGTGGCAAGTGCACCCGCCGGCCATTGACTCCTAAAATAGGGGAAATGGAGAAACAGTACCCCTAGGTGGGAACACCTAGTTAATTCATCCAATATGGGGGCTAGCGAAAGCTCTAGTCCGGTATAAAAGACCCCAGCCAAATGGAGAAAGACAGAAATTGTTCTGATCTCTCCATGACGGTGGTCTAGAAGTGCAACTCCCGTCAGCACAGACCACGACTGGAAGAAGGCTGGTGTCCAGAAGGATGTCTTGACGTTTCCCTAGGATCAACTTCACCCAGGAGAAAGTCCCGATAACCGGTCCTGCGATCGACCACAATCTGGAGGAAGTCAACCAGCAAAATCCCGAAGGACGAAAATAACTAGTGAACCAAGTGAATGGCCTAAAGACCCCAAGATGGGCGGCGAAACTTCCAAAGTGGCCGACAGCACCGCCAATGTGATTAATCACGTAGAGATCGTTGACCACAGGGACGATATTCAAGATGTCAACAGGACCCTGAAGCTCATAGCTGGACTACTACTGGTTATAGTGATCCTTAAAGTGGTCAAGATGTACAAGCGCTCTGTTCAGAGACGCCGCGACCAACATCACACCCTGGAGAAAGTGGTGACCCATATTGGAGCATGAGCCGAACCGATACAGTGAAGTGAAACCACAAAAAGACAATAAAAGCAGCAAAAAGACAATAGAAAACAATAAAATAATAATAAATAAATTGCACTTCAATATTATGAACAAAAAGTGAATCGCCCAGAAACAATCACAAACAATTTGCGAGTACATGCATTTCTGAATGCAAGTGTAAACAGAACCCCCAATTACATACGCTGAACAAGAAATTGGAGCTGCACCGACCAGCCCAGCCCGAGCATTGGAACTGACGTGTGCCTCAGTGGAACTCGCATACGATGCATACATACATACATATCTATACAGCGATAGTGTTATTTTTTTTGTGTAACATAATTTTTGTGTTTTGTTTTTGTAAACCGCCTTCAAGTCTTGCACGTATATATGTATATAAACCAATTATAAAATCTCCCAAAGCCCAGGATCCGGAGCGTCGAGATCTCATCGCCCAGGATTAAAAAGAGGGTAAGTTTGTCGGAACACGGTTCCTTTTCTCATACATACATATATATATATATATATATCCGTGCACCATGATTACATCAGAAGCTTTAGCAAAAACAATAGACACTGATCCACAATTTAACGTAAGAATTTTATACTTGTTATCAAAAGCGACCCTACCAATAACAGTGAATGAATTGGAATACTTATATATTGAGACCTTCCGTCTAGATTTTTCTCCACTTGCCCACTGTAATAAGACCGAAAAAGCTATCATTATCTCTACCGTTCCAACGGTCATTGTTCTTTCCCGTCTGGATAAGAATTTGTTTTTGGGCAATGTTAATACTTTCCTAGTTAAGACAAAGAATTAATCTGTTAGGAATACATGTAATAATATATAATATCCACATATAATAATTGTTTTATATATATAATCATTTAGATATACTTTTTCTTTTTATACCTTTTTTATACATAATAATTAAATGTTAATTTTTCAGCGGCGAGTATCAGCCTTGTAATTGTATGACAATTGCAAGAGCCCTCTGAGCGACGTTTGCAGTCGTGAATAGTCAGCATTTTGCTGATGTGTGCACCTTCACAGGTGGTCAAATCGATACTCTCCGCTAATACAATAATTGTCAATTAATTTAATCCCTATATGAATTAACCAATATTATGTTATTCAACACCGGCACACGCCGACATAAATATTATTTAATAAATTTATAATGTGAAAAAGAATTCAAAACCATGGCGTGTTAGAACTATAACAAAGGGGGTGTGCTGACGCGAGGAGTGAAGTAGGTCAAGAACAATGACATAACTTTCGACGGACAACCTTGACAATAGGGGATCGTATTGCGCGGCCCGCGACGATCCATTGGCACACGAATGTGTGAAGGGGAGGGAATATGGCCAACACACAGCCCGATCGTATTGCGATCAAGCGACAGCTAAGCTTGTTGGGCAGTGTGGACTGATGACTGACGAACTTGATGACTATTATTATTTTTCCAGGCACTTTTAATATTTATTCTCGTTATGTTGGAGAGGAGAGAGGCTTACCAAGATCCCACGACCCAAATACGACGTAGCTTATGCCGGCAAATGGTGCCTGAACATCGGACGCCTCTCCCTCGGCCCAAGTCCTTGTCAGGACTCGGGCACTAATATGCCCACGTAACAGAAGAGCAGGAGCGCAAGCATTACGGTAACGCATTTAGCAGTTGCGATGCGGGTCTACTGTTCGTTTGTCGATCCAGGACAGAATGGGGGTGGGGGAACTGACAGGAAACGCAAAGCCGACGCCCTACAACGTACTAGGCATTGGTCCGGTCGATTGCTTGGTTCGAGTCTTTGCTGTTTCCCTTGACATATTTGGGCGGTGGACGATTTTTAGTTTCTCTGGCCGACGCCCCACAACGTATTAGGCTAGTTGGTCAGGTCGTTTGCTTGGTTCGAGTCCAGAGAAATAGGAGATGGTTGTGGAGCCCGAGAATGATCGGTCAAACAACTTGTTTTCCGACGACTGGCGGGAGGGGGTTTTTGGACAGATTCCTTATCTAGACACAGCCATTCCGTTTGGAACATTTGGGATGTCTAGAAAAAGGGAAAGTAAGGGCATGTTAGCTTAGCGGAACCGCGTTGTGTAGAAGCGGCTAACACCCCTAGTTAGGGAAATTTATTTTATTTTTGTTTGGGGCTTACATATCGGACGGTTCTTGACCGAAGAGAAACTTGAGAAGCAGAGGGAAGCACCCCCAGTTTATAAACATTTTTATTGTCGACTTATTCAGCGGATACGTCGCTGACCGGGTGTTTTGAAAAGAATCACGTGAACCTTTTATACCAAAACGCAAAAAAAAAAAAAACAAGTGAAGACAAATTTTAGTGCGTGTATTAATCCGCACAAAGTGACAATCTATAAAAAGAAAGCGGAGGCCTTTAAAGAAGGTCCAATCGTATAAATGAAGGGGGCCAAGAAGAAGGTCTTATTCCAACCCAGCACCGGAAGAGTGACCCGAGCAACAACGCGCGGAGACAATCACCAACCCCGCAGTGCAAGCGCGCCAAGGCTAGGAGATTCACCTGAAAGAGAGCCGTGGGAGCGCGCACAGGATCAGCCAGGACAGGTAGATACCCTGTCTGAAGAAAACAACCTGGACCAATATTCTGAAATGGAAGGAGCCGCCGGAGGGGAGAATCTACCCCTAGGACCACCGAAAGGAAGATCAAGTATGCTTCCCCAATTTCAGAGGCACGAGGAGGACAACTTAGAGGCTGCCGAGCGACGTGAACAAAGATTGATGGAGCTCTTGAGGCAAAGCAATGAAATGCAGCGTGGAATGAGTGCCCAGATAGAAGCGCTGAAAGCCCAGATAACAGAAATGCAGTCTCCGACAGCCAGGAGACCCGAACAGAAGGGACTGCCTTTGCCGCCCCGTACTGTCCCGAATCCAACGGACAGTTTTTTGAGATACCAAGAGACCCCGCCTCTGGAACCGGTAACACAGGACATGCTCAATAGCCAGATGCACCGGCTAAGAACACCCAGGCGGATGGACACCCCATCACACAGGCAGTTCAGAACAAACGAGAGGGAGTCGAGTCACCAACTGCATCCAGAGATCGATCGGAACTCATCATTCCAAGGACCGCGACCAAAAGATGTCAGATTGGACAGATGGAACCTAAAGTTCGATGGAAGCGGACGCGGCATGACAGTTGAGAGTTTCCTATTCCGCGTGGACCGACTACAAGAATTGTATGACCTCAGCCGTCAACAAGTCTTTCGTGAATTCCATCTTCTGCTGGCAGGTGCAGCCACGAAATGGTATTGGCAGCTTATGGAAGACAAGGCAGAGGATTACGACTTTGACTACTACTCATTGACCCAAGAAATGAGACGGGCATTTTCCACAACCGGAAGTGACCTTATGAAAGTCAAAGAATTGATGGAACGCAAGCAAGGGCCACACGAAACCTTTAGCGATTATGTCTCGGATATGCATAACCTGCATTTCAAGCTCAAGCACAAAATCGCTGAAGATGAATTCGTGGAGCTCTTAAAGGATAACATGAACTCCCAGATGGGGGGATTACTACTAACATCCCCAATTACCTCATTAGCGGAGCTCAAAAGAGAGGGTCTCAGAGTTGATCGCTGGCTGAGAAACACAGGAAGGAACATGCGCAGCCGAGCTGCAATTAACGAAATAGAGGAATTCCAGACACTGGAGGACTTGCCGGACGCGGTCACGGTGGAAGAATTCAACCGGCAGCGGAAAGATGCGCGAGGGCGTTACGAGGATGGACAAGGATGCCGAGGCCCATTACACGCGCTGGTGTGTTATAAGTGTGGCAAAGGAGCAGACTTCTACAGGAAGCATCCTTCGAAGGAAGAATCCTGCCCGATCAAATTCCATGATGCCACCTGCAGGTTCTGCGAGAAAGTCGGGACGGATGCAGATGCTAACCCAGCGGCTTTTGCGCGGAGTCCGTCAGGCAAGACCGGGACAGCCGGGCGGACCAGGACCAACCCTTTCCGGTAAACGCACGGAAGCACAACCAAATCTCCCCTCATAAGAGCCTAGAACAACGAGAGAGGGAGTACGAACATGCTCGTGAACGTATCTTCAATGGCTCGGAAGATGCAGACAGCAAGACACGGACAACGCGAAAAATACTAAGATTATATGATGCCCGAGCAGACTACCGCCGGCTCAAGCAAAAGGTGGTGGACACAGTAGTGAGCGTGCAAAATGACAACCGTTTCTTTGCTAAAACGAAGGTCGATGGAGAAGAGATACTCGCATTACTGGACACAGGCGCCAGTGCGAACTGTATTGGCAGAGGAGCACACGCTTTCTTGGAAAACCGGACGCGGCCGATAAGGAAGCTAAGCGAAGAATGCGTACGCACAGCAAGCGGTGGTGAGACCCAAGTAACCGGAGCCATAACGTTACCCGTGGAATGGGAAGGAGAAACCAAGGACCTAGAGTTTTTGATAGTGCCAGGTCTGACACAACGATTTTATTTCGGAATTAATTTCTGGGATACGTTCGGCCTCACATTCCTCGGTAAACGTAGACGCGAGGTTGCAGCCGTTGAAACAACTCCGGATTTCGACCTTATGACCGGCGACCTAGACATGAACAATACGCTCAAGCCCGAGACCGCCTATACCCCACATCAGCTTACCCCAGAACAACATTGTAAGCTGCAGCAAGTGATAGACACATACCCGTCTTGTCTAGAAAAAGGATTAGGAAGGACCAGTTTAGAGCAACATATAATTGAAGTGACCAACGAGGACTTACCAATCAAGCAGTGACATTACCCGATATCCCCAGCCAAACAGAAGCTGGTGTACGCCGAGCTAGATCGCATGTTAGGTCTAGGCGTGATCGAAGAAAGCAATAGTAGCTGGAGTTCACCGGTAACACTGGTGCAAAAAGGGCCGAAAAATCGCCTCTGCCTCGATGCGCGTAAAGTAAATTCCCGGACGATCAAAGATGCGTATCCACTACCACATATCGAGGGTCTGTTGAGTCGACTACAGGAAACGTATTACATTTCCGCAATTGATTTAAAAGACGCCTTTTGGCAAATACCTCTCGAAACCAAAAGCAGAGAGAAAACCGCGTTTACAGTGCCCGGCACTCCACTGTATCAGTTTACAGTCATGCCGTTCGGCTTGTGCAATGCCGCGCAGCGAATGTGCCGACTAATGAATAAAGTTATACCAGCGGCGCTACGCGATAATGTATTTGTGTATCTGGATGACTTACTGGTCTGTTCACCTACATTTGAAGCCCACATGGATATGTTGAGCCAGGTCAGTGCCTGCTTACAGCGGGCAGAGCTAACGATAAATGTAGACAAAAGCAAGTTTTGCTACAGCCAGGCAAGATATTTAGGATATGTAGTTGGGGGAGGATGCATCCGAACGGATGACACGAAAATACAATCGATACAGGAATTTCCCCAGCCTAGCTCCGCCAAACAAATGCGGAGGTTCCTGGGAATGACAGGCTGGTACAGGAGGTTCATCCAAAATTACGCCCAGACAGCGGCACCGCTTCACGACTGCTTGAAGAAAGACCGCATAAAGAAATTTGAATTGTCAGAAGAGGCAATTAAGGCGTTTGAACTTTTGAAAACCAGCATGGCAACAGCACCGGTACTCGTCACACCGGATTTTAAGAAACCATTTACCATCCAATGTGATGCCTCGACCACTGGAGTGGGGGGAGTTTTGTTCCAAACAGATGACGAGGGCGGAGAACATCCAATCGCCTATATGTCAGCCAAATTGAACAAAGCACAGCGGAATTACAGCATAACCGAGTTGGAGTGCTATGCCGCTATCCTCAGCATTACCAAATTCCGTGCCTACGTAGATGGGATGCCCTTCAAAGTGATCACTGACCACGCTAGCCTAAAATGGCTGATGAGTCAGAAAGACTTATCAGGCAGGCTTGCGCGATGAAGTCTGAAGCTACAAGCGTTCGACTTCACCATAGAACACAGGAAAGGATCACTAAATGTAGTCCCAGATGCTCTCTCACGAGTTCATATGGACGAGCTACAGAAGGCCGGTGCGGAAGAACTGGACATACACATCAACCTCGATTCGACAGCGTTCCAGTCAGCGGATTATGTCAACCTAATGCAGGCGGTGGACGAAAATTTAGGTAAAAGTCCAGACCTTCAAACATCAGAAGGCTAAGTATATAAACGGATGGGATTCTGCCTAAACGACGCTGTGGATGAAGCCCGAGCATGGAAGCTCTGGGTTCCCGCCGAGCTGCGTCCTGATTTAGTCTGGAAAGCACATCATGCCATAACCGCAGGGCATGGGGGGTTGCACAAATCACTAGCCAAATTGAGACAGTTTTACTATTGGCCAGGCATGGCTGTAGACGTCCAAAAAGTAGTGAAGGAATGCGAGGTCTGTAAGATCACCAAGACCGCCAACAAAAATGACCGGCCACCCATGGGAGAACAGCGGGTTACGGAGCGGGCTGGCCAAAGGTTGTTCATCGACTTTATGGGACCATACCCGAGGACCAAAGCTCGGAACTCGGTGATTTTCGTATGCCTAGACCATTTCTCCAAATTTGTCTGGCTACAGCCGATGAGACATGCAGTAGCTGCAGAAGTCATCAAATTCCTTGAGACCAAAATTTTCCATCAATTTGGAGTCCCCGAGTTTGTACACTCAGACAACGGCAAACAGTTTGTGTCTCAAATTTTTGGCGAGCTAATGACCCGCTACGGTATTCGACACGTAAAGACTGGACTTTACTCCCCGCAAGCGAACGCGGCGGAGAGGGTAAACCGATCTGTACTCAAAATTTTGCGAGCGACAATTGCCACCGATCAGCGAAATTGGGATACCCAACTAAATCGAATAGAGTGTGCCCTTAGGAATGGCCTACACGAATCAATAGGCATGGAACCATATTACGCAATGTTCGGCACGCGGATGGTTACCCATGGAACAGCCTACCCGATCCTACGGAAACTAGGGGGAATACAGGCAGGAGATCCACAGATAAGTCTCCCAGACAAAATGGAACTTATCCGACAAAAAGTGACCCAAGGATTAAACCGAACTCATGAACGCGCAGAAAAGGCATATAACATCCGTAGCAAGCTCGTAGAGTTGTCCGTAGGACAAGTTGTCTATAGGAAAAACTACAAGCAGAGTAACAAAGCTGACGGATATAATGCCAAGCTGGGCCCGAATCGAATTCGCTGTGTTGTACTCCAGCGTAAGGGCAAAGCGCTATATGAGCTGGGCAATGCAGTAGGAAAAAGTGTCGGGGTATTCCATGCTAAAGACCTGTATGTCGCCTAAACCTCTGAACGTAATGCGACGACTCCAAAAGGCGACAAACTCAGAACTGCGAGATTGCACTACTTGATAGAAGCTCCCGATCACATGATGGGTAGAACAGTCATCAGAACTGCCCCAGTTCTGCTATAAAAGCCACAACCAGGGACCGACCAGTCACCAGACATGATGCAGTCCTCCAACAGCTATAACCAAGCCATCCGAGCTGCCCGCCGGCTTCGTCGGCTACAGGCTAGGTATGGGGACCAGGCATCATATCTGGCGCTCCTCGTCGAGTGGATGAACGGGCTTTGCCATGCCATCCACTTGAACGAGGATCATATCCAGCAATGCTGGATACACCGATACCAGTCAGAAGATGAAGAACTGGCATCCAAAATCGAGCAAGAGATCCGGCACCGGAGCCGAGATCAGGAAGAGGACCAGAACCAGTTGCTCCGAGTCCAGGAGCAACTACAAAGGAACCAAGCACACATCGCCCGGATACAACGGGAAACATGGAGAATGAGCCGGCGCATGAACCGCGCGGTCAGGAGAATTTACATTCGAAGCCCTCAACTTGGTATCCAGGCGAGGCGAGAAGTAGCAGCCATCCTGAAAGAGCCGCTAAACTTAGATTAAAACATTGTAATTAATATAAAATGTTAAGCATATAAAAATAAAAATAATACAAAAAAAAAAAAACAATTCTTATACTTTTTAATATATTTTTCTTCGGGAAATGGGAAACCTTTTTATTCAACTTTTCACTTTTCAGCTGAGCAGCCCCTGGTCAAAAACCATGGTTATGGCACACTCAGCAATTTTATTCTCAACTTTTTAGCTGTTACTCACTTCTGATTTATATATATATATTTATATATTATTTTTCATTAAAACTATATTATATATTTTATTATGAGCCATATTTTTATTTACAGGTAGAAATATGTATATATGTATGTTTCCGTGCGAGGCCGGAAAGCTTTTCTTTTTCAGCATATATAATAATAAAATAACCAAGTACAATATTAAAACAATAAAGTAATATGCCCGACTAGCTCATCTGAGACTGGGTTGATGTAGTGGGTCGAAGCCACACGTAAATGGGCGCCTAAGAAAAGAATAAAGGAGAAGAAGGAGATCTAAAGAGATGGTCGTACGAGGATTTCTTTTGCGAAGTCGTTCCATGCGAAGCCGCATCGATCACTTCGAGCCTGTTACGTACGCCCTTCCCCATACCAAGATTAACCCCGGCAAAACAACTGCCATTAGTTGAGGGGAGGGGCCGTAATGACTAACCACACTGCGATTGATAAAAGCAAAACAGCAAAAACAATTCGACAACTCATGGGTGTCGCGTGGCCAGAACAACGACCACGATCGACCTGCTCGTAACCGTAATCCAGTAAGGTGGCAAGTGCACCCGCCGGCCATTGACTCCTAAAATAGGGGAAATGGAGAAACAGTACCCCTAGGTGGGAACACCTAGTTAATTCATCCAATATGGGGGCTAGCGAAAGCTCTAGTCCGGTATAAAAGACCCCAGCCAAATGGAGAAAGACAGAAATTGTTCTGATCTCTCCATGACGGTGGTCTAGAAGTGCAACTCCCGTCAGCACAGACCACGACTGGAAGAAGGCTGGTGTCCAGAAGGATGTCTTGACGTTTCCCTAGGATCAACTTCACCCAGGAGAAAGTCCCGATAACCGGTCCTGCGATCGACCACAATCTGGAGGAAGTCAACCAGCAAAATCCCGAAGGACGAAAATAACTAGTGAACCAAGTGAATGGCCTAAAGACCCCAAGATGGGCGGCGAAACTTCCAAAGTGGCCGACAGCACCGCCAATGTGATTAATCACGTAGAGATCGTTGACCACAGGGACGATATTCAAGATGTCAACAGGACCCTGAAGCTCATAGCTGGACTACTACTGGTTATAGTGATCCTTAAAGTGGTCAAGATGTACAAGCGCTCTGTTCAGAGACGCCGCGACCAACATCACACCCTGGAGAAAGTGGTGACCCATATTGGAGCATGAGCCGAACCGATACAGTGAAGTGAAACCACAAAAAGACAATAAAAGCAGCAAAAAGACAATAGAAAACAATAAAATAATAATAAATAAATTGCACTTCAATATTATGAACAAAAAGTGAATCGCCCAGAAACAATCACAAACAATTTGCGAGTACATGCATTTCTGAATGCAAGTGTAAACAGAAATTGGAGCTGCACCGACCAGCCCAGCCCGAGCATTGGAACTGACGTGTGCCTCAGTGGAACTCGCATACGATGCATACATACATACATATCTATACAGCGTTATTTTTTTTGTGTAACATAATTTTTGTGTTTTGTTTTTGTAAACCGCCTTCAAGTCTTGCACGTATATATGTATATAAACCAATTATAAAATCTCCCAAAGCCCAGGATCCGGAGCGTCGAGATCTCATCGCCCAGGATTAAAAAGAGGGTAAGTTTGTCGGAACACGGTTCCTTTTCTCATACATACATATATATATATATATATCCATGCACCATGATTACATCAGAAGCTTTAGCAAAAACAATAGACACTGATCCACAATTTAACGTAAGAATTTTATACTTGTTATTAAAAGCGACCCCACCAATAACAGTGAATGAATTGGAATACTTATATATTGAGACCTTCCGTCTAGATTTTTCTCCACTTGCCCACTGTAATAAGACCGAAAAAGCTATCATTATCTCTACCGTTCCAACGGTCATTGTTCTTTCCCGTCTGGATAAGAATTTGTTTTTGGGCAATGTTAATACTTTCCTAGTTAAGACAAAGAATTAATCTGTTAGGAATACATGTAATAATATATAATATCCACATATAATAATTGTTTCATATATATAATCATTTAGATATACTTTTTCTTTTTATACCTTTTTTATACATAATAATTAAATGTTAATTCTTCAGCGGCGAGTATCAGCCTTGTAATTGTATGACAATTGCAAGAGCCCTCTGAGCGACGTTTGCAGTCGTGAATAGTCAGCATTTTGCTGATGTGTGCACCTTCACAGGTGGTCAAATCGATACTCTCTGCTAATACAATAATTGTCAATAAATTTAATCCCTATATGAATTAACCAATATTATGTTATTCAACACCGGCACACGCCGACATAAATATTATTTAATAAATTTATAATGTGAAAAAGAATTCAAAACCATGGCGTGTTAGAACTATAACAAAGGGGGTGTGCTGACGCGAGGAGTGAAGTAGGTCAAGAACAATGACATAACTTTCGACGGACAACCTTGACAATAGGGGATCGTATTGCGCGGCCCGCGACGATCCATTGGCACACGAATGTGTGAAGGGGAGGGAATATGGCCAACACACAGCCCGATCGTATTGCGATCAAGCGACAGCTAAGCTTGTTGGGCAGTGTGGACTGATGACTGACGAACTTGATGACTATTATTATTTTTCCAGGCACTTTTAATATTTATTCTCGTTATGTTGGAGAGGAGAGAGGCTTACCAAGATCCCACGACCCAAATACGACGTAGCTTATGCCGGCAAATGGTGCCTGAACATCGGACGCCTCCCCCTCGGCCCAAGTCCTTGTCAGGACTCGGGCACTAATATGCCCACGTAACAAAACTTTACAATTATCATATGCCCATGCACAGGACGATAGGTGTTCTCCATACTTTGAATGAATTACTGGGGTGGCTTCTACATCTTTAAAAAATGTATGAAATGATTTCAATTTCGAAACATGTTCCTTGAAGATCTCACTCCCATGCTCCTTTAAGAACTCTTCAATTTTTGAGGAACTCATTTTTTCTTTCAACGTAATAGTCTGAATGTTTATCTTAAGCTAAAGTTTGGTAGAGATAAATCATTGTATTATACTTAGAAAACAGATGTTAAAAAATGCAAAAGCTGATGATAGACCCACCCTCAAAAACAATTTCAAAACAATAGAAACATTTTTTTTTTGGTTTTCTCTTCATTTTAGAATTTCAATATATGATGAAATTAATTTTCTAACTCTATATTGTTGAATTACAAAATGAAAGCAAGCACAAGTTTCTATATTATCATAAGAAAATTTACATACATTTAAATGTTCTCCAAATGTTGTTTTTATAAACTCCTTTACGTCAATACCCATGAACATGTTCCTTGACTCCAGTAGTAATTTCAAGTCCTATTTTTAAGTCATATTTCCAAATGTATAAATAAATAAATTAATTTTATTTAAAAAAGAAGAATAAGTCGGTATATTAAGATTGTTATTAGAATCAGGCATTTTCAAAAATTTTTTTCCCGACTCTCAAAATGTGAATGAATGGTGAAAAGGTGTTTAGGAGTATTCGTTTGTGTAAAGGTTTTTAGATTTTATGAGCATTGTTCAGAGAGCAGACACCATTCCGAGCATGTAATGAACAATACGGAAAGTGATTTCCATTCATTATTTTTAGAGAGGGACAACCAATTTAATCAATCAATGTCAATTGTATCATCAATTTTTAAAAATTTTTGTAGGAATAACCTTTTGTTGATATCCCTTACAAACTATTTCCGTTTTTCTAATTATTTCTCTTGAATACATTTGCGTTTCTTTGAAAAAGTATACTCCATCATTCCAATAAATTGTATAATGTTTTTTTGTTAGCCAAGTAGCTGTTTTTCTACATTTTTATTCAATTCGATAAAATCATGTGGAGAGTGTATGATAAAATTAGAATTCAAGATTGTCTCGTTTTTGAATTCGACTCCAACTTCTTTTAGAATAAATTTATTATTATTCCCAAGAAATTCTTGAACATCAATTGCAACAATGTGTTCACTCATGATTGATTGATTGATTTTTAGACAATCCGCTGAACTAGACCATTCAACGGGTTATATTCAACTAAACGATCATGTATGAGCACGCAATATACTTGAACATTTTCGATAGTTGGCTGGCAAGTTTAATTGAAGTCCTAACATCAATGGGCCCCGATTAAACCATTTCATTTTGATATGATAAGACTATTACGATTATAGGAGCTTCAGTTTTAAACTCTGTAGGTGATAGTAAAGGTGATTCACTTCGGTTATAGTAGCTAGTTTGAAACTTGCAATACATATTATGTAGGTGAGCAAATCGATCTTTTTCAAAGTCCAAGTTTATGTCATCGTAGGGATATTTTTCAGAGTTTAAGTAGACCTTTAGATTTCTTAAATTGTTTGTAATCAGATGGTGGTTATCTTTAAATCAAATTAAAGCAAATCGTGGACGTTCTAGGTTAGCAGCTAATTTAACATTCCAAACATGATCTGTTCCATTACTTAGTTTAGGAATAATGTTTGTATCCCAACTACGGAATGCAATTAGAAGATTGGTTCCACTTTGTATAATATCATACATTTTAATTTTCGTTGAATCGCTGGGTGTTATATGAGGAATTTTCCATGTAATATTAGTCATATTGAGATGATATTTTCCGACTAATTGTGCACTCTCAAATTTATCTAGCTCAAGTACATCATTAAAATTTTCATGTTTACAATTTAATAATACTTTTTTGAAATCTTCAGTAAATCCAAGTAGATTTTTAAGGGGTGTTGAAAAGTTGAAGTGGTGGCTTAAATTGAAATCGGATCCTCCACTCCATACAGAATTGTAAAGTCTCTTGCTTTCAAATTGATTTAAAGAAACAACGTTTTTTATTGTAGAAGTAATACCACTAAATATTGTTCTATCTATCTCAACACCATTTATTTCATAGCGAATTTCATCTAAAAATTATGCCGTACACTTATTTCTCATTCTCCCAATAACATTTTGAGTTTCCTCCTTCCTTAATTAGGGTAATATTTCCTTGAAAATTTAGAAGACTGTCATGGGGGAGTACATAAAAATCTTGATTTTGGATTGTAATTCTTATCTTATCATTTGGTTTAAATGGTTGTTGGTAGGGTGAATAACTTCCTTCCTTCCTTCCTTCTTTGATATACTATCATCAGAGAAAGGTTTTTCTCGTACTGCCAATATTTCATTCAACCCCATAACTTTAGTTAAACTCTCACTTTGAATCCCAGTGACTTAAGAATTAACCTATTTTTTAATGTAAGGGCGTGTCTTTTTGGGGTCGATCCTCTTCTTATCACTTTATGTTTTGAAGTGTGCTGATGATGGTAAGTATCACCTCTTTTATTGTATATAACCATTGTATTAGTCTTAAATGTAAACGAATTGTATAGTTTTCACCGCGTAAATTTATTAGTTCACCGTTCTGACCAGTTATGTGTGTAGGGAGTGTACTTATTTCTCTAGTGTTGACTGGTAAGTATATAAGTTTGTGTGGTGTGATATTCATTTTATAGCCCGGTGGAACATTAATTCCAAATTCGAATAATGAATGATCTTGTCTACTATCAATATATGACCCGCTTACAATATTACATACTAAGCGTATTGTGTTTATTTTTAAAATGTTGACAGGTTGATCAGATATGTATGTTTTTTTCAAGTCGGGGTAAATTATTCTTTTATTGAAACCAAGTAATTGTCCAATTGAGTTCTTTCTATTAAAATAAACAGGTTCCATGGAAGTTGTAATATGAACTTGAAGTGTGTTATTATTACCCTCCATTTGAAATGTTTTCTCAAGATCATAATCTTTTAGTATATTTTTTAGAAAATCATAAATATCATTGAGTTCATATGATCCTATTGGAAGTTGAATTACTTTATCACCAATATGAAATAGATTATTATTTATATCAACATTGGGTATAGAGTTCTACATATGAAAGTCAATAAGTGCACACTCATATTCACCATTTGTCAGTTCAATGGGTGGGAAATAAGAAATGTTTGTAATGGGTTCATTACCATTTAATGTAAGAGTGAATGATCTACTTATTTTGGAATCTAAAAATGTACTGTTAAAATATAGCTTACAGAATTAAACTAATATTCTCAAATAATTATAAGTTAATTAAAACCCTTCCTTTATCTTCCTTTTTCCATATCGTTATCTTTACTTATTATGAGGAATCCAAATTTATCACTCCAACAGTTTTGACAAATTTTCATAAATGAATCATAGGACATATCAGTATTTACATGATCACGCATATTTAAATAATCTTGATTAAACATTATAATCATATTCGCGTTATCACGTATTAAATGTTTTGGAATATTAGTATATGTTTGACATAGGTAAAAAGAAATATGAACGAATGTTGTTTTGTTTTTAACAAGAAACATCGTCAAAAATCATAATAGAGTTTTCTTTAGCCTTAGCGGTTACCACCCGCTTACTTCATCATTTTGTGAGAACATATAATATTCCCTTTATCGGTTTAATTAGTTTCTCTAAATGCTCATACTTTGGTTGATATAAACTCTTTGAGAATACATATATATTATCAAATTTAAGCCCGTTTGGACTTTCAATAAGACATTTGTTTTTCCGCAGTTGGAGGGACCTACTACCAATGCTCTTATTGTATTAGGTAATAAAGAACTATGTCGTGGAACTGAATTTGTTAATGAGTGATCACCACCCTCGATATTTCTAACACAGATTTCTTGTTATTGACGTATTAAACGAGTATTCACGTGTGTGATGTAGTTCATTCGATGAGAAATGTTCCTTGATTAAACATTATATAAAATGGGTAAAAGTTTTTATAATTGTTGCAGTCAGAGTTCAAACTTGAAACGAGGTAGTGGTATTATCAACAAAATATTTAACACACTTCCATTTGAAGCACATATTCCTGGTTATAATTTTAGTGGACCTGGAACAAAGCTAAAACAAAGGTTGGAGCGCGGTGATCGTGGGATAAATCAATTGGATGAAGCTTGTAGAGTACATGATATTGCATATTCACAATATAAGGATCTAGCTGATCGACATAAGGCTGACGCAGTACTAACAAATAAAGCGTGGGAACGTGATGGTTCAAAAGATAGTAGTATTGCAGAGAAAACAGCAGCATACTTGATTACAAATATTATGAAAACGAAAAAGAAATTCTGAATGGGTGTGAAAAAGGGAACAAAGAGAAAAAATAAGAAAAGGAAATCAAAGGTAAAGAGTTTTTCAAATGTTATCCAAACAGGAATACGGGCATTGAAAACTCTGAAGCCACTAGATCTAATGAGTGCAATTAAGGTTGCACGTAAAGCAGTCAATAAATCAATTGGTAGAAATACAAAAAATATTAAGATTTCTCGTATTATTAATGTACCGAAAATTGGTGTTTTTTTATCTATTGCACCCATTTTGACTGCACTTAGTGCATTAGGTAGTCTCGCTTCTGGTAGTGCACCCATTGCTAAAACTATCAATAATGCAAGTATGGGGAAAAAACAATTTGAAGAGAGTAAACGACATAATAAAAAAATGGAAAGTATTAAGGTGGATGAAGGTATATTTCTTAAACCTTATAGAAAAGGCTATGGATTATATCTTAATCCATTTAGAGGAATTCCAAAAAACTAATTACTAAGCTACCTAAAAAACCTCTTTCAAATTTCGAAATTTTGAATTTTGCTCAAAGGTACATTCCACATTTCCGAGGTGTGTTTATGAGAGACTCATTACCAAAATCTCCTTGGAGAGAAGAGTCAGGAATTATAAACCTAGATGATAGTTCATCAAATGGTACACATTGGGTAGCTTAGAAGAAAAATAAAAAAGTATACATTACTTTGATAGTTTTGAAATTTTACAGCTAAAACTGCTAAAAACAGTTGAAAACAACAACAAAAACAGCTGAAAACAACAAAAACAGCTACAATTGCTAAAAACAGGTGAAAGCAACAACAAAAACAGGTACAACTGCTAAAAACAGGTGAAAGCAACAACATCAAAAACAGCAACAACTGCTAAAAACAGCTGAAAACAGCAAAGTCAACAAAAACAACTACAAGAAGAAACAACTACAAATGGTCAATCCGGAAATGTTGAAAGTACTCAAGGATTTTAATGGTAACGCCCCAAAACCTCTTTTAACCAAGGCGGTGATGGAATCGGAGGTGTGCTACCCTATTCGACGAGCTCAACGTAAGAAAACCAGCTTTGGAATGGCCCTCACTCTTGTACGTGAAGGGTATATGCTGTACTTGCCGGTACGATACTCAACTTTAGAGAATTCAACAATTAAATATATAAAGGATAATCTTCTTTGTATTATTAAATGGAATGATAACAATCTCTATTTAGAATTAAATAAAGTATAAAAACGAATTCATTTTTAATATTATTAATGTATCTATTTTGATAAATAAAAATAAAAATAAAATTTCATAAAACTCAAACTCAAACCCTTTGTTTTAAATATTTAAATTATACTACATTTTTCCCAGTAGCGCATGAGTATCAGTGAAAACGACAACATTGAAGCGTAAACTTTTAGAACAGTTGACGAAAAGTAGAAATTCATTAAAAAGAAAATTTGATGAATTGAATCAGTTAAAGCAAGAAAAGATTTTAGATAACCGTTAAGGACCAAGAGAAGAAAATAATATTTTAGTGTTGGGTAATACAACAATTAAAATTAAAAAAAATTTAATGGAATTAGGAAGTGGAAATTTATGGACTCTATCACTAGGTCTATACTCTTTAATTTTTCATAATAGTCCTAAGGATTATACTAAGAATGATTTAGAATCATATAAAATCATTTTAATTGAAACAAGTGCTCACAAAAGAAACTATCAACCAGATGGTCAAGTAAAGGGAAATCGTTAAAAAAAAATATTCTTTAATTATTAAACCATCTTCAGTAAATGAAGAATATACTGGTTCTGCGTATATGAGACTACAAAAAATACCACCAAACTATGTATCATGTTAATGAACTTGTTGAAAGATTGCAACTCTTATTGGCATCAAGAGCTGCTGGTAATAATAATCATACTAATGAAATTCTTTCAATAAAAGAAGAATTGCGGGAAGCAAAAATAATATATTAATAAAATAGAAAACATTTTCTCATTTTGGTTAATAGTAAAATGTCTATTGACAAGTTTGGTCACTTTTCAAATGATAGAGATTTTTCCAAACCAATAAATGGAAATGATTTGGCTAAATTGTATGTAGATGATAAAATGAATGAAGCGAAATAACATCAAATGGAAACTATAACTAAATCATTTCAACTACGAAATAAAAGAGTATCAGAGCTGGAAGGTAAAGTAATAACAAGGAGGAACGCTATAGTCGAGTACCTCGACTATCAGATACCCGTTACTCAGCTAAATGGAGATATGCAAGCAGCAAAGCGAGATTAAAATGCGCCACCTACCGGCGGTATACAGATTTAAGCGTTATGGGCGTTAGAGTGGGCGTGGCAAATTTTTTTTTGGATCAATCGATAGGTATCGACGAGACCAATACATTTCAGTTAAAATTTTTTATCTAGCATGAAAATTGTGGGCGTCACAGGTTTTTGCGGTTTGTGGGCGTTAAAGTGGGCGTGGCAAACTTTTTTTTAAGTCAATCGATAGGTAATGACGAGACGAATACATTTCAGTTAAAATTTTTTATCTAGCATAAAAATTGTGGGCGTCACAGGTTTTTGCGGTTTGTGGGCGTTAAAGTGGGCGTGGCAAACTTTTGTTTAGGTCAATCGATAGGTATTGATGAGAACATTACATTTCCGTTAAAATTTTTATTCTAGCATCAAAACTGTAGGAGCCACAGTTTTGGGCGATTTGTGGGCGTTACAGTGGGCGTGGCAGTCTACTGAAACAAACTTGCGCTGCGTAAGAAGCTCAGGAATCTGCACGCCAAATCTCAATAGCCTAGCTCTCATAGTTTCCGAGATTTCAGCGTTCATCCGGACAGACGGACAGACGGACAGACGGACATGGCTAGATCGACTCGGCTAGTGATCCTGATCAAGAATATATATACTTTATGGGGTCGGAAACGCTTCCTTCTGCCTGTTACATACTTTTCGACGAATCTAGTATACCCTTTTACTCTACGAGTAACGGGTATAAAAATGATAACTCAAATGGAGTATATACATAATTGTTGATAAATTGGAAAATCTTAACAAATTCATAAGCCAACATTTAAAAAATTGGTGAATCATTCGTTCTGATCAGATACAAATAGATAGAACAATACTTCGAAAAAGTCAACTTTCACGTCGTGAAAACGAAGTAGAAGAAGAACTTTTAACAATTAATGTGGGTCATACATAAATATACCATTCTTTTATTATTTATTTTATAATTAAAATGTCAGTTGATAAGTTTTTTTAAATGAGAAAGGGTACTCAAGAGATATAACGAAAGGTGTAGAAAAATTCCAAAGTATACTTAATGATTATGATGGACATTTAAATGTTCAGAGGAAACGATTTAAAAATTCCCTACCCCCCATTCATGAAAATGATATTGCAACAAAGTTTTATGTTGATGATGAAATAAGTAAACTAGTACAGAATACATCTAATGAAATTTCAAAGCAACCGCAGAAACAAGAAATCTTTAGATTAAGACCTCGAAAGTAGGTAGTTAATACGGGAGCTGGCTCACTAGGTAATAAATCATGTCAAAAAAGGAGGTGGGGGTGACCCTAATTAGTCACGCATGGTTGCACACTGACCCTAATTAGTCACGCATGGTTGCACACAGGTGTTCTAATGACCTACTTAGCATAATTAATTCAAAAAGGGGGGTGTTGCTGACCCTAGTTAGATGAGCATGGTTGCACACAGGTCACTTAATGAGGTTAGAAAGTGGTGTGTAGGAGTGTGAGAGAGTGGTGTTTTGATATGTCTTGTTTTGTCTTGTCTTTTTCTCAAGCTAAAGGTGCGTGTGTGATAGGGGTGTTTTGTCATGCGTGGAATTTTGTGGAGTGCAATGGTTGCACACAGGTCACTATGTTGCTTCTAACTTGTGTTAGAACGAGTTATGCGTGGGCGTTTTGTTGAGTCAATTAGGGTTGTAGGTGACACCTGGCTTGCGTGTGTGATAGGGGTGTTTTGTCATGCGTGGGATTTTGTGGAGTGCAATGGTTGCACACAGATCACTATGTTGCTTCTAACTTGGGTTAGAAGGCGTTATGCGTGGTCGTTTTGTTGAGTCAATTAGGGTTGTAGGTGACACCTGGCTACGGTCTTGTGGTCAAAAGGTGTTGGTTTGAGGGATATTAGACCGCATACTTTTGTGGTGTGAAACAAGCGTGAGTTCGGTAACCTCCCCCTCTTTAGCGAGCATTAGATGGGAAAGTGAGCGTGGGAGTGTAACAAAAACGTTGTTTTGTTATGCGTGGGCGTTTTGTTGATTCAATTAGGGTTGTAGGTGACACCTGTTAGTGTAACCTGCCTACGGTCTTGTGGTCAAAATGGTGACTGTGGTGGTGGTGGTTCCTAACAGAACAAAACCAAATGAGATCGTTTGTTTAGTCAAATACGTTTTTCTTTAATCATATTTGAAAATTTTTTCTCATGCGCTTACATGAGAGAGAAAACGGTTACCTTTTAAGTTTTCAAAAAATGTATGTGTTAAGGAGAAATGTGGAAAGTAGTTCAGTTTTAGAAAACTATTCGTTTTACAAGGGGTGTTTTGTCATGCGTATGAATTTGTAAAACTATATTTAGGCGGAGGAGGAGGAGGAAGGGAAGTTGTTTTTCTATGCGTGGGCGATTTGTTGATTCAATTAGGGTTGTAGGTGACACCTGTTAGTGTAACCTGGCTACGGTCTTGTGGTCAAAAGGTGTTGGTTTGAGGGATATTAGACCGCATACTTTTGTGGTGTGAAACAAGCGTGAGTTCGGTAACCTCTCCCCTCTTTAGCGAGCATTAGATGGGAAAGTGAGCGTAGGAGTGTAAGAGGGATGGTGGTGGTGGCGGTGCTTGTGGTGGTGGTTCCTAACAGAATATACACATTTATACACAAAAACAAATGAGATCGTTTGTTTAGTCAAATACGTTTTTATTTCTATATATTCGTCTTAAATTAGTTTACATTGAGTCTTTTAAATAAATGAATGTATCTTTCCATCAATTTTAAGGCGTCTTCTTCTCTCTTTTCAACATGCATACACCTGCAAGTGTCAGGTCCAACTTTACAATCATCATATGCCCATGCACAGGATGATAGGTGTTCTCCATACTTTGAATGAATTAGTGGGGTGGCTTCTACATCTTTAAAAAATGTATGAAATGATTTCAATTTCGTAGCATGTTCCTTGAAGATCTCACTTCCATGCTCCCTTAAGAACTCTTCAATTTTTGAGGAAATCATTTTTTCTTTCAACGTAATAGTCTGAATGTTTATCTTAAACTAAAGTTTGGTAGAGATAACTCGTTGTATTATACTTAGAAAACAGATGTTAAAAAATGCAACAGCTGATGATAGACCCACCCTCGAAAACAAATTCAAAACAATAGAAAATTTTTTTTTTTTGGTTTTCTCTTTATTTAAAAATTTTAATATATGATGAAATTAATTTTCTGTTGTTGAATTACAAAATGAAAACAAGCACAAGTTTCTATATTATCATTAGAAAATGTACATAAATTTAAATGTTCTCCAAATGTTGTTTTTATAAACTCCTTTACGTCAGTACCCATGAACATGTTCCTTGTCTCCAGTAATAATTTCAAGTCCTCTTTTGAAATCATATTTCCAAATGTATTAATAAAAAAATTAATTTTATTTATTAAAGATGAATAAGTCGGTATATTAAGATTGTTATTAGAATCAGTCATTTCGTAAACTTATTTTCCCGACTCTCAAAATGTGAATGAATTGTTTAAAAGGTGTTTAGGAGTTTTCGTTTGTGTAAAAGTTTAAGATTTTATGAGCATTGTTCAGAGAGCAGACACCATCCCGAGCATGTAAGGAACAATATGGAAAGTGCTTTCCATCCATTATTTTTAGAGAGGGACAACCAATTTCATCAATGTTAATTACATTATCAATTTTTAAAAATTTTTGTAGGAATAACCTTTTTTGATATCCCTTACAAATTATTTCCTGTTTTCTAATTATTTCTCTTAGATACATTTGTGTTTCTTTGAAAAAGTATACTCCATCATTCCAATAAATTTTGTGATGTTTTTTTGTTAGCCAAGTAGCTGTTTTTCTACATTTCTTATTCAATTCAATAAAATCATGTGGAGAGTGTATGATAAAATTAGAATTCAAGATTGTCTCGTTTTTGAATACGACTCCAATTTCCTTTAGAATAAATTTATTGTTGTTCCCAAGAAATCCTTGAACATCAATTGCAACAATATCTTCACTCATGATTGATTGATTAATTGTTAGACAATCCGCTGAACTAGACCATTCAACGGGTTATATTCAACTAAACGATCATGTATGAGCACGCAATATACTTGAACATTTTCGATAGCGGGCTTGGTAAGTTCAATTGAAATCCTAACATCAATGGGCCCCGATTTAACCATTTCATTTTGATATGATAAGTCAATTACGATAATAGGAGCTTTAGTTTTAAAGTCTGTAGGTGATAGTAAAGGAGATTCACTTCGGTTATAGTAGCTAGATTGAAACTTGCAGTACATATCATATAGGTGAGCAAATCGATCTTTATCAAAGTCCAAGTTTAAGTCATCGTAGGGATAAGTTTCAGAGTTTAAATAGACCTTTAGATTTCTTAAATTGTTTGTAATCAGATAGTGGTTATCTTTAAATCCAATTAAAGCAAATCGTGGACGTTCTCGGTTAGCAGCTAATTTAACATTCCAAACATGATTTGTTCCATTACTTAGTTTAGGATTAATGTATGTATCCCAACTACGGAATGCAATCGGTAGATTGGTTCCACTTTTTATAATATCATACATTTTAATTTTCGTTGAATCGCTGGGTGTTATATGAGGAATTTTCCATGTAATATTAGTCATATTGAGATGATATTTTCCGACTAATTGTGCATTCTCAAATTTATCTTGTTCAAGTACATCATTAAAATTTTTTGATATTAATAGTACTAGTTCATGTTTACAATTTAATAATACTTTTTTGAAATCTTCAGCAAATCCAAGTAGGTTTTTAAGGGGTATTGAAAAGTTGAAGTGGGGGCTTAAATTGAAAACGGGTCCTCCACTCCATCCAGAATTGTAAAGTCTCTTGCTTTCAAATTGATTTAAAGAAACAAAGTTTTTTATTGTAGAAGTAATACCACTAAATCTTGTTCTATCTATTTCAACACCATTGATTTCATAGCGTATTTCATCTAAAAAGTATGCCATACAATTATTTCTCATTTTCGCAATAACATTTTGAGTTTCTACCACTCCCCCTTCCTTAATTAGGGTAATATCTCCTTGAAAATTTAGAAGACTCTCATGGGGGAGTACATATAAATCTTGATTTTGGATTGTAATTCTTATCTCATCATTTGGTTTAAATGATTGTTGATAGGGTTGATAGCTGTGATATTCCTTCTTTGATATACTTTCATCAGAGAAAGGTTTTTCCCGTACTGCCAATATTTCATTCAACCCCATGACTTTAGTTAAACTCGCACTTTGAAGCCCAATGATTTAAGAATTAACTTATTTTTTAATGTAAGTGTGTGTCTTTTTGGTTTCGATCCTCTTCCTATAACTTTATGTTTTAAAGTGTGCTGATGATGGTAGGTATCACCTCTTTTATTGTATATAATCATTGTATTAATCTTAAGTGTAAACGAATTGTATAGTTTTCACCGCGTAAATTTATTAATTCACCGTTCTGATCAGTTATGTGAATAGAGAGTGTACTTATTTCTCTAGTGTTGACTGGTAAGTAAATAAGATTGTGTGGTGTGATATTCATTTTATAGCCTGGTGGAACATTAATTCCAAATTCGTATAATGAATGATCTTGTCTACTATCAATATATGACCCGCTTATAATATTACATACTAAGCGTATTGTGTTTATTTTTAAAATGTTGACAGGTTGATCAGATATATATGTTTTTTTCAAGTCGGGATAAATTATTTTTTTATTGAAACCAAGCAATTGTCCAATGGAGTTGTTTCTATTAAAATAAATAGGTTCCTTGGTAGTTGTAATATGAACTTGAAGTGTGTTATTATTACTCTCCATTTGAAATGTTTTCTCAAGATCATAATCTTTTAGTTTATTTTTTAGAAAATCATAAATATCATTGAGTTCATATGATCCTATTGGAAGTTGAATTACTTTATCACCAATATGAAATAGATTATTATTTATATCAACATTGGGTATAGAGTTATACATATGAAAGTCAATAAGTGCACACTCATATTCACCATTTGTCAGTTCAATGGGTGGGAAATAAGAAATGTTTGTAATGGGTTCATTACCATTTAATGTAAGAGTGAATGATCTACTTATTTTGGAATCTAAAAATGTACTGTTAAAATATAGCTTACAGAATTAAACTAATATTCTCAAATAATTATAAGTTAATTAAAACCCTTCCTTTATCTTCCTTTTTCCATATCGTTATCTTTACTTATTATGAGGAATCCAAATTTATCACTCCAACAGTTTTGACAAATTTTCATAAATGAATCATAGGACATATCAGTATTTACATGATCACGCATATTTAAATAATCTTGATTAAACATTATAATCATATTCGCGTTATCACGTATTAAATGTTTTGGAATATTAGTATATGTTTGACATAGGTAAAAAGAAATATGAACGAATGTTGTTTTGTTTTTAACAAGAAAAATCGTCAAAAATCATAATAGAGTTTTTTTTAGCCTTAGCGGGTGGTAAAACTTCATCATTTTGTGAGAACATATAATATCCCATTCCCTTTATCGGTTTAATTAGTTTCTCTAAATGCTCATACTTTGGTTGACATAAACTCTTTGAGAATACATATATATTATCAAATTTAGGCCCGTTTGGACTTTCAATAAGACATTTGTTTTTCCGCAGTTTGAGGGACCGACTACCAATGCTCTTATTGTATTAGGTAATAAAGAACTATGTCGTGGAACTGAATTTGTTAATGAGTGATCACCACCCTCGATATTTCTAACACAGATTTCTTGTTATTGACGTATTAAACGAGTATTCACGTGTGTGATGTAGTTCATTCGATGAGAAATGTTCCTTGATTAAACATTATATAAAATGGGTAAAAGTTTTTATAATTGTTGCAGTCAGAGTTCAAACTTGAAACGAGGTAGTGGTATTATCAACAAAATAATTAACACACTTCCATTTGAAGCACATATTCCTGGTTATAATTTTAGTGGACCTGGAACAAAGCTAAAACAAAGGTTGGAGCGCGGTGATCGTGGGATAAATCAATTGGATGAAGCTTGTAGAGTACATGACATTGCATATTCACAATATAAGGATCTAGCTGATCGACATAAGGCTGACGCAGTTCTAATAAATAAAGCGTGGGAACGTGATGGTTCAAAAGATAGTAGTATTGCAGAGAAAACAGCAGCATACTTGATTACAAATATTATGAAAACGAAAAAGAAATTCTGAATGGGTGTGAAAAAGGGAACAAAGAGAAAAAATAAGAAAAGGAAATCAAAGGTAAAGAGTTTTTCAAATGTTATCCAAACAGGAACACGGGCATTGAAAACTCTGAAGCCACTATATCTAATGAGTGCAATTAAGGTTGCACGTAAAGCAGTCAATAAATCAATTGGTAGAAATACAAAAAATATTAAGATTTCTCGTATTATTAATGTACCGAAAATTGGTGTTTTTTTATCTATTGCACCCATTTTGACTGCACTTAGTGCATTAGGTAGTCTCGCTTCTGGTAGTGCACCCATTCCTAAAACTATCAATAATGCAAGTATGGGGAAAAAACAATTTGAAGAGAGTGAACGACATAATAAGAAAATGGAAAGTATTAAGGTGGGTGAAGGTATGTTTCTTAAACCTTATAGAAAAGGTTATGGATTATATCTTAATCCATTTAGAGGAAATCCAAAAAACTAATTACTAAGCTACCTAAAAAACCTCTTTCAAATTTCGAAATTTTGAATTTTGCTCAAAAGTACATTCCACATTTCCGAGGTGTGTTTATGAGAGACTCACTCCCCAAATCTCCTTGGAGAGAAGAGTCAGGAATTATAAACCTAGATGATAGTTCATCAAATGGTACACATTGGGTAGCTTATAACAAAAATAAAAAAAGTATACATTACTTTGATAGTTTTGGAAATTTACAACCCCCAAAAGAAATTGTGAAATACTTGGGGAATAACATTAACTATAACTATGAGAGAAAACAAGACTTTAATAGTACCAACTGTGGACACCTGTCCTTCCAATTCTTACTCTCTCTATCCCACCCTAACTTTTACACTATGATCAAGTAATTTCTCTATGATTCTTGAAACCCACCCTATTTACATGCTATTCACTGCTATGATTGGTTGATGCTAAATCAAGAATGAGAGAGAACAGGGAGGGTTAGTTTACCTCAAGGTATAAAAACTCGATCAAAAGTTATTCTAACACACATTTAAAAACCACCTGCAAACAGTCTCAACCTAAAAGTTTCAAGCTAAAACGTTCTCAGCCTAAAGTTTCAACCTAAAAAATCTTGCAATCATCAAAATCAACAACAATAAGAACAACATAAAAAACAGTTAAAACAGTAAGACAACAACAACAATTAAAACAGATACAACTGCTAAAAACAGCTGAAAACAACAACAAAACAGCTACATCCGCTAAAAAACAACTAAAATTAACAACAAAAACAGCTACAACTGCTAAAAACAACTAAAATTAACAACAAAAACAGCTACAACTGCTAAAAACAGGTAAATTAAACAACAAAAAACAGCTACAACTGCTAAAATAACATCTAAAATCAACAACAAAAACAGGTAAAAGCAACAAAAACAACGAAAACAACTACAAGAAGAAACAACTACAAATGGTCAATCCGGGAATGATGAAAGTACTCAAGGAGTTTAATGGTAACGCACCAAAACCTC
This sequence comes from Drosophila suzukii, assembly GCF_043229965.1. Classification (NCBI taxonomy): domain Eukaryota; kingdom Metazoa; phylum Arthropoda; class Insecta; order Diptera; family Drosophilidae; genus Drosophila; species Drosophila suzukii. Next base: position 23,689,020 of record NW_027255896.1, on the reverse strand, counting down.
TCTTAACAAAGGCGAAGATGGAATCGGAGGTGTGCTACCCTATTCGACGTGCTCAACGTAAGAAAACCAGCTTTGGGATGACCCTCACTCTTGAACTTGAAGAGTATATGCTGTACTTGCCGGAACGATACTCAACTTTAGAGGATTCAACAATTGATTATATAAAAGATAATCTTTTTTGTATTATTAAAAGGAATGATAACAATCTCTATTTAGAATTAAATAAAGCTTAAAATGTTTTCATTTTTAATATTATTAATGTATCTATTTTGATAAATAAAAATAAAAAAAAAATAAAAATAAAAATAAAGTTTTATAAAACTCAAACTCAAACTCTTTGTTATAAATATTTAAATTATAGTACATTTTTCCCAGTAGCACATGAGTATCAGAGAAAACGACAACAATGATGCGTAAACTTTTAGAACAGTTGACGAAAAGTAGAAATTCATTAAAAAGAAAATTTAATGAATTGAAACAAATAAAAAATGAGAACGTATCAAATTTGGAGGAAACTTTTAAACCTATTACAGAACCTTTACATGAATTACTCACTGAAAATAAAAAATTGAATAAAAAGGAATATATTAATGATACACATGATATTAAGACTAAGTTCAAGAAAGAGAATATAAGAGTACCTAAAAGTAAAAAAGAAAAAAGGGAACACGAGAGAGTAATCGAAAGTGATAGTGAGAGTGATGCTTATGTTGATGCTTTTTCACGACAGTCTCTTATAGATGAATCTGATGTTTCACAACAGTCTCTTATAGATGAATCCGATGTTTCACAACAACCTCACACAGATGATTTAAATGAAAGTGTATATGAAGAAACCGGGGTGAAGTACAATCTCAACATTAATCAGTTAAAGCAAGAAAAGATTTTAGACAATAGTTATGGACCAAGAGAAGAAAATAATATTTTAATGTTGGGTAATACAACACTTAAAATTAAAAAAAATTTGATGGAATTAGGAAGTGGAAATTTATGGACTCTATCACCAGGTCTATACTCTTTAATTTTTCATAATAGTCCTAAGGATTATACTAAGAACGATTTAGAATCATATTAAAACATTTTAATTGAAACAAGTGCTCACAAAAGAAACTATCAACCAGATGGTCAAGTAAAGGGGAATCGTTCTAAAAAATATTCTTCAATTATTAAACCATTAATATCATCTTCAGTAAATGAAGAACATACTGGTTCTGGGTATATGAGACTACAAAAAATACCACCAAACTATGTATATTGGGATAATGTTAATGAACTTGTTGAAAGATTGCAACTCTTAATGGCACCGAGAGCGGCTGGTAATAATAACCATACTAATGAAATTCTTTCAATAATAGAAGAATTGCGGGAAGCAAAAATAATATATTAATAAAATAGAAAACATTTTCTCATTTTGTTTAATAGTAAAATGTCTATTGACAAGTTTGGTCACTTTTCAAATGATAGAGATTTTTCCTTGCTTTTCAAAAGGGAAGTTGAGAGTCTTACAGGTATATATATAGACACTGATGGTCACATAAATGTTCAGAAAAAAAGAATTAAAAACTCTTCAAAACCAATAAACGGAAATGATTTGGCTATTAAATTGTATGTTGATGATAAAATTAATGAAGCGAAATCACATCAAATGGAAACTATAACTAAACCATTTCAACTACGAAATAAAAGAGTATCAGAGCTGGAAAGTAAAGTAATAAAAATGATAACTCAAATGGAGTATATACATAATTCAATAAAAGAGTTTGTTGATAAATTGGAAAATTTTAACAAATTCATAAACCAACATTTAAAAAAACCTCCACCAATCATTCGTTCTGATCAGACACAAATAGATGGAATAATACTTCGGAAAAGTCCATTTGCACATCGTGTAAACGAAGAAGAAGTTTTAACAATTAATGTGGATCATACATAAATATACCACTCTTTCATTATTTATTTTATAATTAAAATGTCAGTTGATAAGTTTGGTTGTTTTTTAAATGAGAAAGAGTACTCAAGAGATATAACAAAAGGTCTAGAAAAATTTCAAAGTATACTTAATGATTATGATGGACATTTAAATGTTCAGAGGAAACGATTTAAAAATTCCCTACCCCCCATTCATGAAAATGATATTGCAACAAAGATTTATATTGATGATGAAATAAGTAAAGTAGTACAGAATACATCTAATGAAATTTCTAAGCAACCGCAGAAACAACAAATCTTTAGATTAAGACCTCGAATCAATAATATTGAGGGAAAAGTGAGTGAAATTTCTAAAAAATTGGAATTTCTCATGAAAACTTTTAATAAGGTAGTGGAGGATATAAATGAAATAGAAAGTAACATTTTCAATTATATAATTGCACCAACCTCAGTTTTAAAAGGTGAAACTGAATCTTTAGAGAAGAAACCATTTATACCAGATAAAATAAAGCTATGAGTAAACGAGATATTGTAAATGAGTTACATCGCCCATCATTCAAGAATTTCCCAAGACGTAGAGTTATAGTAAAGGGTATTAATGATTTATGGCAGGCTGATTTGGTTGAAATGGGGGCATATGCATCATCAAATAAGGGGTATAGGTATTTGTTAACAGTAATAGATACATTTTCTAAATATGGATGGGGTGAAGCAATAAAATCAAAAAATGCAGATGAAGTTACAAAAGCAATGGAAAAAATAATGAAATCTGGTCGTGGAGTACCAAAGAATTTACAAACAGATAATGGAAATGAATTCTATAATAAACAATTTAGAGAATTGATGAAAAGATATGAAATTAATCATTACTCAACATTTAGTACTCTTAAAGCATCTATTGTGGAACGTTTTAATAGAACAATAAAAGAACTTATGTGGCGTGAGTTTAGTTTTAATGGAAAATATACTTGGCTTCAAATATACAAAGAGTTGATTAATAATTATAATAACAGGAAGCATAGAACGATTAAAATGAAGCCTATTGACGTCAATGCTAAAAATGAAAAACAGATTTTGATGAGATCATACAATCATCTAAAAATATTTACAAATGGGGACTTTAAAGAGGGGGATCATGTACGAATAAGTAAATATAAACATGTCTTTGAAAAAGGCTATACCCCAAACTGGACAACGGAAATTTTTCGAATTCGGAAAGTACAAAATACATCCCCCACCACATATTTACTTGAGGACTTGAAGGGTGATCCAGTACAAGGCGGTTTCTATAAACAAGAAATTAAAAAAACAAAATTCCCTAATACTTATCTTGTTGAAAAGATTGTGAAACAAAAAGGTGATTATGTGCTTGTGCGTTGGCTAGGCTTTTCAAAATCAGAAGATAGTTGGATTCATAAAAACGAAATTCTATAAACAACAAGTGGAAGCATAGAACAATTAAAATGTAGGCATTGACGTCAATGCGTGAAAATAAATTATGTTTCCTCTTCACAAGCACGCAATTCCTATTTATAAACGGAACGGAACTTGATTATGAGCTTGTGCGTTGGCTAGACTAAAAGAGTATATACAGATAAGAATTTTGGGTGGAACTTGATTATGTGCTTGTGCGTTGGGTAGGCCTTTCAAAATCAGAAGATAGTTGGATTCATAAAAACGAAATTCTATAAACAACAATAAAAATGTAGACATTGACGTCAATGCGTGAAATAAATTATGTTTCTTCACAATCACGCAATTCCTATTTATAAAGTGTGAAGAAAAGCATGTACAGATAAGAATTTAAACAGAACGTTACATATTTATATATACAAATCTGGAGGGTATAAAGGCAGAAGAATTTCAAAAAGTGTTCAGTTTCCATCTATTCGTTCACGCAACTCAATTTCGGATCGTTTGCTTATTCATTCGATAGTTCGTTTGTTCGATTGTCAAAAAAACAAAATCAAAATTAAAATGACGGTTTTTATAATATTTTTTGTGATACTTTCCCTCTTTAATCCGATGGTGAAAATGGTACCACTCCCCAATGAAATGACTTTAATTGAAAACCCATCGACTTCCAATAATTCGATTGGGTTATTTATCAATGTTCCAAAACTAAAAAAAATCATTAAAATTGACTTAAAATTTGAGATCCTAGAGGACAGTCATATTTTTATGGATCTCATAAACAAGACAAGTGATGAAAAGGAGATACCAAACTTAAAAAGTGAACTCGATACTAAAATATTTAATGCTATTAATGGTAGCATTAATGAAAAAGACTTAACAACAAGTACAAGTGCAAGTACAGTTGAAGAAGAAACTACTAAATCAACATCTACTACAACTACATCTACCTCAACTACAACAAGTGCAACTACACCTACAATGAGAAGGGGAATTCTGGAGGAGGAGGAGAAGGAAGAAACAACAACTACAACAGCAGCAACTACATTAAAAAAAGAACTTCTGGAAGAAGATACAACAAAAACAGCTACATCAACAACTACAACCCCAACCAATCTTTTTGATTTTAATAGCGAAAATGAAAGTGTTGATCACATAGAAAATAAGAACATAGGAGAAGAAAAATCAGAAAAAATTGATATGGGTATAATTGATAGTGAGAGAGAATTTGAAAACGTAAGTCGAGCACCAACATTTAGTAATACGTCACAAGAATTAGTGTTGGGGATCAGTGATAGTGATACAGAATTTGAAAGTGTAAGTCGGGTTCCAATAAAAAGGAACACTACTCATAAATTAAAAAGCACTGAAAACATACACAACTCTCAAATCGAATTCACAAAGAGAGCTATAATTGAGAATTTTAAGCAAAAATTAGTTGAAAATGAAAGGAGAATAGGAGGGCATATGGATTTGGGAAGAAGGGGTCTAAACAGATTCTTTACCATCCAATACAAAACTGCTACAGTAGGAGTTAAATGTCATTACAATAATATTTATAGAAGAACACATTCTAGACGAAGTCTAAGTAAATCTAAGCGTATGAATTTAAAATATTTATCTAATCGCCAACGCCATCAAAAATCTAAACGCAATACTAATACCCCCTTAGCAACTTTAAGAATAAATTGTTTTGAATTTGCAGAAGTTTTATCCCAAACAGTAATTAATGCAGAGAGACGAAAAGACAGGATTGTCTATGAAAAAATATCAAAGGATGCTGATCTTCTCTCCAAACAAGAGAGTAAAAGAGAAGAGATAGAAGAAGAAGAAACAGGTTATCTTAGTGATGGTCCACAAATCCAAGAAATTGAAATAGAGGAAGCAGAAAGAATTAATGGGATATATTTAAGAAAGAGAAATTTAGCAGCTCAAATGATGCTTGAATATTTAAATAAAAAAGAAAGTCAGATTAGTACAGATAAAATATCAATTAACGATATTAACGATTTCAAAATAACTAATAGTGATATTATAACATAATCTGATTTAGTAGGGAAATATGTTTATTTTTACAGAATATAAAAATAGAAGATGAAAATAATAATTCGAGTAAATTAAAAAAAGGTGAGTTTAATATATATATATATATATATAATTTTATATACTAATATATATATATATATATATTTTCAGAACTCCAAAACATAAATAAAAAAGTTGAAAATAATATTTCGGATGGAGCTCAAAAAGGTTGGTTAAATACATATAAAATAATATTTGTATATATATATAGTAAAATATTTATATTTTCAGATCTCCAAAACATTAATAAAAAAGAGGATGGTAAATTTTCTCATAATTTGTATGGTGATGACGATGATGATGATGATGATGATGATGACCATGATACAATCCTTTATGATGATGAAAATCCGGAACCATGTATTCCAAGATCATCTAGTGAGGATGAAACTATTCTTGTTGAGGGTGGTATAGATAACTATGTTCAAACTATACCGTTTAATTTAGATGAAGATAATGATAAATACATTAAATCAATTCCTTTAAGTAATGATGACAATAAAGTATATAGATTACAGGGTGGTATAGATAACTATAAACAAACTATACCACTAAATATAGAAGAAAGTAAACAAATTGAATGTAATTCAAAGAAAATATTGTAATTCTTCTGTTAAATTCAAATTTTCATGTTCTGTTAATTCTCATAAATTTTAACATTACCCTGTAAGTAAAAGCGATGTTTGTTCTGTTAAATAAAAATTTTATAATAATAATAATAATAATATTGTGAATTGTAATATTTAGTTTATACATTACCTTACATTTTACCCTTTAAATAAAAAAGCGTTGTTTGTTCTGTCTTATTTACAATTATAGAGTACATTTATTCATTTTTTTTACAATCTAATAAATTTAATTCTAGTTCTGTATAAAACATTTCAAATTCACATTCATATATATTTTTCTTAAATTTTTCTATTTCATTCTCTTGATAATTATTTCTATTAGAACAATTCTCTATTTCTTTTATTCTTTGTTCATAAACATAAATATTTGAATCCATTTCATTAAGTTTATTTTCTAATCTTTTTTCATCTATTTTATAATGGCCATATTGTAGTGTATTAATTTTATTGTCTTGTATAAGAACCTTTGTGTCTTTATGACTGAGAACTACTTTTTTACATTTAATTGTTGATAAAAGATGATTTTTAGATCTAATCATTGACATAGAGCCTACCACTTCCTCTTCCGAAAACAAACATTTTTTAAAACTATTAAAAGTTAATTGATCTATTGCACTTCTTTTAACACCCTTTGATTTTTTCACTGTTTTTTCAGAGCTGTCATTACTATTAGATGTTTTAAAGGCATACATTTTTGATCTCAAACCAACAAATTCAGTCATAGGTCTTCCATTGAGTTCATCTTTAAAAAAACCCAACCTTTTTTTATTAGCTTTAGGAAAATTATAGAGATTAAGTAATTCATCAGAATAATCTGATGTATCAAACTTCATCTCAACATCATTCCGAATATCTTTATAAAAATCTTCAGTGTTAATGGTATATATAAAAGAATCTGTATCCATATAATTTAATTGAACATTTTCATTGTATTTAGGTTTGATATAATTATAATGAAAATCATACATTTTCCATTTCGATAAATCTAATACAGCAAAACCTAAATATAAAGGTTTGTTGTACAACACATTTAATCTTTTCATTTGAAAGGCAAAGAAGTTTTCTGAAAACTGTTTGACACTATGGAAGTTTGACTTTGAAATAAGAGATCTACCGCAATGCCTTTTTGGACCAGAAGAATCGGATGGTGAAGCACTTTCCCATTCAGTAATTAATTTAATATTAACGCGCTTATCTACATTTTCCATCGTTTTACCGTAGACAGCATTATTTAAAAGTTTAAAAAAATCTTTTTCAAATGTATTTTTTGCATTAGTTCTATGGAATGTATTCAAATCAATATATGTTTTTAGCCAAGGTTTCTGAAAGAAGCGAAGACCTCTATGAATTTTTGTTAGAATTAATCCATTTTCTATACACTGTTGAAGATTTTTATAATGAATTATATATTTTTCTTTATCCCTTAAATCAGCAATTAATTTTTTTATTTTGTCTGACTTTGTTGGTAACTGATTATTACAACAAAATGGAAGGTCATTATGTTTATCGTGCAATTTTAAAGGATATTTTAAATCTACCTCAAAAATGTATCCATATTCACTATCATCTGCAATCTCAGAAATGTTAATACTATCAAGTTCCCCCCTTGAAATCCATTCAAAACCTCCATATGGTAAAGATTGTGACATAGCCCAACCATATAAATTATTTGCATCCAAATAAATCAAATATGATGATTTTTGAGTACTATCAAAATTCTCAACATATTTATTATTTGCTTTAGCATATCTACATGTACATTGAACTAAGCCACCACGAATACCACTTTGAATAAATTTATACTGATCTATATCAGTTAATAAATCTAATTCAATTTTAGTACATTTTAACATAGCTTCCCATGATAATCCTGGTGTAGTGAAAAAATGTGCTGGATCAAGTGAATAAATTTTACTACAAAGTCTTCGAAAGTTTTCAAAGACATCAGACATTAATAAAACATCTGTTTTTAAATATAATTCTAAATAATCTTTAAGATTATTACAAGAAAACTCATTCCATACCTTTTGTGCGTGAGTATAATTTTCAACTGAACATTCATTTTCGGTTAAGGAACTATAGAAAGCTTCTCTAGGAGGTAATTTACTTTCTTTTAATTTCTCAACTGAATCTAAATATTCATATGGAAATACACCCTTTCGTCGCATTAAGTTGAAATGATTTTCATTAGGGAAAAATGATCTTGTTATACACATTTGTTCACTATCTAGATTTGAAGCTAATGTATCTAAAGCAGAAGGCATAAATCGAAACGAGTCTAGAAAACGGATTTCAAAGTTATCACCATTACTTAAAGTTATAATTTTTGAAATTGATATATATTGTTCCTTATTTAATGGAATTACCTTTATTTCACCAGGTATGACTGCCAAATCTTTAATAAATAGATGGCAATCATACCTGGTGAAATTGTGGAAGAAAACAGGAATAAATTTTGGAACTGTGTATTTTAAATTACACTCATTATGTGCTGCCCCCCTAAACTTTCCTGTGAAGTGACAGTGATCCCTAACTCTGTCTAATAAAAGAGGAGTGTTGCATATATGACAATTATTCGATTTTTGGAAATCATCTTCTTCAACATCTGACATTATTAAAGAAACAGATTTTGAAATATAGTTTTCATATATAAAACTTAAATTTTCTATTAGTGATAACAGGAAATTCATTCCCGAGTTAAATACAGTTTCTAAGACAAACTTATCTAAACTGTTATCATGTGCACACTTTATATAGTATGCATATGAAACAGGTCTATGTATATTTATAATATTTAAATTTAATGTTTCGTTTTTATTAATTGGTTGAAGGATGGATTCAAAGTCAGCGTAAACTGTGAATGGGACCATCACTTCCTTTTGAACATTTGTATACCGTAAAGTGGCATCCTTCATGTTGGGTAAACGCGAGACTTTTTTCCCACAGACTTCTGAATGCCGGTTGGCAGCATCTTCACTCAATGAGTAATTTAAGCAAATTTGACAGAACCATTTTTTTGATTTGTCTCTCGAAACTTGAGAGGAAACCAAACTAAAAAAAAGATAAACACAAGAAAAAAAAAATTTTTTTTTTAAGTATGAAAGCAAATAAATATTATGAAATTTAAAAACAAAAACAGGTAAAAGATATAATAATGATAAAATGATAAAACAACTTACTTTGAGAGATTTTTTATCCAAGTATAGTGTGCTTTACATCCTTCCTCCAGTATCAACATATTTATATGATTTCTCCTCACTTCAGGAGAGTAAAATATGGGCCCGAATATAACTCCATCGTCGAATCCAAAAAGTGTAATATTTATGTCCTTATTTATTTCCATAAATTTCGATATATCCGCAGGCTTTAGTGGAAATTGCAATCCAGTGAAATTTAGTGTGATCCCATTGACTTGAATTACTTCATCATTTATATTCACTTTATAGCTTGTGCATCTGTTCGCATTCTTATTTAGTTTACTTAATGCTGCGATTAAGCTCCATTTAAAACAATATTCATCATCTGTGTTTTTTACATTTATAATTGCTTTTTTTCCTTCTAAACAAGAGGGTAGTTTTATATAAGATGATCCTCTTAAGGGTGAATATTGATTAATATTCATCTCCAATCGAGTGAGATGAAGCAAAGTCCATCCACTATCCCTTTCTTGGAATTCTTCCATCCTCGCCAAAATTTTTTCCATGTGCTCCTTATATTCATTTTCAATGTTCGAATAGGCACTAATTATTGTCATCTTACTTTGAAATGACTTTATTTCAATACATTCCTTTTCTTCCTTCAAAAGTCCGTACTCTCCAAAAAGTTCAAAATTTATTTTCACCGATGCATAACTTTCCAACAATGGATACAAGTGAGGTAGAAAAGCTTCTCCTGCTTGCTCCATAAATTGTGTTGGATAAATTACATCATTGTTGGTGTTTTCATATAAGTAGTGAACAATCCTTCCTTGAAATCCAGAACTGATTTTTTTTATCCTTGAATCCACTGGTTCAACAACATTCTTCTTGTGTTGCTCCGTTCGCAGATGATGAGCCCACGAAATGTTACCCGATAGGGTAATGTTGCACTTTCCACAATACTTATTAATTTTTTTTGTTTTTATTTTTTCCTTTTTTTTTTTTGGAAGTATTGTATTGTTACTTGTACTTTTCACTTTGTTATACTTTACTTTTACTGTAAAGTATTTTATGTTTTATCAATTTGATAAGTTTACACAACACAAATCTGGGTAGTTCACAGTTCACACAACTTTACTTTACACTTGGTAAAGTATTTTAATTTTTATCAATTTGATAATCTCGCACAAATCGAATTCGGATGGAACGTAAGTTAACACAACTTTACTTTAGCTTTGAATTACCGGAGGGTTCACACGACGATTCTAGATGGTTCGCTCAACTCAAATAGTTTTCTAAAACTGAACTACTTTCCACATTTCTCCTTAACAAATACATTTTTTGAAAACTTAGAAGGTAACCGTTTTCTCTTTCTATAAGCGCATGAGAAAAAATTTTCAAATATGATTAAAGAAAAACGTATTTGACTAAACAAACGATCTCATTTGTTTTTGTGTATAAATGTGTATATTCTGTTAGGAACCACCACCACAAGCACCGCCACCACCACCATCCCTCTTACACTCCTACGCTCACTTTCCCATCTAATGCTCGCTAAAGAGGGGAGAGGTTACCGAACTCACGCTTGTTTCACACCACAAAAGTATGCGGTCTAATATCCCTCAAACCAACACCTTTTGACCACAAGACCGTAGCCAGGTTACACTAACAGGTGTCACCTACAACCCTAATTGAATCAACAAAACGCCCACGCATAGAAAAACAACTTCCCTTCCTCCTCCTCCTCCGCCTAAATATAGTTTTACAAATTCATACGCATGACAAAACACCCCTTGTAAAACGAATAGTTTTCTAAAACTGAACTACTTTCCACATTTCTCCTTAACACATACATTTTTTGAAAACTTAGAAGGTAACCGTTTTCTCTCTCATGTAAGCGCATGAGAAAAAATTTTCAAATATGATTAAAGAAAAACGTATTTGACTAAACAAACGATCTCATTTGGTTTTGTTCTGTTAGGAACCACCACCACCACAGTCACCATTTTGACCACAAGACCGTAGGCAGGTTACACTAACAGGTGTCACCTACAACCCTAATTGAATCAACAAAACGCCCACGCATAACAAAACAACGTTTTTGTTACACTCCCACGCTCACTTTCCCATCTAATGCTCGCTAAAGAGGGGGAGGTTACCGAACTCACGCTTGTTTCACACCACAAAAGTATGCGGTCTAATATCCCTCAAACCAACACCTTTTGACCACAAGACCGTAGCCAGGTGTCACCTACAACCCTAATTGACTCAACAAAACGCCCACGCATAACGCCTTCTAACCCAAGTTAGAAGCAACATAGTGATCTGTGTGCAACCATTGCACTCCACAAAATCCCACGCATGACAAAACACCCCTATCACACACGCAAGCCAGGTGTCACCTACAACCCTAATTGACTCAACAAAACGCCCACGCATAACGCGTTCTAACACAAGTTAGAAGCAACATAGTGACCTGTGTGCAACCATTGCACTCCACAAAATTCCACGCATGACAAAACACCCCTATCACACACGCACCTTTAGCTTGAGAAAAAGACAAGACAAAACAAGACATATCAAAACACCACTCTCTCACACTCCTACACACCACTTTCTAACCTCATTAAGTGACCTGTGTGCAACCATGCTCATCTAACTAGGGTCAGCAACACCCCCCTTTTTGAATTAATTATGCTAAGTAGGTCATTAGAACACCTGTGTGCAACCATGCGTGACTAATTAGGGTCAGTGTGCAACCATGCGTGACTAATTAGGGTCACCCCCACCTCCTTTTTTGACATGATTTATTACCTAGTGAGCCAGCTCCCGTATTAACTACCTACTCTCGAATCAATAATATTGAGGGAAAAGTGAGTGAAATTTCTAAAAAATTAGAATTTCTCATGAAAACTTTTAATAAGATAGTGGAGGATATAAATGAAATAGAAAGTAACATTTTCAATTATATAATTGCACCAACCTCAGTTTTGAAAGGTGAAACTGAATCTTTAGAGAAGAAACCATTTATACCAGATAAAATAAAGCTATGAGTAAACGAGATATTGTAAATGAGTTACATCGCCCATCATTCAAGAATTTCAAAAGACGTAGAGTTATAGTAAAGGGTATTAATGATTTATGGCAGGCTGATATGGTTGAAATGGAGGCATATGCATCATCAAATAAAGGCTATAGGTATTTGTTAACAGAAATAGATAAATTTTCTAAATATGGATGGGGTGAAGCAATAAAATCAAAAAATGCAGAAGAAGTTACAAAAGCAATGGAAAAAATAATAAAATCTGGTCGTGGAGTACCAAAGAATTTACAAACAGATAATGAAAATGAATTCTATAATAAACAATTTAGAGAATTGATGAAAAGATATGAAATTAATCATTACTCAACACTTAGTGTTCTTAAAGCATCTATTGTTGAACGTTTTAATAGAACATTAAAAGAACTTATGTGGCGTGAGTTTAGTTTTAACGGAAAATATACTTGGCTTCAAATATACAAAGAGTTGATTAATAATTATAATAACAGGAAGCATAGAACGATTAAAATGAAGCCCATTGACGTCAATGCTAAAAATGAAAAACAGATTTTGATGAGATCATCTAAAAATATTTTCAAATGGGGACTTTAAAGAGGGGGATATAAACATATAAATATAAACATGTCTTTGAAAAAGGCTATACCCCAAACTGGACAACGGAAATTTTTCGAATTCGGAAAGTACAAAATACATAATTCACTCTCGCTTCTGGTAGTGCATCCATTGCTAAAACTATCAATAATGCAAGTATGGGGAAAAAACAATTTGAAGAGAGTAAACGACATAATACAAAAATGGAAAGTATTAAGGTGGATGAAGGTATATTTCTTAAACCTTATAGAAAAGGTTATGGATTTTATCTTAATCCATTTAGAGGAATTCCAAAAAACTAATTACTAAGCTACCTAAAAAACCTCTTTCAAATTTCGAAATTTTGAATTTTGCTAAAAGGTACATTCCACATTTCCGAGGTGTGTTTATGAGAGACTCATTACCAAAATCTCCTTGGAGAGAAGAGTCAGGAGTTATAAACCTAGATGATAGTTCATCAAATGGTACACATTGGGTAGCTTAGAAGAAAAATGAAAAAGTATACATTACTTTGATAGTTTTGAAATTTTACAGCTAAAACTGCTAAAAACAGTTGAAAACAACAACAACAAGGAGGAACGCTATAGTCGAGTACCTCGACTATCAGATACCCGTTACTCAGCTAAATGGAGATATGCAAGCAGCAAAGCGAGATTAAAATGCGCCACCTACCGGCGGTATACAGATTTAAGCGTTATGGGCGTTAGAGTGGGCGTTTTTTGGATCAATCGATAGGTATCGACGAGACCAATACATTTCAGTTAAAATTTTTTATCTAGCATGAAAATTGTGGGCGTCACAGGTTTTTGCGGTTTGTGGGCGTTGAAGTGGGCGTGGCGAACTTTTGTTTAGGTCAATCGATAGGTATTGATGAGAACATTACATTTCCGTTAAAATTTTTATTCTAGCATCAAAACTGTAGGAGCCACAGTTTTGGGCGATTTGTGGGCGTTACAGTGGGCGTGGCAGTCTACTGAAACAAACTTGCGCTGCGTAAGAAGCTCAGGAATCTGCACGCCAAATCTCAATAGCCTAGCTCTCATAGTTTCCGAGATCTCAGCGTTCATCCGGACAGACGGACAGACGGACAGACGGACATGGCTAGATCGACTCGGCTAGTGATCCTGATCAAGAATATATATACTTTATGGGGTCGGAAACGCTTCCTTCTGCCTGTTACATACTTTTCGACGAATCTAGTATACCCTTTTACTCTACGAGTAACGGGTATAAAAACAGCTGAAAACAACAACAACAAAAACAGCTACAATTGCTAAGAACAGGTCAAAGCAACAACAAAAACAAGTACAACTGCTAAAAACAGGTGAGAGCAACAACATCAAAAACAGCAACAACTGCTAAAAACAGCTAAAAACAGCAAAATCAACAAAAACAACTACAAGAAGAAACAACTACAAATGGTCAATCCGGAAATGTTGAAAGTACTCAAGGATTTTAATGGTAACGCACCAAAACCTCTTTTAACAAAGACGGAGGTGGAATCGGAGGTGTGCTACCCTATTCGACGAGCTCAACGTAAGAAAACCAGCTTTGGAATGGCCCTCACTCTTGTACGTGAAGAGTGCTGTACTTGCCGGCACGATACTCAACTTTAGAAAATTCAACAATTAAATATATAATGGATAATCTTCTTTGTATTATTAAATGGAATGATAACAATCTCTATTTAGAATTAAATAAAGTATAAAAACTAATTCATTTTTAATATTATTAATGTATCTATTTTGATAAATAAAAATAAAAATAAAATTTCATAAAACTCAAACTCAAACCCTTTGTTTTAAATATTTAAATTATACTACATTTTTCCCAGTAGCACATGAGTATCAGTGAAAACGACAACATTGAAGCGTAAACTTTTAGAACAGTTGACGAAAAGTAGAAATTCATTAAAAAGAAAATTTGATGAATTGAATCAGTTAAAGCAAGAAAAGATTTTAGATAATAGTTAAGGACCAAGAGAAGAAAATAATATGTTAGTGTTGGGTAATACAACAATTAAAATTAAAAAAAATTTAATGGAATTAGGAAGTGGAAATTTATGGACTCTATCACTAGGTCTATACTCTTTAATTTTTCATAATTGTCCTAAGGATTATACTAAGAATGATTTAGAATCATATAAAATCATTTTAATTGAAACAAGTGCTCACAAAAGAAACTATCAACCAGATGGTCAAGTAAAGGGAAATCGTTAAAAAAAATATTCTTTAATTATTAAACCATCTTCAGTAAATGAAGAATATACTGGTTCTGCGTATATGAGACTACAAAAAATACCACCAAACTATGTATCATATTAATGAACTTGTTGAAAGATTGCAACTCTTATTGGCATCAAGAGCTGCTGGTAATAATAATCATACTAATGAAATTCTTTCAATAAAAGAAGAATTGCGGGAAGCAAAAATAATATATTAATGAAATAGAAAACATTTTCTCATTTTGGTTAATAGTAAAATGTCTATTGACAAGTTTGGTCACTTTTCAAATGATAGAGATTTTTCCTTGCTTTTCAAAAGGGAAGTGGAGAGTCTTACAGGTATATATCTAGACACTGATGGTCACATAAATGTTCAGAAAAAAATAATTAAAGACTATTCAAAAGCAATAAATGGAAATGATTTGGCTATTAAATTGTATGTAGATGATAAAATGAATGAAGCGAAATAACATCAAATGGAAACTATAACTAAATCATTTCAACTACGAAATAAAAGAGTATCAGAGCTGGAAGGTAAAGTAATAAAAATGATAACTCAAATGGAGTATATACATAATTGTTGATAAATTGGAAAATCTTAACAAATTCATAAGCCAACATTTAAAAAATTGGTGAATCATTCGTTCTGATCAGATACAAATAGATAGAACAATACTTCGAAAAAGTCAACTTTCACGTCGTGAAAACGAAGTAGAAGAAGAACTTTTAACAATTAATGTGGGTCATACATAAATATACCATTCTTTTATTATTTATTTTATAATTAAAATGTCAGTTGATAAGTTTTTTTAAATGAGAAAGGGTACTCAAGAGATATAACGAAAGGTGTAGAAAAATTCCAAAGTATACTTAATGATTATGATGGACATTTAAATGTTCAGAGGAAACGATTTACAAAATTCCCTACCCCCCATTCATGAAAATGATATTGCAACAAAGTTTTATGTTGATGATGAAATAAGTAAACTAGTACAGAATACATCTAATGAAATTTCAAAGCAACCGCAGAAACAAGAAATCTTTAGATTAAGACCTCGAATCAATAATATTGAGGGAAAAGTGAGTGAAATTTCTAAAAAATTAGAATTTCTCATGAAAACTTTTAATAAGATAGTGGAGGATATAAATGAAATAGAAAGTAACATTTTCAATTATATAATTGCACCAACCTCAGTTTTGAAAGGTGAAACTGAATCTTTAGAGAAGAAACCATTTATAGATAAAATAAAGCTATGAGTAAACGAGATATTGTAAATGAGTTACATCGCCCATCATTCAAGAATTTCAAAAGACGTAGAGTTATAGTAAAGGGTATTAATGATTTATGGCAGGCTGATTTGGTTGAAATGGAGGCATATGCATCATCAAATAAAGGCTATAGGTATTTGTTAACAGAAATAGATAAATTTTCTAAATATGGATGGGGTGAAGCAATAAAATCAAAAAATGCAGAAGAAGTTACAAAAGCAATGGAAAAAATAATAAAATCTGGTCGTGGAGTACCAAAGAATTTACAAACAGATAATGAAAATGAATTCTATAATAAACAATTTAGAGAATTGATGAAAAGATATGAAATTAATCATTACTCAACACTTAGTGTTCTTAAAGCATCTATTGTTGAACGTTTTAATAGAACATTAAAAGAACTTATGTGGCGTGAGTTTAGTTTTAACGGAAAATATACTTGGCTTCAAATATACAAAGAGTTGATTAATAATTATAATAACAGGAAGCATAGAACGATTAAAATGAAGCCCATTGACGTCAATGCTAAAAATGAAAAACAGATTTTGATGAGATCATCTAAAAATATTTTCAAATGGGGACTTTAAAGAGGGGGATATAAACATATAAATATAAACATGTCTTTGAAAAAGGCTATACCCCAAACTGGACAACGGAAATTTTTCGAATTCGGAAAGTACAAAATACATAATTCACTCTCGCTTCTGGTAGTGCATCCATTGCTAAAACTATCAATAATGCAAGTATGGGGAAAAAACAATTTGAAGAGAGTAAACGACATAATACAAAAATGGAAAGTATTAAGGTGGATGAAGGTATATTTCTTAAACCTTATAGAAAAGGTTATGGATTTTATCTTAATCCATTTAGAGGAATTCCAAAAAACTAATTACTAAGCTACCTAAAAAACCTCTTTCAAATTTCGAAATTTTGAATTTTGCTAAAAGGTACATTCCACATTTCCGAGGTGTGTTTATGAGAGACTCATTACCAAAATCTCCTTGGAGAGAAGAGTCAGGAGTTATAAACCTAGATGATAGTTCATCAAATGGTACACATTGGGTAGCTTAGAAGAAAAATGAAAAAGTATACATTACTTTGATAGTTTTGAAATTTTACAGCTAAAACTGCTAAAAACAGTTGAAAACAACAACAACAAGGAGGAACGCTATAGTCGAGTACCTCGACTATCAGATACCCGTTACTCAGCTAAATGGAGATATGCAAGCAGCAAAGCGAGATTAAAATGCGCCACCTACCGGCGGTATACAGATTTAAGCGTTATGGGCGTTAGAGTGGGCGTTTTTTGGATCAATCGATAGGTATCGACGAGACCAATACATTTCAGTTAAAATTTTTTATCTAGCATGAAAATTGTGGGCGTCACAGGTTTTTGCGGTTTGTGGGCGTTAAAGTGGGCGTGGCAAACTTTTTTTTAAGTCAATCGATAGGTAATGACGAGACGAATACATTTCAGTTAAAATTTTTTATCTAGCATAAAAATTGTGGGCGTCACAGGTTTTCGCGGTTTGTGGGCGTTAAAGTGGGCGTGGCAAACTTTTGTTTAGGTCAATCGATAGGTATTGATGAGAACATTACATTTCCGTTAAAATTTTTATTCTAGCATCAAAACTGTAGGAGCCACAGTTTTGGGAGATTTGTGGGCGTTACAGTGGGCGTGGCAGTCTACTGAAACAAACTTGCGCTGCGTAAGAAGCTCAGGAATCTGCACGCCAAATCTCAATAGCCTAGCTCTCATAGTTTCCGAGATCTCAGCGTTCATCCGGACAGACGGACAGACGGACAGACGGACATGGCTAGATCGACTCGGCTAGTGATCCTGATCAAGAATATATATACTTTATGGGGTCGGAAACGCTTCCTTCTGCCTGTTACATACTTTTCGACGAATCTAGTATACCCTTTTACTCTACGAGTAAAGGGGTATAAAAACAGCTGAAAACAACAACAACAAAAACAGCTACAATTGCTAAGAACAGGTGAAAGCAACAACAAAAACAGGTACAACTGCTAAAAACAGGTGAGAGCAACAACATCAAAAACAGCAACAACTGCTAAAAACAGCTGAAAACAGCAAAATCAACAAAAACAACTACAAGAAGAAACAACTACAAATGGTCAATCCGGAAATGTTGAAAGTACTCAAGGATTTTAATGGTAACGCACCAAAACCTCTTTTAACAAAGACGGAGGTGGAATCGGAGGTGTGCTACCCTATTCGACGAGCTCAACGTAAGAAAACCAGCTTTGGAATGGCCCTCACTCTTGTACGTGAAGAGTGCTGTACTTGCCGGCACGATACTCAACTTTAGAAAATTCAACAATTAAATATATAATGGATAATCTTCTTTGTATTATTAAAAGGAATGATAACAATCTCTATTTAGAATTAAATAAAGTATAAAAACTAATTCATTTTTAATATTATTAATGTATCTATTTTGATAAATAAAAATAAAAATAAAATTTCATAAAACTCAAACTCAAACCCTTTGTTTTAAATATTTAAATTATACTACATTTTTCCCAGTAGCACATGAGTATCAGTGAAAACGACAACATTGAAGCGTAAACTTTTAGAACAGTTGACGAAAAGTAGAAATTCATTAAAAAGAAAATTTGATGAATTGAATCAGTTAAAGCAAGAAAAGATTTTAGATAATAGTTAAGGACCAAGAGAAGAAAATAATATTTTAGTGTTGGGTAATACAACAATTAAAATTAAAAAAAATTTAATGGAATTAGGAAGTGGAAATTTATGGACTCTATCACTAGGTCTATACTCTTTAATTTTTCATAATTGTCCTAAGGATTATACTAAGAATGATTTAGAATCATATAAAATCATTTTATTTGAAACAAGTGCTCACAAAAGAAACTATCAACCAGATGGTCAAGTAAAGGGAAATCGTTAAAAAAAATATTCTTTAATTATTAAACCATCTTCAGTAAATGAAGAATATACTGGTTCTGCGTATATGAGACTACAAAAAATACCACCAAACTATGTATCATATTAATGAACTTGTTGAAAGATTGCAACTCTTATTGGCATCAAGAGCTGCTGGTAATAATAATCATACTAATGAAATTCTTTCAATAAAAGAAGAATTGCGGGAAGCAAAAATAATATATTAATGAAATAGAAAACATTTTCTCATTTTGGTTAATAGTAAAATGTCTATTGACAAGTTTGGTCACTTTTCAAATGATAGAGATTTTTCCTTGCTTTTCAAAAGGGAAGTGGAGAGTCTTACAGGTATATATCTAGACACTGATGGTCACATAAATGTTCAGAAAAAAATAATTAAAGACTATTCAAAAGCAATAAATGGAAATGATTTGGCTATTAAATTGTATGTAGATGATAAAATGAATGAAGCGAAATAACATCAAATGGAAACTATAACTAAATCATTTCAACTACGAAATAAAAGAGTATCAGAGCTGGAAGGTAAAGTAATAAAAATGATAACTCAAATGGAGTATATACATAATTGTTGATAAATTGGAAAATCTTAACAAATTCATAAGCCAACATTTAAAAAATTGGTGAATCATTCGTTCTGATCAGATACAAATAGATAGAACAATACTTCGAAAAAGTCAACTTTCACGTCGTGAAAACGAAGTAGAAGAAGAACTTTTAACAATTAATGTGGGTCATACATAAATGTACCATTCTTTTATTATTTATTTTATAATTAAAATGTCAGTTGATAAGTTTTTTTAAATGAGAAAGGGTACTCAAGAGATATAACGAAAGGTGTAGAAAAATTCCAAAGTATACTTAATGATTATGATGGACATTTAAATGTTCAGAGGAAACGATTTACAAAATTCCCTACCCCCCATTCATGAAAATGATATTGCAACAAAGTTTTATGTTGATGATGAAATAAGTAAACTAGTACAGAATACATCTAATGAAATTTCAAAGCAACCGCAGAAACAAGAAATCTTTAGATTAAGACCTCGAATCAATAATATTGAGGGAAAAGTGAGTGAAATTTCTAAAAAAATTAGAATTTCTCATGAAAACTTTTAATAAGATAGTGGAGGATATAAATGAAATAGAAAGTAACATTTTCAATTATATAATTGCACCAACCTCAGTTTTGAAAGGTGAAACTGAATCTTTAGAGAAGAAACCATTTATACCAGATAAAATAAAGCTATGAGTAAACGAGATATTGTAAATGAGTTACATCGCCCATCATTCAAGAATTTCAAAAGACGTAGAGTTATAGTAAAGGGTATTAATGATTTATGGCAGGCTGATTTGGTTGAAATGGAGGCATATGCATCATCAAATAAAGGCTATAGGTATTTGTTAACAGAAATAGATAAATTTTCTAAATATGGATGGGGTGAAGCAATAAAATCAAAAAATGCAGAAGAAGTTACAAAAGCAATGGAAAAAATAATAAAATCTGGTCGTGGAGTACCAAAGAATTTACAAACAGATAATGAAAATGAATTCTATAATAAACAATTTAGAGAATTGATGAAAAGATATGAAATTAATCATTACTCAACACTTAGTGTTCTTAAAGCATCTATTGTTGAACGTTTTAATAGAACATTAAAAGAACTTATGTGGCGTGAGTTTAGTTTTAACGGAAAATATACTTGGCTTCAAATATACAAAGAGTTGATTAATAATTATAATAACAGGAAGCATAGAACGATTAAAATGAAGCCCATTGACGTCAATGCTAAAAATGAAAAACAGATTTTGATGAGATCATCTAAAAATATTTTCAAATGGGGACTTTAAAGAGGGGGATATAAACATATAAATATAAACATGTCTTTGAAAAAGGCTATACCCCAAACTGGACAACGGAAATTTTTCGAATTCGGAAAGTACAAAATACATAATTCACTCTCGCTTCTGGTAGTGCATCCATTGCTAAAACTATCAATAATGCAAGTATGGGGAAAAAACAATTTGAAGAGAGTAAACGACATAATACAAAAATGGAAAGTATTAAGGTGGATGAAGGTATATTTCTTAAACCTTATAGAAAAGGTTATGGATTTTATCTTAATCCATTTAGAGGAATTCCAAAAAACTAATTACTAAGCTACCTAAAAAACATCTTTCAAATTTCGAAATTTTGAATTTTGCTAAAAGGTACATTCCACATTTCCGAGGTGTGTTTATGAGAGACTCATTACCAAAATCTCCTTGGAGAGAAGAGTCAGGAGTTATAAACCTAGATGATAGTTCATCAAATGGTACACATTGGGTAGCTTAGAAGAAAAATGAAAAAGTATACATTACTTTGATAGTTTTGAAATTTTACAGCTAAAACTGCTAAAAACAGTTGAAAACAACAACAACAAGGAGGAACGCTATAGTCGAGTACCTCGACTATCAGATACCCGTTACTCAGCTAAATGGAGATATGCAAGCAGCAAAGCGAGATTAAAATGCGCCACCTACCGGCGGTATACAGATTTAAGCGTTATGGGCGTTAGAGTGGGCGTTTTTTGGATCAATCGATAGGTATCGACGAGACCAATACATTTCAGTTAAAATTTTTTATCTAGCATGAAAATTGTGGGCGTCACAGGTTTTTGCGGTTTGTGGGCGTTAAAGTGGGCGTGGCAAACTTTTTTTTAAGTCAATCGATAGGTAATGACGAGACGAATACATTTCAGTTAAAATTTTTTATCTAGCATAAAAATTGTGGGCGTCACAGGTTTTCGCGGTTTGTGGGCGTTAAAGTGGGCGTGGCAAACTTTTGTTTAGGTCAATCGATAGGTATTGATGAGAACATTACATTTCCGTTAAAATTTTTATTCTAGCATCAAAACTGTAGGAGCCACAGTTTTGGGCGATTTGTGGGCGTTACAGTGGGCGTGGCAGTCTACTGAAACAAACTTGCGCTGCGTAAGAAGCTCAGGAATCTGCACGCCAAATCTCAATAGCCTAGCTCTCATAGTTTCCGAGATATCAGCGTTCATCCGGACAGACGGACAGACGGACATGGCTAGATCGACTCGGCTAGTGATCCTGATCAAGAATATATATACTTTATGGGGTCGGAAACGCTTCCTTCTGCCTGTTACATACTTTTCGACGAATCTAGTATACCCTTTTACTCTACGAGTAACGGGTATAAAAACAGCTGAAAACAACAACAACAAAAACAGCTACAATTGCTAAGAACAGGTGAAAGCAACAACAAAAACAGGTACAACTGCTAAAAACAGGTGAGAGCAACAACATCAAAAACAGCAACAACTGCTAAAAACAGCTGAAAACAGCAAAATCAACAAAAACAACTACAAGAAGAAACAACTACAAATGGTCAATCCGGAAATGTTGAAAGTACTCAAGGATTTTAATGGTAACGCACCAAAACCTCTTTTAACAAAGACGGAGGTGGAATCGGAGGTGTGCTACCCTATTCGACGAGCTCAACGTAAGAAAACCAGCTTTGGAATGGCCCTCACTCTTGTACGTGAAGAGTGCTGTACTTGCCGGCACGATACTCAACTTTAGAAAATTCAACAATTAAATATATAATGGATAATCTTCTTTGTATTATTAAATGGAATGATAACAATCTCTATTTAGAATTAAATAAAGTATAAAAACTAATTCATTTTTAATATTATTAATGTATCTATTTTGATAAATAAAAATAAAAATAAAATTTCATAAAACTCAAACTCAAACCCTTTGTTTTAAATATTTAAATTATACTACATTTTTCCCAGTAGCACATGAGTATCAGTGAAAACGACAACATTGAAGCGTAAACTTTTAGAACAGTTGACGAAAAGTAGAAATTCATTAAAAAGAAAATTTGATGAATTGAATCAGTTAAAGCAAGAAAAGATTTTAGATAATAGTTAAGGACCAAGAGAAGAAAATAATATTTTAGTGTTGGGTAATACAACAATTAAAATTAAAAAAAATTTAATGGAATTAGGAAGTGGAAATTTATGGACTCTATCACTAGGTCTATACTCTTTAATTTTTCATAATTGTCCTAAGGATTATACTAAGAATGATTTAGAATCATATAAAATCATTTTAATTGAAACAAGTGCTCACAAAAGAAACTATCAACCAGATGGTCAAGTAAAGGGAAATCGTTAAAAAAAATATTCTTTAATTATTAAACCATCTTCAGTAAATGAAGAATATACTGGTTCTGCGTATATGAGACTACAAAAAATACCACCAAACTATGTATCATATTAATGAACTTGTTGAAAGATTGCAACTCTTATTGGCATCAAGAGCTGCTGGTAATAATAATCATACTAATGAAATTCTTTCAATAAAAGAAGAACTGCGGGAAGCAAAAATAATATATTAATAAAATAGAAAACATTTTCTCATTTTGGTTAATAGTAAAATGTCTATTGACAAGTTTGGTCACTTTTCAAATGATAGAGATTTTTCCTTGCTTTTCAAAAGGGAAGTGGAGAGTCTTACAGGTATATATCTAGACACTGATGGTCACATAAATGTTCAGAAAAAAAGAATTAAAGACTATTCAAAACCAATAAATGGAAATGATTTGGCTATTAAATTGTATGTAGATGATAAAATGAATGAAGCGAAATAACATCAAATGGAAACTATAACTAAATCATTTCAACTACGAAATAAAAGAGTATCAGAGCTGGAAGGTAAAGTAATAAAAATGATAACTCAAATGGAGTATATACATAATTGTTGATAAATTGGAAAATCCTAACAAATTCATAAGCCAACATTTAAAAAATTGGTGAATCATTCGTTCTGATCAGATACAAATAGATAGAACAATACTTCGAAAAAGTCAACTTTCACGTCGTGAAAACGAAGTAGAAGAAGAACTTTTAACAATTAATGTGGGTCATACATAAATATACCATTCTTTTATTATTTATTTTATAATTAAAATGTCAGTTGATAAGTTTTTTTAAATGAGAAAGGGTACTCAAGAGATATAACGAAAGGTGTAGAAAAATTCCAAAGTATACTTAATGATTATGATGGACATTTAAATGTTCAGAGGAAACGATTTAAAAATTCCCTACCCCCCATTCATGAAAATGATATTGCAACAAAGTTTTATGTTGATGATGAAATAAGTAAACTAGTACAGAATACATCTAATGAAATTTCAAAGCAACCGCAGAAACAAGAAATCTTTAGATTAAGACCTCGAATCAATAATATTGAGGGAAAAGTGAGTGAAATTTCTAAAAAATTAGAATTTCTCATGAAAACTTTTAATAAGATAGTGGAGGATATAAATGAAATAGAAAGTAACATTTTCAATTATATAATTGCACCAACCTCAGTTTTAAAAGGTGAAACTGAATCTTTAGAGAAGAAACCATTTATACCAGATAAAATAAAGCTATGAGTAAATGAGATATTGTAAATGAGTTACATCGCCCATCATTCAAGAATTTCAAAAGACGTAGAGTTATAGTAAAGGGTATTAATGATTTATGGCAGGCTGATTTGGTTGAAATGGAGGCATATGCATCATCAAATAAAGGCTATAGGTATTTGTTAACAGAAATAGATAAATTTTCTAAATATGGATGGGGTGAAGCAATAAAATCAAAAAATGCAGAAGAAGTTACAAAAGCAATGGAAAAAATAATAAAATCTGGTCGTGGAGTACCAAAGAATTTACAAACAGATAATGAAAATGAATTCTATAATAAACAATTTAGAGAATTGATGAAAAGATATGAAATTAATCATTACTCAACACTTAGTGTTCTTAAAGCATCTATTGTTGAACGTTTTAATAGAACATTAAAAGAACTTAGGTGGCGTGAGTTTAGTTTTAACGGAAAATATACTTGGCTTCAAATATACAAAGAGTTGATTAATAATTATAATAACAGGAAGCATAGAACGATTAAAATGAAGCATTGACGTCAATTCAATGCTAAAAATGGAAAACAGATTTTGATGAGATCATACAATCATCTAAAAATATTTTCAAATGGGGACTTTAAAGAGGGGGATATAAACATATAAATATAAACATGTCTTTGAAAAAGGCTATACCCCAAACTGGACAACGGAAATTTTTCGAATTCGGAAAGTACAAAATACATAATTCACTCTCGCTTCTGGTAGTGCATCCATTGCTAAAACTATCAATAATGCAAGTATGGGGAAAAAACAATTTGAAGAGAGTAAACGACATAATACAAAAATGGAAAGTATTAAGGTGGATGAAGGTATATTTCTTAAACCTTATAGAAAAGGTTATGGATTTTATCTTAATCCATTTAGAGGAATTCCAAAAAACTAATTACTACGCTACCTAAAAGACCTCTTTCAAATTTCGAAATTTTGAATTTTGCTCAAAGGTACATTCCACATTTCCGAGGTGTGTTTATGAGAGACTCATTACCAAAATCTCCTTGGAGAGAAGAGTCAGGAGTTATAAACCTAGATGATAGTTCATCAAATGGTACACATTGGGTAGCTTAGAAGAAAAATAAAAAAGTATACATTACTTTGATAGTTTTGAAATTTTACAGCTAAAACTGCTAAAAACAGTTGAAAACAACAACAAAAACAGCTGAAAACAACAACAACAAAAACAGCTACAATTGCTATGAACAGGTGAAAGCAACAACAAAAACAGGTACAACTGCTAAAAACAGGTGAAAGCAACAACATCAAAACCAGCAACAACTGCTAAAAACAGCTGAAAACAGCAAAGTCAACAAAAGCAACTACAAGAAGAAACAACTACAAATGGTCAATCCGGAAATGTTGAAAGTACTCAAGGATTTTAATGGTAACGCACCAAAACCTCTTTTAACCAAGGCGGTGATGGAATCGGAGGTGTGCTACCCTATTCGACGAGCTCAACGTAAGAAACCCAGCTTTGGAATGGCCCTCACTCTTGTACGTGAAGGGTATATGCTGTACTTGCCGGTACGATACTCAACTTTAGAAAATTCAACAATTAAATATATAAAGGATAATCTTCTTTGTATTATTAAAAGGAATGATAACAATCTCTATTTAGAATTAAATAAAGTATAAAAACGAATTCATTTTTAATATTATTAATGTATCTATTTTGATAAATAAAAATAAAATTTCATAAAACTCAAACGCAAACCCTTTGTTTTAAATATTTAAATTATACTACATTTTTCCCAGTAGCACATGAGTATCAGTGAAAACGACAACATTTAAGCGTAAACTTTTAGAACAGTTGACGAAAAGTAGAAATTCATTAAAAAATTTGATGAATTGAATCAGTTAAAGCAAGAAAAGATTTTAGATAATAGTTAAGGACCAAGAGAAGAAAATAATATTTTAGTGTTGGGTAATACAACAATTAAAATTAAAAAAAATTTAATGGAATTAGGAAGTGGAAATTTATGGACTCTATCACTAGGTCTATACTCTTTAATTTTTCATAATTGTCCTAAGGATTATACTAAGAATGATTTAGAATCATATAAAATCATTTTAATTGAAACAAGTGCTCACAAAAGAAACTATCAACCAGATGGTCAAGTAAAGGGAAATCGTTAAAAAAAAATATTCTTTAATTATTAAACCATCTTCAGTAAATGAAGAATATACTGGTTCTGCGTATATGAGACTACAAAAAATACCACCAAAC
Source organism: Drosophila suzukii (assembly GCF_043229965.1). Taxonomy (NCBI): domain Eukaryota; kingdom Metazoa; phylum Arthropoda; class Insecta; order Diptera; family Drosophilidae; genus Drosophila; species Drosophila suzukii. Next base: position 23,662,027 of record NW_027255896.1, on the reverse strand, counting down.
TATGTATCATGTTAATGAACTTGTTGAAAGATTGCAACTCTTATTGGCATCAAGAGCTGCTGGTAATAATAATCATACTAATGAAATTCTTTCAATAAAAGAAGAATTGCGGGAAGCAAAAATAATATGTTAATAAAATAGAAAACATTTTCTCATTTTGGTTAATAGTAAAATGTCTATTGACAAGTTTGGTCACTTTTCAAATGATAGAGATTTTTCCTTGCTTTTCAAAAGGGAAGTGGAGAGTCTTACAGGTATATATCTAGACACTGATGGTCACAAAAATGTTCAGAAAAAAAGAATTAAAGACTATTCAAAACCAATAAATGGAAATGATTTGGCTATTAAATTGTATGTAGATGATAAAATGAATGAAGCGAAATAACATCAAATGGAAACTATAACTAAATCATTTCAACTACGAAATAAAAGAGTATCAGAGCTGGACGGTAAAGTAATAAAAATGTTAACTCAAATGGAGTATATACATAATTGTTGATAAATTGGAAAATTTTAACAAATTCATAAGCCAACATTTAAAAAATTGGTGAATCATTCGTTCTGATCAGATACAAATAGATAGAACAATACTTCGAAAAAGTCAACTTTCACGTCGTGAAAACGAAGTAGAAGAAGAACTTTTAACAATTAATGTGGATCATACATAAATATACCATTCTTTTATTATTTATTATACCCGTTACTCGTAGAGTAAAAGGGTATACTAGATTCGTCGGAAAGTATGTAACAGGCAGAAGGAAGCGTTTCCGACCCCATAAAGTATATATATTCTTGATCAGGGTCACTAGCCGAGTCGATCTAGCCATGTCCGTCTGTCCGTCTGTCCGTCTGTCCGTCTGTCTGTCCGGATGAACGCTGAGATCTCGGAAACTATGAGAGCTAGGCTATTGAGATTTGGCGTACAGATTCCTGAGCTTCTTACGCAGCGCAAGTTTGTTTCAGTAGACTGCCACGCCCACTCTAACGCCCACAAACCGCCTAAAACTGTAACTCCTACAGTTTTGATGCTAGATAGAAAATTTTAACTGAAACGTATTGTTCTCATCAATACCTATCGATTGACCTAAAAAAAAGTTTGCCACGCCCACTTACACGCCCACAAACCGCGAAAACCTGTGACGCCCGCAATTTGCATGCTAGATAAAAAATTTTAACTGAAATGTATTGGTGTCGTCAATATCTATCGATTGATCCAAAAATAAATTTGCCACGCCCACTCTAACGCCCATAACGCTTAAATCTGTCTACCGCCGGTAGATGGCGCATTTTAATCTCGCTTTGCTGCTTGCATATCTCCATTTCCCTTTGAGTAACGGGTATCTGATAGTCGAGGTACTCGACTATAGCGTTCTTCCTTGTTTTATAATTAAAATGTCAGTTGATAAGTTTTTTTAAATGAGAAAGGGTACTCAAGAGATATAACGAAAGGTGTAGAAAAATTCCAAAGTATACTTAATGATTATGATGGACATTTAAATGTTCAGAGGAAACGATTTAAAAATTCCCTACCCCCCATTCATGAAAATGATATTGCAACAAAGTTTTATGTTGATGATGAAATAAGTAAACTAGTACAGAATACATCTAATGAAATTTCAAAGCAACCGCAGAAACAAGAAATCTTTAGATTAAGACCTCGAATCAATAATATTGAGGGAAAAGTGAGTGAAATTTCTAAAAAATTAGAATTTCTCATGAAAACTTTTAATAAGATAGTGGAGGATATAAATGAAATAGAAAGTAACATTTTCAATTATATAATTGCACCAACCTCAGTTTTAAAAGGTGAAACTGAATCTTTAGAGAAGAAACCATTTATACCAGATAAAATAAAGCTATGAGTAAACGAGATATTGTAAATGAGTTACATCGCCCATCATTCAAGAATTTCAAAAGACGTAGAGTTATAGTAAAGGGTATTAATGATTTATGGCAGGCTGATTTGGTTGAAATGGAGGCATATGCATCATCAAATAAAGGCTATAGGTATTTGTTAACAGAAATAGATAAATTTTCTAAATATGGATGGGGTGAAGCAATAAAATCAAAAAATGCAGAACAAGTTACAAAAGCAATGGAAAAAATAATAAAATCTGGTCGTGGAGTACCAAAGAATTTACAAACAGATAATGAAAATGAATTCTATAATAAACAATTTAGAGAATTGATGAAAAGATATGAAATTAATCATTACTCAACACTTAGTGTTCTTAAAGCATCTATTGTTGAACGTTTTAATAGAACATTAAAAGAACTTAGGTGGCGTGAGTTTAGTTTTAACGGAAAATATACTTGGCTTCAAATATACAAAGAGTTGATTAATAATTATAATAACAGGAAGCATAGAACGATTAAAATGAAGCCCATTGACGTCAATGCTAAAAATAAAAAACAGATTTTGATGAGATCATACAATCATCTAAAAATATTTTCAAATGGGGACTTTAAAGAGGGGGATATAAACATATAAATATAAACATGTCTTTGAAAAAGGCTATACCCCAAACTGGACAACGGAAATTTTTCGAATTCGGAAAGTACAAAATACATAATTCACTTTACCCAATTAAAAAAACAAAATTCCCTAATACTTATCTTGTTGAAAAAATTGTGAAACAAAAATGTGCTTGTGATTGGCTAGGCTTTCAAAATCAGAAGATAGTTGGATTCAAAAAAACGAAATTCTATAAAGAACACGTGGGAGCATAGAACAATTAAAATGTAGGCATAGACGTCAATGCGTGAAAATAAATTTTGTTTCTTCACAAACACGCAATTTCTATATTTATAAAGTGTGAAGAAAAGCATGTACAGATAAGAATTTGAACGGAACTTGATTATCAACTACTATATGTGTTATATATATATATATATATATATATTTATATATACAAATCTGGAGGGTATAAAGAGAGAAGAATTTCAAAAAGTATTCAGTTTCCAACTATTCGTTCACGCACCTCGATTTCGGGGTCGTTTGCTCATTCATTCGTTCATTCGTTTGTTCGCTTGTGAAAAAAAAAAAAAAAATGACGGTTTTTATAATTTTTTTTGTAATACTTTCCCTCTTTAATCCGATGGTGAAAATGGTACCACTCCCCAATGAAATGACTTTAATTGAAAACCCATCGACTTCCAATAATTCGAATGGGTTATTTATCAATGTTCCAAAACTAAGAAAAATCATTAAAATTGACTTAAAATTTTAGATCCTAGAGGACAGCTATATTTTTATGGATCTCATAAACAAGACAAGTGATGAAAGTGAGAAAACAAACTTAACAAGGAAGAACGCTATAGTCGAGTACCTCGACTATCAGATACCCGTTACTCAGCTAAATGGAGATATGCAAGCAGCAAAGCGAGATTAAAATGCGCCACCTACCGGCGGTAGACAGATTTAAGCGTTATGGGCGTTAGAGTGGGCGTGGCAAATTTATTTTTGGATAAATCGATAGGTATTGACGACACCAATACATTTCAGTTAAAATTTTTTATGTAGCATGCAAATTGTGGGCGTCACAGGTTTTCGCGGTTTGTGGGCGTTTAAGTGGGCGTGGCAAACTTTTTTTTAGGTCAATCGATAGGTATTGATGAGAACAATACATTTCAGTTAAAATTTTTTATCTAGCATCAAAACTGTTGGAGTTACAGTTTTGGGCGGTTTGTGGGCGTTAGAGTGGGCGTGGCAGTCTACTGAAACAAACTTGCGCTGCGTAGGAAGCTCAGGAATCTGTACGCCAAATCTCAATAGCCTAGCTCTCATAGTTTCCGAGATCTCAGCGTTCATCCGGACAGACAGACGGACAGACGGACAGACGGACAGACGGACAGACGGACAGACGGACAGACGGACATGGCTAGATCGACTCGGCTAGTGATCCTGATCAAGAATATATATACTTTATGGGGTCGGAAACGCTTCCTTCTGCCTGTTACATACTTTCCGACGAATCTAGTATACCCTTTTACTCTACGAGTAACGGGTATAAAAAGTGAACTCGATACTTAAATATTTATTGCTATTAATAGTAGCATTAATGAAAAAGACTTAACAACAAGTACAAGTGCAAGCACAGTTGAAGAAGAAACAACTACAACAACATCAACTACAACTTCATCTGCCTCAACTACAGCAACTGCAACTACACCTGCAATGAGAAAAGGAATTCTGGAGGAGGATGAAGAAGAAACAACTACAACAGCAACAACTACATTAAAAAGAGAAATTCTGGAAGAAGATACAACAACAACAAAAACAGCTACAAACACTACATCTGAAACAACTACAATTCCACCCAGTTTTTTTTGATTTTAATAGCGAAAATACAAATATTGATCACATAGAAAATATAGGAGATGAAAAATCAGAAAAAATTGGTATGAAAACGTAAGTCGAGCACCTATATTTAGTAATACATCACAAGAATTAGTGTTTTGGATCAGTGATAGTGATACAGAATTTGAAAGTGTAAGTCGGGTTCCGATAAAAAGAAACACTGCTCATAAATTAAAAAGCACTGAAACCATTGTAAGGACCTTTTTCATGGGCTGGGATAAAACTCAGTCCGGCCAGGGTCCTCTACAGTTAAATTTGTAGAAAAGTGTTGGGACGAAACTGGACGGGGAGTTGCCGCGGGGATTTGTAGGGAAAGGAGGCCAGAGTATCCGCGTTGCACCGAGTAAGCAGCTCTAACGCAACACGGCACCCGAAAGGTATAGTGGAGGGCGGGGCTGCTCCCGGCGAAAATACTAACGAAACGAGCGGCGTAGCCGATCCCTGAGAAAATACCAACAAAACTGGACAGCGTGGCCGTTCCCCCTGGATGTGCGACTCACAAGCTACTGGGGTAAGGGAGTAGGGATCCGAGGGGAGGATGGCCGGAGGCGACCCTTCCCTGTGCTCCCTGTGGTCGGTCGAGTGGTCGTTTGCACTGAGTAAGCTTCTCTGGCGCAACACGATTCCCGACCGGCACAGATTACTGCACGTGGCTCGCGACTACCTAAATCGTATTTGGGGCGGGGTTCCCAGGAGAGGGTGGCCAGAGGCGATCCTTTCCTATGCTCCTTGTGGGCGATCGGGTGGTCGTTTGCACTGAGTAAGCAGTCTGGCGCAACACGATTCCCGACCGGCACAAATCACTGCACGTGGCTCGCGCCTACCTAAACCGTAATTGGGGCGGGGTTCCCAGGAGAGGGTGGCCAGAGGCGATCCTTTCCTATGCTCCTTGTGGGCGATCGGGTGGTCGTTTGCACTGAGTAAGCAGCTCTGGCGCAACACGATTCCCGACCGGCACAAATCACTGCACGTGGGTTCCCGAAAAATGCACAAATTCACACGGACACATACTTCTTCATTCTCTCTTGTCTTTATTATTCGCTAGTACTACTACTACTACCCCTACTCGCACTCAGTCTGATCGCTATTGTCTGTCCCACTTACTCCTTGGATCCGGCGTGCCGACGCTCGTGCCGCTGTACCACTCCGGGTTGAAGTCCGCTCCTAGGTCTGCTCGCCTTGGCTGCCATTCGAGAATGAGAGCGAGCTTCCGCCCTTGCGGCCGCATGTAAGCCCGGCTTGCCGGGTTTCTTCGTTTCCCAACACAGTTTCTTATCGAACCTCCCGCCTATCGCTATCGGCACTATCAGCTGTTGGCCCTCGGTCGACCAACACTGGGTGGTTTTCCAGCCCTGGTGCGCGCAACATTTAAATCGGATAAGCTTAGTTTCTAGTTTGAACTTATATAAGTAAATTGCCTTCGTGGCGTAATCTCCAATTGTATGCCTTCGTGGCAGAAAGAATAGAAATGGCGAAATGTGGAGGGTGTGTTTCACGCATCCTCACACCCCCCCCCCCCTTTCTTCGGCGTGATTATGGCGGAGGGAAACGATCACCTCCCGCCCGGCGGTGATGGTGACTCGGAACCGATGACCCTCGATCTGGCGCAGGTAGCGCGCCCTCCGTCGATCCTGCTCCTGGATGGATGCGACTAGGGCTGTAGGCAGTCGTCGCTGGTGGGTGTCTACCCTCCAGCTGACTGGGGCGACGATCCACTGGGCCTCCATCCTGTTGTTGTAGTTCCGATCTGTATATTGCTAGAATATTAGCCTAGGCCTACGTTCCTTACTGGCCCTGCCTGAGTGCGAGGATCGACTTATCTAGTGGGTACAACTCTCAGCTTAACCTAGTTTCCTACTAAAGTTATTACTACGATGCTTTGGGTACATTCGTCGACTCCCTTATGTTGGGCACGCGCTCTCTCCGGTGGCTTCTTCCGGGTCCCCTAGTTGGTCACTGCGTTGGTGGTACTCCTTCAGGTCGCCTACTCCTGCTGTTCGCCTCTTCCTGTTTTCCATATGTTGTATCCTGACGATATTCGGGGAGAGGAACTTCAGCACCTTAAATGGCCCCGAGTACTTAGGAGCAAGCTTCGCGTTAAAGCCTTCGCTGGCCTTTGACAGGTGGTGGAGGCGGACCATAACCTGTGATCCGAGCTGAGGTCTCCACTCGCGACGTCGCAAATTGTAGTGGCGGCCTTGTTCCTGAGAAGCCATCTGGTTGGTTTCCAGCGCAGTGCGGAAAGCTTCCTGAAGTCGTTTAGCTCGCTCAGTGGGGTCCAACGGCGACGAGTGTAGACCAGGCGTGACCACATCAAAGAGGGCCCCTAGCAATCTGGGTTCCCTACCCTGCACCAGATAGGCGGGGCTGAAGCCGGTGCTATCTGAGATGCTCGTGTTTATGGCCAGCGAGATCTCTGGCAGTAGCTGATCCCATGTCCTGTGATCCTGGTCCACGTACTGGGCTATCATTGTCTTGATGGTCCGGTTTGCCCGTTCGGTGGGGTTCTGCTGCGGGGAATAAGGAGCTGTGTATTCCAGTTTGATGCCGTTAGTGCGACAGAATGTCTTGAAACCGCGGCTGGTGAACTGCGTGCCGCTGTCGCAGATCAAAGTCCTGGGTGCTCCAAAGCGGGATATTATCCTTTCCCGAAATCCAAACTCCAGTTGGGCGGCTGTGGCCTTCTTTAGGGGTATGATCTCGACCCATTTGGAAAAGACATCTATAAATACGAGCAGCATGGTATTCCCTCGTCGGGTCCGAGGAAGAGGTCCAACGAAGTCGGCTCCGACGAGCGCAAATGGCTCCGTGGGATGGCGGGTGAGCATTTTGCCCGCCGGTTTGCGTTGACACACCTTGTATTGTTGGCAAACCAAGCAGCTGGTGACGTACCGCACAACGTCTCGATGTAATCCCGGCCAGAAATATCGTTGGGCAATCCGTCTGCGAGTCTTCCGGATGCCCAGGTGACCAGCAGAAGGGTGGTCGTGGCATTCCTCCAGCACTCGTTGTCTCTGCTCCCGAGGCACGCAAAGCTTCCATGGGTTGCTGTTTCCCACGTCTGAGGTGTGTCCGATGTGTCGATACAGCTGTCCGTGATCCAGAGTGTAATCCGGAAACTTTTCGGGGCGCCTCTGGACTTCTTCTTGCATCCTCCGGATCCATTTGCACTGAGTTCCGTGTTCCGCGAGCAGCTGAAGCATCCCTAGGGGTTGTCGGGAGAGGGCGTCGGCGACAACGTTGTATTTGCCCTTCCGATAGAGGACGGTAAACTGGTATTGTTGCAGCTCCAGAGCCCACCGGGCTATACGGCCCGTGGGGTTTTCAATCGAGTTCAACCACTTGAGAGCGAGGTGATCCGTAATCACGTCAAACTGGTAGCCCTCCAAGTAGCAGCGTAGCTTCCGCGTGGCCCAAACTATGGCGAGGCACTCCTTTTCGGTAGTGGAGTAGTTCTTCTCGGCTCGCTCGAGGCGTCGACTTACGTAGGCGATGACCTTCTCCTCTCCATCGATGCTCTGAGTGAGGACTGCTCCAAGTCCTGTATCACTTGCATCCGTCTGAAGCTGGAACTTGTATTCAAAATTTGGGCAGGCCAGTACCGGTGCGGCCGTTAGTCTGGCTTTGAGTGTCTCGAATGCCTGCTGTTGGGGCTCCTCCCAGCTCCACTTGACCCCCTTCCTGAGGAGTCGGGACATGGGCTGAACGATGGAGGCGAAATCCTGGACGAAGCGTCGATACCAAGATGCGATGCCCAAATGGCGACGGAGTTCCTTGACGTTGGTTGGCGGGCGTAGTCCCTGGATAGCAGCTATCTTATCTGGGTCCGTCCTTATGCCTTCTTCGCTGATCAAGTGGCCTAAGTATACCAGCTTTTTCTGGAAAAACTTGCACTTGCCTTGATTCAGCCGAAACTTTGCTTCCCGCAGTCGTCGGAAGACTTCCCTGAGATTCCTGGCATGTTCCTCCCACGTCGCCCCGATGACGATGATGTCATCCAAGTAGGCAAAGGCGTGGGGTTCCATATCCGGCCCGATGACGCTGTCAAGGGCTCGCTGGAACGTTGCTGGGGCAGAATGCAGTCCAAAGGGCATGACTTTCCAGTGGAAGAGTCCACGCCCAGGGACGGTAAAAGCCGTGCATTCGCGGCTTCCTTCCGCCATAGGGATCTGCCAGTATCCATTCTTAAGATCCAGCGTTGAGATGAACCGGGCGTTCCGTAGCCGCTCCAATATGTGGTTGATTCGCGGGAGTGGGTACGCATCGGGTATGGAATGTGCGTTGAGTTGTCGATAGTCGACGCACATCCGCATATCCCCTGTCTTCTTCCGCACGAGCACCAGCGGGGCACTGTGCGGGCTACGGGAGGGCTCGATTCGGTCGTCTCGTAATAGCTCGTCCAACTGCTGATTGATTATGCTCTGCATGGGGGGGTTCTTTGGATAATACCGCTGCTTCAGTGGCTTATTCTCCCGGAGAGTGATGGTATGCTCGGCGATCTCCGTTGGCCCGCTTAGCTCGTCGAAAAGCTGTAGCTGCTCCTGCAGAAAGTGGGCGGTTTCCTCGGCGTGAGGTTCTTCGGTCACCTGTAGCCTGGTTGGGTCCTCCGCTACAGTGGTCAGGTGTCCGTGGGGACAGTGGCTCCGGAACGGGTTGTGCTTCCGTGCGCTGGCTGCGTCCGACTGGGCTGGCAGCTGATATACACCGATTTTCCGTTGTGGTTCCCCAGGCCCAGGTGAGGTGGCTGGTTTGCGCGTGTGAGTTTCCACCGTTGTGGTGGCCAACAGGGCGCTCGTGGAGGGGCGTCGAAACGGGTTCTTCTCCTTTGCCGTGGCGGCGTCCGCCTGCGGTTGTAGGCCGTACCTGTTATCCGTGGTGATGCAGGTTCCCGCGGTGTCGCCTGACGGGTTCCTTGACAACGGGGGTCCCGAGGGGTCAGGACTTGTCTTCCGCACTGGCGCGTTTGGCTTTATGTGAGTCCTCGGAGCAGGCTTTGGAACTGTTTTGGTCCCCCCCTCGGTGCCTTGCGATGATTGCGGCGTACCGGGTGTGCTTGGGGATTGCGCGGTTGCGGCCGTAGGAGTCGCCCGCGTATCTGGGGTTGGTTCTACCCTCCGGGTGGCAGGTGGGGCTAGTTGCAAGCAGACTTGCCCGCAGATTAGAGTTGCGCTGATGGCGCAAAGAAAGTCGATGCCCAAAATCACTTCATCCAGGATCGTTGGCAGGACTAGTAGCGTCAGCCCGATCTGTCGGTCGTTTAAGCCGACTTGCGCCCGGAGGGCCTTGGTCACCTCTTTCTGGGATCCATCCGCCAGAGAGATGCGGGAGCGGACTTCTCTGCCGTTTTTTCCTGAGTCTAAGCGCTTGGCGATCGCTTCGCTGACAAAGCTTCGCGAGGCTCCTGTGTCAATTGTTGCCGAGAAAGGTTGTCCCTCGATGGTAACATTGGCAACAATTCGCCCCCCCGCCAGGCGGAGTGGGGAATCTAGTGATGGGGGAGCACCGAATGGGTCACCGCGGGCTCCCGACGTGGGCGGCGACCCTGGCCGTTTTCCGTCCGGCGGCAGCAGTCGATGGTACGGATGCTTCGTTTCCCACAGTCCCAGCAGTACATCAGCGGTGGGTTTCGGCATTCTCGTGTGAAGTGTCCAATTTCTCCGCAGCGGTGACAAGCTCGGCCGACGTCAACCGGTGGTTCCGCTTCCTGGGCGATCATCCCGTTGGATATCGCCGGCCTCCTGGGTCCAGAGGGCGTTGGAGCGAGAAAGTTCTGGAGTCGAGGTGTGGGTCTTCCGCTGCTCTCCCTGCCGGAATTCCAGCTTGCGGTTGGAATTAGGGCTGCATGTCGAACGGGGTCTCGATCCCGTGCGATTTCGAACGCAGTTGCCAGTTGGGTAAGCCCCTCTAGTGAGGAGAACTCATGTCGCCGTATGAAAAGCTGGTACTCCGGCATCAAATTATCGTAGATCCGCTCGAGCTCCTGGCCTAGTGAGTACTTGGCGCGATGCATCATCAGGCGTAATTCCACTACGTATATTTTGAAGGGCTCGCCCACTTGTTGTTGCCTGGTCCGGATGGCATCTTCTAGGCTCTGGTAGTACCGCGGAGGCAAGAAAAACTCCAGAAACTCTCTCCGGAAAGTTTCCCATGGCTCGGTGTGCATTTGGTATGCCCGGTACCAGCCTTCGGCGCGGCCTGAGAGAAGTCCAATGACGGCCCTCGGTATGTCACTCGTTCTCACATTGTAGGTAGTGGCACCTTCCTCGATGCGTTCTATAAAATGAACGGGGTCTGACTGTCCGTCAAACAGTACGCCCCATCCTCGCAGTTTCTCGGCGAACACTGCCGCGGATATAGGGCTGTGCGGAAGATGGGCGGCTGGGTTGGCGGCCGGTATCTCCCGTCCAGGGCTTTTCCGTAGGTTCCCTAAGCAGGGCACGGGAAGCGTGTGATCCTCAATTCCGGGCATCGGTGAGGTGGCCCGACTGGTGGACGTCCTCTGGGTGGGTGCTTCCGGGTATATGGCCTCCAGTGCGGCAAAGCGCTCTCGTAGAGCCGGGCTGTGGTCTCCTCCTCCGATGAAGGATGCCAATCGTGGTCGTAGTTCGTCTACTTGGCCGTTCGGGTCAAGTCCAAACTCTTTTAGCAGAGCCTGCAGCTCGTCCTTCCGGCGGTAGGCTATCCACCTGACCCCCATGTTTGCGGTCGTGGAATCACCCCCGGATGCGGTGAAAAACCTGTCCTCTTTGATTCTGCGTCCTCTGACGTTTTCTTTCCCGAGACACTGGGCATACGCGCGGTGGCGCTGCCGATGGCTCTGCTGGGGATCACTTGGTGAGCGCTCCTAGTGGCGTGACTGGGCGCTGGGCGCACGGCAGGTGCTGCTGACGTGCGGCACTGGCTGACCGATGTGGTTGCGGCCAGCGCTCCCGTTGGCGCTCGGTGAGTGCGGCTGGTGAGCGGCGGCGCTGATCGTTGGGCGCTCCTGGTGGCTAGTGACCACGTATCCGGCGCGGTTGGCGCTGCTGAGGGCGCGGCTGGGCGCTTCTGATGGGCGCTGCTGTGGGCGCTACTGCTGGCGCTCGGTGGGCACTCGGTAGGCACTCGGTGGGTGCTGCTGGTGGTGCAAATGACGCCGCCCGATGGTCGCTGAACGCTGCGGAGGGCGCGGGGCCGCTCGTTGCGCGCTCCTGGTGACGCTCGTTGTGTGGCTGGTGACCACGTGTCCGGCGCTGTCGGCGCTGCTGGTGGCGCTCTGTGGGCACCTGGTGGGCACGTGGGTGGGTGCCGCTGGTGGTGCACTGACGCCGATCGCTGGACGCTTGTTGGGCGCTGCTGGGCCGCTCTGTTGGCGCTGCTCGGGGCGCGGTATGCGCTTGACGGCTTCGTGGGAGACCACGTGGCTATGTGGCGCTCCGGGAGTGGGTTGGCATTGGCGGGCGCAGCGTTACGGGATCCCCTACTCTAACTATTCCTGCGGTCTCCTATCTTTCTCTAAATCTCGTCTACTGGACATGGGTCTTTAGGCCATGCGGTTGTTGGTAAAAACCCAACTCTCCTGAAGGATATCTAGTCGTCCTTATCCGTCCCTGTTCGGGCGCCAAACTGTAAGGACCTTTTTCATGGGCTGGGATAAAACTCAGTCCGACCAGGGTCCTCTACAGTTAAATTTGTAGAAAAGTGTTGGGACGAAACTGGACGGGGAGTTGCCGCGGGGATTTGTAGGGAAAGGAGGCCAGAGTATCCGCGTTGCACCGAGTAAGCAGCTCTAACGCAACACGGCACCCGAAAGGTATAGTGGAGGGCGGGGCTGCTCCCGGCGAAAATACTAACGAAACGAGCGGCGTAGCCGATCCCTGAGAAAATACCAACAAAACTGGACAGCGTGGCCGTTCCCCCTGGATGTGCGACTCACAAGCTACTGGGGTAAGGGAGTAGGGATCCGAGAGGAGGATGGCCGGAGGCGACCCTTCCCTGTGCTCCCTGTGGTCGGTCGAGTGGTCGTTTGCACTGAGTAAGCTTCTCTGGCGCAACACGATTCCCGACCGGCACAGATTACTGCACGTGGCTCGCGACTACCTAAATCGTATTTGGGGCGGGGTTCCCAGGAGAGGGTGGCCAGAGGCGATCCTTTCCTATGCTCCTTGTGGGCGATCGGGTGGTCGTTTGCACTGAGTAAGCAGCTCTGGCGCAACACGATTCCCGACCGGCACAAATCACTGCACGTGGCTCGCGCCTACCTAAACCGTAATTGGGGCGGGGTTCCCAGGAGAGGGTGGCCAGAGGCGATCCTTTCCTATGCTCCTTGTGGGCGATCGGGTGGTCGTTTGCACTGAGTAAGCAGCTCTGGCGCAACACGATTCCCGACCGGCACAAATCACTGCACGTGGCTCGCGCCTACCTAAACCGTAATTGGGGCGGGGTTCCCAGGAGAGGGTGGCCAGAGGCGATCCTTTCCTATGCTCCTTGTGGGCGATCGGGTGGTCGTTTGCACTGAGTAAGCAGCTCTGGCGCAACACGATTCCCGACCGGCACAAATCACTGCACGTGGCTCGCGCCTACCTAAACCGTAATTGGGGCGGGGTTCCCAGGAGAGGGTGGCCAGAGGCGATCCTTTCCTATGCTCCTTGTGGGCGATCGGGTGGTCGTTTGCACTGAGTAAGCAGCTCTGGCGCAACACGATTCCCGACCGGCACAAATCACTGCATGTGGGTTCCCGAAAAATGCACAAATTCACACGGACACATACTTCTTCATTCTCTCTTATCTTTATTATTCGCTAGTACTACTACTACTACCCCTACTCGCACTCAGTCTGATCGCTATTGTCTGTCCCACTTACTCCTTGGATCCGGCGTGCCGACGCTCGTGCCGCTGTACCACTCCGGGTTGAAGTCCGCTCCTAGGTCTGCTCGCCTTGGCTGCCATTCGAGAATGAGAGCGAGCTTCCGCCCTTGCGGCCGCATGTAAGCCCGGCTTGCCGGGTTTCTTCGTTTCCCAACACAGTTTCTTATCGAACCTCCCGCCTATCGCTATCGGCACTATCAGCTGTTGGCCCTCGGTCGACCAACACTGGGTGGTTTTCCAGCCCTGGTGCGCGCAATATTTAAATCGGATACGCTTAGCTTCTAGTTTGAACTTATAAAAATTGCCTTCGTGGCGTAATCTCCAATTGTATGCCTTCGTGGCAGAAAGAATAGAAATGGCGAAATGTGGAGGGTGTGTTTCACACATCCTCACACCATGCATAATTCACAAATCAAATTTACAAAGAGGGGGATAATAGAGAATTTTAAACAAAAATTAATTGAAAATGAAAGGAGAATAGGAGGACATATGGATTTAGAAAGAAGAGGTCTAAACAGATTCTTCACCGTCCAATTCAAAAGTGCTACGGTAGGAGTTAAATGCCATTATAATAATATATATAGAAGATCACATTCTAGGCGAAGTCTGAGTAAATCTAATCGTACAAATTTAAAATATTTATCTAGACGCCACCGCCACCGAAAATATAAACGTAATACTAATACCCCCTAGCAACGTTAAGAATTAATTGTTTTGAATTTTCAGAAGATTTATACCATTCAGTAATCAGACGGAAAGATAGGATTGTTTATGAAAAAATATCGAAAGATGCTGAACTTCTTTCCAAACAAGAGAGTAAAAGAGAAGAGAGAAGAAGAAGAATCAGGTTATCTTAGTGATGGTCCACAAATACATGAAATTGAAATAGATGAAGCAGAAAGAATGGGCTATATTTAAGAACGAGGAATTTAGCAGGTCAACTGATAATTGAATATTTAAATAAAAAAGAAAGTCAGATTAGCACAGATAAAATACCAATTAACGATTTCAAAATAACTAATAGTGATATTATATCATAATCTGATTGAGTAGGGAAATATGTTTGTTTTTGCAGAATATAAAAAGAGAAGATGAAAATAATAGTTCGAGTAAATTACAAAAAGGTGAGTTTAATATATATACTTATATATATATATATATTAACACCGGCCAAAGTAAGTATATATATATATATATATATATGTTAACACCGGCCAAACGCCCCCTTCCCTTCACCCCCTCTCGACACCGATACCGGACACCGCACCTCTCTCATCACCCCTCTCGGCCACCCGCAAACTAGGTCCCATTGCCCCACCCCTCTCGGCCACGCAACAACATCGAACATTCAAGTGGCTACAATAATGCAGCCGCTAAGTTATGGTACCAGCAGCGATGGAGCAGCAGCGCAGCAGCAGAGACAACGTCAGCGACGCAGCGACAGCGACGTCAGAAAGACAGCGACGCAGCGGCGGCGGCGTCAGAGCGGCAGCACAGCGACAGAACGTCAGCGGTGACCGTTAGCGCTGACCGTCCGCTAGCTGCCTCAGCTATAGCCGCCGCAGCGACTCGAGGAATGACTTTAGATTTACTTGAATTTGTACCCCGACCAGCCAAGACCTATCATCTTAAGCTATAAAACCAATTGTAACGTTTAAAAACGTTTACTGTTTTATTTTAAAGTAAAATCGTAAGATCAAATACAAAGGCTTAAAAGGAAGCAGAGACGAAGAAGTTAACTAAAAGGAAGGAACCGCAATGCAACAGAACCTGACTAGGTAATATCGGGGAGAATCCTCCCCCCTCTGGCCATGTCTGGCCATAACTGGCGCCCGAACAGTGTCCACTTTCTCGCGAAAGTGGGACAAAAAGAACCCCCCAAAACTTAAAAAACGAAAATAAAATATTAAAAATGTTAACTTCAAAAACTAAACAAAAATTTAAAGGAAAATTTCCTGTTTAATATTACAAAAGTATTACAAAAAATGTGGTGTTGTGCGTGTGTTTCAAAAATAAAAAATATATACAAGAAATGAAAATATGAGAATTTGTGCGAAACACAGCTACCCGCCGCGGTGGGGGTGCTGCCGTTCAGAGCTGACACTCCCCACGGGCGCAAAAAAACTGTGATTAATTTAATGTGACGGTAAACCTGCCGCGGCGATTTGTCCACGCACCCTGTGGCGCGGCATATTCGCGGGCACAAAATGCCGATATAAAAAAAAAGCATCAATCCGCTGCGGCGATAGGACCATATCAATGGGTAATTTATTCGCCAGCGTAAAAAAATTGCAATTCTAAAAAAAAAAAAAAAGAACGCTATAGTCGAGTAGCTCGACTATCAGATACCCGTTACTAAGCTAAATAGAGATATGCGAGCAGCAAAGCGAGATTAAAATGCGCCACCTACCGGCGGTATACAGATTATGGGCGTTAGAGTGGGCGTGTCAAATTTTTTTTTGGATCAATAGATAGGTATTGACGAGACCAATACATTTCAGTTACAATTTTGTATCTAGCATAGGAATTGTGGGCGTCACAGGTTTTCGCGGTTTGTGGGCGTCAAAGTGGACGTGGCAAACTTTTTTTAGGTCAATCGATAGGTATTGATGAGAACAATACATTTCAGTTAAAATTTTTATTCTAGCATCAAAACTGTAGGACCCACCGTTTTGGGCGGCTTGTGGGCGTTAGAGTGGGCGTGTCACTCTGCTGAAACAAACTTGTGCTGCGTAAGAAGCTCAGGAATCTACACGCCAAATCTCAATAGCATAGCTCTTATAGTTTCCGAGATCTAAGCGTTCATCCGGACAGACGGACATGGCTAGATCGACTCGGCTAGTGATCCTGATCAAGAATATATATACTTTGTGGGGTCGGAAACGCTTCCTTCTGCCTGTTACATACTTTCCGACGAATTTAGTATACCCTTTTACTCTACGAGTAACGGGTATAAATACAGATAACCGCTGCGGCAATTAATTTGCGAGCGGAGAACTGTTAGAAATGTCTTCAAGATCAATAAATTAATAAAAAATAAAATTTACAAAAAGTTCTGCTGGAAAGGCTAACGGATGTGGAATGCATTCAAGAAAGCTGCCCAACAAAAAATACATTTTCAAAAAAACCTGTTGCTTATTTCCCCACTTCAACCCAAAATAAAAATAAACACTTGAAATCCCAATAAATTAAGAACTTGAAATTATCGATATTAAAAATGGAGGAAATGAAGGAGGTACTAAACCGACTTGACTCCACCATTGCGGCCCTAACCACTCAGATGGTGGGCATGAAAGACTAGGTTAAAAAATTGAGAATAGGGTGGGAACTTTAGAAACTGACTTCGAACAGCGCAACCCGATAGCGGACATACCGCTACCATTAACGCGTCCGCGTACGGAGTATGAGTTAAAAGAATCTTCGACCGTACCGGATTGCGTAAGGGAATTTCTGACCTTCGAGGGTGATTCCGAGAAGTACATTTCTTGGATCAATAGGGCACAGTCCATAATTAACGACTACGAGGTCATTCGGGAGAAACCCTTATACAGGTCAGTCCTTATCCAGATTAGGCAGAAAATTAGGGGCAAAGCCGACATGGCGCTCAATGCCTACTATGTACGGGATGACGACTGGACAGAAATCAAACGAGTATTAGCACTACACTTCGCCGATAAAAGAGATGTCGGTACACCAGAGCACAAGCAAACTCTAACCAACAATGGGCGCAATAAAAATAGAAGCGACCCAATTTCCTACGAACCAGGTAACACAGCAATAAACAAATAAACAAAAGAAAAGCAACGATTCAAGGCAGAAGAAATTCAGGATGACCGAAGGGTCACTATTAAAACAAGGTCGGGAAAAATCTTTCACAAATCACACTTAAGAAATTAAGTTTTGGAAACGAACCTACAACTAAAAGAAAAGTAAACTAGTCGACATATGTGGTAGGGGAGACTAGCAACAGAATATCTTAACTCTTTGCAATATATAAATTCATCTAAAAACCATAAAGGGAAATGGGTACTGAACGTTTCACTAACTCTTAACCTTCCCCAAACACAAACAAATAAAACCGTTTAATATCCCCCCAAATATAATTAAGAAAAACCTGGTCTAAGATAAACACTTATTGTTATGGTTATTCGGTCTCTGTTGTACACGGACGCGTTTTTTATTTGCTCCTACATTTATTCGCCTAGTGTCTAAATTACCGATCTGATATATTCCCAAAGTATCATTTTCAACTCGGTTGAAGCCGCCGTTTGCATGCAATTTAGTTATTTGTGTTAAAACCATTATCTTTATTATTATATTTGATAATAGTTAAAGACGCGGGTGCTTTGTGCATTGTTGTTGTTTCCTATTTACATTGTTGTTTTGGCGCTCTCTCGCACCGTTCGCTCTGCTACATTCTCCCAACTTCAGTCACCGGCTCTCATTTTCGAGTTAACTGGTCTTTGCTGAATTGGTCTTACCGCTCTCTTTTCTTATGCTGTTTGTTGGCGCACTCATCTAAAGCTTCCTACTTTTTCTACTTTTTCTACATTCTACATTTAACTGACCTCAACTTGTAAACAATGTCTGCCTGCTGTGTTGTTGGTTGCCAATTTGTTGGTAAAATCACTTCTCGCCAGCCAATTGTTAGTTGCTGGTTATGTGAGAACATTGCGCACGCAAAATGTGCAGACTTTGGGCATAGTGCTGCCCAAATTGCTGATCGCACTAGATCTAATGCTAACCTGGACTGGACGTGCCCTACATGCCTACATATCAAAATCGATATAAGAGCATGTTTGTGCCTAACCGAAGTAGACACTTCCGGGTCACACCGCGGGACAAGGGGGTAATGAGCACTTGTCGCTGGCACGGGGACGCTTTGATGGCAGGACGATCGCGTCGCGACAATGGTAACGATGGTTACTACGATGCCGGACCACAGGCGATGCTGGAGCTGCGCTGAGGGTGAGCTAACGTGGTTAGCTGCTAGTTGAGATAGTGTATTACGAGCCCTATTCCCAGATGTAGGAAGTAGAACCTCGGAGTTAAGAGGTGTGTTGATAACTGATTTATTCTTCATTTGGTACATGTTTATATACTACTTGGAACACGGAAGTTTAGTGTAATGATTAGTGAAGTAGGCTATATTCTAAAGTAGGTCAGGGAATTATGATTATGGTAGCAGTTTGCGTAGTTGACTTTGCGTAGTTGGCTGACACTGCAAAATGTGCTGACTGCATTGGGGGGTCAGTGTGCCGTTGAGTCGGTGAGACGGTGAGTTAGTGAGACATATAATATGCTGATCAGCCATTCTCATATGCAGTGGGTGCTACTGAGCGCCTGGTACTGTTCCCATCTTGGCTACTGCTTGATTTGTTGGGTGTGGTCATGTTGAGTACCTTTGGGTACGAACATTCTCCCCCCCATTGAGGGGTACCCTCAATTAAGTCGTGATGTCGGTCAGCCCTTGACCGAATTATATAGGAAGCACCTAACAAATCATTGACCAAGGTGGATCTTTCCTTCAACTGCTGTTCCTGTTTGTGATTCAGGTCCTTCACATCTTCTTGATGCTGCTTAACACTCCCCTTTGTGATAAAATTGACATTATCGTGGGGACTGAAATTGTGCTCTCGTAGATCTTGATCATTTGGCACGTCTATGGTATGTGGACATTCTGCAACAAAACTAAGATATTTCTTGGTTAGGTTTAGAAATGTTGAACCAAAGTCAGCCTTCTTGTAGGTTTTAAATTGAGGAGAAGTCGGTTCTATATTCATCGGATTTTTATCTCTTGTTGGCTCATAAGCAGCGTTCGGTCCTGCAAAATCACCTCTGCCTTCTACCAGAATAGGGTTGATTTCCGTATCAGATGAGGTTTCCTTATTGAGATAACCTGTGATTACATAACCAAGCCTAGTGCCTTGTGCCAAAGGTTTATTAGGTCCTAGTTCAAGAAGTTCACCGGTTATTACACGAGAATACACCTCAGACCCTAGGGTTAGGTCAATGGGTCCAGGTTGCCGAAAGTCCGGATCTGCTAACGGCAGTCCCTCGGGAATATTAAGATCGGTTGTAATCGGTACTGACGGTTGGTCTGTAATGACTGTGGGCATAATAAATACCTCTAATAGTTTTTCAAACCCTGATGTACATGATGAGAGCTTTAGTGTTGATCTAATTGCTGTAGATATCTTTCCTCCGATTCCAGATATTTCAATCGGTGACCTTTCCTTAAGAGATAGCAGATCTGCCATTCTCTTTGAGATAAGATTTACCTGTGATCCACCATCTATTACAGCGCGACATGTTTGTAATTGACCGTTTGGCCCTTGTAATGAGACCTTGGCAGTCGCGAGCAGAGTATATCCTCCTACGTTGTCGTAGCCTGCAATGGTTACTGCGCCGGCCACTGGATTGCTAGTCGGTCCTTGGTGTAACAGTGAATGATGCCGTTGCTGGCAGACTCGACAATTGGTCGGTGATCCACAGTTTTCAACCATATGAGCTGTAGACAAACAATTTGTGCATGCTCCTATTTGAATAATGGCTTGGCGCCGTGTTTTGGGGTCCATTTCCTGGAAACGGCTACATGCTCTAAGATTATGTGGTCCTAGGTGACAAATCTTACAGCTCTCTTCGTTGTAAACTGACTGATGGCGTAGTATTGCTGTAGGTTGAGCGCTTATCGTCTCCAGCATGCAAGCGCGCCGTTCAATCAACGTTAGTACACTCCTTAACGTTGGAATTTCCGTTGGTGCATCCGCTGAATTTTCTAGAGCAGCTAGAGACTGCTGGTCTAGTTTTCTTCTGATAAGAAAACACAAGATTGGATCCCAGGATTTTGTGCTGATATCGAGGTTTTGAAGAGTACTCATTGAGTTTTTTATAGTGTCATGTAATGCCCTTAGTTGGCGCGAGGAACCGTCTATGGGCGTATGGTCAATAATTTTTGCTATGGCGGCGAATACTAGTATTTTGCCGTTCTGGTACCTGGCCTTCAACCGCAACCAGGTGTCCTCATAGCCACCCTGTGAGAAGGCTGTGTCTGTCAAGACGTTCCTCGCTTCCCCACGAAGCGAACTCTGTAGAATATGTAGTTTTTGACTGGCCGAATATGGTTTGTTATGTACCAATTCCACAAAGAGATCATGGAACCGTGGCCAGTCTAGATACTCGCCGTTGAACTCCGGAATGCTAATTGGCGGAAGTGCCAAGTTTAGGCTCATTGGCGCGTCGTTTTCTCGTAGCAGGCTCATTTCGTATTCCTCGTATAATGTGTGGAATTGGGCTAGCTCTGCTTCTGCCAGAGCTGCGGCCCCAGGTGTGCTATCCAATTCGTCGTGGGCTTGCCTCAGTAACGCCCAATGGAGATCCAGGTGCCTTTGTAAGGCTGGGGTGACAGTTGGGGCGTTCGAGGCTAATGTTAATGATGACTCCAATTCGTTGCATCTTCTCTGCAACTGTCGGATCACCGTGTCAATTGCGGAATCTCCTTTGACTTGATCTTTTGTTGTGAGCTTGATGTTGGCCGACGTTCGTCTGGGGGCCTTCGGAAGCCCGCTTCCAGTCGGCATGTTGTCCAGAAAGATATTCTGATATTTTTCGACCAGCTCTTTAAGTGCTACTAGTCGTGAAGAGTACTCACTTCCAGTGGGTAGTGCCGCTTGCTGGACTTCTTCATCTAGGTCGCAAAACTGCCGCCAGAGATCGTTTAACTGATTTAGCTTACCAGAATAATAGCCGTCTCGGTGGCGTCGGTCGGCAGAATCCTTGCCATAATTCTTAATGAGCTGTTGGATTTTCCCTTGCAGCTCGTTTTGTGTGTCTAGTAATCGATTGTGTAAATCGATTCTTGTGTGACTTGTTTCCTCAATGAATGAAGTAGACATATTGTGTGTCTTGGAAACAAAGAATCTTGTGAAGCTGGATGAAGCTGAGTATCCTGTGAAGCTGGATTAAGCTGAAGTTCCTGTGACGGTGGAAGAAGAAGCGTATCCTGTGAAGCTGGATGAAGCTGAAGTTCCTGTGACGCTGGAAGACGAAGCGTATCCTGTGAAGCTGGATTAAGCTGAAGTTCCTGTGACGCTGGAAGAAGAAGCGAGTCCTGTGAAGCTGGATGAAGCTGAAGTTCCTGTGACGCTGGAAGACGAAGCGTATCCTGTGAAGCTGGATTAAGCTGAAGTTCCTGTGACGCTGGAAGAAGAAGCGTATCCTGTGAAGCTGGATTAAGCTGAAGTTCCTGTGACGCTGGAAGACGAAGCGTATCCTGTGAAGCTGGATTAAGCTGAAGTTCCTGTGACGCTGGAAGAAGAAGCGAGTCCTGTGAAGCTGGATGAAGCTGAAGTTCCTGTGACGCTGGAAGACGAAGCGTATCCTGTGAAGCTGGATTAAGCTGAAGTTCCTGTGACGCTGGAAGAAGAAGCGAATCCTGAGAAGCTGGATTAAGCTGAAGTTCCTGTGACGCTGGAAGAAGAAGCGTATCCTGTGAAGCTGGATGAAGCTGAAGTTCCTGTGACGCTGGAAGACGAAGCGTATCCTGTGAAGCTGGATTAAGCTGAAGTTCCTGTGACGCTGGAAGAAGAAGCGTATCCTATGAAGCTGGATAAAGCTGTGAGTCCTTTAGTGGGAAGGGGGTTGCTTGAGTGTGATCCTTTGTTGTTAAAGGATCACGTCGGGGTCACCAATGTTTGTGCCTAACCGAAGTAGACACTTCCGGGTCACACCGCGGGACAAGGGGGTAATGAGCACTTGTCGCTGGCACGGGGACGCTTTGATGGCAGGACAATCGCGTCGCGACAATGGTAACGATGGTTACTACGATGCCGGACCACAGGCGATGCTGGAGCTGCGCTGAGGGTGAGCTAACGTGGTTAGCTGCTAGTTGAGATAGTGTATTACGAGCCCTATTCCCAGATGTAGGAAGTAGAACCTCGGAGTTAAGAGGTGTGTTGATAACTGATTTATTCTTCATTTGGTACATGTTTATATACTACTTGGAACACGGAAGTTTAGTGTAATGATTAGTGAAGTAGGCTATATTCTAAAGTAGGTCAGGGAATTATGATTATGGTAGCAGTTTGCGTAGTTGACTTTGCGTAGTTGGCTGACACTGCAAAATGTGCTGACTGCATTGGGGGGTCAGTGTGCCGTTGAGTCGGTGAGACGGTGAGTTAGTGAGACATATAATATGCTGATCAGCCATTCTCATATGCAGTGGGTGCTACTGAGCGCCTGGTACTGTTCCCATCTTGGCTACTGCTTGATTTGTTGGGTGTGGTCATGTTGAGTACCTTTGGGTACGAACAGAGCATTTATGAGGCAAACGGAGCTGGAGTTCCAGGCATTACGTGCTGGATTTAGGGACCTATTAAGTCGATTTAATGTTTGCGACTCCAACTTTAAAGGTCGGATTCTTCTAAGTCAATCTTCATTAAATATAAATCGTAGTCCTACACTGCCTAATGTCTCTTTACACGTTCCAGATCTCTCGACCAACCTCTCTCTTCCCAGCCCCACTGCAGGCTATGTGTCGTGCGACGAGGATGATCCCAATGGGATCGAGTCATCAACGAATGGGACTGTAGTTTCGCCTGAGTCATTAAGGCATACTAACCGTTCACCGGCTGTTGCCACTTCCGGGGCTCCGCCGCACCTTGTACTGCCTATAGTTAATACCCTTGCACCTCCTCCTGTCCCACTTACTAGCATGATCCCTAGGAAAAACACGCATAGCCCTGCTCTCTCTTCTCCGGTACCACTCACTGTCACGGTACCTAGGAAATCTATTTTTGTGTCTAGGTTGAATGCAGCAATAACAGTAAATGACGTTATGCATCATATTGTCACAAACCTCTCCCTTCCCAATCAATATGGTATTGACATCACCAAATTTAATTTTAAACAGATAAGAGATTACTCTTCATTTAAAATACTTGTTCCGGATGGGCTGTTCTCTAAACTTCTTTGCCCCAATTTTTGGCCTGCTGATATAATTGTCCACGAGTATATAAAAAACAAGGAAGAACGCTATAGTCGAGTACCTCGACTATCAGATACCCGTTACTCAGCTAAATTGAGATATGCAAGTAGTAAAGCGAGATTAAAATGCGCCACCTACCGGCGGTATACAGATGTCAAGCTATGTTTGTCCATGTGTTTACCTAATTCTTGATTCTTGATTGTTTGTATACGTGGTGCATGATTAACATGCTGAATTTGAACTATTCTAGATGTAACTTTATGACCTTTTATCGTTGTAATCCATCTCTGTATTCTTATTCTATCGGTAATAACGCCCTTTTTTTTGGACCAATCGATAGGTATTGACGAGACCAATACATTTCAGTTAAAAATTTTTATCTAGCAAAAAAATTGTGGGCCTCACAGGTTTTTGCGGCTTGTGGGCGTTAGAGTGGGCGTGGCATATTCGCGTAACAAACTTGCGCTGCGTATAAGGCTACGGAATCTAAATCTGAAATCCCAATTCTCTATCTTTAATAGTTTCCGAGATATCCACGTTCATATTTACGATTTTTTGAAGTTTGTGGGCGGTTTATGGGCGTTAGGGTGGGCGTGGCAAACTTTTTTTTTTTTGGTCAATCGATAGGTATTGATGAGAACATTACATTTCAGTTAAAATTTTTATTCTAGCATCAAAACTGTAGGAGCCACAGTTTTGGGCGGTTTGTGGGCGTTAGAGTGGGCGTGGCACTCTACTGAAACAAACTTGCGCTGCGTAAGAAGCTCAGAAAGGTTAGGTTAGGTTAGGTTAGGGCGGCTGTCGGACTATAGTCCGACACACTTAGACCTCAGTGGGTCCGTTGTGATACCGCATGATCTCGTTTCTTCCTTCTCTAGGGTCCCGTTTCTAGTAGTTTCAGCTTGTGTTAAGCTGATCAGCATGTCTTCCACCCGGAAGATTTAATAAAGGCACTTATGCTTTTGAGATTAATCTCCGATATTTCGGTAAGAACGTCGATGAAGGGGCTTCCTAAGTGTTTCAGTCTGAGTCTGCATAGGGCTGGGCAGAAGCAGAGAAGGTGTTCTGTGGAGCGACACTGTGGTGCGTTTTGTTAATGGGTGTTGGCTAGTGTGTTGAAGTGGTTTTTTATGTTTAGCTTGCAAGTAGCCATGGGCATACCGACATTTTCCTCTCCTGGTAGGAGAGGCTTGGTGGTGCCCTGCCTGGCTAATTCGTCCGCTATGCAGTTGCCTACGATGTCCCGGTGACCCGGAACCCATACTAGGCTGATAGTAAACTGATTTGCCATCTCGTGGAGAGATCTGCGACAGTCTGCTATTGTACGAGAGTTGGTGTTTGTCGAGTAGATCGACTTAATAGCCGCTTGGCTGTCACTATATATGTTTAGATGTCCTCTCTGGAGGCTAAGGTTCCCTAAACAGGTTAGTGCTTCTTTTATAGCGTGGACCTCCGCCTGAAAGACGCTACAGTGGTTCGGGAGCCTGAATGACTTCCTGATATCTAATTGTTTGGAGTATACACCTCCGCCGACTTGTCCTTCTAATTTGGAGCCATCTGTATAGAAACAGATTGCGTCCGTCGTGCCCGGTCGGCCCTGTTCCCATTCCTCTCTATCAGGAATCAGGGCCTCAAAGGGTGTGTGACTATATTCAATAGATCTGCATAGATCCGTGATTTTCGGAATCGATTTATCATGCTGGAGAATTTTAGCATGGCCATATAATTGGGCTTTCCACTGCCCTGTGTCCCTCAGTCGAATAGCTGCCGATTTCGCCCTTTCCATGCCTGCTAAGACCAGGGTAGGGAGGTTCAAGATCGCATTCAGCGCTTCAGTCGGGGTGGTTCGAAGGGCTCCACTAATACACAAAGCCGCCATTCGCTGTACTTTGTTTAGAGGAGTCAGTATGCATTGTTTGTGTAAGGCGGTCAACCACAGAGCCACTCCGTACAGTAGGATTGGCATGACTACCGCTGTGTATATCCAGTTAACTATTCTCGGGGACATGCCCCATCTTAGCCCGATTGCTTTTTTACAGGAGTAAAGTGCAATGGTCGCTTTTTTGGTTCTCTCTTGGTTGTTTAAGCCCTATTTGAGGCGTTTATCTAGTACTAACCCCAAGTACCTGGCGTGATCGCTAAAGGAGAGA
This sequence comes from Drosophila suzukii, assembly GCF_043229965.1. Classification (NCBI taxonomy): domain Eukaryota; kingdom Metazoa; phylum Arthropoda; class Insecta; order Diptera; family Drosophilidae; genus Drosophila; species Drosophila suzukii. The sequence goes on along the minus strand of NW_027255896.1, from coordinate 23,636,685 downwards.
TTACAATTGTTTAAAATGGGTGGGTTAAGTTGAGGAATTTTGTACTTATTCGTAAATAGAACAAGTTCTGTTTTCGAGTTATTTACCCCGAGTCCGTTCGCTATCGTCCATTCCGATAGCATTTTAAGTTTAGCGGTCATAAGATCGCAAAGTGTTTGTGGATATTTTCCATTAAAGATGATGGCGACGTCGTCTGCGTATGCCACGACCTTACAGCCTCCTCCCTCCAGAATCCGCAGTAGTTTATTTACTGCGATATTCCACAAGAGGGGTGATAGTACACCTCCTTGCGGGGTGCCTCTGTTCACTAGTCTAGTCTGGGTCGAGGTCCCTAGTGTGGCTGTGACCATTCTGCTTATCAGCAATTTATGGATTAGTCTCACCATTGGCGGCTCAACCCCTAGTTTTGTGAGAGATTTTGTTATAGCGGTGGGAAGCACGTTATTGAAGGCTCCCTCTATATCCAGGAAGGCGATCAGTGTGTATTCCTTGATGTTGAGTGATTTCTCGATGCTGTTTACCACCAAGTGTAGCGCCGATTCGGTTGACTTACCTTTGGTGTAAGCGTGTTGTGCTTCTGATATTTGTGTCGGGTCTACGGTGGCCCTTATGTGTAGGCTTATCATTCTTTCAAAGCTCTTAAGCAGGAATGATGTTAGGCTTATTGGCCTAAAATCCTTTGCTGTGGTGTGAGTGGCCTTCCCTGCCTTGGGAATGAAAACCACCTTTGTTTCTTGCCATGCTGTTGGTAGTTCTCCTACCGCCAGGATGGATTGGAAGATTTTTTTCAACCAGTTTATGGCTATTTGTCCTGCTTGCTGGATGTGAGCCGGTGTGCCTTCGTGGCGTAATCTCCAATTGTATGCCTTCGTGGCAGAAAGAATAGAAATGGCGAAATGTGGAGGGTGTGTTTCACACATCCTCACACCATGCATAATTCACAAATCAAATTTACAAAGAGGGGGATAATAGAGAATTTTAAACAAAAATTAATTGAAAATGAAAGGAGAATAGGAGGACATATGGATTTAGAAAGAAGAGGTCTAAACAGATTCTTCACCGTCCAATTCAAAAGTGCTACGGTAGGAGTTAAATGCCATTATAATAATATATATAGAAGATCACATTCTAGGCGAAGTCTGAGTAAATCTAATCGTACAAATTTAAAATATTTATCTAGACGCCACCGCCACCGAAAATATAAACGTAATACTAATACCCCCTAGCAACGTTAAGAATTAATTGTTTTGAATTTTCAGAAGATTTATACCATTCAGTAATCAGACGGAAAGATAGGATTGTTTATGAAAAAATATCGAAAGATGCTGAACTTCTTTCCAAACAAGAGAGTAAAAGAGAAGAGAGAAGAAGAAGAATCAGGTTATCTTAGTGATGGTCCACAAATACATGAAATTGAAATAGATGAAGCAGAAAGAATGGGCTATATTTAAGAACGAGGAATTTAGCAGGTCAACTGATAATTGAATATTTAAATAAAAAAGAAAGTCAGATTAGCACAGATAAAATACCAATTAACGATTTCAAAATAACTAATAGTGATATTATATCATAATCTGATTCGCTATCGTCCATTCCGATAGCATTTTAAGTTTAGCGGTCATAAGATCGCAAAGTGTTTGTGGATATTTTCCATTAAAGATGATGGCGACGTCGTCTGCGTATGCCACGACCTTACAGCCTCCTCCCTCCAGAATCCGCAGTAGTTTATTTACTGCGATATTCCACAAGAGGGGTGATAGTACACCTCCTTGCGGGGTGCCTCTGTTCACTAGTCTAGTCTGGGTCGAGGTCCCTAGTGTGGCTGTGACCATTCTGCTTATCAGCAATTTATGGATTAGTCTCACCATTGGCGGCTCAACCCCTAGTTCTGTGAGAGATTTTGTTATAGCGGTGGGAAGCACGTTATTGAAGGCTCCCTCTATATCCAGGAAGGCGATCAGTGTGTATTCCTTGATGTTGAGTGATTTCTCGATGCTGTTTACCACCAAGTGTAGCGCCGATTCGGTTGACTTACCTTTGGTGTAAGCGTGTTGTGCTTCTGATATTTGTGTCGGGTCTACGGTGGCCCTTATGTGTAGGCTTATCATTCTTTCAAAGCTCTTAAGCAGGAATGATGTTAGGCTTATTGGCCTAAAATCCTTTGCTGTGGTGTGAGTGGCCTTCCCTGCCTTGGGAATGAAAACCACCTTTGTTTCTTGCCATGCTGTTGGTAGTTCTCCTACCGCCAGGATGGATTGGAAGATTTTTTTCAACCAGTTTATGGCTATTTGTCCTGCTTGCTGGATGTGAGCCGGTGTGCCTTCGTGGCGTAATCTCCAATTGTATGCCTTCGTGGCAGAAAGAATAGAAATGGCGAAATGTGGAGGGTGTGTTTCACACATCCTCACACCATGCATAATTCACAAATCAAATTTACAAAGAGGGGGATAATAGAGAATTTTAAACAAAAATTAATTGAAAATGAAAGGAGAATAGGAGGACATATGGATTTAGAAAGAAGAGGTCTAAACAGATTCTTCACCGTCCAATTCAAAAGTGCTACGGTAGGAGTTAAATGCCATTATAATAATATATATAGAAGATCACATTCTAGGCGAAGTCTGAGTAAATCTAATCGTACAAATTTAAAATATTTATCTAGACGCCACCGCCACCGAAAATATAAACGTAATACTAATACCCCCTAGCAACGTTAAGAATTAATTGTTTTGAATTTTCAGAAGATTTATACCATTCAGTAATCAGACGGAAAGATAGGATTGTTTATGAAAAAATATCGAAAGATGCTGAACTTCTTTCCAAACAAGAGAGTAAAAGAGAAGAGAGAAGAAGAAGAATCAGGTTATCTTAGTGATGGTCCACAAATACATGAAATTGAAATAGATGAAGCAGAAAGAATGGGCTATATTTAAGAACGAGGAATTTAGCAGGTCAACTGATAATTGAATATTTAAATAAAAAAGAAAGTCAGATTAGCACAGATAAAATACCAATTAACGATTTCAAAATAACTAATAGTGATATTATATCATAATCTGATTGAGTAGGGAAATATGTTTGTTTTTGCAGAATATAAAAAGAGAAGATGAAAATAATAGTTCGAGTAAATTACAAAAAGGTGAGTTTAATATATATACTTATATATATATATATATTAACACCGGCCAAAGTAAGTATATATATATATATATATATATATGTTAACACCGGCCAAACGCCCCCTTCCCTTCACCCCCTCTCGACACCGATACCGGACACCGCACCTCTCTCATCACCCCTCTCGGCCACCCGCAAACTAGGTCCCATTGCCCCACCCCTCTCGGCCACGCAACAACATCGAACATTCAAGTGGCTACAATAATGCAGCCGCTAAGTTATGGTACCAGCAGCGATGGAGCAGCAGCGCAGCAGCAGAGACAACGTCAGCGACGCAGCGACAGCGACGTCAGAAAGACAGCGACGCAGCGGCGGCGGCGTCAGAGCGGCAGCACAGCGACAGAACGTCAGCGGTGACCGTTAGCGCTGACCGTCCGCTAGCTGCCTCAGCTATAGCCGCCGCAGCGACTCGAGGAATGACTTTAGATTTACTTGAATTTGTACCCCGACCAGCCAAGACCTATCATCTTAAGCTATAAAACCAATTGTAACGTTTAAAAACGTTTACTGTTTTATTTTAAAGTAAAATCGTAAGATCAAATACAAAGGCTTAAAAGGAAGCAGAGACGAAGAAGTTAACTAAAAGGAAGGAACCGCAATGCAACAGAACCTGACTAGGTAATATCGGGGAGAATCCTCCCCCCTCTGGCCATGTCTGGCCATAACTGGCGCCCGAACAGTGTCCACTTTCTCGCGAAAGTGGGACAAAAAGAACCCCCCAAAACTTAAAAAACGAAAATAAAATATTAAAAATGTTAACTTCAAAAACTAAACAAAAATTTAAAGGAAAATTTCCTGTTTAATATTACAAAAGTATTACAAAAAATGTGGTGTTGTGCGTGTGTTTCAAAAATAAAAAATATATACAAGAAATGAAAATATGAGAATTTGTGCGAAACACAGCTACCCGCCGCGGTGGGGGTGCTGCCGTTCAGAGCTGACACTCCCCACGGGCGCAAAAAAACTGTGATTAATTTAATGTGACGGTAAACCTGCCGCGGCGATTTGTCCACGCACCCTGTGGCGCGGCATATTCGCGGGCACAAAATGCCAATAACATAAATGACGTTATGCATCATATTGTCACAAACCTCTCCCTTCCCAATCAATATGGTATTGACATCACCAAATTTAATTTTAAACAGATAAGAGATTACTCTTCATTTAAAATACTTGTTCCGGATGGGCTGTTCTCTAAACTTCTTTGCCCCAATTTTTGGCCTGCTGATATAATTGTCCACGAGTATATAAAAAACAAGGAAGAACGCTATAGTCGAGTACCTCGACTATCAGATACCCGTTACTCAGCTAAATTGAGATATGCAAGTAGTAAAGCGAGATTAAAATGCGCCACCTACCGGCGGTATACAGATGTCAAGCTATGTTTGTCCATGTGTTTACCTAATTCTTGATTCTTGATTGTTTGTATACGTGGTGCATGATTAACATGCTGAATTTGAACTATTCTAGATGTAACTTTATGACCTTTTATCGTTGTAATCCATCTCTGTATTCTTATTCTATCGGTAATAACGCCCTTTTTTTTGGACCAATCGATAGGTATTGACGAGACCAATACATTTCAGTTAAAAATTTTTATCTAGCAAAAAAATTGTGGGCCTCACAGGTTTTTGCGGCTTGTGGGCGTTAGAGTGGGCGTGGCATATTCGCGTAACAAACTTGCGCTGCGTATAAGGCTACGGAATCTAAATCTGAAATCCCAATTCTCTATCTTTAATAGTTTCCGAGATATCCACGTTCATATTTACGATTTTTTGAAGTTTGTGGGCGGTTTATGGGCGTTAGGGTGGGCGTGGCAAACTTTTTTTTTAGGTCAATCGATAGGTATTGATGAGAACAATACATTTCAGTTAAAATTTTTATTCTAGCATCAAAACTGTAGGACCCACCGTTTTGGGCGGCTTGTGGGCGTTAGAGTGGGCGTGTCACTCTGCTGAAACAAACTTGTGCTGCGTAAGAAGCTCAGGAATCTACACGCCAAATCTCAATAGCATAGCTCTTATAGTTTCCGAGATCTAAGCGTTCATCCGGACAGACGGACATGGCTAGATCGACTCGGCTAGTGATCCTGATCAAGAATATATATACTTTGTGGGGTCGGAAACGCTTCCTTCTGCCTGTTACATACTTTCCGACGAATTTAGTATACCCTTTTACTCTACGAGTAACGGGTATAAATACAGATAACCGCTGCGGCAATTAATTTGCGAGCGGAGAACTGTTAGAAATGTCTTCAAGATCAATAAATTAATAAAAAATAAAATTTACAAAAAGTTCTGCTGGAAAGGCTAACGGATGTGGAATGCATTCAAGAAAGCTGCCCAACAAAAAATACATTTTCAAAAAAACCTGTTGCTTATTTCCCCACTTCAACCCAAAATAAAAATAAACACTTGAAATCCCAATAAATTAAGAACTTGAAATTATCGATATTAAAAATGGAGGAAATGAAGGAGGTACTAAACCGACTTGACTCCACCATTGCGGCCCTAACCACTCAGATGGTGGGCATGAAAGACTAGGTTAAAAAATTGAGAATAGGGTGGGAACTTTAGAAACTGACTTCGAACAGCGCAACCCGATAGCGGACATACCGCTACCATTAACGCGTCCGCGTACGGAGTATGAGTTAAAAGAATCTTCGACCGTACCGGATTGCGTAAGGGAATTTCTGACCTTCGAGGGTGATTCCGAGAAGTACATTTCTTGGATCAATAGGGCACAGTCCATAATTAACGACTACGAGGTCATTCGGGAGAAACCCTTATACAGGTCAGTCCTTATCCAGATTAGGCAGAAAATTAGGGGCAAAGCCGACATGGCGCTCAATGCCTACTATGTACGGGATGACGACTGGACAGAAATCAAACGAGTATTAGCACTACACTTCGCCGATAAAAGAGATGTCGGTACACCAGAGCACAAGCAAACTCTAACCAACAATGGGCGCAATAAAAATAGAAGCGACCCAATTTCCTACGAACCAGGTAACACAGCAATAAACAAATAAACAAAAGAAAAGCAACGATTCAAGGCAGAAGAAATTCAGGATGACCGAAGGGTCACTATTAAAACAAGGTCGGGAAAAATCTTTCACAAATCACACTTAAGAAATTAAGTTTTGGAAACGAACCTACAACTAAAAGAAAAGTAAACTAGTCGACATATGTGGTAGGGGAGACTAGCAACAGAATATCTTAACTCTTTGCAATATATAAATTCATCTAAAAACCATAAAGGGAAATGGGTACTGAACGTTTCACTAACTCTTAACCTTCCCCAAACACAAACAAATAAAACCGTTTAATATCCCCCCAAATATAATTAAGAAAAACCTGGTCTAAGATAAACACTTATTGTTATGGTTATTCGGTCTCTGTTGTACACGGACGCGTTTTTTATTTGCTCCTACATTTATTCGCCTAGTGTCTAAATTACCGATCTGATATATTCCCAAAGTATCATTTTCAACTCGGTTGAAGCCGCCGTTTGCATGCAATTTAGTTATTTGTGTTAAAACCATTATCTTTATTATTATATTTGATAATAGTTAAAGACGCGGGTGCTTTGTGCATTGTTGTTGTTTCCTATTTACATTGTTGTTTTGGCGCTCTCTCGCACCGTTCGCTCTGCTACATTCTCCCAACTTCAGTCACCGGCTCTCATTTTCGAGTTAACTGGTCTTTGCTGAATTGGTCTTACCGCTCTCTTTTCTTATGCTGTTTGTTGGCGCACTCATCTAAAGCTTCCTACTTTTTCTACTTTTTCTACATTCTACATTTAACTGACCTCAACTTGTAAACAATGTCTGCCTGCTGTGTTGTTGGTTGCCAATTTGTTGGTAAAATCACTTCTCGCCAGCCAATTGTTAGTTGCTGGTTATGTGAGAACATTGCGCACGCAAAATGTGCAGACTTTGGGCATAGTGCTGCCCAAATTGCTGATCGCACTAGATCTAATGCTAACCTGGACTGGACGTGCCCTACATGCCTACATATCAAAATCGATATAAGAGCATTTATGAGGCAAACGGAGCTGGAGTTCCAGGCATTACGTGCTGGATTTAGGGACCTATTAAGTCGATTTAATGTTTGCGACTCCAACTTTAAAGGTCGGATTCTTCTAAGTCAATCTTCATTAAATATAAATCGTAGTCCTACACTGCCTAATGTCTCTTTACACGTTCCAGATCTCTCGACCAACCTCTCTCTTCCCAGCCCCACTGCAGGCTATGTGTCGTGCGACGAGGATGATCCCAATGGGATCGAGTCATCAACGAATGGGACTGTAGTTTCGCCTGAGTCATTAAGGCATACTAACCGTTCACCGGCTGTTGCCACTTCCGGGGCTCCGCCGCACCTTGTACTGCCTATAGTTAATACCCTTGCACCTCCTCCTGTCCCACTTACTAGCATGATCCCTAGGAAAAACACGCATAGCCCTGCTCTCTCTTCTCCGGTACCACTCACTGTCACGGTACCTAGGAAATCTATTTTTGTGTCTAGGTTGAATGCAGCAATAACAGTAAATGACGTTATGCATCATATTGTCACAAACCTCTCCCTTCCCAATCAATATGGTATTGACATCACCAAATTTAATTTTAAACAGATAAGAGATTACTCTTCATTTAAAATACTTGTTCCGGATGGGCTGTTCTCTAAACTTCTTTGCCCCAATTTTTGACCTGCTGATATAATTGTCCACGAGTATATAAAAAACAAGGAAGAACGCTATAGTCGAGTACCTCGACTATCAGATACCCGTTACTCAGCTAAATTGAGATATGCAAGTAGTAAAGCGAGATTAAAATGCGCCACCTACCGGCGGTATACAGATGTCAAGCTATGTTTGTCCATGTGTTTACCTAATTCTTGATTCTTGATTGTTTGTATACGTGGTGCATGATTAACATGCTGAATTTGAACTATTCTAGATGTAACTTTATGACCTTTTATCGTTGTAATCCATCTCTGTATTCTTATTCTATCGGTAATAACGCCCTTTTTTTTGGACCAATCGATAGGTATTGACGAGACCAATACATTTCAGTTAAAAATTTTTATCTAGCAAAAAAATTGTGGGCCTCACAGGTTTTTGCGGCTTGTGGGCGTTAGAGTGGGCGTGGCATATTCGCGTAACAAACTTGCGCTGCGTATAAGGCTACGGAATCTAAATCTGAAATCCCAATTCTCTATCTTTAATAGTTTCCGAGATATCCACGTTCATATTTACGATTTTTTGAAGTTTGTGGGCGGTTTATGGGCGTTAGGGTGGGCGTGGCAAACTTTTTTTTTTTTGGTCAATCGATAGGTATTGATGAGAACATTACATTTCAGTTAAAATTTTTATTCTAGCATCAAAACTGTAGGAGCCACAGTTTTGGGCGGTTTGTGGGCGTTAGAGTGGGCGTGGCACTCTACTGAAACAAACTTGCGCTGCGTAAGAAGCTCAGAAAGGTTAGGTTAGGTTAGGTTAGGGCGGCTGTCGGACTATAGTCCGACACACTTAGACCTCAGTGGGTCCGTTGTGATACCGCATGATCTCGTTTCTTCCTTCTCTAGGGTCCCGTTTCTAGTAGTTTCAGCTTGTGTTAAGCTGATCAGCATGTCTTCCACCCGGAAGATTTAATAAAGGCACTTATGCTTTTGAGATTAATCTCCGATATTTCGGTAAGAACGTCGATGAAGGGGCTTCCTAAGTGTTTCAGTCTGAGTCTGCATAGGGCTGGGCAGAAGCAGAGAAGGTGTTCTGTGGAGCGACACTGTGGTGCGTTTTGTTAATGGGTGTTGGCTAGTGTGTTGAAGTGGTTTTTTATGTTTAGCTTGCAAGTAGCCATGGGCATACCGACATTTTCCTCTCCTGGTAGGAGAGGCTTGGTGGTGCCCTGCCTGGCTAATTCGTCCGCTATGCAGTTGCCTACGATGTCCCGGTGACCCGGAACCCATACTAGGCTGATAGTAAACTGATTTGCCATCTCGTGGAGAGATCTGCGACAGTCTGCTATTGTACGAGAGTTGGTGTTTGTCGAGTAGATCGACTTAATAGCCGCTTGGCTGTCACTATATATGTTTAGATGTCCTCTCTGGAGGCTAAGGTTCCCTAAACAGGTTAGTGCTTCTTTTATAGCGTGGACCTCCGCCTGAAAGACGCTACAGTGGTTCGGGAGCCTGAATGACTTCCTGATATCTAATTGTTCGGAGTATACACCTCCGCCGACTTGTCCTTCTAATTTGGAGCCATCTGTATAGAAACAGATTGCGTCCGTCGTGCCCGGTCGGCCCTGTTCCCATTCCTCTCTATCAGGAATCAGGGCCTCAAAGGGTGTGTGACTATATTCAATAGATCTGCATAGATCCGTGATTTTCGGAATCGATTTATCATGCTGGAGAATTTTAGCATGGCCATATAATTGGGCTTTCCACTGCCCTGTGTCCCTCAGTCGAATAGCTGCCGATTTCGCCCTTTCCATGCCTGCTAAGACCAGGGTAGGGAGGTTCAAGATCGCATTCAGCGCTTCAGTCGGGGTGGTTCGAAGGGCTCCACTAATACACAAAGCCGCCATTCGCTGTACTTTGTTTAGAGGAGTCAGTATGCATTGTTTGTGTAAGGCGGTCAACCACAGAGCCACTCCGTACAGTAGGATTGGCATGACTACCGCTGTGTATATCCAGTTAACTATTCTCGGGGACATGCCCCATCTTAGCCCGAGTGCTTTTTTACAGGAGTAAAGTGCAATGGTCGCTTTTTTGGTTCTCTCTTGGTTGTTTAAGCCCTATTTGAGGCGTTTATCTAGTACTAACCCCAAGTACCTGGCGTGATCGCTAAAGGAGAGATTACAATTGTTTAAAATGGGTGGGTTAAGTTGAGGAATTTTGTACTTATTCGTAAATAGAACAAGTTCTGTTTTCGAGTTATTTACCCCGAGTCCGTTCGCTATCGTCCATTCCGATAGCATTTTAAGTTTAGCGGTCATAAGATCGCAAAGTGTTTGTGGATATTTTCCATTAAAGATGATGGCGACGTCGTCTGCGTATGCCACGACCTTACAGCCTCCTCCCTCCAGAATCCGCAGTAGTTTATTTACTGCGATATTCCACAAGAGGGGTGATAGTACACCTCCTTGCGGGGTGCCTCTGTTCACTAGTCTAGTCTGGGTCGAGGTCCCTAGTGTGGCTGTGACCATTCTGCTTATCAGCAATTTATGGATTAGTCTCACCATTGGCGGCTCAACCCCTAGTTCTGTGAGAGATTTTGTTATAGCGGTGGGAAGCACGTTATTGAAGGCTCCCTCTATATCCAGGAAGGCGATCAGTGTGTATTCCTTGATGTTGAGTGATTTCTCGATGCTGTTTACCACCAAGTGTAGCGCCGATTCGGTTGACTTACCTTTGGTGTAAGCGTGTTGTGCTTCTGATATTTGTGTCGGGTCTACGGTGGCCCTTATGTGTAGGCTTATCATTCTTTCAAAGCTCTTAAGCAGGAATGATGTTAGGCTTATTGGCCTAAAATCCTTTGCTGTGGTGTGAGTGGCCTTCCCTGCCTTGGGAATGAAAACCACCTTTGTTTCTTGCCATGCTGTTGGTAGTTCTCCTACCGCCAGGATGGATTGGAAGATTTTTTTCAACCAGTTTATGGCTATTTGTCCTGCTTGCTGGATGTGAGCCGGTGTTATCCGGTCCCGGCGATTTGTATGGTTTGAAACTATGAATGGACCATTTCATGTTGCGGTCTGATAGGAGTGGATCTATTTCGATTCCCTCTCCTGTTCCTCTTTCAGGTGGATGACCTGCTTGTTGGCTCCCCGGGAAGTGAGCGTCTAGGAGCAGGTCCAAGGACTCTTTACTGGAGTCTGACCATGATCCATCTGCTTTTTGAAGATAGCCCAAAGGCGCGGCTGTCTTAGAAAGTATTTTCCTGAGCCTTGCGGCATCAGTAGTTTTTTCTATGTCAGAGCAGAAGGTCTGCCATGCCGTTCGTTTTGCTCTTCTAATGGCCTTTTTGTAAGAGGCTAGTTCAAACTTGTAGTTCAGCCAATTGGTGTCCTCATTTCCCGCTTTTGCTCTGTTAAACAGGCATCTGCAGTTGGTTCTGAGGATAGATAGTTGCTGGGTCCACCAGGGGGGTTTTTTCCTTCCTCTTGGTTTCTCTGTGGGGCATGCCACTTTGAAGGCAGTGTTGCATGCCTCTGTGAACTTGTATACTGTTTCGTCCAGCTCATGTGGGTTTGTGATGCTTTCTGACGGTTCCATGGGGAGGATATTTGTCAGAACTTCTTTGTACCTGTGCCAGTCTGCTCGTCTGGGGTTGGCGAAGCTGACCGGCAAGGGCGAATCAAGGGACAATACGGTTTCTATGAATCTATGGTCCGAGAAGGAGTGCTCGTCAGAGACTGCCCAGTTTTTGACTGCGCTTACGAGTGAATTTGATACCAAGGTTAGATCTATGATCGTTTGTCAAGCTTTAGTTATGAAAGTAGGGGCATTGCCCCTATTGCATAAAAATAGGTTCGAATTTAGAATAAAATCAAAAAGAGAATCACCTCTGTCGTTGTTGTTAGGGCAACCCCACTGGGTGTGATGGGCGTTAGCGTCACAACCTATTACCAATCCGTACTTGAGCTTTTCGCATTTCTCTGCTAGTCCTCTGACCAGCGCATCTGGGGGGTTTTCCTTCTCAAAGGCCAAATAGGCCGATAGAACCCTTATAGAGCCACTCTGCAGCTCCAGGCTTAGTGCGGTGTTGTCTCCGTTGCTGTAATTGCGAAGTAGAAATATACTAAGATGCCTTTTGGCTAATATGCAGGTTCGAATTTTACCTTCTTTGGGTTCAAGCATAAGCTTGTATTCCTTTGTTCCTAGTCCAGCAACCTTGCCTCCTACAACCCAAGGTTCCTGTACGAGGACTAGGTCGGCTCCGCCTTCTGTCAGGCGAAGCAGAAGTGCAGCAGATGCTGCTTTACTGTGGTGAAGGTTTATTTGTAGAAGTCTTAGTGACATCTACAGCTTCAACCTCCACCACAGTGACGTCGGCCTCCTCTGTGTCGCTGAGGTCCACGTCCTCGATTGCCGGTCCGAGCGCACGCATCTCTCTGCTCAGCGACGAATCGGTAGAGTAGCCGTCCTCCGGCCCACCAGGTGCCTCCAACTCCTCAGTAAGCACCTGCTCGGCTGGGTTGCCGGCAGAGCTGCTAGCGGCGTTGGAGTCGCCCTTATACACTTTGATGTGTATCGCACTGAACCCGAAGTTCAGCACTCCACGAGCAGTCTCGATCGGAGCTACTGACTCCTTGTTCAGGACCAAAACCGCCTGGTTGACATCCCCTTCATGCTCCTCCACCTTGACGACTTGCGGGTCGCATTGTTGCAACATGAAGAGGATGTCCTCCGGCGTCTTGATCGCTGCTGGAATCCAGATCCTGGCTCGGGGTCTACTGGGGACATCGCACCAGTCAAGCGCAACGATGTTCGCCCCTTCGTAAACCTCGCCGAGCTTGCTTGTCGCCTCTTTGTACATATCAGCCGACCGCTGACTGTCGCATGCTACCACCTTGACGCTGCCCTGGTACCAGCCCGCGTCCATACAACAGGGCGAGGTGCCTGGCTTCTCTCGTACCATGCGCAAGCAAATGAGGGAAAGGTGGGACTCCACTGCCTTCCACTTGTTTCTAGGGATCCTGCTCTCCGGATTTCCCCTGTCAATCAGGCCGAGTAGTACACGATTCTTCGTGATTTCGGCGAAAGAGACCGATGGCTGGATCTTTGATCTCTTCGCCGATGGCCCGGGTAGTTCGAGGGATCGCTGCCTTTTCGCCTGAGTCGCCTCTTGAGTGGGCTTTTCCTGCCCGTAGTTTGGGAGCATCTTCCTTGCCCACTCTACCTTCTTTAGCCATTCAGGCGAAGGCGTGGCAACGGTGCTCCTGGTGTGTGAGCGCAGAGTCTGGGCGGCAGTCCGCCTTTCTGCGTATGTATATTTTGCACCAGCGGGTGGCCCGAGCGCCTTGGCAGTGCCTACCGTTGCTTTCGGCGCAGATGCGCACGTCGCGGAGGCGTTTGCGGTTGGCTTTCTGCCACCCATCATCCCCAGTTTGGGATGCGGCCCTTTCTGGGCCGTGCTGGTATGGATCCGGGCCCCCAGCCAGGCTGACTCTTGGCACGGTCCGTATTACACCGTAGTCCGGCCCGGAGTGAGATGTTGTTTGGGAGGGGAGTTGGGTAGGTGTTGTGTTGGGAGTGGGTTTGTGTAAAGCAACTATTTAGATGCGGCTGAACAACTCGCATCGTCGGTATTGCTTCGTTGCAAAATACCCGCTGGCTGTCCGGGACTGTTTATTTACTGGGGTTTCCGTCCACGGTACCGTGTTTGACTTATCCCACCAGCTTATTCACAGTTGACCTCGAGAGAGGTCGTCCGCTATCCGCAACCTGCGACCCGCTCGGATGCCCCAGCTAGGCGACTTTGGAACCATCTCACAAGTTCCTCAGCCGAGGAAGCTCAGGAATCTGCACGCCAAATCTCAATAGCCTAGCTCCCATAGTTTCCGAGATCTCAGCGTTCATCCGGACAGACAGACGGACAGACGGACATGGCTAGATCGACTCGGCTAGTGATCCTGATCAAGAATATATATACTTTATGGGGTCGGAAACGCTTCCTTCTGCCTGTTACATACTTTCCGACGAATCTAGTATACCCTTTTACTCTATGAGTGACGGGTATAAAAATAGCTCCCTTTCCATGACTTCTTTGTCGGCGCCCAGCTCTGATATAAATTCAAAAAACTAAATTTCCTAATTCACTATCAGAATGTTCGGGGGCTTCTTAGTAAACTCTCTACGCTTTATATAAATAGTTCAATTTTTGAGGCCAATGTTATTGTACTCACTGAGACCTGGCTTAACCCATCCGTACACGATAGTGAGATTTTGTCTAATAACTTTTTTGTTTATCGGAAGGATCGTCAGACCCGTCGAGGTGGAGGCGTTCTTATTGGAATCAAATCCAATTTAACTTCTGAGTTTGTTAATATTTCTGAATCATCAGGTATTGAATTTATTTCCGTAAAATTATCTTTCCCAAAAAGAAACATTTATTTAACCTGCTCGTATATATCTCCTGGCTCTGAATTTATCGTGTATCTATTGCACCTGTCCGCCATACATTCTATTTCCTTGTTGCTTACTGAAACTGACCAACTTATTGTGCTTGGTGACTTTAATCTTCCCAATATCTCTTGGTTGGAGAGTAAGAACTCATTGGCAATGATTCCTAGGATGCAAAATGATTTTATTGATGGTCTTGTTGAACTATCTTTGCAGCAAGTTAACAGGATTCCCAATGATATTGGTCGTCTTCTTGACTTAATCTTTGTTTTTGATAGTAGCGATGCTGAAGTTAGTCGTATTTCGCCACTATCTTTACCTGAAGATTGTTATCATCCTACCCTTCAGCTCTGTATTAATGGATTTTATAATAATACTAGGACTGCAATAAATGTACAGCCTAGTTTGTGTTTTAAGAGGACTGATTACGGCAGACTAGTGGAATCTTTATCGACAGTAAGCTGGTCCTTTCTAGTTGACCTTCCTGTTGATGATGCAGTTAGGTATTTTTATGAGATCCTTTACCGTCTATTTGAAGAACGTGTCCCTCTTTCCTCCATGAAGAATTCTTACAGCTCTCCATGGCTTACCCGTCAACTATCTTATCTGAAGAATAAAAAAACAAGACTATTTAAACGGTTAAAAATATCCGGCTTACAGACAGACTTCACCAAATATAGCTCAGCTAAGGTGGAATTTGTCCAGTACAATACTGATTGTTACAAAAATTACCTGTCTCGTTGTAAGCGTGATTTCAAAAGTAATCCTAAGCTTTTCTTTTCTTTCGTCAATTCTAAACGAAAATCTAGCTGCTTCCCTCCCTCTCTCTTTCTCAATAATAATGTAGCATCTGACGATAATGATATTTGCAACTTATTCGCAGACTTTTTTCAATCCACTTATACGAAATGCAATAATGTCATTATCAAAGATTATCCAGACCCGCTACCTCATTTGAACTCTATCTTCAAACCAGTGATTGATTTATCTGATGTTCTTCAGAGTCTTAATACTCTCAAGCTCTCATTTTCACCGGCTTCTGATAGAATACCAAGTTGTATACTTAGGAATTGTTCATCTTATCTTGCTCTTCCCTTAACATTGATATTTAATCTGTCCCTAAGTCAATGTAGATTTCCATCCATATGGAAGGAATCCTTTATTATCCCATTGTTTAAAAAAGGGAACAATTCCGATATCTCAAACAATCGCGGTATTGCTAAACTCAGTTCTATTCCTAAACTTTTTGAAAAAATTATTACCTGTCAGTTGCAGCATTATTGCAGGTCTATTATTTCACTTTGTCAGCATGGCTTCACTAGATGTCGCTCTACATCCATTCCAAACCTACTTGAATTTACGTCTTTAATTACTAGAGGTTTTCTGACACATCATCAAACTGATGTGATTTATCCCGATTTCTCTAAAGCTTTTGATTCAGTGAACCATAGGAATCTTATTTATAAATTGTCCCTTTTAGGTTTTCCACCCAACCTACTAGAGTGGATACTTTCCTACCTTTCTAATAGAACTCAAATGGTCTGTTTTAATAATACAATTTCAAAAATAATTAATGTTACTTCTGGAGTGCCACAGGGTAGCCACCTGGGACCTTTACTTTTTGGCTTAATGATTAATGATCTACCTTATGTTGTAAAATCGTCAACTGTTTTAATGTATGCAGATGATGTCAAGCTATGTTTGTCCATGTGTTTACCTAATTCTTGATTCTTGATTGTTTGTATACGTGGTGCATGATTAACATGTTGAATTTGAACTATTCTAAATGTAACTTTATGACCTTTTATCGTTGTAATCCATCTCTGTATTCTTATTCTATCGGTAATAACGCCCTTGAACGTATTTTTTCTGTTCAGGATCTTGGCGTTCTATTTGATCATAATCTTAGTTTTAAAGACCATATATCTACTATAACTAACAAAGCCAGAAGTCTCCTGGCGTTTATGAAGCGCTGGTCAAGGGAGTTTGATGATCCATACACAACAAAGCTTTTGTATGTTTCTCTTGTTCGTCCGTCAATGGAATATTGCTCGTGTATATGGTCACCTCAAATTAGCTGTTACCAAAATATGTTAGAATCCGTTCAAAAACAATTCCTTTTATTTGCTTTGAGAGGTTTAAGCTGGGACACAGGAAGTCGATTGCCCTCTTATCATGCGAGGTTGCGCCTGCTGGACTTACCAACCCTGAACCATCGTAGAAAGTGTCATGGAGTTATGTTTTTGCATAAATTAATTAATGACTCTCCCTTCCTTCTTAGTTCCCTCAACTGGAATGTACCCTGTAGAACAGTTCGTCGTTTTCGTCCGTTGTCCCTGCCAACTTGTAGATCCAATTATGCCCTTCATGATCCTTTTCGGGTTCTTTGTGACGACTATAATGCACTGTGTCACGTCTTACTGTTTAATAGCCCTAATGCAACTAATTATGATAAACTTATGTATTTTCTATCTTCCAATTTCTATGTTACTAGCCATTCTATGTGAGCATGTATTTTAAACTGTCTATTGTTATGTCGTCTTTTTCCATGTCCGCGATTTCGTTTACTTGCCCAAATCGGTTTAGAGCTCCGCGCGTAACAAGCATTGCTTGGTGTCGTAAGGGCCACTTGTTTGTACTGACCATAGTGCATCAACGTCCAAGAAAATGAAAAATATAAACCCCTCAGAAAAGGGGAACAATAAATTCTTTTAGTTATAGCTATACACAAATAAAGATAAGCACACGAGTAATAATAGCACAAAAGTAATGATAATAGATGATAATATAAAAACAATAACAATACGAAAATAATAATAATACACACACAAAAAGAAACACCAACACAAACATTAAGATTAAGGCAAATAGACAATTTAATTATAAGAATCTACAATTTCATGTACATTTAATCCTCTTCTGGCGCTACAAGCGCGTCTACAATCTACGTGGCGGCAACCCTCCATATTTTCAAATGTGATGCACCGGTTGTCCCCTTACAACAAGGTACCGTCTGGAGGACCAATGGCGTTTTCAAACTGGCTCACGTCATCAATCTAGGCCGCATGCAGCAACTCATCGACCAGGTAGCAAACGAGGCTACGATAATCACCGATCAACATATTGGCGCTTTGGTTGGCCACTATCTGCAGCGCGCTTCGGATGGAACCTCGCGCATGGATAGCGCACCAACGCGGAGACAACGCTCAATCGATTGGCTAGGATCAGCCTGGAAGTGGGTCTTGGGATCACCGGACAAATCGGATTGGAATGCCATCTTGAAAGAGGAGGACAGCCTGGTAAGGAACAATAATCAGCAGATTCGAATCAACACTAAGTTGTTTGACTCGACGCACGAATCGCTCCAGAAGCTGAACTTGCCAACTAGGAAAGACTGGAGTGGTCAACACGAATCTCTTGGATCACGACGAGATCAATATGATATTGGCGGAGGTGGACAGCCTGCCTTATCAAAACGTCGTTGAGGCAGTCGAATTTTCCAGACACAATCCTTACAAACGGGACTACTCTTTTGTACATCCTGGCGATGCCCAAGGTAGTAGAGAGGAAGTACCGATTGATGAGGATCTACCCAACGACATCCGACGGTAAACAAGTTGTGCTAAAATACACCACACTGGCGATGGACAGCCTGGAAACATACGCCCTTCTCGGAAATTGTGTATCCATTGGTAACACAGCAGTCTGCCGAGAAAAGGACTTGCTTAAATTGGAGGAGGACAGTTGCATACCCAGACTATTGAAAGGAGGCCAAGCCGAATGTGACTACCTGAGGACCAACCAGGAAACAGTGGAGCTCATCGACGACTTGAATTTGTACCCCTGACCAGCCAAGACCTATCATCTTAAGCAATAAAACCAATTGTATCGTTTAAAAACGTTTACTGTTTTATTTTAAATAAAATCGTAAGATCAAATACAAAGGCTTAGAAGGAAGCAGAGACGAAGCAGTTAACTAAAAGGAAGGAACCGCAATGCAACAGAACCTGATTAGGTAATATCGGGGAGAATCCTCCCCCCTCTATATATATATATATTAAAATAACCTTTTTGTAATTTACTCGAACTATTATTTTCATCTTCTATTTTTATATTCTGCAAAAATATATATTTATATATATACATATACATACTAATAATATTTATAATTTCAGAACTACAAACATGAATAAAAAAATGGAAAATAGTATTTCAGATGGAGCACAAAAAGGTTAGTTGAATACATATAAAATACTATTTTTATATATACTAATAATATTTATATTTTCAGAACTCCAAAACATTAATAAAAAAGAGGTTGGCAAATTTTCTCTTGATTTGTATGATGATGATGATGATGACGACGATGTAATCCTTTATGATGATGATAATCCGGAACCATGTATTCCAAGATCATCTAGTGAGGATGAAACTATTGTTGTTGAGGGTTGTATAGATAACTATGTTCAAACTATACCGTTTAATTTAGGTGAGGATAATGATAAATACATTAAATCAATTCCTTTAAGTGATGATGACAATAAAGTGAATAGATTGGAGGGTGGTATAGATAACTATAATCAAACTATACCACTAAATATAGAAAAAAGTAAGCAAATTGAATGTAATTCCAAGAAAATATTGTAATTGTTCTGTTAAATTAAAATTTTATAATGTTCTGAATTGTAATATTTGGCTTATACATTACCTTACATTTTAACCTTTAAATAAAATGCAATGTTTGTTCTGTTTTATTTACAATTATAGGTTACATTTATTATTTTTCACAATTTAGTAAATTTAATTATAATTCTGTATAAAACATTTCAAATGTACAATCACCTATATTTTTCTTAAATTTTTCTATTTCAATGTCTTGATAATTATTTCTTTTAGGACAATTCTCTATTTCTCTTATTCTTTGTTCATAAACATAAATATTTGAATCTATTTAATTAATTTTATTTTCTAATCTTTTTTCTTCTATTTTATAATGTAAGTATTAATTTTATTGTTTTGTATAAGAACTTTTGTGTCTTTATGACTGAGAACTACTTTTTTACATTTAATTGTTGATAAAAGATGATTTTTAGATCTAATCATTGACATAGAGCCTTCCACTTCCTCTTCCGAAAACAAACATTTTTATTGATTTATTGATCTATTGCACTTCTTTTCACTCTTTTTGATTTTTTCACTGTTTTTTCAGAGTTGTCATTACTATTAGATGTTTTAAAGGCATACATTTTTGATCTCAAACCAACAAATTCAGTCATAGGTCTTCCATTGAGTTCATCCTTAAAAAAAACCAAATTTTTTTTATTGGCTTTAGGAAAATTGTAGAGATTAAGTAATTCGTCAGAATAATCTGATGTATCAAACTTCATCTCAATATCGTTCTGAATATCTTTATAAAAATCTTCAGTTTTAATAGTATATATAAAAGAATCTGTATCCATATAATTTAATTGAACATTTTCATTGTATTTAGGTTTAATATAATTATAATGAAAATCATAAATTTTTCATTTCGATAAATCTAATACAGCAAAACCTAAATATAAAGGTTTGTTGTACAACACATTTAATCTTTTCATTTGAAATGCAAAGAAGTTTTCTGAAAACTGTTTTACACTATGGAAGTTTGACTTTGAAATAAGAGATCTACCACAATCCCTTTTTGGACCAGAAGAATCTGATGGTGAATCACTTTCCCATTCAGTAATTAATTTTATATTAAGGCGTTTGTCCACATTTTCCATCGTTTTTCCATAGACAGCATTATTTAAAAATTAAAAAAAATCTTCTTCAAATGTATTTTTTGCATTAGTTTTATGAAATTTATTCAAATCAATAAATGTTTTTAACCAAGGCTTTTGAAAGAAGCGAAGACCTCTATGAATTTTTGTTAGAATTAATCCAGTTTCTATACACTGTTGAAGATTTTTATAATGAATTATATATTTTTCTTTATCACTCAAATCAGCAATTAATTTTTTTATTTTGTCTGACTTTGTTGGTAACTGATTATTACAACAAAATGGAAGATCCTTGTTTTTATTGTGCAATTTAAAAGGATATTTTAAATCTACCTCAAAAATGTACCCATATTCACTATCATCTGCAATCTATGTAATGTTTATACTATCAAGTTCTCCCATTGAAATCCGTTCAAAACCTCCATATGGTAAAGATTGTGACATAGCCCAACCATACAAATTGTTTGCATCCAAATAAATCAAATTTGATGATTTTTGAGTACTATCAATATTCTCAACATATTTGTTATTTGCTTTAGCATATCTACATGTACATTGTACTAAGCCACCACGAATACCACTTTGAATAAATTTATACTGATCTATATACATGTATATACATACATATGTATTTATGCATGTGTGTGGACGTAAAAAATTGCAATCTAATATCCGCGGCAAATAGAATTCTCTCAAACAAAGCTATTCAACCAAATATTTTGAAGTACAGAATGTGCCTTATAATTGTGTATGTTTAGCAAGCATACATAAATATAAATGTTTTTTGTCTATTTTATGTGTTGCTTTCTCATTCTTGGCGCTGGATGAAACAAAAGCAGAGCCGAGAAATGAGAGCAAGGGAGAGAGAACAAAGTGCGCGGCTAACTTATTTTAAAGTTTGTTATCTGAGTAACGGGTATCTGATAGTCGAGGTACTCGACTATAGCGTTCTTCCTTGTTTTGTTTATTTTCAATACCTTTAACAATAATGGGGAACTGTACTTTAATTCTTTTCACCTCATCCGTAAGAAGGTGTGTAGAGAGTAATTTAAAGAGAACGTCCTGAAGCCGTTGAATATTTTCTTCTAATCGCTCTATATACCTAGTATAAATAACTTTAGAATAGTCCTCGAAGGCTGATTTTAAAAAATTCGCACTTTCAGAGACATCTGCTTGAAGGTTTGCTTCTAATGTAAATATTTTGCTTTTTATAATATCTCAAGCTGTTTAAATCAATATCCGTTTTCTCTGGTCGATTTAAGATATATTTTTTTAGACTTGAACCGCTTCCTCCTCCTCCTCCTCTGGACGACGAGGAATTCGAGCACGAAGGGCTTTCACCAAATATATTAATCTGATTCATTTTATTATATTTGTCTCTCTAGGCTCTTCCACAATGGATATAATTTCGTTTTTGTGATTGGTGTTTCCAGCACTCTCGGATGCTAATAGTAATCGCAATCCTCCTTGGAATAAGATTTTGTTGCTGTTGCTGCTGCTGCTGTTTGTGTTGTAAGCAAACCTTTACCAATAAGTTGTGTTTTCGGTTTGAAAAGATGTTTTATAATATGCTGATATTTAAAGGACTTAGACCCCTTAACTTTAGAACTATTCTGATATTTTCGTTTGTGTGCGTTAGTAGTAGGATCATACGGGAGCTGGCTCACTAGGTAATAACTCATGTCAAAAAAGGGGGTGGGGGTGACCCTAATTAGTCACGCATGGTTGCGCACAGGTTTTTTAATGACCTAATTAGCATGATTAGAAAAATGGGGTGGTGGTGGTGGCGACCCTAATTAGTCACTTAATAAGGTTAGAAAGGGGTGTGTAGGAGTGTGAGAGAGGTGTGTTTTGTCATGTCTTGTTTTGTCTTGTCTTTTTCTCACCCTAAAGGTGTGTCTGTGTGTGTGGGGTGCAGTTGAGATGTGTAGGATTTTGTGGTTGTTTAGAGTGATCTTTACTCGAATTGGGTGTGTAGGAGTGTAAGAGGGGTGTTTTGTCATGCGTATGAATTTGTGATTGCTTGTGTTTGAGGGGCTGCAAATGTCATGTGTAGGATTTTGTGGTTGTTTAGAGTGTTTTTACCCGAATAGGGTGTGTAGGAGTGTAATGGTTGCACACAGTTCACTTAAAGTATGTTGCTTCTAACTTGTATTAAGTTAAGGGAAGGGTAATCTTAAATGTTTCAATTCTATAGTGGAGGTGGTGGTTCCTAACAGAATATACACAAAAATAAATGAGATCGTTTATTTAGTTAAATACGTTTTTATTTAGAGAGGTGTGTTTTGTCATGTCTTGTTTTGTCTTGGCGGCGTGTTTTGTCATGCGTAATTTGTAAAACTATATTTAGGCGGAGGAGGAGGAGGAGGGGAAGTTGTTTTATTATGCGTGGGCGTTTTGTTGATTCAATTAGGGTTGTAGATGACTTCTGTTAGTGTAACCTGTCTACGGTCTTGTGGTCAAAAGGTGTTGGTTTGAGGCATATTAGACCGCATGCTAAGTGTAGGAGGAGAATAGGAGGGGAAGTTTTTTTATTATGCGTGGGCGTTTTGTTGATTCAATTAGGGTTGTAGATGACTTCTGTTAGTGTAACCTGTCTACGGTCTTGTGGTCAAATGGTGTTGGTTTGAGGGATATTAGACCGCATACTTTTGTGGTGTGAAACAAGCGTGAGTTCGATATCCTCCCCCTGGTTAGCGAGCATTAGATGGGAAAGTCAGCGTAGGAGTGTAAGAGGGTGGTGGTGGTGGTGGTTTTCCTAACAGAATATACACGAAAACAAATGAGATCGTTTATTTAGTCAAATACGTTTTTATTTAATCATATTCACGTTAAATTAGTTTCCATTGAGTTTTTAAAATAAATTAATGTATCATTCCATTTTCTTCCTTCTTTTCAACATGCATACACCTGCAAGTGTCAGGTCCAACTTTACAATTATCATATGCCCATGCACAGGACGATAGGTGTTCTCCATACTTTGAATGAATTACTGGGGTGGCTTCTACATCTTTAAAAAATGTATGAAATGATTTCAATTTCGAAACATGTTCCTTGAAGATCTCACTCCCATGCTCCTTTAAGAACTCTTCAATTTTTGAGGAACTCATTTTTTCTTTCAACGTAATAGTCTGAATGTTTATCTTAAGCTAAAGTTTGGTAGAGATAAATCATTGTATTATACTTAGAAAACAGATGTTAAAAAATGCAAAAGCTGATGATAGACCCACCCTCAAAAACAATTTCAAAACAATAGAAACATTTTTTTTTTGGTTTTCTCTTCATTTTAGAATTTCAATATATGATGAAATTAATTTTCTAACTCTGTATTGTTGAAATACAAAATGAAAGCAAGCACAAGTTTCTATATTATCATAAGAAAATTTACATACATTTAAATGTTCTCCAAATGTTGTTTTTATAAACTCCTTTACGTCAATACCCATGAACATGTTCCTTGACTCCAGTAGTAATTTCAAGTCCTATTTTTAAGTCATATTTCCAAATGTATAAATAAATAAATTAATTTTATTTAAAAAAGAAGAATAAGTCGGTATATTAAGATTGTTATTAGAATCAGGCATTTCGAAAACTTCTTTTCCCGACTCTCAAAATGTGAATGAATGGTGAAAAGGTGTTTAGGAGTATTCGTTTGTGTAAAGGTTTTTAAATTTTATGAGCATTGTTCAGAGAGCAGACACCATTCCGAGCATGTAATGAACAATACGGAAAGTGATTTCCATTCATTATTTTTAGAGAGGGACAACCAATTTAATCAATGTCAATTGTATCATCAATTTTTAAAAATTTTTTTAGGAATAACCTTTTGTTGATATCCCTTACAAATTATTTCCTTTTTTCTAATTATTTCTCTTGAATACATTTTCGTTTCTTTGAAAAAGTATACTCCATCATTCCAATAAATTGTATAATGTTTTTTTGTTAGCCAAGTAGCTGTTTTTCTACAGTTTTATTCAATTCGATAAAATCATGTGGAGAGTGTATGATAAAATTAGAATTCAAGATTGTCTCGTTTTTGAATTCGACTCCAACTTCTTTTAGAATAAATTTATTATTATTCCCAAGAAATTCTTGAACATCAATTGCAACAATGTGTTCACTCATGATTGATTGATTGATTGTTAGACAATCCGCTGAACTAGACCATTCAACGGGTTATATTCAACTAAACGATCATGTATGAGCACGCAATATACTTGAACATTTTCGATAGTTGGCTGGCAAGTTTAATTGGCCCCGATTAAACCATTTCATTTTGATATGATAAGACTATTACGATTATAGGAGCTTCAGTTTTAAACTCTGTAGGTGATAGTAAAGGTGATTCACTTCGGTTATAGTAGCTAGTTTGAAACTTGCAATACATTTCATGTAGGTGAGCAAATCGAGCTTTTTCAAAGTCCAAGTTTAAGTCATCGTAGGGATATTTTTCAGAGTTTAAGTAGACCTTTAGATTTCTTAAATTGTTTGTAATCAGATGGTGGTTATCTTTAAATCAAATTAAAGCAAATCGTGGACGTTCTCGGTTAGCAGCTAATTTAACATTCCAAACATGATCTGTTCCATTACTTAGTTTAGGAATAATGTTTGTATCCCAACTAAGGAATGCAATTAGAAGATTGGTTCCATTTTGTATAATATCATACATTTTAATTTTCGTTGAATCGCTGGGTGTTATATGAGGAATTTTCCATGTAATATTAGTCATATTGAGATGATATTTTCCGACTAATTGTGCACTCTCAAATTTATCTAGCTCAAGTACATCATTAAAATTTTTTGATATTAATAGTACTAGTTCATGTTTACAATTTAATAATACTTTTTTGAAATCTTCAGCAAATCCAAGTAGATTTTTAAGGGGTGTTGAAAAGTTGAAGTGGTGGCTTAAATTGAAATCGGATCCTCCACTCCATACAGAATTGTAAAGTCTCTTGCTTTCAAATTGATTTAAAGAAACAACGTTTTTTATTGTAGAAGTAATACCACTAAATATTGTTCTATCTATCTCAACACCATTTATTTCATAGCGAATTTCATCTAAAAATTATGCCGTACACTTATTTCTCATTCTCCCAATAACATTTTGAGTTTCCTCCTTCCTTAATTAGGGTAATATTTCCTTGAAAATTTAGAAGACTGTCATAAAAATTTTGATTTTGGATTGTAATTCTTATCTTATCATTTGGTTTAAATGGTTGTTGATAGGGTGAATAACTTCCTTCCTTCCTTCCATCTTTGATATACTATCATCAGAAAAAGGTTTTTCTCGTACTGCCAATATTTCATTCAACCCCATAACTTTAGTTAAACTCTCACTTTGAATCCCAGTGACTTAAGAATTAACCTATTTTTTAATGTAAGGGCGTGTCTTTTTGGGGTCGATCCTCTTCTTATCACTTTATGTTTTGAAGTGTGCTGATGATGGTAAGTATCACCTCTTTTATTGTATATAACCATTGTATTAGTCTTAAATGTAAACGAATTGTATAGTTTTCACCGCGTAAATTTATTAGTTCACCGTTCTGACCAGTTATGTGTGTAGGGAGTGTACTTATTTCTCTAGTGTTGACTGGTAAGTATATAAGTTTGTGTGGTGTGATATTCATTTTATAGCCCGGTGGAACATTAATTCCAAATTCGAATAATGAATGATCTTGTCTACTATCAATATATGATCCGCTTACAATATTACATACTAAGCGTATTGCGTTTATTTTTAAAATGTTGACAGGTTGATCAGATATGTATGTTTTTTTCAAGTCGGGGTAAATTATTCTTTTATTGAAACCAAGTAATTGTCCAATTGAGTTCTTTCTATTAAAATAAACAGGTTCCATGGAAGTTGTAATATGAACTTGAAGTGTGTTATTATTACCCTCCATTTGAAATGTTTTCTCAAGATCATAATCTTTTAGTATATTTTTTAGAAAATCATAAATATCATTGAGTTCATATGATCCTATTGGAAGTTGAATTACTTTATCACCAATATGAAATAGATTATTATTTATATCAACATTGTGTATAGAGTTCTACATATGAAAGTCAATAAGTGCACACTCATATTCACCATTTGTCAGTTCAATGGGTGGGAAATAAGAAATGTTTGTAATGGGTTCATTACCATTTAATGTAAGAGTGAATGATCTACTCATTTTGGAATCTAAAAATGTACTGTTAAAATATAGCTTACAGAATTAAACTAATATTCTCAAATAATTATAAGTTAATTAAAACCCTTTCTTTATCTTCCTTTTTCCATATCGTTATCTTTACTTATTATGAGGAATCCAAATTTATCACTCCAACAGTTTTGACAAATTTTCATAAATGAATCATAGGACATATCAGTATTTACATGATCACGCATATTTAAATAATCTTGATTAAACATTATAATCATATTCGCGTTATCACGTATTAAATGTTTTGGAATATTAGTATATGTTTGACATAGGTAAAAAGAAATATGAACGAATGTTGTTTTGTTTTTAACAAGAAAAATCGTCAAAAATCATAATAGAGTTTTTTTTAGCCTTAGCGGGTGGTAAAACTTCATCATTTTGTGAGAACATATAATATCCCATTCCCTTTATCGGTTTAATTAGTTTCTCTAAATGCTCATACTTTGGTTGACATAAACTCTTTGAGAATACATATATATTATCAAATTTAGGCCCGTTTGGACTTTCAATAAGACATTTGTTTTTCCGCAGTTTGAGGGACCGACTACCAATGCTCTTATTGTATTAGGTAATAAAGAACTATGTCGTGGAACTGAATTTGTTAATGAGTGATCACCACCCTCGATATTTCTAACACAGATTTCTTGTTATTGACGTATTAAACGAGTATTCACGTGTGTGATGTAGTTCATTCGATGAGAAATGTTCCTTGATTAAACATTATATAAAATGGGTAAAAGTTTTTATAATTGTTGCAGTCAGAGTTCAAACTTGAAACGAGGTAGTGGTATTATCAACAAAATAATTAACACACTTCCATTTGAAGTACATATTCCTGGTTATAATTTTTGTGGACCTGGAACAAAGCTAAAACAAAGGTTGGAGCGCGGAGATCGTGGGATAAATCAATTGGATGAAGCTTGTAGAGTACATGATATTGCATATTCACAATATAAGGATCTAGCTGATCGACATAAGGCTGACGCAGTACTAATAAATAAAGCGTGGGAACGTGATGGTTCAAAAGATAGTAGTATTGCAGAGAAAACAGCAGCATACTTGATTACAAATATTATGAAAACGAAAAAGAAATTCTGAATGGGTGTGAAAAAGGGAACAAAGAGAAAAAATAAGAAAAGGAAATCAAAGGTAAAGAGTTTTTCAAATGTTATCCAAACAGGAATACGGGCATTGAAAACTCTGAAGCCACTAGATCTAATGAGTGCAATTAAGGTTGCACGTAAAGCAGTCAATAAATCAATTGGTAGAAATACAAAAAATATTAAGATTTCTCGTATTATTAATGTACCGAAAATTGGTGTTTTTTTATCTATTGCACCCATTTTGACTGCACTTAGTGCATTAGGTAGTCTCGCTTCTGGTAGTGCACCCATTCCTAAAACTATCAATAATGCAAGTATGGGGAAAAAACAATTTGAAGAGAGTGAACGACATAATAAAAAAATGGAAAGTATAAAGGTGGATGAAGGTATATTTCTTAAACCTTATAGAAAAGGCTATGGATTATATCTTAATCCATTTAGAGGAATTCCAAAAAATTAATTACTAAGCTACCTAAAAAACCTCTTTCAAATTTCGAAATTTTGAATTTTGCTCAAAGGAACATTCCACATTTCCGAGGTGTGTTTATGAGAGACTCATTACCAAAATCTCCTTGGAGAGAAGAGTCAGGAACTATAAACCTAGATGATAGTTCATCAAATGGTACACATTGGGTAGCTTAGAAGAAAAATAAAAAAGTATACATTACTTTGATAGTTTTGAAATTTTACAGCTAAAACTGCTAAAAACAGTTGAAAACAACAACAAAAACAGCTGAAAACAACAAAAACAGCTACAATTGCTAAAAACAGGTGAAAGCAACAACAAAAACAGGTAAAACTGCTAAAAACAGGTGAAAGCAACAACATCAAAAACAGTAACAACTGCTAAAAACAGCTGAAAACAGCAAAGTCAACAAAAACAACTACAAGAAGAATCAACTACAAATGATCAATCCGGAAATGTTGAAAGTACTCAAGGATTTTAATGGTAACGCACCAAAACCTCTTTTAACAAAGGCGGTGATGGAATCGGAGGTGTGCTACCCTATTCGACGAGCTCAACGTAAGAAAACCAGCTTTGGAATGGCCCTCACTCTTGTACGTGAAGGGTATATGCTGTACTTGCCGGTACGATACTCAACTTTAGAAAATTCAACAATTAAATATATAAAGGATAATCTTCTTTGTATTATTAAAAGGAATGATAACAATCTCTATTTAGAATTAAATAAAGTATAAAATCGAATTCATTTTTAATATTATTAATGTATCTATTTTGATAAATAAAAATAAAATTTCATAAAACTCAAACTCAAACCCTTTGTTTTGAATATTTAAATTATACTACATTTTTCCCAGTAGCGCATGAGTATCAGTGAAAACGACAACATTGAAGCGTAAACTTTTAGAACAGTTGACGAAAAGCAGAAATTCATTAAAAAGAAAATTTGATGAATTGAATCAGTTAAAGCAAGAAAGGATTTTAGATAACCGTTAAGGACCAAGAGAAGAAAATAATATTTTAGTGTTGGGTAATACAACAATTAAAATTAAAAAAAATTTAATGGAATTAGGAAGTGGAAATTTATGGACTCTATCACTAGGTCTATACTCTTTAATTTTTCATAATAGTCCTAAGGATAATACTAAGAATGATTTAGAATCATATAAAATCATTTTAATTGAAACAAGTGCTCACAAAAGAAACTATCAACCAGATGGTCAAGTAAAGGGAAATCGTTCAAAAAAAATATTCTTTAATTATTAAACCATCTTCAGTAAATGAAGAATATACTGGTTCTGCGTATATGAGACTACAAAAAATACCACCAAACTATGTATCATGTTAATGAACTTGCTGAAAGATTGCAACTCTTATTGGCATCAAGAGCTGCTGGTAATAATAATCATACTAATGAAATTCTTTCAATAAAAGAAGAATTGCGGGAAGCAAAAATAATATATTAATAAAATAGAAAACATTTTCTCATTTTGGTTAATAGTAAAATGTCTATTGACAAGTTTGGTCACTTTTCAAATGATAGAGATTTTTCCTTGCTTTTCAAAAGGGAAGTGGAGAGTCTTACAGGTATATATCTAGACACTGATGGTCACATAAATGTTCAGAAAAAAAGAATTAAAGACTATTCAAAACCAATAAATGGAAATGATTTGGCTATTAAATTGTATGTAGATGATAAAATGAATGAAGCGAAATAACATCAAATGGAAACTATAACTAAATCATTTCAACTACGAAATAAAAGAGTATCAGAGCTGGAAGGTAAAGTAATAAAAATGATAACTCAAATGGAGTATATACATAATTGTTGATAAATTGGAAAATCTTAACAAATTCATAAGCCAACATTTAAAAAATTGGTGAATCATTCGTTCTGATCAGATACAAATAGATAGAACAATACTTCGAAAAAGTCAACTTTCACGTCGTGAAAACGAAGTAGAAGAAGAACTTTTAACAATTAATGTGGGTCATACATAAATATACCATTCTTTTATTATTTATTTTATAATTAAAATGTCAGTTGATAAGTTTTTCAAATGAGAAAGGGTACTCAAGAGATATAACGAAAGGTGTAGAAAAATTCCAAAGTATACTTAATGATTATGATGTTCAGAGGAAACGATTTAAAAATTCCCTACCCCCCATTCATGAAAATGATATTGCAACAAAGATTTATATTGATGATGAAATAAGTAAACTAGTACAGAACACATCTAATGAAATTTCTAAGCAACCGCAGAAACAACAAATCTTTAGATTAAGACCTCGAATCAATAATATTGAGGGAAAAGTGAGTGAAATTTCTAAAAAATTGGAATTTCTCATGAAAACTTTTAATAAGGTAGTGGAGGATATAAATGAAATAGAAAGTAACATTTTCAATTATATAATTGTACCAACCTCAGTTTTAAAAGGTGAAACTGAATCTTTAGAGAAGATTCCATTTATATTAGATAAAATAAAGCTATGAGTAAACGAGATATTGTAAATGAGTTACATCGCCCATCATTCAAGAATTTCCCAAAACGTAGAGTTGTAGTAAAGGGTATTAATGATTTTTGCAGGCTGATTTGGTTGAAATGGGGGCATATGCATCATCAAATAAAGGCTATAGGTATTTGTTAACAGTAATAGATACATTTTCTAAATATGGATGGGGTGAAGCAATAAAATCAAAAAATGCAGAAGAAGTTACAAAAGCAATGGAAAAAATAATAAAATCTGGTCGTGGAGTACCAAAGAATTTACAAACAGATAATGAAAATGAATTCTATAATAAACAATTTAGAGAATTGATGAAAAGATATGAAATTAATCATTACTCAACACTTAGTGTTCTTAAAGCATCTATTGTTGAACGTTTTAATAGAACATTAAAAGAACTTATGTGGCGTGAGTTTAGTTTTAACGGAAAATATACTTGGCTTCAAATATACAAAGAGTTGATTAATAATTATAATAACAGGAAGCATAGAACGATTAAAATGAAGCCCATTGACGTCAATGCTAAAAATGAAAAACAGATTTTGATGAGATCATCTAAAAATATTTTCAAATGGGGACTTTAAAGAGGGGGATATAAACATATAAATATAAACATGTCTTTGAAAAAGGCTATACCCCAAACTGGACAACGGAAATTTTTCGAATTCGGAAAGTACAAAATACATAATTCACTTTACCCAATTAAAAAAACAAAATTCCCTAATACTTATCTTGTTGAAAAAATTGTGAAACAAAAATGTGCTTGTGATTGGCTAGGCTTTCAAAATCAGAAGATAGTTGGATTCAAAAAAACGAAGTTCTATAAAGAACAAGTGGGAGCATAGAACAATTAAAATGTAGGCATTGACGTCAATGCGTGAAAATAAATTTTGTTTCTTCACAAACACGCAATTTCTATATTTATAAAGTGTGAAGAAAAGCATGTACAGATAAGAATTTGAACGGAACTTGATTATCAACTACTATATGTGTTATATATATATATATATATATATTTATATATACAAATCTGGAGGGTATAAAGAGAGAAGAATTTCAAAAAGTATTCAGTTTCCATCTATTCGTTCACGCACCTCGATTTCGGGGTCGTTTGCTCATTCATTCGTTCATTCGTTTGTTCGCTTGTGAAAAAAAAAAAAAAAAA
Organism: Drosophila suzukii; assembly: GCF_043229965.1. NCBI lineage: Eukaryota > Metazoa > Arthropoda > Insecta > Diptera > Drosophilidae > Drosophila > Drosophila suzukii. The sequence goes on along the minus strand of NW_027255896.1, from coordinate 23,605,178 downwards.
TGACGGTTTTTATAATTTTTTTTGTAATACTTTCCCTCTTTAATCCGATGGTGAAAATGGTACCACTCCCCAATGAAATGACTTTAATTGAAAACCCATCGACTTCCAATAATTCGATTGGGTTATTTATCAATGTTCCAAAACTAAGAAAAATCATTAAAATTGACTTAAAATTTTAGATCCTAGAGGACAGCTATATTTTTATGGATCTCATAAACAAGACAAGTGATGAAAGTGAGAAAACAAACTTAAAAAGTGAACTCGATACTTAAATATTTATTGCTATTAATAGTAGCATTAATGAAAAAGACTTAACAACAAGTACAAGTGCAAGCACAGTTGAAGAAGAAACAACTACAACAACATCAACTACAACTCCATCTGCCTCAACTACAGCAACTGCAACTACACCTGCAATGAGAAAAGGAATTCTGGAGGAGGATGAAGAAGAAACAACTACAACAGCAACAACTACACTAAAAAGAGAAATTCTGGAAGAAGATACAACAACAACAAAAACAGCTACAAACACTACATCTGAAACAACTACAATTCCACCCAGTTTTTTTTGATTTTAATAGCGAAAATACAAATATTGATCACATAGAAAATATAGGAGATGAAAAATCAGAAAAAATTGGTATGAAAACGTAAGTCGAGCACCTATATTTAGTAATACATCACAAGAATTAGTGTTTTGGATCAGTGATAGTGATACAGAATTTGAAAGTGTAAGTCGGGTTCCGATAAAAAGAAACACTGCTCATAAATTAAAAAGCACTGAAAAAGCACTGAAACAAAGAGGGGGATAATAGAGAATTTTAAACAAAAACAAGGAGGAACGCTATAGTCGAGTACCTCGACTATCAGATACCCGTTACTCAGCTAAATGGAGATATGCAAGCAGCAAAGCGAGATTAAAATGCGCCACCTACCGGCGGTATACAGATTTAAGCGTTATGGGCGTTAGAGTGGGCGTGGCAAATTTTTTTTTGGATCAATCGATAGGTATCGACGAGACCAATACATTTCAGTTAAAATTTTTTATCTAGCATGAAAATTGTGGGCGTCACAGGTTTTTGCGGTTTGTGGGCGTTAAAGTGGGCGTGGCAAACTTTTTTTTGAGTCAATCGATAGGTAATGACGAGACGAATACATTTCAGTTAAAATTTTTTATCTAGCATAAAAATTGTGGGCGTCACAGGTTTTCGCGGTTTGTGGGCGTTAAAGTGGGCGTGGCAAACTTTTGTTTAGGTCAATCGATAGGTATTGATGAGAACATTACATTTCCGTTAAAATTTTTATTCTAGCATCAAAACTGTAGGAGCCACAGTTTTGGGCGATTTGTGGGCGTTACAGTGGGCGTGGCAGTCTACTGAAACAAACTTGCGCTGCGTAAGAAGCTCAGGAATCTGCACGCCAAATCTCAATAGCCTAGCTCTCATAGTTTCCGAGATCTCAGCGTTCATCCGGACAGACGGACAGACGGACATGGCTAGATCGACTCGGCTAGTGATCCTGATCAAGAATATATATACTTTATGGGGTCGGAAACGCTTCCTTCTGCCTGTTACATACTTTTCGACGAATCTAGTATACCCTTTTACTCTACGAGTAACGGGTATAATTAATTGAAAATGAAAGGAGAATAGAAGGACATATGGATTTAGAAAGAAGAGGTCTAAACAGATTCTTCACCGTCCAATACAAAAGTGCTACGGTAGGAGTTAAATGCCATTATAATAATATATATAGAAGATCACATTCTAGGCGAAGTCTGAGTAAATCTAATCGTACAAATTTAAAATATTTATCTAGACGCCACCGCCACCGAAAATATAAACGTAATACTAATACCCCCTAGCAACGTTAAGAATTAATTGTTTTGAATTTTCAGAAGATTTATACCATTCAGTAATCAGACGGAAAGATAGGATTGTTTATGAAAAAATATCGAGAGATGCTGAACTTCTTTCCAAACAAGAGAGTAAAAGAGAAGAGAGAAGAAGAAGAATCAGGTTATCTTAGTGATGGTCCACAAATACATGAAATTGAAATAGATGAAGCAGAAAGAATGGGCTATATTTAAGAACGAGGAATTTAGCAGGTCAACTGATAATTGAATATTTAAATAAAAAAGAAAGTCAGATTAGCACAGATAAAATACCAATTAACGATTTCAAAATAACTAATAGTGATATTATATCATAATCTGATTGAGTAGGGAAATATGTTTGTTTTTGCAGAATATAAAAAGAGAAGATGAAAATAATAGTTCGAGTAAATTACAAAAAGGTGAGTTTAATATATATACTTATATATATATATATATTAACACCGGCCAAAGTAAGTATATATATATATATATATATATGTTAACACCGGCCAAACGCCCCCTTCCCTTCACCCCCTCTCGACACCGATACCGGACACCGCACCTCTCTCATCACCCCTCTCGGCCACCCGCAAACTAGGTCCCATTGCCCCACCCCTCTCGGCCACGCAACAACATCGAACATTCAAGTGGCTACAATAATGCAGCCGCTAAGTTATGGTACCAGCAGCGATGGAGCAGCAGCGCAGCAGCAGAGACAACGTCAGCGACGCAGCGACAGCGACGTCAGAAAGACAGCGACGCAGCGGCGGCGGCGTCAGAGCGGCAGCACAGCGACAGAACGTCAGCGGTGACCGTTAGCGCTGACCGTCCGCTAGCTGCCTCAGCTATAGCCGCCGCAGCGACTCGAGGAATGACTTTAGATTTACTTGAATTTGTACCCCGACCAGCCAAGACCTATCATCTTAAGCAATAAAACCAATTGTAACGTTTAAAAACGTTTACTGTTTTATTTTAAAGTAAAATCGTAAGATCAAATACAAAGGCTTAAAAGGAAGCAGAGACGAAGAAGTTAACTAAAAGAAAGGAACCGCAATGCAACAGAACCTGACTAAGTAATATCGGGGAGAATCCTCCCCCCTCTGGCCATGTCTGGCCATAACTGGCGCCCGAACAGTGTCCACTTTCTCGCGAAAGTGGGACAAAAAGAACCCCCCAAAACTTAAAAAACGAAAATAAAATATTAAAAATGTTAACTTCAAAAACTAAACAAAAATTTAAAGGAAAATTTCCTGTTTAATATTACAAAAATATTACAAAAAATGTGGTGTTGTGCGTGTGTTTCAAAAATAAAAACAAGGAAGAACGCTATAGTCGAGTACCTCGACTATCAGATACCCGTTACTCAAAGGGAAATGGAGATATGCAAGCAGCAAAGCGAAATTAAAATGCGCCACCTACCGGCGGTAGACAGATTTAAGCGTTATGGGCGTTAGAGTGGGCGTGGTAAATTTATTTTTGGATCAATCGATAGGTATTGACGACACCAATACATTTCAGTTCAAATTTTTCATCTAGCATCCAAATTGTGGGCGTCACAGGTTTTCGCGGTTTGTGGGCGTTTAAGTGGGCGTGGCAAACTTTTTTTTAGGTCAATCGATAGGTATTGATGAGAACAATACATTTCAGTTAAAATTTTCTATCTAGCATCAAAACTGTAGGAGTTTCAGTTTTGGGCGGTTTGTGGGCGTTACAGTGGGCGTGGCAGTCTACTGAAACAAACTTGCGCTGCGTAAGAAGCTCAGGAATCTGTACGCCAAATCTCAATAGCCTAACTCTCATAGTTTCCGAGATCTCAGCGTTCATCCGGACAGACAGACGGACAGACGGACAGACGGTCAGACGGACAGACGGACAGACGGACATGGCTAGATCGACTCGGCTAGTGATCCTGATCAAGAATATATATACTTTATGGGGTCGGAAACGCTTCCTTCTGCCTGTTACATACTTTCCGACGAATCTAGTATACCCTTTTACTCTACGAGTAACGGGTATAAATATATACAAGAAATGAAAATATGAGAATTTGTGTGAAACACAGCTACCCGCCGCGGTGGGGGTGCTGCCGTTCAGAGCTGACACTCCCCACGGGCGCAAAAAAACTGTGATTAATTTAATGTGACGGTAAACCTGCCGCGGCGATTTGTCCACGCACCCTGTGGCGCGGCATATTCGCGGGCACAAAATGCCGATATAAAAAAAAAGCATCAATCCGCTGCGGCGATAGGACCATATCAATGGGTAACTTATTCGCGAGCGTAAAAAAATTGCAATTCTAAAAAAAAAAAGAAAGAACGCTATAGTCGAGTAGCTCGACTATCAGATACCCGTTACTAAGCTAAATAGAGATATGCGAGCAGCAAAGCGAGATTAAAATGCGCCACCTACCGGCGGTATACAGATTATGGGCGTTAGAGTGGGCGTGTCAAATTTTTTTTTGGATCAATAGATAGGTATTGACGAGACCAATACATTTCAGTTACTATTTTGTATCTAGCATAGGAATTGTGGGCGTCACAGGTTTTCGCGGTTTGTGGGCGTTAAAGTGGACGTGGCAAACTTTTTTTAGGTCAATCGATAGGTATTGATGAGAACAATACATTTCAGTTAAAAATTTTATTCTAGCATCAAAACTGTAGGAGCCACCGTTTTGGGCGGCTTGTGGGCGTTAGAGTGGGCGTGGCACTCTGCTGAAACAAACTTGTGATGCGTAAGAAGCTCAGGAATCTACACGCCAAATCTCAATAGCATAGCTCTTATAGTTTCCGAGATCTAAGCGTTCATCCGGACAGACGGACATGGCTAGATCGACTCGGCTAGTGATCCTGATCAAGAATATATATACTTTGTGGGGTCGGAAACGCTTCCTTCTGCCTGTTACATACTTTCCGACGAATCTAGTATACCCTTTTACTCTACGAGTAACGGGTATAAATACAGATAACCGCTGCGGCAATTAATTTGCGAGCGGAGAACTGTTAAAAATGTTTTCAAGATCAATAAATTAATAAAAAATAAAATTTACAAAAAGTTCTGCTGGAAAGGCTAACGGATGTGGAATGCATTCAAGAAAGCTGCCCAACAAAAAATACATTTTCAAAAAAACCTGTTGCTCATTTCCCCACTTCAACCCAAAATAAAAATAAACACTTGAAATCCCAATAAATTAAGAACTTGAAATTATCGATATTAAAAATGGAGGAAATGAAGGAGGTACTAAACCGACTTGACTCCACCATTGCGGCCCTAACCACTCAGATGGTGGGCATGAAAGACGAGGTTAAAAAATTGAGAATAGGGCGGGAACTTTAGAAACTGACTTCGAACAGCGCAACCCGATAGCGGACATACCGCTACCATTAACGCGTCCGCGTACGGAGTATGAATTAAAAGAATCTTCGACCTTACCGGATTGCGTAAGGGAATTTCTGACCTTCGAGGGTGATTCCGAGAAGTACATTTCTTGGATCAATAGGGCACAGTCCATAATTAACGACTACGAGGTCATTCGGGAGAAACCCTTATATAGGTCAGTCCTTATCCAGATTAGTCAGAAAATAAGGGGCAAAGCCGACATGGCGCTCAATGCCTACTATGTACGGGATGACGACTGGACAGAAATCAAACGAGTATTAGCACTACACGGACACTGTACACGGACAGACGGACAGACGGACATGGATAGATCGACTCGGCTAGTGATCCTGATCAAGAATATATATACTTTATGGGGTCGGAAACGCTTCCTTCTGCCTGTTACATACTTTCCGACGAATCTAGTATACTTTTTTACTCTACGAGTAACGGGTATAAATATATACAAGAAATGAAAATATGAGAATTTGTGCGAAACACAGCTACCCGCCGCGGTGGGGGTGCTGCCGTTCAGAGCTGACTTTCCCCACGGGCGCAAAAAAACTGTGATTAATTTAATGTGACGGTAAACCTGCCGCGGCGATTTGTCCACGCACCCTGTGGCGCGGCATATTCGCGGGCACAAAATGCCGATATAAAAAAAAAGCATCAATCCGCTGCGGCGATAGGACCATATCAATGGGTAACTTATTCGCGAGCGTAAAAAAATTGCAATTCTAAAAAAAAAAAGAAAGAACGCTATAGTCGAGTAGCTCGACTATCAGATACCCGTTACTAAGCTAAATAGAGATATGCGAGCAGCAAAGCGAGATTAAAATGCGCCACCTACCGGCGGTATACAGATTATGGGCGTTAGAGTGGGCGTGTCAAATTTTTTTTTGGATCAATAGATAGGTATTGACGAGACCAATACATTTCAGTTACAATTTTGTATCTAGCATAGGAATTGTGGGCGTCACAGGTTTTCGCGGTTTGTGGGCGTTAAAGTGGACGTGGCAAACTTTTTTTAGGTCAATCGATAGGTATTGATGAGAACAATACATTTCAGTTAAAAATTTTATTCTAGCATCAAAACTGTAGGAGCCACCGTTTTGGGCGGCTTGTGGGCGTTAGAGTGGGCGTGGCACTCTGCTGAAACACGCCAAATCTCAATAGCATAGCTCTTATAGTTTCCGAGATCTAAGCGTTCATCCGGACAGACGGACATGGATAGATCGACTCGGCTAGTGATCCTGATCAAGAATATATATACTTTGTGGGGTCGGAAACGCTTCCTTCTGCCTGTTACATACTTTCCGACGAATCTAGTATACCCTTTTACTCTACGAGTAACGGGTATAAATACAGATAACCGCTGCGGCAATTAATTTGCGAGCGGAGAACTGTTAAAAATGTTTTCAATAAATCAATCAATAAATTAATAAAAAATAAAATTTACAAAAAGTTCTGCTGGAAAGGCTAACGGATGTGGAATGCATTCAAGAAAGCTGCCCAACAAAAAATACATTTTCAAAAAAACCTGTTGCTTATTTCCCCACTTCAACCCAAAATAAAAATAAACACTTGAAATCCCAATAAATTAAGAACTTGAAATTATCGATATTAAAAATGGAGGAAATGAAGGAGGTACTAGACCGACTTGACTCCACCATTGCGGCCCTAACCACTCAGATGGTGGGCATGAAAGACGAGGTTAAAAAATTGAGAATAGGGCGGGAACTTTAGAAACTGACTTCGAACAGCGCAACCCGATAGCGGACATACCGCTACCATTAACGCGTCCGCGTACGGAGTATGAGTTAAAAGAATCTTCGACCGTACCGGATTGCGTAAGGGAATTTCTGACCTTCGAGGGTGATTCCGAGAAGTACATTTCTTGGATCAATAGGGCACAGTCCATAATTAACGACTACGAGGTCATTCGGGAGAAACCCTTATACAGGTCAGTCCTTATCCAGATTAGGCAGAAAATTAGGGGCAAAGCCGACATGGCGCTCAATGCCTACTATGTACGGGATGACGAATGGACAGAAATCAAACGAGTATTAGCACTACACTTCGCCGATAAAAGAGATGTCGGTACACCAGAGCACAAGCAAACTCTAACCAACAATGGGCGCAATAAAAATAGAAGCGACCCAATTTCCTACGAACCAGGTAACACACCAATAAACAAATAAAAAAAGAAAAGCAACGATTCAAGGCAGAAGAAATTCAGGATGACCGAAGGGTCACTATTAAAACAAGGTCGGGAAAAATCTTTCACAAATCACACTTAAGGAATTAAGTTTTGGAAACGAACCTACAACTAAAAGAAAAGTAAACTAGTCGACATATGTGGTAGGAGAGACTAGCAACAGAATATCTTAACTCTTTGCAATATATAAATTCATCTAAAAACCATAAAGGGAAATGGGTACTGAACGTTTCACTAACTCTTAACCTTCCCCAAACACAAACAAATAAAACCGTTTAATATCCCCCCAAATATAATTAAGAAAAACCTGGTCTAAGATAAACACTTATTGTTATGGTTATTCGGTCTCTGTTGTACACGGACGCGTTTTATATTTGCTCCTACATTTATTCGCCTAGTGTCTAAATTACCGATCTGATATATTCCCAAAGTATCATTTTCAACTCGGTTGAAGCCGCCGTTTGCATGCAATTTAGTTATTTGTGTTAAAACCATTATCTTTATTATTATATTTGATAATAGTTAAAGACGCGGGTGCTTTGTGCATTGTTGTTGTTTCCTATTTACATTGTTGTTTTGGCGCTCTCTCGCACCGTTCGCTCTGCTACATTCTCCCAACTTCAGTCACCGGCTCTCATTTTCGAGTTAACTGGTCTTTGCTGAATTGGTCTTACCGCTCTCTTTTCTTATGCTGTTTGTTGGCGCACTCATCTAAAGCTTCCTACTTTTTCTACTTTTTCTACATTCTACATTTAACTGACCTCAACTTGTAAACAATGTCTGCCTGCTGTGTTGTTGGTTGCCAATTTGTTGGTAAAATCACTTCTCGCCAGCCAATTGTTAGTTGCTGGTTATGTGAGAACATTGCGCACGCAAAATGTGCAGACTTTGGGCATAGTGCTGCCCAAATTGCTGATCGCACTAGATCTAATGCTAACCTGGACTGGACGTGCCCTACATGCCTACATATCAACATCGATATAAGAGCATTTATGAGGCAAACGGAGCTGGAGTTCCAGGCATTACGTGCTGGATTTAGGGACCTATTAAGTCGATTTAATGTTTGCGACTCCAACTTTAAAGGTCGGATTCTTCTAAGTCAATCTTCATTAAATATAAATCGTAGTCCTACACTGCCTAATGTCTCTTTACACGTTCCAGATCTCTCGACCAACCTCTCTCTTCCCAGCCCCACTGCAGGCTATGTGTCGTGCGACGAGGATGATCCCAATGGGATCGAGTCATCAACGAATGACGCCACGGGGCAATCGCTGCCAGACTCGGGGACTGTAGTTTCGCCTGAGTCATTAAGGCATAACCGTTCACCGGCTGTTGCCACTTCCGGGGCTCCGCCGCACCTTGTACTGCCTATAGTTAATACCCTTGCACCTCCTCCTGTCCCACTTACTAGCATGATCCCTAGGAAAAACACGCATAGCCCTGCTCTCTCTTCTCCGGTACCACTCACTGTCACGGTACCTAGGAAATCTATTTTTGTGTCTAGGTTGAATGCAGCAATAACAGTAAATGACGTTATGCATCATATTGTCACAAACCTCTCCCTTCCCAATCAATATGGTATTGACATCACCAAATTTAATTTTAAACAGATAAGAGATTACTCTTCATTTAAAATACTTGTTCCGGATGGGCTGTTCTCTAAACTTCTTTGCCCCAATTTTTGGCCTGCTGATATAATTGTCCACGAGTATATAAAAAACAAGGAAGAACGCTATAGTCGAGTACCTCGACTATCAGATACCCGTTACTCAGCTAAATTGAGATATGCAAGTAGTAAAGCGAGATTAAAATGCGCCACCTACCGGCGGTATACAGATGTCAAGCTATGTTTGTCCATGTGTTTACCTAATTCTTGATTCTTGATTGTTTGTATACGTGGTGCATGATTAACATGCTGAATTTGAACTATTCTAGATGTAACTTTATGACCTTTTATCGTTGTAATCCATCTCTGTATTCTTATTCTATCGGTAATAACGCCCTTTTTTTTGGACCAATCGATAGGTATTGACGAGACCAATACATTTCAGTTAAAAATTTTTATCTAGCAAAAAAATTGTGGGCCTCACAGGTTTTTGCGGCTTGTGGGCGTTAGAGTGGGCGTGGCATATTCGCGTAACAAACTTGCGCTGCGTATAAGGCTACGGAATCTAAATCTGAAATCCCAATTCTCTATCTTTAATAGTTTCCGAGATATCCACGTTCATATTTACGATTTTTTGAAGTTTGTGGGCGGTTTATGGGCGTTAGGGTGGGCGTGGCAAACTTTTTTTTTTTTGGTCAATCGATAGGTATTGATGAGAACATTACATTTCAGTTAAAATTTTTATTCTAGCATCAAAACTGTAGGAGCCACAGTTTTGGGCGGTTTGTGGGCGTTAGAGTGGGCGTGGCACTCTACTGAAACAAACTTGCGCTGCGTAAGAAGCTCAGAAAGGTTAGGTTAGGTTAGGTTAGGGCGGCTGTCGGACTATAGTCCGACACACTTAGACCTCAGTGGGTCCGTTGTGATACCGCATGATCTCGTTTCTTCCTTCTCTAGGGTCCCGTTTCTAGTAGTTTCAGCTTGTGTTAAACTGATCAGCATGTCTTCCACCCGGAAGATTTAATAAAGGCACTTATGCTTTTGAGATTAATCTCCGATATTTCGGTAAGAACGTCGATGAAGGGGCTTCCTAAGTGTTTCAGTCTGAGTCTGCATAGGGCTGGGCAGAAGCAGAGAAGGTGTTCTGTGGAGCGACACTGTGGTGCGTTTTGTTAATGGGTGTTGGCTAGTGTGTTGAAGTGGTTTTTTATGTTTAGCTTGCAAGTAGCCATGGGCATACCGACATTTTCCTCTCCTGGTAGGAGAGGCTTGGTGGTGCCCTGCCTGGCTAATTCGTCCGCTATGCAGTTGCCTACGATGTCCCGGTGACCCGGAACCCATACTAGGCTGATAGTAAACTGATTTGCCATCTCGTGGAGAGATCTGCGACAGTCTGCTATTGTACGAGAGTTGGTGTTTGTCGAGTAGATCGACTTAATAGCCGCTTGGCTGTCACTATATATGTTTAGATGTCCTCTCTGGAGGCTAAGGTTCCCTAAACAGGTTAGTGCTTCTTTTATAGCGTGGACCTCCGCCTGAAAGACGCTACAGTGGTTCGGGAGCCTGAATGACTTCCTGATATCTAATTGTTCGGAGTATACACCTCCGCCGACTTGTCCTTCTAATTTGGAGCCATCTGTATAGAAACAGATTGCGTCCGTCGTGCCCGGTCGGCCCTGTTCCCATTCCTCTCTATCAGGAATCAGGGCCTCAAAGGGTGTGTGACTATATTCAATAGATCTGCATAGATCCGTGATTTTCGGAATCGATTTATCATGCTGGAGAATTTTAGCATGGCCATATAATTGGGCTTTCCACTGCCCTGTGTCCCTCAGTCGAATAGCTGCCGATTTCGCCCTTTCCATGCCTGCTAAGACCAGGGTAGGGAGGTTCAAGATCGCATTCAGCGCTTCAGTCGGGGTGGTTCGAAGGGCTCCACTAATACACAAAGCCGCCATTCGCTGTACTTTGTTTAGAGGAGTCAGTATGCATTGTTTGTGTAAGGCGGTCAACCACAGAGCCACTCCGTACAGTAGGATTGGCATGACTACCGCTGTGTATATCCAGTTAACTATTCTCGGGGACATGCCCCATCTTAGCCCGATTGCTTTTTTACAGGAGTAAAGTGCAATGGTCGCTTTTTTGGTTCTCTCTTGGTTGTTTAAGCCCTATTTGAGGCGTTTATCTAGTACTAACCCCAAGTACCTGGCGTGATCGCTAAAGGAGAGATTACAATTGTTTAAAATGGGTGGGTTAAGTTGAGGAATTTTGTACTTATTCGTAAATAGAACAAGTTCTGTTTTCGAGTTATTTACCCCGAGTCCGTTCGCTATCGTCCATTCCGATAGCATTTTAAGTTTAGCGGTCATAAGATCGCAAAGTGTTTGTGGATATTTTCCATTAAAGATGATGGCGACGTCGTCTGCGTATGCCACGACCTTACAGCCTCCTCCCTCCAGAATCCGCAGTAGTTTATTTACTGCGATATTCCACAAGAGGGGTGATAGTACACCTCCTTGCGGGGTGCCTCTGTTCACTAGTCTAGTCTGGGTCGAGGTCCCTAGTGTGGCTGTGACCATTCTGCTTATCAGCAATTTATGGATTAGTCTCACCATTGGCGGCTCAACCCCTAGTTCTGTGAGAGATTTTGTTATAGCGGTGGGAAGCACGTTATTGAAGGCTCCCTCTATATCCAGGAAGGCGATCAGTGTGTATTCCTTGATGTTGAGTGATTTCTCGATGCTGTTTACCACCAAGTGTAGCGCCGATTCGGTTGACTTACCTTTGGTGTAAGCGTGTTGTGCTTCTGATATTTGTGTCGGGTCTACGGTGGCCCTTATGTGTAGGCTTATCATTCTTTCAAAGCTCTTAAGCAGGAATGATGTTAGGCTTATTGGCCTAAAATCCTTTGCTGTGGTGTGAGTGGCCTTCCCTGCCTTGGGAATGAAAACCACCTTTGTTTCTTGCCATGCTGTTGGTAGTTCTCCTACCGCCAGGATGGATTGGAAGATTTTTTTCAACCAGTTTATGGCTATTTGTCCTGCTTGCTGGATGTGAGCCGGTGTTATCCGGTCCCGGCGATTTGTATGGTTTGAAACTATGAATGGACCATTTCATGTTGCGGTCTGATAGGAGTGGATCTATTTCGATTCCCTCTCCTGTTCCTCTTTCAGGTGGATGACCTGCTTGTTGGCTCCCCGGGAAGTGAGCGTCTAGGAGCAGGTCCAAGGACTCTTTACTGGAGTCTGACCATGATCCATCTGCTTTTTGAAGATAGCCCAAAGGCGCGGCTGTCTTGCGGCATCATTAGTTTTTTCTATGTCAGAGCAGAAGGTCTGCCATGCCGTTCGTTTTGCTCTTCTAATGGCCTTTTTGTAAGAGGCTAGTTCAAACTTGTAGTTCAGCCAATTGGTGTCCTCATTTCCCGCTTTTGCTCTGTTAAACAGGCATCTGCAGTTGGTTCTGAGGATAGATAGTTGTTGGGTGCACCAGGGGGGTTTTTCCTTTCTCTTGGTTTCTCTGTGGGGCATGCCACTTTGAAGGCAGTGTTGCATGCCTCTGTGAACTTGTATACTGTTTCGTCCAGCTCATGTGGGCTTGTGATGCTTTCTGACGGTTCCATGGGGAGGATATTTGTCAGAACTTCTTTGTACCTGTGCCAGTCTGCTCGTCTGGGGTTGGCGAAGCTGACCGGCAAGGGCGAATCAAGGGACAATACGGTTTCTATGAATCTATGGTCCGAGAAGGAGTGCTCGTCAGAGACTGCCCAGTTTTTGACTGCGCCTACGAGTGAATCTGATACCAAGGTTAGATCTATGATCGTTTGTCAAGCTTTAGTTATGAAAGTAGGGGCATTGCCCCTATTGCATAAAAATAGGTTCGAATTTAGAATAAAATCAAAAAGAGAATCACCTCTGTCGTTGTTGTTAGGGCAACCCCACTGGGTGTGATGGGCGTTAGCGTCACAACCTATTACCAATCCGTACTTGAGCTTTTCGCATTTCTCTGCTAGTCCTCTGACCAGCGCATCTGGGGGGTTTTCCTTCTCAAAGGCCAAATAGGCCGATAGAACCCTTATAGAGCCACTCTGCAGCTCCAGGCTTAGTGCGGTGTTGTCTCCGTTGCTGTAATTGCGAAGTAGAAATATACTAAGATGCCTTTTGGCTAATATGCAGGTTCGAATTTTACCTTCTTTGGGTTCAAGCATAAGCTTGTATTCCTTTGTTCCTAGTCCAGCAACCTTGCCTCCTACAACCCAAGGTTCCTGTACGAGGACTAGGTCGGCTCCGCCTTCTGTCAGGCGAAGCAGAAGTGCAGCAGATGCTGCTTTACTGTGGTGAAGGTTTATTTGTAGAAGTCTTAGTGACATCTACAGCTTCAACCTCCACCACAGTGACGTCGGCCTCCTCTGTGTCGCTGAGGTCCACGTCCTCGATTGCCGGTCCGAGCGCACGCATCTCTCTGCTCAGCGACGAATCGGTAGAGTAGCCATCCTCCGGCCCACCAGGTGCCTCCAACTCCTCAGTAAGCACCTGCTCGGCTGGGTTGCCGGCAGAGCTGCTAGCGGCGTTGGAGTCGCCCTTATACACTTTGATGTGTATCGCACTAAACCCGAAGTTCAGCACTCCACGAGCAGTCTCGATCGGACCAAAACCGCCTGGTTGACATCCCCTTCATGCTCCTCCACCTTGACGACTTTCCAGTCATTCGTGGGGAGGTGCGGGTTGCATTGTTGCAACATGAAGAGGATGTCCTCCGGCGTCTTGATCGCTGCTGGAATCCAGATCCTGGCTCGGGGTCTACTGGGGACATCGCACCAGTCAAGCGCAACGATGTTCGCCCCTTCGTAAACCTCGCCGAGCTTGCTTGTCGCCTCTTTGAACATATCAGCCGACCGCTGACTGTCGCATGCTACCACCTTGACGCTGCCCTGGTACCAGCCCGCGTCCATACAACAGGGCGAGGTGCCTGGCTTCTCTCGTACCATGCGCAGGCAAATGAGGGAAAGGTGGGACTCCACTGCCTTCCACTTGTTTCTAGGGATCCTGCTCTCCGGATTTCCCCTGTCAATCAGGCCGAGTAGTACACGATTCTTCGTGATTTCGGCGAAAGAGACCGATGGCTGGATCTTTGATCTCTTCGCCGATGGCCCGGGTAGTTCGAGGGATCGCCGCTTTTCGCCTGAGTCGCCTCTTGAGTGGGCTTTTCCTGCCCGTAGTTTGGGAGCACCTTCCTTGCCCACTCTACCTTCTTTAGCCATTCAGGCGAAGGCGTGGCAACGGTGCTCCTGGTGTGTGAGCGCAGAGTCTGGGCGGCAGTCCGCCTTTCTGCGTATGTATATTTTGCACCAGCGGGTGGCCCGAGCGCCTTGGCAGTGCCTACCGTTGCTTTCGGCGCAGATGCGCACGTCGCGGAGGCGTTTGCGGTTGGCTTTCTGCCACCCATCATCCCCAGTTTGGGATGCGGCCCTTTCTGGGCCGTGCTGGTATGGATCCGGGCCCCCAGCCAGGCTGACTCTTGGCACGGTCCGTATTACACCGTAGTCCGCCCCGGAGTGAGATGTTGTTTGGGAGGGGAGTTGGGTAGGTGTTGTGTTGGGAGTGGGTTTGTGTAAAGCAACTATTTAGATGCGGCTGAACAACTCGCATCGTCGGTGTTGCTTCGTTGCAAAATACCCGCTGGCTGTCCGGGACTGTTTATTTACTGGGGTTTCCGTCCACGATTCCGTGTTTGACTTATCCCACCAGCTTATTCACAGTTGACCTCGAGAGAGGTCGTCCGCTATACGCAACCTGCGACCCGCTCGGTTGCCCCAGCTAGGCGACTTTGGAACCATCTCAGAAGTTCCTCAGCCGAGGAAGCTCAGGAATCTGCACGCCAAATCTCAATAGCCTAGCTCCCATAGTTTCCGAGATCTCAGCGTTCATCCGGACAGACAGACGGACAAGAATATATATACTTTATGGGGTCGGAAACGCTTCCTTCTGCCTGTTACATACTTTCCGACGAATCTAGTATACCCTTTTACTCTACGAGTAACGGGTATAAAAATAGCTCCCTTTCCATGACTTCTTTGTCGGCGCCCAGCTCTGATATAAATTCAAAAAACTAAATTTCCTAATTCACTATCAGAATGTTCGGGGGCTTCTTAGTAAACTCTCTACGCTTTATATAAATAGTTCAATTTTTGAGGCCAATGTTATTGTACTCACTGAGACCTGGCTTAACCCATCCGTACACGATAGTGAGATTTTGTCTAATAACTTTTTTGTTTATCGGAAGGATCGTCAGACCCGTCGAGGAGGAGGCGTTCTTATTGGAGTCAAATCCAGTTTAACTTCTGAGTTTGTTGATATTTCTGAATCATCAGGTATTGAATTTATTTCCGTAAAATTATCTTTCCCAAAAAGAAACATTTTTTTAACCTGCTCGTATATATCTCCCGGCTCTGAATTTAACGTGTATCTACTGCACCTGTCAGCCATACATTCTATCTCCTTGTTGCTTACTGAAACTGACCAACTTATTGTGCTTGGTGACTTTAATCTTCCCAATATCTCTTGGTTGGAGAGTAAGGACTCATTGGCAATGATTCCTAGGATGCAAAATGATTTTATTGATGGTCTTGTTGAACTATCTTTGCAGCAAGTTAACAGGATTCCCAATCATATTAGTCGTCTTCTTGACTTAATCTTTGTTTTTGATAGTAGCGATGCTGAAGTTAGTCGTATTTCGCCACTATCTTTACCTGAAGATTGTTATCATCCTACCCTTCAGCTCTGTATTAATGGATTTTATAATAATCCTAGGACTGCAATAAATGTACAGCCTAGTTTGTGTTTTAAGAGGACTGATTACGGCAGACTAGTGGAATCTTTATCGACAGTAAGCTGGTCCTTTCTAGTTGACCTTCCTGTTGATGATGCAGCTAGGTACTTTTATGAGATCCTTTACCGTCTATTTGAAGAACGTGTCCCTCTTTCCTTCATGAAGAATTCTTACAGCTCTCCATGGCTTACCCGTCAACTATCTTATCTGAAGAATAAAAAAACAAGACTATTTAAACGGTTAAAAATATCCGGCTTACAGACAGACTTCACCAAATATAGCTCAGCTAATTTGTCCAGTACAATACTGATTGTTACAAAAATTACCTGTCTCGTTGTAAGCGTGATTTCAAAAGTAATCCTAAGCTTTTCTTTTCTTTCGTCAATTCTAAACGAAAATCTAGCTGCTTCCCTCCCTCTCTCTTTCTCAATAATAATGTAGCATCTGACGATAATGATATTTGCAACTTATTCGCAGACTTTTTTCAATCCACTTATACGAAATGCAATAATGTCATTATCAAAGATTATCCAGACCCGCTACCTCATTTGAACTCTATCTTCAAACCAGTGATTGATTTATCTGATGTTCTTCAGAGTCTTAATACTCTCAAGCTCTCATTTTCACCGGGTTCTGATAGAATACCAAGTTGTATACTTAGGAATTGTTCATCTTATCTTGCTCTTCCCTTAACATTGATATTTAATCTGTCCCTAAGTCAATGTAGATTTCCATCCATATGGAAGGAATCCTTTATTATCCCATTGTTTAAAAAAGGGAACAAGTCCGATATCTCAAACAATCGCGGTATTGCTAAACTCAGTTATATTCCTAAACTTTTTGAAAAAATTATTACCTGTCAGTTGCAGCATCATTGCAGGTCTATTATTTCACTTTGTCAGCTTGGCTTCACTAGATGTCGCTCTACATCCATTCCAAACCTACTTGAATTTACGTCTTTAATTACTAGAGGTTTTCTGACACATCATCAAACTGATGTGATTTATACCGATTTCTCTAAAGCTTTTGATTCAGTGAACCATAGGACTCTTATTTATAAATTGTCCCTTTTAGGTTTTCCACCCAACCTACTAGAGTGGATACTTTCCTACCTTTCTAATAGAACTCAAATGGTCTGTTTTAATAATAAAATTTCCAAAATAATTAATGTTACTTCTGGAGTGCCACAGGGTAGCCACCTGGGACCTTTACTTTTTGGCTTAATGATTAATGATCTACCTTATGTTGTAAAATCGTCAACTGTTTTAATGTATGCAGATGATGTCAAGCTATGTTTGTCCATGTGTTTACCTAATTCTTGATTCTTGATTGTTTGTATGGTGCATGATTAACATGTTGAATTTGAACTATTCTAAATGTAACTTTATGACCTTTTATCGTTGTAATCCATCTCTGTATTCTTATTCTATCGGTAATAACGCCCTTGAACGTATTTTTTCTGTTCAGGATCTTGGCGTTCTATTTGATCATAAACTTAGTTTTAAAGACCATATATCTACTATAACTAACAAAGCCAGAAGTCTCCTGGCGTTTATGAAGCGCTGGTCAAGGGAGTTTGATGATCCATTCACAACAAAGCTTTTGTATGTTTCTCTTGTTCGTCCGTCAATGGAATATTGCTCGTGTATATGGTCACCTCAAATTAGCTGTTACCAAAATATGTTAGAATCCGTTCAAAAACAATTCCTTTTATTTGCTTTGAGAGGTTTAAGCTGGGACACAGGAAGTCGATTGCCCTCTTATCATGCGAGGTTGCGCCTGCTGGACTTACCAACCCTGAACCATCGTAGAAAGTGTCATGGAGTTATGTTTTTGCATAAATTAATTAATGACTCTCCCTTCCTTCTTAGTTCCCTCAACTGGAATGTACCCTGTAGAACAGTTCGTCGTTTTCGTCCGTTGTCCCTGCCAACTTGTAGATCCAATTATGCCCTTCATGATCCTTTTCGGGTTCTTTGTGACGACTATAATGCACTGTGTCACGACTTACTGTTTAATAGCCCTAATGCAACTAATTATGATAAACTTATGTATTTTCTATCTTCCATTAATTTGTAAATTTCTATGTTACTAGCCATTCTATGTGAGCATGTATTTTAAACTGTCTATTGTTATGTCGTCTTTTTCCATGTCCGCGATTTCGTTTACTTGCCCAAATCGGTTTAGAGCTCCGCGCGTAACAAGCATTGCTTGGTGTCGTAAGGGCCACTTGTTTGTACTGACCATAGTGCATCAACGTCCAAGAAAATGAAAAATATAAACCCCTCAGAAAAGGGGAACAATAAATTCTTTTAGTTATAGCTATACACAAATAAAGATAAGCACACGAGTAATAATAGCACAAAAGTAATGATAATAGATGATAATATAAAAACAATAACAATACGAAAATAATAATAATACACACACAAAAAGAAACACCAACACAAACATTAAGATTAAGACAAATAGACAATTTAATTATAAGAATCTACAATTTCATGTACATTTAATCCTTTTCTGACGCTACAAGCGCGTCTACAATCTACGTGGCGACAAGCCTCCATATTTTCAAATATGATGCACCGGTTGTCCCCTTACAACAAGGTACCGTCTGGAGGACCAATGGCGTCTTCAAACTGGCTCACGTCATCAATCTAGGCCGCATGCAGCAGCTCATCGACCAGGTAGCAAACGAGGCTGCGCTTTGGTTGGCCACTATCTGCAGCGCGCTTCGGATGGAACCTCGCGCATGGATAGCGCACCAACGCGGAGACAACGCTCAATCGATTGGCTAGGATCAGCCTGGAAGTGGGTCTTGGGATCACCGGACAAATCGGATTGGAATGCCATCTTGAAAGAGGAGGACAGCCTGGTAAGGAACAATAATCAGCAGATTCGAATCAACACTAAGTTGTTTGACTCGACGCACGAATCGCTCCAGAAGCTGAACTTGCCAACTAGGAAAGACTGGAGTGGTCAACACGAATCTCTTGGATCACGACGAGATCAATATGATATTGGCGGAGGTGGACAGCCTGCCTTATCAAAACGTCGTTGAGGCAGTCGAATTTTCCAGACCTACAATCCTTACAAACGGGACTACTCTTTTGTACATCCTGGCGATGCCCAAAATAGTAGAGAGGAAGTACCGATTGATGAGGATCTACCCAACGACATCCGACGGTAAACAAGTTGTGCTAAAATACACCACACTGGCGATGGACAGCCTGGAAACATACGCCCTTCTCGGAAATTGTGTATCCATTGGTAACACAGCAGTCTGCCGAGAAAAGGACTTGCTTAAATTGGAGGAGGACAGTTGCATACCCAGACTATTGAAAGGAGGCCAAGCCGAATATGACTACCTGAGGACCAACCAGGAAACAGTGGAGCTCATCGACGACTTGAATTTGTACCCCTGACCAGCCAAGACCTATCATCTTAAGCAATAAAACCAATTGTATCGTTTAAAAACGTTTACTGTTTTATTTTAAATAAAATCGTAAGATCAAATACAAAGGCTTAGAAGGAAGCAGAGACGAAGCAGTTAACTAAAAGGAAGGAACCGCAATGCAACAGAACCTGATTAGGTAATATCGGGGAGAATCCTCCCCCCTCTATATATATATATATTAAAATAACCTTTTTGTAATTTACTCGAACTATTATTTTCATCTTCTATTTTTATATTCTGCAAAAATATATATTTATATATATACATATACATACTAATAATATTTATAATTTCAGAACTACAAACATGAATAAAAAAATGGAAAATAGTATTTCAGATGGAGCACAAAAAGGTTAGTTGAATACATATAAAATACTATTTTTATATATACTAATAATATTTATATTTTCAGAACTCCAAAACATTAATAAAAAAGAGGTTGGCAAATTTTCTCTTGATTTGTATGATGATGATGATGATGATGACGACGATGTAATCCTTTATGATGATGATAATCCGGAACCATGTATTCCAAGATCATCTAGTGAGGATGAAACTATTGTTGTTGAGGGTTGTATAGATAACTATGTTCAAACTATACCGTTTAATTTAGGTGAGGATAATGATAAATACATTAAATCAATTCCTTTAAGTGATGATGACAATAAAGTGAATAGATTGGAGGGTGGTATAGATAACTATAATCAAACTATACCACTAAATATAGAAAAAAGTAAGCAAATTGAATGTAATTCCAAGAAAATATTGTAATTGTTCTGTTAAATTAAAATTTTATAATGTTCTGAATTGTAATATTTGGCTTATACATTACCTTACATTTTAACCTTTAAATAAAATGCAATGTTTGTTCTGTTTTATTTACAATTATAGGTTACATTTATTATTTTTCACAATTTAGTAAATTTAATTATAATTCTGTATAAAACATTTCAAATGTACAATCACCTATATTTTTCTTAAATTTTTCTATTTCAATGTCTTGATAATTATTTCTTTTAGGACAATTCTCTATTTCTCTTATTCTTTGTTCATAAACATAAATATTTGAATCTATTTAATTAATTTTATTTTCTAATCTTTTTTCTTCTATTTTATAATGTAAGTATTAATTTTATTGTTTTGTATAAGAACTTTTGTGTCTTTATGACTGAGAACTACTTTTTTACATTTAATTGTTGATAAAAGATGATTTTTAGATCTAATCATTGACATAGAGCCTTCCACTTCCTCTTCCGAAAACAAACATTTTTTATTGATTTATTGATCTATTGCACTTCTTTTCACTCTTTTTGATTTTTTCACTGTTTTTTCAGAGTTGTCATTACTATTAGATGTTTTAAAGGCATACATTTTTGATCTCAAACCAACAAATTCAGTCATAGGTCTTCCATTGAGTTCATCCTTAAAAAAAACCAAATTTTTTTTATTGGCTTTAGGAAAATTGTAGAGATTAAGTAATTCGTCAGAATAATCTGATGTATCAAACTTCATCTCAATATCGTTCTGAATATCTTTATAAAAATCTTCAGTTTTAATAGTATATATAAAAGAATCTGTATCCATATAATTTAATTGAACATTTTCATTGTATTTAGGTTTAATATAATTATAATGAAAATCATAAATTTTTCATTTCGATAAATCTAATACAGCAAAACCTAAATATAAAGGTTTGTTGTACAACACATTTAATCTTTTCATTTGAAATGCAAAGAACTTTTCTGAAAACTGTTTTACACTATGGAAGTTTGACTTTGAAATAAGAGATCTACCACAATCCCTTTTTGGACCAGAAGAATCTGATGGTGAATCACTTTCCCATTCAGTAATTAATTTTATATTAAGGCGTTTGTCCACATTTTCCATCGTTTTTCCATAGACAGCATTATTTAAAAATTAAAAAAAATCTTCTTCAAATGTATTTTTTGCATTAGTTTTATGAAATTTATTCAAATCAATAAATGTTTTTAACCAAGGCTTTTGAAAGAAGCGAAGACCTCTATGAATTTTTGTTAGAATTAATCCAGTTTCTATACACTGTTGAAGATTTTTATAATGAATTATATATTTTTCTTTATCACTCAAATCAGCAATTAATTTTTTTATTTTGTCTGACTTTGTTGGTAACTGATTATTACAACAAAATGGAAGATCCTTGTTTTTATTGTGCAATTTAAAAGGATATTTTAAATCTACCTCAAAAATGTACCCATATTCACTATCATCTGCAATCTATGTAATGTTTATACTATCAAGTTCTCCCATTGAAATCCGTTCAAAACCTCCATATGGTAAAGATTGTGACATAGCCCAACCATACAAATTGTTTGCATCCAAATAAATCAAATTTGATGATTTTTGAGTACTATCAATATTCTCAACATATTTGTTATTTGCTTTAGCATATCTACATGTACATTGTACTAAGCCACCACGAATACCACTTTGAATAAATTTATACTGATCTATATCAGTTACTAAATCGAATTCAATTTTAGTAAATTTTAACATAGCTTCCCATGATAATCCTGGTGTAGTGAAAAAATGTGCTGGATCGAGTGAATACATTTTAGTACAAAGTCTTCGGAAGTTTTCAAAGACATCAGACATTAATAAAACATCTGTTTTCAAATATAATTCTAAAGAAAACTCATTCCATACCTTTTGTGCATGAGTATAATTTTCAATTGAACATTCCTTTTCGGTTAAGGAAGCTTCTCTAGGAGGTAACTACTTTCTTTTAATTTCTCAACTGAATCTAAATATTCATATGGAAATACACCCTTTCTTCGCATTAAGTTGAAATGATTTTCATTAGGGAAAAATTATCTTGCTATATACATTTCAAGCTAATGTATCTAATACAGAAGGCATAAATCGAAACGAATCTAGAAAACGGATTTCAAAGTTGTCACCATTACTTATAGCTATAATTTTTGAAATTGATATATATTGTACCTTATTTCATGGAATTACCTTTATTTCACCAGGTATGACTGCCAAATCTTTTATAAATAGATGGCAATCATACCTGGTGAAATTGTGAAAGAAAACATGAATAAGTTTTGGAACTTAATATTTTAAATTGCACTCATTATGTGCTGCGCCCATAAATTTTCCTGTGAAGTGACAGTGATCCCTAACTCTATCTGATAAAAGAGGAGTGTTACATATATGGCAATTATTAGATTTTTTGAAATCATCTTCTTCAACATCTGACATTAGTATAGGAACAGGTTTTGAAATATGGTTTTCATATATAAAAGTTAAATTTTCTATTAGAGATAACAGGAAATTCATTCCTGAGTTGAATCTAGTTTCTAAACCAAACTCATCTGAACTGTTATCATGTGCAAGTTATATGACACATTATTTAGGGGCTCTTACCCAATTTATAAACAACTTTGAGCCGAGAGCTAGTTTCCAAATAACTCTGACAGACCCGAGATAAATCCGTGGTCAGCTAATTCTGTCAAGCAGGCCTCCAAATCATACCCACCCAGATCAATTTCACGCAGTCCGAATCCAACGGATGCTGTAAACATCCAAACCGATATTGTAAACAATCGGAGTCCCAAGCGAGCCCTGAGTCCACTAACGTAAACAAAAGATCCCCAAAGCGAGTCCCGAGTCCGCTAACGTAAACAAAAAGATCTCCAAAGCGGTCCCTAAACTCCGCTAATGTAAACACCAATTTCCGGCCAAGATTGGACTTGCATCATCCTATTTTCCGACTATCTATCTATCTTCTCTTTATCAATTTTTGGGGATAAAATCTCTTAAGCCGAGGTTTGATTATTGATCATTGAACTAGAGAGCAGGCAGTCCGTTTTTGAGATCCGAATCGAGCAGTATAACTATTCGAGAAAAATACAAGAGCAGTGAATTAAATAAGTTCGACCTATTGTAAAATTTTAATAGTGAATAAGTGATTGTTAAAAATAAAAATAAATTTTTTTAATCAATTCACTAGTGAGAAACTTAATTTGCACACTTTATATAGTATGCATATGAAACAGGTTTATGTATATTTATAATATTTAAATTTAACTTTTCGCTTTTATTAATCGGTTGAAGGATGCATTCAAAGTCAGCGTAAACTGTGAATGGTACCATCACTGTCTTTTGAATATTTATGTACCGTAAGTTGGCAGCATCTTCACTCAACGAGTAATTTAAACAAATTTGACAGAACCATTTTTCTACCCGTTACTCGTAGAGTAAAAGGGTATACTAGATTCGTCGGAAAGTATGTAACAGGCAGAAGGAAGCGTTTCCGACCCCATAAAGTATATATATTCTTGATCAGGATCACTAGCCGAGTCGATCTAGCCATGTCCGTCTGTCCGTCTGTCCGTCTGTCCGTCTGACCGTCTTTCCGTCTGTCCGTCTGTCCGTCTGTCTGTCCGGATGAACGCTGAGATCTCGGAAACTATGAGAGCTAGGCTATTGAGATTTGGCGTACAGATTCCTGAGCTTCTTACGCAGCGCAAGTTTGTTTCAGTAGACTGCCACGCCCACTCTAACGCCCACAAACCGCCCAAAACTGTAACTCCTACAGTTTTGATGCTAGATAGAAAATTTTAACTGAAATGTATTGTTCTCAACAATACCTATCGATTGACCTAAAAAAAAGTTTGCCACGCCCACTAAAACGCCCACAAACCGCGAAAACCTGTGACGCCCACAAATTGCATGCTAGATAAGAAATTTTAACTGAAATGTATTGGTGTCGTCAATACCTATCGATTGATCCAAAAATAAATTTTCCACGCCCACTCTAACGCCCATAACGCTTAAATCTGTCTACCGCCGGTAGGTGGCGCATTTTAATCTCGCTTTGCTGCTTGCATATCTCCATTTCCCTTTGAGTAACGGGTATCTGATAGTCGAGGTACTCGACTATAGCGTTCTTCCTTGTTTTGCTTTATCTCTCGAAACTTGAGAGGAAAAGAAGAAGAACAAGAAAAATTTTTTTTATTATTTAAAAGCAAATAAATATTTTAAAATTTTAAAACAAAAGCAAAAACAAAAAAAAAATTAATAATAATGATATGATAAAACAACTTACTTTGAGAGATTTTTATTCCAAGTGTAATGTGCTTAACATCCTTCCTCCAGTATCAACATTTCTATAGAATTTCTCCTCACTTCAGGGGAGTAAAATATAGGTCCAAATATAACTCCATCATCGAATCCGAAAAGTGTAACATTTATATCTTTATTTTTTTTCCATAAATTTAGATATATCTGCTGGCTTAAGAGGAAATTCCAATCCAATTGACTTGAATGAGTTCATCATTTATATTGACTTTATAGGTTGTGCATCTGTTTGCATTCTTATTAAGATTACTTAATGCTGCGATTAAGCTCCATTTAAAACAACAATTATAATTTATGTTTTTTAAATTTATAATTGCTTTTTTAGCTTCCAAACAAGAGGGCAGTTTTATGTATGGTGGTCCTCTTAAAGGTGAATATTGATTAATATTCATCTCCAATCGAATGAGATGAAGTAAAGTCCATCCACTATCCCTTTCTTGGAATTCTTCCATCCTCACCAAAATTTTTTCCATATGTTCCTTGTATTCATTTTCTATATTGGAGTAGGCACTAATTATTGTCATCTTACTTTGAAATGACTTTATTTCAATGCATTCCTTTTCTTCCTTCAAAAGTGAGTACTCTCCAAAACGTTCAAAATTTATTTTCACCGATGAATAACTTTCCATCAATGGGTACAAGTGAGGTAGAAAAGCTTCTCCTGCTTCCTCCATAAATTGTGTCGGATAAATGACATCTTTGTTGGTGTTTTCATAGAGGTAGTGAAAAATCCTTCCGTGGAATCCAGAACTAATTTTTTTTAATACTTGAATCCACTGGTTCAATAACATTTCTCTTATGTGGCTGAGTCCACGAAATGTTACCCGATAGGGTAATGTTGCACTTTGCACAATACTTATTCATTTTTATTTTGATTTTTTTTGTTTTTAGAAATATTGTATTGTATTGTTATTTCTACTTTTCACTTTATTATACTTTACTTTATCTGTAAAGTATTTCACGTTTTATCAATTTGATAAGTTCACACAACTTAAATCTGGGTAGTTCACACAACTTTACTTTACAATTTGTAAAGTATTTTAATTTTTAACAATTTGATAAGTTACACAAATCGAATTCGGATGGGACGTAAATTAACACGACTTTACTTTAACTTGGAATTACCGGAGGGTTCGCACGACGACGAGGACGATTTTAGATGGTTCACTCAACTCGAATAGTTTTCTAAAACTGAACTAGTTTCCACATTTCTCCTTAGCACATACATTTTTTGAAAACTTAGAAGGTAATCGATTTCTCTTTCTATAAGCGCGTGGTAAAAAATTTTCAAACATGATTATATAAAAACGTATTTGACTAAGTAAACGATCTCATTTGTTTTTATGTATATTCTGTTAGGAACCACCACCACCACTACCACCCTCTTACACTTCTACGCTCACTTTCCCATCTAATGCTCGCTAAAGAGGGGGAGGATATCGAACTCACGCTTGTTTCACACCACAAAAGTATGCGGTCTAATATCCCTCAAACCAACACCTTTTGACCACAAGACCGTAGACAGGTTACACTAACAGAAGTCATCTACAACCCTAATTGAATCAACAAAACGCCCACGCATAATAAAACAACTTCCCCTCCTCCTCCTCCTCCGCCTAAATATAGTTTTACAAACTCATACGCATGACAAAACACGCCGCCAAGACAAAACAAGACATGACAAAACACACCTCTCTAAATAAAAACGTATTTAACTGAATAAACGATATTATTTGTTTTTGTGTATATTCTGTTAGGAACCACCACCTCCACTAGAGAATTGAAACAATTAAGATTACCCTCCCCTTAACTTAATACAAGTTAGCAGCAACATACTTTAAGTGACCTGTGTGCAACCATTACACTCCTACACACCCTATTCGGGTAAAAACACTCTAAACAACCACAAAATCCTACACATGACATTTGCAGCCCCTCACACACAAGCAATCTCAAATTCATACGCCCCCTTTTTCTAATCATGCTAATTAGGTCATTAAAAAACCTGTGCGCAACCATGCGTGACTAATTAGGGTCACCACCCCCTTTTTTGACATGATTTATTACCTAGTGAGCCAGCTCCTGTATTATCCTACTATTTGCGTTTGTTCTTAACAGAATATCTCTATAATTTTTCTAGTCCAGATTTGAATAATGTGCGGGCTTCGTGTGAAATAGCAATTGAAATAGACCAGGAGTCAATTTCCATTTTTGCTTATCAATAATATTTGTATTAATATTATATTTCAATTTACTGCTGGCAAAATACCAATCACCATTTTCTTTTATATTCAGACCATACAACATGTTTAATTGTTTCTGACTTTTTTTAAAAGCTAAATATTTCGCAAAAACCTTTTTTCAAGCATAGAATCTCTTTTTTCGATTAATATTAATCTCTTATTAGAGGAAAAAGAAGACTGAGGCAAAGGTAAATTTTCTGTGTGAGCACTTCGTTTTTGTGGTCTTGGCGCAAAATGTATAGTGTTCGACGTCTGTGCTGTTTTTTTAAATGTACGAAATTCGGGTCCATTGACCTTACGACTTTTTTCAAGCATAGAATCTCTTTGTCGCAGATTAAAAGGTAATTTGAATCTCTTGTTATTAGGCTGGCTGCTGCTAAAGATAAATTCTCAATGTTAGCATTACGTTTGAGATTTTTAAAAAGACATAATATTAAATCATAGTCATCGTAATCATCATCAACATCAACAGCAGCAGCAGGGTGAGCTGGGTGGACAGGGGGAGAAGGAGGGAGAGGGAGAGCAGCAGTAGCAGCAGCAGCAGATGTACTACTACAAACTACTCCATTGTTGTTGTTGTAGTCGTCGTTGCCGTTGTGTGCAGGAGTGTTTTCTAATAAATTAGAGTATTTTGCTCTTTGACTATCTTAAAATGAAGTATAGTTTGATAGGATATCGTTGGAAGTATCTATCAAGTTGGGTGAGTTGTGGTTGTTGTTGGTTATTGGTAAAACGGACGATCAAATTCCATTTCAACTTCAACATCATCATTGTCATTGTCAGCAGCAGCAGCAGCATCCTCATGCTGGATGTTTCTTCGTTGATAAGGTCTTCTTTTCCTTCTGTTTCCACTATAGGATTTTACTTTTCTCACTTTATCCCAATCGTTGTCGAGGTCTTTTTCGCATAACCCTCTTTGGAGAGTATCGTCTTTTGTGCTTAAGCATTTCAACATGTTGTTGTTGTTACTGCTGCTGTTGTTCTCGTCGACGACCTCGATGCTGATGATGATCATCATATTTTATCAGTTCACGCTTGTTGTTGTTGTTCTTCGGGTTAGTCGGATTCTCAACGTTGTGTTTATCCGCCTTCTTGTTCTTTTTTAGAAAATTTTCCGCAATCACATTCAAAGGTTTTGTAATTGGTTTAAAGGTATTTTCCAGCATATTAATTCGATCCATATCATTCGACTTCATGCTCTTCAATTTCTGTGTCAACAGCAATCTG
The DNA here is from genome assembly GCF_043229965.1 of Drosophila suzukii. Classification (NCBI taxonomy): domain Eukaryota; kingdom Metazoa; phylum Arthropoda; class Insecta; order Diptera; family Drosophilidae; genus Drosophila; species Drosophila suzukii. Next base: position 23,577,224 of record NW_027255896.1, on the reverse strand, counting down.
GTTTGAACCAGATCATCCAACACTTGCTGCTGTTGTTGTGGTTGTTTGTTTAAAATCCAATTATTTACTAGTAAAATATATGATATTATCGCATATTATATATATATACATATATATAGCTGATACGGAGCTGGTCCAAAGCTGATGCAGAGCTGATCCAGACCTGATCCAAAGCTGATGCCGAGGTGATCCAGAGCTGATCGAGAGCTGTGTGTGGGTGTTTTTATAGATGCATAAAACTATCGAATCCTTTTCTATATCGTCCTTTATCAATATCATTATCTCTACTTATGAGAACAAATTCATTCTTTTGCTTCCAGCATTCCTCGCAAATTATTATAAATTGCTTAAAAGTCATATCGTCTACAACATGATCATTGTAAATATGTTTAATATTCATTTCATCTTGTTTTAAAATTATAATCAAATTTTTCATTGTCTGAAAACGTGAACATGTGTATCCCCTTAATTGGTTTAATCAATTTCATTAAATATATATTTTGAAAATTAAGTCCGTTGGGACTTTCGATTAAACTTATCATTACGTTTGTCTTTCCACAATTAGATGGTCCCACAATTAGAGCGCGTATCGAATTCGGTAACAATGGGCTATGTGTAATTTTTCCGCTCCTATTCCCCTTCACCACAAATTTGATCGACATTTTGAACTTTAATTTGTCTGGTTTGTTTTAAAAATCGCATTTTTTGTTGTTGCTATTGTTGTTGTTGTTTAATTGAACAATTTTTTTGCAACTACTAAAGAAAATACTATAAATATTTGTGTATGTATTTTGTTTTTGTTTAATATACGATTGTCATCGAAACAGAACAGTCATAAACAAACATACACACACACACACACATACAGAAATGCAAATAAATAAATGCCATAATTCAAATAACAAAATAAATAATGCGTATGAATTATAAACATATATTAAATTCATATCAGTATCGAATTGGTAGTGGATTCGTTAACAACTTGATTACCAAACTACCAATTGAACTTCATTTGCAGGATATCAATTTTGTGGACCAGGCACAAAACTTGCAGAGCGTTTGAAACGTGGAGACAAAGGGATTAATCCGCTAGATGTCGAGAGCACGATATTGCATATTCACAATTCAAAGTCTTGAAAAATCGTCATCAGGCCGATGGCATATTAGCTGAAAGAGCGTGCGAACGTTTTAAAGCAAAAGATAGGGATCTAAAAGAACGTTCTTCTGCTTGGTTTGTGACAAACGCTATGAAAACAAAAGTTAAATTCGGCCTAGGTATGACTAAGAACAAATCTCGTCGACGTCAACGTAAGAGGATCTGCTGTTGCTAAAGCAATAAACGCTGTCAAAAATGGTAAAGAACAATTAGCCGAAGCGACACGTCATAACCGCTATATGGAATCAATTGCGATGGGAAAAGGACTTTTCCTGAAACCATATACATAAGAAAGGCTATGGACTATTTTATAAGCCATATTCAGCAAAAAACTAATAGATATGCTACCCAAACAAGCACTTACCGATATTGATTTAATTGATTTTGGTAAACAGCATTTTAGACACTTTCGTAGTGTTTTTATGCGTGATCGTCTCTCCAAGAAACCATGGACCAACGAATGTGGGATAATAAATTTAGATAACGAAAGCGGTAGTGGCACGCATTGGGTAGCATATTTCAAGAATAGAAAATATAAAAAATACTACGATAGTTTTGGTGATTTGCAACCGCCCATTGAAATTGTGAAATATTTAAAACCACCCATTGAATATAACTATATAAATGAGCAAAAATTCAATACATATAACTGTGGTCATTTATGCTTAAAATTTGTATTTCAAAAAAATAAAATGTAATATATTTGCATACCAACAACAACAAAAAAAAAATACACTTTTTTTTTATTTTAAGCTTAACTTAGTAGGCTATGTCTCTATGACCCCATGCAAGAGTGTGTATATTATTCTCATTTATATAGCGCTTATCATCTAAATAGTTTAGAGTGACTTTTGTATACGCTTGCGTATAAATTTGATGTAATTTCGATTTAAATAGGTACATTGTTCCAACTGGCTTTATTTTTTTATACAAGCAATCTCGAAAATCGTTAATAGTTAATTTTGTCGTCACACTCGCCTTTACTCCTTTAATTTTGTTGATCTCCGTTGTTTCAGCGCTATTCATATTAGAGATTTGTATTGAATACATTTTAGCTCTGAGCCCAATAAATTCTTTTATTATATTCCCCCTGCATTCATCTTTCATCATACCTAATTTTAATTGTTTATCAATGGTAATTTAAAAACAATATCTTTATCATATTCTGAAGTATCGAAATGCTGATCAATTTCAAAACGAATGTCATCATAAAAATCTATAGTCTTAATATCATAGATAAAAGAATCAGTATCCATATACATTAAATTTATATTTTCTTCATATTTCGGCTTCATATAGTCATAGTGAAAATTGTACATTTTAAATTTTGATAATTCTAGAACGGTGAAGCCAATATAGACAGGCTTATCATAGAGAACATGCACTTTTTTCATTTGAAGTGCAAAGAAATCATCGGCTAATTGTAATATATTCTTAAAATTAAGTTTTGAGATAAGTGCCCTAGCTCCCAATTTTTTACCATCACTCTCCCACCTAGACACTAATTTAATTGAGTTCCTCTTGTCAACGTTCTCCATTGTCTTGCCATAGACTGCATTGTTTAGCAGTTTGAAAAAATTCTTTTCAAAATCATTAACAGCCAATGTTCTGTGATGATTGTTGCAATCAATATATTTTTTAAGCCAATCAGATTGATCAAATTGTAATATTCGATGAATTTTCTTTAAAATCAGTCCATGCCGAAGACATTGCTGTAGATTTCTATAGTGAATTATATAATTATATTTGTTTGACGAGTCTGCAATCAATTTTGATTGTTGCATATTTTCATTTTTCTTGTTTTGCGAACAAAATGGTAAATCATTGTGCTGGCTGTGTAAGTTTTCAGTGTATTCCAAATCTACCTCTAAAATAAAACCAATTGATTGATCATCTACGCACGTGTTTAAATCAAAATTTTCAAAATTTCCCTCTTCTGTTTTCTCTAGCCATTTGAAATTTTTATAGGGAATAGCTTGTGGCATAGCATACCCATATAAATTATTAACATCTAAGTATACTATATAATTTGATTCTTTCTCACAGTCGTAATCGTTATTTAGATATTTGTTATTTGCAATAGAATGGCGTTTACTACATTGAACAAGACCGCCTCTAATACCTTTCATTATAAAATTATACATATCAATATCTGTGAGTAGTTCTAGTTCAATTTTAGTTGTCTTCAACATAGCATCCCATGATAGACCAGGAGTTGTATAATATTGACAAGGATCTAAATTATAGATTTTTTTACATACTTTTCTAAAATTCTCAAAGACATCGCATAGCAACAGCACATCTACCTTCAAATATAACAATAAATAATCTAATAAATTTGTGCACTCGAAGGCATTCCAAACGTTTTTAGCGTGCTGATAGCTCTCTTCAGAACAGTGTCTATCAGTTAATTGATTATAAAAATTTTTACGCGACGGTAATTGTGTATCTGACAAGCGTTCAACTGAATTTAAATAGCTATACGGAAATAGGCCTTTACGTTTAACCATTTGAAATTTGTTAGAGTCCGTGAAAAATGACTTTATTGTGGTTAGATTTTCTTCTTTTAAATAACTTGCTAAGCTGTCTAAACTGTAAGACATAAATCTAAATGAATCTAAAAATCGAAGTTCTAACATTTCATTGGGATTTATAAACATTTTCTTTGAGATCGATATATAAAACTCTTTGTTTAGCGGAATTATAGAAATTTCACCAGGAACTTTAATTAATTCTTTGACAAATAAATGAGCATCGTATGCCGAGAGATTATGGAAAAATATTGGGAAAAATTTTGTTAATTTAAAGTTTAAATTGCAACATTATGAGGTACACCTCTATATTTGCCTGTTAAGTGACAATGATCTAGAACTCTTTTAGATTGAGCAGTAAATAAATTACCGCATATACTACAATTTTGTTCTAAGTCAATTATTTTTAATTGCTCCAGTGATAGTGGATATAACGGTATCGTTACATTTAAGTGATTTTGATATATATATGCTCTCAACAAAATGTGCTGCACAATCTTCACCATAATATATTCCATATATATCCAAACTATTGTCAAATGAACACTTTATATAATAACTATATGCATGCGGTATATGCTTTTGAATTAAATTAATGTTATCCGAAGTTTTCAGATCCATCCCTTCTAAAATACACTCAAAATCAGCGTATGCTACAAAAGGAAGATCTAATTGATTTTTTAAGTATTTAAATCTTAAAATCGCCGTATCATTTGATGGCATCTCAGTTATAATTCTATTACACTCCATAATATGTCGTTCCAGTTTGTCGCTATGGTCAAAATGTTGAAAACAGCCATTGCATAGAAGAATCTTCCTCGTACTTTTCGTTATTTTTTTGCGAAGTAATCTAATGGAGAAACGAAGAAATATATATAATATTTTTTTTTTTTTTTTTCTAATTTAATACTTACTTGGAAATATTTTTAATCCAAACATAGTGATATTTGTTATCCTTCTCGAAAAGTAGTTGATATATAGTGTGTAAGACGTTGCTAGTTTTATTATTAGTTAAATAATATGGACCGATGATTGTCTTTTCATCGCTGTCTACACCCAACACAGTTATACTAATTTCAGGACTATTTTCTTCAAATATTTTTTTGCTGTCAACCGGTGTGGGGAATTTTAACCCACTAAAACTCAACGATTTATTATTTATATTTATTATATCCGACCTAATGTTGTAAATCCCTTTACGTTTATATTAATTGGGTCGATTCTTATTATCAGGAAGTTTCACAAAAGCCGATATTAATGCCCATTTAAAACAATATTCGTCTCTATTTTGCACGTTGATGCAGGCTTTTCTGTTTACTATTTCTCTTGGCATGTCAATGTAATTCGAGCCCTTTATGAGCTGATACTTATTTATATTAACTTCTAAATGAACTATTTCAATTAGGGACCAACCACTGTCTCGTTCTTGAAACTCGCTCATTTCACTTTTTATATAGTCATTTAAATTATTGATTATTTCATTTAGATTTTCAGTCTGACTCGTTGTTGGATTTAAGACTTGCATTTTTGTTTGAAATGACTTTAGGTTTATTTCACAATGATCTTCACTCTCTTAAATCAAAACATAATTACAGAATTGTTCAAAATAAAATTTGATATTGACGTGTTTTTTTGAGCTTCTTGGAGTAGAGTTATCACTTGTTCTTTGATTGATTGTTGAAATAATTTGATATCCAAGCATTCTTTATTTTGATTTGTGCTTACATAAGTTTCAATACGATTGCGAAATGCACTTCTTATACACCGCAAGTTATCACTTATTTGCGCACTAGATAGTTGTTCATGCAAGTTGGTGCGTAAGTGATGCGACCAACTAATTTTAGCAACATTTAGATTACAGACATCACAATATCGTATTTCACTAGCGACAGGATTTGTGTTACTAGGCCCAGGATTGTTATTGTTATGTAAAACACCAGCCATTTTTTTTTTTTTTTGTTTTTAAATATTAATAAAAAAAGTTTTTAGTTTTATTTATCTTCTTCGTTATAAAAATTTAGAGTATAATTATCTCTCTCCGATTGATGCTTGATTAGCTTGTAGCCCCCCGTCGCAATGTGCTCCACAGCTTTCGGAGGCAGCGAACTAAACCGTTCTGGTAGGAATACCACAAAGTCTTCGCACGTAAGCATAATTTTATCCCCGAAGCGTGTCCGTTTTGCTTCGGCGTTCTGTATCGGAATCGGCGTGTTGAACGGCAGAGCTCTAACACTCTTTATTGGGGGTAGAGAGACGGCGCCAAGCTCCTTCCACTGATCTCTAAGGTTAGACATGCTGCTGATGATGATAATGAGGGATTCTTCAAATAGTGCGAGTGACTTCTTGCTCTGAATTTGACTTCTGGTTTCTGAATTACTCTAGTACTCTACATCTCGTATTTATACTAGTTTGCGATACGAAAAAGTCTGAGAAAGTTTGCGATAAATACTTCTTTCTAACACAAAATTAGAGTTTTGCGATAACAATTTCCGTTCAACAAAAAAAAACAAATAAAATAAATATTTAAATAAAATAAATACTTGTGTTAAGTGAGTTAGCGTGTGTGTGTGTGAATTATGTTTCACGATAACAATATATATATAACCTTTAATCGAGAGTGGGAGGACAAGTGGGTGGGGAAGTGGGAGGGGAAGGGGGAGTGGGCGCGATCGCAGAGCAGAGTATTCCACAACATTTCAGAACACTCCAGAACATTCCGGGGCAGCAGCAGCAGCTACGACTTCCGCTATCGATAAGAACTGCAGAACAAAAAAAATTTTGATCCAGAACATATATTACAAAATGAAAATTGATCCAGAACATACAAATCCATCCTACTAAATTTACTAAATAAAATTCCAGTGGGGTTTGTTTTCGCATTGTCTTTTCTTCTTAAAAATTAAATATCTTAGTTTTCTGTTGCAATTGATACAATTGCTTTTGAAAGTTTTTTTTATCTCTCCATGACTCGGTATTCTATAACACTGCGAGCTAACATTGTAATAACTTTCTTTTATGATTGAGAGGATTTTTTCTCTGTTATCTGCCGATAATTTTCCCTTCACTTTATAGTCAAAAATAATTTGCCTTCCAATGTCGTAGGACTGAAGAATCAACCAAGCACTCTAGATTATTGTATAGAAACACAAAAATAAATTATATAAATACTTATTAAAGTTAATAATATTTAAGCTAGAAACCATTAGTTAGAACTAATAATCTCACCATTTCTATATATGTTAAATTAATTATGAAAATATTAAAAATTAAACTTACTTTTGATCGCTTCCATTTTGAGACCAAAATGTTCTCTCTTGGAAAATATTATATAAAGATCTGAAGCACTAATGTAGTGCAGCCTTTCGTAGTTGTATCCACACTCTAAGAATGTGTTGCAAAAATAAGTCTCCACTAATAATGGTAAGTAAAAGTGGATCCTCCATGGTACTTCGACAAACTAATGCACAAATAAAGTAATTTAGCTAAAACTATACATACTTACCTTAACTATACATACTTTACAAGAAAATTGAGGCAGTAAATTAAAGTGGGACCACTGCATACAAAGCGTTATAGTACCGTTGTATACAAGATGTACCCAAAAAGGACGAATTTACAGTAATACAATTCTTTCGAAGACTTTTCGATGTTACGTTTGATATGAAATCATATCAACTTGTTAAGTATTAATAGATATATATATTAGTTCGTTTCATATTGATATGAATTCCAATCATTTTGATATGAAACAAGGAAGAACGCTATAGTCGAGTACCTCGACTATCAGATACCCGTTACTCAGCTAAATAGAGATATGCAAGTAGCAAAGCGAGATTAAAATGCGCCACCTACCGGCGGTATACAGATTTAAGCGTTATGGGCGTTAGAGTGGGCGTGGCAAATTCGCGTAACAAACTTGCGCTGCGTATAAGGCTACGGAATCTAAATCTGAAGTCCCAATTCTCTATCTTTGATAGTTTCCGAGATACCCACGTTCATATTTACGATTTTTTGAAGTTTGTGGGCGGCTCATGGGCGTTAGGGTGAGTCAATCGATAGGTATTGATGAGAACATTACATTTCAGTTAAAATTTTTATTCTAGCATCAAAACTGTAGGAGCCACAGTTTTTGGCGGTTTGTGGGCGTAAGAGTGGGCGTGGCACTCTACTGAAACAAACTGGCGCTGCGTAAGAAGCTCAGGAATCTGCTCGCCAAATCTCAATCTCATAGTTTCCGAGATCTCAGCGTTCATCCGGACAGACAGACGGACAGACGGACATGGCTAGATCGACTCGGCTAGTGCTCCTTATCAAGAATATATATACTTTGTGGGGTCGGAAACGCTTCCTTCTGCCTGTTACATACTTTCCGACGAATCTAGTATACCCTTTTACTCTACGAGTAACGGGTATAAAAATGAAAGGGGGGGATCGAGGGGCTACAAAACTAAAACTTTAAGTAAACATAGAAAAGACGCACAAAAAATGTACTAGAAAACAGCGTTAAATATGTCTTCATTTAAAAATAACTACACCCAGAAAAAAAAGAACGTAAAATATGAAGAAGATTTTTCATGATTTGACAACAATCCGTTCCCTAAGTTCCGTTCATAAAAAGCGAACGGCGCGTTGTCAAATCATGAATATTTAGGTGTAATTGTGAACGCTTCACTGAAAAATGACTTGAGAGAAATAGGAAGAACGCTGTTCTTTAATTATCAACACCGTTCATGAAAACATGTATGTAAGTCTAGTGTCCCGATTGTCCGCACTCGAAATATTCGCTTGGTGGTCCAGCTGCTAGAGCGTCCGCCCTCGACACGTGGTAGCACAGGTTCGAGTCCGCGAGAAGACAGTTGTTAATTGTAAGTTTTATTAAAATATTATTTCTAATGCTTATATGCACTTCTATAAATAAATAAATTTTCTTTGTCATCAGCAAAATATCCAAAATACATTAAATTCTAGCAATAACAAAACATAAGGTGGGAAATTAAGTAAATCTCTACCAGGCGTACAGAAAGTCTATCATGTACACAAACCTCGTTTTTTTTAGATTTTTATGTTCTCAAGTTGAGCCCGAAATGTTTTTAAACTGACACTATTCGTTCGGAACCCAACCCTAAAGTTTCGGTCAAATTTTATGAACGACACGATTCGAACGGATTTTTTTAGTTAGCTTTTAGCTTTTTTTATTTCTGGAACATAAAATAAATACCTTCAACACAAAATCCACTAAAAATAACTAAAGTTCGGTTACGTAGTTAATCGACTGACCACTTTAACGTTTTCTTTTGTTGTGAAATATTAGCGATGCATGCAGCTGCGCTTTGCAAATAACACAACTTCAGTTCTATTTTTGGAAAGTCCCGCTTGACTTTCAAAAAAATCTGTTATGCCATGAAGAAGCTTTGATATTTTAGAGGCGATTTGTTAAATTTTCCTAAATTTTTGTTGTTATGAATTTTTGAATTTTGGCGCAACCACTGTGCAACGGTGTTTAGAATGGCACAACGCTAAGCACACTGAAATGGATCACCGTGGAGCTCAAGGAAACTGGCTCCCGGCACCCAAAGGAAGAATCCATACGTCAGAAATGCAATTGTGTAACCTGGACGGACTACGCCGGTTAGAGTCCCACCAGGGACTAAAGATTTCCGTGGCTAGACGACAGGCGATACTAATGATTTACCTTAGTTCTCAGGCAGCAGCATAAGCAATCGACAGAACGCTGCGGCTTTAGTGATAAAGAAAACCTAATTCGCCTTCAGAAAAGCTTGAAGGGATTGGAAGCCGTACGTGGAAAATTAATGGTACCGGGTAATTGTGTAACCTGGACGGACTTCGTATACCACCACTGAACGGCGGTTGGAGTCCCACCAGGGACTCAAAGATTTAAGTAGCTAGACGGCAGGCGATACTAATGACTTACCTTATTTCTCAGGCAAGCCCAAGGAGTATCCGATGTTTATTGTGAATTATAAGCAAAAGTCAGAACGCTGCGGCTTAGTGATAAAAAAACCTAATTCGAATTCAGAAAAGCTTGAAGGGATTGGAAGCCGTACGTGGAAAATTAATGGTACCGGTACAGTATCACAATTATTCGAAACTCTGAGGCTCACCCCCATTAAATTCGAGGGGCTTTCCTGCTGAGATAAATTTAACAATCTTAAGTATTCACAAGCTTCTGTTCGAAGCCCAAACTCTCACAATCAAAGCCCAAACTTTTGCATACTATGTTCAGATCATATTGCGCTCCAATTTTCAATCAAATTGCATCGGTCACATAATTTAATTTTACAACGGGATGAGACAGTTTCAGCATAAGATTTTAATTTAAGCGAAAATAAAAGTTCTAGAAGCTTGAAAAAGAAAAGCTTTTAGTCGAGGTTCGTTGGATAAGATTTAAGAATTAAGAAGTCTGTCTAATTCGGATTGAAGCCGCAATCGGTCATTAAAAAGATAGAAAGTAGAAGTGTCTTGTGTCTTGACGTAATAATTAACTTAAACAAAGTCAACAATAAAATAAAAATAAAAAATTTATTGTTTTAGATCAACGACTAATTATAAAATTAATTGCGCCTAACGTGGGCGTCATCAAAAGTTATAAACAACAATTTAGTTAAAATGAATTAAATTTGTAAACGTAACTCGCGCAGCCAACCACTCAACATTTTTATAGGAAAAATTAAAACATCCACCAACGACATGTAACAAAGTGACAGTGATCGTTTTAAATTTACGAGTACATCGAAACCTATTAATTAAATAATTCATTTAACAGTATTAAGTTGATTAAAAGGTGGTGTGAAGATCTAACTCACAAGCTGAACACCAAGAACACTATAAAAATTAAAAAAATGTAAAACGCACAAAATAATAAAAAATGTTAAAACTTAAAAGCAAACAAAACAAAAAGAAAACAACTCGAAGAAAACCTAAGAACGAAGAAAGGGCTGCAGGGCATTCCCCTTCCCAACGGCACTGGAAAAAATTTTCCACAACAAAAGTAATGAGGAACATCCCATAACCGGAAGGAAGACCCCATCGGAGGAGTATCGATAGGATATATAAAATGGAATTTAAAATAAAATTAAATATTAGCACATAAAAAGTATGATAATAATCAGTAAGATGTTGTCACAATTGAATTAAAGAAAGCGGTCCGGAAAATGTAATAAATAATTTTGGTGAATTACATTTAACAATGGCAACCGGAGGGTTAGCTAATTTTTCTGCAGGTGGCTTGACCACAGCCAGCAACATAAACGTTGAACTCATTAAAAGATTAATTAATGTTTTATTGAGCGAAGTGAGCAAGAAAATAGATGGCTTAGAAGAATAGTTCGCTACAGATGCAAACGCAGTGTAGGACAATAAAATGTAAAAAAAAACTCTTGAAGTAATAAAATCATTAAAATTCACAGGTGAACAAACTCAATACGTAAGTTGGAGAATAGAAGTAAAATTATTTTACTAATCACGGCACCGTTCTAAATGTTCAAGCAATCTTGTCCAGATTGTACTTTATATATAAACGAACCATTTAAATTCTTTAATCAGAACAAGGAAGAACGCTATAGTCGAGTACCTCGACTATCAGATACCCGTTACTCAGCTAAAGGGACCAAAGGGAAATGGAGATATGCAAGCAGCAAAGCGAGATTAAAATGCGCCACCTACCGGCGGTAGACAGACTTAAGCGTTATGGGCGTTAGAGTGGGCTTTTTTTTTTTGATCAATCGATAGGTGTTGACGAGACCAATACATTTCAGTTAAAATTTTTATTCTAGCATCAAAACTGTAGGAGCCACAGTTTTGGGCGGTTTGTGGGCGTTAGAGTGGGCGTGGCACTCTGCTGAAACAAACTTGCGCTGCGTAAGAAGCTCAGGAATCTGCACGCCATATCTCAATAGCCTAGCTCTTATAGTTTCCGAGATCTCAGCGTTCATCCGGACAGACAGACGGACACACGGACAGACGGACATGGCTAGATCGACTCGGCTAGTGATCCTGATCAAGAACATATATACTTTATGGGGTCGGAACGCTTCCTTCTTACTGTTATATACTTTCCGACGAATCTAGTATACCCTTTTACTCTACGAGTTACGGGTATAATTAAGTATCCTTAGAGAGGGTAGAATGACAGTTACTGAATACTAGAATGAAGTCAATAAAAAAATTGCTTTATTAATAAACAAAACCTTATTGCCATACGGAAAGGACAACGTAATTACCAGGAAAACAAACCAAACAATGAGGAGAAATGCTCTACGAATTTTTATCTCTGGACTAAATGGTTCACCCTTTTCTCATTTAATCCACCGGATTTGCCCAATGCTTTGGCAAAGGTCCAGAAATTAGAACCAAACAATTTCCGTGCTCAATTTGCAAACAGGTATTATGGTTTTAAGAATGAAATTAAAAATCGGGGAAACAATTTAAGATTTAATCCAACAAAATCAACACAAAATAATAATACTAAGGGAACGAGAAATAACTGGAATTATTTTCCAAATAATAATTGGCCATAAAAATAGGAACTTTTTTGCAAAGTAATGATCAGAATAATAATTAAAAACAAGGAAGAACGCTATAGTCGAGTACCTCGGCTATCAGATACCCGTTACTCAGCTATATGGAGATATGCCAGCAGAAAAGCGATATGGGCGTTAGAGTGGTTTTTAGATCAATCAATAGGTATCGACGAGACCAATACATTTCAGTTAAAATTTTTTATCTAGCATGAAAATTGTGGGCGTCACAGGTTTTCGCGGTTTGTGGGCGTTAAAGTGGGCGTGGCAAACTTTTTTTTGGATCAATCGATAGGTATTGATGAGAACAATACATTTCAGTTAAAATTTTTATTCTAGCATCAAAACTGTAGGAGCCACAGTTTTGGGCGGTTTGTGGGCGTTGCGTAAGAAGCTCAGGAATCTGTACGCCAAATCTCAATAGCCTAGCTCTCATAGTTTCCGAGATCTCAGCGTTCATCCGGACAGACAGACGGACAGACGGACATGGCTAGATCGACTCGGCTAGTGATCCTGATCAAGAATATATATACTTTATGGGGTCGGAAACGCTTCCATCTGCCTGTTACATACTTTCCGACGAATCTAGTATACCCTTTTACTCTACGAGTAACGGGTATAACAAGAAACTATCGAGCCAATGGTCGTTGACCCCTTGCTTCAAATTCAAAATAAACCTAGTCATAATTTGCAGGCAAATATTAATCGAGGCCATTATCATAACAATTAATATCAGAACAATAATCCTTCAAAACTATAATCATACATTCCAAACCAGGGAGCAAACTCAAGCTTGTGCCTTATTAAAAAAGGGTAGACAGAAAAACTTAAATCGAGTTAAACATTTTAATAGACACGGTAGCCGCTGCTTGTTATATTAAAAAGGGAATTTCGAAAAAATAAAGACTTATCAATATATAAAAAAGTATCTACAGCTTATGTGTACTTCATTATTAAATATTGCCACTATATAAATATATTTAAAACAAGACATTTGTTTTATGAATCCGAAGGATTGGAATCTGACCTACTAATTGGGTTTAATCTATTATGTAAAATAGGATCAAAAATAAATATAAAACAAGGAAGAACGCTATAGTCGAGTACCTCGACTATCAGATAACCGTTACTCAGCTAAAAGGACCAAAGGGAAATGGAGATATGCAAGCAGCAAAGCGAGACTGAAATGCGCCACCTACCCGCGATCTTAATATATGGTTATTATTGATTTAAGCGTTATGGGCGTAAGAGTTGGAGCGGCAACTTTTTTTTTGGTTAATCGATAGGTATTGACGAGACTAATACATTTCAGTTAAAATTGTATTCTACCATGAAAATTGTGGGCTCCACATGCATTGGCGGTTTGGGGGCGTTAAAGTGGGCGTGGCAAACTTTTTTTGGATCAATCGATAGGTATTGACGAGACTAATACATTTTAGTTAAAATTTTTTATCTAGCATGAAAGTTGTGAACGTCACAGGCTTAGGCGGTTTGTGGGCGTTGGAGTGACTCAACTACCCTCAATTATTGATCGAATATTTTCAACGAAATGAGGCAGATGATCCCACGATTGAGAACACGAGTCCGAGATGCCGAAGTGCCGACAATTGCATTCAATGCCGAGGGCACCTAAGATGGGATCCCAGCCAATACAACGCTTGGCAATTAACGAGCTATTGTTTTCCAATACGGGCATTGACTATTTTGAATTCACTGAAGTCCTAGTCTGTTAACCTAAATAAAAACGTTGGTGCGTGTTATTCATGTGTCCTACAGCGCGGACTGTGCATAATTCGAGTTGTTCATCCCAAAGAAAATCGTTTCAGATAATGGAACGAACTTTGAAGCAACTAGTCGTCTACTGCAAAATGATATTCAGGCCGTATCGTTAGACTAGCTGATACGTTCAGTAAAATCCCTTTTGACCGACATGCAACAAGCGTGCAGAAACTAGTTCTACCACGACAGCAATCTACAGAACGCTGCGGCTTTAGTGATAAAGAAAACCTAATTCACCTTCAGAAAAGCTTGAAGGGATTGGAAGCCGTGCGTGGAAATTTATGGTAATGGCGATACAAGGAGTGGCCAATGTTTATTGTGAATTATAAGCAAAAGTCAGAACGCTGCGGCTTAGTGATAAAAAAAAACCTAATTCGCGTTCAGAAAAGCTTGAAGGGATTGGAAGCCGTACGTGGAAAATTAATGGTACCGGGTACAGTATCACAATCATTCGAAACTCTGAGGCTACCTGCCGAAAATATTTGCGGCCACACGATCTGGAGCATTGCGAAATTTTTTGCTTCCTAGACCCAAAAGTACATGGCAGTATGTTGGTGACATTGTTTTCGAAGGCACAAAGCACATCGAAGCATCACCTTCAACACAGCTTGGATTGGAACGGTCAAGTTAAAACACGAGCATAGCAAAACGGAGACCACACGCTGGACAGAACGATAATTCTGTAGTTCCATACGTTCCAGTAACACTGATCGGGCCTACCGGATTTGTGCAGACATTTGCGCTTATAGATGAAAGGTCAGTATGCAAGTTATCCAACCCGTGAAACTGTACCACTTATAGAACTAATAAACATTTTTTGAAATTCAATCTCAGCGTCATTGCTTTTGCCCTCAGCGATATTGCCTTTGCCTTCAGCAATATTGCCTTTGCCTTTGAATAAGATTCTGCCTTTGCTGAAATAAATTAAGCAATCGTAAAGTATTCACAAGCTTTTGTTCGAAGCCCGAACTCTCACGATCGAAGCCCAAACCTTTGCATACTATGTTCAGATCATATTGCGTTCCAATTTTCAATCAAATTGCATCGGTCACATAATTTAATTTTACAACGGGATGAGACAGTTTCAGCATAAGATTTTAATTTAAACAAAAACAAAAGTTCTAGAAGCTTGAAAAAGAAAAGCTTTTAGTCGAGGTTCGTTGGACAAGATTTAAGAATTAAGAAGTCTGTCTAATTCGGTCATTAAAAAGATAGAAAGTAGAAGTGTCTTGTGTCTTGACGTAATAATTAACTTAAACAAAGTCAATAATAAAATAAAATAAAAAAATGTATTGTTTTAGATCAACGACTAATTATAACATTAATTGGCGCCCAACGTGGGCGGCATCAAAAGTTATAAGCAACAATTTAATTAAAATGATTTAAATTTGTAAACGTAACTCGCGCGGCCAACCACTCAACATTTTTATAGGAAAAATTAAAACATCCACCAACGACATGTAACAAAGTGACAGTGATCGTTTTAAATTTACGAGTACATCGAAACCTATTAATTAAATAATTCATTTAACAGTATTAAGTTGATTAAAAGGTGGTGTGAAGATCTAACTCACAAGCTGAACACCAAGAACACTATAAAAATTAAAAAAATGTAAAACGCACAAAATAATAAAAAATGTTAAAACTTAAAAGCAAACAAAACAAAAAGAAAACAACTCGAAGAAAACCTAAGAACGAAGAAAGGGCTGCAGGGCATTCCCCTTCCCAACGGCACTGGAAAAAATTTTCCACAACAAAAGTAATGAGGAACATCCCATAACCGGAAGGAAGACCCCATCGGAGGAGTATCGATAGGATATATAAAATGGAATTTAAAATAAAATTAAATATTAGCACATAAAAAGTATGATAATAATCAGTAAGATGTTGTCACAATTGAATTAAAGAAAGCGGTCCGGAAAATGTAATAAATAATTTTGGTGAATTAAATTTAACAATGGCAACCGGAGGGTTAGCTAATTTTTCTGCAGGTGGCTTGGCCACAGCCAGCAACTTAAACGTTGAACTCATTAAAAGATTAATTAATGTTTTATTGAGCGAAATGAGCAAAAAAATAGATGGCTTAAAAGAATAGTTAGCTACAGATGCAAACGCAGTGTAGGAATATAAAATGTAAAAAAAAACTCTTGAAGTAATAAAATCATTAAAATTCACAGGTGAACTAACTCAATAAAATCATCGAAGCTGCGCTTTACTAATCACGGCGACGCTTTAACTAATCACGGCACTGTTTTAAATGTTCAAGCAATCTTGTCTAGATTGTCTTTATATATAACGATAAACGAACAATTTAAATTCTTTAATCAGAATTAAGTATCCTTAGACAGGGTAGAATGACAGTTACTGAATACTAGAATGAAGTCAATAAAAAACAAGGAAGAACGCTATAGTCGAGTACCTCGAATATCAGATACCAAAGGGAAATGGAGATATGCAAGCAGCACCTATCGGCGTTAGACAGATTTAAGCGTTATGGGCGTTAGAGTGTGCGTGGCAAAATTTTTTTGGATCAATCGATAGGTATTGACGAGACCAATACATTTCACTTAAAACTTTTTTATCTAGCATGAAAATTATGGGCGCCACAGGTTTGGGCGGTTTGTGGGCGTTAGAGTGGGCGTGGCATATTCGCGAAACAAACTTGCAATGGGTACAGGCTATGGAATCTAAATTTGAGAGCCCAATTCTCTATCTTTGATAGTTTCCGAGATATACACGTTCATATTTACGATTTTTAGAAGTTTGTGGGCGGTAAAGTGGGCGTGGCAAATATTTTTAGTTTAATCGATAGGTATTGATAGGAACAATACATTTCAGTTAAAATTTTTATTCTAGCATCAAAAGTGTAGGAGCCACAGTTTTGGGCGGTTTGTGGGCGTTAGAGTGTGTGTGGCACTCTGCTGGAACAAACTTGCGCTGCGCAGGAATCTCAGGAATCTGCATGCCTAGTCCCAGTATTGTAGCTTTTATAGTTTCCGAGATCTCAGCGTTTATCCGGACGGACAGACAGACGGACAGGCGGGCATGGCTAGATCGACTCGGCTAGTGATCCTGATCAAGAACATATATACTTTATGGGTTCGGAAACGCTTCCTTCTGCCTGTTACATACTTTCCGACGAATCTTGTATACCCTTTTACTCTACGAGTAACGGGTATAACTATGTAATATTTCATGAATGCTTCAAAGGTGTATATGATATATTAAATCTATGCCAATTACAAAAACGGATATCGATTTAATAAAAGAATATAAACTTTTGTTTAAATTTAAAATATAATCTTTTACTTGAACTTAAGATTCACAGTTATTTTCGACAGTGATATCTTAGGCTTATTTTGCGACTGCCCAAGCTTGTTCTCTTCCCTTCTTACCTCGGGATCGAAGCTTTGGAAAGCTTGTCCTCGTAATTTCCTGAAGTTAATAAACGAGTAGGATTGCTGTGATCAGCATGGAAAATTTGGAGGCAAAGGCGACGCCTAAAATATGGGATCGGGGATCATCTAGCGGATGTTTAGTCTTAAGCTTGTCTCGCCGTTGCAGGCTAGCTAGGGGGAATTGTTTACACCTGTCTCAAGCTTGGCTCGCCGTTTGTTTATTAGGTGCGAGTGTGGGAATGTTTATGTGATAAGAACTAGTGAGAACTATGTAGCAAGCTTTGCCAAAATTAAGTTTTTACAATATTAATAGGAATAGTTAATTAAAGTTATAGTTAATTTTCCCCCTCCTAAGAGTTCTGCAAATGTTATTTCTAAGTTTTTTTGGGTCGCATTTTCTTTAATGGTTTCAGTTGTAGTTTTAGATTCTGGAATTTCTAATTCTGTTTCTGTTTTGGTGCCGTATTTTTGAATTTGTTGTACTATTTTGTTTACTATTGTGCGTGACTTAAATAATGTTAAAAAAGTAATTAATAATATTAACAACATAAGTTCGAGGCGCATTTTTGTATTTCCGATTTTGAAAAACTGATGTTCGTACCCAAAGGTACTCAACATGACCACACCCAACAAATCAAGCAGTAGCCAAGTTTGGGAACAGTACCAGGCGCTCAGTAGCACCCACTGCATATGAGAATTGCTGATCAGCATATTATATGTCTCACTAACTCACCGTCTCACCGACTCAACGGCACACTGACCGGCCAATGCAGTCAGCACATTTTGCAGTGTCAGCCAACTACGCAAAGCCAACTACGCAAACTGCTACCATAATCATAATTCCCTGATCTACTTTAGAATATAGCTTACTTCACTAATCATTACACTAAACTTCCGTGTTCCAAGTAGTATATAAACATGTTCCAAATGAAGAATAAAACAGTTATCAACACACCTCTTAACTCCGAGGTTCTACTTCCTACATCTGGGAATAGGGCTCGTAATACACTATCTCAACTAGCAGCTAACCACGTTAGCTCACCCTCAGCGCAGCTCCAGCATCGCCTGTGGTCCGGCATCGTAGTAACCATCGTTACCATTGCCGCGACGCGATCGTCCTGCCATCAAAGCGTCCCCGTGCCAGCGACAAGTGCTCATTACCGCCTTGTCCCGCGGTGTGACCCGGAAGTGTCTACTTCGGTTAGGCACAAACATTGGTGACCCCGACGTGATCCTTTAACAACAAAGGATCACACTCAAGCAACCCCCTTCCCACTAAAGGACTCACAGCTTTATCCAGCTTCACAGGATCCGCTTCTTCTTCCAGCGTCACAGGAACTTCAGCTTAATCCAGCTTCACAGGATACGCTTCGTCTTCCAGCGTCACAGGAACTTCAGCTTAATCCAGCTTCACAGGATACGCTTCGTCTTCCAGCGTCACAGGAACTTTAGCTTAATCCAGCTTCACAGGATACGCTTCTTCTTCCAGCGTCACAGGAACTTCAGCTTAATCCAGCTTCACAGGATACGCTTCGTCTTCCAGCGTCACAGGAACTTCAGCTTAATCCAGCTTCACAGGATACGCTTCTTCTTCCAGCGTCACAGGAACTTCAGCTTAATCCAGCTTCACAGGATACGCTTCGTCTTCCAGCGTCACAGGAACTTCAGCTTAATCCAGCTTCACAGGATACGCTTCGTCTTCCAGCGTCACAGGAACTTCAGCTTAATCCAGCTTCACAGGGTACGCTTCTTCTTCCAGCGTCACAGGAACTTCAGCTTAATCCAGCTTCACAGGATACGCTTCTTCTTCCAGCGTCACAGGAACTTCAGCTTAATCCAGCTTCACAGGATACGCTTCGTCTTCCAGCGTCACAGGAACTTCAGCTTAATCCAGCTTCACAGGATTCGCTTCTTCTTCCAGCGTCACAGGAACTTCAGCTTCATCCAGCTTCACAGGATACTCAGCTTCATCCAGCTTCACAGGATACTCAGCTTCATCCAGCTTCACAAGATTCTTTGTTTCCAAGACACACAATATGTCTACTTCATTCATTGAGGAAACAAGTCACACAAGAATCGATTTACACAATCGATTACTAGACACCCAAAACGAGCTGCAAGGGAAAATCCAACAGCTCATTAAGAATTATGGCAAGGATTCTGCCGACCGACGCCACCGAGATGGCTATTATTCCGGTAAGCTAAATCAGTTAAACGATCTCTGGCAGCAGTTTTGCGACCTAGATGAAGAAGTCCAGCAAGCGGCATTACCCACTGGAAGTGAGTACTCTTCACGATTAGGAGCACTTAAAGAGCTGGTCGAAAAATATCAGAATATCTTTCTGGACAACATGCCGACTGGAAGCGGGCTTCCGAAGGCCCCCAGACGAACTTCGACCAACATCAAGGTCACAACAAGAGATGAAGTCAAAGGAAATTCCGCAATTGACACGGTGATCCGACAGTTTCAGAGAAGATGCAACGAATTAGAGTCATCATTGACTTTAGCCTCGAACGCCCCAACTGTCACTCCAGCCCTACAAAGGCACCTGGATCTCCATTGGGCGTTGCTGAGGCAAGCCCACGACGAATTGGATAGCACACCTGGGGCCGCAGCTCTGGCAGAAGCAGAGCTAGCCCAATTCCACACATTATACGAGGAATACAAAATGAACCTGCTACGAGAAAACGACGCGCCAATGAGCCTAAACTTGGCACTTCCGCCAATTAGCATTCCGGAGTTCAACGGCGAGTATCTAGACTGGCCACGGTTCCATGATCTCTTTGTGGAATTGGTACATAACAAACCATATTCGGCCAGTCAAAAGCTACATATTCTACAGAGTTCGCTTCGTGGTGAAGCGAGGAACGTCTTGACAGACACAGCCTTCTCACAGGGTGGCTATGACGACACCTGGTTGCGGTTGAAGGCCAGGTACCAGAACGGCAAAATACTAGTATTCGCCGCCATAGCAAAAATTATTGACCATAGGCCTATAGACGGCTCCTCGCGCCAACTAAGGGCCTTACATGACACTATAAAAAACTCAATGAGTACTCTTAAAAACCTCGATATCAGCACAAAATCCTGGGATCCAATCCTGTGTTTTCTTATCAGAAGAAAACTAGACTACCAGTCTCTAGCTGCTCTAGAAAATTCAGCGGACGCACCAACGGAAATTCCAACGTTATGGAGTGTACTGACGTTTATTGAGCGGCGCGCTTGCATGCTGGAGACGATAAGCGCTCAACCTACAGCAACACTCCGCCATCAGTCAGTTCCCAACGAAGAGAGTTGTAAGATTTGTCACCTAGGACAACATAATCTTAGAGCATGTAGCCGTATCCAGCAAATGGACCCCAAAGCACGGCGTCAAGCCATTGTTCAAGTAGGAGCATGCACAAATTGTTTGTCTACAGCTCATAAGGTTGAAAACTGTGGATCACCGACCACTTGTCGAGTCTGCCAGCAACGGCATCATTCACTGTTACACCAAGGACCGACTAGCAATCCAGTGGCCGGCGCAGTAACCATTGCAGGCTACGACCACGTAGGAGGATATACTATGCTCGCGACCGCCAAGGTCTCATTACAAGGGCCAAACGGTCAATTACAAACATGTCGCGCCGTAATAGATGGTGGATCACAGGTGAATCTTATCTCAAGGAGAATGGCAGATCTGCTATCTCTTAAAGAAAGGTCATCGATTGAAATATCTGGAATCGGAGGAAAGATATCAACGGCAATTAGATCAACACTAAAGCTCTCATCATGTACATCAGGGTTTGAAAAACTATTAGAGGTATTTATTATGCCCACAGTCATTACAGACCAACCGTCAGTACCGATTACAACCGATCTTAATATTCCCGAGGGACTGCCATTAGCAGATCCTGACTTTCGGCAACCTGGACCCATTGACCTAACCTTAGGGTCTGAGGTGTATTCTCGTGTAATAACCGGTGAACTTCTTGAACTAGGACCTAATAAACCTTTGGCACAAGGCACTAGGCTTGGTTATGTAATCATAGGTTATCTCAATAAAGAAACCTCATCTGATACGGAAATCAACCCTATTCTGGTAGAAGGCAGAGGTGATTTTGCAGGACCGAACGTTGCTTATGAACCAACGAAAGATAAAAATCCGATGAATATAGAACCGACTTCTCATCAATTCAAAACCTACAAGAAGGCTGACTTTGGTTCACCATTTCTAAACTTAACCAAGAAAGATCTTAGTTTTGTTGCAGAACGTCCACATACCATAGACGTGCCAAATGATCGAGTTCTACGAGGGCACAATTTCAGTCCCCACGGTAATGTCAATTTTATCGCAAAGGGGAGTGTTAAGCAGCATCAAGAAGATGTGAAGGACCTGAATCACAAACATGAACCTCAGTTGAAGGAACGATCAACCTTGGTCAATGATTTGTTAGGTGCTTCCGATACAATTCGGTCAAGGGCTGACCGACATCACGACCTAATTGAGGGTACCCCTCAATGGGGGGGAGAATGTTCGTACCCAAAGGTACTCAACATGACCACACCCAACAAATCAAGCAGTAGCCAAGTTTGGGAACAGTACCAGGCGCTCAGTAGCACCCACTGCATATGAGAATTGCTGATCAGCATATTATATGTCTCACTAACTCACCGTCTCACCGACTCAACGGCACACTGACCGGCCAATGCAGTCAGCACATTTTGCAGTGTCAGCCAACTACGCAAAGCCAACTACGCAAACTGCTACCATAATCATAATTCCCTGATCTACTTTAGAATATAGCTTACTTCACTAATCATTACACTAAACTTCCGTGTTCCAAGTAGTATATAAACATGTTCCAAATGAAGAATAAAACAGTTATCAACACACCTCTTAACTCCGAGGTTCTACTTCCTACATCTGGGAATAGGGCTCGTAATACACTATCTCAACTAGCAGCTAACCACGTTAGCTCACCCTCAGCGCAGCTCCAGCATCGCCTGTGGTCCGGCATCGTAGTAACCATCGTTACCATTGCCGCGACGCGATCGTCCTGCCATCAAAGCGTCCCCGTGCCAGCGACAAGTGCTCATTACCGCCTTGTCCCGCGGTGTGACCCGGAAGTGTCTACTTCGGTTAGGCACAAACAACTGATTTATGATGTTTATGTTGTCTAAACTTAGTTCGGAACCGTTAGAGAAAATGTAGTGTGTGATCATATAATTGTTATATTTATGTTGGGATATGTAATCTAACATTTTTTGTTTTTCATTAATGTATTTTATGTTATTAATGACGATGCTTTTATTAAATAAGATAAAAAATGCGCCCTTTAATATTGCGTCGTTTACAATGTTTTCTCCGGCGAGGAGGATGGCGCCATCGTCCAAATTTTCAAAGCTTTTGTTTTTTCCTCTAATTTTTGAACAGTTTGCTTTTTTCCATTCAATAGATTTATAAAGCAAGAACTCTCGTTAGATAGTTTACAATTGGTTTGTTTTCATTTCTAAAGATTTTTTTTATGCGTTCGTAAACTATAAGAGCTAGGCTATTGAGATTTGGCGTGCAGATTCCTGAGCTTCTTACGCAGCGCAAGTTTGCTTCAGCAGAGTGCCACGCCCACTCTAACGCCCACAAACCGCCCCAAACTGTGGCTCCTACAGTTTTGATGCTAGAATAAAAATCTTAGCTGAAATGTATTGTTCTCATCAATACCTATCGATTGACCTAAAAAAAAGTTGGCCACGCCCACTTTAACGCCCACAAACCGCCCAAGCCTGTGACGCCCAAAATTTTTATGCTAGATAAAAAATTTTAACTAAAATGTATTGGTCTCGTTAATACCTATCGCTTGGTCCAAACAAAAGTTTGCCACGCCCACTCTAACGCCCATAACGCTTAAGTCTGTCTACCGCCGCTTTGCTGCTTGCATATCTCCATTTCCCTTTGGTCTCATTAGCTGAGTAACGGGTATCTGATAGTCGAGGTACTCTACTATAGCGTTCTTCCTTGTTTTATTTTCAATTCTTATTAAGTCGTCATGGTCAGGTGTTCCCGATAGCCATTTCCATGCTGTTCCCAATTCGTTGATGCCCTTTTTATTCCTGGATGGTAATAGTTGGGACATGAGGATTTTTACTATCTTTAATTTTTGTGCAATGTCCCATTCTAGGTCTCACTTTTATTATTAATACTGTTTTCCATTTGAATTATTTTTTTGTAAAAACTTAGGTTTGTCATATGGAATAGGTCCTCAAAAGAGTCGTAAGTCATTACATCATTTTCCTCTTTTAGTAGTAAATATTCGTTGTTAGTGTAGTCAATCATTTCCGAGTGACAAAAAGTAATCACAAATGGAACTTTCATCGTCTGTAAAAGATTAATTATTTAATATTATCTTTATGAATAACTCTTTTTCTATTATTTATTATTACTTTATTTGGTCAATTTTCCTGAACGACTTGTTTTTTGAACCTTGGGCCTAGTTTGTTTCTTTCTCCGAATCTTTCCTCGTACACTACTTCTCCTACGTGATAATTCTTTTCTAATTTTTTTTTATTTTGATAATCTAACATTTTTGTTTGTGCTACCTGTAATTTTACTGGTAAGTCACGGTGGTTAGTTTTGTTAAAAAGGATGTCGTAAGGCTTTTGGTTTGTCACTGAGTGGGTTGTTAAATTGTAATTTTTTGCTTCTCTTATAATAATTCAGAATAATCTAGGAGGCGGTATTCGTCTTAAATACAACGAGCTATCTCTGTATAATGTATTGATATTCCGTTGTAAGAAAGATTTAAACTGTGCCGATGTGAAACTCGGCTCGTTATCGGTCATAATGGTTTTTGCTTGTGGAAATGTTTGAAGTATTTCAAAAACTTTTGATTCTTCTTTCTTTCTTCTTTCCTTTTGTTACTAATTTCCTTTACAACGAGGTATTTATAGTAGAAATTGATGCAAGTTAAAAATTTTAGATTTTGGGCGTAAAAAATATAAATATTTAAAAGCTCACCATCTATTCTCGGAATAGGGGCTTCTCCGACTGCGACTTGTGTTGGATTTCTGTTGTATTTGTTTGTATTGCAAATTTCGCAATTGGCGATATATTCCTTTAATTTTGTGTGTTAATTTGGCCAGGAGAAGAGTCTAGTGAGTTCATTATTATTCTCATCTAATCCTTTGTGAGCTCGATTGGTTTCCTTTAGTATTATTGCTTCATCTTCGATATTTGTTTTATCTTTAAAAAAAATGGTGTATATACAAATTTATTTGTGAAATTGTCCTTTAGGGGGCTAACCTGTGTGAATTTCGATTTTCAAGTGCTTTTTCGGATATTTCGTGTAAGTAAACTTTTCAAGGTTTTTGAATAATTATTGTCAGTACCTCGGCAAATTGACTACGAATAACGAAGTATTTTCGTTTTTTGTTACATACGACTATGTGTGGTGTATCCTGCACACCGTTTAGGTCCGTAAATTTGGGAAAGTCTCGTTCCAGCTTCGGTCACCAGTACACTTTCTTGATAAAACTGTTGTACATAAAAATATATAAACTTAAATAATAAACTAACAAAATACAAATATAATTATTCAAAAACCTTGAATAGTTTACTTACACGAAATATCCGAAAAAGCGCTTGAAAATCGACATTCACACAGGTGAACCCCCTTAATGGAATTTAAATTTCGTAAAATACTTCCGGTAAGCAGTGGATTCCTGTGGTGATATCGGGTTGAAGATATTTTTTTTAGAATTGTGATTACGTTTTCTGGTTGGTCATATTCGATGATATGCCGTTTGTTTTCGAAGACATTGACTTGTTCGTGTATTGTAAATTATCCTTTTGCTATCAGAAGTTTTTGTTTATTTTGGTTAAGAGGTTTTTTTTTCCAAAAATATGTTGTCAAGGCTACTTTCGGCTGAATGTTGAGTGCCGGAATCCGAGGATTCTTCAATCTCATCTTCTATTATTTGATTATACTATATACTACATTAGTAGTACTGGGCTAATATTTTATTTTTGGGTTAAAACTTTCTATGTAATTAAACCACCATATTAATTAAACATTTGAATTCTTATCCGAAATAGCGTAAGAGAGTGGTTGGTGGTCCGTATGGATTTCTAGTCCTGATACTCCGTATTAATAATTTCATAAAATTTTTAAGTGAACAAACTATTGCTAAAAGATATTTTTTCTTGGTAGCGTAATTTCTTTCAGTTTTGTTGAGTGCTTTAGATATAAAAGTGATTGGGTTTCCGTTTTGAGAAAGTACTGCTCCCATAGGTACATCAGAGGCGTCTGTTGTTAATGTAATTTTTATACCCGTTACTCGTAGATTAAAAGGGTATACTAGATTTATCGGAAAGTATGTAGCAGGCAGAAGGACGCGTTTCTGAGCCCATTAAGTATATATATTCTTGATCAGGATCACTAGCCGAGTCGATCTAGTCGACGGACTGTTCGTCTGTCCGTATGAACGCTATAAGAACCATAAGAGCTACATTACTGGGGTTAGGCATGCAGATTCCTGAGATTCCTGCGCAGCGCAAGTTTGTTTCAGCAGAATGCCACGCCCACTCAAACGCCCACAAGCCGCCTGTTCGTACCCAAAGGTACTCAACATGACCACACCCAACAAATCAAGCAGAAACCAATTGGGAACAGTACCAGGCGCTCAGTAGCACTCACTGCAGATGAGAAGTGCCTATCAGCATATTATATGTCTCACTAACTCACCGTCTCACCGACTCAACGGCTCACTGACCGACCTGCCAATGCAGTCAGCACATGTTGCAGTGTCAGTACCAGGCGTTCAGTAGCACCCACTGCATATGAGAATTGCTGATCAGCATATTATGTCTCACTAACTCACCGTCTCACCGACTCACCGTCTCTCAGACTCAACGGCACACTGACGCACCAATGCAGTCAGCACATGTTGCAGTTGGCTGAGCCAACTGCACCATAATCATAATTCCCTGACCTACTTTAGAATATAGCTTATTTCACTAATCATTACACTAAGCTTCCGTGTTCCAAGTAGTATATAAGCAGGTATCAAATGAAGAATAAATCAGTTATCAACACACCTCTTAACTCCGCGGTTCTACTTCCTACCACTGGGAATAGGGCTCGTAATACACTATCTCAACTAGCAGCTAACCACGTTAGCTCACCCTCAGCGCAGCTCCAGCATCGCCTGTGGTCCGGCATCACAGTAACCATCGTTACCATTGCCGCGACGCGATCGTCCTGCCATCAAAGCATGCACAATCTTCAAAAAATCTCGGAAACTATCAAAGATAGAGAAATGAGATATAAGATTTAGATTCCGTAGCCTTGTACGCAGCGCAAGTTTGTTACGCGCCCACAATTTCCATGCTAGATACAAAACTTTAACTTAAATGTATTGGTCTCGTCAATACCTATCGATTGATCCAAAAAAAGTTTGCCACGCCCACTCTACCGCCCATAACGGTTAAATCTGTCTACCGCCCACACAACCATATATTGATATCAGGGTGGCGCATTTTAATCTCGCTTTGCTGCATGCATGTCTCCAATTTCCTTTGGTCCCATTACCTGAGTAACGGGTATCTGATAGTCGACTATAGCGTTCTTCCTTGTTTTTGAGTAATCTGGTTGAACTAGTTCGATGTAACTTATTAGATGTTCTTTTAGTTCGTTAATAGCCTGGATTGCGGGCTTGTCAAGAGTAATTGAGACATTTTTTGACATTCTCTTGGAAATTTTT
Organism: Drosophila suzukii; assembly: GCF_043229965.1. NCBI lineage: Eukaryota > Metazoa > Arthropoda > Insecta > Diptera > Drosophilidae > Drosophila > Drosophila suzukii. The sequence goes on along the minus strand of NW_027255896.1, from coordinate 23,550,084 downwards.
CCATTGGCGTCACTATCGCAAGAGAAATTTACTATCGTGTAGTACATTCTCGTAGACGTCTACTGTCGAAATTTCAGCCGAATCGGACTCGAAGTTTTGTTTTGACTGAGTGTGGAATCGGACGTGTCCGCGGATTTTAGAAAAATGGAGAAAGAGCAATATCGGTCTGTGATTCGATTCATGTTTTTGGAAGGGAAATCCTTCGATGGCGACCGTCAAAAATTGGTTTAGCGAGTTTCAACGTAATCGCACGTCGGTTTTTGATGAGTCACGCCCAGGTACCCCGAAAACGGCTAGCACGGAGGATAACGTGACAAAAATCCACGATCTCGTATTGGCAGACCGCCGATTCAAGATACGCGAGATAGCTGAGACAGTAGGCATTTCAAAGGCCGCGTGGGTCATATTCTGCATGAAATTTTGGGCATGAGAAATCTGTCGGCGCGATGTGTGCCGCGTTTGCTCACTCCGGACAACAAACGCAACCGTGAGACCACTTCAAAACAGTGTTTAACGCTGTTTAAGCGCAATCCGAAAGAGTTTCTGCGTCGTTTCGAAACCGTCGACGGAACATGGATCCACTGGTACACACCAGAAACCAAGGAACAGTCGAAGCAGTGGAATTCACCCGGCGAACCTGCTCCGAAGAAGGTGAAGGCTGTCGCATCGGCCGGAAAGGTGATGGCCATCGTTTTTTGGGATTCACAAGGTGTGATCTACATCGACTACCTGGAGAAGGGCAAACGGTCACAGGGCTGTGCTATGCCAAATTATTGGGCCGATTCGCCGCCGGATTGCAGAAAATACGGCCCCATTTGGCGAAAAAAAGTGCTCTTCCATCATGACAACGCACCGGCTCACACTCCCGCCCTCGCCAAGGCCAAATTAGTCGAATTGTCGTCGCCGTCACAGAGGCCTATTTTGCAGACCTCGAGAAAACGTATTTTTCAGACGGGTTAAAGAAGTTCGAGCATCGCTGGGTCAAGTGTATCGAGCTAAAAGGAGATTATGTTGAGAAATAAATCGCCACTTTTCCAAAATTTTCGTTTTTCTTTGGAGGCTAAGTACTTGTCGGACCACCCTCGTACTGCTTGTGAGTATGGGTATTGTCTTGAGTAAATCGGTTTATCATTAATGGTGTCTATCTCACATCGGACATCTGTCCGGAATGGAAAATTCTTATTTATTTCCGAGTGTATTTTTTGTATTTTATCTAATATTTTTTCTGTATGACTGGCTATTACTGTTTCGTTTGGAGTGTATTCTAAATGATTTGTGTCGGGGGCATTGTCGGAATTGCTACTTATATTATCGTGTTCTGAAGTGTTTGTTTTGCTTATGTCGGATCGACATCAACGGCGTGTTCGGCATCTGAGAGTCCCAATCTGTTTGATTCATCTGTGTTAGAAATATCATCGACGGCGTGTTCAGAACTTGATAGTTCCAAACTATTTGTGTCTGACCTGACAATATCGGCGTGTTCGGGGCATATATAGCAGTCTATAGCCCCGGTGTCTATTAAAGAGTTAAAAATCTTATTTATTTTCTTGTCCTGGCGGAAAATGTGTGGCAGGCCTACTGTTCTTCTAAAAAATGGTCTTCTTGGATATTATTTATACGGTGATTGGTGTTGGGGTTCGTGTTTTTGCTTTGATACTGCCCACCTCTGGGAAATATTTGGTTAACAGTATTATTATTTTTGTTTTGGAGTCGGACGCTGGCGTCCACTTCCATTAGTTCACCCCTGTTTTGGTAAGTATTGTTCGGTTGTGTCCAAACATTACTATTAATTGGGCTGGATTTGAACCGAGTATTGTTGTACTGATAGCTATTATTGTTTGGGAAGTTGGAAGCTTGGGAAGCATTATGATAGCTGTTAGCATTTTGATATCTAATAAAAGGTTAATAGCTATGGGTATTTTACTATTATAATGAATAGTTTACTTACACGAAATATCCGAAAAAGCGCTTGAAAATCGACATTCACAAAGGTTAACCCCCTTAATGGAATTTGAATTTCGTACAACACTTTCGATGTGCAGTGGATTCCTGTGGTAATATTGGGTTCAAGATATTTTTTTTAGAATTGTGATTACGTTTTCTGGTTGCTCATATTCGATGATATGCCGTTTGTTTTCGAAGACATTGACTTGTTTGCGTATTGTAAATTATCCCTTTGCTATCAGATGTTTTTGTTTATATTGGTTAAGGGGTTTTTTTGTTTCCAAAAATATGTTGTCAAGGCTACTTTCGGCTGAATGTTGAGTGCCGGAATCCGAGGATTCTTTATTCTCATCTTCTATTATTTGATTATACTATATACTACATTAGTAGTACTGGGCTTAAATATTATTTTTGGGTTAAAACTTTCTATGTAATTAAACCACCATTTTAATTCAACATTTGGGTTTTTTTCCGAAATAGAGTAAGAGAGTGGTTGGTGGTCCGTATGGATTTCTAGTCCTGATACTCCGTATTAATAATTTCATAAATTTTTTAAGTGACCAAACTATTGCTAAACGTTATTTTTTGTTGGTAGCGTAATTTTTTTTTCAGTTTTGTTGAGTGTTTTAGATATAAAAGTGATTGGGTTTCCGTTTTGAGAAAGTACTGCTCCTATAGCTACATCAGAGGCGTCTGTTGTTAATGTAATTTTTATACCCGTTACTCGTAGATTAAAAGGGTATACTATATTCATCGGAAAGTATGTAGCAGGCAGAAGGACGCGTTTCTGACCCCATAAAGCATATATATTCTTGATCAGGATCACTAGCCGAGTCGATCTAGCCATGTCCGTCTGCCCGTATGAACGCTATAAGAACTATAAGAGCTACATTACTGGGGTTAAGCATGCAGATTCCTGAGATTCCTGCGCAGCGCAAGTTTGTTTCAGCAGAGTGCCACGCCCACTCTAACGCCCACAAACCGCCCACAATCTTCAAAAAATCGTAAATATGAACGCGGATATCTCGGAAACTATCAAAGATAGAGAAATGGGATATCAGATTAAGATTCCGTAGCCTTGTACGCAGCGCAAGTTTGTTACGCGAATATGCCACGTCTACAAACCGCCTAAACCTGTAGCGCCCACAATTTTCATGCTAGATAAAAAATTTTAGCTGAAATGAATTAGTCTCGTCAATAACTACCTCCAAAGTTTCGTCGCATGTTATGCTTTCGTCGATCTGTTCGATTTAGAACTCGGTTACTATATTAGCTCTTGAGTCTAAAAGAGTACGTAAGTGGTTTATTTCGTCTTGTAAAGGGGTTACGTTACCAGCGATCAATCGGGCGATTAAGTCTGTGGTTAACGTTTGTTCGGGTGTTTGTCTTTTAGCGCCTTGGCTAGTAGACGGACCATTTGAATAAGTCATTTTTAAAATTTTTTAATCAGTTCATTAGTTCCTCCAGGATTAATGTATCACTTTTAGCGAAACCGAATATTGATATTCATTTATTCAGTTTCATATACAGAATATTTTTAATTTTACGTATATAAATGTTAATTATAAGTAATTCTTCTGTTACGATTTGCTTTCTTCAGTAGTCCTGTTTGTCCGTATAGTTCGCCGATGCCTTTTTCTATCCTGGGTCTTCGTAGTCCTTTCACAGCTAGCTTCTTCCGTTAGTGTTCCTCGGTTTTTCTAGGAACTTCCTGGTTTCAATTACGTCTTTTTTGTGTGACTTTGTTAGTTCATTTTACTCTTTTTTGGTATTTGTTGTTTGTGTTTTTCTGTTTTTCGCTGTTTTTTTTTTTTGAGGATTGTATTCTTGGAAATATTTTGTTAATGTGTTGTTGGTTTTGTTGCTTGAACATTTGACGTTTGCTTGCCTTTTGTTTTATAAATCTTAATTCATTTTTGAACTTTCAAATTTAATTCACTTTTGAATTTTCAAATAAAGTTCACTTTTGAATTTTCAAATTTAATTCGCTTTTAAATTTTCAAATTTTAATTATATATATCTGGGAGCACTCTCGAATATCTTTTTTAGTAATTTAATATTTTTTACATCGCGGCCCCCACATTGGGCCCCAATTACAAAAACGGGTACCGATTTAATAAAAAAATATAAACTTTTATTTAAATTTAAAACACAATTTTTTATTAAAACTTTAGATGCACAATTATTTTCGACAGATATATCTTAGGCTAGGGCGACTGCCCAAGCTTGAGTTGGTTCTCCCCTTGTTACCTCGGGATCGAAGCTTTTGAAAGCTTGTCCTCGTAATTTCCTGAAGTCTTGATTCCGAAGTTAATAACCGAGTAGGATTACTGTGATCAGCATAGAAAATTTGGCAGCAAAGGCGACGCCTAAAATATGGGTTCGCGGATCCTCTAGCGGATGTTTAGTCCTGAGCTTGTCCCGCCGTTGCTGGGTCAAGAATCACCGAAAACAAGATTACGTAAATATATGAACAGCCCCTTAAGGTTGTTTCCTTTTCGTCAACATAATTCAAGAATTGACGCATGAGCCAAATATTGAATTTTGACATTTTGGCATCGTCGGAAGCAAGAGAGCCAGTGAAAGAGAGAAGCAAAGGAACGGCACTCTAAAAACCGATTCCAATACGTGTTAGCCGTGTAATGACGTCGCCTGTGTACATATTTTTACTCCTATCAAAATTGGCGACGTTGTTGTAGTGGTCGACGTGATCAGCCCACGAAAAATTGCAAAGGACGGGGAAGCAAGAAGTGCAGTAATTGGCACCTTACCTAAACTGTTTAATAGACCAATCGACAAACTAGCAAAGATGGACGTCACTAACGAAGAAGTAGATCAATCGGGAGCAGATGCAATGGGAGAATGTTGCCAAACGAGCGGTAGCTCGGCCCACTATTAATAAGCAGAGGCCACAAGAGCTATTCGATGACTGTCAAGTCCCGATAGGCGCGAATCGGCGTAAGCGGAGAAAGAGAACAAGAGGAAGCAAAGGGAGAAGAAAACCATCGAAAAGAAGAAGAAAATAAGTCAAAGTGACCTGGAGTTTTAAGCGAATTTTTTAAGCATTCTAACAGTTCTAAACAATCTATTGTTTTCTATTTATACAAGCCTATTATGTAACTGACACGTTCAATGGCGAACACGGAACCTACTCTGTGTTGGTTTGTCGGCTGAGCTCAGGGCTGGGGTTTTTCGTTCCATATTGCGTACGCGACACATAACACAAATCGACAGAGTAAAGAAATCGGAGGTAGGATAAGTCAAATGTGCGTTCTAGTAGTATGTACACCTAGCTGTCAGCTACGAGAAAATGGGGTGGTAAGATTCCTCTGATTCGCCCGCCCTGCCTATGTATGCCGTGTGATGTTTCGGCTTAACCCTTTCTCCCCGATAAAATATGCCCTAGGTGACTATTAGTATTTCAATTAAAAGGAACAAAAGCAGGAATTCAACAATCAGTGTCAGGTTACTCTAATTAACCGGGAAGCTATTTCCCCGTGCATTCAAGTTCATGGGGCAAACTCTTTGTTACTTAATATAGGGAGCCGTTCGCGTGAGCTTTTGTGGCTTGTTTCATATGTCGGATTGTACAAAAGGATCTTTATACCTACTTAGCTTGCAAAATCTTTTTGCACAATTTGATCAAGACGGAGCTGCTGCTATTTGTGCATTTGTATCATTTTAAAAGAGTTTACTTGTGCCACAGTTAAAACATTCGTGGGTTTTCGATATTGAACCCTAAAGCTGAACCTTGCCTTATTCAATTAATATCACACAAAAGAAACCTTGGGGTTTTCGATACTCACCTCTAATGGATACAATGTTTAATGATAAGATAAGATAAGATAATTTCTTGGGAATAGTCGTCTTCGATTTTACATATCTCCGTCTCCCTCGCACTGCCCTTAGCTAACGGGTATCTGATAGTCGAGGCTCGCGACTATATAGTTCTCGCCTGTTTTCATTTATATTTTCAAAATCGGCAAATCGTTTTTATGATTCTTAACATTAAAATTATTTCTTGATTTTCATAAAAAAAATATTTATTAGTATTATTATAACGGTAAATCGCTGAACGAAAGGGAAAACTAAATTTGTCAGAAAATATGAAACAGCGTTTTCGGCCCCATTAAGTTATAGATCAGGATCACTAGCCGAGTCGATCTAGTCATGTCCGTTATCCATGAGCCCTGCGATCTAAAAGCTAAAATGTTGGGATTAATCATGCAGATTCTTGGGCTTCCTGCGCATAAACGCTAGCGCCCACATTTTTAAATATTTATCAAGCTCTTAAACGAGATTTTGTTCTTATTGTAATACCATTCTATAAAACGTTTTAAATCGGACCATTCATAAAAAGTTATAACCAAATAATAATAAATAAAAAGCATAGTCAAAAGAGTGCGAGAGGGATAAAGATATATTCATGAAGCAAATCGGATGTTTACGAAATTTCACCAACACGCCCGCTTTCATTGCTTTAGCGTCCTATAGCTAAGTGGCGTGTCAGTAAGATCTCGTAAAGAACCGATAAGAATGCTAGGTGGTGGCGCTTTTTTGTGGTGTGCAATTTATCACTCCCTTTAGATGAGTAACGGATTCTCTTGTTTTTCTAAACTGCCTTCTTGTCTGTCTGTCCGTCCGTCCGTATCAACTGTTACGTGGGCATATGAGTGCCCGAGTCCTGACAAGGACTTGGGCCGAGGGAGAGGCGTCCGATACTCAGGCACCATTTGCCGGCATAAGCTACGTCGTATTCGGGTCGTGGGATTTCGGTAAGTCTCTCTCCTCTCCAACATAACGAGAAAAAATATTAAAAGTGCCTGGAAAATAATATTAGTCATACAGTTCGTCAGTCATCAGTCCACACTGCCACACAAGCTTAGCTGTCGCTTGATCGCAATACGATCGGGCTGTGTTTTGGCCATATTCCCTCCCCTTCACACATTCGTGTGCCAATGCATCGTCGCGAGCCGCGCGATACGATCCCCTTTTGTCAAGGTTGTCCGTCGAAAGTTATGTCATTGTTCTTGACAGTTCTTCCAATTCTTTTTCACATTATAAATTTATTAGGTGATATATATCTGCGTCCGTTGATTAATTTAATTGACAATTATTCTGTTAGCGGAGAGTATCGAACTTATCACCTGTGAAGGTGCACACATCAGCAAAATACTGACTATTCACGACTACAAACGTCGCTCAGAGGGCTCTTGCAACTGTCATATAATTACAAAGCTGATACTCGCCGATAAAAATGTGTATAGTAGTCTATAAAACTGTAGGATACTGCACGAATATTTATACATGTATGTTTATAAGAAAGGAACCGTGTCCCGACAAACTTACCCACTCTTTAAATCCTGGGCGATCAGATCTCGACGCTTCGGATCCTGGGATTTGGGAAAATATTATATTGACTTAATATGAAGCTACCTAAGCTTTATGCTGACTCCTCTGCCTTTTTTGAAGACATTCTGGCAGTTACTGAGACTTGGCTGAAACCGGAGATATCAGACTCCGAAGTTCTGTCCAAAAATTTTAATACGTATTGAACTGATCGCTCTCCTCGTAGGGGGGTGGGGTGCTGGTTGCCGTTACCTCTACTTTAACATCGGAGAGAATATACTTTCTTAATCCCAATGACATAGAATTCGTTGGTGTTAAAGTTTCTTTGAAATCTTTTTCTATTTATGTAACTTGTTCTTATATTCCACCTGGATCCGACTTAACCATTTATGAGCAAAATTTGTCTGCAATAAAAACTGTTTTATCTCATCTTTCCGAAAGGGATCTTTTAATTGTTTTGGGTGATTTCAATCTCCCTGACATTTCTTGGTCCCTTTCCACTGACTCACTTGTCTCTACCCCTTTATCTGACCATGACTTCGTTGACGGTCTGTTAGAATTATCATTACAGCAAGTAAGCTTTATACGAAATTCACTAAACAAACAATTAGATCTTGTATTTGTTTTAGATCCGTCTGAAGTCACTGTATCTAGAATTGACCCACTAGTTGTGCCTGAAGACCAGTATCATCCCACATTAGAACTTACAATTTGTCTTCCCTGCGTTGATACCCTCTCTCCTTCACTTTCTCCAACTAAAAGTAGATGCTTTCGTAAATGTGACTTTAGTAAACTCAACAACTTGATTTCACAATATAACTGGACAAATTTAAATAATTGCTTGGATATTGAAAGTGCTACGGAACTATTTTATAGTGTCCTAAACTCTTTTTTCTGTGAATATGTTCCTGACGGTTTTCCTCCTAAGGTAAACAGGCCACCTTGGTTTACCAATCAGTTGCAAAGACTTAGAAACCTAAAAACAAACTTCTATAAAAAGTACAAAAAGTCGGGTAGGCCATCCGATTTTTCAAGATATGTCGGGGCTCGTACTAATTTTAATGTACTTAACAGTCATTGCTATTCCATGTATTTGAACCGATGTAAATTTGAATTTTCAAAGGATCCGAGGCAATTTTATAACTTTGTCAATGCTAAGCGAAAGTCTTCAGCATTGCCATCATCCGTACGATTAAACTCTATTGAGGCATCTACGGATCCCGAAATTGCAGATTTATTTGCTGAATTCTTCCAATCTACTTGTAGTTCTGTTTCTTGGTCTAATTCTAGCTACCATAATCACTTAAACAGGGCAGAACGTATTTTTTCTCCTGTAATCACCGAAAGTTCTCTCTTAAGAGATTTAGAAACTATAACGCCAACCTATTCTCCGGAGCCAGATGGGCTCCCTGGGTGTGTTCTTAAGTTTTGTTCCCGAACTATTTGTAAACCCATTCTTAAACTTTTTAATTTGTCTATCTCATCATCTGTTTTTCCTACTATCTGGAAAGATTCTTTTATTATTCCACTCCACAAAAAGGGTGCGAAGGTTAATGCTCAGAACTACAGAGGAATCTCCAAATTGTCTGCAATTCCTAAAACATTTGAACGCATTATTACCTCTCAGTTGCAACATTTGTGCTCCTCTTTAATATCGCCGTGTCAACATGGTTTTGTTAAGCGTAGATCGACCACCACTAACCTGCTCGAATTGACATCTTTTGTACTAGATGGATTTTTACAAAAAATTACAGACGGACGTTACATATACAGATTTTAGTAAAGCCTTTGACTCTGTTAACCACTCTCTTCTTTTATTCAAATTAGATCTGCTTGGGTTTCCGAATAATCTGTTAACTTGGATTTCAAGTTATTTGAATGGTAGATCTCAGAGGGTTTTATTCAAAAACGCTGTTTCCAAGATGATCAACGTGACATCTGGAGTGCCTCAGGGCAGTCATTTAGGCCCTTTGCTGTTTACTCTGTTTATAAATGATCTTCCTTCTATCGTAAATCACTCTCGTGTACTAATGTATGTTGATGATGTTAAGCTTTGTTTTTCATATAATAATATTGAATCTGGTTTCTGCTTGCAGTCAGACATAAATAGATTCCAGGAATGGTGTCAGTACAACCTTTTGAATTTAAACTATCTTAAATGCAACGTTATGACTTTTTATAGGGGTACGCCAACGTTCTTGAGTTACTCTCTTCAGAACATGTCCTTGGACCGAATATACTCAGTAAACGATTTAGGTGTTCTCCTAGATCCTAAACTTAAATTTGACTCCCACATAACCTCTACTGTAAATAAAGCTATGAGTGTCCTTGGGTTTATAAAGCGTTGGTCTAAAGAATTTGATGATCCATACACTACCAAATTATTATTTAGCTCACTTGTCCGTCCTAATTTAGAATACTGTTCTTGCGTTTGGAGTCCTCAGTATCAAGTGCATATTGATCGTATAGAGTCCGTACAGAAAGAATTTCTTCTTTTTGCCTTACGTGGTTTGAACTGGAATTAAAACGTCAGGTTGCCTTCTTACTCGAGTAGATTGCTATTAATTAATTTGCCTAGTCTAGTAAGAATTATGCTTGGTACTATTTTTATGAATAATCTTATCAGAGGCGATATTGATTCTGTAGATTTGGTAAGCCGCCTAAGTTTCAATGTTCCTGTTAGACTAATGCGAAACTACCATCCTATTAACTTGCCACGATGTTCATCTAATTTTAGTCAGCATGAGCCCTTTCGCGTTCTTTCTAATAATTATAACAACGTGTATCATTTAATTTGTTCCTCAACTTCTATCCCTGTACTAAAAACTAAAATCTTAGCTCATTTGCTTTAATTTTGTTGATCTATGTTTTGTCCTGTCTTTATTTGTTCTATGTACCTTCCTCGCGAACCGTATTTGCCCGAAATAAAAATGGGCCCGCGCGTAACAAGCACGTGCTTGGTGTCGTTTGGGCCACTAGTTTGTACTGCTCTTAGTGCATCAACGTTCAACAATATATAATTATTAGAAAGAACGCGAAAGGGCTCATGCTGAATAAAATTATATGAACATCGTTTCAAGTTGATAGGATGGTAGTTTCGCATTAGTCTAAAAGGAACATTGAAACTTAGGCGGCTTACCAAATCTACAGAATAAATATCGCCTCTGAAAAGATTATTCATAAAAATAGTACCAAGCATAATTCTACGGCTAACTAGACTAGGCAAATTAATTAATAGCAATCTACTCGAGTAAGAAGGCAACCTGACATTTTGATCCCAGTTCGAACCACGTAAGGCAAAAAGAAGAAATTGTTTCTGTACGGGCTCTATACGGTCAATGTGCACTTAATACTGAGGACTCCAAACGGAAGAACAGTATTCTAAATTAGGTCGGACAAGTGAGGTAAATAATAATTTGGTAGTGTATGGATCATCAAATTCTTTAGACCAACGCTTTATAAACCCAAGGACACTCATAGCTTTATTTACAGTAGAGGTTATGTGGGAGTCAAATTTAAGTTTAGGATCTAGGAGAACACCTAAATCGTTTACTGAGTATATTCGGTCCAAGGACATGTTCTGAAGAGAGTAACTCAAGAACGTTGGCGTACCCCTATAAAAAGTCATAACGTTGCATTTAAGATAGTTTAAATTCAAAAGGTTGTACTGACACCATTCCTGGAATCTATTTATGTCTGACTGCAAGCAGAAACCAGATTCAATATTATTATATGAAAAACAAAGCTTAACATCATCAACATACATTAGTACACGAGAGTGATTTACGATAGAAGGAAGATCATTTATAAACAGAGTAAACAGCAAAGGGCCTAAATGACTGCCCTGAGGCACTCCAGATGTCACGTTGATCATCTTGGAAACAGCGTTTTTGAATAAAACCCTCTGAGATCTACCATTCAAATAACTTGAAATCCAAGTTAACAGATTATTCGGAAACCCAAGCAGATCTAATTTGAATAAAAGAAGAGAGTGGTTAACAGAGTCAAAGGCTTTACTAAAATCTGTATATGTAACGTCCGTCTGTAATTTTTTGTAAAAATCCATCTAGTACAAAAGATGTCAATTCGAGCAGGTTAGTGGTGGTCGATCTACGCTTAACAAAACCATGTTGACACGGCGATATTAAAGAGGAGCACAAATGTTGCAACTGAGAGGTAATAATGCGTTCAAATGTTTTAGGAATTGCAGACAATTTGGAGATTCCTCTGTAGTTCTGAGCATTAACCTTCGCACCCTTTTTGTGGAGTGGAATAATAAAAGAATCTTTCCAGATAGTAGGAAAAACAGATGATGAGATAGACAAATTAAAAAGTTTAAGAATGGGTTTACAAATAGTTCGGGAACAAAACTTAAGAACACACCCAGGGAGTCCATCTGGCCCCGGAGAATAGGTTGGCGTTATAGTTTCTAAATCCCTTAAGAGAGAACTCTCGGTGATTACAGGAGAAAAAATGCAATTTGCCCTGTTTAAGTGATTAGGGTAGCTAGAATTAGACCATGAAACAGAACTATAAGTAGATTGGAAGAATTCAGCAAATAAATCTGCAATTTCGGGATCCGTAGATGCCTCAATAGAGTTTAATCGTACGGATGATGGCAATGCTGAAGACTTTCGCTTAGCATTGACAAAGTTATAAAATTGCCTCGGATCCTTTGAAAATTCAAATTTACATCGGTTCAAATACATGGAATAGCAATGACTGTTAAGTACATTAAAATTAGTACGAGCCACCACATATCTTGAAAAATCGGATGGCCTACCCGACTTTTTGTACTTTTTATAGAAGTTTGTTTTTAGGTTTCTAAGTCTTTGCAACTGATTGGTAAACCAAGGTGGCCTGTCTAACTTAGGAGGAAAACTGTCAGGAACACATTCACTGAAAAAAGAGTTTAGGACACTATAAAATAGTTCCGTGGCACTTTCAATATCCAAGCAATTATATAAATTTGTCCAGTTATATTGTGAAATCAAGTTGTTGAGTTTACTAAAGTCACATTTACGAAAGCATCTACATTTATTTGGAGAAAGTGAAGAAGAGAGGGTATCAACGCTGGGAAGACAAATTGTAAGTTCTAATTTGGGATGATACTGGTCTTCAGGCACAACTAGTGGGTCAATTCTAGATACAGTGACTTCAGACGGATCTAAAACAAATACTAGATCTAATTGTCTGTTTAGTGAATTACGTATAAAGCTAACTGCTGTAATGATAATTCTAACAGACCGTCAACGAAGTCATGGTCAGATAAAGGGGTAGAGACAAGTGAGTCAGTGAAAAGGGACCAAGAAATGTCAGGGAGATTGAAATCACCCAAAACAATTAAAAGATCCCTTTCGGAAAGATGAGATAAAACAGTTTTTATTGCAGACAAATGTTGCTCATAAATTGTTAAGTCGGATCTAGGTGGAATATAAGAACAAGTTACATAAATAGAAAAAGATTTCAACGAAACTTTAACACCAACGAATTCTATGTCATTGGGATTAAGAAAGTATATTCTCTCCGATGTTAAAGTAGAGGTAACGGCAACCAGCACCCCACCCCCCCTACGAGGAGAGCGATCAGTTCTATACGTATTAAAATTTTTGGCCAGAACTTCGGAGTCTGATATCTCCGGTTTCAGCCAAGTCTCAGTAAAGGCCAGAATGTCTTCAGAAAAGGCAGAGGAGTCAGCATAAAGCTTAGGTAGTTTCATATTGAGTCCCCTAACATTTTGATAGGCCAAAAATAAGCTGCTCAGTTTTTTGGCCCAGGTACAGTCGTGGAAGGCCTATTATTAGTTCTCCGTCTGTTTGGAACAAATTCTTTAATGACCAATTCATCATTAAGCCAAAAACTTTTAGAATTTATTACATTAAATACTTCCGGAGGAGCAGATATTTTAAATGAAGATATCATACGAACATATGGAAATTTAAACTCCTCCACTGTGATGTTTTGAGATGGGAATTCCTGTTGTATAAATTCAAAAACATCTGCAGATGTGGTTTCAGGTGTTAAACGAGACACAAATAATTGCTTCCTAAATGGAACAACCGAGAGGCTCTTTCTTCCACCATTAGCAATCTGAACATCGTTCGTCTGATTATCAAGACTAGGGACTCCTATAGAGCTTACTTCATCAGTAGGCACAGAAAACTGCATAGGGGTTGACCCCTTAGGCTGACTAGCAGAAACAGGGACTCCTCCAGAGCTTTTGGTACCTATGGGTACTGTACAGTAAATAAAAACATCATTAGGTGACGATCCAAACTCACAATCTTTCTTGGAACAAAAAAGAGCCATTTTTACGTATTTAAATTTAAGAAAAAAAGTTGTTTATAAAACCAAAGAATCAAAAGAATTATAAATACCTCACTTAATTTGACACTGGGATCAAACAATAAAAATGTAGACACACAAAAACACAAAAGTATAAAGGCGCGAAGAGACTGCGAAAGCGAGAGAGCGCGACAGAGTGGCTGTCGCCTGAGCGTGGCTTGCGAAACACAAACAAAATATACACGACAACAGTTGCGACGACAAGAAACGGGAGAGAGATTACAAGAGAGAGAGATTACAGATTATTGGAAACAACAACAAAAGCTATTGAAACAAATGCACCGCAGCTTACAGAAGTTACAATAACAAAATGAACAGGTTAAAAACAGAGTTAGGTTTTGTTAAAATTGCTACAATAAAATAGAACACAAGCACGGCTGGATTATGTTGGACTAAGACACAAATCAAGGCACCAGTAACACAGATATTAATGACAAATTGACAAAAATCACAGAGCACAAGATAAACACAACCGGTCACAAGCGACGCTAAATCGATAAGATCTGATTATAACAACCTATATCATTTAATTTGTTCCTCAACTTCTATCCCTGTACTAAAAACTAAAATCTTAGCTCATTTGCTTTAATCTTGTTGATCTATGTTTTGTCCTGTCTTTATTTGTTCTACGTACCTTCCTCGCGAACCGTATTTGCCCGAAATAAAAATGGGCCCGCGCGTAACAAGCACGTGCTTGGTGTCGTTTGGGCCACTTGTTTGTACTGCTCTTAGTGCATCGACGTTCAACAATATACATATATATATATATATATAAATATATGTGCACCGAAATACGGCTGTTCTTAATTATACCAATTCACTTAAACACAAAATATATATATTAGCCAGAGGCTTGCGACTTCTTCAACGGCTGGTGGAGAGATTCGTCCACTCTAATTGTTCATCATGATTCGCACTTTGTCTATTGATTCGGTTGGTTTAAATATATTTCAATGCATGTTTGAATGCTTCCAATGTTCTTTTTTTGATTTTCACTTTTTATCCAATTGTATTATTTGAGGATATTGGTCTTTGGTTATGCATGAGTTGACTTTAGCTTTGGTTGGCTCGATAAACACATTTATATTGCAACACTACTTTCTCCGACGTATGCTATTGGTCGCTACGCACAGCTGAACAAATTTCAGGAGCATTGAGATCACGGATACTGCGTCCACAAACATCGCAATATGTCGGATTTCGTCCTTATTGTTGATCCTCTCCACGTTCTTTGATGACAATAGCGGCGCTGGTTCGACACATACGATTATTTCGAGCTGCAATTGTGTTCTCCTAAAGGACTGTTGGATATGGTGGCTGGTCCTAATGACAGAAGACTCTGTGGACGGCTGCCCCAGGGAAAGTCGCCGTCCCTCGAAGCTGCCGACTTCCTTCAGCAAGACACCCAAATGGATTATTTTATAAGGTCCCTTATACCAGACTAGAGCTTTTACTTGGCTGCGGGTATGGATCGGATAAACTAGGTGTTCCCACCCAGAATTACTGTTTCTTGATATCTGCTATCTTAGGAGCCAACGGCCGGCTGTTGCCCTTTGCCAGCTACCGGAGTATGGTTACCAATAGGTCGATAGTGGCCGTTGTTCTGGCCACGCGACACCCGAGAATTGCCGAATTGCTTTTTCTTCTGCCTTTACCAGTATGAGTCTAGTTAGTCCCATGCACCCCTCCCTCTGGCTTAAGATTCGTCGTTGTTTCTCTATGTGAATCATTCTATGTGGAGGGCGTACGTAACACAACGCAAAGATCTCGGAATCTTTAAAAGCTATACAATTTTTTTAAACTTTGTAAATTTCCTATATGATCTATACCGATCTAATTGCTAAGAATCGTCCCAATTGCATTGTTATTTTAAGTGTTATAACTCACAAAGATAAAAAGGGTTTGCATGTAGATTCTTGGGCTTCCTGCGCAGCGCAAGTTTGTTTTTAGTAGGGTGCCACACCCACTCTAACGCCCACAAACAAGCCCACCGCACACATTTTGAAATACTTTGTAAAGACTTTGTGCTTATTATCAATAGCCATTTACATGAGAAACATTTTTGAAATCGGACCAGTCATTTAAGGGTTATAACCTTATAATAATAAAATAATCATATGAAGCAAATCAGCTGTTTTGACTAAAACGATGCCAAACCGCTAACGGCGCTATAGGCTAGTTGGCGGTCTAGGCGCTATAGAAGAAAAAGATATGTGGCGCTATAGGCTAGGTGTGTTAGTGAAAAAAGCTAAGTCTCTTTAAGAGTATCTTAATCCCTCTCGCACTCCGCTAAGCTGAGTAACGGGTATCTAATAGTCGAGGCCATCGGCTATAGTGTTTTCTCTTGTTTTTATACCAATTACTCGTAGAGTAAAAGGGTATAATAGATTCGTCGAAAAGTATGCAACAGTCAGAAGGAAGCGTTTCCGACCCCATAAAGTATATATATTCTTGATCATGATCACTAGCCGAGTCGATCTAGCCATGTCTCGGAAACTATAAGAGCTGGGCTATTGGGATTTGGCATGCAGATTCCTGAGCTTCTTGCGCAGCGCAAGTTTGTTTCCACAAGCCTCCCAAACCTATGGCGCCCACAATATTCATGGAAGATAACAAATTGTAACTGAAATGTATTAGTCTCGTCAATACCTATCGATTGATCCAAAAACAAGATTGCCACGCCTACTTTAACGCCCACAAGCCAAGTTAGCCTGTGGCGCACACAGTTTTCATGCTACAAAAAATTTTTAACTGAAATGTATTAGTCTCGTCAATACCTATCGATTGATCCAAAAAAAGTTTGCCACGCCCACTCTAACACCCACAACGCTTAAATTTGTCTACCGCCCACATAACGAAATATTGAGATCGCTGGTGGGTAGCGCATTTCAATCTCGCTTTGCTGCTTGCATATCTCCATTTCCCTTTGGTCCCTTTAGCTGAGTAACGGGTATCTGATAGTCGAGGTACTCGAAATAAAAACTTGGGAACAACCTATGTTTTCAATTTAATAATAAAAATTTGAGAACAATCCCTGGATCTCAGGAGAAATAAGAAACATTACTTCTTTGAGGGATACTGCTTACAATAAATGGAAAAGTTCTCAGAGCATTTTCACTTAGCTTTTACCAGAGCATGGTCTGTGGTTACAACATTGATCAAAACGCTAGGAGTGGGCATTATGAAAAAAGTTTTAACGGTGCGATCTCGTCGAAAAAAACTTTTAAGGAGTTTGAAAATGTTAGGCATTGGATAGACAACAAAACTAGCTGATCATAAGGTCACTTTTCTTCCTGTAAAAAAAGCCAAAAGTTATACCTCTCCTCTAGGGAGAACTGTTTACCAAGTTTGTTTGATAGAGCAGGAGCGCTTTCCTTGCCCACACAAGACTTAGGGGAGTCGGGTTAACAGTCAAGTTAAAGAAGCGATTACCAAACGTGATCTCTTTATTCCTACGTCGCATAATAGCCTTCGAGGCCAGAGTGGCGAAATACATAGGAAAGATTACTTGAGGCTCAGCACAGAGAGCGTAGTTCAGGTTAAAAACAAGGAAGAACGCTATAGTCGAGTACCTCGACTACCAGATACCCTTTACTCAGCTAAAGGGACCAAAGGGAAATAGAGATATGCAAGCAGCAAAGCGAGATTAAAATATGCCACCTACCGGTGGTTGACAGATTTAAGCGTGTTCAGGCCCACTGTCCGGCGAATCTGGACCGGCCCCGCTATCCAGCTGCACCGCTCTCTCGCTCTCCCGCTCTCTCGCTCTCCCGCTCTCCTGCGCTGTTCCCAGCTCCCCTCCGTGAAGTCTCCGCTGCGCTTTGGAGCGCAGAGCGGAGCTTAGACTTAAGTAGTTCAATTTTGGAAATCATATGGAATAAACCGCGGTCGTAAGATAAGTAAAGCTTTTCGTCTTATTAATTTCCAATCTGCAGTCACCCACTCGAAAATATAATTCGTTTGACTTTCTGTACGATTTGTCCAAAATCCAAAATCCTAGTCCGATTAAATCCGACAACGGCAATTAATAAATTACTTCGGCATTTTTTTCTTGGATTTTCCTTTTGCTTAGTGCGGCCATATTGCCAATTTTTTCCGACTCCTTTTTTTAATTGCATTTGGCCGCTCATCCATACTTACATACACATATACAAAATCGAGAAAAAAATCCAAGCTTAGAAAAAATATTGTGCAAATATAAGCCAAGCATACAGTGAGAATTATTAAATTTATAGTGTTCTGCCAATTCAGGCCCCCAAAACATTTCAAGATTTTTCTCACTGTATATCCGCAGCCGCTAAAATACTTGCACATATTTTTTCGTTTTTCCAAATACAGTCCACATACAAATAAATGGAAAACGTCCAACACAACACATACCCCGCCGGCAATAATTATTTAATAAATTTGAAACCTGCGAACATTACATACATACACACATATAATACATACAAATATCTACATACATATCCAAATCTACATACACACAAATATCTATATACATATCCAAATATACATACACAAATATCTACGTACATTCACATATAATTTTAACTCCACCATCCCGTTCCGACTTATTAAAGTTTTCCGTCGGTCATCCGGTTAAAAATAATAAAATAAAAAAAATTACACCAACCGACGTGAAAATTTTTTGGTCATTGTGTTTTATTTACCACCGTCAAACTGTTTAGTATTTTTGTTCCGGTATTTGATATTTACTCCGTAAAATTTATTTATCCAGGGAAAATAATACCAGCACTCCACCGCATCCATATAATCCTCCGTCCACCAATTTTTTTTTGGTATATATCAGTATTTTTCCCTCGGAACATTAAATTAAATTAAAACAATACTCTTATACTAAATAATCAACCAATAGCATCCTCCGTCCACCAATTCGTTTGGTATATTTTAGTACTTTTCCCTCGGAATGTTAAATTAAATTAAAAAAATACTCTAATACGAAATAATCAACCAATAGCTTCCTCCGGTCATTCAGACATTTAAATAGAGGCGAAATAATACAAATACCAGGGACTACATATTAACACATATTTGGTATTTTTTCCCCCTCAATTTATTTCAAACGCAAAAAATACCAGCACTAAAAAACAAATATATACCAAACTTGATCCCAATTACAATATACATATACCAAAAAGGTTAAATATTATGGTATTATTTCTCTACGGGTGATATACGAACTCATCACTCACCGTTCCTAATCCGTATCATTGGGTTTAGTTCCGCAAAGTAACCAGGTCGGTACTGGCTTCCAATTTCTATTTCTCCGATCCACTACTTTTTTTGTCGACACCTCGTTCCACTGTTCAACAAGTGGGCCAGGTTTCCTGTTTATCCGACATAAACAAAGGCGAGCAGATTCTGACCCAAAAAAAAAGGTCATTTCTTTTAAATGTCCGTTGCAAGTGATAACAACAAGTTGTCTATTCCACCTGTCGTAGTCCCAGGCATATCCGTAGATCCGTCAACACCCGAACTAACCGCCAAGACCTCGTCGCCCCGAAAAAGGGTCACCCGTGCAAACGTCAAAATGGCACTAACACCTTCCCAAATTGCTCTAAGCAAATTTATTGAGGTCTCAGATCGGCTGAGTGAGTTTGAATCCAGAACAAACACTCCTTTTCCGATTCCTCCTACTCTGTCCATGCTAAACATCCGCCGCGAAGATATACGCGCGTTATGGGACCGCATCAAGGCAGAATATGATGAATGCACCGGGTGCATAGCAGAAGCCGGAGACAGTGCAGCTGATAGTTTGCCAATTCTCAAAGCTAAATAAGCCTACTGCTATTCCGTTTACGAGAGATGTGGTGCTCAGATCGCGGATATGATAGCCCAGGCTCCCCAAGTTCAAGCTGTTCCTACCCAGACTTATATTTCCTCTGGCTGTCGGCTGCCCCCGTGCGATACCGAGGTTTTCCCTTTAGGGATCTGTTTACGGCCATTTATATAAACAATCCGAGGCTGACGCCAGTCGAAAAACAGTTTCACCTAAATGCCAAAACAAGCGGCGGTGCACACACGATAGTGTCGAACTCCCCCCTTACTGACGACGGCTTTCGCTCAGCTTGAGCTAACCTAACTGAGCGTTTCGAAAACAAGCGGTTGTTAGTAAATAGTCAATTAAAAATACTTTTCAGTGTGCAGTCCGTTAATCAGGAATCTGGGTCAGCTATCCGTGAACTTCAACGTATCATCCAAGGTTGCCTTACGGCTATAGAAATGTCCGGAATTGAAACCGAAAATTGGAATTGCCTCTTAGTGTACATGTGCTCCTCCAAACTTCCTAAGCTCACGCTATCCTTGTGGGAACAGTCCCTGCACAATAAGGCAGAGATTCCGACGTGGCAGGAACTGAACGCCTTCCTTACGGAGCGTCACCGGACCTAAGAAGCCATAGACGACGTACGGCCGTCAGGTTCGAGTCAATCTCTGCCAAAAACATCCGCCCCCACTGCAGCGCCTCGAAGAATAAATTCTTACGAGACAAGGGTAGCACCCAAGCCAAAAGGATGTGACCTTTGTAAGAAGGAAAACTATCCTGTCCGCACATGTGCACGGTTCCTCCACATGACGGTCGACGAGCGGTCGGCATACATAAAGAGGAAGCAGCTGTGTCTGAACTGCTTCGCACGAGGTCATCAGCTGCGTGATTGTGAAATCACTCATAGTTGCTTTACGTGCCATGGCCGCCATCACACCCAACTCCTCCCAATCGCCTTCAAATCCCTCCCCGAGGCCCAGGTCAAGACCAAATACGCCAGTTGCCACCGCTTCCGGGTCTACGGACTTCACAGTCCAAAACAAGGAGAACGCTATAGTCGAGTACCTCGACTATCAGCTACCCGTTACTCAGCTAAATAGAGATATGCAAGTAGCAAAGCGAGACTAAAATGCGCCACCTACCGGCGGTAAACAGATTTAAGCGTTATGGGCGTTAGAGTGGGCGTGGCAAATTTTTTTTGGACCAATCGATAGGTTTTATCGAGACCAATACATTTCAGCTAAAATTTTTTATCTAGCATAAAAATTGTGGGCGTCACAGGTTTTCGCGGTTTGTGGGCGTTAGAGTGGGCGTGGCATATTCGCGTAACAAACTTGCGCTGCGTATAAAGCTACGGAATCTAAATCTCTATCTTTGATAGTTTCCGAGATATCCACGTTCATATTAACGATTTTTTGAAGTTTGTGGGCGGCTTGTGGGCGTTAGGGTGGGCGTGGCAATTTTTTTTTTGGGTCAATCGATAGGTATTGATGAGAACATTACATTTCAGTTAAAATTTTTATTCTAGCATCAAAACTGTAGGAGCCACCGTTTTGGGCGGTTTGTGGGCGTTAGAGTGGGCGCTGCGTAAGAAGCTCAGGAATCTGCACGCCAAATCTCAATAGCCTAGCTCCCATAGTTTCCGAGATCTCAGCGTTCATCCGGACAGACAGACGGACAGACGGACAGACGGACATGGCTAGATCGACTCGGCTAGTGATCCTGATCAAGAATATATATACTTTATGGGGTCGGAAACGCTTCCTTCTGCCTGTTACATACTTTCCGACGAATCTAGTATACCCTTTTACTCTACGAGTAACGGGTATAATTACTTCGCGACGGGGTATAGATCCGTCTTGCTGGGCACCGCACGACGGCCTATGTTCTTCCTCAATTAGCTGGAAACCTCCTATACGCCGGGGGGGGTAGCGGGGTACGTCGGCGCTGGTAGAATGGCGTAGGAGGCGGCGGCGGGAAACTGGCGGCGTCGGCGGGCTGCTGCGCTGGGCTTCGGCGGTTTGCTGCTGGTGCAGTTTGCTGCTGGTGCGGCGGAAAGCGTCTAAGCTGTAGGGGAGAAACCACTCGAAACGCGTACTGCCCCTTGATCGAAAATAAGTACTCGAAAAAAGTTAACTTGTAAAATAGGCGGGGGTACGACCGCGGTTTATTCAGTATGACTTCCAAAATTGAACTACTTAAATCTAAGCTCCGCTCTGCGCTCCAAAGCGCAGCGGAGACTTCACGGAGGGGAGCTGGGAACAGCGCAGGAGAGCGGGAGCGCGAGAGAGCGGGAGAGCGAGAGAGCGGTGCAGCTGGATAGCGGGACCGGTCCAGATTCGCCGGACAGTGGGCCTGAATATTCCGCCCCCCTTGCAATCGCTAGCGTTGCAAAAAAAAAAGGAGACGAAACTTCGGCCAGTCGCCTACGCCTTAAGCCTGCGTACACGCGCCGGAGAGGGTCCACCCGAACACCGTCTTTTGGGCTACTGGCAGTCCCTCGTCCGCGGCACGTCCGCGCCCAGGATTAAGGAAATTGTGGCTGGCCGATGGAAACGCTCATCCGCGAGCGGTAGCTCCTTAAACTTTTTGACGACGCTCTCAC
The DNA here is from genome assembly GCF_043229965.1 of Drosophila suzukii. Lineage (NCBI taxonomy): Eukaryota > Metazoa > Arthropoda > Insecta > Diptera > Drosophilidae > Drosophila > Drosophila suzukii. Next base: position 23,528,053 of record NW_027255896.1, on the reverse strand, counting down.
TGAGCGCTCGGATGGGAGTGCGGATGCGCACGTTCGGCTCGATCTTGAGGACCACCACCAGCTTGATGGCCTCGTCGACCTTCGACCGAATCGTCGCCGTGCAGATGCTGTCTTCGCCCACGTTTGTTGTCGGCAAACGAAACGCGGCGGCCAGGGATGCATCGAATGGGGTGCACGGATCGATGAGTGCGGCGGTGTCGAACGTCTTCTCCCCGGTCTCGACGATCACCAAAGCAGTCGGGAGGACGTTGACGCTATGACGCTGGAGAAGTGCCGCGAGCGACGGAGCTGGTATCGAGGATGCTGAGCGCGGTGGAGGGGCAAGCGTTTGGCGAGTTGGCGGATCTTGCCGGCGCGAACGCTGCGGAGAAGCGGGCTTTTGCTTGGAGCCGGACTTTTTCCGGGAAACAAGTTCGTGCATGTGGAGCATCGTGTGATGGTTCCGGTTGCACGTTCTGCACCGGTCACCGCTACGACAGCTCCCAGTGGAGTGCTCGTGTGCGAGACAGTTCGCGCAGTACTTGTTTATAAGAACTGCCCGCAGCCGCTTCTCTGCGCTCAGCTTTAGGAACCTCTGACACTTCCGAAGAGGATGGATTCCGCGGCAGACTCGGCATCGGTAGGACTGAGTACCTCTCGTACGTCTGCTATCCAATGCCTGAGCGCTACGTGGACGGGGAGCCATTTTCCTGTTTAGAGTGTGGATAAGGAAAAAACAAACAGGGCTGATTAACAATGACGTGGATAATGGCTACGGACTAAGGTGTATAAGAAACGCGGCTCGTTACGAGGTAGTTTTGGACGGCTCTCTTGGAAGAAGATCCACCTTGGTCACTGGACGTTTGACAATGCCGCGTGTCGTACGAATATCGACTACGCGGACATTGCCATCGGCTCCCGGAAAAACGGAGTCTATTCTTCCGAGTCGCCACTCATTTGAGGGTAAATTATCATCCTTAATGACGACCAGATCGCCGACACGCAGATTTTCTGTGGGGACTTGCCACTTGTTGCGCTTGTGGAGCTCCTTAAGGTACTCATCCTTCCATTGTGTGCGGAATTGTTGATGGAGAGACTTTAAGTGCTGCCACCGGTTCAGAATGGACTTGGATTCGCCCTTTACTTCAGGTTCCACTATGGATAGAAGAGGTCCACCAACAAGAAAGTGCCCTGGTGTCAACGATAAGAGATCAGTTGGATCCTCGGACATGGGAGATAGCGGTCTGGTATTCAGACAAGCTTCGATTCTCGCTAGTAGGGTGGACAGCTCTTCAAAGGTGTACTTCCGTGTAGCGGTGGACTTGTAAAATAAGGTCTTGAAGCTCTTGACACCAGCTTCCCATAGGCCTCCCATATGGGGTGCCCCAGGAGGAATGAATTGCCAGGTGAGCTGCTGATGACTATACGCATCGGTCACAGACTCCTTAACGGTTTGCAGAAATTCTCGGGAAAGCACGGTGGAGGCGCCGACGAAGGTCTTTCCATTGTCGGACTGGACTTGGCGAGGACACCCTCTTCTAGAGACGAAACGAGCGAAAGCGGCAAGAAACCTTTCAGTAGTTAAGTCGGATGTAGGCTCTAGATGGATGGCCTTTGTAGAAATACAAACGAAAACCAACATATACCCTTTCGAAATGAGACAAGCTCTTCCGGTATAATTTTTTATATCAAACGGGCCGGCGTAGTCCATCCCTGTGTACGTGAACGGACGGGAAAAAGACACTCGCTCTTGTGGAAAACTTCCCATCATCTGGACTTGCAATCTCTTTTTGTGGATAACGCAGACCTTGCAGGAGTTAACCACTGCCTTCACCAAGTTCTTTGTTCTCGGAACCCAGTATCTGGACCGGGTGAGACGCACCACTAACTGGTTACCACCATGTAACGAAGTGAGATGCGTGAATTTTACCAGAAGTCGCGAGAGTGCACATTCGTACGGCAGGATTATCGGATGTCGTTCATCATACCGCAAACTGTCGGAGGCCGTTACGCGGCCGCATGCCCTGATTAGCCCTTTCTTATCTAGAAAGGGGTTCAGGGAGAGAATCGAACTTGCCGCGGGCATTCTCTGAAGGGCTGGAGGCATTGAAAACCACACGTAACTTGGTGGTTGTACTTTCCGGCTTGAGCACGGCATGATGCGGAAGGTAATAACGGGCAGAATTATGGGTAGGACGGATTTCTTTCATGTGATTGAGGTCGAGATACTCTTGAATCACGGAGTCGTATTTGGCTTTCAGCTGACTCTCCCTCTTTAGGCGTTGCTCGGTTCTTAGGAACTGCGACAACGCGGAGGATCTGGAGTGACCGAGGGCGGATTTTACGTTTTGAGGATCACGAAACGGAAGACTTACGACAAACCTGCCGTTATCGTCTCTCGTAGTCGTTCGGAGAAAATTTTCCTCACATGTCAAATTGGAAGATTTTATCACTTTAACTGGCAGATCCTCCACCTATTTGGTGAGAAGCCTATCCAGGGACGTGTCAACTGTGTGGGAGATTCGTGTGAAAAAAACGGAAATCTGATTTTCCCTTGGAGCAGGAACGGGTCCTATTAGGATCCACCCGAAAATGGTTTCTTGACCGAGGAGAGAGCCACAAATATTTATCTAGCATGAAAACTGTGGGCGTCACAGGTTTGGGCTGTTTGTGGGCGTTAGAGTGGGCGTGGAAAACTTTTTTTTGGGTCAATCGATAGGTATTGATGAGAACAATACATTGCAGCTAAAATTGTTATTCTAGCATCAAAACTGTAGGAGCCACAGTTTTGGACGGTTTGTGGGCGTAAGAGTAAGCGTGGCACATTGCTGAGACAAACTTGCGCTGCGTAAGGAGCTCAGAAATCTGCACGCCAAATCTCAATAGCTTAGCTCTTATAGTTTCCGAGATCTCAGCGTTCATTCGGACAGACGGACATGGCTAGATCGACTCGGCTAGTAATCCTGATCAAGAACATATATACTTTATGGGGTCGGAAACGCTTCCTTCTGCCTGTTACATAATTTCCGACGAATCTAGTATACCTTTTTACTCTACGAGTAACGGGTATACTTACATGTGTGTTTTCAGATTCAAAATTTGGGCAACATTACGGGAACATTACGGCCCCATTGAAAGCACCGAGTTACCTTAAAACAATTGGTAAGCGGACCAATTTACAAATTTGGCGCCTTATAATTCTTCTCGACGTCCGTACATCGTTTAGTTCACCCTTGCCTGAAGCTCGTGAAGATACTCCGTGGATCAGCGCCTTTAGATGTGTTGCTTGATGGCGTTGACCCGACTCCATCGTTGAGAGCAGTTGAGCTTATCATCCTTCGTTGACCAGTCTGGCAATACTGGAAGGAAGTCGTCAGAAAAAAAAATGACCGTGGGTTAGGACGGTCAAATCGATAGAATCCGATACATGTGGGGAGAGCGGGGACGAGATTTGGATTGCCTTAGTTTGAGCAGCGACAGTTAAAAGCTCCTTGAAGGTCGATTCTTATCGTCTTGACAACAGCCTCCCAGAGGTCGCCAAAGTGTGGAGGTATGAAAGTTTTCAAATTCTTTTGTACAATACGATGTAATTTCTTGCTGATTCGTTTTGTCAAAGAGGAAGTCCTTCAAATCCTGAAACTTGAAGCACGCTCCTACGAAATTCGTCGCATTATCGCAAAAATGTCTGAGGGCAGTCCACGCCTGGCGATCATCCGCTCCAGAGCACATGTAGTATGCATGTATCATTATATCGAGTACCCACTGTACCGAGACCAACATTGTGTTACAGTTTACTTAAGCAAATACAAAAGTCCCGGCCGCTAAACTCGTGCGGCCAGCCGAAATATGAATGCGCCTCAGAGCCCAACTTATGGGAAGTGCTAGTGTCAGCATATTCCCATGGCCTGAGTTCAGACACATACAATGAATGCGTGTACAACTTCTCTCGCGCTCTCGCTGCTATCAGCCAAATACATTTGTGCGCATATACTTTGCTGCCAATGTTTGCAGGCAGCGCAGCCGCGAGTAGCTACCCTTCAGTTCCAAAAAAAAAGTTTCACTTGTGAATCACCTTGGGAACCACCTGGGACATGTCCTCGTGCACAAGTGAAGAACAAGTGACGCTCCATATAGAAAATTGTATGGGATGTCCGCATTTTCACAAGTGAAAATTCAAATGAAAATTTTTCGAAGTCCTACGGGATTTCACTTGTTCCTTATACTCATTTTTCGTATGGCCTGTCACGTGCCGGTGACTCGTCCCAAGTGAATCACTTGGGAAAGTCAGAATTTTTCTTTGAGTTTTCACATGTGAAATCACTTGCAAGGGACACGTCCCAAGTGAAACACTTGGGAAAATCAGAATTTTTCCTTGAGTTTTCACTTGTGAAATCACTTGCAAGGGACACGTCCCAAGTGAATCACTTGTGAAAATCAGAATTTTTCCTTGAGTTTTCAATTAAAAAAAATATAGAATTTAATTCATTTCATTTTAATTCATTTTAATTATATGGTACTATTTAGATTTTCAAAAATTGTACAATTATTGTTTCTGTTTTTTTGCTTCGTAAGCTTATTTTTAACGTTAGACATCGCCGTTCTTAAACCTTTGTCCGGATCCTCTGAATCCTTGGCCAACGCTCCTGAAAAAACATATGTTTAAAAAATGCGTTTTATTTGTTTAATTGTATATTTACCTTTTATAGCTTGTTGCAGAATTTTTATTGGCACAAAACATTTCGTCATCCACTTTCGGCTAACGGAACCCATTGAATACCTTCAAAATTTACGTACTTTAAACTAAGATCAATGCACAACATCTTAAACTTAATGTAGCACTTACCTGACTTTATTATATTACCTAAACGATTAAAGTAACTCTGCTGCGCACCATTAAAATGGATGCTTCCCTTTCAATCACTCAAACAGAATGCACCAAGTCTTCTCACCCCTTTACTAGATTTCTTTTGTTTTCTCTTCGCTGTTGGCGCGTGCCACTGCACCTATACCCTTTCTAAAGTAAAATATATCCGACTATATAGTTTTTACTTCTTGAGTAAAAAATACAATACGATTTTTTTTTAAATGTTAATCCTTAAATGTTTTAAATACTTAAATCAATTTTAACGGACTAAATTTCTATAACTTAACTATAAAATTATATTGTAATAAGAATGTATAATAAGTAAAAATAACATTATAAGTAAATTCAATTTACTAAATTTTACTATAATCAAATAGTTTACTTTTATAAAACAATATTAGTTGTTTTTTTCGATTCACAATAATGCTCCTAAAATATTAGGGCATTCACATGTCGCTTCTCCACGAATATTTTTCCGCCGAAATATTAGTCGCTAGCCGAGCATAACGGAGAGACGCAAAAAAAAATAACGGACCAACCGAAATTTGTCTCTGCGAGCGCGGAGTGCAGGCAGATTATAAGACAAGAAAGAGAGGGAAATATCCGAATATCTGCCTCTCTTTGTTGCACGATCGTTTTCGTGGGCAGTCTTCTACGCTGCGCCGACTGCTCTGCTGACGTCAACAGCGGCACAGCGTTTTAGGCACAAAAAAAAAAACAAAAAAAGCTTTTTGCCTTGAGCCATGTCACCGCGTCCCTACTGCAGAACTGAAGGGTAGTTGTAAATCACTCTGATTTTGACTATCAAATAATAAAGATCTTCGCGTGGCCGTTGGCAACTGAGACCCAATTTATGGACTTTTTCTGGGTTTAACATTTATTCTACTAACGACAATCAGAAACAAAACAAAGTTGAAAGTTGAAGAAACGCGAGGAAAGCTAAAAGAAAGCACACCAAGCAATTATAAAAATTATATAAGTTTGCCGCTACATACACTTGTGTAAAAGAAGTGAAACAATGTGTGTCTATTGTGTCTAGTAAGACAGAAAGGAGACAAATACAAACAAAAGACTAGACTAAAAAAAAATTGCAACAAAAATTAAAGAAAATGGTTATGGTACCGATTGTACAACAAATAAATGTTCGAGAAATGCAAATGCTGATGAGAGACTCAACTGGTCAGAAGGAAGAGCAAGCGCCTACGAATTCAAAATAAAACAATTACTGCCTGTGCGACGACCAGCACCGGCGCCGTCTAAACCCATGGGCCAAACAATATAAAATAAAACTGAATAAAAGCAATCACTACCTGTGCGAGGACGAGCACCGGCGCCGCCTAAGCCCAAAGGCCAAGGACAACTATAACAGGATACAAAAGTGTGGGAGGCATGGCAAATCCTCATACACCTACGATGGAAATCTAACGAGCATGAACGTCGACGTGCCCCACCAGAGAATACACTGGAGAAGGAGAAGCATGTGCAGCCAGTACCGGCCACGTTCGGCGCGCCAAGCCGGACCCTGGAAAAGTGAACCGACAGCGCTTCCAAGAGCGCACATTTTAATTTTTTTTTTTATATTTAGATACATCAGCGATGCAAAAAATTATAATAAACACAAATTTTACAGACCAGGCAGTTTCTAGCTGCGGGTGTTAATTTTTTTTACCTAGGTAGGGATACATGTCAAAATTTATATATACCCTCAGAAAATTAAAAAAAAAATTAATTAAAAATATATAAATGCCTAAAACAAAAATGACAATAAGAAAAAAGGAGAGGAGGTTAGAAAAACTTCCTAAATTTAAAAATAAAAGAATTAAATAGGTAGCTATATGCTGATAAAACTACCCCAGTACCCTGGGATGAAAACGTAGAAATTAAGAAAGAATTAGAGAACACGTATGGGGAATTAGATGCTTATAAAAATAAAAAAGATATGAAAGAAGCAAGAAAACCAAAGTGCCCTGCAGATTGTAAAGGGCCTTTTGAAAACACAGCTTGCGAGTATACGTGTCATAACAATAATAAAGATATGAAAAAAAAAACTTAATATGAATGGATATTTTTTTAATGAAAAGTAACGCAATATCTAAAACAGATTTTGAATACGTTACAGATATAATACCCAAAATTTGTTTAATTGATACTAAAACAGTGGCCACTGCCAATGTAATTAATAAAATCGAATTAAAAACTATTGATACCGATTTAACAAACATATTATTATCAATAATTGTTTTTATTATGAGTGCATACATTTTGTATAAAGCCTATATGTACCACAATAAGTGTGTATCAAAAAATGCTATAAGCAGCAGCCAGGGCAACGATCTGGATAAGATTTAAATTCATAAAGCACAAACAATTAATATAAAAATATGTTTCAAAATAAAAATAAAATACAAAATTTGTATATTTATGCAGAGACATACTAAAAAAAATAAGAGAATTAAAATTTTGAAAAGAAATAAAAATTATTAACAACTTAAATTGAATACTACAGATTGCATCAGAATTACTATAGCCAATCAACCAAATTTTGAGAATAGGGTATTAGCCACACTTAGAAACAGAGCAGAGCCCCTATCAATTTTAGAATTTGAAGACCAATATATAAAAAGGTACGACCTAGCTTTTTTTCCGCTTATTCATTGCAGCGGTACGCAAAAAGCAATAGTACTGTCAACAGTAAGAAACGGTAAAGTATTCTGGGAAGTAGACATACACCCAGTGCTAGGACACATAAATGTGCTAAAAATGATGCACATTTAATACAAAAAAAAATAAAAATAAATAAATTAGTATGGAATGGGAGCAATTAACTCTCCAAATATGAGAATTAAAGGACACATTTGACAAGTCTTACAAATTTATAAGCCAAAATAGGCCAACACATAAAGACACAATTAATACACATGCAAAGATTCTTGTAGATCATTTCAATACTGCAAGAACTTTAGTACATGAAATAAATTAAACGAATTGGTCAAAATTATCTAAATTATTGATGAAGTTACGTACAAATCAAATAAATGTCAAGGATAGGTATAATTTAAATATATCGATACCGACAATTTTAAATACCCCTTTGACAATAGATAAAGAAATAGACCTAACGGAAAATAAAGATTTCGATTCGAGCGAAGGAATCCATCTATCTACATGATCTAACAATTCCTGCAGATATAACAGTAACAGAAGCAGGAGAAGAAGATGATATAGGATCAGATGTATGTGTGCCAGACATAAAAGAAAACATAATGGCAGATCCAGCAGCCCAAAGGGCATATGTAAAAGATATCTCGAATGCCATCCCGGAGTTTAACGGGCAAAAGATACATCTTCAAAGATTCATAACAGCATTGAAGTTGGTTTACTTGACGAAAGGAACATTCGAAAATTGGGCTGTAGAAGTCACTAAATCCAAAATTATAGGATCTACACTATACAAAGTACAGAATGAAACAACAATAAATTCAAAAATGAAGAAATTGCAAGACACTATAGTCGGCGAAACATCCGACGTAGTCAAAGCCAAAATGGCGAAAAAAAGCCAGAAAGGAAAAACAGACGAGAAATTTAAAGAAGCCATTACCACAGTGGTTAAAAATTGTGAGCATGGCCGCCTAAAAGCAGTTTTAGAGGCAGGCAACTTCACAACTATGAATGAAGCCGTCACTAAGTACATACAATGCAGTACTGAAATGACAGGCAATGAAAATTCAATACTGTACACACAAAGAGGAAACAGCTATCGCGGTAGCAATTTCAGAAACAATTACCGCGGTAGGGGCAATAACCGAGGTAATTATCAGCATAACGGATATTACCAATATAATATGGATACAACCAAAATAACAGTTATAACCGAAACTTTAATAATCAGACCAACAACAATTATAGAGGTCGTGGTTATTATAGAGGAACCAACCGTGATGGAAACCAAAAACAACAGATGTCCGCGCCAAGGAGGTGCTACTGTTAGTGTTAGTGGTTAACAGACGAGAGCAGTTACGTCCAGATGGTCTCTCATCTCGCTCTCGGACTGTTAACAGTCTCCACCCCCGCTCTCCTAACATTAGAGTTAAGTACAAGCTGTAAGTTCTAAGTTACCATTGAAAGAAAGCACACGCAGCGGCTAATAAAGTGAAGTTCCCAGTGAAGCGAAGACCAAGTCATTTTCTGTGCCCTGAAGCATATTTCTTCCAGGAAAGTCCCCAACACAAGCTTGAGGAACCCAGGAAAGCCGCCACCCTCCAGTTCATGGTCCTTCGAGCCGGATATTTCCAACAGTTTACGAGTTCCAGCGTTCAGCGGCGGAGTTTTCCGAGTTCTTCAAAAAATCCAAGATAAGTACGAATATTCCATATTTCCATTGCCGATATTTCCCAGGAACCCAATTTTCTTATATCTGTCTGATCGACCATTTCCATTGTGCATACGATCGCCATATTCCGGCTTATTTTTCGTATTTGCCATTTCCATTCGTATTCATATAAACATACATTCTATTCGCGTTGCACCCTGCAACATTTCTACAGCGACATTTATAACATAGTTTACATTATTTCCAATTTCCAAAATTATTACAAATTACAAATTTAAAATTGCAATTTACACACATATATTTCCGAGTTCCCACAAACACACAAATCATACGCCCATACATACACACATATAACCCTGATGCACGCTTATTAATGTTCGTACATATGCCTGGCCATCCCAACATATGTACATAAGGGAAAAATTCACGTAGCGTAACGTAAGGCAACGTAAGCACGGTAACCCACGTACCTTCTTTCGCGGTACACCCTACAAACATTTCGAAAGCGACATTTACAATACAGTCCACACACGATACGCCTTTCAAGAATTTGCATGATATTTATTTCAGCAGCGCTAATTCGCACACACCGGCGGCTCACATCCATTAAATAAAAATAAATAAATACTTTTTTTCCAAGCCGTGACGGTGCGAAATATATATTTATTTTCCTACTCCTAGCGCTCATTTCCGCATCACAGCAAACAACTGCAAATATCTTGCAGAACATTTGTTCCGAGTTCTCGTTATTTCTTCGCACATCAAGTAGTTGATGTGCGACTGTTCCGTTTCCACATATTCCAAAAGTATACCGGAGCTGTAACGCTAATAGCGAGCACAAGCGGACCGCTTGAAATTGCCATAACGGGAAAACGGAGCAGCCACCGCGAAATATTAATTTTTTTTTTGATTTTTAAAATCAAAATAAATTAATTCCATACGATTTTTCGTCGTTCTTTTTTCTCTTGGAATCCAATCCGGTGATCCGCAACAGTGTGACCACACTCCAGGACAGACTTTTCCGGGTGGGTCTAATTTTTACAACGCAAACAAGGGCGGTCCAGATAATTTGAGTTCTGGAATGCCAGGTACAAGCCCAGTAGCCCCAAAGTCGATCACAAAGGCAAAGAGCGAAACATCCTTAGCCACCAAGAAGACGACAAGAAGCTGTCTGTTCCTACGAGCAATCAGAATCGATCGTCTCTGAGTCCGCTCACGCCAAAGGTTAGGCCACAAATCCAGACCAAGTCCGTAAAGTCGCTAGCAACTCGTTTTCAGGAAAAAATGAGTAACGAAATTGCATTTGCAGCCCTCGCGCGGTTCATCACGGTGTCCGACCGTATGAGCCAATTAAGAAACTCCAGGGTCATCATCTCCGTCCGTCCACACCTGCAAAGTCCGTAAGGAACAAGTCCGCTCACTCTGGGACAAAGCCGAGAAAGAATTTGAAGCGTGTTTAGACACGATTTACAGCATTACGACTGAAGGGGCGGAAGAGATTCTGGCGACTCTGCACCCAAAATATGAATATTGCTATTCGGTGTACGAGGAGCTAGCGGTTCAGCTCAGTGAGCTTATCGACCGAGCCAAATCTCAGCATCCGCCCACGAGCACCAATAATCAGTCCACTTACAGTCCGTCTGGGTGCCGGTTACCGCCATGCGATACTGAAGTATTCGAAGGGGACTCTTAAATGGCCAACATTTAGGGATCTTTTTACAGCAGCTTATGTCAACAATTCTAAGTTGACATCCGTCGAAAAACTTTTTCATCTCAACGCTAAAACTAGCGGCGAGGCTAAGGCAATCGTAGCCCAGTCGCCTCATGGGCCGCGCTTCGATACCGTTTCGTATATAAGAGACTGCTAGTAAACAGCCAACTCAAACTCTTTTTTAATTTGAGTTCCGTAAGTTCTGAATCTGGCCAGGCTCTGAAAGACCTACAGAGCACAATCCAAGGGTGTTTGATAGCGCTGTCTCATTCCAACATTTCCACAGAGAACTGGGACTATCTCCTGGTATTCCTGTGCGCCAGCAGATTACCAAAACTGACCCTCTCCTTATGGGAGCAGTCCCTTTCATTCAAGTCCGACATTCCGACCTGGGATGAAATGAACACGTTTCTTAGCGACCGGTACCGAACGCTTGAGGCGGTTGAGGATAACGCTAAGAGTCAACCCGTTTCCAGGAAGCTCAACTCCTTCGAAGCTAAGGTGACCACACAACCAAAGAATTCCGACCTGTGCTCAAAAGAGAGTCATCCAAGTGCGCTTATGCCAGCATTTTCTTCAGTTGTCTGTGGATGTCTGTGGATGCGAACGAACTACATCAAAAAAAGCAGCTTTGCCTAAATTGTTTCGCGAGATGCCACCAGCAACGTGAATGTACTAGCACTCACAGCTGTTTCACATGTCGAGCGCGGCATCATACACTGTTGCATAATGGCAACCACAATTCCCAATCAACTTCCGCAATTAGTTATTCAGCAGGCCCACAAAATCCAGCTGTACAGGGGGCCGCCACCGGTTCAGAAAATCTGCCCCTTGTGCAGAACTGTTTAGCAACCAGTGCTAGAGCGGTTTTGCTAGGCACGAGATGCGTTGATTTATTTACATGCCATTCCCCTGGCAGATCCAACATTTTTAGAGAGTTCCCAGATAGATGTTCTGATCGGAGCCGACATTTTACCGTCCGTGTTGCTGAGCGGCATGCGCACAAACATTTGCGGTTCTCTCCTAGGTCAGGAAACTATTTTCGACTGGGTGCTTACAGACCCAGTTGGTAGTACATCTAGCCAAAATCGGGTGTCAGCTTTCACGACCCAGATAACCGAAACGAGTGACGGGGGCTTGGATAAACTTGTCACTAAGTTTTGGGAGGTGGAGAACATACCAACTAAGAGGTTAAAAGAATCCGATTCCTATTGCGAGAGCAACTTTCTCCAAACCACCACTAGAGACGCAAGCGATAGATACGTGCTAACTTTACCGTTTCGCGAACCCGAAAATTTCGGATCCAAATTGGGGCACTCGCGATCCATTGCCCTAGATCAGTTTCTTAGAAACGAAAACCGTTTTAAAAGAGACTTTCCATTAAAAGAGCAATATGACTCAGTCATTCAAGAGTATTTGGATCTGGGTCACATGAGAGAAGTCCCCCCGTCTTACGATTCTCCAAGCTATTATCTTCCACACCAAGCGGTGGTCAAACCTGAGAGCACCACCACCAAACTTCGCGTGGTATTCAATGCTTCTAGCCCTTCAGCAAATGGGACAAGCTTGAACGACATTCTTCATGCTGGTCCAGTCCTACAATCTGATTTAACCTTTCAGATCTTGAAATGGCGTTATTTCCAATACGTGTTCAGTGCAAACATTACAAAGATGTACCGTCAGATCTAGGTCGATCCCAAGCATACGCCAAAGAATTTTATTCCGGAATAAAGAAGGAGAAGTAAGCGATTTCAAACTAAAAACCGTCACCTTTGGTGTCAACTGTGCACATTTTCTGGTACTCCGCGTACTCAAACTATTGGCCGATGACGTAGAAAAGGACTTCCCTAAAGCAAGCCATATTGTTCGGCTTTTTATGTACGTAGAGGACGTTCTGGCAGGGGCCAATTCCATTCAAGAGGCTCAACTTGCGATCAGCGAGCTTCACCACGCTTTTAACCGCGCTGGGTTCCCATTGAGCAAGTGGACAGCTAATCAGGAGAGCATACTCGATGATATCCTAAACGAGCATCTACTCCACGACGACTTTTGTGACCTTAATTCCGAAAGTTTTGCCAGAACACATGGTGTTCGGTGGAATGCGACCTCGGATGAGTTCTATTTGGTCCGACCGCCAGTTTTGATTGAATCTACTTATACGAAGAGAGAGGTTCTTTCCCAAATCGCGAAACTTTTTGACCCAGCCGGATGGCTGTCCCCGTTTATTGTCCGCTCAAAAATCTTTATGCAAGAGATTTGATTGCAAGAGTTGGGCTGGGATGAAAATATCCCCACAGAAATGAATCAAAGATGGCAAGAAGGGGCCCAGCTGATCGGCCTACCAAGGAAGAGGTCCGAGAAGCTGAAAGAGCCCTTATTCTATATGCTCAGCGGGAGAAATATACCCAAGAGCTTAAATTCCTAAACGATAAGCGTCCAATTCCAGTTTCCAGCCCGATAGCCAACCTGTTTTCATTTCTAGACCAGCGAGGCCTGTTAAGGGCATGTGGTCGCATTACAGCCTCAACGGCCCTTCAGTATGACGAGCGGCTTCCTATTATACTGCCATACAACTGTCGACTAGCTCGTCTGCTCGTCCTTTTTTCACACCAATTTCCCTGCATGGCGTCAACCAACTAGTGGTACGTCTCATCCGATCGAAATATTGGATTCCTAAAATCAAGAATCTGGTAAAAGCTGTGCTTAAGTCCTGCAAGATGTGCACTATTCACAAGAAGTGAGTACAGACGCAATTGATGGGCGATCTTCCTACCAATCGCCATGCCATTTACATATACTGGCATTGATTATGCAGGCCCGTTTGAGATAAAAAACTATACAGGCAGAGCATGCCTTATTACCAAGGGATATGTAGCGAGAAGAGGTTGTCCTCAGCGGGTCAATTCGGATAATGGCAAAACCTTTGTGGGGGCAGCGACTCTACTTTCTCGGGATTTCATGCAGACGATCAAGGAGTGATACCTATAGCTATCGGGGAATTTTGTGGCGGTTCATTCCTTCAGGAGCTCCACATATGGGAGGATTGTGGGAGGCTGGAGTGAAAAGCTTCAACGCACTTTTCTACAAGTCGACGTCAAGTCGGAAGTACACGTTTGAAGAGTAGTCAACTCTTCTAGCCAAAGTTGAAGCATGCCTCAATTCCAGGCCGCTGTCTCCCATGTCCGAAAATCCTTCTGAGTTGTTGGCATTGACGCCACGCCACTTTCTGATTGCGGGTCCGTTGCTTTCCACATCTGAACCCAAAGTTAAGGGCGAAGCTAAGTCGATTATAAATCGCTGGCAACACTTAAAGGCCCTGCATCAGCAGTTCAGTTCGCGATGGAAAGAGGAGTACTTAAAGGAACTTCACAAGCGCAATAAGTGGCAGAATCCTTCCAGAGATATCCAAGTCGATGATATGGTGGTCGTCAAAGAAGACAATATGCCATCAAACGACTGGCGGCTCGGCAGAGTTGTATCTGTCTTTCCAGGGGCCGATAGTAGAGTTCGCGTAGTCGAAATCCTTACCGCTCGAGGGACTATAACGCGTCCCATCCACAAGCTAGTACTTCTTCCTATGGAGACCAAGGCAACCTCCGCTTTTCCACAATAGTGCCTTATCTTTTTTTATTAAAGCATTAAAACCATGGCCATGTCCGCGCCAAGAAGGCGCTACTGTCCAGATGGTCTCATCTCGCTCTCGGACTGTTAACAGTCTCCACCACGCTCTCCTAACATTAGAGCTAAGTACCAGCTGTAAGTTCTGAGTTACCATAGAAAGAAAGCACACGCAGTGGCTAATAAAGTGAAGTTCCAAATGAAACGGAGACCAAGTCATTTTCTGTGCCCCGAAGCATATTTCTTCCAGGAAAGTCCCCAACACAAGCTTGAGGAATCCAGGAAAGCCGCCACCCACCAGTTCAAACAACAATACAAATACGAATACCAACAGACAGAACAATAAAAATGTCCGACAGGTACAAACAACGTCGGAAAACCAATAAAGATCCTTAAGATACAAAAAACCCAGTAAAGCATACGGTTCATACTATCAATCTTAATTTCAATCTTTTCGTTTTTCTTAAAAATGAACACACAAATAAATGATATACATTATTAGTTGATACAGGTGCAGACATCTCTTTAATAAAAGAAACTTCGGACTCATTTAACAATGTTGATTATAAAAATATTACCCAAGTATCAGGTGTTGGTGAAGAAACAACCAACTCAAAGGGATTATTATCAATAGAACTTCTTTCAAGCAACTATGCTATACCGCATAATTATACCCGTTACTCTTAGACTAATAGGTTATACTAGATTCGTCGGAAAGTATGTAACAGGCAGAAGGAAGCGTTTCCGACCCCATAAAGTATATATATTCTTGATCAGGATCACTAGCCGAGTCGATCTAGCCATATCTGTCTGTCCGTCTGTCCGACTGTCCGTCTGTCCGTCTGTCCGACTATCCGTCTGTCCGTCTGTCCTTCTGTCCGTCTGTCTGTCCGTCCGGATGAACGCTGAGGTCTAGGAAACTATAAGAGCTAGGCTATTAATATTTGGCGTGCAGATTCCTAAGCTTCTTACGCAGCGCAAGTTTGTTTTAGCAAAGTGTCACGCCCACAAACCGCCAAAAACTGTGGCTCCTACAGTTTTGATGCTAGAATAATAATTTTAACTGAAATGTCTTGTTCTCATCAATACCTATCGATTGACCCAAAAAAAAAAAATTTCCACGCCCACTCTAACGACCATAACGCTTAAATCGGTCTACCGCCGGTAGGTGGCGCATTTTAATCTCGCTTTGCTGCTTGCATATCTCCATTTCCCTTTGGTCCCTTTAGCTGAGTAACGGGTATCTGATAGTCGAGGTACTCGACTATAGCGTTCTTCCTTGTTTTCTTATAGTAACATCAAATTTACCTGTTTCATGTGATGGAATTATAGGCAAAGATTTCATCGAGTGGCTCATACTGAGACCAGATAACCTCTATAATCCGATTCATATTCCAATAATTTTACAATTCTACTAAACCCGAAGTAGTCCGAAAAATTGCTATAAATTCAGCAACCAGGTATATACAAGTATTAATACCAAACTAAGAAATCCAAAATTGTGTATTCATTGAATATTCCATTGCAGATTCTAGAAACACTTTTGTCCGAATTTTTAATACAACTGACAAAACTGCAATCATTCAAATAAATACACTGAAAGTTGAACCACTGGATGATTACGACATAACTAAATCTAAAAAAAATGTAAACAAAGAAGAAATTTTAGACAAACTGAACAAAAAATTTCCACCTCAATTCAAGGATCTACTTAACGAATTATGCACGAAATACACAGATATATTCGGAAAAGAATCCGAATCGATATCAACTAATAATTTTTACAAACATTAAATAAGCATGAAAAATGATGAACCATTATACATAAAGAATTATAGAATTCCCCACAGTCAAAAAGACGAAGTAGGAAAAACAAGTAGAGAAATTAATGAAAGACAAAATAGTAGAACCTTCAGTTTCTGAATACATCAGTCCATTATTAATCGTCCCGAAAAAATAATTACCAAATTGCGATAATAAAAGATGGCGTTTAGTAATTGATTACCGCCAAATTAACAAAAAATGTTATCAGATAAATTTTTACTACCAAGAATAGACGACATTCTTGACCAATGTGGTAGAGCTAAATACTTTTCATGTTTAGATCTGATATCAGGATTTCTTCAAATAGAACTCGAAGAAACGTCTAGAAATATAACGTCCTTTTCCACGAGCAATGGATTCTATCGCATCACGCGATTACCTTATGGTTTAAAAATAGCGCCAAATTCTTTCCAAAGATTGATGACAATGGTATTTTTAGGTATTGAACCTTCACAGGCATTCTTGTATATGGATGACCTAATTGTCATCGGTTGTTCAAAAAAACATATGATTAAAAATCTTACAAACGTTTTTAATTTATGCAGGAAGCACAACCTTAAATTGCACCCAGAAAAGTTCACATTTTTCAGACACGAAGTGACCTTCCTTGGACACAAGTGTACTGACAAAGGTATTTTGCCAGACAATAAAAAATACGATGTAATATAAAAATACCCAGTCCCAACGGACGCAGACAGCGCTAGAATGTTCGTTGCATTTTGCAAATACTACAGACGTTTTATTAAAAAAATTTCCGATTACTCACGACACATAACTAGATTATGTTAAAAGAACCTTAAATTCAAATGGACAGATGAATGTCTAAACGCTTTCAAATACCTTAAAATTCAATTGATAAAACCTACACTACTACAATATGCATATATCAATAAAGAATTTTGGAGAACAACAGATGCAAGCAAACAAGCGTGTGGAGCTGTTCTTACTCAAGATTACAACAAACACAGCTACCAGTAGCCTATGCATCAAGATCATTTACTTAAGGTGAAAGCAACAAAAATACAACAAAACAAGAGTTAGTAGCTATCCACTAGGCGATAAATCATTTTCGACCATATATTTATGGAAGATCCTTCACAGTAAAAACAGACCATAGGCCATTAAATTACTTATTTTCAATGACAAACCTGAGATCAAAACTAACACGAATGAGATTAGACTTAGAAGAATATGATTTCACTGTGGAATCAGTCGTCATCTAGCTTTCATTGCGCTTAGACGTGCTCAAAATTTTCGCTATGTTACTTCCCCGCTGTCCCGAGTGCAATACCGATGTTACATTGGCCCAGCTTCGCGCTTCGGATGCTGTTCGCTGCCCTTCTTTGTGCCGTCGCGCCTATCATACTTCTTGCGTAGCCCTACCGGACGATGTGCTCAAACTCTTATTAAATCCAAATATACTGTGGCAATGTGATAGCTGTGTGGTTGCGAATGATTCGCATTCTAAAATCGATAAATTCGATGATAAATTTAAAGCCCTGGAGCGCTTATATCATCATAATAAAATCTTGGAGGCGTTCCCCCCTAAAGATGATGCATTGAATCAGAATGTAAATCCCAAGAATCGTCTACCGAGGCCTACCAGCGTAGCTGCAGCTCCCCAGTCATATGCGGCTACTGCTGCTACGGCTTCCGCGGTCGTTGACCCTTCTAATCATGCTCTGGATATTGAGAGAGGAAATTTCATACAAGTTCGAAATAAGAGGAGAAGGAACAACAACAAGCCCAATAAACATGTTGTTGGAGTGGCTCCTAATGCCGAAGATCTTCATGTTTTGCCGACCAAGAAATTTTGCATGTCGGAAAGTTTGCAACTGATACAGAGCCGAATACTGTTTTAAAATATGTGTCCACCAAGCTTAAAGTTTGTAAATTTCAAGCTTGGTATCCCCGATCAGCTTTACGATACAGTCTTCAAAAACGATTTCTGGCCGAACTCAGTTAAGGTCAAAAGATTTATTCATAGAGAACGGGCCATTGTGGTAGGGGATGGAATCTTATCTAATTTGCCGGAGCCTGGTTAAACTTCATCCTCAATTCAGCCATCAAAAAACCCCTAGTGTTCGACGCCACTGGCGTCGATACTTTTGCGGGACATCGGCTGCAAGCCTTTCCTCATTTGTCGGAGTCGCTTTCGCAACAACATCGGCAGCTGCTTACCTTTCTCACTGCCCTCTCTTCATCTTCTGACTCTCTCCTAACGCACCATCGACAACATCAGCCGGAGCTTTTGTTGTCCACTTTGTGCAACATTCGCCGTCCGCCTGGCTCGGATTTCGGCGCGCTCCTCGGAGTTGCGCTCACATAATTTTCCGTTGCTCTCCTGATGCTTCATCAACAACATCTGCCGGAGCTTTTGTTGTTTGCTTTGCGCGACATTCGCTGTCCACCTAGTTCTAATATCGGCGCGCTCCTCGGAGTTGCGCTCTCATCATCTTGCGCCTCTCTCCCGTTGCACCATCAACAACATCAGCTGGAGCTTTTGTTGTCCGCAGAGAGTCTCAGAGTGCTCTCTCTGAAGGTGCTCTCCGGAGATGCTTTCGCCATCAACAACAACAATGGACTGCGGCAGCTGTAGTACGTTCTCGCTCATTATTACCAGTAGTGGATTCACCTGCGTGCAGTTATATTTTGAATGCTAATGTTGACTGCCCACCTAATATTTGGAGCGCCGATCACCAGCCTATTCGTATCCGTACCACTACCTTGCTGAAGAATCTTACAAATAATTTATTTAATTATGATAAAATCCCAGCGATGAGCTTCTTAGTATGGGATTAGTCCAGACTTAAATAAGCTTCTAAATCTAATTTTTGTACACCCTGATTTATGCCTTACTTTATGTTGCAGCGATAATCCTCTAGCTGCGTGTGATGCTCATCAGAAGCTCCTATTAATCTTAACTACTTGTTATATTTTCTCACCAAATAATTCTCGCTTGCCTCTTACCTATATTATTTCTAGCACTTTAGATTCTATCCGTAGTGATATTTCTAATATCAGATGGGCGGAAGTCCTCTCGCATGCGGATGTGAATACAACCTATGAAGTTTTTATATCTTTTTTCTCTGCTATTAAAGGCAGATACGCTAAAACTAGAGTTCAAAGTTCTTATAGACTACCATGGTAATCACAAGGACTAAAAAAATACAAAAATCTCCGAAATAAATTCTATAAGCGCTACATAGAAAGCGGTGATGCTGCTGACTTTGATCGGTACAAACAACAAGCGTGAGTTTGAGTTCCTCAATAAATTCTTATACAGCCAATATATTGCTGATATAGAGTGTAAACTAACTACCAATCCTAAAGCATTCTGGCACTTTGTCAATTCTAAACGAACAACCTCCTACTTTCCTTCCCATATGTCATATGAAAGTCTTTCAGCTTCTTCAGATATTGGGGTCGCTAATCTATTTGCCAAGTACTTTGCATCTAACTTTGAGCCGAGCTCGCTGTGGAATGACGATGATTCACTCAGTGCCATTGCCACGATGCTAAATATTGGGTGCTTAGATGTTACTGATTTGGACTGTCATATGGCGGCTGAGAGTTTTATCGACTCAGGAAAATTAGACTGCGATGGCCTTTCTACATTTATTTCGAAAAACTGTATACTGTTCTTTCCACTGGCGTATTTACGCATAGATGGAAACTTTCCACAGTTTCTACTATATTCAAGTCTGGTTAAAAAAATTTTGCTTCAAATTATAGGCCAATTGTCTCAAAAATGTTTGAACGAATTATAGCTAAGCAGCTAACTTTTCTTGCTGGTCGGATCATCAGTCCTAACCAACATGGTTTTATGCCTGGAAGGTCAACTACCCCTAACTTAGCTACGTTTAACCTTTTTTGCATCCACTCGTTCATCAGTCATCATCAAGTTGATGTAGTCTACACCGACTTCGCCAAAGCATTTGAAAAAGTCTCCCATAATGCTTTATTGGCAAAATTGCAGAAACTGGGATTTCATTCATCAATATTAAATTGGTTTAACTCTTATTTAGATGGGCGGATTTATTTAGTAGAGTGCAATGGTGTTTTCTCAAACCCGTATGTGGCTACTTCTGGCCTTCCTCAGGGAAGTGCATTGGGTCCGTTTCTATTCATCATCTTCATTAATGATTTAAGCTATTGCATAACAAATTCTGAATTCCTGTTGTTTGTGTGTGAATTCAATCTCCGATAGTGAACTTCTTCAAAATGACCTTGAAAAGGTGGGAAATTTGTGTTCTCGTAATAAGTTGCCTCTGAACGTGTCAAAATGTTTCTACGTTAGGTACAGCAAACGATTAATTAATGTCCTGAGCTCGTATTCCATTAGTTCCCATGTTCTTTTCTTAAGAAATGAATCACTGGACCTAGGAGTTATGTTTGATACTAAATTTACTTTCATTGATCACATAAATTAAATAATTCCAAAGGCATACGCTATGTATGGTTTTGTAAAACGAAATTCCATGCAATTTAAAGATCCGTACACGAAACTAAGCCTATTTTCTTCGTTCATTAGGTCCAGATTGGAATATGCTTCGTTTGTCTGGAGTCCGACTGGTACTACACACATCAATCGTATTGAGCGTGTTCAAAAAAAATTCCTATCTTTTGCCC
This sequence comes from Drosophila suzukii, assembly GCF_043229965.1. Classification (NCBI taxonomy): domain Eukaryota; kingdom Metazoa; phylum Arthropoda; class Insecta; order Diptera; family Drosophilidae; genus Drosophila; species Drosophila suzukii. The sequence goes on along the minus strand of NW_027255896.1, from coordinate 23,507,095 downwards.
TTCTTTCTCTAAACTTTAAGGACCCGGTTCCCTCTTACTCTGCGAAATGTCGTCTTGTGCACCTTTCTTCCCTACAAGATCGTAGAACAACTAGCGCACTAGTTTTTATTTGTGACCTGCTGTCCTCCAAAATAGACTGCCCTGCATTGCTGAGTAGCATAGGCTTTTCCGTACCTGGTAGGTCTTTAAGGTCATTTCAACCTTTTTTTATTCCGGCCTATAGAGCTAACTATGCTTTTAATGAGCCTCTGTGTAGAGCCTTGTTCTACTGGCACAAACTTCCATCTCACATGCGGCTGGACCCATGCTCCCCCAGGGAATTAATTAAGAACACCCTTTACAATTACTTTTCGTCCCTTAGTATTTAGTTTAGTAATAGACAAGTAGCCAGTTAAGGTACCACCTGTTGGCGAAATAAATAAATATCTCAAGGAAAAAGACAATCATATAGCCGACGCGCTCTCTAGAATAACAATAAAAGACCTTAAAAATATTACGACAAATATATTACAAGAAAAAAAAGGAGACAAAATTCCTGCGCAGGAAATGATAAATTAGAATTGCCTAGGTTGTCTATTCCACCTGTCGTAGTCCCAGGCATATCCGTAGATCCGTCAACACCCGAACTAACCGCCAAGACCTCGTCGCCCCGAAAAAGGGTCACCCGTGCAAACGTCAAAATGGCACTAACACCTTCCCAAATTGCTCTAAGCAAATTTATTGAGGTCTCAGATCGGCTGAGTGAGTTTGAATCCAGAACAAACACTCCTTTTCCGATTCCTCCTACTCTGTCCATGCTAAACATCCGCCGCGAAGATATACGCGCGTTATGGGACCGCATCAAGGCAGAATATGATGAATGCACCGGGTGCATAGCAGAAGCCGGAGACAGTGCAGCTGATAGTTTGCCAATTCTCAAAGCTAAATAAGCCTACTGCTATTCCGTTTACGAGAGATGTGGTGCTCAGATCGCGGATATGATAGCCCAGGCTCCCCAAGTTCAAGCTGTTCCTACCCAGACTTATATTTCCTCTGGCTGTCGGCTGCCCCCGTGCGATACCGAGGTTTTCCCTTTAGGGATCTGTTTACGGCCATTTATATAAACAATCCGAGGCTGACGCCAGTCGAAAAACAGTTTCACCTAAATGCCAAAACAAGCGGCGATGCACACACGATAGTGTCGAACTCCCCCCTTACTGACGACGGCTTTCGCTCAGCTTGAGCTAACCTAACTGAGCGTTTCGAAAACAAGCGGTTGTTAGTAAATAGTCAATTAAAAATACTTTTCAGTGTGCAGTCCGTTAATCAGGAATCTGGGTCAGCTATCCGTGAACTTCAACGTATCATCCAAGGTTGCCTTACGGCTATAGAAATGTCCGGAATTGAAACCGAAAATTGGAATTGCCTCTTAGTGTACATGTGCTCCTCCAAACTTCCTAAGCTCACGCTATCCTTGTGGGAACAGTCCCTGCACAATAAGGCAGAGATTCCGACGTGGCAGGAACTGAACGCCTTCCTTACGGAGCGTCACCGGACCTAAGAAGCCATAGACGACGTACGGCCGTCAGGTTCGAGTCAATCTCTGCCAAAAACATCCGCCCCCACTGCAGCGCCTCGAAGAATAAATTCTTACGAGACAAGGGTAGCACCCAAGCCAAAAGGATGTGACCTTTGTAAGAAGGAAAACTATCCTGTCCGCACATGTGCACGGTTCCTCCAGATGACGGTCGACGAGCGGTCGGCATACATAAAGAGGAAGCAGCTGTGTCTGAACTGCTTCGCACGAGGTCATCAGCTGCGTGATTGTGAAATCACTCATAGTTGCCATGGCCGCCATCACACCCAACTCCTCCCAATCGCCTTCAAATCCCTCCCCGAGGCCCAGGTCAAGACCAAATACGCCAGTTGCCACCGCTTCCGGGTCTACGGACTTCACAGTCCAAAACAAGGAAGAACGCTATAGTCGAGTACCTCGACTATCAGCTACCCGTTACTCAGCTAAATAGAGATATGCAAGTAGCAAAGCGAGACTAAAATGCGCCACCTACCGGCGGTAAACAGATTTAAGCGTTATGGGCGTTAGAGTGGGCGTGGCAAATTTTTTTTGGACCAATCGATAGGTTTTATCGAGACCAATACATTTCAGCTAAAATTTTTTATCTAGCGTAAAAATTGTGGGCGTCACAGGTTTTCGCGGTTTGTAAGCGTTAGAGTGGGCGTGGCATATTCGCGTAACAAACTTGCGCTGCGTATAAAGCTACGGAATCTAAATCTCTATCTTTGATAGTTTCCGAGATATCCACGTTCATATTAACGATTTTTTGAAGTTTGTGGGCGGCTTATGGGCGTTAGGGTGGGCGTGGCAATTTTTTTTTTGGGTCAATCGATAGGTATTGATGAGAACATTACATTTCAGTTAAAATTTTTATTCTAGCATCAAAACTGTAGGAGCCACCGTTTTGGGCGGTTTGTGGGCGTTAGAGTGGGCGTGGCACTCTACTGAAACAAACTTGCGCTGCGTAAGAAGCTCAGGAATCTGCACGCCAAATCTCAATAGCCTAGCTCCCAAAGTTTCCGAGATCTCAGCGTTCATCCGGACAGACAGACGGACAGACGGACAGACGGACAGACGGACATGGCTAGATCGACTCGGCTAGTGATCCTGATCAAGAATATATATACTTTATGGGGTCGGAAACGCTTCCTTCTGCCTGTTACATACTTTCCGACGAATCTAGTATACCCTTTTACTCTACGAGTAACGGGTATAATTACTTCGCGACGGGGTATAGATCCGTCTTGCTGGGCACCGCACGACGGCCTATGTTCTTCCTCAATTAGCTGGAAACCTCCTATACGCCGGGGGGGGTAGCGGGGTACGTCGGCGCTGGTAGAATGGCGTAGGAGGCGGCGGCGGGAAACTGGCGGCGTCGGCGGGCTGCTGCGCTGGGCTTCGGCGGTTTGCTGCTGGTGCGGTTTGCTGCTGGTGCGGCGGAAAGCGTCTAAGCTGTAGGGGAGAAACCACTCGAAACGCGTATTGCCCCTTGATCGAAAATAAGTACTCGAAAAAAGTTAACTTGTAAAATAGGCGGGGGTACGACCGCGGTTTATTCAGTATGACTTCCAAAATTGAACTACTTAAATCTAAGCTCCGCTCTGCGCTCCAAAGCGCAGCGGAGACTTCACGGAGGGGAGCTGGGAACAGCGCAGGAGAGCGGGAGCGCGAGAGAGCGGGAGAGCGAGAGAGCGGTGCAGCTGGATAGCGGGACCGGTCCAGATTCGCCGGACAGTGGGCCTGAACATTCCGCCCCCCTTGCAATCGCTAGCGTTGCAAAAAAAAAAGGAGACGAAACTTCGGCCAGTCGCCTACGCCTTAAGCCTGCGTACACGCGCCGGAGAGGATCCACCCGAACACCGTCTTTTGGGCTACTGGCAGTCCCTCGTCGACCATGTGGAAGCCCGGCTGTATCCCCTTCGGGTAGACGTCCGCGCCCAGGATTAAGAAAATCGTGGCTGGCCGATGGAAACGCTCATCCGCGAGCGGATGAGCTCCTTAAACTTTTTGACGACGCTCTCACTGAGCGCACGGATGGGGGTGCGGATGCGCACGTTCGGCTCGATCTTGAGGACCACCTCCAGCTTGATGGCCTCGTCGACCTTCGACCGAATCGTCGCCGTGCAGATGCTGTCTTCGCCCACGTTTGTTGTCGGCAAACGAAACGCGGCGGCCAGGGATGCATCGAATGGGGTGCACGGATCGATGAGTGCGGCGGTGTCGAACGTCTTCTCCCCGGTCTCGACGATCACCAAAGCAGTCGGGAGGACGTTGACGCTATGACGCTGGAGAAGTGCCGCGAGCGACGGAGCTGGTATCGAGGATGCTGAGCGCGGTGGAGGGGCAAGCGTTTGGCGAGTTGGCGGATCTTGCCGGCGCGAACGCTGCGGAGAAGCGGGCTTTTGCTTGGAGCCGGACTTTTTCCGGGAAACAAGTTCGTGCATGTGGAGCATCGTGTGATGGTTCCGGTTGCACGTTCTGCACCGGTCACCGCTACGACAGCTCCCAGTGGAGTGCTCGTGTGCGAGACAGTTCGCGCAGTACTTGTTTATAAGAACTGCCCGCAGCCGCTTCTCTGCGCTCAGCTTTAGGAACCTCTGACACTTCCGAAGAGGATGGATTCCGCGGCAGACTCGGCATCGGTAGGACTGAGTACCTCTCGTACGTCTGCTATCCAATGCCTGAGCGCTACGTGGACGGGGAGCCATTTTCCTGTTTAGAGTGTGGATAAGGAAAAAACAAACAGGGCTGATTAACAATGACGTGGATAATGGCTACGGACTAAGGTGTATAAGAAACGCGGCTCGTTACGAGGTAGTTTTGGACGGCTCTCTTGGAAGAAGATCCACCTTGGTCACTGGACGTTTGACAATGCCGCGTGTCGTACGAATATCGACTACGCGGACATTGCCATCGGCTCCCGGAAAAACGGAGTCTATTCTTCCGAGTCGCCACTCATTTGAGGGTAAATTATCATCCTTAATGACGACCAGATCGCCGACACGCAGATTTTCTGTGGGGACTTGCCACTTGTTGCGCTTGTGGAGCTCCTTAAGGTACTCATCCTTCCATTGTGTGCGGAATTGTTGATGGAGAGACTTTAAGTGCTGCCACCGGTTCAGAATGGACTTGGATTCGCCCTTTACTTCAGGTTCCACTATGGATAGAAGAGGTCCACCAACAAGAAAGTGCCCTGGTGTCAACGATAAGAGATCAGTTGGATCCTCGGACATGGGAGATAGCGGTCTGGTATTCAGACAAGCTTCGATTCTCGCTAGTAGGGTGGACAGCTCTTCAAAGGTGTACTTCCGTGTAGCGGTGGACTTGTAAAATAAGGTCTTGAAGCTCTTGACACCAGCTTCCCATAGGCCTCCCATATGGGGTGCCCCAGGAGGAATGAATTGCCAGGTGAGCTGCTGATGACTATACGCATCGGTCACAGACTCCTTAACGGTTTGCAGAAATTCTCGGGAAAGCACGGTGGAGGCGCCGACGAAGGTCTTTCCATTGTCGGACTGGACTTGGCGAGGACACCCTCTTCTAGAGACGAAACGAGCGAAAGCGGCAAGAAACCTTTCAGTAGTTAAGTCGGATGTAGGCTCTAGATGGATGGCCTTTGTAGAAATACAAACGAAAACCAACATATACCCTTTCGAAATGAGACAAGCTCTTCCGGTATAATTTTTTATATCAAACGGGCCGGCGTAGTCCATCCCTGTGTACGTGAACGGACGGGAAAAAGACACTCGCTCTTGTGGAAAACTTCCCATCATCTGGACTTGCAATCTCTTTTTGTGGATAACGCAGACCTTGCAGGAGTTAACCACTGCCTTCACCAAGTTCTTTGTTCTCGGAACCCAGTATCTGGACCGGGTGAGACGCACCACTAACTGGTTACCACCATGTAACGAAGTGAGATGCGTGAATTTTACCAGAAGTCGCGAGAGTGCACATTCGTACGGCAGGATTATCGGATGTCGTTCATCATACCGCAAACTGTCGGAGGCCGTTACGCGGCCGCATGCCCTGATTAGCCCTTTCTTATCTAGAAAGGGGTTCAGGGAGAGAATCGAACTTGCCGCGGGCATTCTCTGAAGGGCTGGAGGCATTGAAAACCACACGTAACTTGGTGGTTGTACTTTCCGGCTTGAGCACGGCATGATGCGGAAGGTAATAACGGGCAGAATTATGGGTAGGACGGATTTCTTTCATGTGATTGAGGTCGAGATACTCTTGAATCACGGAGTCGTATTTGGCTTTCAGCTGACTCTCCCTCTTTAGGCGTTGCTCGGTTCTTAGGAACTGCGACAACGCGGAGGATCTGGAGTGACCGAGGGCGGATTTTACGTTTTGAGGATCACGAAACGGAAGACTTACGACAAACCTGCCGTTATCGTCTCTCGTAGTCGTTCGGAGAAAATTTTCCTCACATGTCAAATTGGAAGATTTTATCACTTTAACTGGCAGATCCTCCACCTATTTGGTGAGAAGCCTATCCAGGGACGTGTCAACTGTGTGGGAGATTCGTGTGAAAAAAACGGAAATCTGATTTTCCCTTGGAGCAGGAACGGGTCCTATTAGGATCCACCCGAAAATGGTTTCTTGACCGAGGAGAGAGCCACAAATATTTATCTAGCATGAAAACTGTGGGCGTCACAGGTTTGGGCTGTTTGTGGGCGTTAGAGTGGGCGTGGAAAACTTTTTTTTGGGTCAATCGATAGGTATTGATGAGAACAATACATTGCAGCTAAAATTGTTATTCTAGTATAGGGTATAATTACATGTGTGTTTTCAGATTCAAAATTTGGGCAACATTACGGGAACATTACGGCCCCATTGAAAGCACCGAGTTACCTTAAAACAATTGGTAAGCGGACCAATTTACAAATTTGGCGCCTTATAATTCTTCTCGACGTCCGTACATCGTTTAGTTCACCCTTGCCTGAAGCTCGTGAAGATACTCCGTGGATCAGCGCCTTTAGATGTGTTGCTTGATGGCGTTGACCCGACTCCATCGTTGAGAGCAGTTGAGCTTATCATCCTTCGTTGACCAGTCTGGCAATACTGGAAGGAAGTCGTCAGAAAAAAAAATGACCGTGGGTTAGGACGGTCAAATCGATAGAATCCGATACATGTGGGGAGAGCGGGGACGAGATTTGGATTGCCTTAGTTTGAGCAGCGACAGTTAAAAGCTCCTTGAAGGTCGATTCTTATCGTCTTGACAACAGCCTCCCAGAGGTCGCCAAAGTGTGGAGGTATGAAAGTTTTCAAATTCTTTTGTACAATACGATGTAATTTCTTGCTGATTCGTTTTGTCAAAGAGGAAGTCCTTCAAATCCTGAAACTTGAAGCACGCTCCTACGAAATTCGTCGCATTATCGCAAAAATGTCTGAGGGCAGTCCACGCCTGGCGATCATCCGCTCCAGAGCACATGTAGTATGCATGTATCATTATATCGAGTACCCACTGTACCGAGACCAACATTGTGTTACAGTTTACTTAAGCAAATACAAAAGTCCCGGCCGCTAAACTCGTGCGGCCAGCCGAAATATGAATGCGCCTCAGAGCCCAACTTATGGGAAGTGCTAGTGTCAGCATATTCCCATGGCCTGAGTTCAGACACATACAATGAATGCGTGTACAACTTCTCTCGCGCTCTCGCTGCTATCAGCCAAATACATTTGTGCGCATATACTTTGCTGCCAATGTTTGCAGGCAGCGCAGCCGCGAGTAGCTACCCTTCAGTTCCAAAAAAAAAGTTTCACTTGTGAATCACCTTGGGAACCACCTGGGACATGTCCTCGTGCACAAGTGAAGAACAAGTGACGCTCCATATAGAAAATTGTATGGGATGTCCGCATTTTCACAAGTGAAAATTCAAATGAAAATTTTTCGAAGTCCTACGGGATTTCACTTGTTCCTTATACTCATTTTTCGTATGGCCTGTCACGTGCCGGTGACTCGTCCCAAGTGAATCACTTGGGAAAGTCAGAATTTTTCTTTGAGTTTTCACATGTGAAATCACTTGCAAGGGACACGTCCCAAGTGAAACACTTGGGAATATCAGAATTTTTCCTTGAGTTTTCACTTGTGAAATCACTTGCAAGGGACACGTCCCAAGTGAATCACTTGTGAAAATCAGAATTTTTCCTTGAGTTTTCAATTAAAAAAAATATAGAATTTAATTCATTTCATTTTAATTCATTTTAATTATATGGTACTATTTAGATTTTCAAAAATTGTACAATTATTGTTTCTGTTTTTTTGCTTCGTAAGCTTATTTTTAACGTTAGACATCGCCGTTCTTAAACCTTTGTCCGGATCCTCTGAATCCTTGGCCAACGCTCCTGAAAAAACATATGTTTAAAAAATGCGTTTTATTTGTTTAATTGTATATTTACCTTTTATAGCTTGTTGCAGAATTTTTATTGGCACAAAACATTTCGTCATCCACTTTCGGCTAACGGAACCCATTGAATACCTTCAAAATTTACGTACTTTAAACTAAGATCAATGCACAACATCTTAAACTTAATGTAGCACTTACCTGACTTTATTATATTACCTAAACGATTAAAGTAACTCTGCTGCGCACCATTAAAATGGATGCTTCCCTTTCAATCACTCAAACAGAATGCACCAAGTCTTCTCACCCCTTTACTAGATTTCTTTTGTTTTCTCTTCGCTGTTGGCGCGTGCCACTGCACCTATACCCTTTCTAAAGTAAAATATATCCGACTATATAGTTTTTACTTCTTGAGTAAAAAATACAATACGATTTTTTTTTAAATGTTAATCCTTAAATGTTTTAAATACTTAAATCAATTTTAACGGACTAAATTTCTATAACTTAACTATAAAATTATATTGTAATAAGAATGTATAATAAGTAAAAATAACATTATAAGTAAATTCAATTTACTAAATTTTACTATAATCAAATAGTTTACTTTTATAAAACAATATTAGTTGTTTTTTTCGATTCACAATAATGCTCCTAAAATATTAGGGCATTCACATGTCGCTTCTCCACGAATATTTTTCCGCCGAAATATTAGTCGCTAGCCGAGCATAACGGAGAGACGCAAAAAAAAATAACGGACCAACCGAAATTTGTCTCTGCGAGCGCGGAGTGCAGGCAGATTATAAGACAAGAAAGAGAGGGAAATATCCGAATATCTGCCTCTCTTTGTTGCACGATCGTTTTCGTGGGCAGTCTTCTACGCTGCGCCGACTGCTCTGCTGACGTCAACAGCGGCACAGCGTTTTAGGCACAAAAAAAAAAACAAAAAAAGCTTTTTGCCTTGAGCCATGTCACCGCGTCCCTACTGCAGAACTGAAGGGTAGTTGTAAATCACTCTGATTTTGACTATCAAATAATAAAGATCTTCGCGTGGCCGTTGGCAACTGAGACCCAATTTATGGACTTTTTCTGGGTTTAACATTTATTCTACTAACGACAATCAGAAACAAAACAAAGTTGAAAGTTGAAGAAACGCGAGGAAAGCTAAAAGAAAGCACACCAAGCAATTATAAAAATTATATAAGTTTGCCGCTACATACACTTGTGTAAAAGAAGTGAAACAATGTGTGTCTATTGTGTCTAGTAAGACAGAAAGGAGACAAATACAAACAAAAGACTAGACTAAAAAAAAATTGCAACAAAAATTAAAGAAAATGGTTATGGTACCGATTGTACAACAAATAAATGTTCGAGAAATGCAAATGCTGATGAGAGACTCAACTGGTCAGAAGGAAGAGCAAGCGCCTACGAATTCAAAATAAAACAATTACTGCCTGTGCGACGACCAGCACCGGCGCCGTCTAAACCCATGGGCCAAACAATATAAAATAAAACTGAATAAAAGCAATCACTACCTGTGCGAGGACGAGCACCGGCGCCGCCTAAGCCCAAAGGCCAAGGACAACTATAACAGGATACAAAAGTGTGGGAGGCATGGCAAATCCTCATACACCTACGATGGAAATCTAACGAGCATGAACGTCGACGTGCCCCACCAGAGAATACACTGGAGAAGGAGAAGCATGTGCAGCCAGTACCGGCCACGTTCGGCGCGCCAAGCCGGACCCTGGAAAAGTGAACCGACAGCGCTTCCAAGAGCGCACATTTTAATTTTTTTTTTTATATTTAGATACATCAGCGATGCAAAAAATTATAATAAACACAAATTTTACAGACCAGGCAGTTTCTAGCTGCGGGTGTTAATTTTTTTTACCTAGGTAGGGATACATGTCAAAATTTATATATACCCTCAGAAAATTAAAAAAAAAATTAATTAAAAATATATAAATGCCTAAAACAAAAATGACAATAAGAAAAAAGGAGAGGAGGTTAGAAAAACTTCCTAAATTTAAAAATAAAAGAATTAAATAGGTAGCTATATGCTGATAAAACTACCCCAGTACCCTGGGATGAAAACGTAGAAATTAAGAAAGAATTAGAGAACACGTATGGGGAATTAGATGCTTATAAAAATAAAAAAGATATGAAAGAAGCAAGAAAACCAAAGTGCCCTGCAGATTGTAAAGGGCCTTTTGAAAACACAGCTTGCGAGTATACGTGTCATAACAATAATAAAGATATGAAAAAAAAAACTTAATATGAATGGATATTTTTTTAATGAAAAGTAACGCAATATCTAAAACAGATTTTGAATACGTTACAGATATAATACCCAAAATTTGTTTAATTGATACTAAAACAGTGGCCACTGCCAATGTAATTAATAAAATCGAATTAAAAACTATTGATACCGATTTAACAAACATATTATTATCAATAATTGTTTTTATTATGAGTGCATACATTTTGTATAAAGCCTATATGTACCACAATAAGTGTGTATCAAAAAATGCTATAAGCAGCAGCCAGGGCAACGATCTGGATAAGATTTAAATTCATAAAGCACAAACAATTAATATAAAAATATGTTTCAAAATAAAAATAAAATACAAAATTTGTATATTTATGCAGAGACATACTAAAAAAAATAAGAGAATTAAAATTTTGAAAAGAAATAAAAATTATTAACAACTTAAATTGAATACTACAGATTGCATCAGAATTACTATAGCCAATCAACCAAATTTTGAGAATAGGGTATTAGCCACACTTAGAAACAGAGCAGAGCCCCTATCAATTTAAGAATTTGAAGACCAATATATAAAAAGGTACGACCTAGCTTTTTTTCCGCTTATTCATTGCAGCGGTACGCAAAAAGCAATAGTACTGTCAACAGAAAGAAACGGTAAAGTATTCTTGGAAGTAGACATACACCCAGTGCTAGGACACATAAATGTGCTAAAAATGATGCACATTTAATACAAAAAAAAATAAAAATAAATAAATTAGTATGGAATGGGAGCAATTAACTCTCCAAATATGAGAATTAAAGGACACATTTGACAAGTCTTACAAATTTATAAGCCAAAATAGGCCAACACATAAAGACACAATTAATACACATGCAAAGATTCTTGTAGATCATTTCAATACTGCAAGAACTTTAGTACATGAAATAAATTAAACGAATTGGTCAAAATTATCTAAATTATTGATGAAGTTACGTACAAATCAAATAAATGTCAAGGATAGGTATAATTTAAATATATCGATACCGACAATTTTAAATACCCCTTTGACAATAGATAAAGAAATAGACCTAACGGAAAATAAAGATTTCGATTCGAGCGAAGGAATCCATCTATCTACATGATCTAACAATTCCTGCAGATATAACAGTAACAGAAGCAGGAGAAGAAGATGATATAGGATCAGATGTATGTGTGCCAGACATAAAAGAAAACATAATGGCAGATCCAGCAGCCCAAAGGGCATATGTAAAAGATATCTCGAATGCCATCCCGGAGTTTAACGGGCAAAAGATACATCTTCAAAGATTCATAACAGCATTGAAGTTGGTTTACTTGACGAAAGGAACATTCGAAAATTGGGCTGTAGAAGTCACTAAATCCAAAATTATAGGATCTACACTATACAAAGTACAGAATGAAACAACAATAAATTCAAAAATGAAGAAATTGCAAGACACTATAGTCGGCGAAACATCCGACGTAGTCAAAGCCAAAATGGCGAAAAAAAGCCAGAAAGGAAAAACAGACGAGAAATTTAAAGAAGCCATTACCACAGTGGTTAAAAATTGTGAGCATGGCCGCCTAAAAGCAGTTTTAGAGGCAGGCAACTTCACAACTATGAATGAAGCCGTCACTAAGTACATACAATGCAGTACTGAAATGACAGGCAATGAAAATTCAATACTGTACACACAAAGAGGAAACAGCTATCGCGGTAGCAATTTCAGAAACAATTACCGCGGTAGGGGCAATAACCGAGGTAATTATCAGCATAACGGATATTACCAATATAATATGGATACAACCAAAATAACAGTTATAACCGAAACTTTAATAATCAGACCAACAACAATTATAGAGGTCGTGGTTATTATAGAGGAACCAACCGTGATGGAAACCAAAAACAACAGATGTCCGCGCCAAGGAGGTGCTACTGTTAGTGTTAGTGGTTAACAGACGAGAGCAGTTACGTCCAGATGGTCTCTCATCTCGCTCTCGGACTGTTAACAGTCTCCACCCCCGCTCTTCTAACATTAGAGTTAAGTACAAGCTGTAAGTTCTAAGTTACCATTGAAAGAAAGCACACGCAGCGGCTAATAAAGTGAAGTTCCCAGTGAAGCGAAGACCAAGTCATTTTCTGTGCCCTGAAGCATATTTCTTCCAGGAAAGTCCCCAACACAAGCTTGAGGAACCCAGGAAAGCCGCCACCCTCCAGTTCATGGTCCTTCGAGCCGGATATTTCCAACAGTTTACGAGTTCCAGCGTTCAGCGGCGGAGTTTTCCGAGTTCTTCAAAAAATCCAAGATAAGTACGAATATTCCATATTTCCATTGCCGATATTTCCCAGGAACCCAATTTTCTTATATCTGTCTGATCGACCATTTCCATTGTGCATACGATCGCCATATTCCGGCTTATTTTTCGTATTTGCCATTTCCATTCGTATTCATATAAACATACATTCTATTCGCGTTGCACCCTGCAACATTTCTACAGCGACATTTATAACATAGTTTACATTATTTCCAATTTCCAAAATTATTACAAATTACAAATTTAAAATTGCAATTTACACACATATATTTCCGAGTTCCCACAAACACACAAATCATACGCCCATACATACACACATATAACCCTGATGCACGCTTATTAATGTTCGTACATATGCCTGGCCATCCCAACATATGTACATAAGGGAAAAATTCACGTAGCGTAACGTAAGGCAACGTAAGCACGGTAACCCACGTACCTTCTTTCGCGGTACACCCTACAAACATTTCGAAAGCGACATTTACAATACAGTCCACACACGATACGCCTTTCAAGAATTTGCATGATATTTATTTCAGCAGCGCTAATTCGCACACACCGGCGGCTCACATCCATTAAATAAAAATAAATAAATACTTTTTTTCCAAGCCGTGACGGTGCGAAATATATATTTATTTTCCTACTCCTAGCGCTCATTTCCGCATCACAGCAAACAACTGCAAATATCTTGCAGAACATTTGTTCCGAGTTCTCGTTATTTCTTCGCACATCAAGTAGTTGATGTGCGACTGTTCCGTTTCCACATATTCCAAAAGTAGACCGGAGCTGTAACGCTAATAGCGAGCACAAGCGGACCGCTTGAAATTGCCATAACGGGAAAACGGAGCAGCCACCGCGAAATATTAATTTTTTTTTGATTTTTAAAATCAAATTAAATTAATTCCATACGATTTTTCGTCGTTCTTTTTTCTCTTGGAATCCAATCCGGTGATCCGCAACAGTGTGACCACACTCCAGGACAGACTTTTCCGGGTGGGTCTAATTTTTACAACGCAAACAAGGGCGGTCCAGATAATTTGAGTTCTGGAATGCCAGGTCCAAGCCCAGTAGCCCCAAAGTCGATCACAAAGGCAAAGAGCGAAACATCCTTAGCCACCAAGAAGACGACAAGAAGCTGTCTGTTCCTACGAGCAATCAGAATCGATCGTCTCTGAGTCCGCTCACGCCAAAGGTTAGGCCACAAATCCAGACCAAGTCCGTAAAGTCGCTAGCAACTCGTTTTCAGGAAAAAATGAGTAACGAAATTGCATTTGCAGCCCTCGCGCGGTTCATCACGGTGTCCGACCGTATGAGCCAATTAAGAAACTCCAGGGTCGTCATCTCCGTCCGTCCACACCTGCAAGTCCGCTCACTCTGGGACAAAGCCGAGAAAGAATTTGAAGCGTGTTTAGACACGATTTACAGCATTACGACTGAAGGGGCGGAAGAGATTCTGGCGACTCTGCACCCAAAATATGAATATTGCTATTCGGTGTACGAGGAGCTAGCGGTTCAGCTCAGTGAGCTTATCGACCGAGCCAAATCTCAGCATCCGCCCACGAGCACCAATAATCAGTCCACTTACAGTCCGTCTGGGTGGCGGTTACCGCCATGCGATACTGAAGTATTCGAAGGGGACTCTTAAATGGCCAACATTTAGGGATCTTTTTACAGCAGCTTATGTCAACAATTCTAAGTTGACATCGGTCGAAAAACTTTTTCATCTCAACGCTAAAACTAGCGGCGAGGCTAAGGCAATCGTAGCCAAGTCGCCTCTCACAAATGAGGGTTTTGATTCAGCATGGGCCGCGCTTCGATACCGTTTCGTATATAAGAGACTGCTAGTAAACAGCCAACTCAAACTCTTTTTTAATTTGAGTTCCGTAAGTTCTGAATCTGGCCAGGCTCTGAAAGACCTACAGAGCACAATCCAAGGGTGTTTGAAAGCGCTGTCTCATTCCAACATTTCCACAGAGAACTGGGACTGTCTCCTGGTATTCCTGTGCGCCAGCAGATTACCAAAACTGACCCTCTCCTTATGGGAGCAGTCCCTTTCATTCAAGTCCGACATTCCGACCTGGGATGAAATGAACACGTTTCTTAGCGACCGGTACCGAACGCTTGAGGCGGTTGAGGATATGAAACCCAGCACCAGCAATCACTCTAACGCTAAGAGTCAACCCGTTTCCAGGAAGCTCAACTCCTTCGAAGCTAAGGTGACCACACAACCAAAGAATTCCGACCTGTGCTCAAAAGAGAGTCATCCAGTGCGCTTATGCCAGCATTTTCTTCAGATGTCTGTGGATGGGCGAACGAACTACATCAAAAAAAGCAGCTTTGCCTAAATTGTTTCGCGAGATGCCACCAGCAACGTGAATGTACTAGCACTCACAGCTGTTTCACATGTCGAGCGCGGCATCATACACTGTTGCATAATGGCAACCACAATTCCCAATCAACTTCCGCAATTAGTTCTTCAGCAGGCCCACAAAATCCAGCTGTACAGGGGGCCGCCACCGGTTCAGAAAATCTGCCCCTTGTGCAGAACTGTTTAGCAACCAGTGCTAGAGCGGTTTTGCTAGGCACGAGATGCGTTGATTTATTTACATGCCATTCCCCTGGCGGGGGCTTGGATAAACTTGTCACTAAGTTTTGGGAGGTGGAGAACATACCAACTAAGAGGTTAAAAGAATCCGATTCCTATTGCGAGAGCAACTTTCTCCAAACCACCACTAGAGACGCAAGCGATAGATACGTGCTAACTTTACCGTTTCGCGAACCCGAAAATTTCGGATCCAAATTGGGGCACTCGCGATCCATTGCCCTAGATCAGTTTCTTAGAAACGAAAACCGTTTTAAAAGAGACTTTCCATTAAAAGAGCAATATGACTCAGTCATTCAAGAGTATTTGGATCTGGGTCACATGAAAGAAGTCCCCCCGTCTTACGATTCTCCAAGCTATTATCTTCCACACCAAGCGGTGGTCAAACCTGAGAGCACCACCACCAAACTTCGCGTGGTATTCAATGCTTCTAGCCCTTCAGCAAATGGGACAAGCTTGAACGACATTCTTCATGCTGGTCCAGTCCTACAATCTGATTTAACCTTTCAGATCTTGAAATGGCGTTATTTCCAATACGTGTTCAGTGCAAACATTACAAAGATGTACCGTCAGATCTAGGTCGATCCCAAGCATACGCCAAAGAATTTTATTCCGGAATAAAGAAGGAGAAGTAAGCGATTTCAAACTAAAAACCGTCACCTTTGGTGTCAACTGTGCACATTTTCTGGTACTCCGCGTACTCAAACTATTGGCCGATGACGTAGAAAAGGACTTCCCTAAAGCAAGCCATATTGTTCGGCTTTTTATGTACGTAGAGGACGTTCTGGCAGGGGCCAATTCCATTCAAGAGGCTCAACTTGCGATCAGCGAGCTTCACCACGCTTTTAACCGCGCTGGGTTCCCATTGAGCAAGTGGACAGCTAATCAGGAGAGCATACTCGATGATATCCTAAACGAGCATCTACTCCACGACGACTTTTGTGACCTTAATTCCGAAAGTTTTGCCAGAACACATGGTGTTCGGTGGAATGCGACCTCGGATGAGTTCTATTTGGTCCGACCGCCAGTTTTGATTGAATCTACTTATACGAAGAGAGAGGTTCTTTCCCAAATCGCGAAACTTTTTGACCCAGCCGGATGGCTGTCCCCGTTTATTGTCCGCTCAAAAATCTTTATGCAAGAGATTTGATTGCAAGAGTTGGGCTGGGATGAAAATATCCCCACAGAAATGAATCAAAGATGGCAAGAAGCTATTCCGAGCTTGAACAGATCCGTATTCCAAGGTGGGTTGGTTTCCAGCCAGCGGTGAAGGTAGAGCATCATGGTTTTTGTAATGCGTCGCAGAAGGCATATGGGGCCGCAATAGACTTGCGGTTTGAAGTAGGCCATAACATTATGACACGTCTGCTTACCGCCAAAACCCGAGTCGCCCCTGTTAAAGCGGTGTCCCTTCCACGGCTCGAGCTCTGTGGGGCATTGATGTTGTCAGAAATGATCGCAGCTATCCCTCCGAATATGCCAATTACCGATTCCGACATTTTCTGCTGGACTGATTCCACCATCGTCCTCGCATGGTTGAATAAACCGGCCAGCCGAGTGACCGAGATTACTCAGGTGACAAGCGCTGAGCATTGGGCGCATGTGCGATCTGAGCACAATTCCGCGGACCTAGCCAGTCGAGGCTTGTCGCTGCGGGAGCTGGTTCATAGCCAACTCTGGTGGGAAGGACCGGATTTGTTACAACAGCCAAAAGACAAGTGGCCAACACTGGGGCTTGCACCTCCAGTCACAGACTTAGAGCAGTGGGCTATGAAGGTCAATTTCGCAAAGGCCCCATCCGAACCCGGTTCTCCAAGTTGGACAAGGCTCTGCGGGTCCTTGCGTACGTGTTACGGTTCATTCAACGCTGTCGCAAGATACCGAGGGGCCCAGCTGATCGGCCTACCAAGGAAGAGGTCCGAGAAGCTGAAAGAGCCCTTATTCTATATGCTCAGCGGGAGAAATATACCCAAGAGCTTAAATTCCTAAACGATAAGCGTCCAATTCCAGTTTCCAGCCCGATAGCCAACCTGTTTTCATTTCTAGACCAGCGAGGCCTGTTAAGGGCATGTGGTCGCATTACAGCCTCAACGGCCCTTCAGTATGACGAGCGGCTTCCTATTATACTGCCATACAACTGTCGACTAGCTCGTCTGCTCGTCCTTTTTTCACACCAATTTCCCTGCATGGCGTCAACCAACTAGTGGTACGTCTCATCCGATCGAAATATTGGATTCCTAAAATCAAGAATCTGGTAAAAGCTGTGCTAAAGTCCTGCAAGATGTGCACTATTCACAAGAAGTGAGTACAGACGCAATTGATGGGCGATCTTCCTACCAATCGCCATGCCATTTACATATACTGGCATTGATTATGCAGGCCCGTTTGAGATAAAAAACTATACAGGCAGAGCATGCCTTATTACCAAGGGATATGTAGCGAGAAGAGGTTGTCCTCAGCGGGTCAATTCGGATAATGGCAAAACCTTTGTGGGGGCAGCGACTCTACTTTCTCGGGATTTCATGCAGACGATCAAGGAGTCTGTGACTGATACCTATAGCCATCAGGGAATTTTGTGGCGGTTCATTCCTTCAGGAGCTCCACATATGGGAGGATTGTGGGAGGCTGGAGTGAAAAGCTTCAACGCACTTTTCTACAAGTCGACGTCAAGTCGGAAGTACACGTTTGAAGAGTAGTCAACTCTTCTAGCCAAAGTTGAAGCATGCCTCAATTCCAGGCCGCTGTCTCCCATGTCCGAAAATACTTCTGAGTTGTTGGCATTGACGCCACGCCACTTTCTGATTGCGGGTCCGTTGCTTTCCACATCTGAACCCAAAGTTAAGGGCGAAGCTAAGTCGATTATAAATCGCTGGCAACACTTAAAGGCCCTGCATCAGCAGTTCAGTTCGCGATGGAAAGAGGAGTACTTAAAGGAACTTCACAAGCGCAATAAGTGGCAGAATCCTTCCAGAGATATCCAAGTCGATGATATGGTGGTCGTCAAAGAAGACAATATGCCATCAAACGACTGGCGGCTCGGCAGAGTTGTATCTGTCTTTCCAGGGGCCGATAGTAGAGTTCGCGTAGTCGAAATCCTTACCGCTCGAGGGACTATAACGCGTCCCATCCACAAGCTAGTACTTCTTCCTATGGAGACCAAGGCAACCTCCGCTTTTCCACAATAGTGCCTTATCTTTTTTTATTAAAGCATTAAAACCATGGCCATGTCCGCGCCAAGAAGGCGCTACTGTCCAGATGGTCTCATCTCGCTCTCGGACTGTTAACAGTCTCCACCACGCTCTCCTAACATTAGAGCTAAGTACCAGCTGTAAGTTCTGAGTTACCATAGAAAGAAAGCACACGCAGTGGCTAATAAAGTGAAGTTCCAAATGAAACGGAGACCAAGTCATTTTCTGTGCCCCGAAGCATATTTCTTCCAGGAAAGTCCCCAACACAAGCTTGAGGAGCCCAGGAAAGCCGCCACCCACCAGTTCAAACAACAATACAAATACGAATACCAACAGACAGAACAATAAAAATGTCCGACAGGTACAAACAACGTCGGAAAACCAATAAAGATCCTTAAGATACAAAAAACCCAGTAAAGCATACGGTTCATACTATCAATCTTAATTTCAATCTTTTCGTTTTTCTTAAAAATGAACACACAAATAAATGATATACATTATTAGTTGATACAGGTGCAGACATCTCTTTAATAAAAGAAACTTCGGACTCATTTAACAATGTTGATTATAAAAATATTACCCAAGTATCAGGTGTTGGTGAAGAAACAACCAACTCAAAGGGATTAGTATCAATAGAACTTCTTTCAAGCAACTATGCTATACCGCATAATTATACCCGTTACTCTTAGACTAATAGGTTATACTAGATTCGTCGGAAAGTATGTAACAGGCAGAAGGAAGCGTTTCCGACCCCATAAAGTATATATATTCTTGATCAGGATCACTAGCCGAGTCGATCTAGCCATATCTGTCTGTCCGTCTGTCCGACTGTCCGTCTGTCCGTCTGTCCGACTATCCGTCTGTCCGTCTGTCCTTCTGTCCGTCTGTCTGTCCGTCCGGATGAACGCTGAGGTCTAGGAAACTATAAGAGCTAGGCTATTAATATTTGGCGTGCAGATTCCTAAGCTTCTTACGCAGCGCAAGTTTGTTTTAGCAAAGTGTCACGTCCACAAACCGCCAAAAACTGTGGCTCCTACAGTTTTGATGCTAGAATAATAATTTTAACTGAAATGTCTTGTTCTCATCAATACCTATCGATTGACCCAAAAAAAAAAATTTCCACGCCCACTCTAACGACCATAACGCTTAAATCGGTCTACCGCCGGTAGGTGGCGCATTTTAATCTCGCTTTGCTGCTTGCATATCTCCATTTCCCTTTGGTCCCTTTAGCTGAGTAACGGGTATCTGATAGTCGAGGTACTCGACTATAGCGTTCTTCCTTGTTTTCTTATAGTAACATCAAATTTACCTGTTTCATGTGATGGAATTATAGGCAAAGATTTCATCGAGTGGCTCATACTGAGACCAGATAACCTCTATAATCCGATTCATATTCCAATAATTTTACAATTCTACTAAACCCGAAGTAGTCCGAAAAATTGCTATAAATTCAGCAACCAGGTATATACAAGTATTAATACCAAACTAAGAAATCCAAAATTGTGTATTCATTGAATATTCCATTGCAGATTCTAGAAACACTTTTGTCCGAATTTTTAATACAACTGACAAAACTGCAATCATTCAAATAAATACACTGAAAGTTGAACCACTGGATGATTACGACATAACTAAATCTAAAAAAAATGTAAACAAAGAAGAAATTTTAGACAAACTGAACAAAAAATTTCCACCTCAATTCAAGGATCTACTTAACGAATTATGCACGAAATACACAGATATATTCGGAAAAGAATCCGAATCGATATCAACTAATAATTTTTACAAACATTAAATAAGCATGAAAAATGATGAACCATTATACATAAAGAATTATAGAATTCCCCACAGTCAAAAAGACGAAGTAGGAAAAACAAGTAGAGAAATTAATGAAAGACAAAATAGTAGAACCTTCAGTTTCTGAATACATCAGTCCATTATTAATCGTCCCGAAAAAATAATTACCAAATTGCGATAATAAAAGATGGCGTTTATTAATTGATTACCGCCAAATTAACAAAAAATGTTATCAGATAAATTTTTACTACCAAGAATAGACGACATTCTTGACCAATGTGGTAGAGCTAAATACTTTTCATGTTTAGATCTGATATCAGGATTTCTTCAAATAGAACTCGAAGAAACGTCTAGAAATATAACGTCCTTTTCCACGAGCAATGGATTCTATCGCATCACGCGATTACCTTATGGTTTAAAAATAGCGCCAAATTCTTTCCAAAGATTGATGACAATGGTATTTTTAGGTATTGAACCTTCACAGGCATTCTTGTATATGGATGACCTAATTGTCATCGGTTGTTCAAAAAAACATATGATTAAAAATCTTACAAACGTTTTTAATTTATGCAGGAAGCACAACCTTAAATTGCACCCAGAAAAGTTCACATTTTTCAGACACGAAGTGACCTTCCTTGGACACAAGTGTACTGACAAAGGTATTTTGCCAGACAATAAAAAATACGATGTAATATAAAAATACCCAGTCCCAACGGACGCAGACAGCGCTAGAATGTTCGTTGCATTTTGCAAATACTACAGACGTTTTATTAAAAAAATTTTCGATTACTCACGACACATAACTAGATTATGTTAAAAGAACCTTAAATTCAAATGGACAGATGAATGTCTAAACGCTTTCAAATACCTTAAAATTCAATTGATAAAACCTACACTATTACAATATGCATATATCAATAAAGAATTTTGGAGAACAACAGATGCAAGCAAACAAGCGTGTGGAGCTGTTCTTACTCAAGATTACAACAAACACAGCTACCAGTAGCCTATGCATCAAGATCATTTACTTAAGGTGAAAGCAACAAAAATACAACAAAACAAGAGTTAGTAGCTATCCACTAGGCGATAAATCATTTTCGACCATATATTTATGGAAGATCCTTCACAGTAAAAACAGACCATAGGCCATTAAATTACTTATTTTCAATGACAAACCTGAGATCAAAACTAACACGAATGAGATTAGACTTAGAAGAATATGATTTCACTGTGGAATCAGTCGTCATCTAGCTTTCATTGCGCTTAGACGTGCTCAAAATTTTCGCTATGTTACTTCCCCGCTGTCCCGAGTGCAATACCGATGTTACATTGGCCCAGCTTCGCGCTTCGGATGCTGTTCGCTGCCCTTCTTTGTGCTGTCGCGCCTATCATACTTCTTGCGTAGCCCTACCGGACGATGTGCTCAAACTCTTATTAAATCCAAATATACTGTGGCAATGTGATAGCTGTGTGGTTGCGAATGATTCGCATTCTAAAATCGATAAATTCGATGATAAATTTAAAGCCCTGGAGCGCTTATATCATCATAATAAAATCTTGGAGGCGTTCCCCCCTAAAGATGATGCATTGAATCAGAATGTAAATCCCAAGAATCGTCTACCGAGGCCTACCAGCGTAGCTGCAGCTCCCCAGTCATATGCGGCTACTGCTGCTACGGCTTCCGCGGTCGTTGACCCTTCTAATCATGCTCTGGATATTGAGAGAGGAAATTTCATACAAGTTCAAAATAAGAGGAGAAGGAACAACAACAAGCCCAATAAACATGTTGTTGGAGTGGCTCCTAATGCCGAAGATCTTCATGTTTTGCCGACCAAGAAATTTTGCATGTCGGAAAGTTTGCAACTGATACAGAGCCGAATACTGTTTTAAAATATGTGTCCACCAAGCTTAAAGTTTGTAAATTTCAAGCTTGGTATCCCCGATCAGCTTTACGATACAGTCTTCAAAAACGATTTCTGGCCGAACTCAGTTAAGGTCAAAAGATTTATTCATAGAGAACGGGCCATTGTGGTAGGGGATGGAATCTTATCTAATTTGCCGGAGCCTGGTTAAACTTCATCCTCAATTCAGCCATCAAAAAACCCCTAGTGTTCGACGCCACTGGCGTCGATACTTTTGCGGGACATCGGCTGCAAGCCTTTCCTCATTTGTCGGAGTCTCTTTCGCAACAACATCGGCAGCTGCTTACCTTTCTCACTGCCCTCTCTTCATCTTCTGACTCTCTCCTAACGCACCATCGACAACATCAGCCGGAGCTTTTGTTGTCCACTTTGTGCAACATTCGCCGTCCGCCTGGCTCGGATTTCGGCGCGCTCCTCGGAGTTGCGCTCACATAATTTTCCGTTGCTCTCCTGATGCTTCATCAACAACATCTGCCGGAGCTTTTGTTGTTTGCTTTGCGCGACATTCGCTGTCCACCTAGTTCTAATATCGGCGCGCTCCTCGGAGTTGCGCTCTCATCATCTTGCGCCTCTCTCCCGTTGCACCATCAACAACATCAGCTGGAGCTTTTGTTGTCCGCTGTGCGCGACTTTCGTCGTCCGCCTGGCTATAATATCGGCGCGCTCCACGGAGTTGCGCTCTCATCATCTTGCGCCTCTCTCCCGAAGTACCTAGTTAGTCGGCTGGATTCTCACTCTTCATCGCCTAATAGTTATGCGCTCTCCGTCTCTACCATTCTGACGTTCGACTTTCTACAACAACTTTTATCGACACATTTGGCTGGATGGCGAGCCTCTCAGAGTGCTCTCTCTGAAGGTGCTCTCCGGAGATGCTTTCGCCATCAACAACAACAATGGACTGCGGCAGCTGTAGTACATTCTCGCTCATTATTACCAGTAGTGGATTCACCTGCGTGCAGTTATATTTTGAATGCTAATGTTGACTGCCCACCTAATATTTGGAGCGCCGATCACCAGCCTATTCGTATCCGTACCACTACCTTGCTGAAGAATCTTACAAATAATTTATTTAATTATGATAAAATCCCAGCGATGAGCTTCTTAGTATGGGATTAGTCCAGACTTAAATAAGCTTCTAAATCTAATTTTTGTACACCCTGATTTATGCCTTACTTTATGTTGCAGCGATAATCCTCTAGCTGCGTGTGATGCTCATCAGAAGCTCCTATTAATCTTAATTACTTGTTATATTTTCTCACCAAATAATTCTCGCTTGCCTCTTACCTATATTAATTCTAGCAGTTTAGATTCTATCCGTAGTGATATTTCTAATATCAGATGGGCGGAAGTCCTCTCGCATGCGGATGTGAATACAACCTATGAAGTTTTTATATCTTTTCTCTCTGCTATTAAAGGCAGATACGCTAAAACTAGAGTTCAAAGTTCTTATAGACTACCATGGTAAACACAAGGACTAAAAAAATACAAAAATCTCCGAAATAAATTCTATAAGCGCTACATAGAAAGCGGTGATGCTGCTGACTTTGATCGGTACAAACAACAAGCGTGAGTTTGAGTTCCTCAATAAATTCTTATACAGCCAATATATTGCTGATATAGAGTGTAAACTAACTACCAATCCTAAAGCATTCTGGCACTTTGTCAATTCTAAACGAACAACCTCCTACTTTCCTTCCCATATGTCATATGAAAGTCTTTCAGCTTCTTCAGATATTGGGGTCGCTAATCTATTTGCCAAGTACTTTGCATCTAACTTTGAGCCAAGCTCGCTGTGGAATGACGATGATTCACTCAGTGCCATTGCCACGATGCTAAATATTGGGTGCTTAGATGTTACTGATTTGGACTGTCATATGGCGGCTGAGAGTTTTATCGACTCAGGAAAATTAGACTGCGATGGCCTTTCTACATTTATTTCGAAAAACTGTATACTGTTCTTTCCACTGGCGTATTTACGCATAGATGGAAACTTTCCACAGTTTCTACTATATTCAAGTCTGGTTAAAAAAATTTTGCTTCAAATTATAGGCCAACTGTCTCAAAAATGTTTGAACGAATTATAGCTAAGCAGCTAACTTTTCTTGCTGGTCGGATCATCAGTCCTAACCAACATGGTTTTATGCCTGGAAGGTCAACTACCCCTAACTTAGCTACGTTTAACCTTTTTTGCATCCACTCGTTCATCAGTCATCATCAAGTTGATGTAGTCTACACCGACTTCGCCAAAGCATTTGAAAAAGTCTCCCATAATGCTTTATTGGCAAAATTGCAGAAACTGGGATTTCATTCATCAATATTAAATTGGTTTAACTCTTATTTAGATGGGCGGATTTATTTAGTAGAGTGCAATGGTGTTTTCTCAAACCCGTATGTGGCTACTTCTGGCCTTAGTAGTAGGGAAAGACGGGTTCTGGGACAATTAGCATATTAATGGCCCCCGGCCCCCCTCCCCCCCTCATTAACGTATGCGGGTTCTGGGACAATTAGCATAATCCAATAAATAAACTGATTTTAATGGGCTTTGAAGTCATAAAAATGTCACGACCATGTCTATAAAGAGTATACTTAATTGCCCCCATCGCCCCCACATCCCCATGTGACAATATTGATCATGTATCCTTCCCCTCATTATGTGCAATTAATAGTCAGGTGAGAAAGGTGCACGTGAGAAAGGTCGCACAACCATAGTATCCAAAGGTTGTTATCTTAGAGGAACATATCCGATCATGTTGGGGAAAGGTGTGATCACGTACCCTTTTGCCTCATTATCACAGGTGTTGCTGTGCACGTGAGAAAGGTCGCAAACCCAAAACATCTAAAGCTGGTTGCCTTAGAGGGACATGTCCGATCATGTTGGGGAATAACGTTTCCTATGATTGTAAAACTAATTTAGAAATCAAAAGAACCCCAAATAAAATAAATCCCACAAGTTAATGATTCTCAGATGTCGAATATTTTCAAACAGACTTTTTTTTTCGCCCCAGAATGTTTAACTGGTAAATTTTTTCAAGATCTCTCCTTTCTACAAACGGGTCATAAACATATCATAAAAGGGATTCAAGCAAGAGCTACCCGAACATGCGCACCTGTCTATTACCTGACCGGAATAAAAGGGACACATGCACAAGTCTGAAGGCGCACGCCCATTGACAAAATCATGAGCCTCACGCCAACGACCTCACGGCTAAGTGCGAGCTCTAATACGTTCCCATAATAGGGGTTGAAGTCACGACCGCGCAACAACTCGCAAGTAGCCGACATATCTCAGTCAAGGAAATATTTTCCATTCTCCGTACCTGTAATTTTAACTCGAAATAAAATGTCAGAAGTTTATTTTGTACCATAAAAATACATTTATTCATTTACATTTATTTATTTTGGTATTGCGAACATTTTCTTTTTATATAGAAATTTATTTTCTGCTATGATTCCGGCGATTTGCATAGAAGAAGCAGGCGCACGTTTCCGACGTCATTTCTGGATTACAAAATGTAAAGTGTTCACCATAATTCGTAGTTTTGAGGTCATGTCCACCTCGATTCATGAACATAGTTTTTGTGTTTAGAAGGTATTGAAAATGCTGACCAATTATCTCTCCTTTAAATTGTTCAATAAATTGGTCAATTTCCTCATGAAACTTAATTTGGTTAATTTTGTTTTCTTGCACATCCTTACACATCTAGTCTCAACTTTAAAATAATGTATAAAAATTATTTTATTGTTTTGAAGCTACTTTTAAAAAATGTCAAAATAATGTATGCATTGTTTAGAGCACAAACCCCGCCCTTAAGGTGTGTTTCACAATAGGGAAACCGGTTTCCTTTAAACCTGTTTAATGACGGACAGCCCATTTCCTCGACATTAATGAGCTGACGACTCCCAAAAAACGTCTGTAGAAATCGTTTCTTTTCCACACCTTTACAAATAATTTGTTTTCCGCTTGTAATTCTCCTTAGATACTTTCGAGTTTGTGGAAAACTATTTTCTCCATCGTTCCAAAAAATTTTGTGATGTGTATTGGTTAACCAAATTGCAGTCTTTCGAGATTTTGTATTTAGCAAAGTAAAATCATATGGTGGTTCTATTAAAAAACTATTATTCAAGTTTGGATCTTTTTCGAATACAATTCCAATTTCCTTTAGAAAAAATTAATATTATTATCAAAGAAACCTTGAACATCAATCGAAACAGTATCTTTCAACATTTTTCTAATGTTAAACAACTCGTTGTACTAGTCCGTTTAGTGGGTTATATTCAACTAAACGGTCTTGTATGAGGAGACAATAATCTTGGGTATTTTCATGACTTGGTGTCTTTAGTTCTATTGAAATTCTCACATCAATAGGACCAATTTTACTGATTCATTTTGATATGAAAGATCAACCACAATAATAGGGGTCTTCAATTTAAATTCATTTGGGGTCAAAAATGGTTGTGATTCACGATTAACTAGATTGAAATCTTGTATACATTTCATATAGGTGAGCATACTAATTCTTACTAAAATCAACATTCAGATTATCACATGGATATGACTCAGAATTCAAGTGAACTTTCAAGTTTGATAAGTTATTTGTGATAAGTTCTCCATTTAGTGTAAATCCAATTATGGCAAATCTTGGTTTGTTGCGGTTAGCCGACAATTTCACATTCCAGCTGTGTTGACTTCCATACCCCAATTTGGCGTTAACATATGAATCCCAACTCCGGAATGCGATTGGTAGGTTTACACCACTTTTAATAATATCGTACATCATAATTTTTTGCAAAATCGCTCAGAGTTACATGGGGAATTTTCCAGATTTTATTCGTAATTTCCAACTTAAAAGTTTGTTCATTTCTGGTTTGCTCAAACACATCACCAAGATTCTTAGTTAGCATCAACACTAGTTCATGCTTACAATTTAACAAAACCTTTTTATAATCCTCAGTCAATCCCAACAAATTTTTTAATGGTACAGAAAAATTTTAATTGGGGATCCCGTAGAAATTTCGTCTCCACTGCTCCATCCAGAATTTAATAGGTATTGACTTTGAAGATTATCCAGAGATATACAATTTTTAGGGTAGTAGCCATACCGACATAGACTTGACACGTTGGACTCGTTGTATTTAGTTGTTACCTAGCAGTATTTTGATGGTTACTTTCTTTTTAGTCTTGCTTTTGGATGGTTACTTTTTGTATAGTACCTGTACAGTACTTGATTTTGGATGGTTACTATCTGTATAGTATCTGTAAAGTACTTGGTTTTAGATGATAACTAAATGTTAACAAGTATTATGAGTCGCTATAGTCTCTTATTAAGAACTATCAAAGTACACAAGTTGAAGTTTCTAAGATGTGTTAGCCAAACACACTTGCAGTGAACTATCATTACCTGACCGTCATCAAAGTCACATGCCCAAGACCCAAGGACATTGAATAAAATACTTCCCCTTCATTTGTAACTGGAGTTTTAATTACAGTCAGATACAAAATTTATAGGATTATTCAATATTTCTTTATATATTTTATTATTGTAAACATATTTCATTAAATTCATAATTAATTATATTTTATGTATATTTGTATATAATTAATTTTCTTACTTCAGCCCTCTGTAAGAAACATGTCGCTTATTAATCTTCGTTCCAAGCGTAGATTTTCGCTTGGTTCCCATAGATAGATGTAAAATAGTTCTCACAATGTAATCTTTCTCAGATGCTGA
Organism: Drosophila suzukii; assembly: GCF_043229965.1. Classification (NCBI taxonomy): domain Eukaryota; kingdom Metazoa; phylum Arthropoda; class Insecta; order Diptera; family Drosophilidae; genus Drosophila; species Drosophila suzukii. The sequence continues at coordinate 23,479,372 of NW_027255896.1, read as the reverse complement.
ATTATTTTTAAAGCATTCATTTGTTCCATCCCATAATAATATTGTAACATATTTCGAAGGCATCATTAGCTAGCATAGGAGAGCCTATCAATTTAATTTTTGATTGAAGTTTATGATAGAGGTGTTGGGACCTGGTAATATCGGTTTTTGTTGTCAACTATGTTTCTAGTTCTAGTTTTCTAATTCTATTCTATTTGTATACTATTTGTATGAGTAAGGCATCATTGTCTAAGATTCTGAATAAGTTTAATAAACTCTTTAATTACAATACTGATTAGCTGGTTACTATATATTTAGTAGATGTATACAAGTTGTTTAGTATCTGGTTTGATATGTTTAATAGATGTATACAAGTTGTTTACTAGATGTATACAAGTTGTTTACTAGATGTTTAGTATCTGGCTACTATATATTTAGTAGATGTATACAAGTTGTTTAGTATCTGGTTTGATATGTTTAATAGATGTATACAAGTTGTTTACTAGATGTATACAAGTTGTTTACTAGCTATTTAGTATCTGGTTACTATATATTTAGTAGATGTATACAAGTTGTTGAGTTCTGGTTACAATATATTTAGTAGATGTATGCAAGTTGTTTAGTATCTATGTTTAGTAGATGTATACAAGTTGTTTACTAGATGTATACAAGTTGTTTACTAGCTGTATAGTATCTGGTTTCTATATGATTAGTAGATGTATACAAGGTGTTTAATAGATGTATACAAGTTGCTTACTAGCTGTTTAGTAACTGGTTTATATATCTTTAATATCTGTTTACTTGATGTTTACTATTTATTAGCTGGTTACTAGTTGTTATTAACGTCTACGAGCTTTTATAGTCTTTTGTTAAGAATGATCAAAAATTCTTGATCACTAGACGACTTTCGATGTGAAGTAAAAACTTACACTCTGATTTTCAGTGTATTTGCTATGTACGTAAGAAAGAATGCAAAGCCAAAATAGCTCAAGATTGATATATAAATCTTAGAGGAACATGTCCGATTATGTTGGGGGAAGATGTATCCTGTGATTGTAAAACTAATTAAGATATAAATTGTTCACAAGTTGTCTAAAAGCTGTGTAGAAGCTGCTTTGATAAACAATTTTGATTCATAATTACAGATATTAAGAATATATAATAATATCATCCACTTTAACTAGTATATTGTTAAAATAAAACATTTCCATTTTTCATATTCTTTCATCTTATGTAGGTATAATAAATGGAATCTTAACTACGATAGCTAGCCTTACATCCCATAACTATAGTTATTAGCTACAATAAAATGTCTAGAAAGAACAAAATATATGAATGTCCAAAAACCATTTAAAACTAACTATAATTGGGAAAGTAATTGAAATCGCTCCGGCGTAATACAGTAAAAAACAAAAAACACTGTGATTATCCCATTTTCTATCACCATAACAAATGTGTATACCCACACCTAAATGACCAATTATATCCTTTGTCCAAAAATGTCTGTGACTTTCACTTATAAATTTGTCACCGATAATTTAAATCCCATTAAGCAAACCACCCATTGCTAACCGTACCATAACCCCAGAGTCAAGTTGGTTACCTACAATAAACATAGGTGGTGGTGTAAAGGATTGCTAAAATGCCTCGACGCAGGCGCAAATGTCATAAAAAATGATCATAAAAATATAATTAGGAAAGTATTTTTTATTTGCGAACCATTTATAACTGTTACCAACAACACAAATAGTTATGTTACAAAGGATTTGCTTCAATGCCTCGACGCAGGCGCAAAGGTCAAGGTATTGGAAAAAATTTCATGGAATATTGTCCCTTCATAAAAGAGGTCATATAATATATAATTAGGAAAGTATTTTTTATTTGCGAACAATTTATAAATGTTACCAACAACACAAATAGTTGTTACAAAGGATTGCTAAAATACCTTGATGCAGGCGCAAAGGTCAAGGTATTGGAAAAAAATTCATGGAATATTATCCCTTCATAAAAGAGGTCATAAAATATATAATTAGGAAAGTATTTTTTATTTGCGAACAATTTATAAATGTTACCAACAACACAAATAGTTGTTACAAAGGATTGCTAAAATACCTTGATGCAGGCGCAAAGGTCAAGGTAATGGAAAAATTCATGGAATATTATCCCTTGACCAAAAACGAAAGTTTCTTCTATTTGGATAATAAAAAAATATATATTAATTCAATACTTTGATTTTTCCATCAAAATGCTTGATAAATCTAGTTGTTTGATATTCTCTAACTAATTGAGTAATATGTTTTCATGTGCCTATTTAATTTACCAAAAACAGTATTAGTCTTCTCTCATAAAATCCCTCTAATTCCCCACCGGTGAAATATATGTTCCTCATATTTAATAATGATGGTTTGTCATAGATGGGTACTTTTAATTCATATTTAAGATACTTACATCCTTCTCTAACTAATATCCTTTTATCCATAATGTAAACAGGTTTAGAATTGTATTGCGTGCTTCAACCCCTAGCCACACCCACCACTGTAACAGATTTCACTTTTCCAATGGCTGCCCCAGCTACCTAAACTGTACATTTCTTTTGATTTTCTCTTTTCCTTTCTAAGCAATGTACACAATTTTTAAACTGGTTCTGACCTCCCTCTTTAATGGCATCCTCTACTTTATTTTCGTTATATTTCTGATCTTTTCCTAACAGTAGGTTGTTAAACTTTTATTATTTTATGGGATTATTGAGCACCCGAAATCCCTGATATTAAGTCATAACATGTAACTAGCAGAATATAGTAAAAGACATTAGACTCTAAAAAGACCAGATTTACCTACAATTCAATTTACCATCTACAATCCCTGGAGAAGAGCTTAGTATTTGCAGTTTAATTTTCAAATTTATTGATTTCACAGATTCCCGCTGGTAAATACCAATTTTTAACAAATGGCTGCCAACTCCATACCATTCAGACACTGGTTTACAACCTCATAGAACTGACTCTCAAGGTATCTGTAATGCACAATATATTTCTGTCTCTTTTTTTCTAATCAATATTAAAAAATTTCATAAACTGGTTTTGGAGTTCATTTTATTCTTAGAATTAAATTATTAAAAATTATTAAGCCAACAGAGATAATAATGATTTTGTGATAGTATCCCGTTAATAATACATACATAATTTTTATTTGTATATTTTCAAATTTTTTTATTTTAGAAAATTATTCATTAATCACATTCAAATAATATTCATAATATATCTTACAATTTTTTAAATTTATCAATAATGTTTCCCAATTATTAATATTAAATGACATTGCATCATATCTATTTTTAAGATTAAATATTAAGAATAAAAATTCTTTTCCACTCCTCCTACTTAATGATGACCATTATAAAATTATAATTATCAACAACTATTATATTAAATACAATTAAATGTATGCGTACTCATATAACAACAGTTCCCAATATCGATATATGCTGGCCTACAATCTTACTTTGCCTTTGATTTCCGGTTTCTTATGTATTCTTCTTCTCACTTTGACACAGTATGGAATGGTTTTACTTAAGCCAATCGCATAGGATGGTGGTTTGATTCTTGGGGGAGGGGGTTTGATCCTTGGATATAAAGTACCTGCTCGATTCTACGTTCTGTCTTTTCCTGGTTGATGAGATTACAAAACCTAAAACAGTACAAAATTTGAATCGAAGGACATAAGATGACTGAAATCAACAAGCAAATCAACCACTGTGATTTTAAAATAAATGAAGATTTGTTGGTTGAGATAGGAATCTTCAAGGAAATTTTAAAGGTTTCCAAAGAGTCGCGGCGAGAATTCGGTAGTATCTATTATGATACTATAGAAGAGTTGGACATCCTGAAATGGCGCTTGGTGGATTTGCAGAGCGAAAACAATAACGATTCCCATCTCTTTGATATTGAGAACGTGGAAAATCGAATCACCGAGCTGATGATGGAGACAACCAACTTTCAACAGCAAATTGATCTTCACGATGCGGAAATCGAAAATAATCCGCTGTCACGACTGCTCCTGGAAGTTAAGGAGATGATTTTTCGTATAAGGGATTCAATATCAGACTTAGAGTATCTTAAATTTAATGGTGAGGCAGAGCAATGTGAGTTGGTCAGCGCTATGTCTCGCGAGGACGACCCCATCTTAATATTTAATCTTAAAAATAGATATGATGCAATGTCATTTAATATTAATAATTGGGAAACATTATTGATAAATTTAAAAAATTGTAAGATATATTATGAATATTATTTGAATGTGATTAATGAATAATTTTCTAAAATAAAAAAATTTGAAAATATACAAATAAGAATTATGTATGTATTATTAACGGGATACTATCACAAAATCATTATTATCTCTGTTGGCTTAATAATTTTTAATAATTTAATTCTAAGAATAAAATGAACTCCAAAACCAGTTTATGAAATTTTTTAATATTGATTAGAAAAAAAGAGACAGAAATATATTGTGCATTACAGATACCTTGAGAGTCAGTTCTATGAGGTTGTAAACCAGTGTCTGAATGGTATGGAGTTGGCAGCCATTTGTTAAAAATTGGTATTTACCAGCGGGAATCTGTGAAATCAATAAATTTGAAAATTAAACTGCAAATACTAAGCTCTTCTCCAGGGATTGTAGATGGTAAATTGAATTGTAGGTAAATCTGGTCTTTTTAGAGTCTAATGTCTTTTACTATATTCTGCTAGTTACATGTTATGACTTAATATCAGGGATTTCGGGTGCTCAATAATCCCATAAAATAATAAAAGTTTAACAACCTACTGTTAGGAAAAGATCAGAAATATAACGAAAATAAAGTAGAGGATGCCATTAAAGAGGGAGGTCAGAACCAGTTTAAAAATTGTGTACATTGCTTAGAAAGGAAAAGAGAAAATCAAAAGAAATGTACAGTTTAGGTAGCTGGGGCAGCCATTGGAAAAGTGAAATCTGTTACAGTGGTGGGTGTGGCTAGGGGTTGAAGCACGCAATACAATTCTAAACCTGTTTACATGATGGATAAAAGGATATTAGTTAGAGAAGGATGTAAGTATCTTAAATATGAATTAAAAGTACCCATCTATGACAAACCATCATTATTAAATATGAGGAACATATATTTCACCGGTGGGGAATTAGAGGGATTTTATGAGAGAAGACTAATACTGTTTTTGGTAAATTAAATAGGCACATGAAAACATATTACTCAATTAGTTAGAGAATATCAAACAACTAGATTTATCAAGCATTTTGATGGAAAAATCAAAGTATTGAATTAATATATATTTTTTTATTATCCAAATAGAAGAAACTTTCGTTTTTGGTCAAGGGATAATATTCCATGAATTTTTCCATTACCTTGACCTTTGCGCCTGCATCAAGGTATTTTAGCAATCCTTTGTAACAACTATTTGTGTTGTTGGTAACATTTATAAATTGTTCGCAAATAAAAAATACTTTCCTAATTATATATTTTATGACCTCTTTTATGAAGGGATAATATTCCATGAATTTTTTTCCAATACCTTGACCTTTGCGCCTGCATCAAGGTATTTTAGCAATCCTTTGTAACAACTATTTGTGTTGTTGGTAACATTTATAAATTGTTCGCAAATAAAAAATACTTTCCTAATTATATATTATATGACCTCTTTTATGAAGGGATAATATTCCATGAAATTTTTTCCAATACCTTGACCTTTGCGCCTGCGTCGAGGCATTGAAGCAAATCCTTTGTAACATAACTATTTGTGTTGTTGGTAACAGTTATAAATGGTTCGCAAATAAAAAATACTTTCCTAATTATATTTTTATGATCATTTTTTATGACATTTGCGCCTGCGTCGAGGCATTTTAGCAATCCTTTACACCACCACCTATGTTTATTGTAGGTAACCAACTTGACTCTGGGGTTATGGTACGGTTAGCAATGGGTGGTTTGCTTAATGGGATTTAAATTATCGGTGACAAATTTATAAGTGAAAGTCACAGACATTTTTGGACAAAGGATATAATTGGTCATTTAGGTGTGGGTATACACATTTGTTATGGTGATAGAAAATGGGATAATCACAGTGTTTTTTGTTTTTTACTGTATTACGCCGGAGCGATTTCAATTACTTTCCCAATTATAGTTAGTTTTAAATGGTTTTTGGACATTCATATATTTTGTTCTTTCTAGACATTTTATTGTAGCTAATAACTATAGTTATGGGATGTAAGGCTAGCTATCGTAGTTAAGATTACATTTATTATACCTACATAAGATGAAAGAATATGAAAAATGGAAATGTTTTATTTTAACAATATACTAGTTAAAGTGGATGATATTATTATATATTCTTAATATCTGTAATTATGAATCAAAATTGTTTATCAAAGCAGCTTCTACACAGCTTTTAGACAACTTGTGAACAATTTATATCTTAATTAGTTTTACAATCACAGGATACATCTTCCCCCAACATAATCGGACATGTTCCTCTAAGATTTATATATCAATCTTGAGCTATTTTGGCTTTGCATTCTTTCTTACGTACATAGCAAATACACTGAAAATCAGAGTGTAAGTTTTTACTTCACATCGAAAGTCGTCTAGTGATCAAGAATTTTTGATCATTCTTAACAAAAGACTATAAAAGCTCGTAGACGTTAATAACAACTAGTAACCAGCTAATAAATAGTAAACATCAAGTAAACAGATATTAAAGATATATAAACCAGTTACTAAACAGCTAGTAAGCAACTTGTATACATCTATTAAACACCTTGTATACATCTACTAATCATATAGAAACCAGATACTATACAGCTTGTAAACAACTTGTATACATCTAGTAAACAACTTGTATACATCTACTAAACATAGATACTAAACAACTTGCATACATCTACTAAATATATTGTAACCAGAACTCAACAACTTGTATACATCTACTAAATATATAGTAACCAGATACTAAATAGCTAGTAAACAACTTGTATACATCTAGTAAACAACTTGTATACATCTATTAAACATATCAAACCAGATACTAAACAACTTGTATACATCTACTAAATATATAGTAGCCAGATACTAAACATCTAGTAAACAACTTGTATACATCTAGTAAACAACTTGTATACATCTATTAAACATATCAAACCAGATACTAAACAACTTGTATACATCTACTAAATATATAGTAACCAGCTAATCAGTATTGTAATTAAAGAGTTTATTAAACTTATTCAGAATCTTAGACAATGATGCCTTACTCATACAAATAGTATACAAATAGAATAGAATTAGAAAACTAGAACTAGAAACATAGTTGACAACAAAAACCGATATTACCAGGTCCCAACACCTCTATCATAAACTTCAATCAAAAATTAAATTGATAGGCTCTCCTATGCTAGCTAATGATGCCTTCGAAATATGTTACAATATTATTATGGGATGGAACAAATGAATGCTTTAAAAATAATTCAGCATCTGAGAAAGATTACATTGTGAGAACTATTTTACATCTATCTATGGGAACCAAGCGAAAATCTACGCTTGGAACGAAGATTAATAAGCGACATGTTTCTTACAGAGGGCTGAAGTAAGAAAATTAATTATATACAAATATACATAAAATATAATTAATTATGAATTTAATGAAATATGTTTACAATAATAAAATATATAAAGAAATATTGAATAATCCTATAAATTTTGTATCTGACTGTAATTAAAACTCCAGTTACAAATGAAGGGGAAGTATTTTATTCAATGTCCTTGGGTCTTGGGCATGTGACTTTGATGACGGTCAGGTAATGATAGTTCACTGCAAGTGTGTTTGGCTAACACATCTTAGAAACTTTAACTTGTGTACTTTGATAGTTCTTAATAAGAGACTATAGCGACTCATAATACTTGTTAACATTTAGTTATCATCTAAAACCAAGTACTTTACAGATACTATACAGATAGTAACCATCCAAAATCAAGTACTGTACAGGTACTATACAAAAAGTAACCATCCAAAAGCAAGACTAAAAAGAAAGTAACCATCAAAATACTGCTAGGTAACAACTAAATACAACGAGTCCAACGTGTCAAGTCTATGTCGGTATGGCTACTACCCTAAAAATTGTATATCTCTGGATAATCTTCAAAGTCAATACCTATTAAATTCTGGATGGAGCAGTGGAGACGAAATTTCTACGGGATCCCCAATAAAAATTTTTCTGTACCATTAAAAAATTTGTTGGGATTGACTGAGGATTATAAAAAGGTTTTGTTAAATTGTAAGCATGAACTAGTGTTGATGCTAACTAAGAATCTTGGTGATGTGTTTGAGCAAACCAGAAATGAACAAACTTTTAAGTTGGAAATTACGAATAAAATCTGGAAAATTCCCCATGTAACTCTGAGCGATTTTGCAAAAAATTATGATGTACGATATTATTAAAAGTGGTGTAAACCTACCAATCGCATTCCGGAGTTGGGATTCATATGTTAACGCCAAATTGGGGTATGGAAGTCAACACAGCTGGAATGTGAAATTGTCGGCTAACCGCAACAAACCAAGATTTGCCATAATTGGATTTACACTAAATGGAGAACTTATCACAAATAACTTATCAAACTTGAAAGTTCACTTGAATTCTGAGTCATATCCATGTGATAATCTGAATGTTGATTTTAGTAAGAATTAGTATGCTCACCTATATGAAATGTATACAAGATTTCAATCTAGTTAATCGTGAATCACAACCATTTTTGACCCCAAATGAATTTAAATTGAAGACCCCTATTATTGTGGTTGATCTTTCATATCAAAATGAATCAGTAAAATTGGTCCTATTGATGTGAGAATTTCAATAGAACTAAAGACACCAAGTCATGAAAATACCCAAGATTATTGTCTCCTCATACAAGACCGTTTAGTTGAATATAACCCACTAAACGGACTAGTACAACGAGTTGTTTAACATTAGAAAAATGTTGAAAGATACTGTTTCGATTGATGTTCAAGGTTTCTTTGATAATAATATTAATTTTTTCTAAAGGAAATTGGAATTGTATTCGAAAAAGATCCAAACTTGAATAATAGTTTTTTAATAGAACCACCATATGATTTTACTTTGCTAAATACAAAATCTCGAAAGACTGCAATTTGGTTAACCAATACACATCACAAAATTTTTTGGAACGATGGAGAAAATAGTTTTCCACAAACTCGAAAGTATCTAAGGAGAATTACAAGCGGAAAACAAATTATTTGTAAAGGTGTGGAAAAGAAACGATTTCTACAGACGTTTTTTGGGAGTCGTCAGCTCATTAATGTCGAGGAAATGGGCTGTCCGTCATTAAACAGGTTTAAAGGAAACCGGTTTCCCTATTGTGAAACACACCTTAAGGGCGGGGTTTGTGCTCTAAACAATGCATACATTATTTTGACATTTTTTAAAAGTAGCTTCAAAACAATAAAATAATTTTTATACATTATTTTAAAGTTGAGACTAGATGTGTAAGGATGTGCAAGAAAACAAAATTAACCAAATTAAGTTTCATGAGGAAATTGACCAATTTATTGAACAATTTAAAGGAGAGATAATTGGTCAGCATTTTCAATACCTTCTAAACACAAAAACTATGTTCATGAATCGAGGTGGACATGACCTCAAAACTACGAATTATGGTGAACACTTTACATTTTGTAATCCAGAAATGACGTCGGAAACGTGCGCCTGCTTCTTCTATGCAAATCGCCGGAATCATAGCAGAAAATAAATTTCTATATAAAAAGAAAATGTTCGCAATACCAAAATAAATAAATGTAAATGAATAAATGTATTTTTATGGTACAAAATAAACTTCTGACATTTTATTTCGAGTTAAAATTACAGGTACGGAGAATGGAAAATATTTCCTTGACTGAGATATGTCGGCTACTTGCGAGTTGTTGCGCGGTCGTGACTTCAACCCCTATTATGGGAACGTATTAGAGCTCGCACTTAGCCGTGAGGTCGTTGGCGTGAGGCTCATGATTTTGTCAATGGGCGTGCGCCTTCAGACTTGTGCATGTGTCCCTTTTATTCCGGTCAGGTAATAGACAGGTGCGCATGTTCGGGTAGCTCTTGCTTGAATCCCTTTTATGATATGTTTATGACCCGTTTGTAGAAAGGAGAGATCTTGAAAAAATTTACCAGTTAAACATTCTGGGGCGAAAAAAAAAGTCTGTTTGAAAATATTCGACATCTGAGAATCATTAACTTGTGGGATTTATTTTATTTGGGGTTCTTTTGATTTCTAAATTAGTTTTACAATCATAGGAAACGTTATTCCCCAACATGATCGGACATGTCCCTCTAAGGCAACCAGCTTTAGATGTTTTGGGTTTGCGACCTTTCTCACGTGCACAGCAACACCTGTGATAATGAGGCAAAAGGGTACGTGATCACACCTTTCCCCAACATGATCGGATATGTTCCTCTAAGATAACAACCTTTGGATACTATGGTTGTGCGACCTTTCTCACGTGCACCTTTCTCACCTGACTATTAATTGCACATAATGAGGGGAAGGATACATGATCAATATTGTCACATGGGGATGTGGGGGCGATGGGGGCAATTAAGTATACTCTTTATAGACATGGTCGTGACATTTTTATGACTTCAAAGCCCATTAAAATCAGTTTATTTATTGGATTATGCTAATTGTCCCAGAACCCGCATACGTTAATGAGGGGGGGAGGGGGGCCGGGGGCCATTAATATGCTAATTGTCCCAGAACCCGTCTTTCCCTACTACTGGCCTTCCTCAGGGAAGTGCATTGGGTCCGTTTCTATTCATCATCTTCATTAATGATTTAAGCTATTGCATAACAAATTCTGAATTCCTGTTGTTTGTGTGTGAATTCAATCTCCGATAGTGAACTTCTTCAAAATGACCTTGAAAAGGTGGGAAATTTGTGTTCTCGTAATAAGTTGCCTCTGAACGTGTCAAAATGTTTCTACGTTAGGTACAGCAAACGATTAATTAATGTCCTGAGCTCGTATTCCATTAGTTCCCATGTTCTTTTCTTAAGAAATGAATCACTGGACCTAGGAGTTATGTTTGATACTAAATTTACTTTCATTGATCACATAAATTAAATAATTGCAAAGGCATACGCTATGTATGGTTTTGTAAAACGAAATTCCATGCAATTTAAAGATCCGTACACGAAACTAAGCCTATTTTCTTCGTTCATTAGGTCCAGATTGGAATATGCTTCGTTTGTCTGGAGTCCGACTGGTACTACACACATCAATCGTATTGAGCGTGTTCAAAAAAAATTCCTATCTTTTGCCCTTCTTTCTCTAAACTTTAAGGACCCGGTTCCCTCTTACTCTGCGAAATGTCGTCTTGTGCACCTTTCTTCCCTACAAGATCGTAGAACAACTAGCGCACTAGTTTTTATTTGTGACCTGCTGTCCTCCAAAATAGACTGCCCTGCATTGCTGAGTAGCATAGGCTTTTCCGTACCTGGTAGGTCTTTAAGGTCATTTCAACCTTTTTTTATTCCGGCCTATAGAGCTAACTATGCTTTTAATGAGCCTCTGTGTAGAGCCTTGTTCTACTGGCACAAACTTCCATCTCACATGCGGCTGGACCCATGCTCCCCCAGGGAATTAATTAAGAACACCCTTTACAATTACTTTTCGTCCCTTAGTATTTAGTTTAGTAATAGACAAGTAGCCAGTTAAGGTACCACCTGTTGGCGAAATAAATAAATATCTCAAGGAAAAAGACAATCATATAGCCGACGCGCTCTCTAGAATAACAATAAAAGACCTTAAAAATATTACGACAAATATATTACAAGAAAAATAAGGAGACAAAATTCCTGCGCAGGAAATGATAAATTAGAATTGCCTAGGCAATCTCAAATAAAAGCTTCTTAGCCTAACGTATAGTCATTAACAATGACGAAGTACGTAAAGTAGTGACCTTGCATGTGAATAACAATTTATGTTTTTTCAAACATGGAAAAAAAATTACAGCAAGATATAATGTTGGAGATTTGTATACTAATGGAACCTTTGACTAGGTCAGTTTTTCTTAAGGCTTGATCTGTAGGCTGGTAAACAAAAAATTACCCAAAGTGGCACCATGGAATAATATCTTTGAAAATATTTCAATAGATAAATTTAAAAAATGGGCAACAAAATATTAAAATCATTAAGAGTAGCGCTACTCAACCCGGTGACCCTAATAACAAATAATAATGAAAAAGATGCAATATTGTCTACACTACATGACTATCCTATTCATGGAGGACATTCAGGTATGGCAAAAACCTTGGCCAAGGCCAAAAGACACTACTATTGGAAAGGAATGAGTAAAGACATAACCCAGTACATACGTAAATGTCCAAAATGCCAAATGTCGAAAACGACAAGACTAATACTAAAACTCCTTTAACACTTACAGAAACCCCAGAAATGGTATTTGTTGAACTAATAAGCTTTTTTATTAGTTATTGCTAAATTAAAAGATACGAATTTCAGGTTGCTTAATGCTTGTTAACCATTTATTAGCGAGAGAGCAGGCGAGACGAGAGTGCATTTAATGTCGAGATCAGAATTCGTACTGATCTTACAAGGGGACAGCCAGCCGAATGCTGGGCCCAAGAATGCAAGTACACAAAAAACGAGAGAGCTAGATAGAGAGAGCTACCTTTCGCAATGCAATTAATATAAGAGATCGAATTAAGTTAATTAGCTGCTGCGGCTGCGTGACCCGACGTACTCCACCTGTTGGAAGCCTGGGCTTCAACATCATCCTTAAGGGGTAGCAGACACAGCTTGTTTACTGCTCGCTTTGTTACTCCTGATGCTGTCTTCAGAACGGCAACTCGAGCAACCCCATCTCCACCGAACAGAAGCTCAATCACTCTGGCGGGGGGCCACTTCATGGGAGGTATGTTTTTGTTCTTGGCCAGAACTAAGTCATCGACAACCACGCCAGGTTTTGGAGTGCGCCACTTGGAGCGCTGCTGCAGTAATGTTAGGTATTCTTCCTTCCATCGGGACCAAAAGATCTGCTGCAAGTAAGCCACGCGTTGCCATCCATCCAAGCGATTGAAGTTAAGACTGGTCACATCCGGCTCGACGAAAGATGAAGGCGGACCACCATTCAAAAAATGTGCTGGGGTTAATACATACAGAACAGCTGGGTTTTTCTGAAATCGAGACTAATGGTCGAGAATTAACAACCGCCGAAAAGTGACACACCAGGGTCCGCAACTCCTCAAAGGCTAAAACAGCAGTGCCAACAGCGCGTTAGAAATGATGCTTAGCGATCTTCACAGCCGCTTCCCAAAGACCGCCAAAGTGTGGCGACCTAGGAGGAATGAAACACCAATCAATAGCCTCCGCTAGGCAAAAGTCCAACGTAGCTCTCTGGTGATCACTGCTGAGGAATAGGCGTCTTAGTTCGAGCAGATCATTAAGAGCGCCAACAAAGCTGTTTGCATTATCAGGCAAAATCTGCCGCGGCCTTCTTCTAGTGCATATAAATCGTTTGAGGCCATGTAGAAACGATACCGTAGAGAGATCCTCGATTAACTCCAAATGAATAGCCTTCGAGGCGAAACAAATGAAGACACAAACGTAGTATTTTACTGGATCTTGCTTCACGCCTCTGACTTGTAGAAAAATGGCCGGCAAAAGTCAATGCCAGTGACTTCGAACGCATGAGATTCGTCAAGTTGCTCCCTTGGAAGATCCGCCATGATATGCTCCACTACTCGAGGCTTCATTCGAAAGCATCTAATACATTTCTTTTCCGCCTTCATAACCGTCTTCCTCCCCCAATAAGCCAATATTGGGATCGAATTATGCCGAGTTATGCCCGTGGCCCAGTGTGCAGATTGCGTTCATGAAAGTGCGTAATAACGGCAATAGTGACCGAATGACTCCGTGGTTATATCATTGGATGACGCCCATTGAAATCCAGAGAAGAATTCCTCAGCCGGTCATCCACTCTAAGAAGCCCAAATTGGTAAATGAATGGCGAAAGAGATGCGAGCGAGCTGGAAAAGTGCACCATTCCCTTTGACTGCAATGATTTGATGTCGTCCCATAAATGTGAGCGCTGGAAAAAACGAAGCAACAGCAGACTACCGCCTTGAAGGTCAGACTCCGTGAGCGTAGGGCGATGGATGCGATTACTAAACTTATAGACGTATCCGAAAATTCTTTGAAGGGCAGCAAAGGAATTGGCAAATTATGAACCGGCCCCTGTGTATTTGTATGGAGATTTTGTTAGTAGAATCCTCCGACGAACTTCAAGCGTTGGCTTTTCAGCAGTGATTGGGGTCGGCCAGTCAGCTGTGGGGCCACAGAGGATTTTTAGTCATGAGCCCAGAGAGGAGACTCGTTGAGCTCAGCAGGAAAAGCAAAAGCAAAAAGGGAGAGTGTCAGCTGGATTTAAAGAAGTTGGAACATATCGCCACTCCACTGACTCAGTTAGCTCTTGAATGGCAGCTACTCGGTTCGCTACAAAAATATTGAATCTAGACGGCTCGTCTCGAATCCATGAAAGCGCAACAGCAGAGTCGCTCCAGCAGTAAAACTTTCCCTCAAATGCACTCGTCCCAGCCACTTCTGCGCTGAGCCTAGACAGGAGTTCCGCCCCACACAGTTCCAGCTTGGGCACATTGAGTGTTTTCAAGGGGGCTCCCTTGACTTTGAGCAAAGTAATTGAGATCGGCCGTTGCAAACGATGTAGACACAGGCACCATATGCTTCTATGCTGGCAGCACAAAATCCATGAATTTCACTCTCAGAGTTTGGAGAATGAACCAGCCGAGGAAATAACGCATGCCTAACCTGCCCAAAACTCGTACATATAGCACTCCATTCCGTATTCTGTGACTCAGGAAGTCTTTCATCCCAGGATAATTTCTCCTTGCACAGTTGTTGAAGGAAAATTTTCGATTTTGTGATCACGATCCAACCAACCCGAGAGGATCGTAAAATCGCGCTATTGCAGACAGGAAAGATCGCCTGCAGGGGCTTGGTGTTGACTGTAAGACCGAAAAGGAAAACAATAGTTGGTCAAAAACTGGATCCCAAGCGAGACCTAAGGTTTTTGCAAAATCAGTGCCATCATCAAACTTCAAATAGAACTCCTTATCCTTGCCTGCAACTCCATCCAAAACAGCCGACACATTTGAGTACCACTTTCTAAGCTTAAACTTTCCCTTGGCTAGAACTTGTGATGCCTGATCCATAATGATGACTGCCTCTTCCTTGGACTTGGCTCCAGATATCCACATAAAAATCGCGACGAATGCCCTTAGCCCCAAGCGGAAACGCTGTATGCTCGTCTGCTGACAACTGATGCATAGCTCGCACAGCCAGAAATGATGCTGCCTTCATGCTATATGTAACGGTGTCTAGCTTAAACACCCGCAATTGATCCTGGGGGGAATCCCTCCACAATATGCAATGCAAATGGCTGTCCTCAGACTGAACCCTAACACCACGGTACATTTTGCAAATGTCTCCTGTGATTGCTACTGGGTGTGAACGAAACCGAAGAAGAATCTGCAACAACTTAGGCTGAATAACAGGGCCTGCCATAAGAACATCGTTGAGAGAATAGCCTGAGGAACTGGCCGCCGATCCATAAAAAACTACGAGAAGCTTTGTAGTGGAGCTATCTTACTTTATGACGCAATGATGAGGCAAGAAGTATCGGCACAACCCGATGTCAGCGGCAGAAACTGATGACATATGTCCAAGATCGAGGTATTCCTTTATGAATGCTGCATATTGAGCCTTCAAGGCTGGCTGACGATTCAACTTTCTCTCTAGGGACAAGAATCTTCGATAAGCTTGCTGGTGGGACTCTCCCAAAAGATCTAGATTAAACTTGGCAGGCAGTTGAACAGAATAATCACCAGCTGGCAAACGAACGACGTGTCTTTCGAAATGTGCTTCACAGTCCAAAAAATCCTAAGTAGCGAGTATAATTGGCTCGGCGCAGCTTTCCACTTCCCAAAGTCGTCGAAGAAGATCATCCAACCGATCGAAACTATTCTCTCTACTAGCGAGAAGTACATCTTGAGACGACATTAAAGCTGATCCATTGGCAAGGCCATAACCTCCAGAAACAACCCAACCCAGACGCGTCTTTTGAATTAGGGGTAATCCAGGTGGGAGCTTGATTTGGCCAACGCACAACATCTCGAAAAAGAGGCTGGCTTCGATTAAAAGATCCACCCTCTGGGGAGCATAAAACCTTGGATCAGCTAGCTGTATATTTTTGGGTATGTTCCAGCTGCCAATGTCGACGTTGAAGCTACGCTGTCGCTCTGTTATGTTCGGAGCAAACCTCTGCGGTAATGTTGGCTGAGTATTCGGAAGTTCGGGACTGAATCGTAATTTTGACCGAGTGACCGTCCGTCACAAAACTGGAATCTCCTATTCCAGTTACAGATGCTTAACATTTTATTTTCTTTACTTGAAGCTGATTTGCGAATCGGGACGTTATTAGATGCAGTTGGGAGCCCGAATCGAGTAGAGCTCGACAGGGAACGAAAACCCCGGAACGGTTTTTTTACTAAAACGCTAGCCGTTGCTAAGCGCACAATATCATTACTAAACTCCTGTGCAACGAAAGCAGTCGAAGTGCAAGGCAGTGCAGAGGGTGAGGCAGAGGGAAGTGCTTGTTCAAGCTGTGCTCCTTCTTGTGAAGGAAAGGAAGGTGAGTTTCCCAGGTGAAGCAGGGTGTGATGCTTAGATCGGCATGCACGACCACTACTGGAGTTGCATTGCCGAACTTGATGACCAACCTTAAGACAACTTATGCAAAGTCCGAGCCGTTTCGCTTCTTGAAGCCTATTCGCAGGAGACAGGATTTTAAAATTCTGACAATAAGAAATGGAATGTCCCGCATCATTACAGAATATACAAATCCAAGGGTTAGCATTCGAGGCAACAAATGCTGATCTACGCGCATTGGGTATTCTGTTACTTCCCACCTGATTGCCCGGCGCATAGTTTGCCATAGTCTCCAACGTCCTGCATCGCTGCTCCAGAAATGATGCCATTGACTCCCACGTAGAAATTAAATTGATGAAGGCAGGGTCCTCTAAACGCTCTTCCCACTTTGCCTGACTTGCCGGGTCCAACTTTTGGAACAGGACTTGGACGATGATGCATCCTACGATTTGTTCCGTCGTGCCCAGTCCTTTGAGAGCACGAATATGAGCGTTGAATTTATCGGACTGCTCCCGAAGTGTCGAGACGGAACCACTCTGCACCGCCTTAAGTCCCAGGATCTCAGTAATGTGCGCCTGAAAAACCGAACGTCGATTATCAAATCTATTTTGCAGCAAATACAAAGCAATTGCGTAGTTGCCATTCGAAATTTCCAATGAGCGAATAGTATCCAACGCTGCGTCCCTCAGGCATGATCGTACATGCTGCAGCTTTTCTACGTTGGTGAGGTCTGTATGATTATCTATGATCGTAGTAAACATAGAATAAAAGTCAGACCAGCGAATTTTGGAAGCTCCAGTGCACAGTGGTCGGGCTTGTATGGAGCCGCGGCCATAAATACTTCTAGACGTGCTATCGGCATGAAACTTTCACCAAAAATCTATAAAAATATTATAAATATATTGTAAAAAAAATTGACCGGATCGTACCACTATATCTTGTCGCTTCCATAGCGCAGTGGTCGGGCATGTATGGTGCAGTATGCACTTATATCGAATATCTACTGTACCAAGAGTACTTAAATCAAACACACTGTAACACTTTGTTTCAGTGTTTATATAAACAAAGGCTCTGTCAAAAACCTAAGTGGCCGAAACATGAGTCGATCGTCGCGCTCACAGAAAGTGCAAGTGTCAGCATTCTGTTGCACACGCCGGCCGCTCAGCCAAACTCAAGTACATACATATACCCTCGCGCTCCAGCTAAAGAGAGCATAATTAAATACACTTGATATACATAAGATATACATAGCCATCTCTCCGCCGCCCAACTGTAGGCAGCGCAGCTACAAGACTTTGGCTTACTTAGATCCTAAGGCAAATTGTAAAATAAGAAACAACTTGACGTTGGAAGCGGCATTAATGCTGCTCCTGAATACAAATACAAAATACAAAATAAAGAATATTAAAACTATGTTACCAAAGAAGCGTTCTCACTATTTGAATAAAGAATATTAAAACAACAATGGAGCGAGCGGCCAAAAATACTTCTAGTGTAGAAAAAAATTTAAATTTTTTTCCAAAGTTCTATAAAAATATAATAAATAAAACAAAAAAAACAAAACGTTTATATTCAACCAACTATTGAAGTTACACCCCCGGCTATAAATCAGCATATCAAATCTTTAGACAGAATTATAATTTTGCTATTATTGTGTTATTCTTGGAAAAAAATGCTCGAAAACGGCGAGACCACGTGGTTCTCTTCAAGCTTACGCAGCGGCTAGCAAAAACTAGCAGCTGAAATTTTCTCTAAATAATCTGTAAATATTCGATTATATTTTATTATAAGTTTGATCATTAACTTCGATTAACTTCATAACTAAAAGTTTTAGTGAAACTTTAACTTACAAACAAATTTTATACAAAAGTGGACAAATATTAACTTAATTATTAAAAATAGACACAACAATCTTAGAATATAAATATAATTTAAAATAATAGTTAATACCTGTATTTGAAATATTAAATACTTCCATTTTGCATCAAATCTTTTTTAAAATTGTTTTTATTTATTGTTGCACAAGCTCACTTGAAACGTCGCGACGCGTCGCTCACACTGCAGCACAATAAAATGTTTTGCTCTATGTTTTATACTTATTCTTGAAGAGGACAGATGGAGCAAAACAAAAATAACAGCAGAGTAAAAAATTTCGAGGTGTTATGAGACAGTACTGACCTTTTATTAGCAGTAATATTATCTTTTGCTTTTTAATTTTTGGCCTATGGGGGCGACCACTGTGCAGTGGCTCTTTAAATGATTCTTGAAGCTCATCAATCAAAGTAAAGTTAACGCAGCACTTGATAGGGAATCCACTGAACGCTCCACTCTATTAAATAAAGCCGTTGCCTTGCGCTTTATAAATGTTTCCCTGTTTGCATTAGCAGTAACATCTCCAAAAGTTCCCGTAGGCATGGCTACAACAACAGCAAACCCAGCAGACGAAATGCCCGAAATTCGCCTCCAGCGGGAAGATGAGCGTAAAGTAAACGAGGGAACAACAACCCGTTACTTGGCTATGTACGCTTCTATGTATAGCTGATTTTGCGCCTTATATTTTCGCAATCACCAACTGCTATTTATTTATAGCGCTCACTGCATTTAAGGCCTTATGTTTGTTTCTCCGCCAATGCACCGCAGCCGCAAGAACGAAAAAGTCAATAAATAGACTTATATGATTTGCACTTAGTATTATTTATGCACAAATCACGTCGGGGTCACCAATGTTGAACTGATAAGCTTTTTTATTAGTTATTGCTAAATTAACAAATACGAATTGTTAACAATTTATTAGCGAGAGAGAGTACAGCAGGCGAGACGAGAGTGCATTTAATGTCGAGATCAGAATTCGTACTGATTTTACAAGAATGCAAGTACACAAAAAGAGAGATCTAGATAGAGAGAGTTACCTTTCGCGATGCAATTAATATAAGAGATCGAATTAAGTTAATTAGCTGCTGCGGCTGCGTGACCCGACAGTATTCGATGAGGTAATTGTGGATACGATCGGTCCACTGCCGAAATCAGATCAATGAAATGACAATGCAGTCACATTAATATGTGATCTGTCAAAATACCTTGTTGCTATCAGTCACCGCTTAACTCTCTTCGAGCGCAGACGTCAGTGCCTAATCTTGTGTCTTATCTCTTCTTTTTGTGGACTGATCCACATCGTTCTTCGCCTATAAACGGTCACGTGCAAGTGCCTTCGATCACAAACCTAAGGTTAAAGGTATTGTGTCATGGCCTCAGGGCCTCCCAAATTCGGGGACAATCGCTTTGCTATGCTTAGCGACAGCCCCAAAAAAAAAAGAAAAGACCTTTTGTTAAACTTCAAGAAGAGTTCCCCGAACTTCCTGAAAAAACAAAAGAAAACCCCAAATTCATCATTATATCTTCCAAAGATCCCAAGAAGAAAATTTCAGAATACTCCTGCTTCGCTGTTTACCGCGCGTTGAATATTATAAGCAAAGAAATAGTTTCCTCCACCCTCCGCGATGGCAACCTCCTAATGCTGGTGAAAACCAAAAATGTGGCAGAAAAATTCTTAAAATCAAAAACTCTTGCTGGTATATGCGAAATTGAATGCAAACTCCATGAGTCCCTTAACTTTGTCAAGGGTACTATATATGCCCCCTTCCTCGTAAATGTCCCCGATGACGAGATCGTGAAAGAACTGGCCGACCAAAATGTACACTCCGTATTCAAATTCTCTAGGAAAGTAGATGGCAAACTAAAACCTTCGGGTGTCATACTCGTAACATTCGACCTGTACAACTTGCCTAGCAAACTAGACGTCTCCTGGCACACTATCAAGGTAAGGGAATACATTCCCAACCCTATGAGGTGTAAATCTTCCCAAATTATAGGTCATACAGCCAAATTCTGCAAAAACACGCCCACGTGCGAAATATGTAATTTCCCCCTTCACACCACCAAACCCTGCACACGTACCCAGTGCGCAAATTGCTCTAGCGATCATGCTTCCTCGACCCCTCATGCCCAAGATACCAACAACAAAAAGAACTTATAAAAATCAAAACTACACGCAAGTGCAGTATAAGAGAAGCTAGGCTGATTCTCAAACAACAATCTACAACAACAACACATCCATCACCCAATTATGCACAAGCTGTGTCCAACTCAAACCCTTTACCTAACACAATCAGTAATACTCAAAAAGAAAATACTATAAACGAAAACATCGACGAACCTGCCAAAGCAGACTCTCAACCCCAACCTCTCTCAATTGCTCCCTCCTCAAGCAATTCCACTACACGCTTCGAGCTTCGCTCTCCAAGTCAAACATCACCTAAACAAAAGCTGCAAATAAGCCCCACGACATGCACTGTAAATATGAAAACGATCGAACACTTTGAACACCTAAATCACTCACCAAAATCTTTCTCTCCCTCCTCAAGTGTACACAGTGAACGCTCAGAGCTTTCCCCCCTCTCTTTAAACTATCCCGACTTTCAAGAGCGCTTAAAAAACCTCTCTTAGATCTGAAGCTGATAAACTCTTAAGCGAAATGAAATCTAATTCTAACTCATCTGATTCAGATACAGCTATGGATGTAGCTGACTCTGCGTCAGCTCCCCTTAATTCCCTTTAAGATACTTTAGAATGGTTATCAACATTCTACAGTGGAACATAAAAGGAATCTTTAATAACTATCACGAATTAAAATTACTTATAACCGAACGCTCTCCTGACATTTTATGCCTTCAGGAGACACACTTACCTCATAACTTTAATAACTTTAGGTGCCCGCCGGGTTATGTGGGGTATTTTTGGAACTTTCCCCATAATACCTCTGCAAAACAGGGCGTGGCCATACTTATAAAACAGCAAATTCTTCACTCCCAAATGTCCATAAGCTCCCACCTGCTCTGCACTGCAATTAAAGTCGAGCTTACTCACCCCATTTTTATAATAAACATGTACATTCCACCATGTCAAGGCTTTTCAAGTACGGATCTTTCTCACGCTCTAAATCAACTTCCTGGACCTATATTGTTAGTCGGAGACTTTAATTCTTGGAGCCCTATGTGGGGTTCGCCTTATCCCAATTCCCGCGGTAAAAAAGTTGAGCGAGTCATTTCATCGTTCTACTTGATTGTCCTAAACGACTGGTCTGGAACCCATCTCTCCACCCACAAAACCATAACACACATTGATGTTTCCCTAATTTCACCCAGAATAGCCCACCGTAGCAGTTGGTCTATGTGATCAATTGCATGGAAGCGATCGTTTCCCCATTTTCGTTTCCTTAGAATTCCCTTTCTCCCCAGACAAAACCCTACCAATTCCAAAATATAAAACTGATCTCGCTGACTGGAATAGATTCGGCCAAATCTGCATCGAACTTGAATCCAAGTGGGTACCCGGGTGCTTAAATCATCAGGTTGCTCTACTTACAAAATACATCAGAACGTCCGCTAACTCCTCCATCCCCCAAACAAAACGAATTCCACATAAATCAAAAATCCCATGGTGGAGCCCGCAACTTCAACAGCTCAGGGAAACAAAGCAAAAACTGTTCCACACATTTAAATCTCAGATGTCATCCATAAACCTTATCAATTGCCATTTTTACAAAAACAATCCTTTCTGAAAAACGGAAATCCCTTGAAAATTTTACGTCACGTATTTCCCCCCCTTCGACCACCAAAAAGATATGGTCTGACATTAATCGTCTGGCAGGCTCCCCGAAGATCCCAATAAAATGCATCAAAACAGCAAACGCACTCATAACAGAACAATTCAAGGAAATCTGGGCCAAATACGGAGCGGATGAAAACTTCAGCAACACTTACATAGGTCTTAAAGAATCCTACCTATCCTCATCATACAATCCTACCACAATATCCCCAACAGCTCGGAGTTTGGACACTCCATTTAGACTGCACGAAATCGAGGCAGCTCTTCAAACCGCCAAAGGCAAATGCCCTGGCGCAGATAAAATATCCTATACCATCCTAAAACAGATACCTCCATGTCTTAAGCAGAGACTTCTTGACATTTACAACTCCATGCTATCCACCGGCAATTACCCCCACACCTGGCGATCTTCCATTACCATTCCCATCCCTAAACCCAAAACCAACTCCTCAGGAATTAATGGCTATCGCCCAATATCTCTAATACCCTGTCTTAGCAAAATAATTGAGAAAATGATTGCACTCCGACTTATGTGGTTCATCAACCGCCACAATCTGATCAACGGCAACCAAGTTGCATTTAAAAGGAACCACAGCACTATGGACGCACTTCTGAAGATCCAACACTTCGTGTCGAATGCCATTTCGACCAGGAATCACGTCTCCATCCTGGCGACGGATTTCGAAAAGGCCTTCGATCGCGTGGGGCCACATGCAGTTCTCTCTCGACTCCAGCTTTGGGGCATTGGTCCAAGGCTTTACAACCTGGTTAAAGCTTTTATGACGAATAGGACCTTTAAAGTCAGAGTCAACGACAAGACTTCAACTTCGGCCAACTTGCTTAACGGAATCCCACAAGGCTCCCCTCTGTCGGTAGTCCTGTTCATCATAGCTTTTGACCACGTAAACCTTCGTTTAGCTAGGTACAAGAAAATAAACCTTTCCTTATATGCAGATGACATAATAATTTTCACAAAAGAAAAGAACCTCAGGACGGTAAAAAATACATTTTTAAAAATTCTCCAGGACGTAGAGTCTTGGGGAATATCCTCAGGCGCTTCTCTTGCCATAGAAAAATGCCACACACTTCACATTTGTCGCAAAGTCCACTGTTGCTTCCCAACTTTGGAGTTTAGAAATAAAACCATCCAAACAGTTAAAAATTTAAAAATACTTGGCAATATATTTGATTCTAGGTTTAGTTTTAAGGAACACTGTATTACTTTATGAAAACAACTTGAAGTCCGTGCCAACATTATAAAATTCTTAAGTTCTAAGTTTTCACACATCCATCCCAACATCCTAACCAATATGCCCCGTGCCAATCTACGGTTGGTGTGCAGCAACCCACCTAAGGAAACTGCAATCACCTTACAATACCTCAGTTCGCAGATCAATAAACGCATTCCCAACATCGCCAATACGATGCATTCTGGCCGAAGCAGGGTTATTAACCATAATGGAAAGACTAAACGACGTCACCATGAATTTAATACCGAAGTTATTCACAAGCCCAAATCACTCGCTGGTCAAGGATTTCAAAGCCTGCTTCAGAAAAACACGCACGCCCAGGGTTCCCTCAACCCTTCACAGATGCGCCAAGCAAGCTGCCCAGATAGGCCTTGCAGCTCCTAAGCGGAGAATTATAGTTAGTCACATCGCACTATATAAAAAAGGATCTTCACTTCTTCGCCAAAAGTGACACACCCAGCAGAGTTTTCCAAGCACAATTTGGTCTTCTAAGAAGTCAACTAGGGGCAAGGAACTGGCTATATACGGATGGATCTAAAACGGATTCATCGTCTACATTCGCAGTCGTCAACGAGGACAACGACATTATCGCGGCAGGAACCCTCCCAAACTTTAACTCAACAACAAAAATTGTTGGCATATTGGCAGGCCTGTAGGACTGCAAAAGCTTCGATGGTAAATATGGAGTTAAAGTTTGGGAGGGAAATTCGCAATTTGCACCGACAGCCTATCCACCATCTCTGCTCTGGAAAACCCCGGAAAATCAGATCCCACAAAATGCCAGATAAGGAAAATTATTTGCTTTAAGGCACCGAAAATAACCATCGTTTGGGTCCCCAGCCATCAGGGAATCCTTGGAAACGAGCAAGCTGACGGAGCTGCCCGATTTGTGAGCACCGCACCAACCCTTTTATTTACACCTACCAGTGCCAAAGTTATCTTCAGACTTATTACATCCACCAACAAAGAAAAGCTAAAATCTGACTGGGAAGGTATCATCCATAGATACAACACACTAAACCCAGCCCGCGAAAAAACAACTTTTCCTACCGACCTCAACAAACATGATCGCAGAATTTACACCCGACTTCGCATCGGACACACACAGGAAACCCACGAACATCTTCTTCAAGGATTGGCTCCCCCGCCTTGCCGCTTGTGCGGAGGCATTATTTCTTCGATCGAACATCTTCTCGATACCTGCCAGGCTTTAAATCATACACGATTTTCCATTTTTGGATCCGTCACCGTTCCATCCTCCCTTCTCACATCCCCCTCCATACCAAACATTAAAAAATTGAAAGAATACATTACTACAGTTCATCTCCGAATTTAGATATCGTAATTTAGCTTAAACAGCCGGGCCGAAGGACTTTAGCTTCCAGCGCCCCTTCTTTCTTTTTAAATATTAATTTTAGTATTATATACTAGCTTTAATTTGTTAAAATAAAATAAATAAATAACCTTGTTGCTATACCAGTACCAAATAAAAATGCAAAAACAGTAGCAAAGGCTATATTCGAAGAATTTGTTCGAAAGTACGTTCCAATGAAGACGTTCATTACGGACATGGGAACAGAACACAAAAATTCTTTAATCGAACACCTATGCAAAAACCTAAATATCAAACATATAACATCGACAGCGCACCATTATCAGACTGTCGGAACTGTGAAAGAAGGCCACAGAACTTTTAAGGAATTTATACGTACATAGCGCAGATAGAATTGAACCACAATATAATATAGATGACTACGCTAAAGAATCCAAGTTTAGACTAGAACAAGCATTTAAGAGAGCTAGATTAACGTTCGAATTTCATAAAGAGAAACAAAAAATTAGCTATGACAAAAATACTTAAGATTTTGATTTAAAAATAGGAGATCAGGTTTTACTGAAAAATGAAACAGGGCATAAGTTAGACTTTAAATATACTTGACCCTATAAGGTTAAAAGTATAGAAGAAAAAGATAAAATAGTAACTTTAAATAATAAAAATAAGAAACAAACAGTACATAAGGATAGACTAAAAATTTTTAATTCTTAATCACTTTAATTCCCTTATATATATATCACGTACCGCCATACATAAATTAAGAACCATAGTTATAATGGAAATACAATACAAAATACAAAAAATAAAACAGTTCACTCTCGACAGCCTAAGCCATCGGACGTGTTCTTCCGCGTATCATTAAAGTACCGCAGCATCCCAACGCATAATCAAAACAAACGCAAAGATTGCCCCCGCTTATCTACTTTCCGATCAACGCAACTAACAATTTTGGCAGCTTTAAAGAAGCCTTAAAGTTTGTTGACCTCATCATGCCCGACCCTCCGGACATCTGGAGAAGGCACCCGCCAGATGGAGTGTTCCTAATAGCGACTAGGACAGATAACGACTCCAAGTCTCTAGCTGAAGTCTCACCATTCATCATCAAAAAAACAATAGACAACACAATCCAAGGAGAAGTCACAAGATGTAAAAAAACCAAAGACGGAAAACTTCTAATTCTAACCAAAAACCTATTACAAGCCGAAAAACTAAAAAATCTCTTCAGTCTACCTTCAAATACTCCCTACATCACTATCCCAATTAAAATAACAGAACACCGAAGCCTTAATTGCACTAAAGGAGTTATTTACTCAAACGATCTACGAGGAATTGACGAGCAAATTATATTAGAGAACCTTAGATCTCAAAAAGTTGATGAAGTTGAAAAAATTTACAAATATACCCCTGGCCAAATAACACAAAAAACTGAAAGAAATGAAACAGGTCCAATTAAACTAACATTTAAACTAACCAATCTCCCAGAACATATATACATTGGATACGAAAGAGTCCAGGTCCGCCCACACATTCCTCCTCCAATGCGCTGCATCACCTGCTAGCGAATGGGACATACCGCAAAGTTCTGCAAAAATTCAGCAATCTGCTCAAACTGTGGCCTTGCAGCTCATGAAAACAACACAGATCAAGGTACAATATGCTCAAACAAATCCAACTGCACGGAGAAAAACTACCACTCACTGATCACCACGCCCGCGACAGAAACTGCCCAGTTTTCTTGTCACAAGGAAGTTCAAGCGATTAAGACCTTAAATAAAGTAGACAACAGGACAGCCTGGTCCATCTACAAAAACCGCCACCACGATGGCTCCCTGTACTCCTCAGCAGCCAAAGCTTCCTCCTCTCAATCTAACCAAATGCAACCACCAAAAACTACAATAACACCTATGCAGCGCAAAACGGTAAGCTACGAATCTGATGAGTTTACCCTCCCGCACGCGTCCAATTTTGACCCAGATGAACCCATGTCATCTGGTTCCGAAATACAAGACGCCAATCAGGATTACACAACAAAAAGAAAAGCCAAAATACTACCTCTATAAAACGAAAAGACTGCTGAAAAACGATCAAAACTCTGTCATGACTAAAGCAAAACTTAAAGCCATTTCCTCTTCTGATACAAATCCAACACCAGGCCAAATCTAAAAATGACTCTAAAGATCCTCCAATGGAAAATAAATGGTTACCTTAACAACTACAACGAACTGCTAATTCTACTAAAGCACCTTAATCCCAAAATCGTTTCCCTCCAGGAGACCCACATCACTTACTACAAAAACTTACCTATCCCAGTTAACTTTGAATTTCACTACACATCCTCGCACAGTCCAGATGGCGGTGCAGCAATTTTGATACACAAATCAATAGAACACACCATAATTCCACTTCAAAACTCATTCGACACCATTGCACTGGAAATTAGTCTTTCAAAAAACTCAATATCGTTTCTTCCTACATCCCACCGAACAGAAAATTTACCGAAGCATACCTAGAATCAATAGTCCCTATAGGAAACTCTCCAACATTATTTACAGGAGACTTCAACAGCTGGAATAGTTACTGGGGTTCTCCCACAACTAACCGTAGGGGACGAATACTAGGCAAATTCATCCTGAACAACGGCTTCATCATTCTAAACAACGGCCAACCAACTCACTTCTCGACCCATATATCACTCACACACATCGACTTAGCATTTTGTTCACCTGACCTCAGAATTTATTGTGACTTCAAGATCAGCGACTCTTTCCAAGTGAGTGACCACTTCCCAATTACTATCGACATGTTTCCAAGCAGCAGAAGAAAGAAAGACAACTTCAGTCAACGCTTTGTGACAAAAAACGCAGATTGGAACAAATTTGAAACACTCACAAACATCCTTAGTAATTCCATCCCAACGTCAACAAATATAAACCAAGAAGCAAGTAATATAAACAAAATTATTCTTCAAAGTGCATACCAAAGTATTCCGCATACAAAACCTCCAAGATCGCAATGTCCCCTGGTGGAATAAAAAACTGGAAAATTTAAAAATGGAAAAAATCAAGGCCTGGAGGACCTTCAATAGAGATATGTCGATAAACAATCTAATTAACTACAAAAATCTGAACGCCCAATACAGAAGAGAAATAAGATCGAGAAAAGCAGACAGCCTCTTTGAGCTCACATCCAAAATCACGCCACAATCCAAGCCGGAAACAATTTGGAACAAAATAAGAAAGCTCTGCGGACTCCACAAAGCCACAAATATCCATGCTATTAAAGACAACCATAGTAACAATCTCCTTACTTGCCCGGAACAAATTGCCGACACATTTGCAAAATTTTGGTCTCTTCGCTCAGAGGACACACAATTTTCCACAAGCTTCATCGAAGAAAAACAAAAATTAAATTACACACTCAACCAAGGAAACACCACACACAGAACAGCACTATTTATGGAACAAGATATAAACTTTCTAGAATTCTCTACCGCCCTAAACAGCCTAAAAGGTCAAACACCAGGACAGGACAAAATAAATTATCCAATGATCCAACACGTCGCAAACCCGGTCAAAATGAGAATCATAAATTTCTTCAATAGCATCCTAAAGCCACACATTCCTCAAACCTACAAATCTAGCATAATTATCCCAATACACAAACCAGGTACGGACAAAACTTTAACACAATCCTACAGACCTATTTCCCTCAATCCCTGCTTGTCAAAAACGCTAGATAAAATAAAATCGAAACGGCTATGGTGGCTTGCAAGATCCAACAAACTACTAAATAGCCGACAACTCGGATTTAAAAAATGGAAATCTGCTGTGGACTGTCTGCTTTACGCAGACGCTCTTATCAACAGAGCCCTCAACGAAAAGAGACACCTCTCAATCATATCCCTAGACTTTGCCAAAGCCTTTGAAAAAATAGGGCTACACACAATCATTAACCAACTCTCGGCATGGGGCTGTGGTCCAATTATAACCACCTACGTGTCACATTTTATGTCTAATAGGAAAATCCGAGTTAGAGCCAACAATACCACTTCAGCGGTATAACCATTACACAACGGCATACCGCAAGGATCCCCACTTTCGGTTATACTTTTTCTTATCGCATTCAACAGCCTCTCCGATATTATAGACAATCACAAAAACCTTTCCCACACAGCATACGCCGATGACTTTAACATATTTATCAATTTAAAATGAGACAAAAATGTGTCGATCAACTTGAACAATCTATTTATCGAAATTAACGCTTGGTGCCAAAAATCAGGAGCAATGCTCTCTGTTTCAAAATGCAAGCACATTCATATATGCAGGAAGAGAGCCTGCTCATGCCAGGTATCAACACAAGATACGACCATCAAAACGGTTACGGAACTGTCGTTATTAGGACTACATTTTGACCACAGATATAAATTTAAGCCCCACATTAAGAAACTACAAAAATCAATAGACAAGTCCCTAAACATAATAAAATGCTTATCCAGCGGAAAATACAATAGCAACCCACATACCTTAATCGAAATCGTAAAAAGCCTATGCATTTCCAAGATAGATTACGCCCTTTCTATATACGGCACGTCAAAGAAATCTACTATAAAACCAATCAGAACCCTACTAAATTCCGCACTACGAACATCATTAGGAGCCTTTTGCTCTACGCCAACAAATAACCTCTACCTTGAAGCAAACATCCAATCAATAGAAAATAGAGCCGAAAAGCAAAATCTATTCACACTATCCTTCAGGCCAAAGACACCCCGCTCAACCAAATCATACATCGGATCTCCAAAAAGAAAAATAAAAAATACAGAAACTCTACCATCAACCAATGCATTAATAGCTGCCAACACCTTGATATCCCAACCCAAGCTCCTCAGAAGACCAAATCAATAAAACCACCCTGGCTTATGGACGAAAGCAAGTAAAGAAAGTAAGAAAATAACTTTATGTAATTACGTTAAAAAAAAATACAATAATGATATCAATATTTTCTGATTTGAACAAAATTTTGTTTTGAATAATATAATGTTTTCCAATTTTATATTTCCTTTACGATACAAAATATTTTTTTAATTTTCAAATACATAAATACATACATAATTTCATAACTAGTAATAATTTCATTTTATTACGTTTTAAAATAAAAAAAAAAAACATATTCTTTAGAAAATAACTTCATTACATACGTTATTTTTCAAAAGGATGGAGATGTAGTATGCATGTATCATTGTATCGAGTACCCACTGTACCGACACCAACATTTTGTTACAGTGTACTTAAACAAATACAAAAGTCCCGGCCACTAAACTCGTGCGGCCAGCCGAAATATGAATGTCCTGAGTGCAGACACATACTTCTCTCGCACTCTCGCTGCTATCAGCCAAATATATTTGTGAGCATAAACTTTGATATATACATGACAGCCGCTGCCAATGTTTGCAGGCAGAGCAGCCGCGAATAGCTAGCTGTAAGTCACTTTGATTTTGACTATCAAATAACAGAGATCTTCCCCTTGGCCGTTGGCCACTGATACACATTTTATGGACTTTTTCTGGGTTCAACTTTGATTCTATAAACGACAAGGACCAGCAATACACACCCAAGAACGACTTTCTAAAGCACATCGAAGTATCATCATCTTCTTCACAGCTAGGATAGGAACGGCCAAGTTAAACGCGATGGTCAGAACGATAATTCTCTGCTCCGGTACGTTCCAGTAACACTGAACGGGCCTACCGGACTTGTGCAGACGTTTGCGAACCGGTCTCGAAGACAGTGGCCTCAAAATTTCCTCCCAGGACAAGGCAACGCACAAGTACACACTAAAGAATGTTCGAACGATACAAACTCTCGACCTACCAAACGGAAGAAGGCTAATGCTCATATGGGACTGCAATCCACATCGATCTTTGAATGAAATGGTAAAGGCTTATTTCGCTCTGGAAGCGTTAGGAGCTAGCATTTTTAAGAATGCTCCTCGGTACAAAGCAGACTTACGAGCGCAGTCGATACTGGAGATGACCACAAAATATCTGCCGCAAAAGAAGCGGTGGGAAAACGTACTTCTGTGCAGTTTTGATAAAATAGAATTACCGTATTCCAAAGAGATGTAGTCATTAATACAATTAAGGCAAGTCACGGCTGGTATGAGATGCCGTAACAAAAGTTCCCATTGGCGTGGGCGAAGACATAAGACGAGACAATCAAACAGCGCAGCAGTTTCTCTGGAGGTAGCCATGCACATAGGCTGGGTCAAACCCACAGGTGAAGCCGAACACCACCGATGAAACATCTGGCTGACACCCTTAACAGAAGCAGGGAGGGCGTATATCTTTGAGTAAGTAGGCTGATAATCTTGAATAGCAAATATTTACAGAAGTAAGCACCAATGCGTAGGCCACAGTAGTCATTCTGCGGGCTGAGCGGCATGGAACAATATGCTGTTCCTTGGTTGCATCTCTACGCCTGTGCAATTTTCTGCAGACTGAGATGTCTATGGGTATGCGACAAAGAATGCATTAGATCTGGTCTGGTTGTAGAAAATACCACCAATTATATTGCTGCGTATAGAAGAAGAAAGGAGGCGGGTTCCCCGATGTCCGAAGTGCAATTAAGAAACTCGGATTTAGCAAAGTATCAAGGTGGTGTTCAGGGCCTCAATTTCCCTAGGAAGATGAATCGAAATTACCGCCAACATACGCGATTCTGGAACGGATTCATCACTACCACGAAATTAAGACACCTTTGATATCTACGCTGGCAGTCATAATACCTAATACATATGCCGCTTATTGAAGTGGTAGAAATTTAAAGGGACGGTGAAAATGCTTGAATGTCTGAGATTTACATGCAAACGGCATACACACTCAAAGTCAGCAAGCGCCGCACTGTTAGCGGAGTATCTTGATGACTTACACGACGTAATCTTCAAAACTGTTCAGGAAGGAGCATATCCTAAGGAAGTTAAGTGCCTGCACAAAGGAAGGCGCGTCGACGCATCGATGCAATTGAAGTCGTCGCTACAAGCGTAAAACGACTAACAACCCTACCAGGTAGGCACCCTGTTACGCAATTATTGATCGATTATTTTCACGGAAAGTACAATTACCAAATGAACGAGGGGCTTATCAACGAAATAAGGCAGATGTACGTCATCCCAGGATTGAGAACACGAGTCTGATATGTCAAAAGTGCATGCCAGAAGTCGACAATTGCATTCAATGCCGAGGGCACCTGAGATGGGATCCCTGTCAATGCAACGCTTGGTAACCAACGAGCGACCGTTTTCCAATACGGGCATTGGCTACATTGGATCCAATGAAGTCGTAGTCTGTCGACTGAAAGAAATACGTTGGGGCGAGTTATTCATGTGTCTTACCGTCCGCGCAGTCATGCGCGGTGCATCATTCGAGTTGTTCATCCCTAAGAAACTCGTTTCAGATAATGGAACGAACTTTGGAGCAGTCAGTCGTCTACTGCAAAATGAGATTCAGATCGTATCCTCACACTAGCTAGAGAATAAATATCCCGAAATCAAATGGGTATTTAAACCATCAGGCGCGCCCCATATGGGAGGCTCATGGGAAGCGATGATACGTTCAGTAAATTCCTTTTTGACCGTCGTGCCGCTTGCAACAAGCGTGCTGGAACCGTTTATACTAGCAGCGCTGCGAAGGGCGGGAACACTCTTAACTGAAGACCAGATACGTATGTGCCATTGGATTCCGCAGACGCGGAAACCAGAACCGTCCACCTCCGGAATTCGGCTAAGAAAAAGCTTCCGAATAGTCGTACAAATCGACGAAAGATTTCGAAGAAGTGCATCAGAGGTAATCTGACTTATAAAACGAGGAGACCCAAATGGTTTGATCCTCGCCGAGTTCAACCCACGATCTCTATGGAGAAAGGAGCTAGTCGTGGACGTAAACATTGCAAGGGACGGGACACCATAAAGTGCATTAGTTTGCGCTTTAAATATACTGATTAAAAGACCAATCGTCAAACTAGCGAAGATAGTAGTCACTAACAAAGAGGCAGATCAATCGGTTCAAACTCAACGGGCAAGCTTAGAGTTTGCAAAGAGAGAATGTTGCCGAACGAGCCGAATTTTCGGTCAGCAGCAGAGTTTGGTTAACAGCTGTGAGCTGCAGTCGGCCCACTGTTAATAAGCAGGGGCCAGAAGAGCTATTCGATGACTGTCAAGTCGCGATAGAAGCGAGAAGGTGAAGAAAAGAAGTCGAAATGACCTTGAGTTTTAAAAGAGTTTGTTAGCTATTCTAACCATTCTGTACATTCTGACCACCAAACAACAATTACGCAGCCACGCGCTGCCGAACAAAATTTAAAGAAACCAGTTAATAAAGAAACGAATGAAGTTCAAATAAGGTGAAAAAACGAGTGAGGCATAACCTCAAGCTCTGTTGCAACACATAAACTCTTTATATTTAAACCTTAAACATATTAATATAGCTTGTATTCTATTTATACAAGTTATATTAAAATGCTTAAGGCTTAAATATAAAGATTAAATATGTTGCATCAAATCATTTTAAGTACTTTAATTTAATCGAAAATATTATTTGATTTTGATCTTAAATGTTTTTTCTTACCTATAGCCAAAATCTTTCATGCTTTATTTCAAATGTATTAGTTTAAATAGAATTTTCATGAAATGCTGTTTTTGGCATTGAAAAATAAACTATCGGAACTTAATCTATATATACAATTATATATAAATCAATTGGTGAACTGGCCAATTTATCGGACATCGGTGACTGGAACGTGGCTATCCTTGCCCCTGGCAGTGAAAGAACTCCCACCGTATGGAGCTTGCAGGGTGAACACCACCACCCGCTTCGAGTCATAGCTCACCAGCCAAGAGCACAGTGACCTCGGTAATTTCTGCAACCGCAGTTACTTCAACAATAACATCTACGGTCACCGTCACCAACGGCTCGATTTTGGAAGCGTTGTCAGCTTCTGCAGCGCCGATTAAAGATACAAAACCTATTGAAAGTACTAGAGCCAATATCGGCAATAACAAAAAGACAACAAGCGGATCCGGCTTTACAGACTGGCATGGATCGTTACATTCAAATCACGCAAAAGCTTAGCCCGCAAAATAAAATGGTCGAAAATAAGCCGAAAATGAAATGCCCCAATAAAGGCGGTACACAACCAGGGCCATCTAATAACAACAGATTCACCTTATTGTCGGATTTTGAAAATAATCAATCCGGACCTGGACAAGCGGTCCAAAAAAGTTGAAGGCCCCATAAATTTACATAAGGGAACGGAATCCAAATGTCCCAGTAAAGAAAACTGTTTCGCTGGTCGGTATAGACAATTTTAATGTTACTCCTCTAAAGGGAAATTCCCGATACAAAGCTTTAAATTAAAAGAGAAGATAATTTCCGAGTCTTAACCAAATACCAGGATGAAACTTAAAACCGTAATAGACGTACCAGCTTAAAAGCAGCAAAGGCTTGCTAGTAGTGTTAAATGGCATAGAGCCCGACGTATACGAAGGCTAGAGGCTTTGAAATAAAAAAAGGCTTTTTCGCCAAAGATATTATAAATTTAGTCAACAGAAATAAAAAGACGCAACCACTCAGAGAGCAGAACCTTAAAGTAAAACAAAGTAAGGGCTTGGTTAGGCTGGAGCGGCTGTCGGACTATAGTTATGATCTCGATTTTTCCTTTTTGGTCCCCTATCTTATATGTTTCAATCTAGTATTAGAGAGCAGAACCTTAAAGTAAAACAAAGTAAGGGCTTGGTTAGGTTGGAGCGGCTGTCGGACTATAGTTCGGCACACTTAGACCTCTGCGGGTCTATTGTGATACCGTACGATCTCGATTTTTCCTTTTTGGTCCCCTATCTTATATGTTTCAATCTAGTATTAGGTTGATCAGCATGTCTTCCAAAATTAATCTCCGATATTTCGGTAAGAACGTTGATTGAGGGGTTTTCTAAGTGTTTCAGTCTGAGTCTGCATAGTGCTGGGCAGAAGCAGAGAAGGTGTTCTACCATTTCCTCTTCTTCTTCATCACTGTAGCTTCTTCCAAAGTCATTTTTTTGGGTTCTTAGTCTGCCGGCATGTGTGCAAACGAGCCAGTGGCCTGTAAGAGCTCGAACTAGCATGCCACACTCTGTGCGGCTGAATTTGAGTATTTCCGAGGCTTTTTTATTGTTTATCACAGGCCATGTCTGGTGAGAGATACGACACTGTGGTGCGTTTTGCCAACGAGTGTTGGCTAGTTTGCTAAAATAGTTTTTTATATTTAGCTTGCAAGTTGCAATGGGCCTGCCGACATTCTCCCTTCCTGGGAGGAGAGGCATGATGGTGCCCTGCCTGGCTAACTCGCCCGCTATGCTGTTGCCTATGATATCCCTGTGACCCGGAACCCATATTAGGCTGATATTAATCTCACTAGCCATGTCGTGGAGAGATCTGCGACAGCTTGCCCTTTCCATGCCTGCTAAGTCCAGGCTAGGGAGGTTCAAGATCGCATTTAGCGCTTCATTTGGGGTGGTTCGAAGGGCTCCACTAATACACAAAGCCGCCATTCGCTGTACTTTGTTTAGGAGAGTCAATATGCATTGTTTGTGTAGAGCGGTCCACCACAGAGCCACTCCATATAGAAGGATTGGCTTGACTACCGCTGTGTATACCCAGTTGACTATTCTAGGGGACATGTAAAGTGCAATGGTCGTTTTCTTGGTTCTCTCTTTGTTATTTTAGCCCCATTTAAGACGGTTATCTAATACTTACCGCAAGTATCTGGCGTGATCGCCATAGGAGAGATTACAATTGTTTAAAATAGGTGGGTTGAGTTGTGGGATTTTGTATCTATTTGTAAATACAAGTTCTGTTCTTTATCGTCCATTCCGATAGTATTTTCCCATTAAATATGATAGCGACGTCGTCTGCGTATGCCACTACCTT
Source organism: Drosophila suzukii (assembly GCF_043229965.1). Classification (NCBI taxonomy): domain Eukaryota; kingdom Metazoa; phylum Arthropoda; class Insecta; order Diptera; family Drosophilidae; genus Drosophila; species Drosophila suzukii. The sequence continues at coordinate 23,443,387 of NW_027255896.1, read as the reverse complement.
ACAGCCTCCTTCCTCCAGAATCCGCAGTAGTTTATTTACTGCGATATTCCTCTGCTTCTGTTCACTAGTCTAGTCTGGCTTGAGGTCCCTAGTGTGGCTGTCACCATTCTGCCTATCAGCAATTTATGGATCAACCTCACCGACGATAGTGGCCGGGTCGATAGTGGCCGGGTCGATAGTGGCCCTTATGTGTAGGCTTATCATTCTTTCAAAGCTCTTGAGCAGGAATGATGTTAGGCTTATTGGCCTAAAATCCTTTGCTGTGGTATGGGTGGCCTTCCCTGCCTTGGGAATGAAAACCACTTTCGTTTCTTACGATGCTGTTGGTAGTTCTCCTACCGCCAGGATGGAGTGGAAGATTTTTTCAGACAGTTTAAAGCAAGTTGTCCTGCTTGTTGGATATGTGTCCCGACGATTTGTATGGCTTCAAACTTTGAATGGACCATTTCATGTTGCGGTCTGATAGGAGGAGATCTAATTTGATTCCTTCTCCGGCACTTCTTTCTGAAGGATGACCTGCTTGTTGGCTCCCTGGAAAGTGAGCGTCTAGGAGCAGGTCCAAGGACTCTTTAATGGAGTCTGACCATGATCTATTTGCTTTCTGAAGATAGCCAAAGGGCGCGGCTGTCTTAGAGAGTATTTTCCTGAGACTTGCGGCATCAGTCGTTTTTTCTATATCAGAGCAGAAGGTCTGCCATGCAGTTCGTTTCGCTCTTTTAATGGCCTTTTTGGAAGAGGCTAGTTTATGCTTGTAGTTCTGCCAGTTAGTGTCCTCATTTCCCGCCTTTGCTCTCTTAAACAGACCTCTGCAGTTGGTTCTGAGGATTGATAATTGTTGGGTCCACCAGGGGGTCTTTTCCTCCCCCTTAGTTTCCCTGTGGGGCATGCAACTTTGAAGGCAGTGTTGCATGCTTCTGTGAATTTATCTACTGTTCTGTCCAGCTCCTGTGGGTCTGTAAAGGTTCCATGGGGAGGATATTCGTCAGAACCTCTTTGTACCTGTGCCAGTCGGCTCGCCTGGGGTTCGCGAAACTGACCGGCAAGGGCGAATCAAGGGACAATATTGTTTCTATAAATCTATGGTCTGAAAAAGAGTGCTCATCAGAGACTGCTCAGTTTTTGACTGCGCTTACGAGTGAGTCTGATACCAACGTTAGATTTATAATTGATTGGAAAGTTTTGGTTATGAAGGGACATTGTCCCTATTGCATTCCTATGCAATAGGGTTCGAATTTCCAGCTCCAGGCTGACTGCGGTGTTATCTCAATTGCGGTTATTACGAAGCAGACATATACTTATATGCCTTTTGGCTAATATGCAGGCTCCAATTTGTACCTTCCTTGGGGCCAAGCATAAGCTTTTATTCCTTTGTTCCTAGTCCAGCAACCTTGCCTCCTACTACTAAAGATTCTTGTACTAGGACTAGGTCGGCTCCGCCTTCGGCCAGGCGAAGCAATAGTGCAGCAGACGCTGCTTTAGTGTGGTGTAGGTTGATTGGTAGAAGTCTTAATGACATCAGCAGCTGCAACCTTACTGTAAAGAAAACACATAATGAGTGTGTGCAATCTCAAGCAGCCAGATCTTCATTTGGCCCTCTAAGCACAAAAGGGCAATGACATACGCCAGTGCCCTTAAACCGGACTACAAAGCCCGACGTTGATCCAACAAGCTGCGCTGAGCCTAATAAATTAACCTCTCAGTAAGCAATAGGACAAATACCAAATAATATCGAAGTCAAGCTGTTGGCCTTACAACAAAGTGTGATGGAGTTTATGTCCTTCATGAATACAACAATACAAAACCTTATGCAAAATCAAAACATTCTTATAAAGATACTCGCATCTCAGCAATCTAAAAAATCGATGTCTTGTCTTTGAATATCCATGTGGAAAGCCAACGGCGTTTTACTGCACAAACTTTAAATAACAAAATTTTTCATTGATATCCACATAGACGAAATGCTGCTGGCAGAAACGCATCTTACAAGTAAATACAACTTCCAAATAAGAGAATACACTTCGTAATAGACAGATTATCAGGATGGTAAAGCCCACGGCGGAACCGGAATATTAGTCAGGAAACGCATCAAACACCACTTTTACCAGAGGCTTGTAACAAATTATTTGCAAAGCCCTTAGCTTAATAATAGATAAAGGGCAGTTCTTGGACTTTTACAGCTCACTTGGGGATCGCTTTATAGCAGGAGGAGTCACGACTCGTGACCCCCAAAGGAAGGCAACTATATAAAGCAATCATAAACTTATGCAACAAACTCGACTAAGTCTTCCCTGGCAGCCCTACATACTGGCCAGCTGACCCCAGAGAAGTTCGGGACTTAATAGACTTCGCTGTGACAAAGAACATCCTAAAAAATTTGGTAGGCGCGAAATCTCTTTCTTGTAATAACTCTTCTTCGAAACCCAGCAATAATCAAGAACACCTTCAGGCTGACATGGCTTAGAACTAAATAGCTAAAGTACAAGAAGAACGTAAGTTCCTACTTTGATCTAATCTCAAAACCAAGAATTACATCTACTACTGTACCGATGCCCTGGAATCCATACTCGTGGCAGCAGCCAAAACATCTACACCGCAAGAGGCGACTGTGCGTAGCAACCAACACAAAACTAACAAGAAATCGAAGAACTTCTTCGGAAAAATGACGCCTACGACTCGCATGGCAATACAGCAGATCGCCGTAATCGAACCAACTTTTTAACGAAGCCCACTAATACCCTAAAGCAAGAAGATGAGCTTGCCCAGCGCCGGTACATTGAGAAATTATTGCCAACCAATATATAACCTCCCTCAATCAAGTTTAAGCTATCCGATAGAAACAATGAATCCGATTAGAAACTCCTCGGAAACTTGGGCCCGCAGCTGCGAAGACAAAGCCGAAACCTTTGTTCAACACCTTCAATGTATTTCAAAAATAATAATTGAATTTCTAAGCTGTGCAGAGGATTTTATAGGCAAATTATTTGACGGGATCACAAAACTTGGATAATTCCCAAAAAAAATGGAATACATCTGTTGTCATAATGATACTGAAGCCTGGAAAAGACTACACAATTCCTTCAGCGTAAAGCACAATAGGTTTATTATGCTGCCTATCCAAATAATTAGAAAAATGATTTCACGCGCATAACACCATATAAAAGAGCACATAATGTAATCCCGGCACATAAATTCGGGTTCCGTGAAAGCCGCGGAACTACCGGATAACATAAGAAATTCGTACATGTTTGAACATCGTAAATATTGCAGTGCGATCCCAAGCATTTGACCAAGCTTGGCTTGAAGGCCTTATGGATAAAATCATAACTTTACTACCAGAAAATACTCATAAGTTACTTGAGCCGCAACTCTATTACAGAGTCCTCGCGGTGAGATGCAATGCAACAATATCAAACCAGTATACCATTGAAGCTGGAGTTCCACCAGGTAGCGGACTGGGCCCTTCTCTGTTTATTATATACACAGCAGATATTCCTACAAACGAAAGACTAATTACGTCTACAGTTACAAGCTCAAATATGTGATAGAAAATACGCTTTTTTCCTATCTGCTGCTTGCACAGAGTAAGCGGAGGAGTGCTGTGTTAATTCTTGGAGGTACATTTCCCAATTTTGATTTTATTTGTTAAAGTTTGGAAACGGCGGGCACACGGATAATTCTCCCGATCTGGCTAAGTTCACACCACTGTTTTGTAAAAGAATTGATTCCATTCATTTTTGTTGTTGTTGCATAAACTTCTGCGCCAATTCTTGCTGTAGTCTACCGACACGAATAACACAAAATGAAATTTTGCGGCACTTTTTTCCTCGTCGCCAGAAAATGTTGTGTTCCGATTAAAAGGAGACGACAGATCGGGTTGAGATTTAATGACCAACTGACTTTATTCGGCTCTGTATAGCTGTGGAATTTTTGGTATGTTAGAGTGTACATAATAACAGAGAATATCGATAAAGTAAACAGCAAATGGCCCAGATTTCGTGATTATGATACAGTGGTGCTCATAGACTTAAGCCACTGCCACTACCATAAACTGTTTTCTTATTAACTTTTTTGAACATATTTATTTCGGCCTGAAATTTTTGCATTTTGCAACACTGTTATTTAAGCATCTGATCACAGTAAAAAACGACAAGTAGGTATTCGGAATTTTTCAAAAAATTGACTAAATGTCAAAAAGGAGTATTGTGCTCTGCTCATATACTTAAGCCACCTTGAGCTAAAATCGTCAAACTTGTGTTTTTTCCGGAAAAGTTGTGCTAGTTATTTTCTAAACTAAAGTATTGAATACTAAATACGTTTCCCAAAACCATTTGACCGCTATGGCTAAAAACAAGAATTCAAATCCGACCGAAAGAAAGCTTATATGGGATATTACGAAAAAAACATAAACATACTACAAATTTGTAAGACTTTACATTTTTCGCGTGGCAAAGTCAGAAATGCGATTGCATTTTATAAGAAACATGGAACCTGGGAAAGTGTTCCACGTGAAAAGCCCAGAAAAACCACTTTAAACGACGATAGAAGGATTTCCAAAGTCAGTAAAGCCGATCCGTTCTTGACTTGGACGCAAATCAGGGGTCAAATGGTGGCAGATTATGGCGTGAATGTGTCAACTCAGACCATAAGAAGACGGCTAAATGAACTCGAGTTATATGGACGCATTGCCCAAAAAAAAACCATTGCTGTCAATTAAAAATGTTAAAAAGCGCCTTCAATTCGCCGGAGAGCATATTCAAAAAGGTCCCAATTTTTGGAACATGATTGTTTGGAGCGACGAATCCAAGTTTAATGTCTTTGGGAGTGATGGTAAACCATATGTACGACGACCCTTAATACACGAAGAAGACTGTTAAACATGGTGGGGCTTCGATTATGGTCTGGGGCTGTTTCACCGCATCGGGCGTAGGTCTCCTAGGGAAGATAGAAGGCATTATGAACGGCGAAATGGACAGGGACATCCTTGTTAACAATTTATCTGGAGAATATGCCGATAATTTGCCACTTGCCTGGATATTTCAACAGGAGAACGACCCGAAACACACCAGCAAGATAGTCAAGTCGTGGCTTAATCAATGTTTTACAATGGCCACCGCAGAGCCCCGACTTTAACCCTATAGAGAACTTGTGGGGAATTCTTAAACAAGTCGTTGGGCAAAAAAAACCAGCAAATAAAAACGATTTGTGGCGAGTTTTGCAAGAAGAGTGGAAGAAAATCACCCATCAACAGTGCGCACGTCTTGTTGACTCAATGCCAAAGCGTTGCTCCGCTCTTCTTAAGCAGAAAGCTCATCCCACTCAATATTGAAGTAAATTTATTAAAAGTATAAGGAATATTGGGAAAATTTTAACTTTTTCAACCAATATGTTCCAGGTGGCTTAAGTATGTGAGCAGGACATTTTGGAGATGGTCTCAGATTCTTTAAGTTTTTCGTTGAATATATATTTTTATAACTTGGTTATTCTTCTATTAGAACACTGATATATAGAACTAATGTGACACAAAAAATTGGAGCTGTGAAATAAAAACTTTTCTTAATTTTCGTTAAAATTTTTGGTTGAAGTCTGTGGCTTAAGTATATGAGCATGAATTTGTTCCATTACCTTGACCTTTGCGCCAGCGTCGAGGCATTTGAGCAATCCTTTGTAACATAACTATTTGTGTTATTGGTAACAGTTATAAATGGTTCGCAAATAAAAAATACTTTCCTAAATATATACTTTATGACCTGTTTTATGAAGGGATAATATTCCATTAATTTTTTCCATTACCTTGACCTTTGCGGCTGCGTCGAGGCATTTTAGCAATCCTTTGCACCACCACCTATCTTCATTGTAGGTAACCAACATGACTCTGGGGTTATGGTACGGTAAGCAATGGGTAGTTTGCTTAATGGGACTTAAATTATCGGTGACAAATTTATAAGTGAAAGTTATAATGTTAATATGGGATGGAACAAATGAATGCTTTAAAAATCCACCATCTGCGAAACATTAAATTGTGAGAATTATTTTACATTTATTTATGGGAACCAAGCGAAAATATGCTTTTGGAACGAAGGTTAATAACCCATATATATCTTACAGAGAGTGGAGTCAGAAAATTAATTATATATAAATATAAATAATATATATTTAATTTTGAATTTAATGAAATATGTTTATAAAAATAAAATAAATAAAAAAAAATATTAAATGATCCTACAAAATTTGTTTATGACTGTAATTAAAACTACAAGTACAAATGAGGAGACATTTTTTTGTTCAATGAGGTACGTCGGCTACTTGCGAGTTGTTGCACAGTCGTAACTTCTTCCCTTATCAGTGGTCTTGAGATGTATGATCTTATCAGACGTCCTGCACCTTGGGTATGTGACTTTAATGACGGTCAGGTACTTATAATTCAGGGTTAATTGGTTTGTATGCTTTGATAATTCTTAATAAGAGACTATAACAACTCATAACACTTGTTAACAAGTACTTTACAGATACTATCCAAAAAGAAATCATCCAAAACCAAGTACTTTACAGATACTATACAAAAAGTAATCATCCAAAACCAAGTACTTTACAGGTACTATACACAAGGTAACAATCCAAAAACAAGACTAGACAAGTCCATGTCAATATGACTACTACCCTAAAAAAATGTTATATTTCTAGATAATCTTCAAAGTCAACATCTATTAAATTTAACTTTTCTGTACCATTAAAAGATTTGTTGTAAGATTTGCTGAGGATTATAAAAAAGTTTTCTTAAATTGTAAGCACAAACTAGTGTTGATGCTAACTTAGAATCTTGGAGACGTGTTTAAACAAATCAAAAATGAACAAACACTTTTTTTTTTTAAACAGCTTGGAAAATTTTCCATGAGGGTCCGAGCGATTTCGCAAAAATTAAGATGTACGATTTTATTAAAAGTGGTGTAAACCTACCAATCGCATTCCGGAGTTGGTACTCATAAGTTAACCCCAAATTGGGGTATGGGAGTCAACACAGCTGGAATGTGAAATTGTCGGCTAACCGCGAAAATTTACACTAACCAGAACTAATCACAAACAATTTATCAAACTTGAAAGTTCATTTGAATTCTGAATCATATCCATATGAAAAACTGAATGTTGATTTAAGTAAGAATCAGAATGCTCACCTATATGAATTCTATACAAGATTTCAATCTAGTTACTATAATCGTGAATCACATCCATTTTTGATCCCAAATAAATTTAAATTGAACGCCCTTAGTATTGTGGTCGAATCAGTGAAAACTGGTCCTATTGATGTGAGAATTTCAATAGAACTGTAGACACCAAGTCATAAAAATACCCAAGCTTACTTTCTCCTCATACATGACCGTTTAATTGAATATAACCCATTAAACGGACTAGTACAACGAGTTACTTAACATTAGAAAAATTTTGAAAGACACTGTTTCGATTGATGTTCAAGGTTTCTTTGATAATAATAATAATTTTATTCTAAAGGAAATTGGAATTGTGTTCGGAAAAGAACCAAACTTGAATAATAGTTTTTTAATAGAACCACCATATGATTTTACTTTGCTAAATAAAAAATCTCGAAAGACTGCAATTTAGTTAACCAATATACATCACAACTTTTTTTTGAATGATGGAGAAAACAGTTTTCTACAAACTCAAAAGTATCTAAGGACAATTACTAGCGGAAATCAAATTATTTGTAAAGGTGTGGAAAAGAAACGATTTCAATAGACGTTTTTTGGGAGTCGTCAGCTCACTAATATCGAGGAAATGGGCTGTCCTTCATTTAACAGGTTTAAAGAAAACCGGTTTCCCTATTGTGAAACACACCTTAAGGGCGGGGTTTGTGCTCTCAACATGCATACATTATTTTGACATTTTTTAAAAGTAGCTTAAAAACAATAAAATACTATAATCCAGAAAAAAGAATGAAAAAGATTTAATAACATAATAAAACATATTCGCAATACCTAAACAAATGAGTATTATTAAGCTACAAAATAAACTTCTGACTTTTTATTTCGAGTTAAAACTGCAGGTACGGAGAATGGAAAATATTTCCTTGACTGAGATATGTCGCTACTTACGAGTTGTTGCACGGTCGTGATTTCAACCCCTATCATGGGACGTATTAGATCTAGCTGTCAGCATTGAGGTCGTTGGCGGGTTGCCCATGATCTTGTCAATTAGCGTGCGCATTTAGAATTGTCCATGTGCCCCTTTTATTGCGCTTGTCAATGGGCGTGCGCCTTCAGGCTTGTGCATGTGTCCCTTTTATTGCGGTCAGGTAATGGACAGATGCGAATGTTCGGGTAGCTCTAGCTTGAATCCCTTTTATGACATGTTTATGACCCATTTGTGGAAAGGAGAGAATCTTAGACAATTTACCAGTTAAACGTTAAACGTAAACGAGCGGAAACAGAAATGTGTGTTTGAAAATATTCCACATCTGAGAATCATTAACATGTGAGATTTATTTTATTGGGGTTCTTTTGATTTCTAAATGAGTTTAACAATCATAGAAAACATTATTCCCCAACATGATCGGACATGTTCCTCTAAGATAACCATTTTTTAATACTTTGGGTGTGCGACCTTTCTCACGTGCACAGCAACACCTGTGATAATGAAACAAAAGAGTACGTGATCACACTTTTCCCCAACTTTTCCCTTATTGTCCCAGGACCCGTCTTCCCCTACTTTAGCCAACTTTATTTTAATGTTTAAACAAGATGATTTAAATACGCGGCATATATATCTGGACCATATTAACACTGATATGAATTATGAAACATTTGTGAAAATTTGTGAAAAATGTTGGGAGGACAAGCACGGACTCCTATTAATTAGCAAGGATAACGAAATGGATACCGGTAGATATAGAAATGGATTTGATCAATTTATTATGATTTTCGGCCAAAGAGCTAGTGGGATGGCTCGGAGGGCGCCGAGCTGAAGGCTACCGAACGGGTCGCAGGTTGCGGATAGCGAGCGCCCTGGTTCTCCAGGGTAGCTACGAATAAGCGTGGAAGTTGGACGCGGCCCGGCTACCGCCAAGCCCCCAACACGAAGCGTAAATAAGTAGCCCCGGACAATCAGCGGGTATCTGCGCCGCAGCAGTACCGACGTCGCGCTTGTGCTGCCGCCTCCGACAAATGGCTCACACATACCCCCCTTCTCTACCCACACAACTCATTTCACCCCGGGCTGGACTAAGGTGTCACACGCACCGTGCCGAGAGTCATTCTGGCTGGGATCCCGAGTCAACTAATAACTCAGTCTCAAACGGTGAGCTCAGGCAAGTGGTGACCGCCAGTTCCAAGTCAGCCTTACCTGGGTATAGCGGATCTTTGCCCGGGTGGACCTGTCCCTTCTCCGCAGCTCGTGGGATTAAGAATGGAGAATATTAACAAAAAGATAACGGAAAACAGCACCAAGAGCCCGACACTCTCAAAAAGTTTAAAGTCACAGCGAGGATAAGACGAGTAAGAACACTTCTCCGAAAACCCAAGTCCATGTGACGTCGACCCCTGCCAAGGCCAGCGAACAATGCTGCCGTCTAAGCCCAACTCACCATAAAGACAAGCCCAAGCCTCCCACCAGCGTAGGATTGGCTTACCAGCTACTCCAACCTGAGGGGAGCGGCAAAGCCGGTATCGTGGTGAGTACCAGGGCAAAGGATTTCAGGAGGACACCACCTAACCAGGCAGGACCTCTTGAACATAAAGAAGCATTCCGAATCCTCAAACGGCTGGCCACCAACCCAATACGTGAGGATCAAACGTCGAAATTGGATTACCAAAACATCCAAAAAGATATAGCCTGTGAGAACGAAAGATCGGCAGCACTTTACAAGGCTGCCATCAACAAGGTTGGCGAGGTCTACCCCGGGGCCAAGCTGGCAGGTTGCGAGGCTGCAGACATCCCGTCTGCAAACTCTTTGCAATCTAATGGAGACAGCCTTATCCACCCTCTCTAGGTGCAGCTGTCCACCATCTGTTCTTTTTACAAGGAAGTATAAGGTACCAAATCTAATTCTTCCAAAACTACACCAAACGAGCCTAACCCTTAGCAATCAAGCAAAGTACTTAAGTGTCATCCTTGACAAAAAGCTCCTCTGAACAGACAACATCCTAGATCGCACACGCAAAGCGGCCATAGCTCTCTTAGCTTCTAAAAAAGCCATAGGGAGGAAGCAATAGTCAGGCCTATTCTCCTCTACGGAAAGATCGTATGGTGGCTTTTCCTATAAAAGAATTGTAACCTCCGGATCCTTCACAAGATCCAAAGAAGCGCAGAACTCTGCATCAGTGGGGCACTCCGCACCACCGCCACTGATGCACTAAACACAATCCTCGACCTCCAACCCCTGGACCTACTTGCAAAAAGCTCGGCAACTGCAACAGCGCTGAGGCTCCGCGAAGCAGCGGCATGGACAACAGGCTCCACGGGTCACTCCAGTATCCTAACAAAACATACATTTTTACCTCATAGTACAGACTACGTTCCACTTATAGTCAACTTCGAAAGAAGATACATGATCTTCATACCCAACCGTACAGACTGGGACAACCTCTCACACCAATTCGAAAATGCCGTCAAAATATACACAGACAGCTCTAAGCCTAACTCCCAAACGGGTGGGGGAGTCTTCTCTCTCGAACTAGACATTAAAGTCTCATTCCGCCTAGCAGACCACTGTAGGGCTTTCCAAGCGAAAGTCATGGCAATTTAGGAAGCCATGGCCATCCTGCACACATCAGAACATCACGGCATAGACATTTTCATCTTCCCGAATAGTCAAGCAGCCCTCAGGGCACTCGACTCCTACACAACAAACTTAAAAACAATCTCTGAATGGCGCAAATCTCTTAACGAGATGGCCACTCATCTGAGAATCAACCTCATCTGGGTGCCTGGACACCGTAATATTGAGGGCAACTGCATAGCAGACGAGCTAGCAAGACAAGAGACAACCGCCCATGGCTACCTGCAAGCTCCATCTCAGGCAGAGACTGTACACACTTTCCAACAACCGTTGGAACTTAACCTTAACATGCCAAAATTCTAGACTCACATGGCCAAACTACAACTCGAAAAGAACAAAAACTCTCTAACAATGTAGTAGGGAGGACATTTCCACTCTCCTAAATACCCTCACGGGCCACTGTCTTATAGGGACTCATGCGCACAGGCTGGGACTCAGTAACCACGACTTCTGCCGCAGCTGCAAACAGATAGACGAAGAAGAGAGCTTCGAACACCTCCTATGCTTCTGCCCAGCGCATAACCTAAAGCGCTTTCAAACACCTAGGTACCTACACACTTCCTGCGGCCATTCAGGGCGTAAGCATTCAAAAACTCGTATGTTTCCTAAGAAGAACCAAATACTTAAATACGCGAAAGCAAATAACCCATGAGCTATGGAAAAGGATCTGCTCAGAGATCACGTGGTATCACAAGGGGCCCAATGTGGCCTAAGTGTGGGGATTAGTATCTAATCTCCAACCACTACTACCTAACGTAACCTTAGGCCAAGTAGGCCGATAGTATCCTTATGGAGCCACTTTGCAGCTTCAGGCTGACTGCGGTGTTGTCTCCGTTGCTGTAATTGCGAAGCAGAAATATACTACGAAGGCAGTCCGATTAGTACTAAGCCTCACCGCCCGATGGCGACACTATCGCTGGAGAAATTTAATATCGTGTAGAACATTCTCGTAGACGGCTACTGTCGAAATTTCAGCCGAATCGTACTTGTAGTGTTACGTACGCCCTTCACATAGAAAGATTCACATAGAAAAACAACGACGAATCTTTAGACAGGGGGAGGGGTGCATGTGACTAACCAGACTCATACTGGTAAAGGCAGAAGAAAAAGCAATTCGGCAATTCTCGGGTGTCGCGTGGCGAGAACAACGGCCACTATCGACCTATTGGTAACCATACTCCGGTAGCTGGCAAAGGGCAACAGCCGGCCGTTGACTCACAAGATAGCAGATATCAAGAAACAGTAATTATATGTGGGAACACCTAATTTATCCGATTCATACCCGCACCCAAGTAAAAGATCTAGTCTGGTATAAAAGACCTTAGACAAATAGAGTAAGAGGGAGAATCCATTTGGGTGTCTTACTGACGGAATCCGGCAGCCTCGAGGGAAGGCGACTTTCCCTGGGGCAGTCGTCCATGGAGTCTTCTGCCACCAGGACCAGCCACCATATCCAACAGTCCTTGAGGAGAACACAATTGCAGCTCGAAATAATCTTGTGTCGAACCAGCGCCGCTATTGTTATCAAAGAACGTGGAGAAGATCAACAACAAGGACGACATCCGACATACTGCGATGTTTGTGGACGCAGTATCCGTGATCTCCATGCTCCTGAAATTTGTTCAGCTGTAGGAACCATCCGTTCAGAGCGTGGCGATCAATTGCATACGTCGGAGAAAGTAGTGATGCAATATAAATTTGTTAATCGAGTCAACCAAAGCTAAAGTGAACTCATGCATAACCAAGGACCAATATCCTCAAATAATACAATTCGATAACAAGTGAAAATCAAGCAATCAAACATGCATTGAAATATATTTAAACCAACCGAATCAATAGACAAAGTGCGAATCATGATAAACAATTAGAGAGGACGAATCTTTCCACCAGCCGTTGAAGAAGTCGCATGCCTCTGGCATAATATATATATATTTAGTGTTTAAGTGAATTGGTATACTTAAGAACAGCCGTATTTTGGTGCACGTATATTTATATATATATATCCAATATAATATTTTCCCAAAGCCCAGGATCCGGAGCGTCGAGATTTCATCGCCCAGGATTTAAAGAGGGGGTAAGTTTGTCGGGACACGGTTCCTTTCTTATAAACATACATGTATAAATATTCGTGCAGTATCCTACAGTTTTATAGACTACTATAAACTTTTTCAGCGACGAGTATCAGACTTGTAGTTATATGATAATTGCAAGAGCCCTCTGAGCGACGATTGTAGTCGTGAATAGTCAGTATTTTGCTGATGTGTCACCTTCATAGGTGATAAATTCGATACTCTCCGCTAACAGAATAATTGTCAATTAAATTAGATTAATCAACAGACGCAGATATATATTACCTAATAAATTTATAATGTGAAAAAGAATTGGAAACCATGGTGTGCTAGAACTCTAACAAAGGGGGTGCACTGACGCCAGAAGTGGAGTAGGTCAAGAACAATGTCATAACTTTCGACGGACAACCTTGACAATAGGGGATCGTATTGCGCGGCCCGTGACGATCCATTGGCACACGAATGTGTGAAGGGGAGGGAATATGGCCAAAACACAGCCCGATCATATTACGATCAAGCGACAGCTAGGCTTGTGGGGCAGTGTGGACTGACGAACTTTATGACTAATATTATTTTCCAGGCACTTTTAATCTCTATTCTCGTTATGTTGGAGAGGAGAGAGGCTTACCAAGATCCCACGACCTGAATACGACGTAGCTTATGCCGGCAAATGGTGCCAGAATATCGGACGCCCCTCCCTCGGACCAAGTCCTTGTCAGGACTCGGGCACTAATATGCCCACGTAACAGTAGCTTTGTTTTGACTGCGTGTGGAATCGGACGTGTCCGCGGAGTTTAGAAAAATTGAGAAAGAGCACTATCGGTCTGTGATTCGATTCTTGTTTTTGGAGGGGAAATCGCGCAGCGAAATCAAAAAGCGCTTGTATGCTGTGTACGGTGACTCTTCTCCTTCGATGGCGACCGTCAAAAATTGGTTTAACGAGTTTTAACGTGGTCGCACGTCGGTTTTTTATGAGCCACGCCCAGGTGCCCCGAAAACGGCTACCACGGAGGATAACTTGACAAAAATCCTCGTATTGGCAGGCCGCCGATGAGTATCACAAGATACGCGAGATAGCTGAAACAGTAGGCATGTTTAAGACATGCTTAAAATGTTGGGCATGAGAAAGCTGTCGGCGCGATGGGTGCCGCGCTTGCTCACTCCGGACAACAACCGCAACCGTTAGACCACTTCAGAGTAGTGTTTGACGCTGTTTAAGCGCAATCCGAAGGAGTTTCTGCGTCGTTTCGTGACCGTCGACGAAACATGGATCCACTGGTACACACCAGAGACCAAGGAACAGTCGAAACAGTGAAATTCACCCGGCGAACCTGCTCCGAAGAAGGTGAAGACTGTCCCATCGGTCGGACGGGATCACAAAACTTGGATAATTCCCAAAAAAAATGGAATACATCTGTTGTCATAATGATACTGAAGCCTGGAAAAGACTACACAATTCCTTCAGCGTAAAGCACAATAGGTTTATTATGCTGCCTATCCAAATAATTAGAAAAATGATTTCACGCGCATAACACCATATAAAAGAGCACATAATGTAATCCCGGCACATAAATTCGGGTTCCGTGAAAGCCGCGGAACTATCGAGCAGGTTTACCGGATAACATAAGAAATTCGTACATGTTTGAACATCGTAAATATTGCAGTGCGATCCCAAGCATTTGACCAAGCTTGGCTTGAAGGCCTTATGGATAAAATCATAACTTTACTACCAGAAAATACTCATAAGTTACTTGAGCCGCAACTCTATTACAGAGTCCTCGCGGTGAGATGCAATGCAACAATATCAAACCAGTATACCATTGAAGCTGGAGTTCCACCAGGTAGCGGACTGGGCCCTTCTCTGTTTATTATATACACAGCAGATATTCCTACAAACGAAAGACTAATTACGTCCACAGTTACAAGCTCAAATATGTGATAGAAAATACGCTTTTTTCCTATCTGCTGCTTGCACAGAGTAAGCGGAGGAGTGCTGTGTTAATTCTTGGAGGTACATTTCCCAATTTTGATTTTATTTGTTAAAGTTTGGAAACGGCGGGCACACGGATAATTCTCCCGATCTGGCTAAGTTCACACCACTGTTTTGTAAAAGAATTGATTCCATTCATTTTTGTTGTTGTTGCATAAACTTCTGCGCCAATTCTTGCTGTAGTCTACCGACACGAATAACACAAAATGAAATTTTGCGGCACTTTTTTCCTCGTCGCCAGAAAATGTTGTGTTCCGATTAAAAGGAGACGACAGATCGGGTTGAGATTTAATGATCAACTGACTTTATTCGGCTCTGTATAACTGTGGAATTTTTGGTTTGTTAGAGTGTACATAATAACAGAGAATATCGATAAAGTAAACAGCAAATGGCCCAGATTTCGTGATTATGATACAGCGGTGCTCATAGACTTAAGCTACTGCCACTACCATAAAGTGTTTTCTTAATAACTTTTTTGAACATATTTATTTCGGCCTGAAATTTTTGCATTTTGCAACACTGTTATTTAAGCATCTGATCACAGTAAAAAACGACAAGTAGGTATTCGGAATTTTTCAAAAAATTGACTAAATGTCAAAAAGGAGTATTGTGCTCTGCTCATATACTTAAGCCACCTTGAGCTAAAATCGTCAAACTTGTGTTTTTTCCGGAAAAGTTGTGCTAGTTATTTTCTAAACTAAAGTATTGAATACTAAATACGTTTCCCAAAACCATTTGACCGCTATGGCTAAAAACTAGAATTCAAATCCGACCGAAAGAAAGCTTATATGGGATATTACGAAAAAAACATAAATATACTACAAATTTGTAAGACTTTACATTTTTCGCGTGGCAAAGTCAGAAATGCGATTGCATTTTATAAGAAACATGGAACCTGGGAAAGTGTTCCACGTGAAAAGCCCAGAAAAACCACTTTAAACGACGATAGAAGGATTTCCAAAGTCAGTAAAGCCGATCCGTTCTTGACTTGGACGCAAATCAGGGGTCAAATGGTGGCAGATTATGGCGTGAATGTGTCAACTCAGACCATAAGAAGACGGCTAAATGAACTCGAGTTATATGGACGCATTGCCCAAAAAAAAACCATTGCTGTCAATTAAAAATGTTAAAAAGCGCCTTCAATTCGCCGGAGAGCATATTCAAAAAGGTCCCAATTTTTGGAACATGATTGTTTGGAGCGACGAATCCAAGTTTAATGTCTTTGGGAGTGATGGTAAACCATATGTACGACGACCCTTAATACACGAAGAAGACTGTTAAACATGGTGGGGCTTCGATTATGGTCTGGGGCTGTTTCACCGCATCGGGCGTAGGTCTCCTAGGGAAGATAGAAGGCATTATGAACGGCGAAATGGACAGGGACATCCTTGTTAACAATTTATCTGGAGAATATGCCGATAATTTGCCACTTGCCTGGATATTTCAACAGGAGAACGACCCGAAACACACCAGCAAGATAGTCAAGTCGTGGCTTAATCAATGTTTTGCAATGGCCACCGCAGAGCCCCGACTTTAACCCTATAGAGAACTTGTGGGGAATTCTTAAACAAGTCGTTGGGCAAAAAAAACCAGCAAATAAAAACGATTTGTGGCGAGTTTTGCAAGAAGAGTGGAAGAAAATCACCCATCAACAGTGCGCACGTCTTGTTGACTCAATGCCAAAGCGTTGCTCCGCTCTTCTTAAGCAGAAAGCTCATCCCACTCAATATTGAAGTAAATTTATTAAAAGTATAAGGAATATTGGGAAAATTTTAACTTTTTCAACCAATATGTTCCAGGTGGCTTAAGTATGTGAGCAGGACATTTTGGAGATGGTCTCAGATTCTTTAAGTTTTTCGTTGAATATATATTTTTATAACTTGGTTATTCTTCTATTAGAACACTGATATATAGAACTAATGTGACACAAAAAATTGGAGCTGTGAAATAAAAACTTTTCTTAATTTTCGTTAAAATTTTTGGTTGAAGTCTGTGGCTTAAGTATATGAGCATGAATTTGTTCCATTACCTTGACCTTTGCGCCAGCGTCGAGGCATTTGAGCAATCCTTTGTAACATAACTATTTGTGTTATTGGTAACAGTTATAAATGGTTCGCAAATAAAAAATACTTTCCTAAATATATATTTTATGACCTGTTTTATGAAGGGATAATATTCCATTAATTTTTTCCATTACCTTGACCTTTGCGGCTGCGTCGAGGCATTTTAGCAATCCTTTGCACCACCACCTATCTTCATTGTAGGTAACCAACATGACTCTGGGGTTATGGTACGGTAAGCAATGGGTAGTTTGCTTAATGGGACTTAAATTATCGGTGACAAATTTATAAGTGAAAGTTATAATGTTAATATGGGATGGAACAAATGAATGCTTTAAAAATCCACCATCTGCGAAACATTAAATTGTGAGAATTATTTTACATTTATTTATGGGAACCAAGCGAAAATATGCTTTTGGAACGAAGGTTAATAACCCATATATATCTTACAGAGAGTGGAGTCAGAAAATTAATTATATATAAATATAAATAATATATATTTAATTTTGAATTTAATGAAATATGTTTATAAAAATAAAATAAATAAAAAAAAATATTAAATGATCCTACAAAATTTGTTTATGACTGTAATTAAAACTACAAGTACAAATGAGGAGACATTTTTTTGTTCAATGAGGTACGTCGGCTACTTGCGAGTTGTTGCACAGTCGTAACTTCTTCCCTTATCAGTGGTCCTGAGATGTATGATCTTATCAGACGTCCTGCACCTTGGGTATGTGACTTTAATGACGGTCAAGTACTTATAGTTCAGGGTTAATTGGTATGTATGCTTTGATAATTCTTAATAAGAGACTATAACAACTCATAACACTTATCATATAAAACCAAGTACTTTACAGATACTATCCAAAAAGAAATCATCCAAAACCAAGTACTTTACAGATACTATACAAAAAGTAATCATCCAAAACCAAGTACTTTACAGGTACTATACACAAGGTAACAATCCAAAAACAAGACTAGACAAGTCCATGTCAATATGACTACTACCCTAAAAAGATGTTATATTTCTAGATAATCTTCAAAGTCAACATCTATTAAATTTAACTTTTCTGTACCATTAAAAGATTTGTTGTAAGATTTGCTGAGGATTATAAAAAAGTTTTCTTAAATTGTAAGCACAAACTAGTGTTGATGCTAACTTAGAATCTTGGAGACGTGTTTAAACAAATCAAAAATGAACAAACACTTTTTTTTTTAAAACAGCTTGGAAAATTTTCCATGAGGGTCCGAGCGATTTCGCAAAAATTAAGATGTACGATTTTATTAAAAGTGGTGTAAACCTACCAATCGCATTCCGGAGTTGGTACTCATAAGTTAACCCCAAATTGGGGTATGGGAGTCAACACAGCTGGAATGTGAAATTGTCGGCTAACCGCGAAAATTTACACTAACCAGAACTAATTACAAACAATTTATCAAACTTGAAAGTTCATTTGAATTCTGAATCATATCCATATGATAAACTGAATGTTGATTTAAGTAAGAATCAGAATGCTCACCTATATGAATTCTATACAAGATTTCAATCTAGTTACTATAATCGTGAATCACATCCATTTTTGATCCCAAATAAATTTAAATTGAACGCCCTTAGTATTGTGGTCGAATCAGTGAAAACTGGTCCTATTGATGTGAGAATTTCAATAGAACTGTAGACACCAAGTCATAAAAATACCCAAGCTTACTTTCTCCTCATACATGACCGTTTAATTGAACATAACCCATTAAACGGACTAGTACAACGAGTAACTTAACATTAGAAAAATTTTGAAAGATACTGTTTCGATTGATGTTCAAGGTTTCTTTGATAATAATAATAATTTTATTCTAAAGGAAATTGGAATTGTTTTCGGAAAAGAACCAAACTTGAATAATAGTTTTTTAATAGAACCACCATATGATTTTACTTTGCTAAATAAAAAATCTTGAAAGACTGCAATTTAGTTAACCAATATACATCACAACTTTTTTTGGAACGATGGAGAGAACAGTTTTCCACAAACTCGAAAGTATCTAAGGACAATTATAGGCGGAAAACAAATTATTTGTAAAGGTGTGGAAAAGAAACGATTTCTACAGAAGTTTTTTGGGAGTCGTCAGTTCATTAATATCGAAGAAATGGGCTGTCCGTCATTAAACAGGTTTAAAGGAAACCGGTTTCCCTATTGTGAAACACACCTTAAGGGCGGGGTTTGTGCTCTAAGCAATGCATACATTATTTTGACATTTTTTAAAAGTAGCTCCAAAACAATAAAATAATTGTTATACATCATTTTAAAGTTGAGACTAGACGTGTAAAGACCTACAAGAAAATAAAATTAGCAAAATGAAATTTCATTAGGAAATTGACCAATTTATTGAACAATTTAAATTAGATATAATTGGTCAGCATTTTCAATACCTTCTAAACACAAAAACTATGTTCATGAATCGAGGTGGACATGATCTCAAAACTACGAATTATGGTGAACACTTTACATTTTGTAATCCAGAAATGACGTCGGAAACGTGCGCTTGCTTCTTCTATGCAAATCGCCGGAATCAAAGCAGAAAATTAATTTCTATATATACCAAACATGTACGCAATACCAAAATAAATGAATAAATGTATTATTATGCTACAAAATATACTTCTGACTTTTTATTTCGAGTTAAAATTACAGGTACGGAGAATAGAAAATATTTCCTTGACTGAGATATGTCGAGTTGTACTTGCGAGTTGTTGCGCGGTCGTGATTTCAACCCCTATTATGGGAACGTCGTATGAGGTCGTATGACGTCGTTGGAGTAAGGCCCATGATCATGTCAATGAGCGTGCGCCTTCTGGGTTGTGCATGTGTCCCTTTTATTGCGGTCAATCCCTTTTATGACATGTTTATGACCCATTTGTGGAAAGGAGAGAATCTTAGACAATTTACCAGTTAAACGTTCTGGGGCGGAAACAAAAATGTGTATTTGAAAATATTCCACATCTGAGAATCATTAACTTGTGAGATTTATTTTATTGGGGTTCTTTTGATTTCTAAATTAGTTTTACAATCATAGGAAACATTATTCCCCAACATAATCGGACATGTTCCTCAAAGATAACCATCTTTGAAAGATAACCATCCTTTCACACGTGCACAGCAACACCTGTGATAATGAGGCAAAAGGGTGCGTGATCACACCTTTCCCCAACATGATCGGATATGTTCCTCTAAGATAACAACCTTTGGATACTATGGTTGTGCGACCTTTCTCACGTGCACCTTTCTCACCTGACTATTAATAGCACATAGTGAGGAGAAGGATACATGAACTTTGAAGAGTTCGCAGATACCCAAACCCGATGTAACATAGCTCAGCTTTCACCTCGACAGACGTCTAACCTGGATTGAATACAAGAACTACCTCTGTGTCTGGACCTCAAAGCTCTGCTCTACTTTTCTACCGTTAACCCCATTTGGGCTTACGGCTCATAGCTTTTATGGAACGCAAGCGACAGCAACATTGATATTATACAGCGCTCACAGCCGAAAATATTGCAAACAATATCTGGAGCACAATGGTATGTTCGGGACGAAAATATCCATAGGGATCTTGGCATACCGCCGGTTAAAGATGAAATATCAAAGCAGAAAGCGCCTTGCCATAAAAAGCCTACACTGCACCCAAATATTCTCGCAATGAATATAACACGGGTCTCGAACAGAACCCTTCTACTTCAAAACAATCTTCCACCGCAGCAATAATTATCAGGGCATTTAGTCTAAAGTCAGTCTGTTAGTTATTTTATATTCATTTTTAAGTTTTTATCCACTTATTGCTGGTTTCGTTAAAGAGAAGTAAATACAGCAAAAGAAAAAAAGCGATATTTTTCTGCATTTAGAATCGTGCCAAAGGATGCGCCCCGCAAAGTTTGAGCTGCGGCAGATTCGTCTTCTTCTTTGGTACCACACGCGACCTAGCGGTGATTTAATGAAATTCCATCATCAGAATGCCATCAGAATGAATTGTTCTTGCGTAAATGCAAACTATATATCCTCTTATTGAGGCATCGCTGAATTCATTAAGTTGTAGCTCATCTGTGTGGGGCTGCAGGCAGAAACGTGGGATTCGCAGAGAATACAAGTGATGCCGCGACAACAAGAACAATAGCCATGCTTGTGTTATTGGGACTGATTCATCCCATTGTAGTTTAAGCAGCCAAATTTCCTGTTGAAGGATTTCCGCCAACATAATGATAGGCGAGATGAGTCCCAGCGGATCGAAGAGGGAAGAGGCCACCAAAAGAATGGTTTGTTTTGTCATCTTTTCCGCAGTTGTACTGCAAATGAATGAGAACTTAAAGCTGTATTCTGGTTGATCCCACTTTAGATTCATTGCTTGTCATGGCGTAGTCTTCCAGATTGAGATCCTTGACCGTTGGAAAGTAGTTCTGATGGTTAGTCTGCCTTTTTACAAGTTCCATCCTGTCGACCTTGAGGATAGCGATGACTTCAGTTTGAATCTTGCATAAAATCATCGGCTTTAAAAATATTTTTACTGCTTCAGCTCCAATTTTATGTGCCCTTGCATGTTGATCGGCGAGCTGAAACAAGCTGCGAATTGATAGATGCGGCCGATGTGTTAAGTTAAACTTTATTAAGAGAAGAATTAAATTCGATTGAATCAAGGGTTCAACTAAAAGGATGTCGTTCAGTGATTTGTAGGAGCTTGTTGGGCACGGGGAGTAAAAGACTACCCTTGGGTTAGTTGACATGCTGTTGAGCTTGAACACGCAGTGCTGAGATATATAGTAGTGTGGTTCGTTAAGAAGTGGGCCAGTTACTAACTCCATGTGCCCCAGACGCTCTTCCATGAACTTTTTGTACTCAGCTCGAAGATTTTTGTTTCGGTTTAAGCGACTTTCCAATGATGAAAATTTTAACCGTGTCGTTTCGAGAGACCTTCCGAGCAGTTTAGGATCATCCTTGAAGGGCAGTTTAACCATCAGTCTTCCATCCGCAACTTGACAGATAGATTCTTGGAACATTGACTCGCATTTGGATTGTGCTAGAGAATGTGTTAATGCCGTAGTATACATTTCTTTAATGCGCAAGCAAGGGCTTGCAAGTAGTTTTAAAGGGCATGGAGCCCGACGTATACGAAGGCTATAGGCTTTGAAATAAAAAGAGGCTTTTTCGCCAAAAACATTATAAATTTAGTCAACAGAAATAAAAAGACGCAACCACTCAGAGAGCAGAGCCTTAAAGTAAAACAAGGTACGTTCGATCTATAAAATGTAATTCCTGTTGCATAGAAGGATTACTGTTCAAGATTCTCATAAACCGAACATTGCTCTACTATGCACAAGGTGCCAGGACTATGAACACACTAAAATCAGCTCTGACATTCGGTCAGTCTGCATAGCACTGCAAATAAAAAAGACCCAAAAATAAAACAAGGAAGAACGCTATAGTCGAGTACCTCGACTACCAGATACCCGTTACTCATATAACAAACTTTAAAATAAATAGGCCTTCATGTATGTTTTTCGTCGCTTGAATTAGCTCCCGATTATAATGTTAAAATCGGTATTCAGGGAGCACTACTAGGAGGCCGCTGCTTTGCAACGGGGTCTTTCAAACCAAAATTCAATTTTGGGGAACTTCGAGTCGACTTGAGTTGTCTAACTTTGTACAAGTTTGAAAACTCCAGGTTCCCCACCAATTTTTTTATCCGTACCATACGGAAGGCATACATATTAACAGTACCAAATAAATAAAAATATATATTACTTATTTTACGTTACTACAGCCTACCTATATTTTTTTTATGTTTTTTTTTTCAATAATTTGCTGCATTACTACCTATTTTGTTTTTATAAAATACATTTATATGTAAATTATTGATTTTTTTTTGCTTATTTGCTCTTTTTTTAATTAGAAAAGTAAAATCACAAACAATAGTTAGCAGTAAGCTTACCACTTAATTTTTTATGTTATTTTTTGGAATATTTATTTTACCTTAATATAAGTTAATATTGGTTTTTTTTGTTAATAAATAATAATATTATCTTAAAATTACTAAAAATTTTTTTTTGTATTTTTAATTACTTAAAATATTAATTTAATTTAATAAATTAATTTTTATTACAACATTTTTTTTTTTTTAATATTTATTGTTCGTACCCAAGGGTGCTCAACATGACCGCACCCAACCAGGCGCTCAGTGTCTCACTAACTCACCGTCTTACCGCCTCAAAGGTACACTGACCCGCCAATGCAGTCAACACATTTTGCAGTGTCAGCCGAGCCAACTACTTAACTGCTACCATAATCAAAATTCCCTGACCTACTTTAGAATATAGCTTTCTTCTCTAATCATTACACTAAACTTACGTGTTCCAAGTAGTATATAAACAGGTAACAAATGAAGAATAAATCAGTTAATAACGCACCGCATAACTTCGCGGTTCTACTTCCTACCTCTGGGAATAGCGCTCGTAATACACTATGTTAGCTCAACCTCAGCGCAGCTCAGCATTGCCTGTGGTTCGGCATCGCAGTAACCATCGTTACCATTGCCGCGACGCGATTGGCTTGCGAGTGCCTACTTCGGTTAGGCACAAACATTGGTGACCCCGACATGATCCTTTACTAACAAAGGATCACACTCCACCTCCTTCCCACCAAACGCTGAACCTCTGACTGGAGAGAAGACCCGTTAAGTTCACTACATCCACCCGTTCTGGAAACCATAGCTTATCCAGCTTCACAGGATACGCTTCGTCATTCAGCGTCCCAGGACCGTCAGCTTAATCCAGCTTCACAGCATACGCTTCGTCATCCAGCGTCACAGGATTGTCAGCTTAATCCAGCTTCACAGGATACGCTTCTTCATCCAGCTTCACAGGATTCTGTGTTTCTTTGAAAACCAATTAATACAGAACAGACTTCTGATCAACTTAAACCTACAAGAAAAGGTCCACATACCATAGACGTGCCAAATGATCAAGCTCTACGAGGCCGCAATTTTAGTCCCCACGGTAACGTCAATTTTATCGCAAAGGGAGTGTTAAGCAGCATCAAGAAGATATGAAGGACCTTAATCACAACTATGAACCTCCGAAGTTAATGATTTGTTAGGTGCTTTCAATACAATTCGGCCAAGGGCTGACCGACATCACGCCTTAATTGAGGTTACCCCTCAATGGGGGGTTACCCAAGGGTGCTCAATATGACTACACCCAAAAAATCAAGAAGAAGCCAAGTTGGAAACAGTACCAGGCGCTCAGTAGCACCCACTGCAGATGGGAATTCCTGATCAGCATATTATATAACTCACTAACTTACCGACTCAACGGTACACTGACCCACCAATGCATTCAGCACATTTTTCAGTGTCAGCCGAGCCAACTACGCATCTGCTACCATAATCAAAATTCCCTGACCTACTTTAGAATATTGCTTACTTCTCTAATCATCACACTATGCTGCCGTGTTCCAAGTAGTATATAAACAGGTGTCCAACGAAGAATAAATCAGTTATCAACGCAGCGCATAATTTCGCGGTTCTACTTCCTACCTCTGGGAATAGGGCTCGTAGCTCAACCTCAGCGCAGCTCAGCATCGCCTGTGGTTCGGCATCGCAGTAACCATCGTTACCATTGCCGCGACGCGATCGGCTTGCGAGTGTCTACTTCGGTTAGGCACAAACATATATTATTAATATTATATTTAAGTATATTCATGTGTATACTACCTACTCCGCCTCCCTTATGCTTACTAATATACCACTATGGTAGCTATATGTGGTTTCAAATGTGCGCGCAGTGGCCCTATTATCAAAATATTTTAAAACGCCCAATCAATATGCGTATTGTTATTGGTTGTAATGGAATCCAAATCTAGCAATGATTTACAACCTTTTGCATTTGCTAAAAAATCGAAAATTATCCTACAGCAGCCAGAGATGGAGGAAGGCATAAACTAAAATCTCCTAACACTTAACAATAACTATTTAAAAACGGGTGCCGCTGAAATAAATCCTTAAACTCTGTTTCAATCTTTATCAATGGATAACTCGAATTTTTATATATAACAATAATCGCTAAGGAACTGTACTTAAAGATGGCAAACTCGAACACTGGAGAGGCTAAATTTAGAGAATTACCAAAAAAGCGACCACTTGAACAAAGACGAACATTCTCAAAAAGTTCGCTTCGAATGAATACGAGAATGCCTCTTATTGGCCGAGCTCCGCTAGCTACTGATTGGCAATCTAGTCGCAATTCTGGGGTAAAGCCAGGAATATAATATGCTTTAATTAAGTATGTGGAAGCCTCAACGAAGCACAATCGGAACACACATCGCTAATGTGGCAGTGCAAGCTTTCCGTTTTATGGAAAAGTACATGGACTATTGAGTAAGCAATCGAAATTGCTATTCAGTAACTTAGCGGAATGCAATTCTCGGAGCCCTTTTTGGCCCAATGATATAAAGACCTGCTGCACTTGTGGTTCTGCTACAGGCTATATACAGTGCAGCTCTCTGCATCTCTGGAATAGTGTGAACCACCTTACTTAGCTCCTTGACTTTTGTGAATAGTAATGTCTTCTGCAGGTACCACTGGAAACTCATAGGAGGTGTTCGATGCTCTCCTCTTCGTCTATCTGTTTGCAGCTTCGGCA
The DNA here is from genome assembly GCF_043229965.1 of Drosophila suzukii. Lineage (NCBI taxonomy): Eukaryota > Metazoa > Arthropoda > Insecta > Diptera > Drosophilidae > Drosophila > Drosophila suzukii. The sequence goes on along the minus strand of NW_027255896.1, from coordinate 23,417,802 downwards.
GAAGTCGTGGTTACTTAGTCCCAGCCTTAGCGCATGAGTCCCTATAAGACAGTGGCCCGTGAGGGCATTTAGGATAGTGGAGATGTCCTCCCTGCTACATTGTTGGAGAGTTTTTGTTCTTTTAGAGTTGTAGTTTGGCCATGTGAGTCTAGAATTGTGGCATGTTGAGATTGAGTTCCAACGGTTGTTGGAAAGTGTATACAATCTCTGCCTGAGATGGAACTTGCAGATAGCCATGGGCATACCTACCGTGTCCTTATCACGAAGGATATCGGCCGTTGTCCCGTGTCTTGCTCACTCGTCTGCTATGCAGTTGCCCTCAATATTGCGGTGTCCAGGCACCGAGATGAGGTTGATTCTCAGATGAGTGGCCATCACCTTAAGAGATTTGCGGCATTCAGAGATTATTTTTGAGTTCGTTGTGTAGGAGTCGAGGGCCCTGAAAGCTGCTTGACTATCCGAGAAGATGAAGATATCTATGTCTTGATTTACTGACGTCTTCAGGTGGGTAATGGCTTCCTGAATTGCCATGACTTCCGCTTGGAAAACACTACAGTGGTCTGGTAGGCGGAATGAGACTTTTATGTCTAGTTCGGGGGAAAAGACTCCCCCACCTGTTTGGGAGTTAAGCTTGGAGCCGTCTGTGTATATGTTGACGGCGTTTACGAATTCATGTGGGAGGTTGTCCCAGTCTGTACGGGTGGGTATATAGATCTTGTATCTTCTTTCGAAGTTGACTATGGGTGGGACGTAGTCTGTATTACGTGGTAGGGGTGAATGTTTTGATAGGATATTGGAGTGACCCGTGGAGCCTGTTGTCCATGTCGCTGCTTCGCGGAGCCTCAGCGCTGTTGCAGATGCCCAGCTTTTGGCAAGTAGGTCCAGGGGTTGGAGATCGAGAATTGTGTTTAGTGCCTCAGTGACGGTAGTGCGAAGCGCCCCACTGATGCAGAGCTCTGCGCTTCCTTGGATCTTGTGAAGGATCCAGAGGTTGCAGGTCTTATCTAGAGAAGGCCACCAAACGATGTTTCCGTAGAGGATAATGGGCCTGACTATTGCAGTGTATAGCCAGTGAACTATCATGGGGGAGAAACCCCACTTCCTCCCTATGGCTTTTTTACAAGCGAAGAGGGCTATGGCCGCTTTGCGAGTGCGATCTAGGAAGTTATCTGTCCAGAGGAGCTTTTTGTCAAGGATGACACCTAGGTACTTTGGTTGGTTGCTAAAGGTTAGGCGCGTTTGGTGTAGTTTTGGGGGAACTAGCATTGGTACCTTATACTTCCTTGTAAAGAGAACTAGTTCGGTTTTTTCTGGGTTAACTCCCAGTCCACAGTCAGCCGTCCACCGGGAGAGGGTGGATAAGGCTGTCTACATTAGATTGCAAAGGCTTTGCGGGAATTTGCCCTGCAGTAGGATAACCACGTCGTCCGCGTAGGCTACCATTTTTGTGCCCGCCTCTTCTAGAAGTGATAGCAGTTTGTTGACCACTAAAACCCATAGAAGAGGTGAGAGTAAGCCCCCTTGTGGGGTTCCTCTGCTGACATTCCTGGTCGAGTGGGCGGATACCATAGTGGAGTACACTACTCTGCTGGTTAGCATGGTGTGTATGAGTCCCACTATGGGCCGATCAATGCCCAGTTCAGTCAGAGCACCAGTAATCGCCGTTGGGGTGACGTTGTTAAAGGCGCCTTCTATGTCTAGAAACGCTGCAAGAGAGTATTCCTTATTGCGGAAACCTCTCTCTATACTGTACACTAGAGAGTGGAGGGCGGTATCTGTTGAACTACCCTTACGGTACGCATGCTGTGCGTCAGAGAGTAGGCTATGGTCGATGGTTAGTTTGATATGGGTGCCAATTAGCCTTTCCAGGCTCTTCAACAAGAAGGAAGAGAGACTAATCGGGCGGAAGTCCTTTGGGTTGGTGTGGGAGGGCTTGCCGGCTTTCGGTATAAAAATTACCTTAACGTCCGGCCACCCTGTTGGAATATGGTTTAGAGCAAGGCAGCCGTGGAAGATGGCTGTCAGCCAGGGTAGGGACATATCTAGTGTCCGTTGTAGCTGGGCCGGGAAGAACCCATCTGGGCCGGGTGATTTGAAAAGCTTAAAAGAGTTGACAGCCCACTGAATGCGGCCAGGGTTTGAAATGTTGTCAATACTCTGGTCGTCTAAGTTCTCCTCTATGTGGAGGTCCTCCACTACATGGTTGTTCTTAGGGAAGTGGGTGTCTAACAGTAGTTCAAGGGTTTCCTGACTGTTGTCCGTCCAGCTGTCAGAATTGGTTTTTAGATAGCCAATGGTTGCTGGAGCTTTTGCTAGAATTCTTCTGAGTCTAGATGCCTCCGCAGTAGATTCTATGCTACTGCAGAAGTTAGCCCAAGCTCTTCGTTTTGATATTCTAATTTCCTTTTTGTATAGGCTTAGTTTTGTATGGTATAAATTCCAGGAGGATTCGCTATTGTTGTATATAGCTCTATTGAAGTAAGTTCTACACTCTCTTTTAAGGTTCGCCAGGGTTGCGTTCCACCAAAGGGGATTGTGCTTTGTTTTGACTGTTCTGCTTGGGCAAGCCCTTTTTATGGCCTCACCGCAGATATCAGTAAAAGTGTTAACTAGGCTATCTAATTCTTGACGGTTGCGTATGTGTGTCGGAGGAGCGAGTAGGTTCCTGTTGAGGAGATTTTTATAGTATACCCAGTTGGTTAATCTTAGATTAGTTATGTTCTCGGCGGGAGGATAGTCTAGACTTATTGTAAATTCTATGTATCGGTGGTCCGAGAATGAGTGTTCGATCCCCACCTTCCACGCGTCTACCTGGTTAAGTAAGGGATCAGATATTAGAGTAATGTCTAGTACTTCCCTCCTATTTCTAGCGATGAATGTTGGGTCATTACCTTTGTTGCAGATGAATAGATTTGATTGAAGGAGATAGTCGTAGAGTAACTCACCCCTTTCGTTGGTGTTTGTACTTCCCCATTGTGTGTGGTGTGAGTTAGCGTCCCCACCCAGGATGAGTTCCTTAGATGAGTGAGTGCGTATGAGTTCTATGTGGTTTCAAATGTGCGCGCAGTGGCCCTATTATCGAAAATATTTTAAAACGCCCAATCAATATGCGTATTGTTATTGGTTGTAATGGAATCCAAATCTAGCAATGATTTACAACCTTTTGCATTTGCTAAAAAATCGAAAATTATCCTACAGCAGCCAGAGATGGAGGAAGGCATAAACTAAAATCTCCTAACACTTAACAATAACTATTTAAAAACGGGTGCCGCTGAAATAAATCCTTAAACTCTGTTTCAATCTTTATCAATGGATAACTCGAATTTTTATATATAACAATAATCGCTAAGGAACTGTACTTAAAGATGGCAAACTCGAACACTGGAGAGGCTAAATTTAGAGAATTACCAAAAAAGCGACCACTTGAACAAAGACGAACATTCTCAAAAAGTTCGCTTCGAATGAATACGAGAATGCCTCTTATTGGCCGAGCTCCGCTAGCTACTGATTGGCAATCTAGTCGCAATTCTGGGGTAAAGCCAGGAATATAATATGCTTTAATTAAGTATGTGGAAGCCTCAACGAAGCACAATCGGAACACACATCGCTAATGTGGCAGTGCAAGCTTTCCGTTTTATGGAAAAGTACATGGACTATTGAGTAAGCAATCGAAATTGCTATTCAGTAACTTAGCGGAATGCAATTCTCGGAGCCCTTTTTGGCCCAATGATATAAAGACCTGCTGCACTTGTGGTTCTGCTACAGGCTATATACAGTGCAGCTCTCTGCATCTCTGGAATAGTGTGAACCACCTTACTTAGCTCCTTGACTTTTGTGAATAGTAATGTCTTCTGCAGGTACCACTGGAAACTCATAGGAGGTGTTCGATGCTCTCCTCTTCGTCTATCTGTTTGCAGCTTCGGCAGAAGTCGTGGTTACTTAGTCCCAGCCTTAGCGCATGAGTCCCTATAAGACAGTGGCCCGTGAGGGCATTTAGGATAGTGGAGATGTCCTCCCTGCTACATTGTTGGAGAGTTTTTGTTCTTTTAGAGTTGTAGTTTGGCCATGTGAGTCTAGAATTGTGGCATGTTGAGATTGAGTTCCAACGGTTGTTGGAAAGTGTATACAATCTCTGCCTGAGATGGAACTTGCAGGTAGCCATGGGCATACCTACCGTGTCCTTATCACGAAGGATATCGGCCGTTGTCCCGTGTCTTGCTCACTCGTCTGCTGACGTCTTCAGGTGGGTAATGGCTTCCTGAATTGCCATGACTTCCGCTTGGAAAACACTACAGTGGTCTGGTAGGCGGAATGAGACTTTTATGTCTAGTTCGGGGGAAAAGACTCCCCCACCTGTTTGGGAGTTAAGCTTGGAGCCGTCTGTGTATATGTTGACGGCGTTTACGAATTCATGTGGGAGGTTGTCCCAGTCTGTACGGGTGGGTATATAGATCTTGTATCTTCTTTCGAAGTTGACTATGGGTGGGACGTAGTCTGTATTACGTGGTAGGGGTGAATGTTTTGATAGGATATTGGAGTGACTCGTGGAGCCTGTTGTCCATGCCGCTGCTTCGCGGAGCCTCAGCGCTGTTGCAGATGCCCAGCTTTTGGCAAGTAGGTCCAGGGGTTGGAGATCGAGAATTGTGTTTAGTGCCTCAGTGACGGTAGTGCGAAGCGCCCCACTGATGCAGAGCTCTGCGCTTCTTTGGATCTTGTGAAGGATCCAGAGGTTGCAGGTCTTATCTAGAGAAGGCCACCAAACGATGTTTCCGTAGAGGATAATGGGCCTGACTATTGCAGTGTATAGCCAGTGAACTATCATGGGGGAGAAACCCCACTTCCTCCCTATGGCTTTTTTACAAGCGAAGAGGGCTATGGCCGCTTTGCGAGTGCGATCTAGGATGTTATCTGTCCAGAGGAGCTTTTTGTCAAGGATGACACCTAGGTACTTTGGTTGGTTGCTAAAGGTTAGGCGCGTTTGGTGTAGTTTTGGGGGAACTAGCATTGGTACCTTATACTTCCTTGTAAAGAGAACTAGTTCGGTTTTTTCTGGGTTAACTCCCAGTCCACAGTCAGCCGTCCACCGGGAGAGGGTGGATAAGGCTGTCTACATTAGATTGCAAAGGCTTTGCGGGAATTTGCCCTGCAGTAGGATAACCACGTCGTCCGCGTAGGCTACCATTTTTGTGCCCGCCTCTTCTAGAAGTGATAGCAGTTTGTTGACCACTAAAACCCATAGAAGAGGTGAGAGTAAGCCCCCTTGTGGGGTTCCTCTGCTGACATTACTGGTCGAGTGGGCGGATCCCATAGTGGAGTACACTACTCTGCTGGTTAGCATGGTGTGTATGAGTCCCACTATGGGCCGATCAATGCCCAGTTCAGTCAGAGCACCAGTAATCGCCGTTGGGGTGACGTTGTTAAAGGCGCCTTCTATGTCTAGAAACGCTGCAAGAGAGTATTCCTTATTGCGGAAACCTCTCTCTATACTGTACACTAGAGAGTGGAGGGCGGTATCTGTTGAACTACCCTTACGGTACGCATGCTGTGCGTCAGAGAGTAGGCTATGGTCGATGGTTAGTTTGATATGGGTGCCAATTAGCCTTTCCAGGCTCTTCAACAAGAAGGAAGAGAGACTAATCGGGCGGAAGTCCTTTGGGTTGGTGTGGGAGGGCTTGCCGGCTTTCGGTATAAAAATTACCTTAACGTCCGGCCACCCTGTTGGAATATGGTTTAGAGCAAGGCAGCCGTGGAAGATGGCTGTCAGCCAGGGTAGGGACATATCTAGTGTCCGTTGTAGCTGGGCCGGGAAGAACCCATCTGGGCCGGGTGATTTGAAAAGCTTAAAAGAGTTGACAGCCCACTGAATGCGGCCAGGGTTTGAAATGTTGTCAATACTCTGGTCGTCTAAGTTCTCCTCTATGTGGAGGTCCTCCACTACATGGTTGTTCTTAGGGAAGTGGGTGTCTAACAGTAGTTCAAGGGTTTCCTGACTGTTTTCCGTCCAGCTGTCAGAATTGGTTTTTAGATAGTCAATGGTTGCTGGAGCTTTTGCTAGAATTCTTCTGAGTCTAGATGCCTCCGCAGTAGATTCTATGCTACTGCAGAAGTTAGCCCAAGCTCTTCGTTTTGATATTCTAATTTCCTTTTTGTATAGGCTTAGTTTTGTATGGTATAAATTCCAGGAGGATTCGCTATTGTTGTATATAGCTCTATTGAAGTAAGTTCTACACTCTCTTTTAAGGTTCGCCAGGGTTGCGTTCCACCAAAGGGGATTGTGCTTTGTTTTGACTGTTCTGCTTGGGCAAGCCCTTTTTATGGCCTCACCGCAGATATCAGTAAAAGTGTTAACTAGGCTATCTAATTCTTGACGGTTGCGTATGTGTGTCGGAGGAGCGAGTAGGTTCCTGTTGAGGAGATTTTTATAGTATACCCAGTTGGTTAATCTTAGATTAGTTATGTTCTCGGCGGGAGGATAGTCTAGACTTATTGTAAATTCTATGTATCGGTGGTCCGAGAATGAGTGTTCGATCCCCACCTTCCACGCGTCTAGCTGGTTAAGTAAGGGATCAGATATTAGAGTAATGTCTAGTACTTCCCTCCTATTTCTAGCGATGAATGTTGGGTCATTACCTTTGTTGCAGATGAATAGATTTGATTGAAGGAGATAGTCGTAGAGTAACTCACCCCTTTCGTTGGTGTTTGTACTTCCCCATTGTGTGTGGTGTGAGTTAGCGTCCCCACCCAGGATGAGTTCCTTAGATGAGTGAGTGCGTATGAGTTCTATGTGGTTTCAAATGTGCGCGCAGTGGCCCTATTATCGAAAATATTTTAAAACGCCCAATCAATATGCGTATTGTTATTGGTTGTAATGGAATCCAAATCTAGCAATGATTTACAACCTTTTGCATTTGCTAAAAAATCGAAAATTATCCTACAGCAGCCAGAGATGGAGGAAGGCATAAACTAAAATCTCCTAACACTTAACAATAACTATTTAAAAACGGGTGCCGCTGAAATAAATCCTTAAACTCTGTTTCAATCTTTATCAATGGATAACTCGAATTTTTATATATAACAATAATCGCTAAGGAACTGTACTTAAAGATGGCAAACTCGAACACTGGAGAGGCTAAATTTAGAGAATTACCAAAAAAGCGACCACTTGAACAAAGACGAACATTCTCAAAAAGTTCGCTTCGAATGAATACGAGAATGCCTCTTATTGGCCGAGCTCCGCTAGCTACTGATTGGCAATCTAGTCGCAATTCTGGGGTAAAGCCAGGAATATAATATGCTTTAATTAAGTATGTGGAAGCCTCAACGAAGCACAATCGGAACACACATCGCTAATGTGGCAGTGCAAGCTTTCCGTTTTATGGAAAAGTACATGGACTATTGAGTAAGCAATCGAAATTGCTATTCAGTAACTTAGCGGAATGCAATTCTCGGAGCCCTTTTTGGCCCAATGATATAAAGACCTGCTGCACTTGTGGTTCTGCTACAGGCTATATACAGTGCAGCTCTCTGCATCTCTGGAATAGTGTGAACCACCTTACTTAGCTCCTTGACTTTTGTGAATAGTAATGTCTTCTGCAGGTACCACTGGAAACTCATAGGAGGTGTTCGATGCTCTCCTCTTCGTCTATCTGTTTGCAGCTTCGGCAGAAGTCGTGGTTACTTAGTCCCAGCCTTAGCGCATGAGTCCCTATAAGACAGTGGCCCGTGAGGGCATTTAGGATAGTGGAGATGTCCTCCCTGCTACATTGGTGGAGAGTTTTTGTTCTTTTAGAGTTGTAGTTTGGCCATGTGAGTCTAGAATTGTGGCATGTTGAGATTGAGTTCCAACGGTTGTTGGAAAGTGTATACAATCTCTGCCTGAGATGGAACTTGCAGGTAGCCATGGGCATACCTACCGTGTCCTTATCACGAAGGATATCGGCCGTTGTCCCGTGTCTTGCTCACTCGTCTGCTGACGTCTTCAGGTGGGTAATGGCTTCCTGAATTGCCATGACTTCCGCTTGGAAAACACTACAGTGGTCTGGTAGGCGGAATGAGACTTTTATGTCTAGTTCGGGGGAAAAGACTCCCCCACCTGTTTGGGAGTTAAGCTTGGAGCCGTCTGTGTATATGTTGACGGCGTTTACGAATTCATGTGGGAGGTTGTCCCAGTCTGTACGGGTGGGTATATAGATCTTGTATCTTCTTTCGAAGTTGACTATGGGTGGGACGTAGTCTGTATTACGTGGTAGGGGTGAATGTTTTGATAGGATATTGGAGTGACCCGTGGAGCCTGTTGTCCATGCCGCTGCTTCGCGGAGCCTCAGCGCTGTTGCAGATGCCCAGCTTTTGGCAAGTAGGTCCAGGGGTTGGAGATCGAGAATTGTGTTTAGTGCCTCAGTGACGGTAGTGCGAAGCGCCCCACTGATGCAGAGCTCTGCGCTTCTTTGGATCATGTGAAGAATCCAGAGGTTGCAGGTCTTATCTAGAGAAGGCCACCAAACGATGTTTCCGTAGAGGATAATGGGCCTGACTATTGCAGTGTATAGCCAGTGAACTATCATGGGGGAGAAACCCCACTTCCTCCCTATGGCTTTTTTACAAGCGAAGAGGGCTATGGCCGTTTTGCGAGTGCGATCTAGGATGTTATCTGTCCAGAGGAGCTTTTTGTCAAGGATGACACCTAGGTACTTTGGTTGGTTGCTAAAGGTTAGGCGCGTTTGGTGTAGTTTTGGGGGAACTAGCATTGGTACCTTATACTTCCTTGTAAAGAGAACTAGTTCGGTTTTTTCTGGGTTAACTCCCAGTCCACAGTCAGCCGTCCACCGGGAGAGGGTGGATAAGGCTGTCTACATTAGATTGCAAAGGCTTTGCGGGAATTTGCCCTGCAGTAGGATAACCACGTCGTCCGCGTAGGCTACCATTTTTGTGCCCGCCTCTTCTAGAAGTGATAGCAGTTTGTTGACCACTAAAACCCATAGAAGAGGTGAGAGTAAGCCCCCTTGTGGGGTTCCTCTGCTGACATTCCTGGTCGAGTGGGCGGATCCCATAGTGGAGTACACTACTCTGCTGGTTAGCATGGTGTGTATGAGTCCCACTATGGGCCGATCAATGCCCAGTTCAGTCAGAGCACCAGTAATCGCCGTTGGGGTGACGTTGTTAAAGGCGTCTTCTATGTCTAGAAACGCTGCAAGAGAGTATTCCTTATTGCGGAAACCTCTCTCTATACTGTACACTAGAGAGTGGAGGGCGGTATCTGTTGAACTACCCTTACGGTACGCATGCTGTGCGTCAGAGAGTAGGCTATGGTCGATGGTTAGTTTGATATGGGTGCCAATTAGCCTTTCCAGGCTCTTCAACAAGAAGGAAGAGAGACTAATCGGGCGGAAGTCCTTTGGGTTGGTGTGGGAGGGCTTGCCGGCTTTCGGTATAAAAATTACCTTAACGTCCGGCCACCCTGTTGGAATATGGTTTAGAGCAAGGCAGCCGTGGAAGATGGCTGTCAGCCAGGGTAGGGACATATCTAGTGTCCGTTGTAGCTGGGCCGGGAAGAACCCATCTGGGCCGGGTGATTTGAAAAGCTTAAAAGAGTTGACAGCCCACTGAATGCGGCCAGGGTTTGAAATGTTGTCAATACTCTGGTCGTCTAAGTTCTCCTCTATGTGGAGGTCCTCCACTACATGGTTGTTCTTAGGGAAGTGGGTGTCTAACAGTAGTTCAAGGGTTTCCTGACTGTTGTCCGTCCAGCTGTCAGAATTGGTTTTTAGATAGCCAATGGTTGCTGGAGCTTTTGCTAGAATTCTTCTGAGTCTAGATGCCTCCGCAGTAGATTCTATGCTACTGCAGAAGTTAGCCCAAGCTCTTCGTTTTGATATTCTAATTTCCTTTTTGTATAGGCTTAGTTTTGTATGGTATAAATTCCAGGAGGATTCGCTATTGTTGTATATAGCTCTATTGAAGTAAGTTCTACACTCTCTTTTAAGGTTCGCCAGGGTTGCGTTCCACCAAAGGGGATTGTGCTTTGTTTTGACTGTTCTGCTTGGGCAAGCCCTTTTTATGGCCTCACCGCAGATATCAGTAAAAGTGTTAACTAGGCTATCTAATTCTTGACGGTTGCGTATGTGTGTCGGAGGAGCGAGTAGGTTCCTGTTGAGGAGATTTTTATAGTATACCCAGTTGGTTAATCTTAGATTAGTTATGTTCTCGGCGGGAGGATAGTCTAGACTTATTGTAAATTCTATGTATCGGTGGTCCGAGAATGAGTGTTCGATCCCCACCTTCCACGCGTCTAGCTGGTTAAGTAAGGGATCAGATATTAGAGTAATGTCTAGTACTTCCCTCCTATTTCTAGCGATGAATGTTGGGTCATTACCTTTGTTGCAGATGAATAGATTTGATTGAAGGAGATAGTCGTAGAGTAACTCACCCCTTTCGTTGGTGTTTGTACTTCCCCATTGTGTGTGGTGTGAGTTAGCGTCCCCACCCAGGATGAGTTCCTTAGATGAGTGAGTGCGTATGAGTTCTATGTGGTTTCAAATGTGCGCGCAGTGGCCCTATTATCGAAAATATTTTAAAACGCCCAATCAATATGCGTATTGTTATTAGTTGTAATGGAATCCAAATCTAGCAATGATTTACAACCTTTTGCATTTGCTAAAAAATCGAAAATTATCCTACAGCAGCCAGAGATGGAGGAAGGCATAAACTAAAATCTCCTAACACTTAACAATAACTATTTAAAAACGGGTGCCGCTGAAATAAATCCTTAAACTCTGTTTCAATCTTTATCAATGGATAACTCGAATTTTTATATATAACAATAATCGCTAAGGAACTGTACTTAAAGATGGCAAACTCGAACACTGGAGAGGCTAAATTTAGAGAATTACCAAAAAAGCGACCACTTGAACAAAGACGAACATTCTCAAAAAGTTCGCTTCGAATGAATACGAGAATGCCTCTTATTGGCCGAGCTCCGCTAGCTACTGATTGGCAATCTAGTCGCAATTCTGGGGTAAAGCCAGGAATATAATATGCTTTAATTAAGTATGTGGAAGCCTCAACGAAGCACAATCGGAACACACATCGCTAATGTGGCAGTGCAAGCTTTCCGTTTTATGGAAAAGTACATGGACTATTGAGTAAGCAATCGAAATTGCTATTCAGTAACTTAGCGGAATGCAATTCTCGGAGCCCTTTTTGGCCCAATGATATAAAGACCTGCTGCACTTGTGGTTCTGCTACAGGCTATATACAGTGCAGCTCTCTGCATCTCTGGAATAGTGTGAACCACCTTACTTAGCTCCTTGACTTTTGTGAATAGTAATGTCTTCTGCAGGTACCACTGGAAACTCATAGGAGGTGTTCGATGCTCTCCTCTTCGTCTATCTGTTTGCAGCTTCGGCAGAAGTCGTGGTTACTTAGTCCCAGCCTTAGCGCATGAGTCCCTATAAGACAGTGGCCCGTGAGGGCATTTAGGATAGTGGAGATGTCCTCCCTGCTACATTGTTGGAGAGTTTTTGTTCTTTTAGAGTTGTAGTTTGGCCATGTGAGTCTAGAATTGTGGCATGTTGAGATTGAGTTCCAACGGTTGTTGGAAAGTGTATACAATCTCTGCCTGAGATGGAACTTGCAGGTAGCCATGGGCATACCTACCGTGTCCTTATAACGAAGGATATCGGCCGTTGTCCCGTGTCTTGCTCACTCGTCTGCTGACGTCTTCAGGTGGGTAATGGCTTCCTGAATTGCCATGACTTCCGCTGGGAAAACACTACAGTGGTCTGGTAGGCGGAATGAGACTTTTATGTCTAGTTCGGGGGAAAAGACTCCCCCACCTTTTTGGGAGTTAAGCTTGGAGCCGTCTGTGTATATGTTGACGGCGTTTACGAATTCATGTGGGAGGTTGTCCCAGTCTGTACGGGTGGGTATATAGATCTTGTATCTTCTTTCGAAGTTGACTATGGGTGGGACGTAGTCTGTATTACGTGGTAGGGGTGAATGTTTTGATAGGATATTGGAGTGACCCGTGGAGCCTGTTGTCCATGTCGCTGCTTCGCGGAGCCTCAGCGCTGTTGCAGATGCCCAGCTTTTGGCAAGTAGGTCCAGGGGTTGGAGATCGAGAATTGTGTTTAGTGCCTCAGTGACGGTAGTGCGAAGCGCCCCACTGATGCAGAGCTCTGCGCTTCTTTGGATCTTGTGAAGGATCCAGAGGTTGCAGGTCTTATCTAGAGAAGGCCACCAAACGATGTTTCCGTAGAGGATAATGGGCCTGACTATTGCAGTGTATAGCCAGTGAACTATCATGGGGGAGAAACCCCACTTCCTCCCTATGGCTTTTTTACAAGCGAAGAGGGCTATGGCCGCTTTGCGAGTGCGATCTAGGATGTTATCTGTCCAGAGGAGCTTTTTGTCAAGGATGACACCTAGGTACTTTGGTTGGTTGCTAAAGGTTAGGCGCGTTTGGTGTAGTTTTGGGGGAACTAGCATTGGTACCTTATACTTCCTTGTAAAGAGAACTAGTTCGGTTTTTTCTGGGTTAACTCCCAGTCCACAGTCAGCCGTCCACCGGGAGAGGGTGGATAAGGCTGTCTACATTAGATTGCAAAGGCTTTGCGGGAATTTGCCCTGCAGTAGGATAACCACGTCGTCCGCGTAGGCTACCATTTTTGTGCCCGCCTCTTCTAGAAGTGATAGCAGTTTGTTGACCACTTAAACCCATAGAAGAGATGAGAGTAAGCCCCCTTGTGGGGTTCCTCTGCTGACATTCCTGGTCGAGTGGGCGGATCCCATAGTGGAGTACACTACTCTGCTGGTTAGCATGGTGTGTATGAGTCCCACTATGGGCCGATCAATGCCCAGTTCAGTCAGAGCACCAGTAATCGCCGTTGGGGTGACGTTGTTAAAGGCGCCTTCTATGTCTAGAAACGCTGCAAGAGAGTATTCCTTATTGCGGAAACCTCTCTCTATACTGTACACTAGAGAGTGGAGGGCGGTATCTGTTGAACTACCCTTACGGTACGCATGCTGTGCGTCAGAGAGTAGGCTATGGTCGATGGTTAGTTTGATATGGGTGCCAATTAGCCTTTCCAGGCTCTTCAACAAGAAGGAAGAGAGACTAATCGGGCGGAAGTCCTTTGGGTTGGTGTGGGAGGGCTTGCCGGCTTTCGGTATAAAAATTACCTTAACGTCCGGCCACCCTGTTGGAATATGGTTTAGAGCAAGGCAGCCGTGGAAGATGGCTGTCAGCCAGGGTAGGGACATATCTAGTGTCCGTTGTAGCTGGGCCGGGAAGAACCCATCTGGGCCGGGTGATTTGAAAAGCTTAAAAGAGTTGACAGCCCACTGAATGCGGCCAGGGTTTGAAATGTTGTCAATACTCTGGTCGTCTAAGTTCTCCTCTATGTGGAGGTCCTCCACTACATGGTTGTTCTTAGGGAAGTGGGTGTCTAACAGTAGTTCAAGGGTTTCCTGACTGTTTTCCGTCCAGCTGTCAGAATTGGTTTTTAGATAGTCAATGGTTGCTGGAGCTTTTGCTAGAATTCTTCTGAGTCTAGATGCCTCCGCAGTAGATTCTATGCTACTGCAGAAGTTAGCCCAAGCTCTTCGTTTTGATATTCTAATTTCCTTTTTGTATAGGCTTAGTTTTGTATGGTATAAATTCCAGGAGGATTCGCTATTGTTGTATATAGCTCTATTGAAGTAAGTTCTACACTCTCTTTTAAGGTTCGCCAGGGTTGCGTTCCACCAAAGGGGATTGTGCTTTGTTTTGACTGTTCTGCTTGGGCAACCCCTTTTTATGGCCTCACCGCAGATATCAGTAAAAGTGTTAACTAGGCTATCTAATTCTTGACGGTTGCGTATGTGTGTCGGAGGAGCGAGTAGGTTCCTGTTGAGGAGATTTTTATAGTATACCCAGTTGGTTAATCTTAGATTAGTTATGTTCTCGGCGGGAGGATAGTCTAGACTTATTGTAAATTCTATGTATCGGTGGTCCGAGAATGAGTGTTTGATCCCCACCTTCCACGCGTCTAGCTGGTTAAGTAAGGGATCAGATATTAGAGTAATGTCTAGTACTTCCCTCCTATTTCTAGCGATGAATGTTGGGTCATTACCTTTGTTGCAGATGAATAGATTTGATTGAAGGAGATAGTCGTAGAGTAACTCACCCCTTTCGTTGGTGTTTGTACTTCCCCATTGTGTGTGGTGTGAGTTAGCGTCCCCACCCAGGATGAGTTCCTTAGATGAGTGAGTGCGTATGAGTTCTATGTGGTTTCAAATGTGTGCGCAGTGGCCCTATTATCGAAAATATTTTAAAACGCCCAATCAATATGCGTATTGTTATTGGTTGTAATGGAATCCTAATCTAGCAATGATTTACAACCTTTTGCATTTGCTAAAAAATCGAAAATTATCCTACAGCAGCCAGAGATGGAGGAAGGCATAAACTAAAATCTCCTAACACTTAACAATAACTATTTAAAAACGGGTGCCGCTGAAATAAATCCTTAAACTCTGTTTCAATCTTTATCAATGGATAACTCGAATTTTTATATATAACAATAATCGCTAAGGAACTGTACTTAAAGATGGCAAACTCGAACACTGGAGAGGCTAAATTTAGAGAATTACCAAAAAAGCGACCACTTGAACAAAGACGAACATTCTCAAAAAGTTCGCTTCGAATGAATACGAGAATGCCTCTTATTGGCCGAGCTCCGCTAGCTACTGATTGGCAATCTAGTCGCAATTCTGGGGTAAAGCCAGGAATATAATATGCTTTAATTAAGTATGTGGAAGCCTCAACGAAGCACAATCGGAACACACATCGCTAATGTGGCAGTGCAAGCTTTCCGTTTTATGGAAAAGTACATGGACTATTGAGTAAGCAATCGAAATTGCTATTCAGTAACTTAGCGGAATGCAATTCTCGGAGCCCTTTTTGGCCCAATGATATAAAGACCTGCTGCACTTGTGGTTCTGCTACAGGCTATATACAGTGCAGCTCTCTGCATCTCTGGAATAGTGTGAACCACCTTACTTAGCTCCTTGACTTTTGTGAATAGTAATGTCTTCTGCAGGTACCACTGGAAACTCATAGGAGGTGTTCGATGCTCTCCTCTTCGTCTATCTGTTTGCAGCTTCGGCAGAAGTCGTGGTTACTTAGTCCCAGCCTTAGCGCATGAGTCCCTATAAGACAGTGGCCCGTGAGGGCATTTAGGATAGTGGAGATGTCCTCCCTGCTACATTGTTGGAGAGTTTTTGTTCTTTTAGAGTTGTAGTTTGGCCATGTGAGTCTAGAATTGTGGCATGTTGAGATTGAGTTCCAACGGTTGTTGGAAAGTGTATACAATCTCTGCCTGAGATGGAACTTGCAGGTAGCCATGGGCATACCTACCGTGTCCTTATAACGAAGGATATCGGCCGTTGTCCCGTGTCTTGCTCTCTCGTCTGCTGACGTCTTCAGGTGGGTAATGGCTTCCTGAATTGCCATGACTTCCGCTTGGAAAACACTACAGTGGTCTGGTAGGCGGAATGAGACTTTTATGTCTAGTTCGGGGGAAAAGACTCCCCCACCTTTTTGGGAGTTAAGCTTGGAGCCGTCTGTGTATATGTTGACGGCGTTTACGAATTCATGTGGGAGGTTGTCCCAGTCTGTACGGGTGGGTATATAGATCTTGTATCTTCTTTCGAAGTTGACTATGGGTGGGACGTAGTCTGTATTACGTGGTAGGGGTGAATGTTTTGATAGGATATTGGAGTGACCCGTGGAGCCTGTTGTCCATGTCGCTGCTTCGCGGAGCCTCAGCGCTGTTGCAGATGCCCAGCTTTTGGCAAGTAGGTCCAGGGGTTGGAGATCGAGAATTGTGTTTAGTGCCTCAGTGACGGTAGTGCGAAGCGCCCCACTGATGCAGAGCTCTGCGCTTCTTTGGATCTTGTGAAGGATCCAGAGGTTGCAGGTCTTATCTAGAGAAGGCCACCAAACGATGTTTCCGTAGAGGATAATGGGCCTGACTATTGCAGTGTATAGCCAGTGAACTATCATGGGGGAGAAACCCCACTTCCTCCCTATGGCTTTTTTACAAGCGAAGAGGGCTATGGCCGCTTTGCGAGTGCGATCTAGGATGTTATCTGTCCAGAGGAGCCTTTTGTCAAGGATGACACCTAGGTACTTTGGTTGGTTGCTAAAGGTTAGGCGCGTTTGGTGTAGTTTTGGGGGAACTAGCATTGGTACCTTATACTTCCTTGTAAAGAGAACTAGTTCGGTTTTTTCTGGGTTAACTCCCAGTCCACAGTCAGCCGTCCACCGGGAGAGGGTGGATAAGGCTGTCTACATTAGATTGCAAAGGCTTTGCGGGAATTTGCCCTGCAGTAGGATAACCACGTCGTCCGCGTAGGCTACCATTTTTGTGCCCGCCTCTTCTAGAAGTGATAGCAGTTTGTTGACCACTTAAACCCATAGAATAGATGAGAGTAAGCCCCCTTGTGGGGTTCCTCTGCTGACATTCCTGGTCGAGTGGGCGGATCCCATAGTGGAGTACACTACTCTGCTGGTTAGCATGGTGTGTATGAGTCCCACTATGGGCCGATCAATGCCCAGTTCAGTCAGAGCACCAGTAATCGCCGTTGGGGTGACGTTGTTAAAGGCGCCTTCTATGTCTAGAAACGCTGCAAGAGAGTATTCCTTATTGCGGAAACCTCTCTCTATACTGTACACTAGAGAGTGGAGGGCGGTATCTGTTGGACTACCCTTACGGTACGCATGCTGTGCGTCAGAGAGTAGGCTATGGTCGATGGTTAGTTTGATATGGGTGCCAATTAGCCTTTCCAGGCTCTTCAACAAGAAGGAAGAGAGACTAATCGGGCGGAAGTCCTTTGGGTTGGTGTGGGAGGGCTTGCCGGCTTTCGGTATAAAAATTACCTTAACGTCCGGCCACCCTGTTGGAATATGGTTTAGAGCAAGGCAGCCGTGGAAGATGGCTGTCAGCCAGGGTAGGGACATATCTAGTGTCCGTTGTAGCTGGGCCGGGAAGAACCCATCTGGGCCGGGTGATTTGAAAAGCTTAAAAGAGTTGACAGCCCACTGAATGCGGCCAGGGTTTGAAATGTTGTCAATACTCTGGTCGTCTAAGTTCTCCTCTATGTGGAGGTCCTCCACTACATGGTTGTTCTTAGGGAAGTGGGTGTCTAACAGTAGTTCAAGGGTTTCCTGACTGTTTTCCGTCCAGCTGTCAGAATTGGTTTTTAGATAGTCAATGGTTGCTGGAGCTTTTGCTAGAATTCTTCTGAGTCTAGATGCCTCCGCAGTAGATTCTATGCTACTGCAGAAGTTAGCCCAAGCTCTTCGTTTTGATATTCTAATTTCCTTTTTGTATAGGCTTAGTTTTGTATGGTATAAATTCCAGGAGGATTCGCTATTGTTGTATATAGCTCTATTGAAGTAAGTTCTACACTCTCTTTTAAGGTTCGCCAGGGTTGCGTTCCACCAAAGGGGATTGTGCTTTGTTTTGACTGTTCTGCTTGGGCAAGCCCTTTTTATGGCCTCACCGCAGATATCAGTAAAAGTGTTAACTAGGCTATCTAATTCTTGACGGTTGCGTATGTGTGTCGGAGGAGCGAGTAGGTTCCTGTTGAGGAGATTTTTATAGTATACCCAGTTGGTTAATCTTAGATTAGTTATGTTCTCGGCGGGAGGATAGTCTAGACTTATTGTAAATTCTATGTATCGGTGGTCCGAGAATGAGTGTTCGATCCCCACCTTCCACGCGTCTAGCTGGTTAAGTAAGGGATCAGATATTAGAGTAATGTCTAGTACTTCCCTCCTATTTCTAGTGATGAATGTTGGGTCATTACCTTTGTTGCAGATGAATAGATTTGATTGAAGGAGATAGTCGTAGAGTAACTCACCCCTTTCGTTGGTGTTTGTACTTCCCCATTGTGTGTGGTGTGAGTTAGCGTCCCCACCCAGGATGAGTTCCTTAGATGAGTGAGTGCGTATGAGTTCTATGTGGTTTCAAATGTGCGCGCAGTGGCCCTATTATCGAAAATATTTTAAAACGCCCAATCAATATGCGTATTGTTATTGGTTGTAATGGAATCCAAATCTAGCAATGATTTACAACCTTTTGCATTTGCTAAAAAATCGAAAATTATCCTACAGCAGCCAGAGATGGAGGAAGGCATAAACTAAAATCTCCTAACACTTAACAATAACTATTTAAAAACGGGTGCCGCTGAAATAAATCCTTAAACTCTGTTTCAATCTTTATCAATGGATAACTCGAATTTTTATATATAACAATAATCGCTAAGGAACTGTACTTAAAGATGGCAAACTCGAACACTGGAGAGGCTAAATTTAGAGAATTACCAAAAAAGCGACCACTTGAACAAAGACGAACATTCTCAAAAAGTTCGCTTCGAATGAATACGTGAATGCCTCTTATTGGCCGAGCTCCAGGTAAAGCCAGGAATATAATATGCTTTAATTAAGTATGTGGAAGCCTCAACGAAGCACAATCGGAACACACATCGCTAATGTGGCAGTGCAAGCTTTCCGTTTTATGGAAAAGTACATGGACTATTGAGTAAGCAATCGAAATTGCTATTCAGTAACTTAGCGGAATGCAATTCTCGGAGCCCTTTTTGGCCCAATGATATAAAGACCTGCTGCACTTGTGGTTCTGCTACAGGCTATATACAGTGCAGCTCTCTGCATCTCTGGAATAGTGTGAACCACCTTACTTAGCTCCTTGACTTTTGTGAATAGTAATGTCTTCTGCAGGTACCACTGGAAACTCATAGGAGGTGTTCGATGCTCTCCTCTTCGTCTATCTGTTTGCAGCTTCGGCAGAAGTCGTGGTTACTTAGTCCCAGCCTTAGCGCATGAGTCCCTATAAGACAGTGGCCCGTGAGGGCATTTAGGATAGTGGAGATGTCCTCCCTGCTACATTGGTGGAGAGTTTTTGTTCTTTTAGAGTTGTAGTTTGGCCATGTGAGTCTAGAATTGTGGCATGTTGAGATTGAGTTCCAACGGTTGTTGGAAAGTGTATACAATCTCTGCCTGAGATGGAACTTGCAGGTAGCCATGGGCATACCTACCGTGTCCTTATCACGAAGGATATCGGCCGTTGTCCCGTGTCTTGCTCACTCGTCTGCTGACGTCTTCAGGTGGGTAATGGCTTCCTGAATTGCCACGACTTCCGCTTGGAAAACACTACAGTGGTCTGGTAGGCGGAATGAGACTTTTATGTCTAGTTCGGGGGAAAAGACTCCCCCACCTGTTTGGGAGTTAAGCTTGGAGCCGTCTGTGTATATGTTGACGGCGTTTACGAATTCATGTGGGAGGTTGTCCCAGTCTGTACGGGTGGGTATATAGATCTTGTATCTTCTTTCGAAGTTGACTATGGGTGGGACGTAGTCTGTATTACGTGGTAGGGGTGAATGTTTTGATAGGATATTGGAGTGACCCGTGGAGCCTGTTGTCCATGTCGCTGCTTCGCGGAGCCTCAGCGCTGTTGCAGATGCCCAGCTTTTGGCAAGTAGGTCCAGGGGTTGGAGATCGAGAATTGTGTTTAGTGCCTCAGTGACGGTAGTGCGAAGCGCCCCACTGATGCAGAGCTCTGCGCTTCCTTGGATCTTGTGAAGGATCCAGAGGTTGCAGGTCTTATCTAGAGAAGGCCACCAAACGATGTTTCCGTAGAGGATAATGGGCCTGACTATTGCAGTGTATAGCCAGTGAACTATCATGGGGGAGAAACCCCACTTCCTCCCTATGGCTTTTTTACAAGCGAAGAGGGCTATGGCCGCTTTGCGAGTGCGATCTAGGAAGTTATCTGTCCAGAGGAGCTTTTTGTCAAGGATGACACCTAGGTACTTTGGTTGGTTGCTAAAGGTTAGGCGCGTTTGGTGTAGTTTTGGGGGAACTAGCATTGGTACCTTATACTTCCTTGTAAAGAGAACTAGTTCGGTTTTTTCTGGGTTAACTCCCAGTCCACAGTCAGCCGTCCACCGGGAGAGGGTGGATAAGGCTGTCTACATTAGATTGCAAAGGCTTTGCGGGAATTTGCCCTGCAGTAGGATAACCACGTCGTCCGCGTAGGCTACCATTTTTGTGCCCGCCTCTTCTAGAAGTGATAGCAGTTTGTTGACCACTAAAACCCATAGAAGAGGTGAGAGTAAGCCCCCTTGTGGGGTTCCTCTGCTGACATTCCTGGTCGAGTGGGCGGATCCCATAGTGGAGTACACTACTCTGCTGGTTAGCATGGTGTGTATGAGTCCCACTATGGGCCGATCAATGCCCAGTTCAGTCAGAGCACCAGTAATCGCCGTTGGGGTGACGTTGTTAAAGGCGCCTTCTATGTCTAGAAACGCTGCAAGAGAGTATTCCTTATTGCGGAAACCTCTCTCTATACTGTACACTAGAGAGTGGAGGGCGGTATCTGTTGAACTACCCTTACGGTACGCATGCTGTGCGTCAGAGAGTAGGCTATGGTCGATGGTTAGTTTGATATGGGTGCCAATTAGCCTTTCCAGGCTCTTCAACAAGAAGGAAGAGAGACTAATCGGGCGGAAGTCCTTTGGGTTGGTGTGGGAGGGCTTGCCGGCTTTCGGTATAAAAATTACCTTAACGTCCGGCCACCCTGTTGGAATATGGTTTAGAGCAAGGCAGCCGTGGAAGATGGCTGTCAGCCAGGGTAGGGACATATCTAGTGTCCGTTGTAGCTGGGCCGGGAAGAACCCATCTGGGCCGGGTGATTTGAAAAGCTTAAAAGAGTTGACAGCCCACTGAATGCGGCCAGGGTTTGAAATGTTGTCAATACTCTGGTCGTCTAAGTTCTCCTCTATGTGGAGGTCCTCCACTACATGGTTGTTCTTAGGGAAGTGGGTGTCTAACAGTAGTTCAAGGGTTTCCTGACTGTTGTCCGTCCAGCTGTCAGAATTGGTTTTTAGATAGCCAATGGTTGCTGGAGCTTTTGCTAGAATTCTTCTGAGTCTAGATGCCTCCGCAGTAGATTCTATGCTACTGCAGAAGTTAGCCCAAGCTCTTCGTTTTGATATTCTAATTTCCTTTTTGTATAGGCTTAGTTTTGTATGGTATAAATTCCAGGAGGATTCGCTATTGTTGTATATAGCTCTATTGAAGTAAGTTCTACACTCTCTTTTAAGGTTCGCCAGGGTTGCGTTCCACCAAAGGGGATTGTGCTTTGTTTTGACTGTTCTGCTTGGGCAAGCCCTTTTTATGGCCTCACCGCAGATATCAGTAAAAGTGTTAACTAGGCTATCTAATTCTTGACGGTTGCGTATGTGTGTCGGAGGAGCGAGTAGGTTCCTGTTGAGGAGATTTTTATAGTATACCCAGTTGGTTAATCTTAGATTAGTTATGTTCTCGGCGGGAGGATAGTCTAGACTTATTGTAAATTCTATGTATCGGTGGTCCGAGAATGAGTGTTCGATCCCCACCTTCCACGCGTCTAGCTGGTTAAGTAAGGGATCAGATATTAAAGTAATGTCTAGTACTTCCCTCCTATTTCTAGCGATGAATGTTGGGTCATTACCTTTGTTGCAGATGAATAGATTTGATTGAAGGAGATAGTCGTAGAGTAACTCACCCCTTTCGTTGGTGTTTGTACTTCCCCATTGTGTGTGGTGTGAGTTAGCGTCCCCACCCAGGATGAGTTCCTTAGATGAGTGAGTGCGTATGAGTTCTTGTGTAGTGGTGTTTGGTAGTGGCCCTTCGTAGTCGTGAGCCAGATAGAATGATGCTATGGTGTGATGGGTGTGTTCGTTTAGCTCCAGTCTGACCGTGGTGAGGTCGCCTTCGCTAAACTGTGGAATAAGAAATGTATTAAAGTGTGTCTTTGTAAGAATGCAGGTTCTGGTTTTACCCTTATCCTTGGTGTAAAATAGCTTGTTAGGGGGGTTGATAAGCCACAGATATTGTTACCAACAATCCATGGCTCTTGAAAGAGGAGTACGTCTATGTTGCCTGTTGCCAGGCGGGTGAGGAGGGCAGCGGATGCTGCCTTGCTGTGGTGCAGATTAATTTGCAGAAACTGCACCATCTTTGGGACTGGGTTCGGGCTGGGTACCCTCCGCTTCCTCTTCTATGTCCTGGAGAACAGAGCGCCCTGGTCGGGTTGTGTCCTGTGTGCACAGCTGCTTCAGGCTCTCTGTCAGCTCCGAGTCGGTTGACACGTAGCCGGTGAGGGTGGCCTCTTCGTGATCTAGTTCGTCGTCGCTCGGGGGTTCGTACGACGCGCAGGCAGCCAGGTTGTCTGCCGCCAACTTATCGGTGTCGTATATGCGTAGCTGCACCTTATCGAACCCGTAGTTCACTCTGTGTTGTTGGGCTGCGAGGGGTTCCAAGCAGGCCTGGTTCAGGAGGATAACCACGCTCATGGTGACTCGCTCGGTTTTCTCCACCTTGACCACCTTCATACCGTCTGTTGGAAGTTTTGGGTTGAACCTGGTCAGCAGGCTGAGTATAGCCTCTGGTTCCGATGGTTCCGACGGCAGCCACACCCTCGCTCTCGGTCGAGACGGGCTGTCTGCAGCCTCACAAACTGCCAGCTTGGCCCCGGGGTAGACCTCGCCGACTTTGGTAATTGCAGCCTTGTAGAGTGCTGCCGATCTCTCGTCTTCGCAGGCGATCAACTTTACATTGCCCTGGTACCACCCTGCATCTGTGCAATCGGGTGGCGGGCCTGGGTTCTCGTCCAGCACTTTCAAGGCCACTGATGCAAGGGCCCGTCTAACCAGACCCCATTGGTTTCTTGGGATCCTACCGCCTTCAACGCTCTGGTCGATGACACCAATGATCTTCCGATCCTTTACGACTTCCGCAAAGGATCTCGACCATGTGCCGCGGTTGGTTACCTTAGCCTTCTTGCTCGCTGGTTGAGCTGACTCCATCGACCTCTCTCGCTTGTTGCTGTGGCTGGTGGTCATAGCGATGTCGAAGTCTACGATAATTGCCTTTGCCCAGGCTATGTCCTCTTGGATTTTCAGGTAATCCAATTTCGATGTCTGATCCTCCCGTATCGGATTGGTGGCCAGCCGTTTGAGGATCCTAGAAGCCTTCCTTCTTTTAAGAGGTCCTGCCTGGTTAGGTGGTACCCTCTTAAACTCCTTTGCCCTGGTACTCACCACGAGACCGGCCTTAGCGCTACCCTCAGGTTGGAGTGGCTGGTTAGCCACACCTACGCTGCTGGGAGGCTTGGGCTTGTCGCTATGGCGAGTTGGGCTTAGCCGGCTGCGTTGTTCGCTGGCCTTGGCAGGGGTGGACGTCACGTGGACTGGGGTAGTCAGAGCCGTGATCTTGCTCTTTCTTTCGTCGTTGGTTACGACTTCCGGCTTTATAAGAGTGTCGGGCTCTTGTCTTGTGCAGTCTTTTAGTTTTGTATTTGTTAAATTCTCCATGTTAATTCCCACGAGCTGCGGAGAAAGGACAGGTCCACCCGGGCAGAGATCCGCCGTACCCGGGTAAGGCTGAATTAGAACAGGCGGTTGCCACTTGCCTGAGCTCACCGTTTGAGACTGAGTTATTTGATGACTCGGGCTCCCAGCCAGATTGACTCTCGGCACGGTACGAGTGACACCTTAGTCCAGCCCGGGGTGAGATGAGTTGTGTGGGTAGGGAAGAGGTAGGTTCAAAGAGTGTGGGAAGGGGTATGTGTGAGCTATTTGTCGGAGGTGGCCGCACAAGCGCGACGTCGGTACTGCTACGGCGCAGATACCCGCTGACTGTCCGGGGCTACTTATTTGCGCTTCGTGTTGGGGGCTTGGCGGTAGCCGGGCCGTGTCCAACTTCCACGCTTATTCGTAGCTACCCTGGAGAACCAGGGCGCTCGCTATCCGCAACCTGCGACCCGTTCGGTAGCCTTCAGCTCGGCGCCCTCCGAGCCATCCCACTAGCTCTTTGGCCGAAGCCTGTGGGAGTACACAATAATATATATGCAGAAGTTGGGTCGCATTCTGCTCTACCATTATACTTCTTGGAAAGGGACTACTCTTGCCGACACCTGCTCCGCCTCCTACGAACTCATAAATACTAGCATTTCTTTCATGCGTTAAAAATGTTTTTTGCTTAAAATTAAGATATCTAACTAAAGATGCTAAGTTTTCAGGGAAAGTAAGTAAGGCGGGAGCTTTATTATCCGGATATTGTTATCCGGATCAATTTCTTGAACACGATTGTTTAAGCTTATAACATTTATTTAAGAAGATATTTCCGGAAAAGCTAGGGCCCCAAACTCCTCATTAACTGCGGCCTCCTAATAGATATTTTCCTCATTATTGTGCTCTACATTAATGGCCCTACTAAGAGAGTCTTCAAAGCTATCTATAGAATTAGATCTATCAAAATTTGCTTTTATAGCCTGTTCATTCCCTTGGTAAAACTCCTCACAATTTCTCTGTTTCAAATCTGCCTGTTCGTCTCTCCACGGAGAGTAAATGCTCTAATGCTCTAAAATAATTCTTTCTATCTATATTAACATTGAAGGGGCAATACCTAATAATACTCGGCCTATTCCTTTATCTAATAAAACCACTACCGTCGCGAAGCGCGAAATAAACTTCTCCTGAAATATAATTTTCTTCTTCAGCTTCATTGTCACTATTTGTACTTTGACTAGTTCTTTCCCAGGTTTTTAAAAACTCATAGTTTGCAGAAAAATCGGCTAAACACAGACCTTCATGAGAATCTGGTCTTTGTTCGTATCTGTCCAGCAAACCATTCTGAAAGATGTCAGTGGAATTCTGAGGCATATTTTGCAGGACGCTTGTAGGTCTAAGCATACGAACTCGTTTTTCTGGTGTTTTCGCGAACGCACTTGTTGCTAATTTCTGACACCGCCAATCCCAGACAACAATACACGACCTCCTGAGCACAGATCTCAGTGCCCGAAATAAATTTGTGACCAAGATACTGTAGCTTTTTACGAATGCTTGAATTACCTCTTCGAATGTCTTTAGCTGCTTCTCGCATGAACTTCGAAATACTTCTTGGGGTCAACTGAAGACATTGTATTTTGGTAAATCTCTTCCGTGAACTCGCTATGTTAATTTAAATAGGCTCTAGAAAGCTTATTTGTTTACTTTGTGAACCACAATTCTTTACAACATAGTCAAATCTTATCGGGACCATGCTATACTTTTCTGTTAAAAGTGGCTATAAGAACTTCCAATTCAGTAGGTCTACTGGGCCTATGCTCCTGAGATATAATAATCCGTATCTCCTGACTTCGGATTGAGTTCCGAAGGTCTTCTACTTCTTTGTTTCCACTAAGGCTTCTATACTGACTAACTCTTTGACTTATATTTTGAATTGCATTGATGGTCACTTGTAGAGCAGCTACTTATACGTGCACTTCGTCGAGCCGGTGTATGCCTCGCCTGCTTGACGACCCTGCGATCCCTAAAACTTCTACCTGTTGCTCTCCTAGCCCTATCTTGCGCTCTTTCCAACAGGCGATTCTGTGTTGATCTTACCTGTGCTCGTTGCAGGGTATTTGCTTCTTGCTCACCCGCACGAACGACGCTAACTATCGACTGCTTATCCGCACGGAAAGCAGGATCTAAGCGCCTTTGCAAGTGGTCAGCAGTAATTTGGAACCTGCTCTGTAGCCCGGAAATGGCTATTTTGTCGTCTATTAGAACGACGCCGAGTATTGGCAGCTTGTTCGACTGCACGAGCGGTAAGATTCAGGCGAGACGCTGTATTAACGATCTGCTCTGCATCCCTGACTAAAAAAATTTCCCTTCGCCTACGATGAGCTTCTACATTATCTACCCACTGCATCTCTGCACACTCAATGTTTTCCCTATATGCCCTATTTCTTAATAATTGATCCCTATCCCGTTTAGACGTAGTAGGTCTATTTCGAGGCAATTTTATATTTCAATATATTTAAATGTCCCTAATGGAAAATATAGCCTTAAAATATAATTAAAAACAAGGAAGAACGCTATAGTCGAATACCTCGACTATCAGATACCCGTTACTCAGCTAAAGGGACCAAAGGGAAATGGAGATATGCAAGCAGCAAAGCGAGATTAAAATGCGCCACCTACCGGCGGTAGACAGATTTAAGCGTTATGGGCGTTAAAGTGGGCGTGGCAAACTTTTGTTTGACCTATAGATAGAAATTGGCGAGACCAATAGGTTAGGTTAGGTTAGGTAGGAGTGGTTGGAGACTAAATATTAGTCCCCTCACTTAGGCCACAATGGGCCCCTTGTGATACCACATGATCTCTGAAAAGATCCGTTTCCCTAGCTAATGGGTTATCTGCTTTCGCGAAGTATTCTGTTTTTCTCAAGAAACATAGTAGTTTTTGAATGCTTACGTCCTGAA
Source organism: Drosophila suzukii (assembly GCF_043229965.1). NCBI lineage: Eukaryota > Metazoa > Arthropoda > Insecta > Diptera > Drosophilidae > Drosophila > Drosophila suzukii. The sequence goes on along the minus strand of NW_027255896.1, from coordinate 23,391,451 downwards.
TGGCCGCAAGGTTCGGAAGTGTGTAGCTACCTAGGGTTTGAAAGCGCTTTAGGTTATGCGCTGGGCAGAAGCATAGGAGGTGTTCGATGCTCTCCTATTCGTCTATCTGTTTGCAGCTGCGGCAGAAGTCGTGGTTACTTAGTCCCAGCCTTATCGCATGAGTCCCTATAAGACAGTGGCCCGTGAGGGCATTTAGGAGAGTGGAGATGTTCTCCCTGCTACATTGTAGGAGAGTTTTTGTTCTTTTCGTGTTGTAGTTTGGCCATGTGAGTCTAGAATTGTGGCATGTTGAGATTGAGTATACAATCTCTGCCTGAGATGGAGCTTGCAGGTAGCCATGGGCATCCCTACCGTGTACTTATCGCGAAGGATATCGGCGGTTGTCCCCTGTCTTGCTAGCTCGTCTGCTATGCAGTTGCCCTCAATGTTGCGGTGTCCAGGCACCCAGATGAGGTTGATACTCAGATGAGTGGCCATCTCGTTAAGAGATTTGCGGCATTCAGAGATTGATTTTGAGCTCGTTGTGTAGGAGTCGAGGGCCCTGAGCGCAGCTTGACTATCTGAGAAGATGAAGATATCTATGTCTTGATGTACAGACGTGTTCAGGTGGATAGTGGCTTCCTGAATTGCAATCACTTCCGCTTGGAAAACACTACAGTGGTCTGGTAGGCGGAATGAGACTTTTAAGTCTAGTTCGGGGGAAAAGACTCCCCCACCTGTTTGGGAGTTAAGCTTGGAGCCGTCAGTGTATATGTTGACGGCGTTTACGAATTGATGTGGGAGGTTGTCCCAGTCTGAACGGGTGGGTATATAAATTTTGCATCTTCTTTCGAAGTCGACTATGGGTGGGACGTAGTCTGTATAACGTGGTAGGGGTGAATGCTTTGATAGGATGTTGGAGTGACCCGTTGAGCCTGTTGTCCATGCCGCTGCTTCACGGAGCCTCAGCGCTGTGGCTGATGCCCAGCTTTTGGCAAGTAGGTCCAGGGGTTGGAGATCGAGAATTGTATTTAGTGCCTCAGTGGCGGTAGTGCGAAGCGCCCCACTGATGCAGAGCTCTGCGCTTCCTTGGATCTTGTGAAGGATCCGGAGGTTATAGTTTTTATCTAGAGAAGGCCACCAAACGATGTTTCCGTAGAGTAGAATGGGCCTGACTATTGCAGTATATAGCCAGTGAACTATCATGGGGGAGAAACCCCACTTCCTCCCTATGGCTTTTTTACAAGCGAAGAGGGCTATGGCCGCTTTGCGTGTGCGATCTAGGATGTTATCAGTCCAGAGGAGCTTTGTCAAGAATGACACCTAGGTACTTTGCTTGGTTGCTAAAGGTTAGGCGCGTTTGGTGTAGTTTTGGGGGAACTAGCATTGGTACCTTATACTTCCTTGTAAAGAGAACTAGTTCGGTTTTTTCTGGGTTAACTCCCAGTCCACAGTCAGCCGTCCACCGGGAGAGGGTGGATAAGGCTGTCTACATTAGATTGCAAAGGCTTTGCGGGAATTTGCCCTGCAGTAGGATAACCACGTCGTCCGCGTAGGCTACCATTTTTGTGCCCGCCTCTTCTAGGAGTGAAAGCAGTTTATTGACCACTAAAACCCATAGAAGAGGTGAGAGTACGCACCCTTGTGGGGTTCCTCTACTGACGTTCGTGGTCGAGTGGGCCGGTCCCATAGTGGAGTGCACTACCCTGCTGGTTAGCATGGTGTGTATGAGTCCCACTATGGGCCGCTCAATGCCCAGTTCAGTCAGAGCACCAGTAATCGCCGTTGGGGTGACGTTGTTAAAGGCGCCTTCTATGTCTAGAAACGCTGCAAGAGAGTATTCCTTATTGCGGAAACCTCTCTCTATACTGTACACTAGAGAGTGGAGGGCGGTATCTGTTGAACTACCCTTACGGTACGCATGCTGTGCGTCAGAGAGTAGGCTATGGTCGATGGTTAGTTTGATATGGGTGCCAATTAGCCTTTCCAGGCTCTTCAACAAGAAGGAAGAGAGACTAATCGGGCGGAAGTCCTTTGGGTTGGTGTGGGAGGGCTTGCCGGCTTTCGGTATAAAAATTACCTTAACGTCCGGCCACCCTGTTGGAATATGGTTTAGAGCAAGGCAGCCGTGGAAGATGGCTGTCAGCCAGGGTAGGGACATATCTAGTGTCCGTTGTAGCTGGGCCGGGAAGAACCCATCTGGGCCGGGTGATTTGAAAAGCTTAAAAGAGTTGACAGCCCACTGAATGCGGCCAGGGTTTGAAATGTTGTCAATACTCGTCGTCTAAGTTCTCCTCTATGTGGAGGTCCTCCACTACATGGTTGTTCTTAGGGAAGTGGGTGTCTAACAGTAGTTCAAGGGTTTCCTGACTGTTTTCCGTCCAGCTGTCAGCATTGGTTTTAAGATAGCCAATGGTCGCTGGAGCTTTAGCTAGAATTTTTCTGAGTCTGGATGCCTCCGCAGTAGATTCTATACTACTGCAGAAGTTAGCCCAGGCTCTTCGTTTTGATATTCTAATTTCCTTTTTGTATAGGCTTAGTTTTGTATGATATAAATTCCAGGAGGATTCGCTATTGTTGTATTTAGCTTTATTGAAGTAAGTTCTACACTCTCTTTTAAGGTTCGCTAGGGTTGGGTTCCACCATGGGGGTTTGTGCTTTGTTTTGACTGTTCTACTTGGGCAAGCCCTTTTTAAGGCCTCACCGCAGATATCAGTAAAAGTGTTAACTAGGCTATCTAATTCTTGACGGTTGCGTATGTGTGTCGGAGGAGCGGGTAGGTTCCTGTGGAGGAGATTTTTATAGTATCCCCAGTTGGTTAATCTTAGATTAGTTATGTTCTCGGCGGGTGGATGTTCTAGACTTATTGTAAATTCTATGTATCGGTGGTCCGAGAATGAGTGTTCGATCCCCACCTTCCACGCGTCTAGCTGGTTAAGTAAGGGATCAGATATTAGAGTAATGTCTAGTACATCCCTCCTATTTCTAGTGATGAAAGTTGGGTCATTACCTTTGTTGCAGATGAATAGATTTGATTGAAGGAGATAGTCGTAGAGTAACTCACCCCTTTCGTTGGTGTTTGTACTTCCCCATTGTGTGTGGTGTGAGTTAGCGTCCCCACCCAGGATGAGTTCCTTAGATGAGTGAGTGTGTATGAGTTCTTGTGTAGTGGTGTTTGGTAGTGGCCCTTCGTAGTCGTGAGCCAGATAGAATGATGCTATGGTGTGATGGGTGTGTTCGTTTAGCTCCAGTCTGACCGTGGTAAGGTCGCCTTCGCTAAACTGTGGAATAAGAAATGTATTAAAGTGTGACTTTGTAAGAATGCAGGTTCTGGTTTTACCCCTGTCCTTGGTGTAAAAAAGCTTGTATAGGGGGGTTGATAAGCCACAGATGTTGTTACCAACAATCCATGGCTCTTGAATGAGGAGTACGTCTATGTTGCATGTTGCCAGGCGGGTGAGGAGGGCAGCGGATGCTGCCTTGCTGTGGTGCAGATTAATTTGCAGAAACTGCACCATCTTTGGGACTGGGTTCGGGCTGGGTACCCTCCGCTTCCTCTGCTATGTCCTGGAGAACAGAGCGCCCTGGTCGGGCTGTGTCCTGGGTGCACAGCTGCTTCAGGCTCTCTGTCAGCTCCGAGTCGGTTGACACGTAGCCGGTGAGGGTGGCCTCTTCGTGATCTGGTTCGTCGTCGCTCGGGGGTTCGTACGACGCGCAGGCAGCCAGGTTGTCTGCCGCCAACTTATCGGTGTCGTATATGCGTAGCTGCACCTTATCGAACCCGTAGTTCACTCTGTGTTGTTGGGCTGCGAGGGGTTCCAAGCAGGCCTGGTTCAGGAGGATAACCACGCTCATGGTGACTCGCTCGGTTTTCTCCACCTTGACCACCTTCCAACCGTCTGTTGGAAGTTTTGGGTTGAACCTGGTCAGCAGGCTGAGTATAGCCTCTGGTTCCGATGGTTCCGACGGCAGCCACACCCTCGCTCTCGGTCGAGACGGGATGTCTGCAGCCTCACAAACTGCCAGCTTGGCCCCGGGGTAGACCTCGCCGACTTTGGTAATTGCAGCCTTGTAGAGTGCTGCCGATCTCTCGTCTTCGCAGGCGATCAACTTTACATTGCCCTGGTACCACCCTGCATCTGTGCAATCGGGTTGCGGGCCTGGGTTTTCGTCCAGCACTTTCAAGGCCACTGATGCAAGGGCCCGTCTAACCAGACCCCATTGGTTTCTTGGGATCCTACCGCCTTCAACGCTCTGGTCGATGACACCAATGATCTTCCGATCCTTTACCACTTCCGCAACGGATCTCGACCATGTGCCGCGGTTGGTTACCTTAGCCTTCTTGCTCGCTGGTTGAGCTGACTCCATCGACCTCTCTCGCTTGTTGCTGTGGCTGGTGGTCATAGCGATGTCGAAGTCTGGGATAATTGCCTTTGCCCAGGCTATGTCCTCTTGGATTTTCAGGTAATCCAATTTCGATGTCTGATCCTCCCGTATCGGATTGGTGGCCAGCCGTTTGAGGATCCTAGAAGCCTTCCTTCTTTCAAGAATTCCTGCCTGGTTAGGTGGTACCCTCTTAAACTCCTTTGCCCTGGTACTCACCACGAGACCGGCCTTAGCGCTACCCTCAGGTTGGAGTGGCTGGTTAGCCACACCTACGCTGCTGGGAGGCTTGGGCTTGTCGCTATGGCGAGTTGGGCTTAGCCGGCTGCGTTGTTCGCTGGCCTTGGCAGGGGTGGACGTCACGTGGACTGGGGTAGTCAGAGCCGTGATCTTGCTCTTTCTTTCGTCGTTGGTTACGACTTCCGGCTTTATAAGAGTGTCGGGCTCTTGTCTTGTGCAGTCTTTTAGTTTTGTATTTGTTAAATTCTCCATGTTAATTCCCACGAGCTGCGGAGAAAGGACAGGTCCACCCGGGCAGAGATCCGCCGTACCCGGGTAAGGCTGAATTAGAACAGGCGGTTGCCACTTGCCTGAGCTCACCGTTTGAGACTGAGTTATTTGATGACTCGGGCTCCCAGCCAGATTGACTCTCGGCACGGTACGAGTGACACCTTAGTCCAGCCCGGGGTGAGATGAGTTGTGTGGGTAGGGAAGAGGTAGGTACAGAGCGTGTGGGTAGGGGTGTGTGTGAGCTATTTGTCGGAGGCGGCAGCACAAGCGCGACGTCGGTACTGCTACGGCGCAGATACCCGCTGACTGTCCGGGGCTACTTATTTGCGCTTCGTGTTGGGGGCTTGTTGGTAGCCGGGACGTGTCCAACTTCCACGCTTATTCGTAGCTACCCTGGAGAACCAGGGCGCTCGCTATCCGCAACCTGCGACCCGTTCGGTAGCCTTCAGCTCGGCGCCCTCAGAGCCATCCCACTAGCTCTTTGGCCGAAGGCGAGACCAATACATTTCAGTTAAAATTTTTTATCTAGCATGAAAATTGTGGGCGTCACAGGCTTATGCGGTTTGTGGGCGTTAGAGTGGGCGTGGCACTCTGCTAAAATAAACTTGCGCTGCGTAAGAAGCACAGGAATCTTCACGCCAAATCTCAATAGCTTAGCTCTTATAGTTTCCGAGATCTCAGCGTTCATCCGGACAGACGGACATGGCTAGATCGACTCGGCTTGTGATCCTGATCAAGAATATATATACTTCATGGGGTCGGAAACGCTTCCTTCTGCCTGTTACATACTTTCCGACGAATCTAGTATTCCCTTTTACTCTACGAGTAACGGGTATAAATACAATTAAAAAAAGATTTTGGTTAATTATATAGCTAAATTAATAGAACTATAAGTGTAAGTCTTTGAAAGACCAACTTATAACCCTATTACCATTTTATAAGTTAAATACGTAAAGTCGATACCTTACAAATATTAGTAAAATGTGAAAAACATTAATTAAGTGAATAAATAAATACCTTAATTAATAAATAGAATTATAAATGTTAGTCTTTAAAATGATTAAAGCTTATAGGACTTTTAGATAATAAATACGTAAATTTATGCAAATATAAAAAAACTCTTAAGAAGGCCTTTACTTAAGTGCGAAGCGATTAGAAAAATTGAAAATCAAAAATTTAATCAGAAAGAATTTAAAATATGAAAATAGAAATGTTCATAATTGTTAATTAAACTACCTTAAAATAAAAAATATAGAAAATCAAAAATTGACCAGAAAAAAATTTAAAATATGAAAATAGAAGTGTGTGTTATTGATAATAAAGTTACTTTAAAATGGGTACTTAGCAAAGTGGGCAGCAACCAGTCAGCAGCAAGCCGCGGCAGCGACGTCGGCAGATGCAGCAACAACTCGCGAACGCGTAAAAACACAAATTTACGTTAACTTCTTAGCAAAGGAAAACACCAAATTTATGTTAACTTCTTAGCAAAGAAAAAATTAATTTAATGGGTTTACGTTAAACTGCTTGAAAAGGTTAGCTTACGTTAAGATTATCGCTTTTAAATTGGAAGACACTTGAAAAATTCTCAAAAATCGCAATCGCCACACGGGCACTAGTTTCGCTTACGATGGTTAGTCGTAGACTAATTTTACGTGCACGGATTTTCGGTCCTTTTACTCCAACTTCCCTTCTCTTTTGGCGCATAAAAATGCACTAAGATGAGAGAAAATGCAAGGAGCAAAAAGCCCTCCCTCTCGCGCCCTAACTATTGTTTTAGCAATTGAAATCATACGTTAACCTGATCGGAATTATGTAACTAAAATTGGTAGACAAATGAATGGGTGCTAATGTAGAGCGAAAAAGGGTAACAAAAATTAAGTTGATTATTACACTCTGCTCTCTCTGCGTTGGCAGCGCTTTCCAATCTTAATTTTTTGTCCTGCTTTTGTTTCAGCCTGCGCCACGGAAGAGAGAGCAAGACCATAAACAGACAGAGAAAATTTATATTAATGTGTGTTTGTTAAGCATCAACAAACACCAAAATAATAATTGTTTAAATTGGTAAATATTCAATAGAATACACTCTGTTCTCACTTAGCGCTGGCAGCGCTTTGTATTCTCATTTTGTTGTCCCGCTTTTGTTTCAGCCTGCGCCAAGGAAGAGAGAGCAAGACATAAAATAGACTTAAAACCTTTATATTTGTTGGATCAGATTATTAACAAAATACTGTATAACCCAAATGTCTACATATGTACAGCTGTAAGCCCTCTAATAACTAAAAGCAGTAACATATCATCTTTGAAATAGAACAGTCGTCTTGGTCTTGAGTTTCGTTGTTCGATCAGTTTATACTTAAAATTTCCTGCACCCCCATACTCTGATTCAAATGAGTTGGTTAAGCAGTGTTTGCAAATTTAAAAGTTATAAACTACTGAACAATTTCTTATTTATCGTCGTGAAAATTTACGGCCGCTGTAGACGTTATTTTTCTCATTTCTTCGATTCGTCGTCACGCTGAGGCTGTGAACGCAGTCAGCTCTACTCTCGTCGCATCACAAAGCTCTTCACAAGACAATCCGACTCATCAGTGCTACTGAATTACAGTTAGCCCATTCCTTTGCTGCTCACCTGTCGTCTTCGCTGTTGTTAAACTTCAGTTTCGCTGCGCGCCTTTCGTCGCCGCTGTTGCCAATCTTCAGCTCGCTCTCGCGCTCGTTGCTGCCGAAACTTCAGTTTTGCTGCTCGCCTTTCGTCGCCGCTGTTGCCAATCTTCAGTTCACTCTCGTCGCTGCTGAAACTTCTATTGGCTTCTACATTTATTGCATTCGCACACATTTCGCACCAGGATTGCTGCTCGCCGCACTTTGAAAATTGATCGCCGTTTATAATTGCTATAAGTTATATCTACGATGTCAACTATTGAGCAATGTTAACGCCAATGGACGAACATTAAAAGGAATATAGCTTGCATTAAAAGCCTTGTAACAACAAGCGCTGGCGAAGACACCGGACTTTTCAGCGCCGAGCTGCGATGCCGGCTAGGAATTCTGGAGTTTTACTTCCCGCAAGCAATGGCATTCCAGTCTGAGATTGAGACGTTGGAGCCCAACGACAGTGGTCGCGGAGAATTGGAGGACAGTTATGTCGAGACCAAAGTCGCCATCAAGGATCAGCTTGGTGAGGGACTCAACATCACCAGACCACAACATTCACCGTTTTTGCTGGCCCAATCCAGTTCGATTGTTCTGTCGTCGTCGAAGTTGCCCCGCCTTACCTTGCCAACGTTCGACGGAAAATTTGCAGAATACAAAAATTTCATCAACTCGTCCCACAAACTATCGCTCGTGAGGCAACCACGTCCAATCAAGAAAAGTTGAACTATTTGCTGCACAGCTTAATAGGGCCAGCATTAGACGCAATCAACGCGTTTCCAATAACCGACGATAACTATCCCAAGGCTTTGCAGCGGCTTAATGAGAGATTTGATAATTCAACACTTATCTTTCTAGAAACTATAGCTGCGTTATTTAAACTCCAACAAGTCGTGAAATCAAAACTCAATACAGTTTCAAGGCTTGGTGGACAAGGTATCTGCTATGTATGGAGCACTGGAATCCCTTGGTACCGGCTCAGATATTGCCCAGGCCATGTTGATCTACATCGTGATCATAATAGCCGCAACAAATGGAACGAGTCGTTGGATTTTTAAAAATCTGCCACACTGGAAGTAGTGTTCGAAGCTATTGGAACGTTATTGTCAATATCTTCAATCAAGCAACCCCACTTTGCCCAGTCCATCCAAGCAAGCCATCTCGAAATCTGTCGTATGGGCATAAACCATCGTTCGCAAACCTCAATCTGCAAGTGCACTATGATCGTCAGCTGCCCACAAACTGTTTGATGCCTAACATTCTGTTCAGGCCCACTGTCCGGCGAATCTGGACTGGCCCCGCTATCCAGCTGCACCGCTCTACCGCTCTCCCGCTCTCTCGCGCTCCCGCTCTCTTGCGCTGTTCCTAGCTCCCTCCATGAAGTCTCCGCTGCGCTTTGGAGCGCAGAGCGGAGCTTAGACTAAATTAGTTCGATTCTGAAGTTCAACTGAAATAAACCGCGGTCGCACCCCCGGCTACTTTCAAAGTTTACTTTTTCCCGAGTACTTCTTTACAATTAAAGGGCAATACGCGTTCGAGTGGTTTCTCCCCTACAGCTTCCGCAGCACCAGCAGCAAACCGCACCAGAAGCAAACCAAAATCCTAGTCCGATTAAATCCGACAGCGGCAATTACAAAATTACTTCGCCATTTTTTTCTTCGATTTTCCTTTTGCTACGTGCGGCCATATTGCCAATTTTTTCCGACTCCTTTTTTAATTGCATTTGGCCGCTCATCCATACTTACATACACATATACCGAATCGAGAAAAAATTCCAAGCTTAGAAAAAATATTGTGCAAATATAAGCCAAGCATACAGTGAGAATTATTAAATTTCTAGTGTTCTGCCAATTCAGGCCCCCAAAACTTTTCAAGATTTTTCTCACTGTATATCCGCAGCCGCTAAAATACTTGCACATATTTTTTCGTTTTTCCAAATGCAGTCCACACACAATAAATCGAAAACTTCCACAACAACACATACCCCGCCGGCAATAACTATTTAATAAATTTAAAACCGGCGAAAATTACATACATGCAAATATCTACATACATATAAATATCTACATCCACACAAATATCTACATACATACAAATATCTACATATATACACATACAGTCACATATAATTTTTAACTCCACCATCCCGTTCCGACTAATTAAAGTTTTTCGTCGGCCATCCGGTAAAAAATAATAAAATAAAAAATTACACCAACCGACGTGAAAATTTTTTGGTCATTGCGTTTTATTTACCATCCAACTTTTTAGTATTTTTTTCGGTATTTGGTATTTACTCCGTAAAATTTATTTTATTTAAGCGAGAAAAATACCAGAACTCCACTGCATGCATAGCATCCTCCGTCCACCAATTTTTTTGGTATATTTTTAATATTTTTCCCTCGGAATATTAAATTAAATTAAAGCAATACTTCAATATTAAATAATTAACCCCAAGTTCAAGCTGTTCCTTCCCAGACTTACATTCCCTCTGGATGTCGGCTGCCTCCGTGCGATACCGAGGTTTTCACCGGAGATTATCTGCGGTGGCCGACCTTTAGGGATCTGTTTACGGCCATTTATATAAACAATCCAAGGCTGACGCCAGTCGAAAAATTGTTTCACCTAAATGCCAAAACAAGCGGCGATGCACACACGATAGTGTCGAACTCCCCCCTAACTAACGACGGCTTTCGCTCAGCTTGGGCTAACCTAACTGAGCATTTCGAAAACAACCGGTTGTTAGTAAATAGCCAATTAAAAATACTCTTCAATGTGCAGTCCGTTAATCAGGAATCTGGGTCAGCTATCCGTGAACTTCAACGTACCATCCAGGGTTGCCTTACGGCTTTAGAATTGTCCGGAATTGAAACCGAAAATTGGGATTGCCTCCTAGTGTACATGTGCTCCTCAAAACTTCCTAAGCTCACGCTATCCTTGTGGGAACAGTCCCTGCACAATAAGGCAGAGATTCCGACGTGGCAGGAACTGAACGCCTTCCTTACGGAGCGTCACCGGACCTTAGAAGCCATAGACGACGTACGGCCGTCAGGCTCCAGTCAATCTCTGCCAAAAACATCCGCCCCCACTGCAGCGCCTCGAAGAATAAATTCTTACGAGACAAGGGTAGCACCCAAGCCAAAAGGAAGTGACCTTTGTAAGAAGGAAAACCATCCTGTCCTCACATGTGCACGGTTCCTCCAGATGACGGTCGACGAGCATTCGGCATACATAAAGAGGAAGCAGCTGTGTCTAAACTGCTTCGCACGAGGGCATCAGGTGCGTGATTGTGAGAGCACTCATAGTTGCTTTACGTGCCGCGGCCGCCATCACACCTTACTACACAGAGGCAACTCCTCCCAATCGCCTTCGAATCCCGCCCCAAGACCCAGATCAAGACCAAGTACACCAGTTGCCACCGCTTCCCGGTCCACGGACTCTACAGTCCAAAATGATTTCGCGACGGGGTATAGATCCGTCTTGCTGGGCACCGCCATAATTGACATATGTCACCTGCCTTGATAGATTCAGGATCAGAGGCAACCTTTATTTCTGAGCGGCTGTTCAAACTAATTAAGTATCAGGCTTTAACCAGACAGTATCCGCTGAATCCAAGAAGCTCTGTCAGTTTACCATCCGTTCTCCGACCAGGCCTGGCTTGCAAATAACGGCCTATGTTCTTCCTCAATTAGCTGGAAACCTTCCATCTTGTCCGATTTCGCAACAGTTTCTACGGGATCTTCCCGAACTGTCACTAGCGGATCCAAAGTTCTACGAGAGCGCACAAATAGATATTCTGGTCGGGGCCGACATCCTGCCATCCATTCTCCTAAGCGGCACCCGGCCGAATATTTGTGGCTCTCTCCTCGGGCAAGAAACCATTTTCGGGTGGATCCTAACAGGACCCGTTCCTGCTCCAAGGGGAAATCAGATTTCCGTTTTTTCCACACGAATCTCACACACAGTTGACACGTCCCTGGATAGGCTTCTCACCAAATTTTGGGAGGTGGAGGATCTGCCAGTAAAAGTGACAAAATCTTCCGATTTGACATGTGAGGAAAATTTTCTCCGAACGACTACGAGAGACGATAACGGCAGGTTTGTCGTAAGCCTTCCGTTTCTTGATCCTCAAAACGTTAAATCCGCCCTCGGTCACTCCAGATCCTGCGCGTTGTCGCAGTTCCTAAGAACCGAGCAACGCCTAAAGAGGGACTGTCAGCTGAAAGCCAAATACGACTCCGTGATTCAAGAGTATCTCGACCTCAATCACATGAAAGAAGTCCGTCCTACCCATAATTCTGCCAGTTATTACCTTCCGCATCATACCGTTCTCAAGCCGGAAAGTACAACCACTAAGTTACGTGTGGTTTTCAATGCCTCCAGCCCTTCAGAGAACGGGGTCAGTTTAAATGATATCCTTCATGCTGGCCCAGTCTTACAGTCCGATCTAACTATCCAGATCCTGAAGTGGCGATATTTCCGATACGTCTACAGTGCCGATATCGAGAAAATGTATCGGCAGATATGGGTAGATCCGAAGCATTCCCCGTTCCAGCGCATCTTATTCCGCAACAGCGAGGGACACATTCGAGATTTCGAATTACAGGCGGTAACTTTTGGAGTCAATTGCGCGCCATTCCTGGCCATTCGAGTCCTGCAACAGTTGGCAACTGACGTGCAGCTCAGCCATCCAAGAGCGAGCAACGTCATTTGAAATCATATGTATGTAGACGATGTCCTTTCGGGAGCTGACTCCGCCGAGGACGCTAAGTCCATTGTTCGCGAGCTACAAAGTGCTCTAGATTCCGCGGGGCTTCCATTGAGAAAATGGACCTCCAACAACAAAGAAATATAAGCTCATATCCAAAGCGATCATCTTCTGACAACCGACTTCCTCGAGATCGACACTGAGAGCACAGCCAAAACTCTCGGCGTACGATGGAAGGCGACGTCCGATGAGTTCTTTTTCGTCCCACCAGATTTAGCAACGGAAATCTCCCACACGAAACGCCAAGTCCTTTCCCAAATTGCCCAGCTGTTTGATCCAGCAGGCTGGCTCACTCCATTTGTTGTGTGTGCCAAAATCTTTATGCCAGAGATCTGGCTTCAGGATCTAGGCTGGGACGATAAACTTCCAATTGAGCTGTGCCAAAGGTGGAACAGCTTTCTCCAGAGCTATTCGGTCCGAGACCAGGTCAGAATACCCAGATGGGTTTCCTTCCGTCCAGAGTTCCGCGTAGAGCATCACGGATTCTGTGACGCCTCGCAAAAGGCATACGGTGCTGCGATCTATGTGCGCGTAGAAGTGGGCCATAAGACGATGGTGCACTTGCTCACGGCCAAGACGCGTGTGGCGCCAGTCAAAACGGTGTCCCTTCCCAGGCTGGAGTTATGTGGGGCTCTCCTTTTGTCCGAGATGGCCGAGGCCATTCTTCCAAATGTTCCGAGGCTGACCTCAAAATTCCATTGTTGGACCGATTCCACGATTGTGCTAGCATGGTTAGCAAAACCAGCGTGCCATTGGACTCCGTTCGTTGCCAACAGGATGACGAAGATCACCGAGTCCACTGAGGCGGCCAATTGGTCGCACGTTCAATCCGAACATAATCCAGCTGATTTGGCTAGTCGAGGAGTTCCCCTTCAAGAGCTGGTGGATAACCCGCTTTGGTGGCATGGACCCACTTGGCTGCAACGTCCACGCGATCATTGGCCCAGCCAGGGAACCGACCTGCCGGTGACTGAGATCGAAAAGCGTGCCGTTAAAGTCCATGTGGCGTCTATGCCGTCAGAAGATTTCCTAGATCGCTTTTCCAATTTAGATAGAGCTTTGCGGGTCACCGCGTATGTCCATCGATTTGTCCAACGATGTCGAAGACAATCACCGCCTTCTGGGGTCCGTCTAGAGGCCCAGGACGTTGCCGCCGCGGAAGAACTCATGACAATTTGCACTCAGTGCAGGTATTTTTCTGAAGAATACCGCTGCTTGAGTCAGAAGCGTCCTGTGCCCGCGGCGAGTTCGATTCTCTCCCTGAACCCCTTTCTAGATAAGAAAGGGGTAATCAGGGCATGCGGCCGCGTAACGGCCTCCGACAGTTTGCGGTATGATGAACGACATCCGATAATTCTGCCGTACGAATGTGCACTCTCGCGGCTTCTGGTCAAATTCACGCATCTCATTACGTTACATGGTGGCAACCAGTTAGTGGTGCGTCTCACTCGGTCCAGATACTGGGTTCCGAGAATAAAGAACTTGGTGAAGGCAGTGGTTAACTCCTGCAAGGTCTGCGTTATCCACAAAAAGAGATTGCAAGTCCAGATGGTGGAAAGTTTTCCGAAAGAGCGAGCCACTCTCGCGGCTTCTGGTCAAATTCACGCATCTCATTACGTTACATGGTGGCAACCAGTTAGTGGTGCGTCTCACTCGGTCCAGATACTGGGTTCCGAGAATAAAGAACTTGGTGAAGGCAGTGGTTAACTCCTGCAAGGTCTGCGTTATCCACAAAAAGAGATTGCAAGTCCAGATGGTGGAAAGTTTTCCGAAAGAGCGAGTGACTTTTTCCCGTCCGTTCACGTACACAGGGATGGACTACCCCGGCCCGTTTGATATAAAAAATTATACCGGAAGAGCTTGTCTCATTACGAAAGGGTATGTGTTGGTTTTCGTTTGTTTTTCTACAAAGGCCATCCATCTAGAGCCTACATCCGACTTAACGACTGAAAAGTTTCTTGCCGCTTCGTCGGCGCCTCCACCGTGCTTTCCCGAGACTTCCTGCAAACCGTTAAGGAGTCTGTGACCGATGCGTATAGTCATCAGCAGCTCACCTGGCAATTCATTCCTCCTGGGGCACCCCATATGGGAGGCCTATGGGAAGCTGGTGTCAAGAGCTTCAAGACCTTATTTTACAAGTCCACCGCTACACGGAAGTACACCTTTGAAGAGCTGTCCACCCTACTAGCGAGAATCGAAGCTTGTCTGAATACCAGACCGCTATCTCCCATGTCCGAGGATCCAACTGATCTCTTATCGTTGACACCAGGGCACTTTCTTGTTGGTGGACCTCTTCTATCCATAGTGGAACCTGAAGTAAAGGGCGAATCCAAGTCCATTCTGAACCGGTGGCAGCACTTAAAGTCTCTCCATCAACAATTCCGCACTCGATGGAAGGATGAGTACCTTAAGGAGCTCCACAAGCGCAGCAAGTGGCAAGTACCCACAGAAAATCTGCGTGTTGGCGATCTGGTCGTCATTAAGGATGACAATTTGCCCTCAAATGAGTGGCGACTCGGAAGAATAGACTCCGTTTTTCCGGGAGCCGATGGCAATGTCCGCGTAGTCGATATTCGTACGACACGCGGCATTGTCAAACGTCCAGTGACCAAGGCGGTTCTTCTTTCAAGAGAGCCGCCCAAAACTACCTCGTAACGAGCCGCGTTTCTTACACACCTTAGTCCGTAGCCATTATCCACGTCATTGTTAATCAGCCCTGTTTGTTTTTCCTTATCCACACTCTAAACAGGAAAATGGCTCCCCGTCCACGTAGCGCTCAGGCTTTGGATAGCAGACGTACGAGAGGTACTCAGTCCTGCCGATGCCGAGTTTGCCGCGGAATCCATCGTCTTCGGAAGTGTCAGAGGTTCCTAAAGCTGAGCGCAGAGAAGCGGCTGCGGGCAGTTCTCATTAACAAGTACTGCGCGAACTGTCTCGCACACGAGCACTCCACTGACCGGTGCAGAACGTGCAACCGGAACCATCACACGCTGCTGCACATGCACGACCTTGTTTCCCGGAAAAAGTCCGGCTCCAAGCAAAAGTCCCGCTCCAAGCAACAGCCCGCTTCTCCGCAGCGTTCGCGCCGGCAAGATCCGCCAACTCGCCAAACGCCTGCCCCTCCACCGCGCTCAGCATCCTCGACACCAGCTCCGTCGCTCGCGGCACTTCTCTAGCGTCATAGCGTCAACGTCCTCCCGACTGCTTTGGTGATCGTCGAGACCGGGGAGAAGACGTTCGACACCGCCGCACTCATCGATCCGTGCACCCCGACAAGCTCCATCGATGCATCCCTGGCCACCGCGTTTCGTTTGCCGACAACAAACGTGGGCGAAGACAGCCTCTGCACGGCGACGATTCGGTCGAAGGTCGACGAGGCCATCAAGCTGGAGGTGGTCCTCAAGATCGAGCCGAACGTGCGCATCCGCACCCACATCCGTGCGCTCAGTAAGATCGTCGTCCAGAAATTTAAGGAGATACCGCTCGCGGATGAGCGTTTCCACCGGCCAGCCACTATTTCATTGATCCTGGGCGCGGACGTCTACCCGAAGGTGATACAGCCGGGCTTCCACATGGTGGACGAGGGACTGCCAGTAGCCCAGAAGACGGTGTTCGGGTGGATCCTCTCCGGCGCGTGTACGCAGGCTTAAGGCGTAGGCGACTGGCCGAAGTTTCGTCTCCTTTTTTTTTTGCAACGCTAGCGATTGCAAGGGGGGCGGAATGTTCAGGCCCACTGTCCGGCGAATCTGGACTGGCCCCGCTATCCAGCTGCACCGCTCTACCGCTCTCCCGCTCTCTCGCGCTCCCGCTCTCCTGCGCTGTTCCTAGCTCCCTCCATGAAGTCTCCGCTGCGCTTTGGAGCGCAGAGCGGAGCTTAGACTAAATTAGTTCGATTCTGATTCTGATTCAAAGTTCACTTTTTCCCGAGTACTTCTTTACAGTTAAGGGGCAATACGCGTTCGAGTGGTTTCTCCCCTACAGCTTCCGCAGCACCAGCAGCAAACCGCACCAGCAGCAAACCGCCGAAGCCCAGCGCATTAGCCCGCCGACGCCGTCAGTTTCCCGTCGTCGCCTCCCACGCCATTCCATCAGCGCCACCACGGTACCCCGCTACCCCCGGCGTACACACTCAAATCAATGACAATACCTGATCGGTTTGAAACAGTTAATATACTTAACTTATGCCTCAATTGTCTCGGCAGTGGTCATCGAATCGTTCAGTGCTCATCAAGGAGTCGTTGCCGCAGCTGCAATCAAGCTCATCACACACAGTTGCATCATGACAAGGACATTCCGGCCATAGAAGCGCGTCCTGACAGCCGCTCAGACTGTCCAGTACAGCCAAGTAATCCGATAACATTCTCTCATCTGCACACTCAACCGGGAAATGTTATCCTAGCCACGGCCGTGGTTCTGGTCAAAGACGCATCAGGAACATGCAGGCCTGGAAAAGTTTGCTTTATGTATGTTCTCAGGTAATTCTCATCAACGAGAAGTTCGCCGAAAAACTTCGTCTTCGTCATAAAAAATTTAACATGGGAATCCGCAGCGTTGGAGATTCGTTAACTAATATAAACCACTTGGCCACAACAACCATCCAATCGCGTATCACAGATTGTTACTTCTCACTGGAGTTCTGTGTCATCGGCCACATCTCGTACCAGCCAGACTCTGAGATTGACATCTCTTCTTGGAATTTACCCACCAACACACCGTTGGTAGATTACAGATTTCATGAATCTCGTCGCATCGGTCTTTTACTTGGCGCTAAAGTCTTCTACCATTCGCTTGCCGTTATGCAAATAAAGCTCGCACCTCACTTGCATTGTACGGCTGGGTCATCGCCGGTCGATGTCAACAACAGCAGCAGCAGGTTTCGGACTGCTTTATGCCAAGCACAGTCTCCATTGATACCGCTTGCAGAAGCTTTGGGAGCTGGAATCCGTCGCTTTCTCACCTGAGAGTCTACATCCGCATCACCAAATCTGTGAGGCGCTCTATACAAGCACTACAGTTCAGGATTCCTTCCCTTTAAGGATGATCCATCTCGTCTTTGGAAACTCCGCTGAAGTGGCTCGACGATTCTACGCAATGGAACGCCGCAAGCTGAAACTCCCTGAGTTGAGATCCCAATAAGACTCATTCATGTAGGAATATCAGGCGTGTCAGGTCATGTCATTGGTGACCAATCCAGCCCTTCACGAGTCGCATTACTATATACCCCACCAGTGCGTTTTGAAGCCATCGAGTATGTCTACCAAATTGCGAGTGGTTTTCGAAACTTATGTAATGCGACTACTTGCTGTGGGACCCACTGTGCAAACTGATCTTTATTTGCAGCTTCTCAAATTCAGACTGTTTCAATATGCCATGACAGCTGACGTGACAAAAATATACAGGCAAGTCCTCGTCGATGAAAGACTTTGAAAATATCAAGACCTATTTTGGCGAGATTCCCTAGATGCAGAACAGCAGACGTTCCAGCTTAATACCGAAACTTACGGACCGCCGCTACAGCGTATCTAGCAGTGCGCAGTTTACCCTATTTTAATGATCAGTATAAGGAGGAATTACCGACCGGCGCATCGGTAATCAAATAATCGTTTTACGTGGACGACCTGCTTTGTGGAGCAGACGACATACACAACTTGCAACTCATCAAACCAGAAGTCATCGAAGTTCTTCAAAAGGGGAACTTTCCGTTGACCAAGTGACACTCAAACCACCCTGAGTTCACTGATTGCAAGTCCACGAAGAGACTCAACATCTGTAAAGACAATGATGATGCGTTTCTGTTCACCTTTGCTTCCAAACAACCAACCTTGCCAGCTACAAAGAATCGCATCATCACTCTTTGCCCCCTTGGCCTTCTGTCATCGATAATCATCGTGACGAAAATGATTCTTCAGGAACTTTAGATACTCAACCTTAATTGGGACGAATCGGTTCCGCAATCCCAACATGATGCATGGACCGACTACTTAGAATCCTTGAACATGTTGCCAACTCTTCAAGTACCTCGGTGTTGCCTGCAAAATGCCAATATCAACATTCAGCTGCATTCACCGATCGGTTGTGGACATCAAAGTCTAGAGTAGCCCCTGTCAAGAAACAATCGCTCCCGAAACTGGAACGGTGCGCCGCACACTTACTCGATCAACTACCCAACAAGGTAAAAGGATTGTTCGGCGAAAGACTCATACCATCTTACCTGATCAGACTCACAAATAGTACTCCAATGGATCCAGCAGCCGCCAAATGGAGATTCGTGACCACCTAAAGCAACCCAGCCGATATTGTCTCTCGTGGTTGCACTGTCACCGAAATGGACGCATCAATATGGTTCACCGGTCCTCCGTTTTTTAATGAAGGGAAACTTCGAAACTTCCATGCCGGACCAAAGGCGTTGGTGGCGCTACTTTGTCTGAAATTCTGGATTATCAATGCAAGGGATTTAGCGCGCCGTATTATTCGAGCCTGTACCCACTGCATTCGATATCCCGTACTACTGCAGCATTGCCCAAGGCAAGATTGACAATCAGTAAACCCTTCAGCAAATGCGGGGTTGATTTCTGCGGACCTATACACACATATCTCCGAACACGCAGAAAGCCTCCATCAAAGAGCTATCTAGCCGTGTTCGTATGTCTCGTCGTCAAGAACGTGCATATTGAGGTGGTCACAGATTTGAGCACAGAAACATTTCTGGGGGCTCTGAAGAGATTCTCTGGGCGTCGCGGACTCCCCAAAGATATTTACTGTGACAACGCGACCAATTTCGTTGGCGCCTCCAATCCGCTGTACAACCTAAGGAAGTTCCTGTTCAATGAGAAGACTCAAATCGCAATTCAAAAATTTTGTGCGGCTGACTTCATCAGCTTTCACTTCATTTCACCCAGAGCTCCGCAATTTGGTGGGCTGTGGGAAGCGGCAGTGAATAGCGCAAAAGGCCTACTCAACAGAATCTTTGTAAACACCAAGCTTACGTACGAGGAGCTTTCAACAGTCCTCAACTCACACCCTCTCATACAGCAGGTCACTTTTTGACGGGAAGATCACTGCGTTCCATGCCAGAACGTATCGGCAACGACTCTAAAGCCAGCACATCGCAACGATTTGAAGCAGTCACGGCATTAAAGCAGTCCTTTTGGCATCGCTGGTCCACAGACTATTTCAACGCACTCCGATCAATAACTAAATGGACTTCCCCATCGCCAAACGCCGCTGTCGGTACCATGGTGCTTATTCACGAAGATAATGTACCCCCTCAGCACTGGAGAATGGGTAGGATCGAATCCCTAGGGTATGGGCGCGACAACAGAGTCCGAGTCGTTCAGCTGCGCACCGCCAAGGGAACCTGTTGCCGCCCTGTTCACAAGCTCTTTGTACTTCCAATGTCTTGAAAGTATACCCTGTCAACGGACCGGGATGTTGGATTAGACTATTTACAAACTACTGTATAACCCTAATGTCTACATATGTACAGCTGTAAGTCCTCTAATAACTCTCCGCTCTGCTCGGCTTAACGAGCGTTCGGAAATAAAGGCAGTATCTTATCATCTTTGAAACAGAAAAGTCGTCTTGGTCTGGATTTTCGATTGTTCGATCAGTTTATACTTAAAATTTCCTGCACCCCCATACTCTGATTTCAATGAGCAATAATTATAGAAAACGCTCTATAATCCACAGTTCAATATTAATATATGTTTGTTTAGCATCAATAAACAACAAAGTAATAGCAACAGGTAAATTGGCCAGAGGACAGAGGGGAAAAGGACAAATAATTTAAATTGTTAATTATTCAGTAGAATATGTTAGACGCGCACTCTGCTCTCTCATAGCGTTGGCAGCGTTTTTCATTCTCCTTTTTATTGTACCGCTTTTGTTTCAGCCTGCGCCAAGGAGGTGAGAGGAAGTCATGAAAAAGACTAAAAAAATGTATATTAATATATGTTTGTTAAGCATCAACAAACAACAAAATAATAGCAATAGGTAAAGTGGCCAGAGGACAGAGGGGAAAAGGATTAATAGTTTAAATTACGCACTTAAGCCGTGCACTCTCCTCTCTCTTAGCGTTGGCAGCGCTCTTTATTCTCTTTTCTTTATTTGGCCAGAGGACAGAGGGAAAAGGACAAAACAGTTTAAATTGTTAAATATTCAATATAATATGTTAGCCGCGCACTCTGCTCTTCTTTAGCGCTTAAGATTTTAATTTTTTGTCACGCTTTTTCTTCAGCTTGCGCCGAGAAAGAGAGAGTCAAACATAACATACTAATAACATCTATATTAATGTACAATTTACATGTAAACAACCCTTAGGCGCATTGTATATTTAATGTATATAGCTTTAAAGAGAATTTTTCTCCGCGCAATTCAGCTTGCAACTATTTACACGCAAACCTTCATATGTGAATAAATGTCATTATCTGGCCATGATGTCATTGCTTTACCTAACTCCTTGGGATGTTTGTAGGCGTTGGAGTGGAATTAATACTGTTACATTTTTTAAATTATTTTATAGAATGAGTTAGCCACGCACTCCTCTCCTCTGGCAGCGCCAAAAAAGAGAGAGCAAAACATAAAATAGACTAAATAAATTTGTTTGCTAAACATAAACAATCTTTTAGCGTATTGTGTGTTCTTAAACCTAAGATGTTCAATGAAATATTTGGTCAAATATCTTTCTTCGAAAGAGTTCTTATTCGCCGCGCAATTCAGCTTGCAACTACTTACATACACACATGCATAAATACATTTGCCATTGTCTGGCTCTGATGTCATTGCTTTTCTTTTTGTTCTTTTTTCTGTCTAAATAAACTTGCGCTGCGCTAGAATCTTAAGAAAATACATGTTTAATCCTTTCAAGCTTTTAAAATTTACGAAATTTCAGCGTTCAAACGAAAGTTTTTCGGTGGTTAGGTATTGACGAGACTAATAAATTTCGGTATAAATTTTGTATCTAGCATGAAAATTGTGGGCTCCACAAGCTTGGGCGGTTTGTGGGCGTTAGAGTGGGCTTGGCATATTCGCGTAACAAACATGCTAGTGATCCTACAGCTAGTGATCCTGATCATGAATACATATATATACTTTATGTTACATATTTTCCCACGAATCTAGTATACCCTTTTACTCTACGAGTAACGGGTACAATTACATGTGCGAATTAATACTTGGTCCAAGAAAGTGTTGCTTCGAATTGTGTACGTACATTCTGTACGCTGACGATGCGAAGTTATATACTAGTAAACCATTGTCTCAAGTAAATAAAGGTATTACTGTCAGCGACGACGTCCTTTCTGTAATTGAAACGTGGCTTAGAAGAGTGGACTCGGTCTTCATCTAAAGAGCAAATTGATGCTACACCACTCCAACGCCTTATATTGATTATACTGGAATTCAATTCGAAAACCACGTCGTCAACCTTGGCTTTAAATTAATTAGCGTTATCGTGGAAGCAAAAGCAAAAAGGGAGAAGAGAACCATCGAGAATGAGAAGAAAAAAGTCTGAGTGATCTAGAGTTGACATATATCCAACTCGTGAAACTGTTCACCTTATGGAAATAATAACCAATTTTCAAAATTCAATCTCAGCAATATTGTCTTCGCCTTGAACGATGTTGGCTGGAATTTTTGGCAAAACAATAATCAGAATAATAATAAGAAACAAGAAACTATCGAGCCAACGGACGTTAATCCATCGCTCCAAATTCAAAATAAACCTAGAAATTATTGGAAGGCAAAAGGAGAAAACTTACATTTTGTTATATTTTATGCTCAAAGTACAACTTTTATAATTGTATTGAATTCCTAGTAGTTTAAGAAATTCTAAATAAATTAAACATAAAAAAAAAGGTAATGGAATTTTTTCAACAATTTCCCCAAGCCAAAGTACTTATGACCGATAATGAACCGAGCTTTACCTCAGCCCAATTTAAGTCTTTGGCACAAAGGTGCGGATTAACTTTATACTTCGCACACCCGAGGCACAGTATCTCAAACGGACAGGTTGAAAGGGCAGGGCACCTTCGACAATAACAGAATTAGCTTTCTGCTTAATCAAACCGATTATTGTGAAATTGTTTTAAGAGCTGTTCAGGAATATAGTATTCATTTACAACGAACCAAAATCATTGTGAGGAGTTGAATAACTCTCAACAAATTCCAACAGCCGTAACAACGGATGGCCGGCCGCTTACCAGATACGCGGCGAATTCGCGTATTAACGGCGCGGCGAAGAGAGTTTGGAGACCAAGGTTGGAGAATAAGAGAGTGGAGACTTTGCGGGCAGAGCGAGAGTGCCGTATACAAAAGGAAATAATGGAACTCCACCGAACCTCGGGCTCTGCCGTGGACTTTGGGCCAGGAGAGCATCATCTCGGCAGCGGAGCGGCACACAGGCGTGCGTGGTAACCAGCGGGACGGCAGCAATAGGCAGAACTCCAGTTTGAAGCTTTGCGTAAAGGACGATTGGGTCGAGCAGGAACCTCGGACTTTGGACCCGGAGTATAGAAATTCAGCGGGCCGTGCAAAAAAGGGTAATAACGGTTACAAGAGACCCTATATAAAGTCGATCACGAGGAGTCGAATCGTCAAGATATCAAACAGTCCAGATATCAAACTGATCAAGTCAGTCAACCTAGTAAGCTACAAGTGAGCTACAACGAGTTGTCGGATGCAGAGCTGAGGGAGCCTACAAGGAGCAAGATCGCTACGACGAGACATTCGGGATTGGAACAACAGGAATCTCTGAATTGAGACACAGGTAGCTCAGGTCTAGAAGGTATCACACGGCTAGGTTAAGGCGATCCTCTCACAACTAAATCTTCGCATTATGCCTGGAGAGACGGTCAGAGTCTGAGCAGGGAAGGCCTGCGACAAGAAATCGCGAGCCCAGGGAGAAGCCTGTCTAAGCCCAGGCGCAGAACATCGTCAGCAGCATGCCAGCCACCACAACACGACAGTTACGCAAGACAGATCGAGCCACGCGGAGACGTCGACTCTGTGCTTTCTCCCTGAACTACTGGGCGGTCACGTTAATAGTACCAAAGTACTTATGACCGATAATGAACCGAGCTTTACCTCAGCCCAATTTAAGTCTTTGGCACAAAGGTGCGGATTAACTTTATACTTCGCACACCCGAGGCACAGTATCTCAAACGGACAGGTTGAAAGGGCAGGGCACCTTCGACAATAACAGAATTAGCTTTCTGCTTAATCAAACCGATTATTGTGAAATTGTTTTAAGAGCTGTTCAGGAATATAGTATTCATTTACAACGAACCAAAATCATTGTGAGGAGTTGAATAACTCTCAACAAATTCCAACAGCCGTAACAACGGATGGCCGGCCGCTTACCAGATACGCGGCGAATTCGCGTATTAACGGCGCGGCGAAGAGAGTTTGGAGACCAAGGTTGGA
This sequence comes from Drosophila suzukii, assembly GCF_043229965.1. Taxonomy (NCBI): domain Eukaryota; kingdom Metazoa; phylum Arthropoda; class Insecta; order Diptera; family Drosophilidae; genus Drosophila; species Drosophila suzukii. The sequence goes on along the minus strand of NW_027255896.1, from coordinate 23,367,741 downwards.
GAATAAGAGAGTGGAGACTTTGCGGGCAGAGCGAGAGTGCCGTATACAAAAGGAAATAATGGAACTCCACCGAACCTCGGGCTCTGCCGTGGACTTTGGGCCAGGAGAGCATCATCTCGGCAGCGGAGCGGCACACAGGCGTGCGTGGTAACCAGCGGGACGGCAGCAATAGGCAGAACTCCAGTTTGAAGCTTTGCGTAAAGGACGATTGGGTCGAGCAGGAACCTCGGACTTTGGACCCGGAGTATAGAAATTCAGCGGGCCGTGCAAAAAAGGGTAATAACGGTTACAAGAGACCCTATATAAAGTCGATCACGAGGAGTCGAATCGTCAAGATATCAAACAGTCCAGATATCAAACTGATCAAGTCAGTCAACCTAGTAAGCTACAAGTGAGCTACAACGAGTTGTCGGATGCAGAGCTGAGGGAGCCTACAAGGAGCAAGATCGCTACGACGAGACATTCGGGATTGGAACAACAGGAATCTCTGAATTGAGACACAGGTAGCTCAGGTCTAGAAGGTATCACACGGCTAGGTTAAGGCGATCCTCTCACAACTAAATCTTCGCATTATGCCTGGAGAGACGGTCAGAGTCAGAGCAGGGAAGGCCTGCGACAAGAAATCGCGAGCCCAGGGAGAAGCCTGTCTAAGCCCAGGCGCAGAACATCGTCAGCAGCATGCCAGCCACCACAACACGACAGTTACGCAAGACAGATCGAGCCACGCGGAGACGTCGACTCTGTGCTTTCTCCCTGAACTACTGGGCGGTCACGTTAATATAAATTTGGTGGGAGGAACACACACAATCTACTGAGCTAGCCGCACGAATCTCGTAGCGAGCAGACATACCAAATCAGTTCGTTACATCTGGCGCCCTAAACGTGATTGTGCTAGCAGTGAAAGCAACTTAAAGCAGAATGGGAAAGAAGTGGATTTATTGCCTCAAGACAGAAAACTTTGCTTATGTCGCACAGAGGCTAGACATCGCCTTGAAGGGCAAAGCAGAAGATAAGAGGATGGCATTGTCAGAATATTATTCAGAGATACTTGTCGGTATATGGACCGAGCTGGAGGCAGCATACCCCGAGAAAAACGGCCCAAGTATCACACTGACAAACGCCGAGGGGGAAAACTTAGTGGCTAGCCTATGTTTTGACAACCTGCAAAAGGAGGGTCAAAGAGAGATGCGAGCTAGGAAAGGAAATTAAAACCACCGATCCCTGTGCCCAGCCAGCCAGACTATGCAAAGGTCGCTAAGCAGACATGATTCCACGAGCAATGCCGGATTCACTCAAAGGGCTACGGAAAGTCGTTCAAGGACTATGTGATCGACATGCAGATGCTGATGATTCCACAAAAGAAACACTCAACATAATTAAATAAAACTGCACGTCGAGCCTGCGAATCTCTCTCAGAGCCTACAAAATATCGGACTTGGACACGCTGATGATCCTAGCCGACGAATTCAAGGATCTGGAGAAGGAGCGGAAACCCTTTGCTCAGGAGAATGTTCGGTGTGGGAGAGTAGGCGTCAGGAGCTTCGAATGTGACGATAGGTGGAGGCACGTACAAGGCCACAATCGACACCGGGGCAACCGCAAGCTTCATAAGCGAAGACTTGGCGGACAACCCGGCTGCCCTCGGGAAGATAACGAGGATAAGACGGCAAGTTAGGTTGGCAGACGGAAGATGCGGCGGAATCGATGCACAGCTGGAGGTGGAAATCGCATTCGGGAACAAGCGACTGTCCATGAGCCTGCTGATAATACCAGGGGTAGTGGATTCATTAGTAGTGGGATGGAACTTTCTAACCGATCTAGTCGAAACTCAGATAAAGTGTGCTGGACATGAAATAATAATACCAGCCAGGAATCGATACAATGGATGTCTGAAGGAGAAGCTATCGGTGGCAGTCGTGCAACAGACAAGCGAGGATAACGACACGACAAAATTCCTGTGAGCAGAGCTAGCGAGCTTCAACACCGTGGCGGGAACATCAAACGTGGCGGAGCATCAGATCACGATGAAGGACGAAAAACCAATCAAGTAACCATACTACCCCAAGAATCCGAAAGTTCAAAGGGAGATCAACGCAAAGGTGAACGAGCTTATCCACATGGGATACATAGAGCACTCAAAAAGCCCATCTCCCATCGTGATGGTTAAAAGGAAGACGGGCAAGTGGAGACTGTTCGTCGACTTCAGGCAAATCAACGCCAAGTCTATAAATGATGCCTACCCAACGCCCCGAATAAATTATATTGTAGTATGCAAAAATCCCGACCGTAAACTCGTGTGGACAACCGAAATATGATCGCGCCTTAGAGCCCAAGTTATGGGAAGTGCTAGTGTCTGCACATTCCCAAGGCCTGAGTGCAGGCACATACAATGCATGCATATACAACTTCTCTCGCGCTCTCGCTGCTATCAGCCAAATACATTTGTAAGCATATACATTGAAGGCAGCGTTCCCGCGAATAGCTAGTTGTAAGACACTCTAATTTTGGAAGTCAATGAACAAAGTTCTTGCCTTGGCCGATGGCCCCTCAAACCAATTCAATTATTTACCTGGGCTCGACAGCTAATAATAATAAGATATGATGTCGGTTAATACATGGCCGTGTTGGTCTGCGAAATTTGGATGTGCAACATAAATTGAAGCAAATGGTTATGCTACGCTTGTACAACAAACAAAGCTGAAAAGCGCAAAATGTAAAATGAAAATGTGAAAACATGTGAAAATCTGCTGGTTAGAAGGAAGAGCAAACCATAGAGGGATTACGTACCCGGAGACAAAATAAAGTTAAAGAAGTGGCGAGGAAAGCTAACAAAAAGTATGAAAATAATAAAATAAAATTAAATAAACCGACCTGAAAAAAACACCAAAAAAAGAATATGAAAATAATAATAAAAACAAGGAAGAACGCCTCGACTATCAGATACCCGTTACTCAGCTAAATGGAGATATGCAAGCAGCAAAGCGAGATTAAAATGCGCCACCTACCGGCGGTATACAGATTTAAGCGTTATGGGCGTTAGAACGGGCGTGGCACATTTTTTTTTGGATCAATCGATAGGTATTGACGAGACCAATACATTTCAGTTAAAATTTGTATTCTAGCATAAAAACTGTAGGATCCACAGTTTTGGGCGGTTTGTGGGCGTTAGAGTGGGCGTGGCACTCTGCTGAAACAAACTTGCGCTGCGTAAGAAGCTCAGGAATCTGCACGCCAAATCTCAATAGCCTAGCTCCCATAGTTTCCGAGATCTCAGCGTTCATCCGGACGAAAAGACAGGCGGACATACGGACAGACGGACATGGCTAGATCGACTTGGCTAGTGATCCTGATCAAGAATATATATACTTTGTGGGGTCGGAAAAGCTTCCTTCTGCCTGTTACATACTTTTCGACGAATCTAGTATACCCTTTTACTCTACGAGTAAAGGGGTATAATAATGAAAAATAAAATAAAATAGAACTGAATAAATACAGTTACTGCCTGTGCGAGGACCAGCACCGGCGCCGCCTGAGCCCATATGCCAAGGACAGCTGCAGCAGAATTAAAGTGTGGGAGGCATGACAAATCCTCCTATATAGAATTTTGGAAAATATTCCCAAAATGGGCCTTGTAGACACATAAGTTGTCGATTAGACGGCGAACGTCGTTAATAAGAAAAATCTTAAAATATTGATTTGCAATTACCAGTTTAAGCTCACTCGGCATCTCTTCTTCTACCGAGTGTGGACTGTCGCGATCGCTTGGAGAAGGCTTGGGCCACCATTCTTCCGACTGCCGCAGGGATGATGGCCCGCTTATCCACCGTGCCCCTTTGCTTAGGTCCACATGGCGTTGCGGCCTCGTCGCGTCATCTGCGACGTTTTCGGCAGACGGTATCCACCTCCATTGAAACACCTCCGTTGACTCTAAGATCCCCGCCACTCGGTTTCCAACGAACTGCTTATACCGCCAGTGGTTTTTTTTTTTGTGTTAGTGGTGGTTTAAAGCATTGAAAGCCAACTCGGAGCTGAGCTAGCTTGCCGAAGTCTGGGACTCTAACCCAGTAAAAACTGCACCCCCTCCGCGCTTCCCCGGCGGTACTGCCGATAGGTTTTACTTCGCCGGGGGGAGGAATGCCCTTAGGGCTTTCTAGGGTTCTATCCTATTGGAATTTCGCAGTCTTTCTGCGATGCGCAGTTTTTTGAGTACTATTGTGGCCATGTTGCATACCGCAGACCAATTTACTTCTGGTTCAAGCATAATTTCCACCAGGCTACAAGCGGCTGGCGACCTCCCAACCCTTATGCTCAGATCTCTTCGTTCATTTTCGAATCTCGGACAGACAAAAAACACGTGTTCTGCGTCTTCATTATCCGACTCGCAGAGTGGGCAGTGCGGATAACGTTCATGCTTAAACCTATTCAGGTAGTATTTAAAGCATCCATGTCCCGTCAACAGTTACGTTAAGTAAAAGTCCACATGTCCATGCTTCCGTCCCAGCCATCTCTGCAGTTCTGGGATAAGCTTATAGGTCCATCGACCTTTGCTACTATTTACCCACCTCTCTTGCCACTTAGCAATGGTAAGTTCTCTGCACCGTTTCCGTAAGGATTCTGCAGTTGCGACCCCTGTGCTGCCTGCGCGGATGTTAGCTGATTCCACTGCCAGCAGGTCAATCGGTATGATTCCCGATATTACCAGCGCTGCGTCATGGGATACCGTGCGGAACGCACAGCATACCCACAGGGCACACAATCTCTGCACGGAGTCGCCGTCTTGCATATAACTTCCATTTTTTGTGGCTCGAGCCCATATGGGAGCAGCGTACATCAGCGTCGATGTGACAACACTAACCAGTAATCTACGTCCTGGTTGCCTTGGTCCCCGAGTGCTCGCCATAATTCGCGAAATCGCGGCCGCGGTCCTACTTGCCTTGCCACTAGCGTACGCTAGATGTTCTTTGAAAGAAAGCCGGTGGTCGATCATGACGTCAAAGTATTTTAGGCTTGGACGCGATGTAATTGTGGCTTCTCCAATTTCTTTCTGCCTGCTACTTATCAGGACTGCTTCAGTCTTGTGCGCTGCCAAGGCGGGTCCCTTGGAGGCGAGTTTCTTTGCCGTTACTACTATGGCCACGCCATCCGCGAAACCAATGAGATCCTAAGGATCCCATCGTACATGGCATTCCATAACAAAGGGCCTAGGACTGATCCTTGGGGGACTCCCCCGCTGACCCTGTGGGTCGATTGCCCGGAATCAGATTCGTACAAGAGCAGGCGGCCTTCGAAGTAGCTCGCTATTACTCTCTGTATATACACTGGTACATTTAGGTTGCTCAGTGCATTTAGTGTGTGGTGCCAGCTAGCGGAGTTGAAAGCGGATTTTACATCCAACGTTGCCGCTATGCAGTACTGCTTAGTGCCGTACAACCACCTTTTCCCCTCAACGGCTTTATCTGCGATTTCACACAGTTTACCGACGGCGTCGATGGTGGATAGCCCCTTCCGAAAACCATACTGCATCTCTGAGAGGCCGTTGGCTTCGACAAGGGCACCTTCTAGCCGGGAGTGGATTATTCTTTCGAGAATTTTACCCACCGTGTCCAGCATGCAGAGTGGCCTATACGAAGAAGGCTCCTCCGCGGGTTTTTCCCCCTTTGGTATGAGTACCATCCGCTGTGTTTTCCAGCGGCTAGGGAACACACCTTCTGTTAGGCATGCATTATACATGTCAACGTACTCTTCAGTATTTGCTTTTATGGCAATTTTGAGAACTTTATTCGGGATTCCATCTGGTCCCGGTGCCTTGTCGTCCAGTATTGTCTTCAATACCTGGAGGACTTCTTCGGCACTTGTGAGCTTTATGCTCGCCCTGTTCACGATCAGTGAGATTCGCGCCATACCCTCTTGCTCTGGGAATAGTGTTTCCACTATCCTTTTTAGGCTGACTGGGCATGTCGGTGATGGCCGACTAAATACTTGCAGCCGTTTTGTGACGAGTTTATATGCGAAGCCCCATGGGTTGGAGTCTATTTCTTCGCATATATTGTTAAAGCACCTGCGTTTGCTCTCTTTTAAAGTTTTTCCAAGGCTCGTCTTTTTTCCCTGAAATATATTTGAAGTGCCTCAAATTCGGGCCTTCCTCTTGAGCGTTGGTATGTGCGTCTTGTCCTGTGGCAGTCTTTCCTGGCTTCCGCAATGGATTGGTTCCACCAGTATGCAGGTCTTCTTCTTGATGGGATTTTCCTCCTTCTCTGCATAGATGCATTCTGCTATGTGGTTTGCCCTTTCTTCAGCTGAGCCACTTGTGGAGAGCTCCGTAGCCCAATTACGGCAGGGCGATTTTCCCAGGCGTCTTCTGCAATCTTGTCGAGCGCAGATATTGCCTGGGAAAGGCTAAGGCTTGGCGGCAGGTAACAGCTATAGAAAGCTATACCATTCACATGGGCCCTAGCGAAGCAATTTTTCTTGCTAATCTGTCGCCCTGGATTACCGCAACTCCATATTGCCGATTTTTTGCTATTATTGGTTACCCATTCTCTGGAATTTGTATACCCGTTACTCGTAGAGTAAAAGGGTATACTAGATTCGTCGGAAAGTATGTAACAGGCAGAAGGAAGCGTTTCCGACCCCATAAAGTATATATATTCTTGATCAGGATCACTAGCCGAGTCGATCTAGCCATGTCCGTCTGTCCGTCTGTCCGTCTGTCTGTCCGGATGAACGCTGAGATCTCGGAAACTATGAGCTAGGCTATTGAGATTTGGCGTGCAGATTCCTGAGCTTCTTACGCAGCGCAAGTTTGTTTCGATAGACTGCCACGCCCACTCTAACGCCCACAAACCGCCCAAAACTGTGGCTCCTACAGTTTTGATGCTAGATAGAAAATTTTAACTGAAATGTATTGTTCTCATCAATACCTAAACGGCCACAAACCGCGAAAACCTGTGACGCCCACAATTTGCATGCTAGATAAAAAATTTTAACTGAAATGTATTGGTGTCGTCAATACCTATCGATTGATCCAAAAATAAATTTGCCACGCCCACTCTAACGCCCATAACGCTTAAATCTGTCTACCGCCGGTAGGTGGCGCATTTTAATCTCGCTTTGCTGCTTGCATATCTCCATTTCCCTTTGAGTGACGGGTATCTGATAGTCGAGGTACTCGACTATAGCGTTCTTCCTTGTTATTCCTGTATTGCTCGCCTATAAGTGCCATGTCTACGTTTTTCTCGATGACATTTTGCTCCAGCAACGATTGGGCAACCTCGCAATGGTTTAGGTTAATCTGAAGGAACTCAATTTACCCCTAAGCCCTTGCATAGCCCTCCTGAAGTACGGGCATTTCCCACTCATTGTTGGGTGATCGCAATCTTTATCCTTTTTGCGTTTGCATAGCATGCAGCAGGCCTTTGCTTTGCAGTTTCTGGCTTGGTGCTCCTTTGCGCCACAGTTGTAGCAGCATTGTGAGCAGTCCTCCTGGAACCTGTAATTCCCTGCTACGTGGTTAAATTCCATACACTTAAAACACCTTTTAAGTGTTAGCTTTGGGCGGACTCTACACCAGGTCCATCCCAGCCTAATTTTGCCCTTCTCCAAGAGTCGTCTCCCTATGTCGGGCATAACTCTTAGTGTGGCGGTTTGGGTGCCTCCGTATGCCACACTTAGATCTACCACCGCGGATTCTGGCAGTTCCACATCGAACTGTGATTAAACCGCACATAGGATGTCCATTTAGTCGGTGGTCCTTTACCTCGATCAGCATTGTCTCAGTCAGCGCTCTGACGTCAACATTGTTACCCAGGACAGCATTTATTGTGGTCTAAAGCTCTGCGGTTTAAGAGTCAGAAACCTTGTTTAGAATGACTAGGAGTTCCCCCTTAGCTGTGCGCCTAACGGCCTGTACTGCTTGTCCTAGCTTCTTAAGCTGCGGTTCAGCCTTAACCTTTTTAAGGATGTCGGCATAGGACCCTCAAGCGGAGGTTGCGACGACAATCGCGTCGTTCCGTGGCGGTCGCACCTTGGGCTTCGTAACCTTCTGCTTCACTTGTATCCACTCCTCTGGCTTCTTCCCAGGTTTGTGGGGCTTGCTGGAGCTCACTGTCCCAGCATGTTTCCCTTTATTTACACCTTGACTGGCATCACTTGCCGGTGCCTTATGCATCGCCCTTTTCGCTGGTACCGCTAACGTCATCCCAATTTCTTGCCCCCTGGGTCGCTTGCTGGTGCCGCTCGCGAACACTTCTGCTCAGGTTTTTTTAGCTAACTCCTTAACTTTTTCCTGACTTCCCTCTGGAGATAGTCAATTTCGTCGACTATATCCCTCATGGGGTTTGTAATGGAACGCTTTCCTTCCATTAGCTTCTTCAGCTCTCTGGCCTTCGATCTCAGGCCAGTCAGCTGTTTCAGCACATCCCCCTGCTCTTCATCAGCAGCTTTTGGGCTGCTTTTTTCTCCTGCTGGGGGGGGCGCCGCCAGGCCTTTGTATACCGGCGTGCCTCCACTATTGGTTGGCCCAACCCCTAGGCTAGCGCCAGGGTGTTATGCCCCCAATCCCCTGCCCGCCATTTCCCCGCCTAGGGAGTTCAGTGGTACTGCAGGAAGTTTGGAACTTTACCCGCAGTATCCTGCTGCTCCTCGATCGGAATTTACTATTTTTATAAATTGTTTAACAAAAAGGGATTAATCTTAGTAATAAGGTTTATGGTTTTTATTTTCTAATTTTTAAAAGAGCCGCCCAAGATTTCCCTATGTGTTACGGCACGCACTTATGTGCTTGGCCTGCACCCTGTCCGAAGCTTACTGTTATAGCACCCGCAGCCCCTTTCGCACACTACGATCAGCTGGTCGCGCAAGCGCTTTCCACCACTGATTTAGTGTTTGCGAAAATAGAAACCGCGAGTGAAAAAATTTGGCAACTGCTAAACAAACAACGAGTGGAAAGTAAAAGAGGCGGAGATGCCTCCCCTCCCTCACCAACGACCGGCCCCTGCCTGACCACCATACCTGTTGGATAGATTCCCAAGCTAGCTGTCGTCTACGGTCTCCCGTCCACCAGCTGATGTCCAGGTGCGTGTCCTAAGTGCTCCACGCCGGATGGCCGGCTGCACTTCTGGCTTTTTGCTGAAAACTTTAAAGAATAAACGGAGCGATTTTAGAACGTGTCCGCACTCTCTGCTTTCACAACTTTGTGTCCAGTGGGTGCTGCTTATCCAGTGCAGCACGGTCCTAGAGTCAGTCCATAGCACGCATCTGCTGATCGATACGTGGTGCTCTTGTCTTACGGTGTCCATCAGCCTGGTTCCTAACACAGCTGCTTGGAGCTCCAGGCGTGGGATCTTCATAGTCTTCATCGAGACACATTTCGTCTGTGAACACACGCAATAGAACAGCACATCACTGTTGTCATAAGTCGCCCTCTAGAATGCAACTGCTGCGAACGCCGATTGGCTGAAGTCCACAAACACATGTACACAAACACATGTACGTGGACAACGGAAATCTCTCACGTAATTCATTTTCAGCCTTCAGTTCTTAAACGCTTTGGCTAAATCATCCGGCAGCGACTCGTCCCACTGAACTCCTCTCTGCCAAATCTCACGCATCATCAATTTGAAGGTTACCATAAAGCAGCTCAAGAATCCTATAGGGTCGAATGTCGACATGACTAGACTTAGGAATTCTCTGTTGGTGGGTGCACGTTCTTCAGTCATCACGCTACCGGGAACCTTATGGTACTTTACACTGAATTAAAAGTCATCGCTCGCTGGGTTTTTATTGGATCCTACGCCCAAAAAAAAATCTTTGAGTGTCAATTTGATAAGTGTGGGTGAAAATGACACTACACCTAGGATCAAATTATTGGGATCAATTTGATCCTAAGCGAGTGTCAAAAGTATACTACATTGTATGAAGAATGTTTTTTGATCCTAATTAGTGTCATTTTGACCAAATCCAGGGTCTCGTCGATACCAATAATTGTATTTCTATTTTCGAAATTCGAACTGCGCCTATCGTGCACCCAAAAAGAAATCGTCATCAATAGCAAGCGTAGTTATCGATAAATCATTGTGAGCTCGACATTGCGAAAAAGACGTCAAATATTTCAGTGCAAGGTGCTAGTGTTTATTAAATCAGGTAAGTACATTCCCAATAATATAATATGTAATATGTATGTAATGTATGGAATGTGTATCTATTCGTTATTCTTCGAATTCATAGATACACGCTGCACATGTATATGTATGTAAGCACTGACAGTGACATCGCTTGCAATTTTTGAATGCAATATTTTTTTGTCATTTAAGTTCACTATGGAGGACAACGATTCTATGCAGATGACCTGGTCGACAGCAACAAATTTATAAGATTAACAAGGAAGAACGCTATAGTCGAGTACCTCGACTATCAGATACCCGTTACTCAAAGGGAAATGGAGATATGCAAGCAGCAAAGCGAGATTAAAATGCGCCACCTACCGGCGGTAGACAGATTTAAGCGTTATGGGCGTTAGAGTGGGCGTGGCAAATTTATTTTTGGATCAATCGATAGGTATTGACGACACCAATACATTTCAGTTCAAATTTTTCATCTAGCATCCAAATTGTGGGCGTCACAGGTTTTCGCGGTTTGTGGGCGTTTAAGTGGGCGTAGCAAACTTTTTTTTAGGTCAACCGATAGGTATTGATGAGAACAATACATTTCAGTTAAAATTTTCTATCTAGCATCAAAACTGTAGGAGTTTTAGTTTTGGGCGGTTTGTGGGCGTTAGAGTGGGCGTGGCAGTCTACTGAAACAAACTTGCGCTGCGTAAGAAGCTCAGGAATCTGTACGCCAAATCTCAATAGCCTAACTCTCATAGTTTCCGAGATCTCAGCGTTCATCCGGACAGACGGACAGACGGACAGACGGACAGACGGTCAGACGGACAGACGGACAGACGGACAGACGGACATGGCTAGATCGACTCGGCTAGTGATCCTGATCAAGAATATATATACTTTGTGGGGTCGGAAACGCTTCCTTCTGCCTGTTACATACTTTCCGACGAATCTAGTATACCCTTTTACTCTACGAGTAACGGGTACAAAAATACACATATAACTTTAACTAAAAAACCAAATTTTTATTAAAAAAATGAGAAAGAAATTATTGGTCTTTTGTTGGGTGTGAAATTAACAATTAATTCGTGTCATATAGATACTAAAATCGTATCAAGTTGACCCTAAAAATGGCCTTTTTACACCTCGAATGAGTATTAAATTACTGTGAAATAGTATCAATTTGACCATTTGTCCTTTTGACACCAAAAAGTGTTAAATTGATATTTTCGAAAATATCAAAATGACACCAAAATAGTGTCAATTAGATGTTCTTCGTATCAGAGATTTTTTGACACTCAATAGTATCACATTCACACCTAAATAATGGCATGTTGATGACGATTTTTTTTGGATGTAGTGGGTTTAAAGCCTTGACCACACTTTCTGAACTTGAAGAGAAACGGCACAAATCGAATACAGCTTCAGCATGCATTTTCCTTACTTGTGCTGATAAGGCGATAGCTTCTTTCTCGTCCGAGAGGCTATCCACGTAGTCATCTACATAGTGATACTCATTGATGCCCTGCACCACGCGAGGATATGCTTGGGCGTATCTTGAAGCATTTATGGTCTTCACGTGATGCGCTGAGCACGGCTGGTAGAGACTTGAACTGTTGTGGGCCTTTGATTAGAACTGAATTCAGAGATGTATTGCCCACCTTTGCAACGGTACCGAAGACTAGACCGATCTTTCCGGTCTTATTTGAGTTCTCGACCCCGAAGTGCGGCAGGTACCAGATCTTGTGCCAGTTATCGTCTGCTCTAGGCGTCGTGCATAACCCTTGTTGACGTAGTCCTCCGTGATCGAGTTGTAAGCCCGCGTAAAGATGTCATCCCGTCTTATCTTCAGTTCAATGTCGACAAGTCTCTTGAGTGCCATGTTATAACTGTCTGGCAGGCTCACGATATTATCTTTCCACAGCAATCCAGTTTGCTAGCGTTGGCCCACTCGCCTAGTAGTCTCGCTCAGCATTCTCAAAGCCCGTGCATCGCCACTAGCTACCACTGGTGGCGCCGGCTTCACTTCAAAATTCTCCATTTGGAAATAGTCGCTGACCATTTTCTCGAGATGATCATACTGTGAGACGGCTAGGAGGCATGATCTATGGATTTGTGAACTCATTTGACTTCTCACAGGCCCAAAAACCACCCTTCCAAGTTTGGTGGCTGCTGCATAAGGTCCTCCTGCTCCGAAGCTCCTATTTTGCATAGGAATTCCTAAGTGCGCATGGTCTAGTCCAATTAAAATCCTCGGGATCGCACTACGATGCGGCTTCATCGGAAGGCGTGCAGAAGCACGCTTTGACACCTTCTCGACGCAGACTTTGCATCGAAAGATTAAGGTTAGAGGCCGCATACACATTTTTCAAGCCTTGGCGTTTCGGTCTGTTCACTTCACTAACCTAGAGGCTGACCATCTTTGTGTTCTCTTTCGCTGACTTGCCACCGAACCATTGAATGTTAAGCTGCCGACTCTCGACTTTTAGGTTTAGGCTCCGAGTGAGCTCTTCGTCGATCATGGTCACGGACGAACCTTTGTCGAACAGCGCGTAAGTATTTAGCTGCATATTCTCCCCGTACAGCGTCACGGGCAAAATACGGAATACTTAGGTTCCGATGTGGCATATCATTCCCGTCACTTGGCTGACGTCCTTCGTCCCGCTTGCGCCACGCCTCCTGCGTCTGTGCAGATGCCGTAAGCGGACTTCTCGGGGCCAGATCATCTGGCTGATGTACTTGTGTGTCCACTTTCCTCCGGTCTGTGCTCGCATGTACCATGCGATCGCGATCGCTCCATTCATTTGGGAGTTGCCACCCCGTAATGCAGGAGGTAGTGATGCGTCATTTGTAGACGTTACACTTCCCGTTTCTCTTGCAGAACCTGGACGTGTGACCTTTCTTCAGGCACGAGAAACAAATCCGATGCTCCCTAGCTGGGCGATCAGCTTTTCCATTAAGGTAGGATTTCCTAGGTGCTGCTCCCCGTTCGGGCTTGACTGTGGAAACGCTGCCTGATTGCTGACCCGTGTGGCAAACGGCACGATCTTTATTATGTTGTGCTCTTGGATCGGCTGCACATCTCGCACGCGTTCCAGTTGGCTACGTATCAGTTGCTCCGGGACGTCCATATCGGAAACGTAGCTGGTCCATTACAGTCTGAACGTTAGTCGCGCTTCACCCTTCAGGGATTCATTCGCCGCCGTCGTCTCCGTGAACGCGCTTTGGAATATTGGCCATTCATTCATCTGCATGAAGAAGATGCACTAATTAAGGAATATTTATACCCGTTACTCGTAGAGTAAAAGGGTATACTAGATTCGTCGGAAATAATGTAACAGGCAGAAGGAAGCGTTTCCGACCCCATAAAGTATATATATTCTTGATAAGGATCACTAGCCGAGTCGATCTAGCCATGTCCGTCTGTCCGTCTGTCTGTCTGTCCGGATGAACGCTGAGATCTCGGAAACTATAGGAGGTAGGATATTGAGTGCAGATTCCTGAGCTTCTTACGCATCGCAAGTTTGTTTCAGTACAGTGCCACGCCCACTCTAACACCCACAGACCGCCCAAAACTGTGGCTCCTACAGTTTTGATGCTAGATAGAAAATTTTAACTGAAATGTATTGTTCTCATCAATATCTATCGATTGACCCAAAAAAAAGTTTGCCACGCCCACTTTAACGCCCACAAACCGCGAAAACCTGTGACGCCCACAATTTTCATGCTAGATAAAATTTAACTGAAATGTATTGGTCTCGTCAATACCTATCGATTGGTCCAAAAAAAATTTGGCACGCCCACTCTAACGCCCATAACGCTTAAATCTGTATACCGACGGTAGGTGGCGCATTTTAATCTCGCATATCTCTATTTAGCTGAGTAACGGGTATCTGATAGTCGAGGTACTCGACTATAGCGTTCTTCCTTGTTTTAACTAGTTTTGAGTTTCGAATTAAACTTTATCAAAATCGGAAGACTACATCATATAGCTGCCATAGGAACGATCGGAAAATTGGTGGGAAAATAAAATGAAACAAATTATAGCTTCGGTGTTTTTTGATATATTATCTTATACTACTGGAAATAACATTTTGTTTATTTTTAAGAATTTCGAATTATATTTAATACAAATCGGACGATTCTGACATATAGCTGTCAAAGAAACGGTCAGAGAAATAATGAAAAAAATTATTATACCCTTGCATTTATTTTTATATTCTTTTTTGTAATTGATTTTTTTTAAGCCATGTCCGTCTGTCTTAAAGCTATCGGGATGAAACTTTCCCAAAGTCCCAAAACCACTGAGTCCGCCAACCGATTTGCTGAGCTTTCGGACATGGACACAACCGAAGGATATCTACAAGCTTATCAAACAGTCAGCCAGTTGGTTAACAACCCTGATCAGGCCAGCACCAGCACAGGCTTAAGCCACAGCAGCTCCGGTAACAACAACAACGTCGAACGCAGCAGAAGTCAATCCAACAACAATAGTATCGAAAATGCTCCTAACAGACACCCACCCAATCACAAGCCACCGCCGATTGTAATCAACAACTGCGAGAATCTGAACGGGCTTATTCGATCCATAGATAAAATCGTACACCCGTCTAAATACTCCGTAAAATGTCATTCCAACAATTCTGTTTCGATCCTTTCTGTAGATTCAGACGCGTATAGAGCAATCAGTAAATATTTGATTGCAAAAAAGGTCCCGTTCCACTCCTGGCAGCTTAAAGAGGACAGATCTTATCGCGTGGTTATTCGAGGTGTTCATCACTCCACTCCGGACGAACACATCAAAGAAAGCCTTACCTTGCTAGGCCATAATGTTCGCTTTATCAATAGACCAAAAAGCCGTTTCGACAAATCAAAGTTCGTCAACCTAGTGTTTGTTGAACTAGAGCCATCTCCAACCAACAAGGAAATCCACGAAGTTAAGACCCTATGTCGCCAGCGTGTTCAAGTGGAATTACCGTACAAAAAGGATGATTTTCTTAGTTCTCTAATATTTTGTGTTTATAATTTGTAACACAGTCGACGTTTTGACTCCGAAGAGATTAGTCGTACTTTTGTCATCGCAGAGCAAGTGATCGCAATACCCAAGTTCTTTTTCAAAAAACATAATCAAAACAAAATCCTAAAAAAAAAACCAAAAACAATTTCTGCACAGAAACCGTTACATCAACATCAGACCACGGAGGGCCGCAGCCAGCCCGAAGCAGCTGCAATGAATCGACCGCCGGACTTAAGCTACCGCACACAGTGCAACGAGATACCTTTTTATGAACCGAAATTTATTGTTATAACTAGATCCGATGAAAACAGTTTCGAAAAAGTGTCACCGTTTCTAATCAAGAAAGTGATAGATTTCACATGTGGAAGCGAAGTAATATCTGGCCAAAAAACTCGAGCTGGAACACTATTAATTAAAACGAAGAGGCTTTACCAAGCAGAGATTATTAAATCTAAAAGCATTTCATAATTTTCCGGTAACAGTATCAAGGAGTAGTTTATTCAAACGACTTGCGAGGCATTCAGGAAGACGAATTTCTACGCGAGCTTTCAACCCAAAACGTAACAAAAGTAGAAAAAACCCTGAAGTTTATTGATAACAAACCCACTGAAACCGGCCTTTTTAAATTCACCTTCGCAACAACAAGCCTACCACCTACTTTGAAAATTGGCTACGAGAGTGTTAAGGTGCGACCATACATCCCCTTGCCCCTTAAATGCCGCAACTGTCACAGACTGGGACACATAACAAAAGCATGCAAAAGCCCAAAACTATGCTCCAATTGCTCGTCTGTTGATCATACTACCGACAAATAGGAATGCTCCAACAACAAATTCTGCATCAATTATAGAAATGACGTAAACGACGAACACAACCACAGCCCAATAGACAAATCATGTCCAGCCTTTATTAAACAAAAAGAAATTACAGCAATTAAAGTCACCGAGAAAGTTGATTTCAAGGAAGCCATAAAAATATACAATTCCAGGCATATACACAAACCCACATCATACGCAAAGATGGCTGCTAATCAAAAAACAACCAGTACTCAAGAGCAAAACAATGAAAACTTCGCAAACCATAAAACCCAACACCAACAACGACCTATTCGAAACTACGATGACATCTTAAACGACGAAATGGAACCCTCTACATCCAGGACAGCGACACACCGCCGGCCCGTAACCGAATGTGAAAGTGGCGACGAAGACATGGAGGTCGACCGAATTGATGCCTACATCCAAAAGATCACCAAAAAAGACGTTCCACAATCCACAAAGAAAAAACCGTAAAACCCAAGAATCTAAAAGACCAGTAGTTCTTTAGTTAAAAGATTTACTCTACACCCTAGATATGACCCTGCTTATAATTCAATGGAACTGCAACGGCTACATGAACAACTATATACATTTACAACTTATTCTAAAATCCTATATGCCTAAAGTAATCTGCCTTCAAGAAACCCACATCCACTCCCTTCATAACATCCCTATACCCCCAAACTTTACAATTATAGAAAAGAACACAGCCAACAAATCACATGGTGGAGTAGCAATGGTTGTCCACAACTCTATCCAATACGACCGTCTGACAATGAACCACGATTTCGATGCAGTAGGCATAGTCCTACATTCCAAAATGAAAATTCGTCTAATAACAACCTATATCCAACCAGATAAAAGTTTTCAGCTTGATAACTTGCTTAACATGTTTTGAAACCCTTACGAGAACACGATAATAACGGGGGACTTCAACAGCTGGCACCAAAGCTGGGGATCGCCTAACAATAATAGAAAGGGATGTACGATTTTTAAATACATTTCACAATCTAACCTAATTACCCTAAACGATGGCTCCCCAACCCATTTCTCAACTCATTATACATTGACACACGTGGACCTAACAATAGTTACCCCGAACCTCGCCACTCAGACCAAATGGAAAACCGATCATGAACTCTTCGGTAGTGATCATTTTCCCATCCATATTAACCTTTTTGATAATGAAAGTTCCAGTAAAAGCTACAAGATCCCCAGATACAAGCTTGAAACCGCAAACTGGCCCCTCTTCACATCACTCACAGAAATTTTCACAACAAAAGGCCACCAAGCAGCCAAATAAATCAAGAAGCCGTCAACATTATAAAAATAACCCATCAAAGCGCAAGCACAGCAATTCCGCAATCAAACCCAGCATTTAATAAAAAGAAAACCGTCCCTTGGTGGAACACATCCCTCGAACAACTTTGAACCAATAAAAACCAATCATGGTACTTGCTAAGAAGAAATATATCTCTCGAGAACATCATACAGTTCAAGAAAAACAAGGCTTTGTTTAGAAGAGAACTGAAACAAGCAAAACGCAGCTCTCTGCAAAAGTTTACTGCAGAAATCAACCCCAATTCAAGTCCCTCAAAAATCTGGGCAAACATCAATACATTCTGCGGAAGAAAAACCAGAAATGATATACACTGCTTAACATCTCCCTCAGACCCATCCATAAACATTATAAATTCAGAGTCCATAGCCCAAGTCCTCGTCACTCACTGGTCAGAATCGTCTTCGGACTCTAAATTTTCCGAATCATTCCAAACTAATAAGAACAGAGTCTACTCAATGAATTTATCCCACAGCCCATCACCGGAAGCAATTTCAATAGAATCAAAAATCACATTGATTGAGTTAAAAGCAGCTCTAAACAGCCTCAATGGAAAGACACCCGGTCTTGATCGCATATCATACCCAATGATTAAAAACTTCAGTCAGCCATTAACAAGCCGGTTAATAAATTTATACAACAAAATCCTAGACAGCCACATCCCTCAGCAATTTAAAAACAGTATTATAACACCGATCTATAAACCCAATACTCCTAAAACATCTGTAACCTCGTATCGGCCCATATCGCTCAACCCTTGTCTTTGAAGGTGCTAGACAAAATCATAGCAAACCGACTCTGGTGGCTTCCAATAAACTGCAAACTCCTCGATAGTCGACAGCTCGGTTTTCGAAAAGGCATGTCCGTATCTGAATGCCTAACTCTGTTAGACTACCAGACTACCGCAGCCCTATCAACCAGAAGCCACATATCAATTATTAGTCTCGACTTCGAAAAAGCTTACGACAAAAAAGGAATAGGACCAAAATTGTTGAATTACGTAAAGAACTTCCTAACCAATCGCAAGATTAAAGTCAAAGTGAGCAACACTTTTTCTGAAGACTCTGAATTCTCTTTTTAATATCGTACAACAAACTATGCCGCACCATTGAAGTCCATAGGGGATTCAAATTCTTTTCCTATGCAGACGACTTCACTATACTAAAGAAAATTCATAAAAATGTAAACACAATGTCTATAAACAGCCTATTCACAGACATATTAAGCTGGTGTGACTACTCAGGAGCGAAACTCTTCGTGCAAAAATGCAAACATCTGCATATCTGCCGAAAACATAGGTGTAATTTTACAATCACATCACAAGCATACTCTCTTAACCAAGCCAATTCCCTTAAAATCCTTGGCCTTACCATATCAAGTAGGTACAGGTGGAAAGATCACAAAGACACCCTGGCAGTAGAGCTATCAAAAAGACTCAACATAATTAAATGGTTAGGCAATCGTAGATACAATTGCGATACCAGATCTCTAATAAATACAATAAATGCTCTTGTAATGTCCAAGATTGACTACTGTCTCCCATTTTATGGTAATTGCCCCATCTCCTGTCTAAGAAAACTCAAAACCATTTACCATGTAGCTTTAAGACTTGCTTTTGGAGCACCACGTACAGCCCCTATCAATAACCTTTTATTTGAAGCCGAGATTACGCCTATCGAGATTAGACTTGAGCTTCCCACTGCAAGGATTTGTAAGGTTTTCCCATTCGCCAAGAAATACGACAGTTCTTATAGCATCACTACGGACACACGCATCATTAAACCAGCTCTCCTACCAGCATATAGCTCTATCTGCACGGCAGAAGTGGCAGCTATTTATGCAGCGTGCAAATACGCTGTATCACAAAAGAAGAGATTCGTCATTTGCTCGGACTCACTATCGTCACTGCAATCAATAGCCAACATAAGCAATCATTCCTTCTATACCGCTCAAATTAGAGATATCCTCATTAGCAATCAATCGTACATAAAGTTATTGTGGATCCCAGGACACACAAACATAACTGGAAACGACACAGCTGACGCAGCTGCGAAGGAAGCTCACTTATTTCCACACTTCTACGAAAGCAATTACAACTACAAGGACACACAACTATTTATCAAACAAAAATTCAAAAAACAATTTGCATCCCTATGGGAAAATACATCAGCCCACTATAAACTTATCAACCCCAACAAACTATCCTTAAAAAATTACAACATAAAAGATAACAACTTTAACCGCCAAGACTTGGTTAAGTTTTCAAGACTAAGGCTGGGACATAATAAACAAACAAGAGCACCGCAATGTGAGCGCTGCACAACAACGATCACAATCAAACACATTCTCCTAGAATGTCCTCTCTTTTTATCGGAAAGAAACAAGTTCCTACCCTCAAACCCGTCTGAAGTCCTTACTTCCAACACCCTAAATATCATAGCTTCCATGAATTTAATAAAGGCAATTAAATTATACCATGTAATTTAAAACCTAGACATAGTCTAAATGTAAAAATGTAAATTGTAATATAACAAACGTAGCTCAAGGCCACAGTAGCTATAGCTGCAATAAAAAGCATAGGTTATAAGTAATTTCTCAATTGCCTTTTACCCTGAGAATAAATAAAAAAAAAAATAAAAAAATTTGTAACAAACTGTTTTTCGAGATTTGCTCGCTACGAAATTCGTGCGGCTAGCTCAAGGTCTGTGCGTTTGCCACACCAAAGTTTTATTAACGTGAAAGCTCGGTTAACAGTTACAATAATTTAGAATACAGGGTATGAAGCGTTTATTCACGGCTCTTGACAGAAGTAGTAGGGGGGGGGGATTAGCATATTAATTACCCCCCGCCCCCCTCCACACACATTAACATATGCGGGTTCTAGGACAATTGGCATAATCCAATAAATTTACTTATTTTAATGGGCTTTGAAGTCATAACAAGGAAAAACGCTATATTCGAGTACCTCGACTGTCAGATACCCGTTACTCAGCTAAAGGGCCAAAGGGAAATGGAGATATGCAAGCAGCAAAGCGAGATTAAAATGCGCCACCTACCGACAATAGACAGATTTAAGCGTTATGGGAGTGAGAGTGGGCGTGGCCAATTTTTTTTGGATCAATCGATAGGTATTGACGAGACCAATACATTTCAGCTAACATTTTATATCTTGAATGAAAATTGTAGGCGTCACAGGTTTGGGCGGTTTGTGAACGTTAGAGTAGGCGTGGCATATTTGCGTAACAGACTTGCGCTGCTTACAAGGCTACGAAATTTAAATCTGAGATCCCATTTCTCTATCTTTGATAGTTTCCGAGATATTCGCGTTCATAC
The DNA here is from genome assembly GCF_043229965.1 of Drosophila suzukii. NCBI lineage: Eukaryota > Metazoa > Arthropoda > Insecta > Diptera > Drosophilidae > Drosophila > Drosophila suzukii. The sequence goes on along the minus strand of NW_027255896.1, from coordinate 23,347,131 downwards.
TGACGATTTTTTTAAGTTTGTGGGCGGTTTGTGGGTGTTAAAGCGGGCGTGGCAAACTTGTTTTGGGTCAATCGGTAGGCATTGATGAGAACAATACATTTCAGTTAATATTTTTATTCTAGCATCAAAACTGTAGGAGCCACCGTTTTGGGCGGTTTGTGGGCGTTAGAGTGGGCGTGGCACTCTGCTGAAACTTGCGCTGCGTAAGAAGCTCAGGAATCTGCACGCCAAATCTCATTAGCCAAGCTCTTAAAGTTTCCGAGATCTCACCAGTCATCCGGACAGACAGACGGACATGGCTAGATCGACTCGGCTAGTGATCCTGATCATGAATATATATACTTTATTCTGCCTGTTACATACTTTCCGACGAATCTAGTATACCCTTTTACTCTACGAGTAACGGGTATAAAAATGTCACGATCATGTCCATAAGGAGTATACTTAATTGCCCCCATCGCCCCCACATCCCCAAGTGACAGTATTGATCATGTATCCTTCCCCTCATTATGTGCAAATAACAATCACGTGAGAAAGGTGCACGTGAGAAAGGTCGCACACCCATAGTATCCAAAGGTTGTTATCTCACAGGAGATTGCCTCCATCGCCCCCACATCCCCATGTGACAGTATTGATCATGTATCCTTCCCCTCGTTATGTGCAATTAATAGTCAGGTGAGTCAGTCTCGATCATGCTTTCGTGGAGTGCAGACGCGTTTTTGCATTGCTGCGAAATTCTTTGTGAAGATTCTTTGTGAAGACCACCTTCGTGGCACATCAATTTGTTTTTGTAAATCCGGCAGCTAAAGCTGCAGTGGCAGTGCTCAGACTCTCCGTTAGCTCTGGTGAATCGCGAAAACAAGTGAAACAGAGACCTAAAGGCAACAGTTGCAATTTGTTGATCTGGCAAATCACCGCTACTTCGAATTCAAATTCGAATTCAAATTTAATCATAAACTCAAAAATAAAATAAAAATTTAAAAAAATGCAGGCATCCGTTCCCCGTACTGAGCCCGGTGCCTCCCGGCTGCAAGGTGCACACCTTACCCACTAAGCTACGACTGCTTTCGTGGAACCTACTCTAAGTGGGTTTGTCTACTGGAAATCGGCAAAGCAGTACAAAGCAGTGAACAGCCTCCAATATGCCTACAATGTCGGACTCAAAATCCGAATTCGACATCCATTCAAAGGTGGTTAAGGCGCAACAGACTATGACTAATGCTCTTAATTCCTCGTTACAAAAATGTAGCAGCATTTGTAAAGCCAGTTCCATCAACGCCCAGCCTTTACCATTTCATGACATTGAACCCGAGCTAAAAGCCATAGCCGGCGACGATGAAGATTGGTGGACCCCAAGGAACAACAAACGCCGTCCAGAATCCAGGTCTCCCAATTCTGCTAATAAAGTGCAGAGAAATTCCACTAGTTCCAAAACAACTGAGTCCGCCAACCGATTTGCTGACCTTTGGGACATGGACACAACCGAAGAATATTTACAATCTTACCAAACAATCAGCCAGTTGGTTAACAACCCTGATTATGCCAGTACCAGCACAGGCTTAAGCCACGGCAGCTCCGGTAACAACAACAACGTCGAACGCAACAGAAGTCAATCCAACAACAACACTATCGACAATGCTACTAGCAAACACCCACCCAATCACAAGCCACCGCCGATTGTAATCAATAACTGCGAGAATCTGAACGGGCTTATTCGATCCATAGATAAAATCGTACACCCGTCTAAATACTCCGTAAAATGTCATTCCAACAATTCTGTTTCGATCCTTTCTGTAGATTCAGACGCGTATAGAGCAATCAGTAAATATTTGATTGCAAAAAAGGTCCCGTTCCACTCCTGACAGCTTAAAGAGGACAGATCTTATCGCGTGGTTATTCGAGGTGTTCATCACTCCACTCCGGACGAACACATCAAAGAAAGCCTTACCTTGCTTGGCCATAATGTTCGCTTTATCAATAGACCAAAAAGCCGTTTCGACAAATCAAAGTTCGTCAACCTAGTGTTTGTTGAACTAGAGCCATCTCCAACCAACAAGGAAATCCACGAAGTTAAGACCCTATGTCGCCAGCGTGTTCAAGTGGAATTACCGTACAAAAAGGATGATGTCGTACAATGCCATCGTTGCCAGGACTTCTACCATACAAAAAACAACTGCTTTCTGGATCATAACTGTGTGAGATGTGGTCAGAAACATTCCATAGAGGTCTGCGAACGTGATATTCATCCTGTTAAATGTGTTAATTGTGGTGAAAATCACACAGCAAACTACAAGGGCTGTGTTGTCTACCAGCAGACAGTAAGACGCCGAAAAAATCTTTCATCCCAGGGTAACGCTCTTTCCCAAAAAACATCTACCAAAAGGACTACTGTTCGATCGGATGTCGTGGGAGCTCTGTCGTACTCAAATGTCACCAATGGTCATTCTTGTCACCAAAACCAACAGGGTGGCCGATCCAAGTTGCAGCAGCCTGCGAACCTGCACCAGAACCAATTCCCTCCACTGGGAACCAGCAATAGGAGACCTAACCAGCAACATAAACCAAATGACCTCCCTCGGTTACGGACACAAACCATACAGACGACAGACCAACAACAATACCCAGAGACCCGCCATCAGCAGCAGCAGTCCTTCCAGCAACAACATCAACGAAATCACGAGCAATTCCAAAACGATCAGCAATAGAAACGACAAGAACAAATGTATCTACGATCTGAAGAACAACTTTCTGACCTTGTTGCTCGGTTTGACAAAATGCTTCAGATGATGATGTCAATGATGTCCCTTATCACCAACCTTTTACCACAAATAGCGCCAGGATCTTCTCAAGCAACCGCTGGTCTCCACTCTGCCTTTACAGCCCGACCATGAGTCAAATTGGACTCAAAATCGGTGTGTGGAACGCCGACGGCTTGACCAACAAGTCACTCGAGATGGAGCTTTTCGTAATACAACGTCATATCGACGTTATGTTGGTCAGCGAAACTCATTTCTGCTCTAGATCATACTACCAGCTAAGGGGATATGACGTACATCTTTCAAACCATCCTGCTGATCGCCATCGCGGAGGATCCGCAATTATCATCAAATCGTGCCTTAAATACTACCAATTTTTATGTATAGAACACCAAACGGCTCAGTGCGTTGCGATCAAAGTCAGGACTGACCAAGGGAAAATCGTCATTGCATCTATATATTGTCCTCCAAATTCGCCTCTTACAGCTAACCACTACGAAGAGCTTCTTAGTGAGCTTGGGCAAAATTTTATAATTGCAGGGGACTGGAATGCGCATCATCGTCTCTGGGGATCACGTAACTCCACAATTCGGGGCAGAACTCTAGCGGATATTGTACTCGCATCTCATATGCAGGTTCTTGCTACCGGAGGGCCTACACATTACCCGTACAGCCAACGCATGCCATCAGCCATAGACTTTGCCATTTACAAAGGAATTCGTTCTGATTTACTAAGCATCTCTGAAATTGTTGAACTAAGTTCGGATCACATCCCACTAATAATACACTACAGAGTTTCCCCTTGTAAGCTTTCCCGCAAGACGTTCGTCCTGCCCCTGAATGCAAAAATTCCACAGTTTCAGGAAGCGATTAACGGCTTAGTGAACCTTAACATGCAGCTGAACACTCCTGATGACATTGACGATGCAACTGAAGTGTTTGTGCGAAATATTCACATCGCTGCCGAATCATCAACCTGCGGCCAAAGACCTAACAGCCCATCTGATCCACCTCATGCCCTTTTAAAACCTGAGGTCCTGGATTTGGTGAGGCTTAAAAGGACGTTGCGCCGCAGATTTATGCGTTCTCGAGACCCTGCTGACAAAAAAGAGTATCGTCGTGCTGAGGACGATCTTAAGAAACTTTTGCTGAGAACGAAGAGTGAATACTTTGCTGATATGCTCCGCAATGCTGATCCCACAAAGCCGTATGGTTTTAATCTCTGGAGGGCAACAAGGAATATTAAGCGACAGCCCCCTCGCCGAATTCCAATAAAGCGTGCCGACAACACGTGGTGCAGATCAGACAGCGAAATTTCGATGGCCTTTGCTGAGGAATTGGAAGGGCGCTTTCAGCCATTCAATCTTGCTAAGCCTGACGACGTGGATAATACCCTAGCATTCCTAAATGCCCCCTCCTCGGCGATTGAACCTATCCCACACGTGAGTCCGGAAGAGGTTTGCCTTCAAATTCGCAAGCTGCAACGCAGTAAGGCTCCCGGTTTCGACGGGATCGACAGCAGAATTGCCAAGGCTTTACCTAGGAAGGGAATACTTTTCCTAGTTCTTCTCTTCAACTCCATGCTACGTATCCACCATTTTCCCACACAGTGGAAGTGTGCCAGGAAAACCGGAAAACCTTGTTGCATCCTACCGACCAATAAGTCTACTGCCCACCTTCTCTAAAATATTCGAAAGAATATTCCTTAGTAGAATGATGGCAGTAAGAAGTGTGCAGGACGCCATTCCAGACCACCAGTTCGGCTTTAGAAGTCACCATGGAACCCCAGAGCAAGCACATCGGGTAACGCAGCACATCCTTGGAGCGTTCGAGAACAAGCAGTACAGCTCAGCAGTCTTTCTCGACGTCAAAGAAGCTTTTGGCCGCGTTTGGCACGATGGCTTGCTGTATAAGTTGAAAACTCTCCTGCCTACTGCCCAATATCTTCTCCTAAAATCGTATCTCTTAGAACGAAATTTTATGGTAGATGTGAGAGGCGAAAGATCGTCCATCACATGCATTCGAGCTGGCGTACCTCAGGGTAGCGTTCTTGGTCCGGTACTATACACTCTGTATACCGCTGACCTGCCATACCCTAGGGAACTGGGTACCCTCTTGGCTACATATGCTGATGACACAGCCTTTATTGCCAACTCCACGTGTCGAATTGAAGCAACCCAAATCACACAAAACTTTTTGGATTTGTATGGCGAATGGACCGAATCTCAACGAGAAGAAGACTAAAGCGAAGGCAGCCCGGTGATCTCTGGACAAGAGGACGTCATGTCTCTCGAGTCCTAAAGCAATGAAATTGTTCAATTATTGTAAATATTGTTAATCTCCTTTTCTGTTATGTTTCCATGTTAATTTTTCCTCTTCGTAGACAACGTATTATAGCCATTAAGTTGGCTGATCAACGTTAAATAAAAAAATTTGTTATACTAAAAAAAAAAAAAAAAAAATATGAATTTTAAATTTTAAAATTAAAAAATAAAATGAATCAAATTATAGCTTCGGTGTTTCTTGACATATTATTATCTTATGCTATTGGGAATGACATTTTTTGTATTTTTAAGAATTTCGAAATAAATTTTATAAAAATCGGACAGCTTAGAGCTGTCAAAGAAGCGGTCAGAGAAATAATGAAATAATAATTTTTTTAAAAATGTTGCTTTGTTGATCTTGATCGTATTTTCTTTTACTCTGGGTATAGAATATTTTAACTTTTCAGAATTACGAAATTAATTTTACACAAAAATCTGACGACTATAATATTTTGCTGAATGGGGATGTGTTAGGACACGAATAACATGGATACAGGTGTCCAAATTATAAGGTAGGATACCTAGGTGTACCCGTATTTCCTATTTTAGATTACAGAAATAACCATAACAAGGTTGCCACGAAACTAGATAACAGGTAATAATGCAGTTATTACGCAATCCTTAAATTAGGTAATCAACTTGGTTTATCAATTTACCTACGAATTGTCCCTAAAATCAGGCATTGCCCGCAATCGAAAGGGTTATATGAAGGTAAATAGCAGGTATGATTCAAATGTATGTATGATTGACTTGTAATCCTTATCCCCGGATTAGTCTGTGAAAACCAGTTGCTGAGTGACAACGTAAACATTGTTGTGTGTATGGTTTATACTCAATTAATATAAACATACTGAAAGTATAAGGTGAAAAGTGAATGAATATTCACCAAAAAGTACAAGGTGAAATGTGAATATAAGCCCATCAAAAAGTATAAGGCAAAAACTGATTAAAAATCCACAAAAAGGTATAAGGTGATAAGTGAAAGAACAAAACAAAATAATAAAAAAGTGTAACAAAATAATGAAGTATTATTATACTTTTTTCCTTTGGTAAGTATTTCTATAAAGTAAAACAGGATTCATAAATTCGTAACACATAAGTCTCCTCTGGTGAAATTCAGGTGGAACATCAATAAACATTAATAAATATTTACCAGAATCCCGACCAAAGAGATTTGGAAAATCTCTGACAAATTATAGCCCCTAAACTTTTATACAATTATTTTCTAACAGAAAAATAAAGAGAATGCCGCGCATATCTACTTTATCTCAAGAGCAGCGCCGCCAAGCTGCGCTTAGACGAAGCCGATCCCAATATGCTCAAAATGCGCCACAAATAAGGACCCGTAATGCGCAGCACATTGCCTTGGGCCGTACAAGTAATTTGGAGGTAGCAGAAGAAGCGTCGAGTTCGTCTAATATCAATTTTGCAGTACATGTCGTCAAGGCGTTTCCAAAGGTAGGATACCATTCCTTTGTCTCTCTAATGGCTTCGACTTTCCAGAGATACCTGAATGCCTTAAAAACTTGACATGTCTTGAGGAGCGCCTTATTTCTCCTCGAATTCCCTTCATGCGCATTATATCCCTTGGATATGAAAGGCAATGCGGCAATGCAAAAGGCGCTGTAGTCAATGTTCCAATTTCAGTACCTGATACTGTAAGCGTACTCCCGCGCACCTTTGATTGGACCCATGTAATCCAGGTTCATTTAAAAAGAAAGTTAGAATATTCCCATAATTTCATGACGGAAACTGTTAGACCCGCTCAGGTTATTCAAGCTGTGCTATACTTGGTTAATACTGAGCTCTACAAAAAGCACAACATTTTCTTTGACGGTGATTGGATCAATCAAATGGGAGCCGAAGAAAGATACCTTTCATCGTAGATGAATCCGACCCAGAAGTTGTAGAAGAGCTTCTTCGTCAACATTCTCATTCTCAATCAAATTACGAGCAAGAAGGTGATTTAAATCCCGGAGGTCATGAAACCATATTAGAAAACGATGATATTGGACTTCAGCGTATTGCTATGGCCCCCGGAGAAGGCCGCATTCTAACAAATGTAACCCTTGACGACGACGCAGAAGAACTTTCCTTCCCAACTATTTCTTGCGGCGAAATATTTAAGGGAAATTCGACCTATGAAAAAAAAGCAAGATCGCAAATTTGCTTCTACGACCGTCGTTGCGCAGTAGTGCCCAAAGTCCTTTACAAATTATATGAAATGCAACGAATGCAAAGTTATATTTCCAATTCCCTACGAAAAAAAACGGGTGCAGTAACTGCTGCAAGTGTGAGGGATAATTAATTAGTTTGACAGACTTGTACAACATGACGATGTAGTAGACACTTCTGGGTCACACCGCGGGACAAGAGGATAATGAGCACTTGCCGCTGGCACGGTGACGCTTTGCTGGCAGGACTATCGCGTCGCGGCAATGGTAACGATGGTTACTGCGATGCCGGACCACAGGCGATGCGGAACTGCGCTGAGGTAGAGCTAACGTGGTTAGCTGTTAGTTGAGATAGTGTATTACGCGCCCTATTCCCAGAGGTAGGAGGTAGAACCGCGGAGTTATTAGGTGTGTTGATAACTGATTTATTTCTCATTTGGTACATGTTTATATACTACTCGGAACACGGAAGTTTAGTGTAATGATTAGTGAAGTAAGCTATATTCTAAAGTAAATAGGTAGGTCAGGGAGTTTTGATTATGGTATCAGTTTGTGAAGTTGGCTCGGCTGACACTGTAAAACATGCTGACTGCATTGCCGGGTCAGTGTGCTGTTGAGTTGGTGAGACGGTGAGTTAGTGAGACATACAACATGCTGATCAGCAATTCTCATATGCAGTGGGTGCTACTGAGCGCCTGGTACTGTTCCCAACTTGGCTACTGCTTGATTTGTTGGGTGTGGTTATGTTGAGCACATTTGGGTACAAACATTCTTCCCCCATTGAGGGGTACCCTCAATTAAGTCGTGATAACGGTCAGCCCTTGGCCGAATTGTATAGGAAGCACCTAACAAATCATTGACCGAGATGGATCTTTCCTTCAACTGCGGCGGTTCATGTTTGTGTTTCAGGTCATTCACATCTTCTTCATGTTGCTTAAAACTCCCACTTTTGCGATAAAATTGACATTACCGTGGGGACTGAAATTGTGCCCTCGTAGAATTTGATTATTTGGCACGTCTGTGGTATGTATGTATGCAACAAAACTAAGATATTTCTTGGTCAAGTTTAGAAATGTTGAAGAAAAGTCAGACATCTTGCAGGTTTTAAATTGATGAGAAGTCGGTTCTATATTAATTGGTTTTTCTTTTGCAGTATAAAGTTTAGTCAGCTGCAATGAACTATTATGTATAGAGGTTGATTCTCGATCGGACGAGTCAGTGTCGCTCGTTCTGGATTGGCTACATATATCTTCAGGCTCTTTTATTTTATGATCCATCAATGCTACATTCGTTAAATGAATTATTTTATGATCCATCAATGCTACGTTCGTTAAATTAATCCCTTCTTCATCGATATCAAATTGATTATTATTCATCGGATTTTTATCTTTCGTTGGCTCATAAGCAGCGTTCGGTCCTGCAAGATCACCTCTGTCTTCTACCAGAATAGGGTTGATTTCCGTATCAGATAAGGTTTCTTTATCGAGAAAACCTGTGATTACATAACCAAGCCTTGTGCCTTGGGCCAACGGTCTATTAGGACCTAGTTCAAGAAGTTCACCGGTTATTACACGAGAAAATACTTCAACCCCTAAGATTAGGTCAATGGGTCCTCGTTGCAATCGGTACTGACGGTTGGTCTGTTATGACTGTGGGCATTATAAATACCTCTAACAGTGTTTCAAACCCTGATGTACAGCATGAGAGCTTAGTTTTGATCTGATTGCTGTTGATATTTTTCCTCCGATTCCAGATATTTCAATCGGTGACATTTTCCTAAGAGATAGCAGATCTGCCATCTACCTTGAGATAAGATTCACCTGTGATCCACCATCTATTACAGCGCGACATGTTTGTAATTGAACGTTTGGCCCTTGTAATGATACCTTGGCGGTCGCGAGCAGAGTATATCCTCCTACGTTGTCGTAGCCTGCAATGGTTACTGCGCCGGCCACTGGATTGCTAGTCGGTCCTTCGTGTAACAGTGAACGATGCCGTTGTTGGCAGACTCGACAAGTGGTCGGTGATCTACAGTTTTCAGCCTTATGAGCTGTAGATAAACAATTTGTGCATGCTCCTACTTGAATATTGGCTTGGCGCAGTGCTTTGGGGTCCATTTGCTGGAAACGGCTACATGCTTTAGGATTATGTTGTCCTAGGTGGCAAATCTTACAGCTCTCTTCGTTGTGAACTGACTGATGGCGGAGTGTTGCTGTAGGTTGACCGCTTATCGTCTCCACCATGCAAGCGCGCCGCTCAATAAACATCAGTACACTCCTTAACGTTGGAATTTCCGTTGGTGCATCCGCTGAATTTTCCAGAGCAGCTAGAGACTGTTGGTCTAGTTATACCCGTTACTCGTAGAGTAAAAGGGTATACTAGATTCGTCGGAAAGTATGTAACAGGCAGAAGGAAGCGTTTCCGACCCCACAAAGTATATATATTCTTGATCAGGATCACTAGCCTAGTCGATCTAGCCATGTCCGTCTGTCCGTCTGTCTGTCCGTCCGGATGAACGCTGAGATCTCGGAAACTATGGGAGCTAGGCTATTGAGATTTGGCGTGCAGATTCCTGAGCTTCTTACGCAGCGCAAGTTTGTTTCAGCACAGTGCCACGCCCACTCTAACGCCCACAAACCGCCCAAAACTGTGGCTCCTACAGTTTAGATGCTAGAATAAAAATTTTAACTGAAATGTATTGTTCTCACCAATACCTATCGATTGACCTAAAAAAAAGTTTGCCACGCCCACATTAACGCCCACAAACCGCGAAAACCTGTGACGACCACAATTTTCATGCTAGATAAAAAATTTTAACTGAAATGTATTGGTCTCGTCGATACCTATCGATTGATCCAAAAAAAATTTGCCACGCCCACTCTAACGCCCATAACGCTTAAATCTGTATACCTCCGGTAGGTGGCGCATTTTAATCTCGCTTTGCTGCTTGCATATCTCCATATAGCTGAGTAACGGGTATCTGATAGTCGAGGTACTCGACTATAGCGTTCTTCCTTGTTTTCTTCTGATAAGAAAACACAGGATTGGATCCCAGGATTTTGTGCTGACATCGAGGTTTTTAAGAGTACTCATTGAGTTTTTTATAGTGTCATGTAAGGCCCTTAGTTGGCGCGAGGAGCCGTCTGTAGGCTTATGGTCAATAATTTTTCCTATGGCGGCGAATACTAGTATTTTTCCGTTCTGGTGCCTAGCCTTCAAACGCAACCAGGTGTCGTCATAGCCACCCTGTGAGAAGGCTGTGTCTGTCAAAACGTTCCGCCCTTCACCACGAAGCGAACTCTGTAGAGTATGTAGTTTTTGACTGGCCGAATATGGTTTATTATGTACCAATTCCACAAGGAGATCATGGAACCGTGGCCATTCTATATACTCGCCGTTGAACTCCGGAATGCTAATTGGCGGAAGTGCCAAGTTTAGGCTCATTGGCGCGTCGTTTTCTCGAAGCAGGTTCATTTCGTATTACTCGTATAACGTGTGGAATTGAGCTAGTTCTGCTTGTCCAGTAGCTGGGGCCCCAGGTGTGCTGTCCAATTCGTCGTGGGCTTGCCTCAGTAACGCCCAATGGAGATCCAGGTGCCTTTGTAGGACTGGGGTGACGGTTGGGGCGTTCGTTAATGATGACTCCAAATCATTGCATTTTGTCTGCAACTGTCGGATCACCGTGTCAATTGCGGAATCTCCTTTGACTTGATCTCTTGTTGTGATCTTGATGTTGGCCGAAGTTCGTCTTGGGGCCTTGGGAGCGCGCTTCCAATCGGCATGTTGTCCAGAAAGATATTCTGATATTTTTCGACCAGCTCCTTAAGTGCTACTAGTCCTGAAGAGTACACACTTCCAGTGGGTAATGCCGCTTGCTGGACTTCTTCATCTAGGTCGCAAAACTGCTGCCAGAGATCGTTTAACTGATTTAGCTTACCGGAATAATAGCCGTCTCGGTGGCGTCGGTCGGCAGAAACCTTGTCATAATTCTTAATGAGCTATTAAATTTTCCCTTGCAGCTCGTTTTGGGTGTCTAGAAATCGATTGTGTAAATCGATTCTTGTGTGACTTGTTTCCTCTATGTGACGCTGGAAGAAGAAGCGTATCTCGTGAAGCTGGATGAAGCTGACCTTCCTGTGACGCTGGAAGAAGAAGCGTATCCTGTGAAGCTGGTTAAATCTGAGTATCCTGTGAAGCTGGATGAAGCGGAGTATCCTGTTAAGCTGGATGAATCTGATCTTCCTGTGACGCTGGAAGAAGAAGCGTATACTGTGAAGCTGGATAAAGCTGACATTCCTGTGACGCTGGAAGAAGACGCGTATCCTGTAAAGCTGGATGAAGCTGTGAGTCCTGTGAAGCTGGATTGAGCTATGGTTTCCAGGGCGGGTGGATGTAGTGAGCTTAGCGGGTCTTCTCACTAGTCAGAGGTTCAGCCTTTGGTGGGAAGGGGATTGCTAAAGTGTGATCTTTGTTGTTAAAGGATCACGTCGGGGTCACCAATGTTTGTGCCGAACCGAAGTAGACACTTCTGGGTCACACCGCGGGACAAGAGGGTAACGAGCACTTGTCGCCGGCACGGGGACGCTTTGCTGGCAGGTCGATCGCGTCGCGGCAATGGCACCGATGGTTTCTGCGATGCAGGACCACAGGCGATGCGGAACTGCGCTGAGGTAGAGCTAACGTGGTTAGCTACTAGTTGAGATAGTGTATTACGAGCCCTATTCCCAGAGGTAGGAGGTAGAACCGCGGAGTTATGAGGTGCGTTGATAACTGATTTATTCTTCATTTGGTACATGTTTATATACTACTTGGAACACGGAAGTTTAGTGTAATGATTAGTGAAGAAGCTATATTCTAAAGTAGGTAGGTAGGTCATGGAGTTTTGATTATGGTAGCAGTTTGTGTAGTTGGCTCGGCTGACACTGCAAAATGTGCTGACTGCTTTGGCGGGTCAGTGTGCCGTTGAGTTGGTGAGACGGTGAGTTAGTGAGACATGTAATATGCTGATCAGCAATTCTCATCTGCAGTGGGTGCTACTGAGCGCCTGGTACTGTTCCCAACTTGGCTACTGCTTGATTTGTTGGGTGCTGGTCATGTTGAGCCCCCCTGTGGTACGAACATTCTCCCCATTAAGGAGTACCCTCAATTATTGCGTGATGTTGGTCAGCCCTTGGCCGAATTGTATAGAAAGCACCTAACAAATCATTGACAGTGGAGGCCCTTCATATCTTCTTGATGCTGCTTAACACTCCCCTTAGCGATTGACATTACTGTGGGACTGAAATTGTGACCTCGTAGAACTTGATCGTTTGGCACGCCTGTGGTATGTGAACCTTCTGCAACAAAACGTAGATATTTCTTGTTTAAATTTAAAAACGTTGAAACTAAGCCAGACTTCGTGCAGGTTTTAAGTTGATGAGGACTCGGTTCTATATTAATTGGTTTTTCTCTTGCAGTATAAAGTTCAGTCAGTTGCTGAACCATTATATGTAGCGGCTGATTGGCAACATATATCTTCAGGCTCTTTTAATTTATTATCCATCAATGCTAATTTCGTTCAATGAATCCCTTCTTGATCGAGAGAAATCTCATTCTGCCGTTTGCTATCTTCTATATTAATTTAATTATAAGTCACCGGATTCTTATCTTTCGTTAGATCATAAGTAGCTTTCGGTCCTGAAAGATCATCTGCGTCTTTTACCAAAATAGGGATGATTTCCGTATCAGTTGAGGTTTCTTTATTGAGAAAACCTTTGATTACATAACCCAGCCTTGTGCCTTGTGCCAAAGGTTTGTAAGGTAATAGTTCAAGAAGTTTACCCCTAAGGTTAGGACAATGGGTCCAGATTGCCGAAAGTCAGGATCTGCTAACGGCATTCCCTCGAGAATATTAAGATCGGTTGTAATCGGTACTGACGGTTGGTCTCTAATGACTGTGGGAATAATAAATACCTCTACTAGTGTTTCAAAACCTGATGTACATGATGAGAGCTTTAGTATTGATCCAATTGCTGTTGTTGTTTTTCTCTGCATATGTCAGATAACCGTGTCAATCGCGGAGTCTCTCTTGATTTGATCTCCTGTTGTAATCTTGATGTTGGCCGAAGTTCGTCTTGGGGCCTTGGGAGCGCGCTTCCAGTCGGCATGTTGTCCAGAAAGATATTCTCATATTTTTCGACCACTTCTTTAAGTGCTACTAGTCGTGAAGAGTACTCACTTCCAGTGGGTAATGCCACTTGTTGGAAGTCTTCATCTAGGTCGCAAAACTGCTGCTAGAGATCGTATAGCTGATTTAGCTTACCGGAATAATAGCCGTCTGTTGGAACTGTACTTGTAGGTCACTTTGGTTGTCTAATAATTGGTTGTGTAAATCGATTCTTGTGTGACTCGTCTCCTCTATGAATGAAGTAGACATATTGTGTGTCTTGGAAACAAAGAATCCTGTGAAGCCGGATAAAGCTTTGTGTCCTGTGAAGCTGGATGAAGCTGTGAATTCTGTAAAGCTGGATTAAGCTGACGATCCTGTGAAGCTGAATGAAGCTGAGCGTCGTCTGAAGCTGGATTAAGCTGAGTATCTTGTGAAGCTGGATGAAGCTGACGATCCTGTGAAGCTGGATGAAGCTGAGTATCCTCTGATGCTGGATTAAGCTGAAGTGCAGTGGGTGCTACCGAGCGCCTGGTACAGTTCCCAACTTGGCTACTGCTTGATTTGTTGGGTCATGTTGAGCACCCTTGGGTACGAACAAGAAGTGTACAAAGAATAATTCATTTCCATAATATAATGGAATGGAGTGAAGGAACCAAATTAAAAAGCGATTTCGATAAATCATATAAATCGTTAACGCAAAATATATCGATACAACAAACTACAATAAATAAATATGTAGAAATATAAGTAACTCGCTTTATCAATGCGCGTATACAAATACATGAGCAGAGATCGAGTACATAAAAATCATTGGTCTAAAGTATCGAAATTTCTGACCAGACTACGATCGAACTTAATAACTATAAAGGAATGGTATAATTTAAATATTTCAATACCAACCATAAGCACCCCTTTAAAAGTAGAAACCGGAGACGAATTGGAATCATCAGATCCACCAGAGGTCGACCCAGTACGGGAAGAAGAATCGAAATTTAATAGCACAGAAGTAGAAGGGAAAGATTAAAATAATCTTAGAGTTCCGGCTGTACTTTTTTAAAAATCGAAATCGAGCAACAAAATAATAATAATTACAGATATTGTTGCCTAACAGGCATATATTAAGGATATAGCAAAAACAAAATATAATAATATAATAATAATAATAATAATAATAATAATAGTAATAATAATAATAAAAATAATAGGAAAAAATAATAATAATAATAATAATAATAATAATAATAATAATAATAATAATAATGATAATAATAATAATAATGATAATAATAATAATAATAATAATAATAATAATAATAATAATAATAATAATAATAATAATAATAATAATGATAATAATAATAATAATAATAGTAATAATAATAACAATAAAAATAATAATAATAATAATAATAATAATAATAATAATAATAATAATAATAATAATAATAATTATAATAATAATAATAATAATAATAATAATAATAATGATAATAATAATAATAATAATAATAATAATAATAATAATAATACTAATAATAATAATAATAATAATAATAATAATAATAATAATAATAATAATAATAATAATAATAATAATAATAATAATAATAATAATTACAAAATATCAACCGACAGATTTATCACAGCCTTGAAATTTATAAGCCTAACCAAAGGCAGATTTGAAGAGATATCTGTTGAAGTCATAAAATCAAAAATAGTGGGCTCAAAGTTGTACAAAGTGCAAGATACACGGAGTTGTAAAAAAGGAAGAACGCTATAGTCGAGTACCTCGTATATCAGGTACCCGTTACTCAGCTTAAGGGACCAAAGGGAAATGGAGATATGCAAGGAGCAAAACGAGATTGAAATGCGCCACCTACCCGCGATCTCAATATATGGTTATGTGGGCGGTAGACTGATATAAGCATTATGGACGTTAGAGTGGGCGTGGCAATTTTTTCTTGGGTCAATCGATAGGTAATGACGAGACTTATACATTTCAGTTAAAATTTTAAAATTGTGGGCTTGTGTGCGTTGGAGTGGGCGTGGCATATTCGCGTTACAGAATTGCGCTGCGTACAAGGCTACGCAATCTAAATCTTAAATCCCAATTATCCATCTTGGAAAGTTTCCGAGATATCGGCGTTCATACTTGCGATTTTTTGAAGTTTGTGGGTAGTTTGTGGGCGTTAATGTGGGCGTGGAAAACTTTTTTGGTGGTCAATCGATAGGTACTGATAGGAACAACACAATTCAGTTGGCATCTTTATTCTAGCATCAAAACTGTAGGAGCCACAGTTTTGGGCGCTTTGTGGGCGTTGCTGAAACAACTTACGTTGCGTAAGAAGCTCAGGAATCTGCATGTCAAATCCCAATAGCCTAGCTCTTATAGTTTCCGAGATCTCAGCGTTCATCCGGACGGACAGACGGACATGGCAAGATTGACTCGGCTAGTTATCCTGATCAAGAATATTTATACTCTATGGGGTCGGAAACGCTTTCTTCTACCTATTACATACATTCCGACGAATCTAGTATACCCTTTTACTCTACAAGTAACGGGTATAGAAAATTGCAAGACACCGTTATCGGCGAAACATCCGATGTAGTCAAAGCAATAATGGCAAAAATTACTCAAAACGGAAAAACGAACGAAAAATTCACAGCTGAAATCGACAATTTACGAAAGCTACTTGAAGCGTCGTATATTGTTGAAGGATTACCCGCTGAGCACGCAGACAAATTCAGCACCAAGGAGGCTATAAACACAGTGGTCAAAAATTGTGAGCATGGCTGACTTAAAACAAGCCTTAAGGCAGGAAACTTCTCATCAATGAATAAGGCTGTCACCAAGTACATACAATGCAGTACTGAAATGGCGGGCAATGCCAACTCAATACTATTTGCAAGAAAAGGACAAGCCTATAGAGGTAAGAACTACATAGGTAACTACCGTGGTAAAGGTAGAGGAAATGGTCGTTATATTGGTAATGAGTATTACCAATATAACGGCTACAACAAAAATAGCGGTTGCAACGAAAATGATGGTTATAATCGAAACTATAATAACCAGACCAATAACTATAATAGAGGTCGTGCTAATTAGAGAGAAAACAACAAAAACCAAAATACCAGCAACTACGGCAACACACAACAGAACAATAATGTCCGTATTACCCAGCCAGTTTCGGGAAACTCTCAGACACCTTAGATACGAGAAATTAAAAATAACAACGGTTTATACAATTAACCTCAATCTTAATATCTCCGTACCATTTATTAATTGTGAAACAGGAAAGCAGCTTAAGTTCCTTGTGGATACGGAAGGAAATATTTTGCTTTTAAAAGAAAATCCGGATGTCTTTAACAACATAAAATAGAAAATACAATAAATGTTCAAGGAATAGGCGAGGGAATCATAAAATCCAAGGGTCTTGCTCCAATAGAACTCCGAACAGATAAATATATAAATCCATATAATTTGCATATAGTAAATCAAGACTTTACGATTCCACGTGATGGAACAAAAGGAATCGATTTTATAAAAGAATTAAACTGCCAAATAGATCATAAACCCACAGAGGATTGGTTTATAATAAGGCCAAATAATAAAGACATTCACATTTATATGCAAATAACGTATATTTCTGGTTATAATACAATACAATACAATGTACCAGCCAAAAATTAAAATAATGTCCAATACTGATACTATATTAATACCAAATCAAGAGACTCAACCTGATATATATGTCAGGGGCTGAGACATTTGGTGGGCTCCTTCTTGCATTTTTGTTGCAGATGCGCAGTGAGTCGCGGTCAACGTCTTCTCCGTTTAGATATCAAAAGCAAAGTGAAGTCGGCTTCTTCTGACACACGTCATCCAATTGCAAATTCCTTTATTTTCTCTCTCTCTCTCATTTGCAATTCCTTTTTGGTCCTTCTCTCTCTCAGAGTCCTTGACCTTGACCATGACCGCGCCACACTCGGCTGAGACGACACTCTCTCTCGTTCTCAATCCACGCTCTCAGCAATTTTGCAAATAAAAGGAACTACAAATAACCTAGTGACTAGTTTATTTTATTCTTTATTCTTTATCTTTCCTAATGCTCTACAGTTTCTTTTATATTTTATTTTTTCTTATACATCTCCGACACGGCCATCCTGACTTTCACACGTCCTCGTGTGCATACCGTAACACTAGGTTGGTATCATTCTTGCTTTATTTCTCTTTTCATCTTTTACATCTCTCAACATCATTCTTAGCTTAACAAATAGTCTACACACACAACTTTATAAATTGCGTCATCAAATGTCGGTTTCGCTGGCTATCTCGCTTTTTCACATCATACGGTGAGTCAAATCAAACTTGTCACACCAGTCAACCGCGCCACACACCATGACAGAGCACTCCTGGTTCTACACTTGTGCCTTTGGCTTGACCTGGTTCAACTTTCTCTCAGTAGCTGGTACTCTTCTGCGCAAACTCGACCATTTGGCTATCCTTGTTATCAAACCACAGTTACAGGCTCTTGCCGCCCCACGCGACGCTTTGCACCTTTAGTGCCATGATCTGCTCAGATCCAAATTGCATCACACAATATCACCCATACTAGGCATGACTATTGTTGATCAAATCTAGCCCCTGTGTTTGATGTCTCACGACGAGTGTCTTTTTCACCACTGTCACTTTCCTCAATAGTCTCATCAGAGATCTGCTCGTCCGGCAGCCTTCTCAAACTCTCGTGCGAATACTTGTAGGTTCGCTTGCTAGTTAACGATTTTAACAGGTATCGATCACCTTCCAACAACTCGGCAACCACAAAAGGTCCTTTGAACTTAGGATCCAATTTGTTCTGATACCGCTCTTCACTTCTAAGCAAGACATGATCCCCAACCTTGTGTTTTAAAATCTTGGCCTTATTCTTATCAACTCGATTCTTTTCATATTTCGCATTTATTTCAATATTTTCGTTGTCCTGAGCCCTCGCTTGCTTACAATCTATTTTAGTTTCTTAATTTATTGGCAATAAGCCCATTGGTCTGGCCTCTCTTCCAATCATTATTTCTAATGGGCTATACCAAACAAATCAAGCAGTAGCCAAGTTGGGAACAGTACCAGGCGCTCAGTAGCACCCACTGCATATGAGAATTGCTGATCAGCATATTATATGTCTTACTAACTTACCGTCTCACCGACTCAACGGCACACTGACCGGACAATGCAGTCAGCAAATTTTGCAGTGTCAGCCAACTACGCAAAGCCAACTACGCAAACTGCTACCATAATCATAATTCCCTGACCTACTTTAGATTATAGCTTATTTCACTAATCATTACACTAAGCTTCCGTGTTCCAAGTAGTATATAAGCAGGTATCAAATGAAGAATAAATCAGTTATCAACACACCTCATAACTCCGCGGTTCTACTTCCTACCTCTGGGAGTAGGCCTCGTAATACACTATCTCCACTAGCAGCTAACCACGTTAGCTCACCCTCAGCGCAGCTCTGCATCGCCTGTGGTCCGGCATCGCAGTAACCTTCGTTATCCTTGCCGCGACGCGATCGTCCTGCCAGCAAAGCGTCCCCGTGCCAGCGACAAGTGCTCATTACCCCCTTGTCCCGCGGTGTGACCCGGAAGTGTCTACTTCGGTTAGGCACAAACATTGGTGACCCCGACGTGATCCTTTAACAACAAAGGATCACACTTAAGCAACCCCCTTCCCACTAAAGGACTCACAGCTTTATCGAGCTTCACAGGATACGCTTCATCTTCCAGCGTCACAGGAACTTCAGCTTTATCCAGCTTAACAGAATATATTCTTTTTCCAGCGTCACAGGAACTTCAGCTTAATCCAGCTTCACAGGATGCGCTTCTTCTTCCAGCGTCACAGGAACTTCAGCTTAATCCAGCTTCACAGGATACGCGTCGTCTTCCAGCGTCACAGGAACTTCAGCTTAATCCAGCTTCGAAGGATTCGCTTCTTCTTCCAGCGTCACAGGAACTTCAGCTTCATTCAGCTTCACAGGATACGCTTCTTCTTCCAGCGTCACAGGAACTTCAGCTTTATCCAGCTTCACAGGATTTGCTTCTTTTTCCAGCGTCACAGGAACTTCAGCTTAATCCAGCTTCACAGGATGCGCTTCTTCTTCCAGCGTCACAGGAACTTCAGCTTAATCCAGCTTCACAGGATACGCGTCGTCTTCCAGCGTCACAGGAACTTCAGCTTAATCCAGCTTCGAAGGATTCGCTTCTTCTTCCAGCGTCACAGGAACTTCAGCTTCATTCAGCTTCACAGGATACGCTTCTTCTTCCAGCGTCACAGGAACTTCAGCTTCATCCAGCTTCACAGGATACCCAGCTTCATCCAGCTTCACAAGATTCTTTGTTTCCAAGACACACAATATGTCTACTTCATTCATTGAGGAAACAAGTCACACAAGAATCGATTTACACAATCGATTGCTAGACACCCAAAACGAGTTGCAAGGGAAAATCCAACAGCTCATTAAGAATTATGGCAAGGATTCTGCCGACCGACGCCACCGAGACGGCTATTATTCCGGTAAGCTAAATCAGTTAAACGATCTCTGGCAGCAGTTTTGCGACCTAGATGAAGAAGTCCAGCAAGCGGCATTACCCACTGGAAGTGAGTACTCTTCACGATTAGTAGCACTTAAGGAGCTGGTCGAAAAATATCAGAATATCTTTCTGGACAACATGCCGACTGGAAGCGCGCTCCCAAGGCCCCAAGACGAACTTCGGCCAACATCCAGATCACAACAAGAGATCAAGTCAAAGGAGATTCCGCAATTGACACGGTGATCCGACAGTTGCAGACAAGATGCAATGATTTGGAGTCATCTTTAACATCAGCCTCGAACGCCCCAACCGTCACCCCAGCCCTACAAAGGCACCTGGATCTCCATTGGGCGTTACTGAGGCAAGCCCACGACGAATTGGACAGCACACCTGGGGCCCCAGCTACTGGACAAGCAGAACTAGCTCAATTCCACACGTTATACGAGTAATACGAAATGAACCTGCTTCGAGAAAACGACTGGCCAATGAGCCTAAACTTGGCACTTCCGCCAATTAGCAGTCCGGAGTTCAACGGCGAGTATATAGAATGGCCACGGTTCCATGATCTCCTTGTGGAATTGGTACATAATAAACCATATTCGGCCAGTCAAAAACTACATAATCTACAGAGTTTGCTTCGTGGTGAAGGGCGGAACGTTTTGACAGGCACAGCCTTCTCACAGGGTGGCTATGACGACACCTGGTTGCGTTTGAAGGCTAGGCACCAGAACGGAAAAATACTAGTATTCGCCGCCATAGGAAAAAATATTGACCATAAGCCTACAGACGGCTCCTCGCGCCAACTAAGGGCCTTACATGACACTATAAAAAACTCAATGAGTACTCTTAAAAACCTCGATGTCAGCACAAAATTCTGGGATCCAATCCTGTGTTTTCTTATCAGAAGAAAACTAGACCAGCAGTCTCTAGCTGCTCTGGAAAATTCAGCGGATGCACCAACGGAAATTCAAACGTTAAGGAGTGTACTGATGTTTATTGAGCGGCGCGCTTGCATGCTGGAGACGATAAGCGGTCAACCTACAGCAACACTCCGCCATCAGTCAGTTCACAACGAAGAGAGCTGTAAGATTTGTCGCATAGGGCAACATAATCTTAGAACATGTAGCCGTTTCCAGCAAATGGACCCCAAAACACGGCGCCGAGCCAATATTCAAGTAGGAGCATGCACAAATTGTTTGTCTACAGCTCATAAGGTTGAAAACTGTAGATCACCGACGACAACGGCATCGTTCACTGTTACACGAAGGACCGACTAGCAATCCAGTGGCCGGCGCAGTAACCATTGCAGGCTACGACAACGTAGGAGGATAAACTCTGCTCGCGACCGCCAAGGTATCATTACATAGGCCAACGGGTCACCTACAAACATGTCGCGCTGTAATAGATGGTGGATCACAGGTGAATCTTATCTCAAGGAGGATGGCAGATCTGCTATCTCTTAAGGAAATGTCACCGATTGAAATATCTGGAATCGGAGGAAAAATATCAACAGCAATCAGATCAAAACTAAGCTCTCATCATGTACATCAGGGTTTGAAACACTGTTAGAGGTATTTATAATGCCCACAGTCATTACAGACCAACCGTCAGTACTTTCGGCAACCAGGACCCATTGACCTTACCTTAGGGTTTGAAGTGTTTTCTCGTGTAATAACCGGTGAACTTCTTGAACTAGGTCCTAATAGACCGTTGGCCCAAGGCACAAGGCTTAGTTATGTAATCACAGGTTTTCTCGATAAAGATACCTAATCTGATACGGAAATCAACCCTATTCTGGTAGAAGACAGAGGTGATCTTGCAGGACCTAACGCTGCTTATGAGCCAACGAAAGATAAAAATCCGATGAATAATAATCAATTTGATATCGATGAAGAAGGGATTAATTTAACGAACGTAGCATTGATGGATCATATAATAATTCATTTAACGAATGTAGCATGGATGGATCATAAAATAAAAGAGCCTGAAGATGTATGTAGCCAATCCAGAACGAGCAACACTGACTCGTCCGATCGAGAATCAACCGCTATACATAACAGTTCACTGCAGCTGACTAAACTTTATACTGCAAAAGAAAAACCAATTAATTTAGAACCGACTTCTTATTAATTTAAAACCTGCAAAATGTCTGACTTTTGTTCAACATTTCTAAACTTGACCAAGAAATACCTTAGTTTTGTTGCAGAAGGTCCACATACCACATACGTGCCAAATAATCAAGTTCTACGAGGGCACAATTTCAGTCCCCACGGTAATGTAAATTTTATCGCAAAAGTGGGAGTTTTAAGCAACATCAAGAAGATGTGAATGACCTGAAACACAAACATGAACCGCCGCAGTTGAAGGAAAGATCCATCTCGGTCAATGATTTGTTAGGTGCTTCCTATTCAATTCGGCCAAGGGCTGACCGACATCACGACTTAATTGAGGGTACCCCTCAATGGGGGGAGAATGTTTGTACCCAAATGCGCTCAACATGACCACACCCAACAAATTAAGCAGTAGCCAAGTTGGGAACAGTACCAGGCGCTCAGTAGCACCCACTGCATATGAGAATTGCTGACCAGCATATTACATGTCTCACTAACTCACCGTCTCACCAACTCCACGGCACACTGACCCGCCAATGCAGTCAGCACATTTTGCAGTGTCAGCCGAGCCAACTACACAAACTGCTACTATAATCAAACTCCCTGAGCTACCTACCTATTTTAGAATATAGCTTACTTCACTAATCATTTCACTAAACTTCCGTGTTCCAAGTAGTATATAAACATGTAAGAAATGAAAAATAAATCAGTTATCAACACACCTCATAACTCCGCGGTTCAACCTCATACCTCTCGGATTAGGGCTCGTAATACACTATCTCAACTAGCAGCTAACCACGTTAGCTCACCCTCAGCGCAGCTCCGCATCGCCTGTGGTCCGGCATCGCAGTAACCTTCGTTATCCTTGCCGCGACGCGATCGTCCTGCCAGCAAAGCGTCACCGTGCCAGCGACAAGTGCTCATTACCCCCTTGTCTAGCAGTGTGACCCGGAAGTGTCTACTTCGGTTAGGCCCAAACAACTTTGTTACCCTGTTCGTTGTACAATTCATGGCTAACTGTACTTCAATGAGTGCATCCTGCCAGGAACGTTCACCTATCTCTACCGCTGTCAACATACTCTTCATCGTGCTCATGACTCTTTCAACCTGTCCATTGGCCCTACTTGCACCTGTTGCTATCAAATGTAACTCTATTTTATGCATTGAACAGAACTCACGAAATTTTCCACAAGAGAAACTCCTGCCTTGATCTGCTATAATACGGTTAGGTACCCCAAAAAGTTATATTGTTGATTTTACAGCCTTAATACAGTTTTCTGCATCTAAATGCAAAGTAAATTTAGTAAATGCGTCTATTTGTACTATGACTTATTCCTTGGTATCACTGCATGTAATGCAGTTTTCTACAAATTTTCATACATACTTGGACATATGCTCGAACCAATACTGCTCGTAAACCTTGTCTGACGTTTTCTGCCACTCCAAATCCATGATTGCTTCATGGACGTGATTTACTACAGACCACCTAAAGGCTCTTGGGATTGCAGGTAGACAGCGGGTTTTTCCATTTCTCTGAATTTTCCGATACAGAATTCGTGCTCTTAGCTCATACGTCTTCGCTAAACTCTCCAGCAACTCCCCATCATTCAACAGGACTATAATTTCCCTTACACACGAATCACGCTGCTGCTCAGCTACAAGCCAGTTGTCTGTCACCTCTGTCAGGTCGATGCGGACTTCGGGTACTCTATTTGTTGCCTCACATTCAGTGACAATCGGATTTCTGGATAAAAAGTCCACGTGCGCCATGCGATTTCTCTTGCGGTACTCTACAGTGAAATCAAATGATTGCAAATATGCCCACCAACGGTGAATTCTCGGCGTTAGTTCTACTTTAGCACGACTTGCTTTCAATGAATTACAATCTGTGAATATTACAAACTTTCGACCGTGAAGGTAATGTCGGAAACTTTTTACAGCGTTGTATACTGCCAGGGTTTCTAAATCGTATAAATGATACCTCGATTCTGGGGGCGATGTAGACTTGCTAAAGTATTCGACCACTCTAGGCTTACCGTCTATTTTGTGCATGAGAATGGCACCATAGCCACTTGCACTTGCATCTGTATGCAGCTCTATGGGATATTGTGGATCAAAAATAATTAAAACCGGATCATGAGTTAGTACTGAGATGATCTTCTGCCGTATTTCTTCATGCTCAGCTTTCCAAACGAAACTATTAATTTTGGAAGTCAACTGATATAACGGTTTCATCTGTTCAGAGAACTGTGGAACAAATTTACGGAAGTACGACGCTAATCCTATAAATTGTCGTAGTTGTGAAACATTCTTTGGTTGAGATAGTCCAGCCAGAGCTTGTATTTTTCGCGGATTTGGTTCAATATTACCGTCCTTGACCAAGTAGCCAAGATATTCTATTTCAGTTTTCAGAAAAGAGCATTTTTTTATATTAAATGAAAATCCTGCATCCGACTGTCAATCTTTCAAATGCATCCTCTTTTGACCTTGCTACTATCACTACATCATCAATGTAAACAATTGCATAGGAGTACGCCAGGTCACCCAGTGCTCGCGCTATAGCTCGCTGAAAAATCGAAGAGGCATTCTTCAGCCCAAATGGCATAGACAGAAACTCGTACTGGCCCTCAGGGGTTACAAAAGCAGTTCGCTCTATAGATCCTACATCTATTGGAGTTTGATAAAACCCACTAGCCATATCTAAACAAGAGAAGTATTTACCCCCACGCAGTCTGTTTACTTGATCTGATATTAGAGGCAAAGGATATTTGTCAGCCACTGTATTTGCATTTAGCTCTCTATAATCTATGCACAAACGATCACTGCCATCTTTCTTCTTAACTAACAAAATTGGACTCGCGAATGGAGAATTACTTGGACGTATTACATTTGCCACCAACATTTCTTTGATTTTATCTCTAACTAATTCTTTTTCATCTACGCCAAGTCGATATGGATGTCTCTGCACAGTCTTCTTGGCATCTAATAAACGAATTTCTAATTCTCCAGTCGTGACACGTCTGCTCGGTATTCCAACAATAAAATGCTCAGTGTATTGGTCAACAATGTTCTTCAATTTAGACTTATTATTATCACTTAAATCATAATTTTCATCAAATAGCTTATCATAATTTGTAATAGTTTCATCGGATATTGAATTAATTTGTTTTCTTTTAAAAATACTAAATTTATCAGCATCCATCGTTATGCCAAAGCCAAGTGCCAAGATTTCACGACCAATCACTATGTCATGTTTCAAATGCTCGTCCATAACTACATTAAACATGATTTCCAAATTAAATTGACAAATTTGTATGTTGGACAGTATTTGTAAATTACAGTGTACAACATTTGTTCCAATTCCTTTTAGAATGACTAAATTATTAAATCTTTTTCCGGCCAGTTTGACTGCAAGCTTTTCCTTTATTAAGGAGCACTCGGCACCCGAGTCGAAAAAGAATGGAAAGGCCTCACCAAATTGATATAAAATTCCTTTCGGCTCCAACACTGCACAGACATCTATTCGCTTCTCGTTCATACTGCAACTCGATGCTGCTGTTCCCTTCAGACATGCGGATGCAATATGACCAACGATTCCACATTTAAAGCAAGTCACTCCAGTCCTGTCTCGTCCCGCCAGTGGTCTTCCAAACGATTGATTTGGTTTTGATTGTTCTGCCTTCCTTTTACGGCATTCCAGCATTTTGTGTCCAGAAATTCCACAGTAATGGCACTTCATTGGTGTGTGTGCCTTGAATCTCTTCCTGTCGGGGACTGTCGAAGCACGAAAGAAACAGCTAATCCCTCGATGTCCATCGACTTCCATTTTGTCAAAAGTGACGTCACTAATCGGCTACCGTACGCTGACAAACACTCGCCCGTTTTCGGCCGTCCGTTGAGAATGTTCAACAAGGTGGCGGACGGCGTCTCAGAATCGTCGTAGCGCTGAACAAACCACTCTTGGAATTGTGGCCAGGTAATACCAGCTTAGCTGATCTGTGCAAGCCATTGGGAAGCGCTCCCTTCTAGTGCTCCACTCAGCGACATAACCAGCGCACTGCCCTCCAGAGGATGCTCCGTGAGAAGCATGTCGGCTGTTTTGCGCCACGCGCTGGCGTCAGCTTCAGCCGCGTCTGGACTAAACTTTGGTAGTCTCAATAATTTTTCACTTGTTGTTGTTGAAGCAGGCTGCTGCATTGTTTTTAATATTTCGATAAACGTAGATTTTGTGCTTCCAACACAGATCGCTATTCACTATCACGCTGGGCCTGAGCCGATCCCACTTCTGATTTCAGGCGCTGAGACATTTGGTGGGCTCCTTCTTGCATTTTTGTTGCAGATGCGCAGTGAGTCGCGGTCAAGGTCTTCTCCGTTTAGATATCAAAAGCAAAGTGAAGTCGGCTTCCTTCTGCCGGCTTCTTCTGACACACGTCATCCAATTGCAAATTCCTTTCTTTTCTCTCTCTCATTTGCAATTCCTTTTTGGTCCTTCTCTCTCTCAGAGTCCTTGACCTTGACCATGACCGCGCCACACTCGGCTGAGACTACACTCTCTCTCGTTCTCAATCCACGCTCTCAGCAATTTTGCAAATAAAAGGAACCACAAATAACCTAGTGACTAGTTTATTTTATTCTTTATTCTTTCTCTTTCTTAATGCTCTACAGTTTCTTTTACATTTTCTTTCTTCTTATATATCTCCAACATATACGTTGCTAATACTATCAAAACAAAACAAAATACATTTGTCCGATAATTCAACACAACGAATACCGATCAATTGATAAGTATATACAATTTAAAATGTGAACCAATTTCCGATTATAATGTAATTAAAAACACTCCAAGTAATAGAGAACAAAACATGATAGAAGAATTAAAATAAAATTTCCCGGCTTAATTTGAACGACAATTAAGGGAACTATGTGCAAAATATAATGACCTATTCGGTTTTGAAACCGAATCAATAACAACAAATAATTTTTACAAGCAAAAATTGAGATTGAAGGACGATGAACCGATTTATATAAAAAATTATCGAAGCCCACACAGCCAAGTTGAGGAAATTCAAAAACAAGTAGGAAAATTAAATAAAGACAATATATTCGAACCCTCTGTATCGGAATACAACAGCCCACCTATATTTTTCCCAAAGAAACCCCTTCAGGGCTCAAACGAAAAGAAATAGCGTTTAGTAGTTGACTACAGTCAAACCAACAAATAACTTCTGTCTGATAAATTTCCGCTCCCAAAAATTGATGCCATTTTGGATCAACTAGGTAGAGAAAAGTACTACTCGTGCCTTGATTTAATGTCAGGTTTGCGTGACTATTGCTTTTTTTGGACTTGAAGCTTCACAAGCATTCCTTTATATGGATTCATTGGTTGTTCCGAAAATCACATGCTTAAAAAATTAAAAGATATTTTTGTAATATGCAGGAAATACAATTTAAAACTACACCCACAAAAATTTTAATTTTTATTCCCTTGCAGAGGGTATAATGATTTCAGTCAGAAGTTTGCAACGCAGTTTGCAAAGTATATATATTCTTGATCAGCATCACTAGACGAGTCGATCTAGCCATGTCCGTCTGTCCGCCCGTTTCTACGCAAACTAGTCTCTCAGTTTTAAAGCTATCGGGCTGAATCTTTCTCAAAAGTCTTATATTTTTTGCAGGTAGTATATAAGTTGAAACCAGCCGGATCGGAATATATATCTAATCGAAAAAACAATGTACAAAAATTATATCTTTTGCCTTTTTTAATATATAACCTCCTTTGTTTGGAAATAACACTTTTTATTTAGTTTTGAAATTCGAATTAAATTTTATCAAAATCGGAGGACTATATAATATAGCTGCCATAAGAAAGATCGTAAAATCGGTGGGAAAATAATATGTTTTTTAACATATAAACTCCTACGCTTGGAAATAACATTTTTTAATTAGCTGCCATAGGAACGATCGGAAAATTGGTGGGAAAATAATATGAAACAAATTATAGTTTCGGTGTTTTTACATAAAGCCTCCAAAGCTTGGAAATAACATTTTTTTAACTAGTTTTGAGTTTTGAATTACGTTATACTATTGAAAATAACATTTTGTGTATTTTCAAGAATTTCGAATTATATTTAACATATAACTGTCAAATAAACGGTCAGAGAAATAATGAAATAATTATTATACCCTTGCATTTATTTTTATATATTATTTTTTGTAATTGATTTTTTTAGCCATGCCCGTCTGTCATAAAGCTATCGGGCTGAAACTTTTTCAAAAGTCTTCTTTCTTATGCAGGTAGTATATAAATCGGAACCAGCCAGATCGGACAATTATATCGCAAAGCTATCGTACAGCTATCGTATATAATCGAAAAAAAATTTATTTTTGTATCTTAGGTGTTTTTTTTTAACATATAACCTCCTACGCTAGGAAATAACATTTTTTAATTAGTTCTGAATTTCTAATCTAAAATTTAAAAATAAAATGAAACAAATTTTAGTTTCGGTGTTTCTTGATTTTATTATCTTATGCTTTTGTGAATAACATTTTTTGTATTTTTAAGAATTTCGAATTAAATTTTATAAAAATCGGACGACTCTTACATATAGTTGTCAAAGAAACGGTCAGAGAAATAATGAAATAATTATTTTTCAAAAAATGTTGCTTTGTTGATTTTGATCGAATTTTCTTTTACTCTGGGTATAGAATATTTTAACTTTTCAGAAATACGAAATTAATTTTACACAAAAATCTGACGACTATAATATTTTGCTGAATGGGGTGGTGTTAGGACACGAATAACATTGATACAGGTGTCCAAATTTTAAGGTAGGATACCTAGGTATACCTGTTTATCCTATTTTAGATTACAGAAATAACCATAACAAGGTTGCCACGAAGCTAGACAACAGGTAATAATGCAGTTATTACGCAATCCTTAAATTAGGTAACCAACTTGGTTTACCTACGAATTATCCTTAAAATCAGGCATTGCCCGCAATCGAAAGACAACGTATACATTGTTGTGTGTATGTTTTATACTCAATTAATATAAACATACCGAAATTATACAGTGAAAAGTGAATGAAAATCCACAAAAAAGTACATGGTGAAATGTGAAGTATAAGGCTTTTTTACTGATTAAAAATCCACTAAAAGGTATAAGGTGAAAAGTGAAAAAAGTGTGTAACAAAATAATGAAGTATTATTATACTTTTTTACTTTGGTAATTATTTCTATAAAGTAAAACAGGATTCATAAATTCGTAACACATAAGTCTCCTCTGGTGAAATTCAGGTGGAACATCAATAAACATCAATAAATATTTACCAGAATCCCGACCAAAGAGATTTGGAAAATCTCTGACAAATTATAACCCCTTAACTTTTATACAATTATTTTTTATCAGCAAAATAAAGAGAATGCCGCGCATATCTTCTTTATCTCAAGAGCAGCGCCGCCAAGCTGCGCTTAGACGAAGCCGATCCCAATATGCTCAAAATGCGTCACGAATAAGGCCCCGTAATGCGGAGCACATTGGCTTAGCCCGTGCAAGTGATTTGGAGGTAGCAGAAGAAGCTCGCTCGCGAAATTCCGCTGCTCGCTCTCAGAGAAGGAGAAGTGAAAGAATTCGAGCCAGCGAACCATTGAGAAACACTGACAATCGCGCTACCTGGAGAGCGATCGAGGAAAATCGAGGACTCGAGCGCACACGGGACGCTGAAGCGCACGCAAGCGCCAGGTCGGATTCCGAAGAGCGACGACGAGAGCAGTCGCGAAACACTGCTGATCATGCTACCTGGAGATCGATCGAGGAAAATCGAGGACTCGAGCGCGCACGGGACGCTGTAGCGCACGCAAGCGCCAGGTCGAGTTCCGAAGGATAGGAGGTGCAAAATACTGCTGACCATGCTACGTGGAGATCGATCGAGGAAAATCGAGGACCAGAGCGCGCACGGGACGCTGTAGCGCGCGCAATAGTCAGGTCGGACTCTGAGAGCAGTCGCGAAACACTAATGATCATACTACTTGGAGATCGATCGAGGAAAATCGAGGACTCGAGCGCACACGGGACGCTGCAGCACACGCAAGCGCCAGGTCGAATTTCAAAGAGCGACGACGACAGCAGGTGCAAAATACTGCTGACCGTGCTACGTGGAGATAGATCGAGGAAAATCGAGGACCCGAGCGCGCACGGGACGCTGCAGTGCGCGCAAGCGCCAGGTCGAATTCCGAAGAGCGACGACGACAGGAGGTGCGCTGTAGCGCGCGCAATAGTCAGGTCGGACTCCGAGGACGACAAGAGCAGTCGCGAAGCACTGTTGATCATACTACTTGGAGATCGATCGAGGAAAATCGAGGACTCGAGCGCACACGGGACGCTGCAGCACACGCAAGCGCCAGGTCGAATTTCGAAGAGCGACGACGACAGCAGGTGCAAAATACTGCTGACCATGCTACGTGGAGATCGATCGAGGAAAATCGAGGACCCGAGCGCGCACGGGACGCTGCAGTGCGCGCAATGGTCAGGTCGGATTCCGAACAGCGACGACGAGAGCAGGATCGAGGAAAATAGAGGATTTGAACGTTTACGGGACGCAGCAGCTCATAGGATCACTAGGGACAACCCTATCACTAGGGCACAGGAGCAATGGACCAACACAGTGCATCATCGGAACACAAGACTTCAGCAAAGATTTCGGGAACAACAAATTCAGGAATGGCTGACTTCTCACATACAGGTCGAGTTCACAAAATCTTCAAGACAGTCACAGCGCAATATTGCTGCAAGAGCACAACTTTCGGAGAATGAACGAGAGGACCAACGGGAACGCCAGCGACGGAGAAGTCGAGCTACGGCAAGAGAACAATATCTTCGTAACATTAAGGACGAATCAACTAAGTTTTGTACGTGCTGTGGAGGAACGTGGTTTCCATCTCAGGTAAGTGATTTGAACACACGTACTATTTCTTCAAAATACCCCAACTTTAGTCTAGACAACGCCTTTTATTTAAACAGAAAGTTTTCGAGTCCGTCTGGCAAATATCAATTTTGCAGTACATGTCGTCAAGGCGTTTCCAAGGGTAGGGTACCATTCCTTTGTCTCTCTAATGGCTTCGAGTTTCCAGAGATACCTGAATGCCTTATAAGCTTGACATGTCTTGAGGAGCACCTTATTTCTCCTCGAATTCCCTTCATGCGCATTATATCCCTTGGATAAGAGGCGCTGTAGTCAATGTTCCAATTTCTGTACCTGATACTGTAAGCGTACTCCCACGCATTTTTGATTCAACCCATGTAATCCAGGTTCATTTAAAAAGAAAGTGAGAATATTCCCATAATTTCATGACGGAAACTATTCGACCGGCTCGGGTTATTCAAGCTGTGCGATACTTGGTTAACACTGAGCTCTACAAAAAGCACAACATTTCCATTGACGGTGATTGGCTCAATCAAATCGGAGCCGAAGAAGGGATACCTTTCATCGCAGATGAATCCGACCGAGAAGTTGTAGAAGAGCTTAGTAGTAGGGAAACGCGGATTCTGGGACAATTAGCATATTAATGGCCCCCGCCCCCCTCCCCCCCTCATTAACGTATGCGGATTCTGGGACAATTAGCATAATCCAATAAATTAACTGATTTAAATGGGCTTTCAAGTCATAAAAATGTCACGATCATGTCTATAAAGAGTAATATTAATTGCCCCCATCGCCCCCACATCCCCATGTGACAATATTGATCATGTATCCTTCCCCTCATTATGTGCAATTAATAGTCAGGTGAGAAAGGTGCACGTGAGAAAGGTCGCACAACCATAGTATCCAAAGGTTGTTATCTTAGAGGAACATATCCGATCATGTTGGGGAAAGGTGTGATCACGCACCCTTTTGCCTCATTATCACAGGTGTTGCTGTGCACGTGTGAAAGGTCTCACATCCAAAGTATTCAAAGATGGTTATCTTTGAGGAACATGTCCGATTATGTTGGGGAATAATGTTTCCTATGATTGTAAAACTAATTTAGAAATCAAAAGAACCCCAATAAAATAAATCTCACAAGTTAATGATTCTCAGATGTGGAATATTTTCAAATACACATTTTTGTTTCCGCCCCAGAACGTTTAACTGGTAAATTGTCTAAGATTCTCTCTTTTCCACAAATGGGTCATAAACATGTCATAAAAGGGATTCAAGCAAGAGCTACCCGAACATGCGCACCTGTCAATTACCTGACAGCAATAAAAGGGACACATGCACAACCCAGAGGGCGCACGCTCATTGACAAGATCATGGGCCTCACGCCAACGACCTCATACGACGTTCCCATAATAGGGGTTGAAATCACGACCGCGCAACAACTCGGAAGTAGCCGACATATCTCAGTCAAGGAAATATTTTCCATTCTCCGTACCTGTAATTTTAACTCGAAATAAAAAGTCAGAAGTATATTTTGTAGCATAATAATACATTTATTCATTTATTTTGGTATTGCGAACATTTTTGGTATATATAGAAATTAATTTTCTGCTTTGATTCCGGCGATTTGCATAGAAGAAGCAGGCGCACGTTTCCGACGTCATTTCTGGATAACAAAATGTAAAGTGTTCACCATAATTCGTAGTTTTGAGATCATGTCCACCTCGATTCATGAACATAGTTTTTGTGTTTAGAAGGTTTTAAAAATGCTGACCAATTATATCTCCTTTAAATTGTTCAATAAATTTTAGGACTTTACACGTTTAGTCTCAACTTTAAAATGATGTGTAACAATTATTTTATTGTTTTGAAGCTACTTTTAAAAAATGTCAAAATAATGTATGCATTGTTTAGAGCACAAACCCCGCCCTTAAGGTGTGTTTCACAATAGGGAAACCGGTTTCCTTTAAACCTGTTTAATGACGGACAGCCCATTTCTTCGATATTAATGAGCTGACGACTCCCAAAAAACTTCTGTAGAAATCGTTTCTTTTCCACACCTTTACAAATAATTTGTTTTCCGCCTGTAATTGTCCTTAGATACTTTCGAGTTTGTGGAAAACTGTTCTCTCCATCGTTCCAAAAAATTTTGTGATGTGTATTAGTTAACCAAATTTCAGTCTTTCGAGATTTTGTATTTAGCAAAGTAAAATCATATGGTGGTTCTATAAAAAAACTATTATTCAAGTTTGGATCTTTTTCGAATACAATTCCAATTTCTTTTAGAATAAAATTATTATTATTATCAAAGAAACCTTGAACATCAATCGAAACAGTATCTTCCAACATTTTTCTAATGTTAAACAACTCGTTGTACTAGTCCGTTTAATGGGTTATATTCAACTAAACGGTCATGTATGAGGAGACAGTAAGCTTGGGTATTTTCATGACTTGGTGTCTTCAGTTCTATTGAAATTCTCACATCAATAGGACCAGTTTTCACTGATTCGTTTTGATATGAAAGATCAACCACAATAATAGGGGCCAATTTAAATTCATTTGGGGTCAAAAATGGTTGTGACTCACGATTATAGTAACTAGATTGAAATCTTGTATACATTTCACATAGGTGAGCATACTGATTCTTACTAAAATCAACATTCAGATTATCATATGGATATGACTCAGAATTCAAGTGAACTTTCAAGTTTGATAAGTTATTTGTGATAAGTTCTCCATTTAGTGTAAATCCAATATCATTATCACTAAAATCATAATTTTCATCAAATAGCTTATTATAATTTGTAATAGTTTCATCGGATATTGAACTAATTTGTTTACTTTTAAAAATATTAAATTTATCAGCATCCATCGTTATGCCAAAGCCAAGTGCCAAGATTTCACGACCAATCATTATGTCATGTTTTAAATGCTTGTCCATAACTACATTAAACATGATTTCCAAATTAAATTGACAAATTTGTATGGTGGACAGTATTTGTAAATTACAGTGTATAACATTTGTTCCAATTCGCTTCTCGTTCATACTGCTACTCGATGCTGCTGTTCCCTTTATACATGCGGATGCAATATGACCGACGAATCCACATTTAAAGCAAGTCACTCCAGTCCTGTCTCGTCCCGCCAGTGGTCTTCCAAACGATTGATTTGGTTTTGATTGTTCTGCCTTCCTTTTACGGCATTCCAGCATTTTGTGTCCAGAAATTCCACAGTAATGGCACTTCATTGGTGTGTGTGCCTTGAATCTCTTCCTGTCGGGGACTGTCGAAGCACGAAAGAAACAGCTATTCCCTCGATGTCCATCGACTTCCATTTTGTCAACTCTCGCCCGTTTTCGGCCGTCCGTTGAGAATGTTCAACAAGGTGGCGGACGGCGTCTCAGAATCGTCGTAGCGCTGAACAAACCACTCTTGGAATTGTGGCCAGCATAGCTGATCTGTGCAAGCCATTGGGAAGCGCTCCCTTCTAGTGCTCCACTCAGCGACATAACCAGCGCACTGCCCTCCAGAGGATGCTCCGTGAGAATCATGTCGGCTGTTTTCCGCCACGCGCTGGCGTCAGCTTCAGCCGCGTCTGGATTAAACTTTGGTAGTCTCAATGATTTTTCACTTGTTGTTGTTGAAGCAGGCTGCTATATTGTTTTTAATATTTCCATGAATCGTAGATTTTGTGCTTCCAACAGAGATCGCCATTCACTATCACGCTGGGCCTGAGCCGATCCCACTTCTGATTTCAGGGGCTGAAACATTTGCTGGTCTCCTTCTTGCATTTTTGTTGCAGATGCGCAGTGAGTCGCGGTCAACGTCTTCTCCGTTTAGATATCAAAAGCAAAGTGAAGTCGGCTTCCTTCTGCCGGCTTCTTCTGACACACGTCATCCAATTGCAAATTCCTTTCTTTTCTCTCTCTCTGTCTCTCATTTGCAATTCCTTTTTGGTTCTTCTCTCTCTCAGAGTCCTTGACCTTGACCATGACCGCGCCACACTCGGCTGAGACGACACTCTCTCTCGTTCTCAATCCACGCTCTCAGCAATTTTGCAAATAAAACGAACCACAAATAACCTAGTGACTAGTATATTTTATTCTTTATTCTTTCTCTTTCTTGATGCTCTACAGTTTCTTTTACATTTTCTTTCTTCTTATACATCTCCGACATATACGTTGCTAATACTATCACAACAAAACAAAATACATTTGTCCGATAACTCAACACAACGAATACCGATCAATTGATAAGTATATACAGTTTAAAATGTGAACCAATTTCCGATTATAATGTAATTCAAAACACTCCAAGTAATAGAGAACAAAACATGATAGAAGAATTAAAATAAAATTTCCCGGCTTAATTTGAACGACAATTAAGGGAACTATGTGCAAAATATAATGACCTATTCGGTTTTGAAACCGAATCAATAACAACAAATAATTTTTACAAGCAAAAATTGAGATTGAAGGACGATGAACCGATTTATATAAAAAATTATCGAAGCCCACACAGCCAAGTTGAGGAAATTCAAAAACAAGTAGGAAAATTAAATAAAGACAATATATTCGAACCCTCTGTATCGGAATACAACAGCCCACCTATATTTTTCCCAAAGAAACCCCTTCAGGGCTCAAACGAAAAGAAATAGCGTTTAGTAGTTGACTACAGTCAAACCAACAAATAACTTCTGTCTGATAAATTTCCGCTCCCAAAAATTGATGACATTTTGGATCAACTAGGTAGAGAAAAGTACTACTCGTGCCTTGATTTAATGTCAGGTTTGCGTGACTATTGCTTTTTTTGGACTTGAAGCTTCACAAGCATTCCTTTATATGGATTCATTGGTTGTTCCGAAAATCACATGCTTAAAAAATTAAAAGATATTTGTGTAATATGCAGGAAATACAATTTAAGTAGCTAGGTAATACGGGAGCTGGCTCACTAGGTAATAAATCATGTCAAAAAAGGGGGTGGGGGTGACCCTAATTAGTCACGCATGGTTGCGCCCAGGTGTTTTAATGACCTAATTAGCATGATTAGAAAAGGGGTTGGTGGTGGTGGCGACCCTAATTAGTCACTTAATGAGGTTAGAAAGGGGTGTGTAGGAGTGTGTGAGAGGGGTGTTTTGGTATGTCTTGTTTTGTCTTGTCTTTTTCTCACCCTAAAGGTGTGTGTGAGGGGAGCAAATGTCATGTAGGAGTGCAATGGTTGCAACAGGTCACTTAAAGTATGTTGCTTCTAACTTGTATTAAGTTAAGGGGAGGGTAATCTTAAATGTTTCAATTCTATAGTGGAGGTGGTGGTTCCTAACAGAATATACACATAAACAAATGAGTTTGTTTGTTTAGTTAAATACGTTTTTATTTAGAGAAGGGTGTTTTGATATGTCTTGTTTTGTCTTGGAGGGGTGTTTTGTCATGCGTATGAATTTGTAAAACTATATTTAGCCGGAGGGGAAGTTGTTTTGTTATGCGTGGGCGTTTTGTTGATTCAATTAGGGTTGTAGTTTACATCTGTTAGTGTAACCTGTATAGGGTCTTGTGGTCAAAATGGTGGTGGTGGTTGTGGTTCCTAACAGAATATGCACAAAAACAAATGAGATCGTTTGTTTAGTCAAATACGTTTTTATTTAATCATATTCGTGTTAAATTAGTTTACATTGAGTCTTTTAAATAAATGAATGTATCTTTCCATCAATTTTAAGGCGTCTTCTTCTTTCTTTTCGACATGCATACACCTGCAAGTGTCAGGTCCAACTTTACAATCATCATATGCCCATGCACAGGATGATAGGTGTTCTCCATACTTTGAATGAATTACTGGGGTGGCTTCTACATCTTTAAAAAATGTATGAAATGATTTCAATTTCGTAGCATGTTCCTTGAAGATCTCACTCCCATGCTCCCTGAAGAACTCTTCAATTTTTGAGGATATCATTTTTTCTTTCAACGTAATAGTCTGAATGTTTATCTTAAACTACAGTTTGGTAGAGATAAATCGTTGTATTATACTTAGAAAACAGATGTTAAAAAATGCAACAGCTGATGATAGACCCACCCTCGAAAACGAATTCAAAACAATAGAAAAATTTTTTTTTTGGTTTTCTCTTTATTTTAGAATTTCAATATATGATGAAACTAATTTTCTAACTCTATATTGTTGAATTACAAAATGAAAACAAGCACAAGTTTCTATATTATCATTAGAAAATGTACATAAATTTAAATGTTCTCCAAATGTTGTTTTTATAAACTCCTTTACGTCAATACCCATGAACATGTTCCTTGTCTCCAGTAGTAATTTCAAGTCCTCTTTTGAAATCATATTTCCAAATGTATTAATAAAAAAATTAATTTTATTTATTAAAGAAGAATAAGTCGGTATATTAAGATTGTTATAAAAATCAGTCATTTCGTAAACTTATTTCCCCGATTCTCGAAATGTGAATGAATGGTTAAAAGGTGTTTAGGAGTTTTCGTTTGTGTAAAAGTTTAATATTTTATGAGCATTGTTCAGAGAGCAGACACCATCCCGAGCATGTAATGAGCAATATGGAAAGTGATTTCCATCCATTTTTTTTAGAGAGGGACAACCAATTTCATCAATGTTAATTACATTATCAATTTTTAAACATTTTTGTAGGAATAACCTTTTTTGATATCCCTTACAAATTATTTCCTGTTTTCTAATTATTTCTCTTAAATACATTTGTGTTTCTTTGAAAAAGTATACTCCATCATTCCAATAAATTTTGTGATGTTTTTTTGTTAGCCAAGTAGCTGTTTTTCTACATTTCTTATTCAATTCAATAAAATCATGTGGAGAGTGTATGATAAAATTAGAATTCAAGATTGTCTCGTTTTGAATACCACACCAATTTCTTTTAGAATAAATTTATTATTATTCCCAAGAAATCCTTGAACATCAATTGCAACAATATCTTCACTCATAATTGATTGATTAATTGTTAGACAATCCGCTGAACTAGACCATTCAACGGGTTATATTCAACTAAACGATCATGTATGAGCACGCAATATACTTGAACATTTTCGATAGCGGGCTTGGTAAGTTCAATTGAAATCCTAACATCTATGGGTCCCGATTTAACCATTTCATTTTGATATGATAAGTCAATTACGATAATAGGAGCTTTAGTTTTAAAGTCTGTAGGTGATAGTAAAGGAGATTCACTTCGTTTATAGTAGCTAGATTGAAACTTGCAGTACATATCATATAGGTGAGCAAATCGATCTTTATCAAAGTCCAAGTTTAAGTCATCGTAGGGATAAGTTTCAGAGTTTAAGTAAACCTTTAGACTTCTTAAATTGTTTGAAATCAGATGGTGGTTATCTTTAAATTCAATTAAAGCAAATCGTGGACGTTCTCGGTTAGCAGCTAATTTAACATTCCAAACATTTATTTATTTATTTATTTATTTCGCCAACAGTTGGTACCTTAACTGGCTACTTGTATATTACTAAACTAAATACTAAGGGACGAAAGGTAATTGTAAAGGGTTTTCTTAATTAATTCCCTAGGAGAGCATGGGTCCAGCCGCATGTGAGATGGAAGTTTGTTCCAGTAGAACAAGGCTCTACACAGAGGCTCATTAAAAGCATAGTTAGCTCTATATGCCGGAATAAAAAAAGGTTCAAATGACCTTAAAGACCTACCAGGTACGGAAAAGCCCATGCTACTCAGCAATGCAGGGCAGTCTATTTTGGAGGACAACAGGTCACAAATAAAAACTAGTGCGCTAGTTGTTCTACGATCTTGTAGGGAAGAAAGGTGCACAAGACGACATTTCGCAGAGTAAGAGGGAACCGGGTCATTAAAGTTTAGAGAAAGAAGGGCAAAAGATAGGAATTTTTTTTGAACACGCTCAATACGATTGATGTGTGTAGTTCCAGTCGGACTCCAGACAAACGAAGCATATTCCAATCTGGACCTAATGAACGAAGAAAATAGGCTTAGTTTCGTGTACGGATCTTTAAATTGCGTGGAATTTCGTTTTACAAAACCATACATAGCGTATGCCTTTGGAATTATGTAGTTTATGTGATCCATGAAAGTAAATTTGGTATCAAACATAACTCCTAGGTCCAGTGATTCATTTCTTAAGGAAAGAACATGGGAACTAATGGAATAAGAGCTAAGGACATTAATTAATCGTTTGCTGTACCTAACATAGAAACATTTTGACACGTTCAGAGGCAACTTATTACGAGAACACCAATTTCCCACTTTTACTAGGTCATTTTGAAGAAGTTCACTATCGGAGATTGAATTCACAGACCTAAACATTTTAAGATCGTCCGCAAACAACAGGAATTCAGAATTTGTTATGCAATAGCTTAAATCATTAATGAAGATGATGAATAGAAACGGACCCAATGCACTTCCCTGAGGAAGGCCAGAAGTAGCCACATACGGGTTTGAGAAAACACCATTGCACTCTACTCTATAAATCCGCCCATCTAAATAAGATTTAAACCAATTTAATATTGATGAATGAAATCCCAATTTCTGCAATTTTGCCAATAAAGCATTATGGGAGACTTTGTCAAATGCTTTGGCGAAGTCGGTGTAGACTACATCAACTTGATGATGACTGATAAACGAGTGGATGCAAAAAAGATTAAACGTAGCTAAGTTAGTGGTAGTTGACCTTCCAGGCATAAAACCATGTTGGTTAGGACTGATGATCCGACCAGCAAGAAAAGTTAGCTGCTTAGCTACAATTCGTTCAAACATTTTTGAAACATTACTTAGCTTTGCAATTGGCCTATAATTTGAAACAATGTTTTTGTAACCCGACTTGAATATAGGAGAAACTGTGGCAAGTTTCCATCTATGCGCAAATACGCCAGTGGAAAGAGACTTGTTGAAGATCATTTTTAGGGGCTCACAAAGAACACCTATACAGTTTTTCAAAATAAATGGAGAAAGGCCATCGCAGTCTAATTTTCCTGAGTCGTTAAAACTCTCAGCCGCCATATGACAGTCCAAATCAGTAACATCTAAGCACCCAATATTTAGCATCGTGGCAATGGCACCGAGTGAATCATCGTCATTCCACAGCGAGCTCGGTTCAAAGTTAGATACAAAGTACTTAGCAAATAGATTAGCGACCCCAATATCAGAAGAAGCTGAAAGACTTTCATATGACATATGGGAAGGAAAGTAGGAGGTTGTACGTTTAGAATTGATAAAGTGCCAGAATGACTTAGGATTGGTAATTAGTTTACACTCTATATCAGCAATATATTGGCTGTATAAGAATTTATTGAGGAACTCAAACTCACGCTTATGTTGTTTGTACCGATCAAAGTCGGCAGCTTCACCGCTTTCTATGTAGCGCTTATAGAATTTATTTCGGAGATTTTTGTATTTTTTTAGTCCTTGTGTGTACCATGGTAGTCTATAAGAACTTTGAACTCTAGTTTTAGCATATCTGCCTATAATAGTAGAGAGAAAAGATATAAAAACTTCATAGGTTGTATTCACATCTGCATGCGAGAGGACTTCCGCCCATCTGATATTAGAAATATCACTACGGATAGAATCTAAACTGCTAGAATTAATATAGGTAAGAGGCAAGCGAGAATTATTTGGTGAGAAAATATAACAAGTAATTAAGATTAATAGGGGCTTGTGATGAGCATCACACGCGGCTAGCGGATTATCGCTGCAGCATAGAGTAAGGCATAAATCAGGGTGTACAAAAATTAGATCTAGAAGCTTATTTAAGTTATTAAAAACATGGTTAATCTGGACTAATCCCATACTAAGAAGCTCATCGATGACTAAGATTTCATGAGGAAGATGCAGATTACTGGGAACCATTGCTGAAGACTCAAGATCATGAGCCCACACGAGCGAAGATAGGTTGAAGTCGCCCAAAACACATATATATTGGCCATCTTCCAGCTCCTGGTATAGGTGGGCAATGTTGTCAACATGCGCTTTATATAAATCAAAACTGCTGCTTGGGGGTATGTATGATACTGTCAGGAAAATTGTTTCCGTAGGACCAGCGAGAGATACACAGAGTTGGTCGAGCAGAGAATCCTCATTCTGGAGACAAATAGCAATGCAACGCAGCTCACGCCGCACAGCAATTAAAACTCCGCCACCTCTGGAGCATCGTGTTTTAACGGAATCTCGATCCTTACGGAACACATGATAAAGATTTGTATCGAAGAATTCATTATCGAAGAAATCCATGTTGAGCCAGGTTTCAACAAAAATGATGACGTCATGATCACCATGAGACGTTGCCTGGAAAAGGGATTGAGCTTTCGTACGCATACCACCGATATTTTGAAAATAAATATTGAAATTTGTATTGTTAGCGCATATCCGGTCATCCATGGTCATGCTATCAATAACTGGTCCAGCATCATGGCCCAAATCCGTAAGAGGCCTCGCTGGGATTTTATCATAATTAATAAAATTATTTGTAAGAACCTTCAGTAAAGTAGTGGTACGGATACGAATAGGCTGGTGATCGGCGCTCCAAATATTAGGTGGGCAGTCAATATTAGCATTCAAGATATAACTGCACGCAGGTGAATCCACTCCTGGTAATAATGAGCGAGAACGTTCTACAGCAGCCGCAGTCCATTGTTGTTGTTGATGGCGAAAGCATCTCCAAAGAGCACCTTCAGAGAGAGCACTCTTAGAGAGTTGTTGTAGAAAGTCGAACGTCAGAAAGGTAGAGACGGAGAGCGCATAACTATTAGGCGATGAAGAGTAAGAATCCACCCGATTTTCTAGGTACTTCCGGAGAGAGACGCAAGATGATGAGAGCGCAACTCCGAGGAGCGCGCCGATATTAGAGCCAGGCGGACGGCGAATGTCGCGCACAGCGGACAACAAAAGCTCCAGCTGATGTTGTTGACGGTGCAACGGGAGAGAGGCGCAAGATGATGAGAGCGCAACTCCGAGGAGCGCGCCGATATTAGAGCCAGGCGGACGGCGAATGTCGCGCACAGCGGACAACAAAAGCTCCAGCTGATGTTGTTGACGGTGCAACGGGAGAGAGGCGCAAGATGATGAGAGCGCAACTCCGAGGAGCGCGCCGATATTAGAACCAGGTGGACTGCGAACGTCTCGCAAAGCAAACAACAAAAGCTCCGGCTGATGTTGTTGATGAAGCATCAGGAGAGCCCCGGAAAGTGATGTGAGCGCAACTCCGAGGAGCGTGCCGATATTCAAGCCAGGCGGACGGCGAATGTCGCACAAAGTGGACAACAAAAGCTCCGGCTGATGTTGTTGATGGTGCGTTAGGAGAGAGTCAGAAGATGAAGAGAGCGCAGTGAGAAACGCAAGCAGCTGCCGATGTTGTTGCGAAAACGACTCCGACAAATGAGGAAAGGCTTGCAGACGATGTCCCGCAAAAGTATCGACGCCAGTGGCGTCGAACACTAGGGGTTTTTTGACGGCTGACTTGATGATGAAGTTGGCCCAGGCTCCGGCAAATTAGATAAAATTCCATCCCCTACCACAGTGGCCCGCTCTCTATGAATAAATCTTTTGACCTTAACTGAGTTCGGCCAGAAATCGTTTTTGAAGACTATATCGTAAAGCTGATCAGGGATACCAAGCTTGAAATTTACAAATTTTAAAGTTTGAACGTCGACATCTTTTTTTACAAGCTTTGCACAAGTGAGAGAACTAGCATCCACCTTAAGCTTGGTGGACACATATTTTAAAACAGCATTCGGCTCTGTATCAGTTGCAAACTTTCCGACATGCA
The DNA here is from genome assembly GCF_043229965.1 of Drosophila suzukii. Taxonomy (NCBI): domain Eukaryota; kingdom Metazoa; phylum Arthropoda; class Insecta; order Diptera; family Drosophilidae; genus Drosophila; species Drosophila suzukii. The sequence goes on along the minus strand of NW_027255896.1, from coordinate 23,304,343 downwards.
AAAATTTCTTGGTCGGCAAAACATGAAGGTCTTCAGCATTAGGAGCCACTCCAACAACATGTTTATTGGGCTTGTTGTTGTTCCTTCTCCTCTTATTTCGTACTTGTATGAAATTTCCTCTCTCCATATCCAGAGCATGATTAGAAGGGTCAACGACCGCGGAAGCCGTAGCAGCAGCAGCCGCATATGACAGGGGAGCTGCAGCTACGTTGGTAGGCCTCGGTAGACGAGGTTTCGGATTTACGTTCTGATGCAATGCATCATCTTTAGGGGGGAACGCCTCCATGAATTTATTTTGAAGGCCCTGATATAAGCACTCCAGGGCTTTCAATTTTTCATCGAATTCATCTATTTTAGAATGCGAATCATTCGCAACCACACAGCTATCACATTGCCATAGTATATTTGGATTTAATAAGAGTTTGAGCACATCATCCGGTAGGGCTACGCAAGAAGTATGATAGGCGCGACGGCACAAAGAAGAGCAGCGAACAGCATCCGAAGCGCGAAGCTGGGCCAATGTAACATCGGTTTTGCACTCGGGACAGCGGGGAAGTAACATAGCGAGAATTTAAGCACGTCTGGACGCAAAGAAAGCTAGATGACGACTTCAAACATGATTTGTTCCATTACTTAGTTTAGGATTAATGTATGTATCCCAACTACGGAATGAAATCGGTAAATTGGATTTACTTTTTATAATATCATACATTTTAATTTTCGTTGAATCGCTGGGTGTTATATGAGGAATTTTCCATGTAATATTAGTCATATTGAGATGATATTTTCCGACTAATTGTGTACTCTCAAATTTATCTTGCTCAAGTACATCATTAAAATTTTTTGATATTAATAGTACTAGTTCATGTTTACAATTTAATAATACTTTTTTGAAATCTTCAGCAAATTCAAGTAGATTTTTAAGGGGTATTGAAAAGTTGAAGTGGGGGGTTAAATTGGAATCCTCCACTCCATCCAGAATTGTTAAGTCTCTTGCTTTCAAATTGATTTAAAGAATCAAAGTTTTTTATTGTAGAAGTAATACCACTAAATCTTGTTCTATCTATCTCAACACCATTTATTTCATAGCGTATTTCATCTAAAAAGTATGCCATACAATTATTTCTCATTCTCGCAATAACATTTTGAGTTTCTACCGCTCCCCCTTCCTTAATTAGGGTAATATCTCCTTGAAAATTTAGAAGACTCTCATGAGGGAGTACATATAAATCTTGATTTTGGATTGTAATTCTTATCTCATCATTTGGTTTAAATGATTGTTGATAGCTGTGATATTCCTTCTTTGATATACTTTCATCAGAGAAAGGTTTTTCCCGTACTGCCAATATTTCATTCAAACCCATGACTTTAGTTAAACTCGCACTTTGAAGCCCAATGATTTAAGAACTAACTTATTTTTTAATGTAAGTGTGTGTCTTTTTGGTTTCGATCCTCTTCCTCTAACTTTATGTTTTAAAGTGTGCTGATGATGGTAAGTATCACCTCTTTTATTGTATACAGCCATTGTATTAATCTTAAGTGTAAACGAATTGTATAGTTTTCACCGCGTAAATTTATTAATTCACCGTTCTGATCCGTTATGTGTATAGAGAGTGTACTTATTTCTCTAGTGTTGACTGGTAAGTAAATAAGATTGTGTGGTGTGATATTCATTTTATAGCCTGGTGGAACATTAATTCCAAATTCGTATAATGAATGATCTTGTCTACTATCAATATATGACCCGCTTACAATATTACATACTAAGCGTATTGTGTTTATTTTTAAAATGTTGACAGGTTGATCAGATATATAGGTTTTTTTTAAGTCGGGGTAAATTATTTTTTTATTGAAACAAGCAATTGTCCAATGGAGTTGTTTCTATTAAAATAAATAGGTTTCTTGGTAGTTGTAATATTAACTTGAAGTGTGTTATTATTACTCTCCCTTTGAAATGTTTTCTCAAGATCATAATCTTTTAGTTTATTTTTTAGAAAATCATAAATATCATTGAGTTTATATGATCCAATTGGAAGTTGAATTACTTTATCACCAATATGAAATAGATTATTATTTATGTCAACATTGGGTATAGAGTTCTACATATGAAAGTCAATATGTGCACACTCATATTCACCATTTGTCAGTTCAATGGGTGGGAAATAAGAAATGTTTGTATTGGGTTCATTACCATTTAATGTAAGAGTGAATGATCTACTCATTTTGGAATCTAAAAATGTACTGTTAAAATATAGCTTACAGAATTAAACTAATATTCTCAAATAATTATAAGTTAATTAAAACCCTTTCTTTATCTTCCTTTTTCCATATCGTTATCTTTACTTATTATGAGGAATCCAAATTTATCACTCCAACAGTTTTGACAAATTTTCATAAATGAATCATAGGACATATCAGTATTTACATGATCACGCATATTTAAATAATCTTGATTAAACATTATAATCATATTCGCGTTATCACGTATTAAATGTTTTGGAATATTAGTATATGTTTGACATAGGTAAAAAGAAATATGAACGAATGTTGTTTTGTTTTTAACAAGAAAAATCGTCAAAAATCATAATAGAGTTTTTTTTAGCCTTAGCGGGTGGTAAAACTTCATCATTTTGTGAGAACATATAATATCCCATTCCCTTTATCGGTTTAATTAGTTTCTCTAAATGCTCATACTTTGGTTGACATAAACTCTTTGAGAATACATATATATTATCAAATTTAGGCCCGTTTGGACTTTCAATAAGACATTTGTTTTTCCGCAGTTTGAGGGACCGACTACCAATGCTCTTATTGTATTAGGTAATAAAGAACTATGTCGTGGAACTGAATTTGTTAATGAGTGATCACCACCCTCGATATTTCTAACACAGATTTCTTGTTATTGACGTATTAAACGAGTATTCACGTGTGTGATGTAGTTCATTCGATGAGAAATGTTCCTTGATTAAACATTATATAAAATGGGTAAAAGTTTTTATAATTGTTGCAGTCAGAGTTCAAACTTGAAACGAGGTAGTGGTATTATCAACAAAATAATTAACACACTTCCATTTGAAGCACATATTCCTGGTTATAATTTTAGTGGACCTGGAACAAAGCTAAAACAAAGGTTGGAGCGCGGTGATCGTGGGATAAATCAATTGGATGAAGCTTGTAGAGTACATGATATTGCATATTCACAATATAAGGATCTAGCTGATCGACATAAGGCTGACGCAGTTCTAATAAATAAAGCGTGGGAACGTGATGGTTCAAAAGATAGTAGTATTGCAGAGAAAACAGCAGCATACTTGATTACAAATATTATGAAAACGAAAAAGAAATTCTGAATGGGTGTGAAAAAGGGAACAAAGAGAAAAAATAAGAAAAGGAAATTGAAGGTAAAGAGTTTTTCAAATGTTATCCAAACAGGAATACGGGCATTGAAAACTCTGAAGGCACTAGATCTAATGAGTGCAATTAAGGTTGCACGTAAAGCAGTCAATAAATCAATTGGTAGAAATACAAAAAATATTAAGATTTCTCGTATTATTAATGTACCGAAAATTGGTGTTTTTTTATCTATTGCACCCATTTTGACTGCACTTAGTGCATTAGGTAGTCTCGCTTCTGGTAGTGCATCCATTGCTAAAACTATCAATAATGCAAGTATGGGGAAAAAACATTTCGAAATTTTGAATTTTGCTCAAAGGTACATTCCACATTTCCGAGGTGTGTTTATGAGAGACTCATTACCAAAATCTCCTTGGAGAGAAGAGTCAGGAATTATAAACCTAGATGATAGTTCATCAAATGGTACACATTGGGTAGCTTAGAAGAAAAATAAAAAAGTATACATTACTTTGATAGTTTTGGAAGTTTACAACCCCCAAAAGAAATTGTGAAATACTTGGGGAATAACATTAACTATAACTATGAGAGAAATCAAGCCTTTAATAGTACCAACTGTGGGCACCTGTCCCTCCAATTCTTACTCTCTATCCCACTCTAACTTTTACACTATGATCAAGTAATTTTTCTATGATTCTTGAAACCCACCCTATTTACATGCTATTCACTGCTATGATTGGTCGATTCTAAATCAAGAATGAGAAAGAACATGGAGGGTTAGTTTACCTCAAGGTATAAAAACTCGATCAAAAGTTATTTTAACTCACATTTAAAAACCACCTGCAAACAGTCTCAACCTAAAAGTTTCAAGCTAAAACGTTCTCAGCCTAAAGTTTCAACCTAAAAAATCTTGCAATCATCAAAATCAGCAACAAGAAGAACAACAAAAAAAAAACAGTTAAAACAGTAAAACAATTAAAACAGATACAACTGCTAAAAACAGCTGAAAACAACAACAAATCAGCTACATCTGCTAAAAAACAAGTAAAATTAACAACAAAAACAGCTACATCTGCTAAAAACAGGTAAATTAAACAAAGCAACAAAAACAACGAAAACAACTACAAGAAGAAACAACTACAAATGGTCAATCCGGGAATGATGAAAGTACTCAAGGATTTTAATGGTAACGCACCAAAACCTATTTTAACAAAGACGAGGATGGAATCGGAGGTGTACTACCCTATTCGACGAGCTCAACGTAAGGAAACCACCTTTGGGATGGCCCTCACTCTTTAACTTGAAGAGTATATGCTGTACTTGTCGGAACGATACTCAGATAAATTAGATGATTCAGCAATTGAATATATAAAGGATAATATTTTTTGTATTATTAAAAGGAATGACAACAATCTCTATTTAGAATTAAATAAAGCTTAAAATGTATTTATTTTTAATATTATTAATGTATCTATTTTGATAAATAAAAATAAAAATAAAAATAAAATTTCATAAAACTCATACTCAAACCCTTTGTTAAAAATATTTAAATTATACTACATTTTTCCCAGTAGCACATGAGTATCAGAGAAAACGACAACAATGAAGCGTAAACTTTGGAACAGTTGGCGAAAAGTAGAAATTCATTAAAAAGAAAATGTGATGAATTGAAACAAATAAAAAATGAGAACGTATCAAATTTGGAGGAAACTTTTAAGCCTATTACAGAACCTTTACATGAATTACTCACTGAAAATAAAAAATTGAATAAAAAGGAATATATTAATGATACACATGATATTAAGACTTAGTTCAAGAAAGAGAAAATAAGAGTACCTAAAAGTAAAAAAGAAAAAAGGGAACACGAGAGATGCTTTGTTGATGCTTTTTCACGACAGTCTCTTATAGATGAATCTGATGTTTCACAACAGTCTCTTATAGATGAATCCGATGTTTCACAACAGCCTCACACAGATGATTTAAATGAAAGTGTATATGAAGATACCGGGGTGAAGTACAATCTCAACATTAATCAGTTAAAGCAAGAAAAGATCTTAGACAATAGTTATGGACCAAGAGAAGAAAATAATATTTTAATGTTGGGTAATACAACACTTAAAATTAAAAAAAATTTGATGGAATAAGAGAGTGGAAATTTATGGACTCTATCACCAGGTCTATACTTTTTAATTTTTCATAATAGTCCTAAGGATTATACTAAGAATGATTTAGAATCATATAAAAACATTTTAATTGAAGCAAGTGCTCACAAAAGAAACTATCAACCAGATGGTCAAGTAAAGGGGAATCGTTCTAAAAATTATTCTTCAATTATTAAACCATTAATATCATCTTCAGTAAATGAAGAACATACTGGTTCTGGGTATATGAGACTACAAAAAATACCACCAAACTATGTATATTGGGATAATGTTAATGAACTTGTTGAAAGATTGCAACTCTTAATGGCATCGAGAGCTGCTGGTAATAATAACCATACTAATGAAATTCTTTCAATAATAGAAGAATTGTGGGAAGCAAAAATAATATATTAATAAAACAGAAAACATTTTCTCATTTTGTTTAATAGTAAAATGTCTATTGACAAGTTTGGTCACTTTTCACATGATAGAGATTTTTCCTTGCTTTTCAAAAAAGAAGTTGAGAGTCTTGCAGGTATATATCTAGACACTGATGGTCACATCACTCTTCACTCCAAAACCAATAAATGGAAATGATTTGGCTATTAAATTTTATGTTGATGATAAAATTAATGAAGCGAAATTACATCAAATGGAAACTATAACTAAATAATTTCAACTACGAAATAAAAGAGTATAAGAGCTGGAAAGTAAAGTAATAAAAATGATAACTCAAATGGAGTATATACATAATTCAATAAAAGAGTTTGTTGATAAATTGGAAAATTTTAACAAATTCGTTAAATTTAAAAAAACCTCCACCAATCATTCGTTCTGATCAGACACAAATAGATGGAATAATACTTCGGAAAAGTCCACTTGCACATCGTGAAAACGAAGAAGTTTTAACAATTAATGTGGATCATACATAAATATACCACTCTTTCGTTATTTATTTTATAATTAAAATGTCAGTTGATAAGTTTGGTTGTTTTTTAAATGAGAAAGAGTACTCAAGAGATATAACAAAAGGAATAGAAAAATTTCAAAGTATACTTAATGATTATGATTCATTCATGAAAATGATATTGCAACAAAGATTTATATTGATGATGAAATAAGTAAACTAGTACAGAACACATCTAATGAAATTTCTAAGCAACCGCAGAAACAACAAATCTTTAGATTAAGACCTCGAATCAATAATATTGAGGGAAAAGTGAGTGAAATTTCTAAAAAATTGGAATTTCTCATGAAAACTTTTAATAAGGTAGTGGAGGATATAAATGAAATAGAAAGTAACATTTTCAATTATATAATTGAACCAGCCTCAGTTTTAAAAGGTGAAACTGAATCTTTAGAGAAGAAACCATTTATACCAGATAAAATAAAGCTATGAGTAAACGAGATATTGTAAATGAGTTACATCGCCCATCATTCAAGAATTTCCCAAGACGTAGAGTTGTAGTAAAGGGTATTAATGATTTATGGCAGGCTGATTTGGTTGAAATGGGGGCATATGCATCATCAAATAAAGGCTATAGGTATTTGTTAACAGTAATAGATACATTTTCTAAATATGGATGGGGTGAAGCAATAAAATCAAAAAATGCAGAAGAAGTTACAAAAGCAATGGAAAAAATAATAAAATCTGGTCGTGGAGTACCAAATAATTTACAAACAGATAATGGAAATGAATTCTATAATAAACAATTTAGAGAATTGATGAAAAGATATGAAATTAATCATTACTCAACATTTAGTACTCTTAAAGCATCTATTGTGGAACGTTTTAATAGAACATTAAAAGAACTTATGTGGCGTGAGTTTAGTTTTAATGGAAAATATACTTGGCTTCAAATATACAAAGAGTTGATTAATAATTATAATAACAGGAAGCATAGAACGATTAAAATGAAGCCTTTTGACGTCAATGCTAAAAATGAAAAACAGATTTTGATGAGATCATACAATCATCTAAAAATATTTACAAATGGGGACTTTAAAGAGGGGGATCATGTACGAATAAGTTAATATAAACATGTCTTTGAAAAAGGCTATACCCCAAACTGGACAACGGAAATTTTTCGAATTCGGAAAGTACAAAATACATCCCCCACCACATATTTACTTGAGGACTTGAAGGGTGATCCAGTTCAAGGTGGTTTCTATAAACAAGAAATTAAAAAAACAAAATTCCCTAATACTTATCTTGTTGAAAAGATTGTGAAACAAAAAGATGATTATGTGCTTGTGCGTTGGTTGGGCTTTTCGAAATCAGAAGATAGTTGGATTCATAAAAACGAAATTCTATAAAGAACAAGTGGAAGCATAGAACAATAAAAATTTAGACATTGACGTCAATGCGTGAAATCAAATTATGTTTCTTTTTCACAAACACGCAATTCCTATTTATAAAGTGTGAAGAAAAGCATGTACAGATAAGAATTTGAACGGAACTTGATTATGAGCTTGTGCGTTGGCTAGACTAAAAGAGTATATACAGCTAAGAATTTTGGGTGGAACTTGATTATGTGCTTGTGCGTTGGGTAGGCTTTTCAAAATCAGAAGATAGTTGGATTCATAAAAACGAAATTCTATAAAGAACAATTAAAATGTAGACATTCACGTCAATGCGTGAAAATAAATTATGTTTCTTCAGGATAACGCAATTTCTATTTATAAAGTGTGAGGAAAAGCATGTACAGATAAGAATTTGAACAGAACGTTATATATTTATATATACAAATCTGGAGGGTGAAAAGGCGGAAGAATTTCGAAAAGTATTCAGTCTCCATCTATTCGTTCACGCAACTCAATTTCGGATCGTTTGCTTATTCATTCGATAGTTCGTTTGATCGATTGTCAAAAAAAAAAACAAAATCAAAAAAATTAAAATGACGGCTTTTATAATATTTTTTGTAATACTTTCCCTCTTTAATCCGATGGTGAAACTGTAATGTCCCCAATGAAATGACTTTAATTGAAAACCCATCGACTTCCAATAATTCGATTGGGTTATTTATCAATGTTCCAAAACTAAGAAAAATCATTAAAATTGACTTAAAATTTGAGATCCTAGAGGACAGCTATATTTTTATGGATCTCATAAACAAGACAAGTGATGAAAGTGAGAAAACAAACTTAAAAAGTGAACTCGATACTTAAATATTTATTGCTATTAATAGTAGCATTAATGAAAAAGACTTAACAATAAGTACAAGTGCAAGCACAGTTGAAGAAGAAACAACTACAACAACATCAACTACAACTCCATCTGCCTCAACTACAGCAACTGCAACTACACCTACAATGAGAAAAGGAATTCTGGAGGAGGATGAAGAAGAAACAACTACAACAGCAACAACTACATTAAAAAGAGAAATTCTGGAAGAAGATACAACAACAACAAAAACAGCTACAAACACTACACCTGAAACAACTACAATTCCACCCTGTTTTTTTTTATTTTAATAGCGAAAATACAAATATTGATCACATAGAAAATATAGGAGATGAAAAATCAGAAAAAATTGGTATGAAAACGTAAGTCGAGCACCTATATTTAGTAATACATCACAAGAATTAGTGTTGGGGATCAGTGATAGTGATACAGAATTTGAAAGTGTAAGTCGGGTTCCGATAAAAAGAAACACTGCTCATAAATTAAAAAGCAATGAAACCATGCATAATTCACAAATCAAATTTACAAAGAGGGGGATAATAGAGAATTTTAAACAAAAACAAGGAAGAACGCTATAGTCGAGTACCTCGACTATCAGATACCCGTTACTCAGCTATATGGAGATATGCAAGCAGCAAAGCGAGATTAAAATGCGCCACCTACCGGCGGTATACAGATTTAAGCGTTATGGGCGTTAGAGTGGGCGTGGCAAATTTTTTTTGAATCAATCGATAGGTATCGACGAGACCAATACATTTCAGTTAAAATTTTTTATCTAGCATGAAAATTGTGGGCGTCACAGGTTTTCGCGGTTTGTGGGCGTTAAAGTGGGCGTGGCAAACTTTTTTTTGGGTCAATCGATAGGTATTGATGAGAACAATACATTTCAGTTAAAATTTTTATTCTAGCATCAAAACTGTAGGAGCCACAGTTTTGGGCGGTTTGTGGGCGTTAGAGTGGGCGTGGCACTGTGCCGAAACAAACTTGCGCTGCGTAAGAAGCTCAGGAATCTGCACGCCAAATCTCAATAGCCTTGCTCCCATAGTTTCCGAGATCTCAGCGTTCATCCGGACGGACAGACAGACGGACAGACGGACATGGCTAGATCGACTCGGCTAGTGATCCTGATCAAGAATATATATACTTTGTGGGGTCGGAAACGCTTCCTTCTGCCTGTTACATACTTTCCGACGAATCTAGTATACCCTTTTACTCTACGAGTAACGGGTATAATTAATTGAAAATGAAAGGAGAATAGGAGGACATATGGATTTAGAAAGAAGAGGTCTAAACAGATTCTTCACCGTCCAAGACAAAAGTGCTACGGTAGGAGTTAAATGCCATTATAATAATATATATAGAAGATCACATTCTAGGCGAAGTCTGAGTAAATCTAATCGTACAAATTTAAAATATTTATCTAGACGCCACCGCCACCGAAAATAAAAACGTAATACTAATCCCCACTAGCAACGTTAAGAATTAATTGTTTTGAATTTTCAAAAGTTTTATACCATTCAGTAACCAGACGGAAAGATAGGATTGTTTATGAAAAAATATCGAAAGATGCTGAACTTCTTTCCAAACAAGAGAGTAAAAGAGAAGAGAGAAGAAAAAGAATCAGGTTATCTCAGTGATGGTCCACAAATACATGAAATTGAAATAGATGAAGCAGAAAGAATGGGCTATATTTAAGAACGAGGAATTTAGCAGGTCAACTGATAATTGAATATTTAAATAAAAAAGAAAGTCAGATTAGCACAGATAAAATACCAATTAACGATATTAACGACTTCAAAACAACTAACAGTGATATTATATCATAATCTGATTGAGTAGGGAAATATGTTTATTTTTGCAGAATATAAAAATAGAAGATGAAAATAATAATTCGAGTAAATTAAAAAAAAAAAAAAATTAGAGGGTGGTATAGATAACTATAAAAAAACTATACCACTAAATATAGAAGAAAGTAAGCAAATTGAATGTAATTCAAAGAAAATATTGTAATTCTTCTGTTAAATTCAAGTTTTTTCATGTTCGGTACATTTTTATAAATTTTAACATTAACCTGTAAGTAAAAACGATGTTTGTTCTGTTAAATAAAAATTTTATAAAAATAATAATATTGTGAATTGTAATATTTGATTTATACATTACCTTACATTTTAACCTTTAAATAAAAAAGCGTTGTTTGTTCTGTCTTATTTACAATTATAGGGTACATTTATTAATTTTTTTCATCATTTAGTAAATTTAATTCTAATTCTGTACAAAACATTTCAAATTCACATTCATCTTTATTTTTCTGAAATTTTTCTATTTCAATCTCTTGATAATTATTTCTATTAGGACAATTCTCTATTTCTTTTATTCTTTGTTCATAAACATAAATATTTGAATCTATTTCATTAAGTTTATTTTCTAATCTTTTTTCATCTATTTTATAATGCCCATATTGTAGTGTATTAATTTTATTGTCTTGTATAAGAACCTTTGTGTCTTTATGACTGAGAACTACTTTTTTACATTTAATTGTTGATAAAAGATGATTTTGAGATCTAATCATTGACATAGAGCCTACCACTTTCTCTTCCGAAAACAAACATTTTTTAAAACTATTAAAAGTTAATTGATCTATTGCACTTCTTTTAACACCCTTTGATTTTATCACTGTTTTTTCAGAGCTGTCATTACTATTAGATGTTTTAAAAGCATACATTTTCGATCTCAAGCCAACAAATGCAGTCATAGGTCTTCTATTGAGTTCATCTTTAAAAAACCCAACCTTTTTTTATTGGCTTTAGGAAAATTATGAAGTTTAAGTAATTCATCAGAATAATCTGATGTATCAAACTTCATCTCAACATCATTCTGAATATCTTTATAAAAATCTTCAGTGTTAATGGTATATATAAAATAATCTTTATCCATATAATTTAATTGAACATTTTCATTGTATTTAGGTTTAATATAATTATAATGAAAATCATACATTTTTAATTTCGATGAATCTAATACAGCAAAACCTAAATATAAAGGTTTGTTGTACAGCACATTTAATCTTTTCATTTAATAGGCAAAGATGTTTTCTGAAATCAATATATGTTTTTAGCCAAGGCTTCTGAAAGAAGCGAAGACCTCTATGAATTTTTGTTAGAATTAATCCATTTTCTATACACTGTTGAAGATTTTTATAATGAATTATATATTTTTCTTTATCCCTTAAATCAGCAATTAATTTTTTTATTTTGTCTGACTTTGTTGGTAACTGATTATTACAACAAAATGGAAGATCATTGTGTTTATTGTGCAATTTTAAAGGATATTTTAAATCTACCTTAAAAATTTATCCATATTCACTATCATCTGCAATCTCTGTAATGTTTATTCTATCAAGTTCCCCACTTGAAATCCATTCAAAACCTCCATATGGTAAAGATTGTGACATAGCCCAACCATACAAATTATTTGCATCCAAATAAATCAAATATGATGATTTTTGAGAACTATCAAAATTCTCAACATATTTGTTATTTGCTTTAGCATATCTACATGTACATTGTACTAAACCACTACGAATACCACTTTGAATAAATTTATACTGATCTATATCAGTTAATAAATCTAATTCAATTTTAGTACATTCGAACATAGCTTCCCATGATAATCCTGGTGTAGTAAAAAAATGTGCTGGATCAAGTGAATAAATTTTAGTACAAAGTCTTCGAAAGTTTTCAAATACATCAGACATTAATAAAACATCTGTTTTTAAATATAATTCTAAATAATCTTTAAGATTATTACAAGAAAACTCATTCCATACCTTTTGTGCGTGAGTATAATTTTCAATTGAACATTCATTTTCAGTTAAGGAACTATAGAAAGCTTCTCTTGGAGGTAATTAATTTTCTTTTAATTTCTCAACTGAATCTAAATATTCATATGGAAATACACCCTTTCTTCGCATTAAGTTGAAGTGATTTTCATTAGGGAAAAATGATCTTGTTATATACATTTGTTTACTGTGTAGATTTGAAGCTAATGTATCTAATGCAGAAGGCATAAATCGAAACGAATCTAGAAAACGGATTTCAAAGTTATCACCATTACTTAAAGTTATAATTTTTGAAATTGATATGTATTGTTCCTTATTTAATGGAATTACCTTTACCAAATTGTGGAAGAAAACAGGAATAAATTTTTGAACTTTATATTTTAAATTGCACTCATTATGTGCTGCCCCCCTAAATTTTCCTGTGAAGTGACAGTGATCCCTAACTCTGTCCAATAAAAGAGGAGTGTTGCATATATGACAATTATTAGATTTTTGGAAATCATCTTCTTCAACATCTGACATTATTATAGAAACAGGTTTTGAAATATAGTTTTCATAGATAAATGTTAAATTTTCTATTAGAGATAACAGGAAATTCATTCCCGAGTTGAATATAGTTTCTAAAACAAACTTATCTAAACAGTTATCATGTGCACACTTTATATAGTATGCATATGAAACAGGTCTATGTATATTTATAATATTTAAATTTAATGTTTCGTTTTTATTAATTGGTTGAAGGATGCATTCAAAGTCAGCGTAAACTGTGAATGGGACCATCACTTCCTTTTGAACATTTGTGTACCAAAAAGTGGCATCCTTCATGTAGGGTAAGCGTGAGACTTTTTTCCCACAGACTTCTGAATGCCGGTTGGCAGCATCTTCACTCAATGAGTAATTTAAGGAAATTTGACAGAACCATTTTTTTGATTTGTCTCTCGAAACTTGAGAGGAAACCAAACTAAAAAAAAGATAAACACAAAAATTTTTTTTAAGTATGAAAGCAAATAAATATTATGAAGTTTAAAAACAGAAACAAAAACAAGATATAATAATGATATGATAAAACAACTTACTTTGAGAGATTTTAAATCCAAGTATGGTGTGCTTTACATCCTTCCTCCAGTATCAACATATTTATATAATTTCTCCTCACTTCATGGGAGTAAAATATAGGTCCGAATATAACTCCGTCGTCGAATCCGAAAAGTGTAATATTTATATCTTTATTTATTTCCATAAATTTCGATATATCCGCAGGCTTAAGTGGAAATTGCAATCCAGTGAAATTTAGTGTGATCCCATTGACTTGAATGACTTCATCATTTATATTGGACACAGGTTGCACAGGTTGTGCATCTGTTCGCATTCTTATTTAGATTACTTAATGCTGCGATTAAGCTCCATTTAAAACAATGTTCATCATTTGTGTTTTTTACATTTATAATTGCTTTTTTAGCTTCTAAACTAGAGGGTAGTTTTATGTAAGATGATCCTCTTAAAGGTGAATATTGATTAATATTCATCTCCAATCGAATGAGATGAAGCAAAGTCCATCCACTATCCCTTTCTTGGAATTCTTCCATCTTCGCCAAAATTTTTTCCATGTGTTCCTTATATTCATTTTCTATATTGGAGTAGGCACTAATTATTGTTATTATCTTACTTTGAAATTACTTTATTTCAATGCATTCCTTTTCTTCCTTCAAAAGTCCGTACTCTCCAAAAAGTTCAAAATTTATTTTCACCGATGAAAAACTTTCCAACAATGGATACAAGTGAGGTAGAAAAGCTTCTCCTGCTTCCTCCATAAATTGTGTTGGATAAATTACATCATTGTTGGTGTTTTTATATAGGTAGTGAACAATCCTTCCTTGGAATCCAGAACTGATTTTTTCAATCCTTGAATCCACTGGTTCAACAACATTCTTCTTATGTTGCTCCGTTCGCAGATGATGAGTCTACGAAATGTTACCCGATAGGGTAATGTTGCACTTTGCACAATACTTATTAATTTTTTTTTTGTTTTGTTTTTTTTTTTTGTTTTTGGAAGTATTGTATTGTTACTTGTACTTTTCACTTTGTTACACTTTACTTTAACTGTAAAGTATTTTACGTTTTATCAATTTGATAAGTTTACACAACACAAATCTGGGTAGTTCCCAATTCACACAACTTTACTTTACAGTTAGTAAAGTATTTTAATTTTTATCAATTTGATAAGCTCACACAAATCGAATTCGGATGGAACGTAAATTAACACAACTTTACTTTAGCTTTGAATTACCGGAGGGTTCACACGACGATTCTAGATGGTTCGCTCAACTCAAATAGTTTTCTAAAACTGAACTACTTTCCACATTTTTCCTTAACGCATACATTTTTGAAAACTTAGAAGGTAACCGTTTTCTCTTTCTATAAGCGCATGAGAAAAAATTTTCAAATATGATTAAATAAAAACGCATTTGACTAAATAAACGATCTCATTGGTTTTTGTGTATATTCTGTTAGGAACCACAACCACCACCACCATTTTGACCACAAGACCGTAGACAGGTTACACTAACAGATTTCATCTACAACCCTAATTGAATCTACCCTATTAAAACTATCACTAATTGAATCAACAAAACGCCCACGCATAGAAAAACAACGTTTTTGTTAGAAACCACCAACACCCCTCTTACACTCCTACGCTCACTTTCCCATCTAATTCTCGCTAAAGAGGGGGAGGTTACCGAACTCACGCTTGTTTCACACCACAAAGTATGCGGTCTAATATCCCTCAAACCAACACCTTTTGACCACACGACCGCAGACAGGTTACACTAACAGATGTCAACTACAACCCTAATTGAATCAACAAAACGCCCACGCATAACAAAACAACTTCCCCTCCGCCTAAATATAGTTTTACAATTTCATACGCATGACAAAACACCCCTCCAAAACAAAACAAGACATATCAAAACACCCTTCTCTAAATAAAAACGTATTAAACTAAATAAAGAAACTCATTTGTTTTTGTGTATATTCTGTTAGGGACCACCACCTCCACTATAGAATTGAAACATTTAAGATTTCCCTCCCCTTAACTTAATACAAGTTAGAAGCAACATACTTTAAGTGACCTGTGTGCAACCATTGCACTCCTACATGACATTTGCACCCCTCACACACAAGCAATCACAAATTCATACGCATGACAAAACACCCCTCTTACACTCCTACACACCCTATTCGGGTAAAGATCACTCTAAACAACCACAAAATCCTACACGTCCCCCCTATCACAAAATAAGACATATAAAAACCCCCCTCTCACACACTCCTACACACCCCTTTCTAACCTCATTAAGTGACTAATTAGGGTCGCCACCACCACCAACCCCTTTTTCTAATCATGCTAATTAGGTCATTAAGACACCTGCGCGCAACCATGCGTGACTAATTAGGGTCACCCCCACCCCCTTTTTTGACATGATTTATTACCTAGTGAGCCAGCTCCCGTATTACCTAGCTACTAATTTAAAACTACACCCACAAAAATGTTAATTTTTATACCCTTGCAGAGGGTATAATGATTTCAGTCAGAAGTTTGCAACGCCGTCGATCTAGCCATGTCCGTCTGTCCGCCCGTTTCTACGCAAACTAGTTTCTCAGTTTTAAAGCTATCGGGCTGAATCTTTCCCAAAAGTCTTATATTTTTTGCAGGTAGTATATAAGTCGAAACCAGCCGGATCGGACAAATATATCTTATAGCTCCCATAGGAATAATCGAAATAAAAATGTACAAAAATTATATCTTTTCCCTTTTTTAATTTTTGCTTGGAAATAACACTTTTTAATTAGTTTTGAAATTCGAATTAAATTTTATCAAAATCGGAGGACTATATTATATAGCTGCCATAAGAAAGATCGTAAAATCGGTGGGAAAATTATATGAAACAAATTATAGCTTCGGTGTTTTTTACATAAAGCCCCCAAAGCTTGGAAATAACATTTTTTTTAACTAGTTTTGAATTTTGAATTACGTTATACTATTGAAAATAACATTTTGTGTATTTTCAAGAATTTCGAATTATATTTAACATATAACTGTCAAATAAACGGTCAGAGAAATAATGAAATAATTATTATACCCTTGCATTTATTTTTATATTATTTTTTGTAATTGATTTTTTTAGCCATGTCCGTCTGTTTTAAAGCTACCGAGCTGAAACTCTTCCAAAAGTCTTCCTTCTTATGCAGGTAGTATATAAGTCGGAACCAGCCAGATCGGACAATTATATCGTATAGCTACCGTATAGCTATCGTATATAATCGAAAAAAAATTTTTTTTTGTATCTTATGTTTTTTTTTTTAAACATATAACCTCCTACGCTAGGAAATAACATTTTTTAATTAGTTCTGAACTTCTAATCTAAAATTTAAAAATAAAATGAAACAAATTATAGTTTCGGTGTTTCTTGATTTTATTATCTTATGCTTTTGTGAATAACATTTTTTGTATTTTTAAGAATTTCGAATAAAATTTTATAAAAATCGGACGACTCTTACATATAGCTGTCAAAGAAACGGTCAGAGAAATAATGAAATAATTATTTTTTAAAAAATGTTGATTTGTTGATTTTGATCGAATTTTCTTTAACTCTGGGTATAGAATATTTTAACTTTTCAGAATTACGAAATTAATTTTACACAAAAATCTGACGACTATAATATTTTGCTGAATGGGGTGGTGTTAGGACACGAATAACATTGATACAGGTGTCCAAATTTTAAGGTAGGATACCTAGGTATCCCTGTTTTTCCTATTTTAGATTACAGAAATAACCATAACAAGATTGCCACGAAGCTAGAGAACAGGTAATAATGCAGTTATTACGCAATCCTTAAATTAGGTAACCAACTTGGTTTACCTACGAATTATCCTTAAAATCAGGCATTGCCCGAAATCGAAAGGGTTATATGAAGGTTAATAGCAGGTATGATTCAAACTTATATACTGACTCGTAATCCTAATCCCCGGACTAGTCTGTGAAAACCAGTGGCCGAGTGACAACGTATACATTGTTGTGTGTGTGTTTTATACTCAATTAATATAAACATACCGAAAATATACGGTGAAAAGTGAATGAAAATCCACAAAAAAGTGCAAGGTGAAATGTGAACCCATAAAAAAGTATAAGGCTTTTTTACTGATTAAAAATCCACTAAAAGGTATAAGGTTAAAAGTGAAAAAAGTGTGTAACAAAATAATGAAGTATTATTATACTTTTTTACTTTGGTAATTATTTCTATAAAGTAAAACAGGATTCATAAATTCGTAACACATAAGTCTCCTCTGGTGAAATTCAGGTGGAACATCAATAAATATTTACCAGAATCCCGACCAAAGAGATTTGGAAAATCTCTGACAAATTATAACCCCTTAACTTTTATACAATTATTTTTTAACAGCAAAATAATGAGATTGCAGCGCATATCTTCTTTATATCAATATGCTCAAAATGCGTCACAAATAAGGACCCGTAATGCGGAGCACATTGCCTTAGCCCGTGCAAGTGATTTGGAGGTAGCAGAAGAAGCTCGCTCGCGAAATTCCGCTGCTCGCTCTCAGAGAAGGAGAAGTGAAAGAATTCGAGCCAGCGAACCATTGAGAAACACTGACAATCGCGCTACCTGGAGAGCGATCGAGGAAAATCGAGGACTCCAGCGCACACGGGACGCTGAAGCGCATGCAAGCGCCAGGTCGGATTCCGAAGAGCGACGACGAGAGCCGTCGCGAAACACTGCTGATCATGCTACCTGGAGATCGATCGAGGAAAATCGAGGACTCGAGCGCGCACGGGACGCTGCAGTGCGCGCAATCGCCAGGTCGAATTCCGAAAAGCGACGACGACAGGAGGTGCAAAATACTGCTGACCATGCTACGTGGAGATCGATCGAGGAAAATTGAGGACCAGAGCGCGCACGGGACTCTGTAGCGCGCGCAATAGTCAGGTCGGACTCCGAGAGCAGTCGCGAAACACTGATGGTCATACTACTTGGAGATCGATCGAGGAAAATCGAGGACTCGAGCGCACACGGGACGCTGCAGCACACGCAAGCGCCAGGTCGAATTTCAAAGAGCGACGACGACAGCAGGTGCAAAATACTGCTGACCATGCTACGTGGAGATCGATCGAGGAAAATCGAGGACCCGAGCGCGCACGGGACGCTGCAGTGCGCGCAAGCGCCAGGTCGAATTCCGAAGAGCGACGACGACAGGAGGTGCAAAATACTGCTGACCATGCTACGTGGAGATCGATCGAGGAAAATTGAGGACTCCGAGGACGACAAGAGCAGTCGCGAAGCACTGTTGATCATACTACTTGGAGATCGATCGAGGAAAATCAAGGACTCGAGCGCACACGGGACGCTGCAGCACACGCAAGCGCCAGGTCGAATTTCGAAGAGCGACGACGACAGCAGGTGCAAAATACTGCTGACCATGCTACGTGGAGATCGATCGAGGAAAATCGAGGACCCCGGGCGCGCACGGGACGCTGCAGTGCGCGCAATGGTCAGGTCGGATTCCGAAGAGCGACGACGAGAGCAGGATCGAGGAAAATAGAGGATTTGAACGTTTACGGGACGCAGCAGCTCATAGGATCACTAGGGACAACCCTATCACTAGGGCACAGGAGCAAGGGACCAACACAGTGCATCATCGGAACACAAGACTTCAGCAAAGATTTCGGGAACAACCAATTCAGGAATGGCTGACCTCTCACATACAGGTCGAGTTCACAAAATCGAGAGGCGGAATCTTCAATATTGCGCAATATTGCTGCAAGAGCACAACTTTCGGAGAATGAACGAGAGGACCAACGGGAACGCCAGCGACGGAGGAGTTGAGCTACGGCAAGGGAACAATGTCTTCGTAACATTAAGGACGAATCAACTAAGTTTTGTACGTGCTGTGGAGGTACGTGGTTTCCATCTCAGGTAAGTGATTTGAACACACGTACTATTTCTTCAAAATACCCCAACTTTAGTCTAGACAATGCCTTTTATTTAAACAGAAAGTTTTCGAGTCCGTCTGGCAAATATCAATTTTGCAGTACATGTCGTCAAGGCGTTTCCAAGGGTAGGGTACCATTCCTTTGTCTCTCTAATGGCTTCGAGTTTCCAGAGATACCTGAATGCCTTATAAGCTTGACATGTCTTGAGGAGCACCTTATTTCTCCTCGAATTCCCTTCATGCGCATTATATCCCTTGGATAAGAGGCGCTGTAGTCAATGTTCCAATTTCTGTACCTGATACTGTAAGCGTACTCCCACGCATTTTTGATTCAACCCATGTAATCCAGGTTCATTTAAAAAGAAAGTGAGAATATTCCCATAATTTCATGACGGAAACTATTCGACCGGCTCGGGTTATTCAAGCTGTGCGATACTTGGTTAACACTGAGCTCTACAAAAAGCACAACATTTCCATTGACGGTGATTGGCTCAATCAAATCGGAGCCGAAGAAGGGATACCTTTCATCGCAGATGAATCCGACCGAGAAGTTGTAGAAGAGCTTAGTAGTAGGGAAACGCGGATTCTGGGACAATTAGCATATTAATGGCCCCCGCCCCCCTCCCCCCCTCATTAACGTATGCGGATTCTGGGACAATTAGCATAATCCAATAAATTAACTGATTTTAATGGGCTTTCAAGTCATAAAAATGTCACGATCATGTCTATAAAGAGTAATATTAATTGCCCCCATCGCCCCCACATCCCCATGTGACAATATTGATCATGTATCCTTCCCCTCATTATGTGCAATTAATAGTCAGGTGAGAAAGGTGCACGTGAGAAAGGTCGCACAACCATAGTATCCAAAGGTTGTTATCTTAGAGGAACATATCCGATCATGTTGGGGAAAGGTGTGATCACGCACCCTTTTGCCTCATTATCACAGGTGTTGCTGTGCACGTGTGAAAGGTCTCACATCCAAAGTATTCAAAGATGGTTATCTTTGAGGAACATGTCCGATTATGTTGGGGAATAATGTTTCCTATGATTGTAAAACTAATTTAGAAATCAAAAGAACCCCAATAAAATAAATCTCACAAGTTAATGATTCTCAGATGTGGAATATTTTCAAATACACATTTTTGTTTCCGCCCCAGAACGTTTAACTGGTAAATTGTCTAAGATTCTCTCCTTTCCACAAATGGGTCATAAACATGTCATAAAAGGGATTCAAGCAAGAGCTACCCGAACATGCGCACCTGTCAATTACCTGACCGCAATAAAAGGGACACATGCACAACCCAGAAGGCGCACGCTCATTGACATGATCATGGGCCTTACTCCAACGACGTCATACGACCTCATACGACGTTCCCATAATAGGGGTTGAAATCACGACCGCGCAACAACTCGCAAGTAGCCGACATATCTCAGTCAAGGAAATATTTTCTATTCTCCGTACCTGTAATTTTAACTCGAAATAAAAAGTCAGAAGTATATTTTGTAGCATAATAATACATTTATTCATTTATTTTGGTATTGCGTACATGTTTGGTATATATAGAAATTAATTTTCTGCTTTGATTCCGGCGATTTGCATAGAAGAAGCAAGCGCACGTTTCCGACGTCATTTCTGGATTACAAAATGTAAAGTGTTCACCATAATTCGTAGTTTTGAGATCATGTCCACCTCGATTCATGAACATAGTTTCTGTGTTTAGAAGGTATTGAAAATGCTGACCAATTATATCTAATTTAAATTGTTCAATAAATTGGTCAATTTCCTAATGAAATTTCATTTTGCTAATTTTATTTTCTTGTAGGTCTTTACACGTCTAGTCTCAACTTTAAAATGATGTATAACAATTATTTTATTGTTTTGGAGCTACTTTTAAAAAATGTCAAAATAATGTATGCATTGCTTAGAGCACAAACCCCGCCCTTAAGGTGTGTTTCACAATAGGGAAACCGGTTTCCTTTAAACCTGTTTAATGACGGACAGCCCATTTCTTCGATATTAATGAACTGACGACTCCCAAAAAACTTCTGTAGAAATCGTTTCTTTTCCACACCTTTACAAATAATTTGTTTTCCGCCTATAATTGTCCTTAGATACTTTCGAGTTTGTGGAAAACTGTTCTCTCCATCGTTCCAAAAAAAGTTGTGATGTGTATTAGTAACCCAAATTTCAGTCTTTCGAGATTTTGTATTTAAGAAAGTAAAATCATATGACGGTTCTATTAAAAAACTATTATTCAAGTTTGGATCTTTTTCGAATACAATTCCAATTTCTTTTAGAATAAAATTATTATTATTATCAAAGAAATTTTGAACATCAATCGAAACAGTATCTTTCAACATTTTTCTTATGTTAAACAACTCGTTGTACTAGTCCGTTTAATAAGTTATATTCAACTAAACGGTCATGTATGAGGAGACAGTAAGCTTGGGTATTTTCATGACTTGGTGTCTTCAGTTCTATTAATATTCTCACATCAATAGGACCAGTTTTCACTGATTCGTTTTGATATGAAAGATCAACCACAATAATAGGGGCCAATTTAAATTCATTTGGGGTCAAAAATGGTTGTGACTCACGATTATAGTAACTAGATTGAAATCTTGTATACATTTCACATAGGTGAGCATACTGATTCTTACTAAAATCAACATTCAGATTATCATATGGATATGACTCAGAATTCAAATGAACTTTCAAGTTTGAAAAGTTATTTGTGATAAGTTCTCCATTTACTGTAAATCCAATTATGGCAAATCTTGGTTTTTCGCGGTTAGACCACAATTTCACATTCCAGCTGTGTTGACTTCCATACCCCAATTTGGGGTTAACATATGAATCCCAACTCCGGAATGCGATTGGTAGGTTTACACCACTTTTAATAATACCGTACATCTTAATTTTTGCAAAATCGCTCGGAGTTACATGGGGAATTTTCCAGGGTATATTCGTCTTTTCCAATTTAAAAGTTTGTTCATTTCTGGTTTGTTCAGCATCAACACTAGTTCGTGTTTACAATTTAATAAAACTTTTTTATAATCCTCAGCAAATCCCAATACATTTTTTAATGGTACAGAAAAGTTAAAGTGGGGTCCCGTAGATATTTCGTCTCCACTGCTCCATCCGGAATTTAATAGATTTTGACTTTGAAGATTATCCAGAGATATATAATTTTTTAGGGTTGTAGTCATACCGACAAATCGTGTTTTATCAATCTCACATCCATTTATTTCGTACTTAATTTCATCCAAAAAGTAAGCCATACAATTATTTTTAAAAAAAGTGGTAACATTATTAGTTGTAGGTCCATTCGGTGAATCTTTTCTAATAATTCCTTGAAAATTAAGGTAACTTTCGTGAGGAAGCACGTACAAGTCTTGATTTTGAATAGTAATTCGAATTCATCGTTTGGTTTAAATGTTTGATTATACGATGAATAAGTATGAAACTCTTTCTTCGAAATACTCTCATCTGAGTAAACCTTTTCTCGAACATTTAAAATTTCGTTCGTTGTTTTCCTTTCCACCTTTTATATTATACTCGAAGCTTCAAGCCTAACGACTTTAAAAATAGTTTATTTTTCAAAGTAAGTGAGCTTCTTTTTACTTTTGATCCTCTTTCTATAGCTTTACAATTAGTAATGCTTGGCTGAGGACTTAAGCTACGTCTTTTATTATAAATAATCATTCTATTAACCGAATGTGCATGCGAATCGAAACGTTTTCACCACGTAAATTCACCAAATCACCGTTTTGATGAACTATGCGTATAGATAGTGTGCTTATTTCGTCACAGTTGATTGGTAAATAAATTTGGGTTTGTGGTGTCACTGTCATTTTATACCCAGGTGAAACATTATTGCCAAACTCATGTAATGTATGATTCGGTGTATTATCTACATATGAACCGCTAATTATATTACATTCCAAACGAATTGTATTAATTTTTAACATGTTCACGGTCTGATCTGATCGATAGGTTTTTGTAGGATGTGGTTATAGTACTTTTTGATGGAAACCAAACAATTGTCCGACCGATCTTTCCTTATTAAAGTAAACTGACTCTCTCATGGTAGTTATTTCAACTTGAAGTGTATTATTATTACTTTGAATTTTAAATGTATTTTCCAGGTTATAGTCTTTTAGTTTATTGTAAATAAAATCGGTGATATCATTCAATTCATATGATCCAGTTGGAATTGTATTAACCTTGTCACCGATGTGGAAGAGGTTATTTTTTTCATCAATATTTGGAATCGAATTATACATATTAAAATCGGTAGGAGCGCACACATATCGACCATTCAATTCGATAGGTGGAAAAAAGGATGATGCAAGTGATCTAGACATATTGAAATCTTTTGATAAACTGTGGGATTGTAAGTATCTAACCAAGCTTTATATTGAAATTACTCCTTAAATCATAATAAATTGATCAAATCCTTTTTTGTATCTTCCGTTATCCATTTCGTTATCCTTGCTAATTAATAGGAATCCGTGCTTGTCCTCCCAACATTTTTGACAAATTTTCACAAATGTTTCATAATTCATATCAATGTTATATATATGTCGCATATTTAAATCATCTTGCTTAAACATTATAACAAAGTTGGCATTGTCACGAATCAGATTTTTAGGTATACGACTATACGTTTGACATAAATAAAAAGAGTCGGTATTTTTATGTCGATCCATACAAAAATAAAATCTTATGTTATCTTGTTTTTCACAAGCTACGTCATCGAATATCATAATGGAATTGTTTTTAGCTTCACTGGGGTCTAGTACACCCTGATTACGGGAGAATGTATGATATCCCATTCCTTTAATCGGTTTGATTAATTTCGCCAAGTACTCATATTTAGGTTGATATAAAAATTTTTTGAAAATATATAAACATTTTCGAATTTTAATCCATTAGGACTCTCTATTAGACTTAACATAATATTAGTTTTACCTTATTGTGTTCGGTAAGAGAGCACTGTCCTGGCGGTAGATTTTTCTCGTTTTCATCGCTAATATTTCTAATTACAATTTTTTGTTTTTGACTTATTAAACGCATCTTTTAACCTAATTTACCTCATTCAATGAGAAATCTTTGATGATTAAACATAAATAAAATGGGGAAACGTTTTTATAATCGCATCAGTCGTATTTTTAATTGTAAACACGGTGGTGGTCTTGTCGATAAGCTAATTAATACATTACCATTTGAAGCCCATATTCCAGGATATAATTTTTGTGGACCGGATACAAAGTTACAGAAACGGTTGGAACGTGGTGATCAAGGAATAAACCCATTGGATGAAGCTTGCAAAGAGCACGATATTGCATATTCTCAAAACAAGGAATTGAGTGAACGACATAGGGCAGACTCCATATTAATTGACAAAGCCTGGTCGCGTGTCAAGGCACCAGATAGCAGTCTTGGTGAAAGAGCAGCAGCATACTTTGTTACAAATATAATGAAAGCCAAGAAAAAATTTGGTATGGGATTGAATAAAACGGAAAAGAAAGAAAAGAAAAAGATATTGAAGAATAAAATGAAGAAGACAAGCCTTTCGACTGTTGTTAATGTTGCTACTAAGACATTAAAAAAACAAAAACCATTAGACATTATGAGTGCAATTAAAGTTGCACGTAAATCAATTCATCTATCAATGGGTTCTAAGAAAAATGTTAAAGTACCTCGTGTAATTAATGTACCCAAGATTGGAGGTTTTCTACCAATCGTGTCGATCTTGACCGCCCTCAGCGCTCTTGGTAGTTTAGCAAGTGGTAGTGCAGCAATTGCAAAAACAACTAACAACGAGAGAATGGCTAAGGAAGATATGCAGGTGAAAAAACGTCACAATAGGAAAATTGAAAGTGTTGCTGTAGGAGAAGGATTATATCTCAAGCCCTATAGAAAGGGTTATGGTTTCTTTCTTAAGTCCTATAGTAAGGGGAAAGGAGTTAAGAAGCGAAAAAACTAATTTCTCTGCTACCCAATAGACCACTATCAAATATCGACATTATACATTTTGCTAAGAAATATATCCCACATTTTAGAGGGGTGTTTATGAGAGATCTACTCCCAGAAGCACCAAAAAGTAAGGAGTGTGGTATAGTAAACTTAGATAATTCACGATCAAGTGGTACACATTGGGTTGCATATAATAAAAATAAAAATAATATACATTATTTCGATAGTTTTGGAAATCTTCAGCCACCTAGAGAAGTTGTGAAATTCTTGGGACATAGAATACAATACAACTACGATAGAGTTCAAGACTTTGATACATACAACTGTGGACACCTGTGCCTCGCTTTTCTACTTTCTTTCGTAGAAGATGTGGAGTCGAAACCGGTATATTTAAATGGTTAATTTACATTTGGGGGGTTGAAAATCAATGTATTGGTACGTGTATGTGTGAACTCTGTATAGGATAAAAAGTTGACCTGCACGCGTTCAAATTCACAGTCTAAGTTTTTACTTCACATCGAACGTCATCTAGAGGACAAGAATTTGTGATCATTCTGTTTACTAGTCACCAGCTGTTTTGAGCTGTTATGAGTAGTAAGCAACTACGAAACAAGTACTGAACAACTGCTAAACAGGTAGTAAACATCAAAATACAGCTAAATACAACGTGGAACAACTGTACCAAGTCCAAAAACCTCAACAACCATCATGAATCAGGAAAACCAGACGAACATTGTAATTAAAGAGTTCAACAAATTTAATAAAAAGACACTGCTATCGAAGACAAGGATGCCTGAAAATGTAAGATTCCCGATCCTCAAGGCGGAGCGCAAAACAACAAAGGTTGGAGAATCTATTGCTCTCGAGTTGGAGGAGCACATTCTGTACATGCCGGAAAGGAACACTTCTCTTCAAGATGATATCATCAATGAAATGGTTGATGGAAAATTTAATATTTATAAAAGTAAAGACAATTTGTATTTAGATATAAGTCAGTAATCATTAAAAAGATTGAGATTTTAAGAATATAACAATAAATACACTTTTTTAAATATAATGAAGAAAATGTATCGAATCCTTTTCTTATTCGGAAATGGTATACAAATATTACAGATTTTGGCGTTCCCTAAACAGTATTTGTTTAGTAACTGAGGAGTGACTACATGAATTTCGGAAATTTTAAATCTTTCACCTATAAAATTTAAAAAATATACTGCAATGAATATTTTGTCACAGTTAACCAAAGCTAGATTTGCTTTGAAGCGAAAATTCGATGATCTCAAACAAGTCAAAAATCATACGAATTTACAATTGGAGGAAACTTTTAAACCTATTACTGAACCCTTACATGAACTTTTTAAGGAAAATAAAAAACAAAAGATTTCTAATGTAAAAGATGGTATAAAAGTAAAGCGTGAAATGAAGCAAATTAATAAATACGATAATGATGAGAGAGAGCTTGACGATTTCTACTTTACAACTAATGAGAAAGATCTGCAGTCTAATCGAAACATAACTCAACCAAGGTCTTTCGATGATAGTGATTCCTATAATCAATTCTTTTCACAAACGAATATAGAGGAAGATATAGAAGAAGAGAAAAAGGAGACGGAAAAGAGTGAAGAAGAAGGGACAACACCTTTACCAATGTATACAGGAGAGGTCGATATGGGTGTGGATGCAGAGCTAGAAGATAATAACACTAGTTATAATTATAATTGTAATATCAGTAATTTGACCAGAGGATATGTGTTGGATAAGGGTTATGGACCTAAAAAAAGGGCAAACAATTCATTAACTTTGGGAGATAATGAATTAAAAATTAAAGATAATAAAATAACATTTTCTAGTGGAATGAGTTGTGATCTGACTCCTGGTCTATACTCTCTAATTTTTCTTAGTAAACCTGAAAACTATGATGATCAAGACTTAAAAATGTATAAAAAAATTATTTTAGAAACGGATATACATAGAGTAGGCTTTAAACCTAATAACAGAATCAAGGGTACACGAGCATACAAATATAACCATATTATTAAGAAGATGATAGACAAAGATTTCAGTCCTACAACGTCTACTCCACTTCGCTCAAAAACAGGTTTTGGTTACATGACTCTTCAGAAATCAAATCCGAACTATGTATATTGGAATGATGTAAATGAGTTAGTCAAACGACTGGAAATTTTAGTAGCATCAAAAGGAGCGGGTAACACCAGCCAGAATAACGAAATTTTTTCAATATTAGAGGAATTGCGTGAAGAAAGGATTATGTTTTAATGGGTATAAATAGGAAGGACAAATATGTTTTACATTTATAAACATCATGTCTGTCGACCAGTTTGGACCTTTTTCTGTTGATAAGGAACGATCAGAAAATTTGAAAAGACGTGTTAATTCTACTGAGGGATTATTCATCGACGAGGACGGTAATCTAAATGCTCAAAATAAACGTATCAAAAACGGATCTAAGCCTTTAGACAACAATGATCTTGCAACGAAACAATATACTGATGAGATTCTCGGAAAGTTGGGAGAAGATTTAAGAAAAATTATAACTCAAAATGTTAATCGTCGACTCACAAAAATTTCAAGCTTAGAAAATAAAATTGAATTAAATAGTAAGAGGGCAGACAGCGCTGACCAAATTTTTGCAAAAATTCTGGAAAAGATTAAAACCATTGAGGATTATATATTTAAATATGTATCAAAACCGATATCATTACCGAAAAAAACCACAATTGAGTTAGAAGGTGTTGCTTTTCAGCCTATTAGAAGAATATGATTAAGCGAGAAATCGTAAATGAGTTGCACGGACCATCTCGAAAAAACTCTCAACGAAGACGAGTTATTACAAGGGGTATAAACGATCTGTGGCAAGCAGATTTGGTTGAAATGGGAGCCTTTTCAAAATCTAATGATGGGTACCGATACTTGTTGACTGTTATAGACACATTTTCGAAATATGCTTGGGGTGAGGCATTAAAATCAAAAAATGCAAATGATGTTTCCCAAGCCATGGAGAGAATATTTAAATCGGGTCATGGAACACCAAGAAACCTGCAAACTGATGATGGCACTGAATTCTTTAATTCCAAATTTAAGGTATTAATGAAAAGTTATAGGATAAATCATTATTCAACCTTCAGTACACTAAAAGCATCAATAGTTGAACGTTTCAATAGAACTCTTAAAGAGTTAATGTGGCGTGAGTTTAGTTTCAATGGAAAATATAAGTGGATAGATATGTATAAACAATTAATTAACAAATATAATAATAGAGACCATAGAACAATAAAAATGAGTCCAAGTAAAGTCAATTCTTTCAATGAAAAACAAATATTACAAACATCGTATAATCACCTGAAAATATTTGTTGCAAGTAAATTCCGTAAGGGGGACCTCGTTCGTATCAGTAAATATAAACATGTCTTTGAGAAAGGGTATACACCAAACTATACAACTGAAATCTTTAAAATTAGAAAGGTAAAGAATACATACCCTAAAACATACTTACTTGAAGATTTAGATGGTAGCCCGATTCAATGAGAAATCTTTGATGATTAAACATCAATAAAATGGGGAAACGTTTTTATAATCGCATCAGTCGTATTTTTAATTGTAAACACGGTGGTGGTCTTGTTGATAAGCTAATTAATACATTACCGTTTGAAGCCCATATTCCGGGATATAATTTTTGTGGACCGGGTACAAAGTTACAGAAACGGTTGGAACGTGGTGATCAAGGAATAAACCCATTGGATGAAGCTTGCAAAGAGCACGATATTGCATATTCTCAAAACAAGGTATTGAGTGAACGACATAGGGCACACTCCATATTAACTGACAAAGCCTGGTCGCGTGTCAAGGCACCAGAAAGCAGTCTTGGTGAGAGAGCAGCAGCATACTTTGTTACAAAAATAATGAAAGCCAAAAAAAAAATTTGGTATGGGATTAAATAGAACGGAAAAGAAAGGAAGGAAAAAGATATTGAAGAATAAAATGAAGAAGACAAACCTTTCGACTGTTATTAATGTTGCTACTAAGACATTAAAAAAACAAAAACCATTAGACATTATGAGTGCAATTAAAGTTGCACGTAAATCAATTCATCAATCAATGGGTTCTAAGAAAAATGTTAAAGTACCTCGTGTAATTAATGTACCCAAATTTGGAGGTTTTCTACCAATCGTACCGATCTTGACAGCCTTCAGCGCTCTTGGTAGTTTAGCAAGTGGTAGTGCAGCAATTCCAAAAACAATTAACAATGCGAGAATGGCTAAAGAAGATATGGAGGAGAAAAAACGTCACAATAGGAAAATTGAAAGTGTTGCTGTAGGAGAAGGATTATATCTCAAGCCCTATAGAAAGGGCTATGGTTTCTTTCTTAAGCCCTATAGTAAGGGGAAAGGAATTAAGAAGCGAAAAAACTAATTTCTCTGCTACCCAATAGACCACTATCAAATATCGACATTATACATTTTGCTAAGAAATATATCCCACATTTTAGAGGAGTGTTTATGAGAGATCTACTCCCAGAAGCACCAAAAAGTAGGGAGTGTGGTATAGTAAACTTAGATAATTCCCGATCAAGTGGTACACATTGGGTTGCATATAATAAAAATAAAAATAATATACATTATTTCGACAGTTTTGGAAATCTTCAGCCACCTAGAGAAGTTGTGAAATACTTGGGACATAGAATACAATACAACTACGATAGAGTTCAAGACTTTGATACATACAACTGTGGACACCTCTGCCTCGCTTTTCTACTTTCTTTCGTAGAAGATATGGAGTCAAAACCGGTATATTTAAATGGTTAATTTACATTTGTTGGGTTGAAAATAAATGTATGGGTACGTGTACATGTAAACTCTGTATAGTATAAAAAGTGGACCTGCATGCGTTCAAGCTCACAGTCTAAGTTTTTACTTCACATCGAACGTCGTCTAGAGGGCAAGAATTTTTGACCATTCTCAAGAATAAATAATAAACTATGCTTATTACAACTAGTAAACAACAAGTTAACAGCTACTAAACAGATAATAACCATGTAATAACAGCTATTAACCAGCTAAAACAACTAGTAAGCAACTACGTAACAACTACGCCACAACTGCCAAACGGGTAGTAAACATCAAAAAATGTAATGAAGAAAATGTATCGAATCTTTTTTTTATTTGGAAATGGTATACAAATATTACAGATTTTGGCGTTCCCTAAACAGTATTTGTTTAGTAACTGAGGAGTGACTACATGAATTTCGGAAATTTTAAATCTTTCACCTATAAAGTTTAAAAAATATACTACAATGAATATTTTGTCACAGTTAACCAAAGCTTGATTTGCTCTGAAGCGAAAATTCGATGATCTCAAACAAGTCAAAAATCATACGAATTTACAATGGGAGGAAACTTTTAAACCTATTACTGAACCCTTACATGAACTTGTTAAGGAAAATAAAAAACAAAAGATTTATAATGTAAAAGATAGTATAAAAGTAAAGCGTGAAATGAAGCAAATTAAAAAATACGATGATGATGAGAGAGAGCTTGACGATTTCTACTTTACAACTAATGAGAAAGATCTGCAGTCTAATCGAAACATAACTCCACCAAGGGCTTTCGATGATAGTGATTCCTATAATCAATTCTTTTCACAAACGATTATAGAGGAAGATATAGAAGAAGAGAAAAAGGAGACGGAAAAGAGTGAAGAAGAAGGGACAACACCTTTACCAATGTATACAGGAGAGGCCGATATGGGTGTGGATGCAGAGCTAGAAGATATTAACACTAGTTATAATTATGATTTTAATATCAGTAATTTGACCAGAGGAAATGTGTTGGATAAGGGTTATGGACCTAAAAAAAGCGCAAACAATTCATTTACTTTGGGAGATAAAGAATTAAAAATTAAAAATAATAAAATAACATTTTCTAGTGGAATGAGTTGTGATCTGACTCCTGGTCTGTACTCTCTAATTTTTCTTAGTTAACCTGAAAACTATGATGATCAAGACTTGAAAATGTACATAGAGTAGGCTTTAAACCAATAACAGAATCAAGGGTACACGAGCATACAAATATAACCATATTATTAAGAAGATGATAGACAAAGATTTCAGTCCTACAACGTCTACTCCACTTCGCTCAAAAACAGGTTTTGGTTACTTGACTCTTCAGAAATCAAATCCAAACTATGTATATTGGAATGAAGCAAATGAGTTAGTCTGGAACGACTGGAAATTTTAGTAGCATCAAAAGGAGCGGGTAGCACCAGCCACAATAACGAAATTTTTTCAATATTAGAGGAATTGCGTGAAGAAAGGATTATATTTTAATGGGTATAAATAGGAATGACAAATATGTTTTACATTTATAAACATCATGTCTGTCGACAAGTTTGGACATTTTTCTGTTGATAAGGAACGATCAGAAAATTTGAAAAGAAGTGTTAATTCTACTGAGGGATTATTCATCGATGAGGACGGTAATCTAAATGCTCAAAATAAACGTATCAAAAACGGATCTAAGCCTTTAGAAAACAATGACCTAGCAACGAAACAATATACTGATGAGATCCTCGGAAAGTTCGGAGAAGATTTAAGAAAAATTATAACTCAAAATGTTAATCGTCGACTCACAAAAATTTCAAGCTTAGAAAATAAAATTGAATTGAATAATAAGAGGGCAGACAGCGCTGACCAAATTATTGCCAAAATTCTGGAAAAGATTAAAACCATTGAGGACTATATATTTAAATATGTAACAAAACCGATATCATTACCGAAAAAAAACACAATTGAGTTAGAAGGTGTCGCTTTTTAGCACGGACCATCTCGAAAAAACTTTCAACGAAGACGAGTGATTACAAGGAGTATAAACGATCTGTGGCAAGCAGATTTGGTTGAAATGGGAGCCTTTTCAAAATCTAATGATGGGTACCGATACTTGTTTACTGTTATAGACACATTTTCGAAATATGCTTGGGGTGAGGCTTTAAAATTCAAAAATGCAAATGATGTTTCCCAAGCCATGGAGAGAATATTTAAATCGGGTCATGGAACACCAAGAACCCTGCAAACTGATGATGGCACTGAATTCTTTAATTCTTAATTTAAGGTATTAATGAAAAGTTATAGGATAAATCATTATTCAACCTTCAGTACTCTAAAAGCATCAATAGTTGAACTTTTCTATATAACTCTCAAAGAATTAATGTGACGTGAGTTTAGTTTCAATGGAAAATATAAGTGGATAGATATGTATAAACAATTAATTAATAAATATAATAATGGAGTGCATAGAACAATAAAAATGAGTCCAAGTACAGTCAATTCTTCCAATGGAAAACAAATATTAGAAACATTGTATAATCACCTGAAAATATTTGTTGCAAGTAAATTCCGTAAGGGGGACCACGTTCGTATCAGTAAATATAAACATGTCTTTGAGAAAGGGTATACACCAATCTATACAACAGAAATCTTTAAAATTAGAAAGGTGAAGAACACATACCCTAAAACATACTTACTTGAAGATTTAGATGGTAGCCCGATTCAGGGCGGATTCTATAAAGAAGAACTGAAAAAAACACGATTTCCCCACACATACCTAGTTGAAAAAGTTGTAAGGCGAAAAGGAAATAAAGTTTTGTTTAAGTGGCTCGGGTTTTCAAAGACTAGCTGGACAAACAAGGAAGACATTTTGTAGTACAATAATTGATTTATTTAATTAATTTTTATTTGTATATTAATTTTTATTTATATATTTATTTGATCTTATATTAAGTTTAATATTAACATTTTTGTACAATGATTTAAACTAAAATTAAATATAATAAAAATACTTTTTACACACTCTAAATCATTTTCATTTATATTTTCCAAGGTCTCGATCATAATAAAACATCTCCAATTCAACTGATTTATAAAATAGTTATTTTTCAATATGTTCCTTTTGAAATTTAAGGCTATCTAGTGATTCTCCATCGTTCACATAATTATTTTGTATCATCTCACCCAAGCAAAATGAATTTGATTCTAGCCATTCAACATTTTCTAAAATATCTTTTTCAATTAATCTCTGATGTATTATTGATGTCGTACCATGGTCTTCATTTCTTAACTCTAAAAATTGTGTTCCATTAACATTACGTTTTCTTTTGTTACCTTTGCCACAAAGAAATTTTTTATTTACTTTAACTGTAGTTATTTTATGTGCTTTTGATCTAAACATTGTTCTATTACCATATAGTGAGGCCCCAGTTAATAAAACATTTTTATAGTCTTCAATTGTAAGATTTCGTGAACTCACTTGATTCAACTTGATCTATTTTAAAACAATAAACCTTTGAGCACAGGCCTACAAATTCTGTCATGAGTTTACCGTTAAGCTCATCTTTAAAAAACCCTAAACTTTTTTATGTTAACTCTTTTGAAGTTATATAGATTAATTCTTTCATCTGAATAGTCCGATGTATCAAATTTTGCCTCAAGATCATTACGAACATCTTTATAAAAATCTTCAGATTTTATTGTATAGATAAATGAATCAGTATCCATATAATTTAAGAGTAACTTTTCCTGAAACTTTGGCTTCATATATTGTGTAACGAACTGGTTTTGTGTGTCTGCTCGCTACGAGATTCGTGAGGCTAGCTCAGAAGATTGTGTGTTCGTCCCACCAAATGTATATGACGTGATTGCCCGTAGATCAGTGAGAAAACAAAGGGGTTCAAATGGAAACAGTGAGATTTATTCTCGTGGTCTTAGTACAGGGGGTGTGTGGCTGGGCTGGCTTCGGTATTTCCTGGCTCTGGTTCCGCCGGCTGCTGGCGCTCCTCTTTCCGGCTCTTAGACGCGTTGACTTGTCTTCGTCTGGATCCTGGGTCTCGGGACGCTCGTAGTGGCCGCCTCTGCTTGCCT
This sequence comes from Drosophila suzukii, assembly GCF_043229965.1. Lineage (NCBI taxonomy): Eukaryota > Metazoa > Arthropoda > Insecta > Diptera > Drosophilidae > Drosophila > Drosophila suzukii. The sequence continues at coordinate 23,269,905 of NW_027255896.1, read as the reverse complement.
GCCGACGCGCTGCCTCGGGGTCGCTTGTCGCGCCTTAGACTCGCACAGAATTCGGCCTTGTGGGCTTAGGGAAGCGTCACCGTTCTCAGACTAGGGTGAACAAGCCTTGCTCTCCAGGCCGACGCCTTTCGAGGCAATACCTGTCCCTTGCTCTGTCCAGGACGGTCCCGCTAGGTTCTTGCTCAGTTCGCGCTGACAGTCAAGGCTGCCGCCAGGAAGCTGTCTAGCGGTTCACTTCGCCTTACGCCTAGCGTAGGCGAACGTTCCACCCCGCTTCGCCCTAATGCCTGCCTTAGACCCGCGCGCCGATGGTAACGTGGCTGCCGGAAATGTCTGCTGGCGTCGCTGTCGATGTCATCTGCGCTGTCTTCTGACCAGTATCTCGTCGTTCTGGCACTCGGGGAGTTGGGCGGTCGCTGTTCGTGAACTTCGCCGGTAATCGCAGGGCTCTCCAGGCCCGCCTCTTGGAACCGCAAGTCGATCTACCGCTCGTCCGTCACGCCAGGTCCTGCTTGGTCGGGCAAGGTACGCTGGGTCGCAGGCAACCTTCCTCCCCTAGCTGACGGTTCTTCGTCGTAGGACTCTTTTGCTTGACTCTGACAGACCCGCCGGGCGACTCGCCAGGGTGTGGTCGTGACAAAGTTAGAAATCAAACGCCTTGACTTAGCCGCGTGATGCCTTCCAGAACTCAGCCACTTGTGTCTCAATTCGGAGATTCATGATGTCTCAATCCCGAACGTCTCGACGTGGCGATCTTGCTCCTTGCGTGCTTCCCACGGCGCTGCTTCCGACGACTCGCTTGGTTGTAGCTCCCTCGTAGATTATTTGCTTGACTGACTGTTTTTTTACTTGGTACTTTAACTGATCTGGAAGGTTTGACTCCTCGTGATCGACTGATCCAGCTGCCAGCGCTTTGCGGCCTTATATAGGGCCTCCGGAAACCGTTATTTCCCTTTTGCGCACGGCCCGCTGGATCTCTCCACTCTGGGTCCAAAGTCCGTGCCTCCTGGTTGACCCACTTGTCCTTCACGTACCGCTTCCAATAGATGCTCCGCCCACTGCTGCCACTCCGCTGATTCCCGTGCCGCTTGTGGCACGCCTGTGTGCCGTTATCCTGTTTTGCACACGGCACTCTTGACTTGCTGCGTTCTACTCCTTTTATTGGTTCTTCCGCCTGGTCACACCATTCGTGCGTGATCGATGTTTATTCGCATATCGATACCGACGGTGCGGCGTTGCCACCTGCTCGTTGCGATATTTCCACCTTGGTCGATGTTTCCATTTTCGTGTGTCCGTTTCTGCTTCCTGCATTAAGCTCCCTTTAAATTTCAGGTTGCTGGTGCGGCCCTTGCATGCCCCGTCCTTTTTCTTGTTTTTAGTCAAATGTTGGTGTGGTGCGTGTTTCTGTTTTTTTTTTTTTGTGACCAGCTGGCTACGGTGTAGATCTGATTCTGCACCGTCCTCCCCTTTTCCTCGGATAACAACTAGACGAGCTCGTCCGGCGCATTCCGTATAGAATCTCCGGATGCTGCGGTGTATGTCTGGACTGCGCGTCTTGTGTTGCTTGTCTCCTTCCGCGCATACTCTCTTCTACGTTAGTGTCCCTTCCGCCTGGCGTTATCGCGGATGACTCTGGCAACTGCCCGACGCTGGATCCTGTTGCCTTGCGGTCGGGATCACCATCCATCCCTAACCACGTCCTTGTGCCCTACCCTTATGGTTGACCTTCCTGCGTGGCGTGTGGATGACTCTCGCTTCGGCCTGACGCCTAATCCTGTGGCCTCGCAGTCTGGATCAACGTGTGTTCCTTATCCATGGCCTTGTTCTATCCTGATTGTCCTTTCCGTGTGGCGTATGGATGACTCTCGCTTCGGCCTGACGCCTAATCCTGTCGCCTCGTACCCGTTGTTAGACATCTGACGTTTCTGCTGTCTGCTCGTTTAATTGTTGCTTGAGCTCGCCAACGTGAACTGTCCTTTCTTTCTTCGACTGTGTGTGGCGAATTTTACAGATCACTGGAGAGACGAAATCTACAACCTGGTAAGGGCCATCGTACCTCGGGGCTAGTTTTGCAGCGAATTCTTCAGCCGCTTTGGACAGGTGATGTTCCTTGGCCCACACTATGTCGCCCACCGCTGGTGACCATTGCCTCCTTCTCAGATTGTAGTGTCTGGCTTGGTCCTGGGACGCCTTTTCCATATTTCGCCGCACGATCTCGAATACCTCTCTTAACTTGTTGGCATTTTCCTCAGGGGTCTCCGTAGCTCGTCCAGTGCCTAGGGTTTCCTTATCATATAGGCTGCTGGGTAGGCGTGGTTCCCTTCCCTGGGTAAGAAACGCCGGTGTATGGCCGGTGGATTCCGATGTGCTCGTGTTCACTGCTAGCATAATTTCCGGCCACTTCTCGTCCCAGTTTCTCTGGTCCTGCCCTGCGAACTGCGCAATCATGGTCTTGACCGTTCTGTTTGCTCGTTCGGTCGGATTCTCTTGTGGTGTGTATGGCGCGGTGAATTGTTGACTGATACCCATCTCAGCCAGGAAATTTTTAAATATGCGGCTTGCAAACTGTACTCCATTGTCCGTTATGACCACCTTCGGGACCCCGTACCTTGCGATTATGCGCTCCCTAAACGCCTTCTTGAGCGACTCTGCTGTCGCACTGCGTAGGGGCACCAGTTCCGTCCATATAGAAAACCTGTCTATCATGACCAGCAGCATTTGGTTCCCGTGCTTAGATCTTAGGGGTCCAACGAAGTCTGCACATACCGTGGCCCATGGTTCCTCCGGCACTTGGGTCAACATCTTCCCGGCCGCCTGCATCTGATTGGGCTTAAACCGCATGCAAATCTCGCATTTTCGTACGTGGGCTCGGGCGTCTCTATGCATGCCTGGCCAGTAGTATCGGGCTGCCAACCGTGCAATTGTCCACCGGCTTCCTACGTGTCCCGCAGACGGTGCGTCGTGGCTTTCCCTCAACACTGTTTCTCGTAGCGACTTTGGGACGCACATCTTCCATGACGCGACGTCTTCACTGCCTGCTCGGTGAGGTATGTTTCTGTGCTAGCATGCTAGCACCGGATCTGCCACGAGTCTTGCCCTTACTCCCTCAAACGCCATCTGGTGCTCTGGTGTCCAATCCCACCTTCTGCCTTTGCGCAGCAGGTCATTCAGGGGTTTGACGATTCTGGAAAAATCTGGTACAAATCGGCGGTACCACGACGCTACTCCTAGGTATTGCCGAAGTTCTTTGACGGTCGATGGCGGTTCCAGTTCGGCGATGGCGGCTTCTTTTTCTGGATCTGTTCCTATTCCCTCGCTTGTCACTCGATGTCCCAGATACAGTAGTTCCTTTTTAAAGAATTGGCATTTTTCTGGATTCAGCCTCAGGTTTGCCTCTTTTAGACGCCGGAACACTTCTCTCAGGTTTCTTTTGTGTTCTTCCAGCGTGCGACCGATCACTTTTATGTCATCCTGGTAAGCTAATGCGTGAGGTGACATCTCGGGGCCAATTACTTGGTCCAAGACTCGCTGAAACGTTGCCGACGCCGAGTGAAGTCCGAACGGCATTACCCTCCACTGAAACAGACCTTTGCCTGGTACTGTGAACGCCGTATACTGCCGGCTACTCTCTTCCAGTGGGATTTGCCAGTATCCATCCTTCAGGTCCAAACAGGTTAGTTGGTCCAGGATGTAGTTTATGCGAGCCATTGGGTAGGCATCCTTAACTGACACACAGTCTCCACTTGCCTGTCTTCTTTCTCACCATCACGATGGGGGAGCTGTATGGGCTCTTTGAATGCTCTATGAACCCCATTTGGAGAAGCTCGTCCACCTTTACGTTGATTTCCCCTTGAATTTTCGGGTTCTTGGGGTAGTATCTCTGCTTGATTGGCTTGTCATCCTTCATTTTGATCTGGTGTTCTGCCATATTTGATGTTCCCGACATTGTGCTGAAGTCTGCCAGCTCTGCTTCAAGGAACGCTGTAGTATCGTCCAACTCGTTTACTTGTTGAACGACTGCTACTGATAGCTTCTCCTCGAGCCATCCATTGTGTCGGTTCCTGGCTGGTATTATTATCTCGTGTCCAGCACACCTTATCTCGGTTCCGACTTGTTTCAGGAAGTTCCATCCCAACACTAATGGATCCCTACCCCGGGTAAAATCAACAGGCTCATGGTCACTTGTTTGTTGCCGAATTTGACCTCCACGTCGAGTTGCGCATTAATTCCGCCGCACTTTCCATCTGCCAACCTAACTTGCCGTCTCGTCCTGGTAATCTTTCCTAGAGCAGCAATATTGTCCGCCAATTCTTCGCTAACGAAGCTTGCCGTTGCTCCGGTGTCGATTGTGGCTCTGTAGCTTTTCCCACCAATCGTCACAGCTGCGGACAACTGCTGCTCCTCCTCGATTAGCTTGCCCGTTAGTTTGGAGAGGTGGCATTGTGCGATCCCCGCTCGCCTCTCTGCGGCTGAGATCGCTGGCCATTTCCCGATCGTTGGCAGCAATCGACGCTCCTGACACCTACCTTGCCGCATATCCAGCTAAATAACAGCCGCTGGTTTCGACATCCTCTAGCCCAGGCCTCCTGCGGTTCTGTGATATGGGTGGCATCTTGTGGCCTCTGTGAGTTGCTTGGCGGCCTGCACACGGTATTGTTTGGCTGTCTCTGTTGTTGGGGGGGTGGTGCCCAATGGCCTCCGCGTGGTGCGTATGTTGCCTGCTGTCGTCTGGCTTGGCGTGGTGGTGACCATTGGTCGTTTCCTCGTGTGTCCTGGTTATCTACCTCCTCGCATCTCCTGCATGTCACCTGTGTTGGTGACGCCGACTTTGTCTTTGAGAACTTGTTCTCCTGTGCGAAGACTTCCCGTTCCTTTCCAAGTTCTTCGTACTCATCGGCTAGGATCATTAGCGTGTCCAGGTCCGACACTTTGTATGCTCTTAAGAAAATCCGCAGGCTCTCTTTAATGACCCTTAACGTTTCTTTCGTAGAGTAGTTAAGTGGCCTCACCATCGTCTGCATGTCGATCATGTAGTCCTTGAACGACTCGCTGAAGCCTTGCTTCCGTTGCCGGACCTGGTCCGCTAGCCTGGTGAAGAAATCTCTTGGCAGAAAATAGGTGTGGAAGCTTTCTATGAACTCTGCCCAGGTTCTCCATTGCTTGTTGTTGGCGATGAACCATTTTAACGCCCTCCCTTTAAGCAACTCCGGCATCGCTCGAGGGATCATATCAAGGTCCAAGCAGTACGTGTTGGCGGACCATTCTACCTGCTCCAGGAACTCAAATGGTTTTTCCGGCCCGTCGAACCTGAACGACCATACGCGGACCTGTTTAGCGACCTTTGCATAGTCCGACTGGCTTGGTCGCGGGGTCAGCGCTGTTGTTTTCTTATCCTGGCTTGACTCTCTCCTGTGGGCCTCTTTTTGCATGTTGTCAAAGCTCAGGCTTGCCACCAGGTTTTCCCCTTCAGCATTTGTTAACGTAATGCTTGGGCCGGCTCTGTCGTGGTATGTTGCTTCCAGCTCGGCCCAGATGTCGACAAGTTGTGGGTCGTTCTCTGTTTCTTAATAGTATTCCGACAGTGCCTTCCTCATGTCTTCTAGCCTGCACTCCAGGGCGACATTAAGCCTGTGCGACATGGGCGAAGTCCTCCTTCTTGAGGCGGTAAATCCACTTCTTTCCCATTTTTGTTGTGCTGTTCTCACTGTTGGGACAATCACGTTGGCCGCCAGATGTAACGAACTGATTTTGGGTGTCTGCTCGCTACGAGATTCGTGAGGCTAGCTCAGAAGATTGTGTGTTCGTCCCACCAAATTTATATGACGTGATTGCCCGTAGATCAGTGAGAAAACTAAGGGGTTCAAATGGTAACAGTGGGATTTATTCTCGTGGTATTAGTACAGCGGGTGTGTTTCTGGGCTGGCGTCGGTATCTCCTGGCTCTGGTTCCGCCGGCTGCTGGCGCTCCTCTTTCTGGCTCCTCGACGCGTTGCCTCGTCTTTCTCTGGATCCTGGGTCTCGGGACGCTCGTAGTGGCCGCCTCTGCTTGCCTGCCGACGCGCTGCCTCGGGGTCGCTTGTTACGCCTTAGACCCGCAGAGAGTTCGGCCTTGTGGGCTTAGGGAAGCGTCACCGTTCTCAGACTAGGATGAACAAGCCTTGCTCTCCAGGCCGACGCCTTTCGAGGCAATACCTGTCCCTTGCTCTGTCCCGGACGGTCCCGCTAGGTTCTTGCTCAGTTCGCGCTGACAGTCAAGGCTGCCGCCAGCGCAGACGAACGTTCCACCCGGCTTCTCCCTAATGCGTGACGTCCGCAACGCTCCTGCGCTCCCCAATGAGCTCCGCGCGGCGATGGTAACGTGGCTGCCGGAAATGTCTGCTGGCGTCGCTGTCGATGTCATCTGCGCTGTCTTCTGACCAGTATCTCGTCGTTCTGGCACTCGGGGAGTTGGGCGGTCGCTGTTCGTGAACTTCGCCGGTAATCGCAGGGCTCTCCAGGCCCGCCTCTTGGAACCGCAAGTCGATCTACCGCTCGTCCGTCACGCCAGGTCCTGCTTGGTCGGGCAAGGTACGCTGGGTCGCAGGCAACCTTCCTCCCCAAGCTGACGGTTCTTCGTCGTAGGACTCTTTTGCTTGACTCTGACAGACCCGCCGGGCGACTCGCCAGGGTGTGGTCGTGACAAAGTTAGAAATCAAACGCCTTGACTTAGCCGCGTGATGCCTTCCAGAACTCAGCCACTTGTGTCCCAATTCGGAGATTCATGATGTCTCAATCCCGAACGTCTCGACGTGGCGATCTTGCTCCTTGCGTGCTTCCCACGGCGCTGCTTCCGACGACTCGCTTGGTTGTAGCTCCCTCGTAGATTATTTGCTTGACTGACTGTTTTTTTACTTGGTACTTTAACTGATCTGGAAGGTTTGACTCCTCGTGATCGACTGATCCAGCTGCCAGCGCTTTGCGGCCTTATATAGGGCCTCCGGAAACCGTTATTTCCCTTTTGCGCACGGCCCGCTGGATCTCTCCACTCTGGGTCCAAAGTCCGTGCCTCCTGGTTGACCCACTTGTCCTTCACGTACCGCTTCCAATAGATGCTCCGCCCACTGCTGCCACTCCGCTGATTCCCGTGCCGCTTGTGGCACGCCTGTGTGCCGCTCCACTGCCGAGATGTGGCACTTCCTCTCCCGGTCCAAAGTTCACGGGAGAGTCCAAAGTCCGGTGGAGTTCCGTTATTCTGTTTTGCACACGGCACTCTTGCCTTGCCCGCGAAGTATCCATTCTCTCTCGTTCTCCATGCTTGGTCTCCACACTCTCTCGCTCTCCGTCCTTGGTCTCCAAACTCTCTCGCTCTCCATCCTTGGTCTCCAAACTCTCTCGTTCTTCATCCTTGGTCTCCAAAATCTCTCGCTCTCCATCCTTGGTCACCAAACTCTCTCGTTCTCCTTCCAAGTCTCCAAACTCTCCTCGCCGCGCCGTTACTACGCGAATTCGCCGCGTAACTGGTAAGCGGCCGGCCATCTGCTGCTGCTTCTATTTGTGGGGATTTATTCAACTCTTCACAATTGATAGTGAAAATCAAACAGTTGCCATTTCGATAAGTCTAATACTGCAAATCCTAAATACATTGGCTTGTTAAACAGAACGGACAATCTTTTCATTTGAATTGCATAGATATTATCATTTATTTTAGTTGCACTATGACAATTGGACTTTGAAATTAAAGTTTTGGCACAATGTGCTTATCGTCCAGTCTTCGAGCTATCCGGAGCTTCCCATGTACTAACAAGCTCAATATCGACCCTGCGCTCGGGATCTTCCATTGTTTTTCCGTAAACAGAATTATTCATTTATTTAAAAAAATCTTTTTCAAATTTATTTTTTGCATTTTGCCTATGTAAAATATTTAGATCAATGTAATTCTTTAACCAAGGCTTTTGTAAAAACTGAACACCTCTATGGATCTTTTTCAATACTAACCCATTCTGTATACATTGTTGCAAATTCCGATAATGTATTACATACTTTTTCCTATTTCCCAGGTCAGCAATTAATTTGTTTACCTTATCCTCTTTTGAGGCCAGACAGTTTGACGGACAAAATGGAAGATCATTATGAAGATCATGTAAACGGTATGGATATATTAAGTCCACTTCCAAAAAATAACCGTATTTGCTATCGATTGGAATATTATTAATATCAAAATTGTCTATATCTGTGGTAGACATCCACTTAAAATCTTTATATAATAAAGGTTGTGACATTGCCCAACCATACAAGTTATTCGCATCCACATACATTAAAAATGAAGACTCCTTCGAGGAATCATAATCTGACAAATATTTGTTATTTGCTTTTGTATATCTATGACAACATTGAACTAAACCACCTCGAATGCTACTTTGAATAAATCTATACATATCTATATCTGTCAGCAATTCAAGTTGAATATTTGTAGTTTTCAACATTGCCTCCCAAGATAGACCTGGTGTCGTAATATACTGAGCTGGGTCAAGTAAATTAATTTGCATACAAGTTTTTCGAAAGTTTTTAAAAATGTCGGTTAAAAGAAATACATCAGTTTTTAAATATAATTCTAAATAATCTTTAAGAGTGAAACAAAAGAAATGCGACCAAACTTTAAGAGCTTGATCATAATCTTCCTGAGAGCATTCCCTTTCCGTTAAATTACTATAGAATGCTTCCCTTGGTGGGAGGGAAGTTTCCTCCAGTCTACTAGCGGAGTCTAAATAATCATAGGAAAATATACCCTTCTTACGCATTAGTCCAAATTCTATATCATTACTGAAAAACGATTTAACAGTGTTCAATTGATCAATTAGAAGCTAGGGTATCTAAACTTGATGGCATAAATCTATATGTATCGAGAAAACGAATTTTAAAACTATTTCCACTTAAACTTTTTATTTTCTTTGAGACAGAAATATAGTTTTCCTTATTTATTGGTATTACGGAAATTTCACCGGGAATCTTTCCCAACTCTTGAATAAATAAATGACAGTCGTATTTCGAAAAATTATGAAAAAATTTTGGTATGAATTTGTTAACTTTATAATCCAAGTTACATTTAGAGTGGGCTGCACCTCTGAAGCGACCTGTGAAATGACAATGATCTCTAACCCTATCAGTCCCTAAAACTTTCTGACAAATAGAACAATTCAATGAATTATCAAATATTTGCTGGTCATTCTCATAGGAACTATTTTATGTAAGTAGTCATCACTCAATTTAGTTAAATTTGTTATCAATGAATTTACAAATTTACTCCCGAATTTTTTCCTGTTTCTAAAACAAATTTATCTAGTCTAGAATCAAAAGCACACTTTATTAATACGCATATGATATTGGAATATGTTTATTAATATTAAATAATTTGGGGCTCACTTCAAAATTTTTGGTTCCAGAATGCATTCAAAATCCGCGTAGACAACAAATGGAACTTGAAGCTGATGTTGAACTTGGGTAAATTTCAGGGTGTTGTTCTGGGGGTGCGGCATCTTTGAAACCTTCCTACTGCAGAGCGTCTTGTATTTTAATGCAGCTTCCTGGGCTCCGGAAAATTCAAACACACATTGCAGAAAAATTGCGCCCTCCTCTGATTTCCTCTTTGAGCAGTCATTAGTCTTTGAAAGAGAAATATATACAAATTAGTTAATTGCTTTAAAGAGATAAAAATGAATAAAAGAATTTACCTTGAAATATTTTTAATGTACATGTAATGTCCATTTCCACCTTCTTCCAAAAACATCATATTGATATGAAGAGGCTTTTCCACTTCCGATTGAAAAAGCGGTCCAATTATTTCCCTCGTCTCTTCATTATATCCGAATACGTTTAAACTCATATGAGTATTCTTCTTTCAAAAATTTTTTATACATTTTATTTCAAGGGGGAAAGTTAACCCTGTGAAATCTAATATTATTTCATCACTTATACGAATTATCTCCAGCGATATATCAATATTATATGCCGAACATCTTTGCGGCCTGTTAACAATTTTCAAGGCAGAAATCAAAGCCCATTTAAAACAATAATGATCATTTTCGTTACAAACGTTAACTATTGCTTTTTTCGTTAAAAGGAAACGAGGTAGTGGTATGAAAGATGAACCAGCCATCGGTGTATAATGATTCACATTCATTTCCAAGCGAATCAATTTTATAAGAGACCATCCACTATCTCTCTCTTGAAATTCTTGTGTTTTTGAAATTATTTCCATGGTATGTTCATAGAAGATATTTTCTAAGTCAGAATCTTTATTCATGATCGTCATTTTACTTTGAAGACTTTTCATATCCATTTCTTCAGATTCTTCTTTAAAAAGTATATACTCTGCAAACAGTTCAAAGTTTACTTTTGCTGAAGTATAACTTTCTAACAGAATGCTGAAATGAGGTAAGATCAAGTCCGATCCATCGTTTACATACATGTAATGTAGTATTCTTCCCTTGAATCCCTCAGAAATTTTTTTGACTCTTCCCTCAAGGGGTTGAGTTGCATTTCGCTTATGCAACTCCGAACGGACATGATTTGCCCACTTATTCTTTAGCAAGAAACACTTGCAGGATTGACAAAACTGATTTTGGTTATTCATTTTATTTTATTCGTTTTGTTTAAATTCTTTTTTCGCGATCACTTTTTCACTTTTACTCAAGTTGTGTTTGACGTAGCAGAGTATCCCACTTCAAGACTTTTTTTGGAAGCCTAACTATTGTCCTCGATCATTTATAGTGTTTGAAGTGGGCGTGAACGAGAATATTGAAGATGAGAGATGCATACTTAAGATTTTTTTAAATTCAAAAACTTATGCAATTCTAGTAGGTTACATCTACTATTCATTGGTTAGAAGAGATGAGAAGTATTGATTTTGAAAAATATTTGATACATGTGTAACCAATAGGACACCATCAAATCGATAAAGGAGACACAAAATCATAGAACAAAGAAGAGTGTTGGTTAGAAGAGGTCGCAGGAAAGGTCATTTTTTATACACACCATCATATTCAGGTGTAGGGGACAGTTTGAAAAAAAATCATTTCGAGTTTGGGAAAAAACAAAGATTTTCATTTGTTGAATTTCGAGAATGCATATTTTTGGGTAAAAGAAGAAGATGAAAACCTGTATTAAATTTCCTTATAAATTGTGTAAGCATATTTAAAAGGGTAAGACGAGATTGTTGACTTAGATAGACAACATGCATTCAGTTAAAATAAATAACTTTTTGAATGTATTTGACGGAATTCTGTTCAATGCACACTATGTACGGCTCCAGATCATACAATCCAAACTCTTTGAATGTGAACGAGTTAACATGAAAACATCTATTCATGGAAATCATATGGACACCTGCGTGTGGAGCAATGATGCAGCAACTGAGAGAGTTGATACTTGTGTATGCCAACGAATTTCGGATTACAAAAAGGAAGCACTCAACATTATGAATATATATTATAATCTAGAAAAAAGAATGAAAATGATTAAATAACATAATAAAATATGTTTACAATACCAAAATAAATGAATAAATGTATTATTATGCTACAAAATAAACTTCTGACTTTTTATTTCGAGTTAAAATTACAGGTATGGAGAATGGAAAATATTTCCTTGACTTAGATATGTCGGCTACTTGCGAGTTGTTGCGCGGTCGTGATTTCAACCCCTATTATGGGAACGTCGTATGAGGTCGTATGAGGTCGTTGGCGTGAGGCCCATGATCTTGTCAATGAGCGTGCGCCTTCTGGGTTGTGCATGTGTCCCTTTTATTGCGGTCAGGTAATTGACAGGTGCGCATGTTCGGGTAGCTCTTGCTTGAATCCCTTTTATGACATGTTTATGACCGATTTGTGGAAAGGAGAGAATCTTAGACAATTTACCAGTTAAACATTCTGGGGCGGAAACAAAAATGTGTATTTGAAAATATTCCACATCTGAGAGTCATTAACTTGTGAGATTTATTTTATTGGGGTTCTTTTGATTTCTAAATTAGTTTTATAACCCTAGGAAACATTATTCCCCAACATGATCGGACATGTTCCTCTAAGATAACCATCTTTGAATACTTTGGATGTGAGACCTTTCACACGTGCACAGCAACACCTGTGATAATGAGGCAAAAGGGTGCGTGATCACACCTTTCCCCAACATGATCGGATATGTTCCTCTAAGATAACAACCTTTGGATACTATGGTTGTGCGACCTTTCTCACGTGCACCTTTCTCACCTGACTATTAATTGCACATAATGAGGGGAAGGATACATGATCAATATTGTCACATGCGGATGTGGGGGCGATGGGGGCAATTAATTTTACTCTTTATAGACATGATTGTGACATTTTTATGACTTCAAAGCCCATTAAAATCAGTTAATTTATTGGATTATGCTAATTGTCCCAGAACCCGCATACGTTAATGAGGGGGGGAGGGGGCGGGGTCCATTAATATGCTAATTGTCCCAGAATCCGTGTTTCCATACTACTGAGCTTCTTCGTCAACATTCTCATTCTGAATCAAATGACGAGCAAGAAGGTGATTTAAATCCCCGAGGTCATGGACGACTCTAAAGTATTGCTGTCAAAGCAACGGTCAGAGAAATAAAGAAATAATTATTATACCCCTTCATTTATTTTTATATTCTTTTTTGTAATCCCAGAATCCCGACACGTAATGCGCAGCACATTGCCTTGGCCCGTACAAGTAATTTGGAGGTAGCAAAAGAAGCTCGCTCGCGAAATTCCGCTGCTCGCTCTCAGAGAAGAAGAAGTGAAAGAATTCGAGCCAACGAATCATTGAGAAACACTGACAATCGCGCTACCTGGAGAGCGATCGAGGAAAATCGAGGACTCGAGCGCACACGGGATGCTGAAGCGCACGCAAGCGCCAGGTCGGATTCCGAAGAGCGACGACCAGAGCCGTCGCGAAATACTGCTGATCATGCTACCTGGAGATCGATCGAGGAAAATCGAGGACCCGAGCGCGCACGGAACGCTGTAGCGCACGCAATGGTCAGGTCGGATTCCGAAGAGCGACGACGAGAGCAAGATCGAGGAAAATAGAGGATTTGACCGTTTACGGGACGCAGCAGCTCATAGGATCACTAGGGACAACCCTATCACTAGGGCACAGGAGCAACGGACAGACACAGTGCATATTCGGAACACAAGACTTCAGCAAAGATTTCGGGAACAACAAATTCAGGAATGGCTGACGAGCGACTTCTCACATACAGGTCGAGTTCACAAAATCGACAGGCGGAATCTTCAAGACAGTCACAGCGCAATATTGCTGCAAGAGCACAACTTTCGGAGAATGAACGAGAGGACCAACGGTAACGCCAGCGACGGAGGAGTCGAGCTACGGAAAGGGAACAATATCTAACATTAAGGACGAATCAACTAAGTTGTGTACGTGCTGTGGAGGAACGTGGTTTCCATCTCAGGTAAGTGATTTGAACACACGTACTATTTCTTCAAAATACCCCAACTTTAGTCTAGACAATGCCTTTTATTTAAATAGAAAGTTTTCGAGTCCTTCTGGCAAATATCAATTTTGCAGTACATGTCGTCAAGGCGTTTTAAAATCATTACCATCCCTTTGTCTCTCTAATGGCTTCGACTTTCCAGAGATACCTGAATGCCTTAAAAACTTGACATGTCTTGAGAAGCGCCTTATTTCTCTACGAATTCCCTTCATACGCATTTTATCCCTTGGATAAGAAAGGCAATGCGGAATAAGAGGCGCTGTAGTCAATGTTCCAATTTCAGTACCTGATACTGTAAGCGTACTCCCGCGCACCTTTGATTCGACACATGTAATCCATGTTCATTTAAAAAGGAATTGAGAGCATTCCCATAATTTCATGACGGAAACTATTCGACCCGCTCGGGTTATTCAAGCTGTGCGATACTTGGTTAACACTGAGCTCTACAAAAATCACAACATTTCTTTTGACGGTGATTGGCTCAACCAAATGGAAGCAGAAGAAGAGATACCGTTCATCGCAGATGAATCCGACCGATAAGTTGTAGAAGAGCTTCTTCGTCAACATTCTCATTCTCAATCAAATGACGAGCAAGAAAGTGATTTAAGTCCCGGAGGTCATGAAACCCTATTAGAAAACGATGACATTGGACTTCAGCGTATTGCTATGGCCCCCGGAGAAGGCCGCGTTCCAACAAACTTAGCCATTGACGACGACGCAGAAGAACTTTCCTTCCCAACTATTTCTTGCGGCAAAATATTTAAGGGAAATTCGACCTATGCAAAAAAAGCAAGATCGCAAATTCGCTTTTACGACCGTCGTTGCGCAGTAGTGCCCAAAATCCTTTATATGTACAAATGTTATGAAATGCAACGAATTCAAAGTTCTATTTCCATTGCCCTACGAAAAAAATCAGGTGCAGTAACTGCTGCAAATGTGAGGGATATTTCATTTGTTGACAGTCTTGTACAACATGACGATGGATTTCACATTTTTAAAGGCCTCCGTTCAGCTCCAGCACACTGGGAGGCAGAAAAAAAGGTTATTGCCATGATTAGACAATTTGGGTTGCCTACATTCTTTATAACCCTTTCTGCTGCTGAATCAAAATGGAACGAACTCTAAGTTAATCTATCTCTTTTATTGGATAGCAGAGACATTACTGAGGAAAATGCACCAGATCTTTTTAGCGCCAAAAAAGCTAGATTAATTCGATCTGACTGAACGTGCTCCCAGTACTTCGACCACGGCTTCCGGCAGTTAATGAAATTATTTAAAAGCTCCGAGATATTCGGTGAGTTAAGACTCGTCCATTATTATTGGAGGATCGAGTTCCGCACTCTCATGGCATGTATTGGTTTTTTGGTGCCACAAAGCTAGAAGGACCCGATAACGCCGAAGAGGTCACCCGCTTTATTGATCGTTTCATTACTACCAGCGGGGACGATCCTGAAATTCATGAAGTATTTCAATATTAGCGCCATAAGCACAGCGCTTCATGTTGAAGGGAACTGCGAGGACAACAATTCTGCCGTTTTAATATGCCATACCCACCAATGCCTGAAACTCTGGTTGTTCTTGCCTAAGTTAGATGGACAAGGTCGGGTCTCTCCGCGGGACGAGGAGGGGTATAGACGCTTGTCGCTGGCACGGGGACGCTGTTTATTGCAGTCGGATTGCGTCGCGACACGGGTGACTATAGGTATCACGGTGCCGGACCACAGGCGATATGGACTGTGTGAGTAGAGGTACCGGATACTCGTGTAACCGGGGATCAACAGTGTGTTGAGGTCACGCCGCGGCACAAGGAGGATAATGACACACCTGTCGCTAGCACGGGGACACTAGAGAGCACAGGACGATTCGCGTCGCGACACAGAAAGCTAGGGTAGTATAGTGCCGGACCACAGGCGATCGATGAGCTGAGTTAGGGTGAGTTGACAAGAGTCTTTACGTGATAGAAGTAATACGACTTGTGAGTGTTTAGATTTGTAACTGACTTTATTGAGCTGTTGATCAGAGCTTAAATACTTTCATGACCCGGAACTTGGGTGCCTATATTATCTGATACGTTACGCCTCATATTGGGGTTCACCTACATTTTTGTCGTCTACGCTGCAATGTCAGCAGTATGCTGCTTGTGACTGCTGACCCACTGAGTCGTGACCGGCTGTCCCATACTTGCAGCGTCGGCACTATATTGTGCTGCTCCTGCGCGCCTGGTCGCTGTTCGGTATAAGTTGCATTGGTCGTATGTTCGGCTCGCTGACAACTTGCAACTCCGTCGTGTTGGAGATTGCGTGCGTTTGACCCGTGTTCGTAACCATGCTAGATCGATCCGAGTCACCTTGGTTACGAACACTCTCCCCCCCATTGACGGGTTCGTCAATAAAAGCATAGGGTAGGCACTATTTGTCAGTTGTCGACATGTTGCTCGTTCCTTGTACGGATCTCGTGTTTCAGTTCGCATGTCATGTTTTCAGTTCGTCTCCCACAAGGACTGCATCTCCGTTATCCAAATCCTAACATAACATATTTCGTCGAGGAAATCAACTGTGGATACGTAGTCCGATTGGTTTTGTTTGGCGCAACCTACGATATCCAGGTCCAACTTCATCCTGAGTCCTTTCTCTTATTGGTTGACGGGTCTGTCTTGGTTTTTCGGCGTGCTGTCCTGGCCTTGCACCGTAGTGACAGTCCTGTTTTGCGTGCGGACGTGCCATCCTGGTATGATGAATCAGATTCCGGTGTCGAATGCGATATTGGATCTGCCTTTGTTAATGTTTAATACTTAATAAATTGCTTATTCTACTGTTACATATGTATATATATTTTTTGCTGAGGTCTCGTTAATCATCTATAAAACTGCGGTGTTATGTGTTTTTGGGTCTCAGTTTGTCGCAATGGTGCTTGAAGACCATTGCGAAGTCGTTTTGGACCTCGACGGTTCGCTGCGTTGTACTCGTGTTCCCACCTGTTGGTCTTTACTGGATAATATCCCAGGATTCTATGTACGTCGTAGACGCCGTACGGTCTCGATCCGTACCTCATGTGACCCTATTATAGATGGTCAGCGTTAACCTCCCAATCGGACTGTGACGGTCCACGACGGCTCCTTCATCCTTCTTCCTAACAATCGTTTTGCTGTTGTCATGAGTAGTGACCTCCCCTTTTTATTTTTGATTTACTTGATAACTAAATATATTCTTATATCGTAGTGAATTTTTGTTTTTTATTCATTTTTTTTTTATCATTCTGTGGTCGTCAGCGCTTTCACCCGACTCATAGCTATTGGGGAAGTGACGCTTTGTTCCGAGACGTTCTCTTGTGGACATATTCTTGTTTGTTTACCTTTTCTGATGAGTAAACAAATTGCTGCTAGCAACAGTAATATTACGAGCCCTACCGCAATGGAGATTGGGTTAACGTAGTTCACCTGCGTATTCGTAGTTGCCTCCGAATCCCCTCTGTCTAGCTGCTCCTTAAGTTGATGGACTTCTCCCTGCAGATGCTTTAGATTGCTCGTTGTATTGCTACGTATGGTCGTGTATTGCTGCCTCTCCTGTATTGGACTCTTGAACGAATGAGTAATAATTGTCGCTGGTTTTTTCTCTATTGTCGATCTTAACGCTGGGTGTCCCTGTAGTGTAACCACTGGACTTCTTCCAATGCAGTCCGCATTCATTGTCACGATTCCATTATTATGCACTTGTACTTTTCCTCGTTCATCCCCGCACTCATAGGTTAATGTTACTTCTTGTGTTGTAGCAAAAATCCAAGAATTTGGAGCATCAAGAGGGTACCATATGCTTGTCGTGTTAATCCTTTCGGGTTTGCAGCTGGATTTGTTCAGATTGAACGGCTGCTAGGGCGCATTGGAACTGTTCATGCGCGGGACCCAACGTCGTTTGTTATACCCGTTACTCGTAGAGCTAAAGGGTATACTAGATTCGACGGAAAGTATGTAACAGGCAGAAGGAAGCGTTTCCGACCCCATAAAGTATATATATTCTTGATCAGGATCACTAGCCGAGTCGATCTAGCCATGTCCGTCTGTCCGTCTGTGTGTCCGGATGAACGCTGAGATCTCGGAAACTATGGGAGCTAGGCTATTGAGATTTGGCGTGCAGATTCCTGAGCTTCTTACGCAGCGCAAATTTGTTTCAGTAGAGTGCCGCGCCCACTCTAACGCCCAAAACTGTGGCTCCTACAGTTTTGATGCTAGAATAAAAATTTTAACTGAAATGTAATGTTCTCATCAATACCTATCGATTGACCCAAAAAAAGTTTGCCACGCCCACCCTAACGCCCATAAACCGGCCACAAACTTCAAGAAATCATAAATATGAACGTGACTATCTCGGAAACTATAAAAGATAGAGAATTGGGATTTCAGATTTAGATCCCGTAGCCTTATACGCAGCGCAAGTTTGTTACGCGAATATGCCACGCCCACTCTAACGCCCACAAACCGCGAAAACCTATGACGCCCACAATTTTTATGCTAGATAAAAAATTTTAACTGAAATGTAATGGTCTCGACAATACCTATCGACTGGTCAAAAAAAAAAAAAAAATTTTGCAACGCACACTCTAACGCCCATAACGCATAAATCTGTATACCGCCGGTAGGTGGCGCATTTTAATCTCGCTTTGCTACTTGCATATCTCTATTTAGCTGAGTAACGGGTATCTGATAGTCGAGGTACTCGACTATAGCGTTCTTTCTTGTTTTATATTGCACAGCATTGGTTCCTTTGACATCTTCGTGCATTGGTTCAGCTCTTCCACAGTTAGTGCGAAGTGTCGATCTCGATGATCACTAATCGCTAGATATTTGGTCTCTGTCTCCGTTGCGATTATGTGATCTTGGGTGGCTACTGGAATTGGCGTCAATTGATACACGTCGTACTCCCTTCGTCCACTAATGGTATTTTAGTGTGGAATATGAGGGTGTTGTCCAAATCGTGGACTTCTGATACCATCACTTGATAGATATCATGCATAGTCTCATGTGTAACAGGTAGTCACCTCCCTTTCGGGAGATGGGCCTGAATGTTTATAAGCTCCCTTTGCAGCTGACTTACGGAGATTAATGCTGGGCTGACTATGCCCCTTTTTAAACCGGTTACGATGTTGATGACTGCCGTCTGGGTCCTCTTGATATGCCCTGCTATGAATATTAGTTCTGATGACACCTGCGCTATGTTCCCAGTTCGTATGGTATTTTCGAGGTCTGTGACGTGTGTTTCCATGTGTCTTACCCTGCGTTCCATTTCATCATTACTCGTTCTTATCACGTTTATTGTGCTGTCTAAGATAGACGTCTGATTCTTGAGTAAATGCGTGTTGTGCAATTCCTTAGCTTGGATTTTTCGGATGACCTCTTCCATATTCTGCGCATACTGAGAGTCTAAAACTCCAAATAGCCCGTTGGCGAGATTTCCTACCAGATTCAGGGCTCCTCTCCGTTGTCGATGATGATTGAATTGCTGTTGACCATCGTATAGCTCGCAGGCCTCTTGTTCGAGCATGCCTCTTGTTCGAGCATGCCTCTTGTTGGACATGACCCGCCTCGTAGGGACCAGGTTGATAATTCTTCAATATCTTTCTTAAACGCAGTGATTTCCTGCGCTAACAGCCGTAGATCAAAATATGATATGATCGTCCATTCTGCGGACATCAGAGCTATTCTATTCCTTAATTCTACATATGTTCCCGTATTGTTAGGTAATTGACCTTTTTTTACGGGAAGTTCAGCCATGATTGGGACGGCTTGAGTGGCGTTGGCTATGGCCAGCAGCACTATGAATTGGAACATAACCTTGGGGATCTTCTGACACCCTTTGTCACTTCTTCGGGTGCCCTTTGATTGTCTAGTGGTAGCACAGCCAGCCGATGAATCGCTCTCGTGCATTCTCCTGCTGATGTCCGGATGCTGACGACTCGGATTGCACCGTCCTTTCCTGCGTGTACCGTCACTATTCTCCCAAGTGGCCACTGTAATGGTGGCATGTTGTCTTCCTTTATCACCACTAGGTCTCCTACGGCAACCGTCTTTTGCTTTCTTGTCCATTTTGATCGGTTTTGTAGTTCCTGCAGGTACTCGTGGCTCCATCTTTTCCAGAAGTCCTGTCTGACCTTGTATATTTGTTTCCATCTTGTCACTAGACCCGATCGTACCTACATCAAGAAGTGCCCTGGAGTCAATGCAGACAGGTCGCGTGGGCTGGAAGAAATGGGAGTAAGAGGCCGTGAGTTTAGTATTGCCTCTATGTCGATAATCACTGTTTCTAATTCTTCATATGTCAAATCTGCCGTTGACACCGTGCGGATCAACAAATGTTTTGCTGATTTCACTGCCGCCTCCCACAGTCCTCCGAAATGAGGTGCCCGCGGTGGAATAAAATGGAATTCTGTTCCTAACTGCGAGCATGTTTTAGTAATTGTCTCTCGAGCCTCATCCGAGTATATCGTGGTTATTCTCGTAACTCGTTCTTCGCCCCGACAAAATTCGTGGCGTTGTCACAATAGATGCTCCTTGCGACTCCTCTCCTTCCATTAAATCTTTTAAGTGCTGCCAAGAATGCTTGAGTGGTTAGATCTGACACCACTTCTAAATGTACTGCCTTGGTGGTGAAACAACAAAAAATGGCTAAATAGACCTTATGGGGTTTCTTTCCTCGGATTTTGTAATGCACAAAAAATGGTCCGCAGTAATCCACCCCACTAATATTAAACGGTCTTGCAATTTGTACCCGATCGGTTGGTAGCGGAATCATGATCTAATTTAACAACCTTGGTCGAGCTCGGCACCAGGTGATGCAGCGTCGTACTGTCGTCAATGCAAGTTGTTTTCCCTTGATCGTCAAAAATTGTTGTCGCGTGTTTGCCAACAGTGCCTGCGGGCCACAATGTTTAAGCTGCCGATGCTTGTTCTCAAATATGAGCCGTGTTATTTCATGACCTGCTGCCAGCAACATAGGATGTTTTTCATCGAATGCTAGACTTGAATTCTGGAGTCGTCCTCCTACTCGCAGTACCTTGCTATTGTCCAGAAACGGGTCTAATGACCGATAAGGATCTGATACTGCTACACAACCGTTCTTCTGCAACTGCGTTATGGTAGGCTGGAATGCTATTCCTTGTATCTGTCGCATTATTCGTTGTAATGCCCTTGCTCGTTGTTCCGGAGTTATTGGTCCTGTTTCTCTCTGATTGCCTGGTCGACACTTGTTTCCAAACCGCAACATCCAGGCTGTTATTCAGCGTGTCAAATGACCCGTAGGGACTGATTTCCGTGGTACAATAATCGATTTTGATTAGACTCAGGACGTGATTGGTTATAGTCCGTTGTTCTGGGTCCTTCTTGTTAGCATCTGCTTAGTCTGTTGTTTCCAGGTTTCTTCGTTAGTTGTTAGAAATGGCGGACCATTAAACCACAACTCCTTATGTTTAAGCTGTGTTGCTGAACATCCTCTCGACGCAAGGTCTGCTGGGTTGTCATCTAATGCTACATGCACCCATTGCTCCGGATTTGATAGTTCATGAATCCGAGCAATTCGGTTTGCTACGAACGTATGAAATGATGATGCTGTTGCGTTTATCCACGCTAATTGTAGAATCCGTCCAATATTAGACTTAATCGATCCTTATCCGTAGATCATTTTTGATTATTTCTGCTAGCTCAGCTCCCAGGACCGCTGCACATAATTCTAGTCTAGGCAATGTTTGTTTTGCTAGGGGCGCCACTCGTGATTTCGCGCATAGCAGCTTACTTACTATTGAACCGGCGGATGTGATCGTACGAAGATAAGCAGCCGTCCCATAAGCGACTTCTGACGCCTCAGAAAATATATGCAGTTGAATGGCTGCTGGGTCTGCCTGTGGAATATACCTGACTATCATTTCGAAACGCCTGCCAAGGGGTTGTATCTTCCTTGTCCAATTCAGTATCCCAGTCTATCGATTCTTGCAATAGTTGCTGCATAAATATTTTTGATGCTGTCGTTATGGGGCATAGTAACCCTAGTGGATCAAATATTTTGGCTAATTCAGAGCACGCAACTCGTTTTGTGACCGTCCCTTGTTTGTATGGCGTCGCGCGTCCTTGGAGTTTATCTTCCTTAGGATTCCACACTATCCCTAGTGTTTTTATTGTTGCATCCGAGAATTTGCTGAAATCGATGTCCAACGCCTGGTCGTCCCTTGGAATATCCTTAAGTTACTCTGGGTGATTTGCGCACCACTTCCTCAATCTTAGTTTTGCCGACCCTAGAATTGCACAAATCTGATCTCGTTGCCGTATTGCCTCCTCCAGCGTGTCGGCTCCCAATAAGCAATCGTCGACATAGAAGTTTTGCTGAATGGCGTCCGCGCCTAGCTGCTGGCTTGTCGGCGCTCTCTGTGCCAGATGTTGCAAACATTTTGTTGCTAAGTAAGGTGCACATGCAGTCCCGTAGGTCACCGTATTCAAATGGAAGTAACGCATTTTCTCTAGTGGGTTTTGTCGCCATACTATGAGTTGATAGCCCTTGTCTTGAGGATGAACCCAGTTTTGTCGATAGATTTTCTCTACGTCTGCTGTGAACACGAATCGGTGAGTCCGGAACCGTAACCAAATTGATAGTAAATCACTCTGAACTGTCGGTCCGACCCTTAGGATGTTGTTAAGGCTCTTTCCTGTTGAGCTAGGAGCCGAGGCGTCAAAGACCACTCTTAATTTTGTGGTGGAGCTGTCTGGTTTTAGGACACAATGGTGGGGAATAAAATAATGATTCCTTGGTACACTGGAAAGCTGTACCTCCGTCATGTGACTCAAACGTTCATACTCATCCATAAAACTCACGTATCCTTCTAGCATTGCTGGATCCCGTTCTAACCGACGTCCTAGGCTGGAAAATCTCCGTTGAGCCAAAGGTAATGTTTTTCCTAGTTCCCTTGGATTTTCTGCGAACGGCAATCTTACCATTAGTCGTTGATCCGGGCAGATTTGAACGTTTGGGCTGTCATTGCTGGTACCTCAGTGTTAAACGTATCCAGCTTTCAAAATTTTTCCAGAGCTGGTAATGGATCCTCCCGTGTTATTGTCATGACATTTTCTGCCATGGCTGCTGGCATTCGTCGCCTCACTGCACCGAACACAATCCACCCAAGAGTGGTTTCTTGTAGAGTTGGCTTATCATCCCCCAACTCGATAAGTCCGGGTCTTATCAATCGAGAATACACCTCGGCTCCCAGAAGCAAATCTATGCTTCCGGTTTGGCCGAATTCGGGGTCCGCCAACACTACCGTGCTCGGAATACTAAGTCCTTCGTCTAAGGATTCCGACGGTTGGTTTTTCGTCAGTTGTGGTAAGATAAACACAACAATCTCCTTCTGAAAGGTTGACTTTAACGATGACAGCCGCACACGTGCCCATGACGAAGATCCTTGCGCCGTTTCTCCAATTCCTAGGATACCTTGTGATGTGCTGAAGGTGGGGAGAGAAAGTTGGTCCGCCATCCTTCTGGACATGAGATTTAGCTGAGAGCCAAGGTCGATGACTGCGCGACAATTTTCTCGCCTTGCGGTTTGTCCTTGTATTGCCACAATGGCTGTGGGGAGTAATCAACGCAGACACCTTGTTGATCATTGGGGTCTGCAGATTTGGAGCTAAAGCATCCATCGTTTGTCTTATGGTAGTTTGACAGACAATTGGCACAGCCTGCAATCTTCGTCATTGCCTGCCGACGTTCTTCCGGATTCATTCTTCGAAACATGTAGCAGGATAATGGCCGGTGTGTGGCTATGTTGCAAATTTTACAAATGTTATCTCGTGATACCAATGTTTTGGGTTGAGCGTCCAATGTTTCCAACATGCCGGATCGCCGTTCTAAAAAGGCTAAAAGGGACTTCTGTCGGTGAGTTGGCTGAGTCTTCGAAAGCGGCTAACGTATACTGATCTAGTTTCCGCCGTACTAAGAACCCTATAATTGGATCCCAGCTCTTTGTCCAGATTTCCAGGTTTTTTAAAGTACTCATTGAATTCTTGATCGTGTCATGTAAGGCCCTGAGTTGGCGTGAAGAGCCATCTATAGGTTTATAATCAACGATTTTTGCTATGGCGGCGAATACTAGTATCTTTCCGTTCTGGTACCTGGCCTTTAAGCGCAACCAGGTGTCGTCATAGCCACCCTGTGAGAAGGCTGTGCCTGTCAAAACGTTCCGCCCTTCACCACGAAGCGAGCTTTGTAGAATATGTAGTTTTTGGCTGGCCGAATATGGTTTATTGTGTACTAACTCTACAAAAAGGTCATGGAACCGTGGCCAGTCTAGATACTCGCCATTGAATTCCGGAATGCTAATTGGCGGCAATGCCAAGTTTATCGATTGTGTAAATCGATTCTGGTTTGGTTTGTCTGCTCAATGAATGAGGTCGACATAGTGCAGGTATTCAGTAAGTCTTTGCTGACTGCGGTTCTTAAGCTAGACTTGACAGGTGTTTGTGTAACAACGTCTTACCTGTGCAAACCGGCGTGTGTGTTGCCTTTGTGGAAGGCGGATGCTGAAGTGTCACCAATGTTCTTGCCTAAGTTAGATGGACAAGGTCGGGTCTCTCCGCGGGACGAGGAGGGGTATAGACGCTCGTCGCTGGCACGGGGACGCTGTTTATTGCAGTCGGATCGCGTCGCGTCACGGGTGACTATGGGTATCACGGTGCCGGACCACAGGCGATATGGACTGTGTGAGTAGAGGTACCGGATACTCGTGTAACCGGGGATCAACAGTGTGTTGAGGTCACGCCCCGGGACAAGGAGGACAATGATACACCTGTCGCTAGCACTGGGACACTAGGGAGCACAGGACGATTCGCGTCGCGACACAGATAGCTAGGGTAGTATGGTGGCGGACCACAGGCGATCGATGAGCTGTGTTAGGGTGAGTTGACAAGAGTCTTTACGTGATAGAAGTAATAAGACTTGTGAGTGTTTAGATTTGTATTTGACTTGTAATCCATGATGACATGTAATCCAGGTTCATTTAAAAAGGAATTGAGAGCATTCCCATAATTTCATGACGGAAACTATTCGACCCGCTCGGGTTATTCAAGCTGTGCGATACTTGGTTATCACTGAGCTCTACAAAAATCACAACATTTCTTTTGACGGTGATTGGCTCAACCAAATGGAAGCAGAAGAAGAGATACCGTTCATCGCAGATGAATCCGACCGAGAAGTTGTAGAAGAGCTTCTTCGTCAACATTCTCATTCTCAATCAAATGACGAGCAAGAAAGTGATTTAAGTCCCGGAGGTCATGAAACCCTATTAGAAAACGATGGCATTGGACTTCAGCGTATTGCTATGGCCCCCGGAGAAGGCCGCGTTCCAACAAACTTAGCCATTGACGACGACGCAGAAGAACTTTCCTTCCCAAATATTTCTTGCGGCAAAATATTTAAGGGAAATTCGACCTATGCAAAAAAAACAAGATCGCAAATTCGCTTTTACGACCGTCGTTGCGCAGTAGTGCCCAAAGTCCTTTATATGTACAAATTTTATGAAGGATCGAGTTCCAGCAGACAGGATCGCCGCACTCTCATGGCATGTATTGGTTTTTTGGTGCCACAAAGCTAGAAGGACCCGATATCGACGAAGTAATTCAATATCAGCGCCATAAGCACAGCGCTTCATGTTTAAGGGAACTGCGACGACAACAATTCTGCCGTTTTAATATGCCATTCCCACCAATGCCTGAAAATCTGGTTTTGTATCCATTTAAAAAAAACGAATCCAACGTTGAAGAGTATAAAGAAATATTTAAAAAAGGAAAATCGACAATCGCGCTCCCTGCAGAGCGATCGAGGAAAATCGAGGACTTGAGCGCACACGGGACGCTGAAGCGCACGCAATGGTCAGGTCGGATTCCGAGGAGCGACGGCGAGAGCAGTCGCGAGACACTGCTGATCATGCTACCTGGAGAGCGATCAAGGACAATCGAGGACTCGAGCGCACACGGGACGATGCAGCGCACGCAAGCGCCAGGTCGAATTCCGAAGAGCGACGACGACAGCAGGTGCAAAATACTGCTGACCATGCCACGTGGAGATCGACCGAGGAAAATCGGGGACCAGAGCGCGTACGGGACGCTGTAGCGCGCGAAATAGTCAGGTCGGATTCCGAGGAGCGACGACGAGAGCAGTCGCGAAACAATGCTGATCATACTACCTGGAGATCGATCGAGGAAAATCGAGGACCCGAGCGCGCACGGGACGCTGCAGCGCACGCAATGGTCAGGTCGGATTCCGAGAGAGCAGTCGCGAAACACTGCCGATCATCCTAGCTGGAGATTGATCGAGGAAAATAGAGGATTTGAGCGTTTACGGGATGCAGCAGCTCATAGGATCACTAGGAACAACCCTATCACTAGGACACAGGAGCAAGGGACCAACACAGTGCATCATCGGAACCCAAGACTTCAGTAAAGATTTCGGGAACAACAAATTTAGGAACAGGTCAATGTAGTCAATGTTCCAATTTCAGTACCTGATACTGTAAGCGTACTCCAGCGCACCTTTGATTCGACACATGTAATCCAGGTTCATTTAAAAAGAAAGTGCGGTGCGGCAGCATGTTCGGAGTGCAAGAGAGAAAAAGGTTGCCCCATCAGCTACGCTATTGCCGATAAGGCAGCTATTCACTATTGTCGATAAGGCAGTTTGTCCGTAAAGCAGTGAGTGGTTGCAAGCTTAGCTACAACTTAAACTTAAAGATTAAATCCGAAAGATACAATACAAACACAACCGACCTAACCTTAACCAAATCAAACAATAAATACACTTAAAAAAGTCATGGGTTCTTCTGCTCCACCCACTAAACGTACCCGCAACAATGCTGGAACTGCCAGCGAGCGCATCTCGGATGTAAATTCGCCTCAGCTTCTGGAGCTCCTAAAGACTCGCTTCGAGGAACAAACCGAGAAAATTGAGTCGGCCGTTCGGGAAGCTGAACAGCGAATGCTCAGAAGCCTTATGGATCGCTTGGACAAAATCGCCGGGGAAGTAAAACAAATGGATGCTCGTGTCCTGACGTTGGAGTGCGAGGTTGCCGAGCTTCGCTCCATGAGGGACCGAATGGGTGAGCGGGTTGAGACGCTGAACCGGGAGGTAGAAAATCTTATCTCGTAGATAACTTTAAATCCCTAGGTTTGTTTTCCGTAAACGAAACGATTCCCGCGCACTATATCAGCCATTGTGATACATTACTTGACTTATTTCTTATCAATGACCCTAGCAAAATCATACATTATGACCAGGTTTCTGTACCAGCCTTCTCCAGACATGACCTAATATTTTTAACATACGACTTGACCTTTGACAGCAAAATCAATTCTTTTACGTATAGAGATTACAAAAATATAAACTATAATGAATTAAAAACGGAATTTTTGTGTTGTGACTGGTCATTTATTTACCATCTTCGTCATGTAGATTGTCAATTAGAGGTTTTAACTAACAATGTCCAGTATTTGTTCAACAAGTTTGTGCCCCTAAGGACCAAGGTGATTAAGCCAATGCAAAATCCATGGTTCAGTAGTGAAATTAAAAACCTAACCCGTCAGCGAGATGTAGCTTACCTCCGGTGGAAGCGATACAAAACTGATGAATTTCGAAAACAATACAAAGAGGCTAGGGTAAAAGTAAACAAAAAGATAAAATCAGCAAAGAAAGAGCATTATAACATACAATTTAATAATTGTGTTAACTCAAAAAACAGATGGAACAAACTAAAACGGTTAGGTATTGGAAAGTGTAAGCTACAGACAGAGTCTGAGGTGGATGTCGAATTAATAAACAAAAAGTTTTTGGAAATAGATGTACCTGAAGCAACATGCAATCCGTACCTGAATACTCAACCCCTCTGTGATAATAGTTTTAGCTTTATATGTATAAACCAAAGTGATGTCCTAGCTAGTATTCTGCATGTCAAGTCTGATGCTGTTGGTCTCGATAATATGAGTCCAAAATTTGTTAAGCTTTTTCTCCCCTTAATGTTGCCCCATATTACATATATTTTTAACACGGCTATTACAACGTCTTCATTTCCATTAATATGGAAAAACGCCAAAATTTTCCCAATTCCTAAGCCAAACAATGACTATAGACCTATTTCAATAGTACCTTTTCTATCAAAAGTCTTTGAAAACCTTATGTCCTCACAGATTCAACTATACTTAGCTAATAATTCTCTACTTGACGAAAAACAATCAGGATTCCGTAAGAAAAGGAGTTGTATTACTGCAATCACAAATATTGTAGAGGATATAAGACAAGAACTGGACAGTAACTGCGTAACGTTTTTGACGCTCCTTGACCACAGCAAGACTTTTGATTCTGTGAATCATAATATTCTCTGTACCAAGCTTAGGAATATGTTTAATTTCTCAACTAATGCGACGAAGCTTATTAGGTCGTACTTAACGAATTGGTTTCAAGCAGTCGTCTCTGGAACGCAAGTTTCTTCTCTCCGGAACTTATCCAGGGGAGTGCCACAGGGATCTGTGCTAGGCCCTTTATTGTTTCCTATATATGTCAATGATCTCCCTAGTATCCTGTCTGAGTGTGAAGTACATTTATATGCTGATGATGTCCAAATATATGTAAGTAGATCCGTAACTGAAATACATGACTGTGTCCGTATATGTAATAAAATGTTGTGGCTAATTGAAAAATGGGCAAAGGAAAATGGTATATGGTAGAAATGGTATAAATCCTAAAGAATCGAAGTGCTTGGTAATTGGTAAAAAGCAACTTTCAACACTTTGACTTCAAAAATTATATATAAACCATACGCCGATAAGCTATGAAGAGAATGCAGTTAATTTAGGCATAACATTTAACAATACTTTATCATGGAGCAACCATATAGTCAAAGCGACAGGGCTTACATATGCTCTGCTGAGAAAATTTTCATTCTCCAAATCGTTCTTAACTGAGGAAGTTAGACTATTAATCGCCAAAGTTATCCTCCTGCCCACTCTCTTTTACGGCATAGAAATTTTTGGAAATTGTGATGCGCGGGACTTGCGTACATTAACTGTAGCTTTTAATTCAGTTGTCCGTTATGTGTTTAACTTAAGACGTTTTGACCATGTATCAGAACCGACATATAAAATACTTGACCTTAACTTGACCTCCTGTATCGATCTCAGAATTTTAATCTTCTTTCACAAAATAGTGACGAGTGGAGAACCAAAATATCTTTTCAATAAACTTACCCCAGCCACATCTGTAAGAACCAAAAATTACATATGCCCTCGAATACAAACACTGTGTTCGAGAAGGCAATTTTTCATAAATGGTATCCGGCTATGGAACAATCTACCGCACCAATACAAAACAATTAGGAGCGCAACTCAATTTTACAATAAAGTTAAAGATCTTTTAAAATACTAGTACACATAAGTATAAAAATTAAATGAAATTAAATAAAAAAAAAAAATAAAAAAAAAAAAAAACCAAACAAAAATAAAATTATATATATTTTAAAAACAATAATAATTGTAACTAAGAAACTACGAAAATTTGATGTTAGTCAATAATATTAATTAAGAGCGAGAGAAATTGTTTTAATATCTTAAAAATAATAATAATATAAAATATCAACTCAATGTGACTAGCGCGATAATTATAAGTGTGCACTTGTAGCGCTAGGATATAAATAAATAAATAAATAAATATTCCCATAATTTCATGATGGAAACTATTCGACCCGCTCGGGTTATTCAAGCTGTGCGATACTTGGTTAACACTGAGCTCTACAAAAACCACAACATTTCCTTTGACGGTGGTTGGCTCAATCAAATGGAAGCAGAAGAAGAGATACCTTTCATCGCAGATGAATCCGACCGAGAAGTTGTAGAAGAGCTTCTTCGTCAACATTCTCATTCTCAATCAAATTACGAGCAAGAAGGTGATTTAAATCCCGGAGGTCATGAAACCCTATTAGAAAACGATGATATTGGACTTCAGCGTATTGCTATGTCCCCCGGAGAAGGCCGCATTCCAACAAATGTAACCCTTGACGACGACGCAGAAGAACTTTCCTTCCCAACTATTTCTTGCGGCGAAATATTTAAGGGAAATTCGACCTATGCAAAAAAAGCAAGATCGCAAATTCGGTTTTACGGCCGTCGTTGCGCAATAGTCCAATAGTCCAAAGTCCTTTATATGTACAAATTTTATGAAATGCAACGATTTCAAAGTCCTATTTCCATTGCCCTACGAAAAAAATCAAGTGCAGTAACCGCTGCAAATGTGAGGGATAATTCATTTGTTGACAGTCTTGTACAACATGACGATGGATTTCACATTCTAAAAGGCCTCCGTTTAGCTCCAGCACACTGGGAGGCAGTAAAAAAAAGTTATAGCCATGATTAGACAATTTGGGTTGCCTACATTCTTCATAACTCTCTCTGCTGCTGAATCAGTCGCGAAACAATGCTGAACATACTACCTGGAGATCGATCAATGAAAAATGGAGGACCAGAGCACGCGCGGGACGCTGCAGCGCGCGCAATGGTCAGTTCGGATTCCGAGGAGCGACGACGAGGGCAAACGCGAAACAATGCTGATCATGCTACCTGTAGATCGATCGAGGAAAATAGAGGAAAGAAAAAAAGGAAGCTATAGCCGTGACTAGACAATTTGGGTTGCCTACATTTTTCATAACCCTCTTTGCTGCTGAGTCTAAATGGAATGAACTCTTATTTATTCCATCTCTTCTATTGGATAGAAGAGACATTACTGAGGAAGAGGCAGCAGCTCTTTCTAGCGCCGAAAAAGCTAGATTTATTCGATCTGACCTAGTAACGTGCTCTAGGTACTTCGACTACAGGTTCCGGCAATTAATGAAATTAATTAAAAGCTCCGAGATATTTGGTGAGTTAAGACTCGTCCATTATTGTTGGAGGATCGAGTTCTAGCACAGAGGATCGCCGCACTTTCATGGCATGTATTGGTTTTCTGGTGCCCCAAAGCTAGAAGAACTTGATAACGCCGAAGAGGTCACCCGCTTTATTGATCGTTTCATTAATAACAGCGGGGACGATCCTGAAATTCATGAAGTAATTCAATATCAGTGCCATAAGCACAGCGCTTCATGTTTAAGAGAACTGCGAGGACAACAATTCTGCCGTTTTAATATGCCATACCCTCTGGTTTTGTATCCATTTGAAGAAAACGAATCCAACGTTAAAGAATATAAAGAAATATTTAAAAAAGTTAAAGAGCTCCTAAAATCTGTTTCCGAAGAAGAATCGGCCATGTTTAATAATATTGAATATTTTCTCAGCCGTCTTTAATTTTCATATGAGGAGTACAAGTTCGCCATTCGGTCTAACTTAAAAAAGCCCCAAGTATTTCTTCGTCGCCAATTTTCTGTTAGGTTGCTAAATGCTTACAATAGAAATATTTTAGGCTTGCATAGAGCAAACATGGATATTAAATTCATTCTAGATGGTTACGCCTGTTGTAGTTATATAATTAACTACATAAATAAATCCAACCGTGGCGTGTCGCAACTGCTTCGAGAAGCAATGACAGAAATAAGCCATGGAAGTGTCCGTCAAAAGAAAATTGCAGCATTTAAGGAGCAAGTTTATTAACGCTACAGAAATATCTGCCCAAGAAGCTGCATACAACATTTTTGGTTTACACTTGTCTGAGGGTAGTGAGGGGAATGTTTTTATTAACACTTGCTATCCAGATAAAAGGGTCCGGATAGTCCGATCTAACAGAGAATTAGAACAGCTTCCCGCAAATTCAACAGATATTGTTTGTGCCTAACCGAAGTAGACACTTCCGGGTCACACCGCGGGACAAGGGGGTAATGAGCACTTGTCGCTGGCACGGGGACGCTTTGCTGGCAGGACGATCGCGTCGCGGCAATGGTAACGATAGTTACTGCGATGCCGGACCACAGGCGATGCTGAACTGCGCTGAGGTTGAGCTAACGTAGGTTAGCTGCTAGTGGAGATAGTGTATTACGAGCCCTATTCCCAGAGGTAGGAAGTAGAACCGCGGAGTTATGAGATGCGTTGATAACTGATTTATTCTTCATTTGATACCTGCTTATATACTACTTGGAACGCGGAAGCTTAGTGTAATGATTAGTGAAATAAGCTATAATCTAAAGTAGGTCAGGGAATTATAATTATGGTGCAGTTGGCTCGGCTAAAACTGCAACATGTGCTGACTGCATTGGCGCGTCAGTGTACCGTTGAGTCGGTGAGAAGGTAAGTTAGTGAGACATATAATATGCTGATCAGCAATTCTCATATGCAGTGGGTGCTACTGAGCGCCTGGTACTGTTCCCAACATGGCTACTGCTTGATTTGTTGGGTGTGGTCATGTTGAGTACCTTTGGGTACGAACATTCTCCCCCCCATTGAGGGGTACCCTCAATTAAGTCGTGATGTCGGTCAGCCCTTGACCGAATTGTATAGGAAGCCCCTAACAAATCATTGACCAAGGTGGATTGCTCCTTCAACTGAGGTTCATGGTTGTGATTCAGGTCCTTCACATCTTATTTATGCTGCTTAACACTCCCCTTTGCGATAAAATTGACATTACCGTGGGGACTGAAATTGTGCCCTCGTAGAACTTGATCATTTGGCACGTCTATGGTATGTGGACGTTCTGCAACAAAACTAAGATCTTTCTTGGTAAAGTTTAGAAATGGTGAACCAAAGTCAGCCTTCTTGTAGGTTTTGAATTGATGAGAAGTCGGTTCTATATTCATCGGATTTTTATCTTTCGTTGGTTTATAAGCAACGTTCGGTCCTGCAAAATCATCTCTGTTTTCTATTAGATTGGGGTTGATTTCCGTATCAGATGAGGTTTCTTTATTGAGATAACCTGTGATTACATAACCAAGCCTTGTGCCTTGTGCCAAAGGTTTATTAGGTCCTAGTTCAAGACGTTCACCGGTATTTACACGAGAAAATACTTCAACCCCTTACGTTAGGTCAATGGGTCCTGGTTGCCGAAAGTCAGGATCTGCTAACGGCAGTCCCTCGAGAATATTAAGATCGGTTGTAATCGGTACTGACGGTTGGTCTGTAATGACTGTGGGCAAAATAAATACCTCTAATTGTTTTTCAAACCCTGATGTACATGATGAGAGCTTTAGTGTTGATCTAATTGCTGTTGATATCTTTCCTCCGATTCCAGATATTTCAATCGGTGCCCTTTCCTTAAGGGATAGCAGATCTGCCATTCTCCTTGAGATAGGATTAACCTATGATCCACCATCTATTACAGCGCGACATGTTTGTAATTGACCGTTTGGCCCTTGTAATGAGACCTTGGCGGTCGCGAACATAGTATATCCTCCTACGTGGTCGTAGCCTGCAATGGTTACTGCGCCGGCCACTGGATTTCTAGTCGGTCCTTGGTGTAACAGTGAACAGTTTTCAACCTTATGAGCTGTAGACAAACAATTTGTGCATGCTCCTACTTGAATAGTGGCTTGACGCCGTGCTTTGGGGTCCATTTGCTGGATACGGCTACATGCTCTGAGATTATGTTGTCCTAGGTGACAAATCTTACAGCTCTCTTCGTTGTGAACTGACTGATGGCGGAGTGTTGCTGTAGGTTGAGCGCTTATCGTCTCCAGCATGCAAGCGCACTGCTCAACAAACGTCAGTACACTCCTTAACGTTGGAATTTCCGTTGGTGCATCCCCTGAATTTTCCAGAGCAGCTAGCGACTGCTGGTCTAGTTTTCTTCTAATAAGAAAACACAGGATTGGATCCCTGAATTTTGTAATTGACATCGAGGTTTTTAAGAGAACTCATTGAGTTTTTTATAGTGTCATGTAAGGCCCTTAGTTGGTGAGAGGAGCCGTCTATAGGGTTATGGTCAATAATTTTTGCTATGGCGAATACTAGTATTTTTCCGTTCTGGTACCTGGCCTTCTAGCGCAACCAGGTGTCGTCATAGCCACCCTGTGAGAAGACTGTGTCTGTCAAAACGTTCCTCGCTTCACCACGAAGCGAACTCTGTAGAATATGTAGCTTTTTACTGGCCGAATATGGTTTGTTATGTACCAATTCCACAAAGAGATCATGAAACCGTGGCCAGTCTAGATACTCGCCGTTGAGCTCCGGAATGCTAATTGGCGGAAGTGCCAAGTTTAGGCTCATTGGCGTGTCGTTTTCTCGTAGCAGGTTCATTTCGTATTCCTCGTATAATGTGTGGAATTGGGCTAGCTCTGCTTCTGCCAGAGCTGCGGCCCCAGGTGTGCTATCCAATTCGTCGTTGGCTTGCCTCAGTAACGCCCAATGGAGATCCAGGTGCCTTTGTAGAGCTGGGGTGACAGTTGGGGCGTTCGAGGCTAATGTCAATGATGACTCTAATTCGTTGCATCTTCTCTGCAACTGTCGGATCACCGTGTCAATTGCGGAATCTCCTTTGACTTGATCTCTTGTTGTGAGCTTGATGTTGGTCGAAGTTCGTCTGGGGGCCTTCGGAAGCCGGCTTCCAGTCGGCATGTTGTCCAGAAAGATAATCCGATATTTTTCGACCAGCTCTTTAAGTGCTACTAGTCGTGAAGAGTACTCACTTCCAGTGGGTAATGCCGCTTGCTGGACTTCTTCATCTAGGTCGCAAAACTGCTGCCAGAGATCGTTTAACTGATTTAGCTTACCGGAATAATTGCCGTCTCGGTGGCGTCGGTCGGCAGAATCCTTGCCATAATTCTTAATGAGCTGTTGGATTTTCCCTTGCAGCTCGTTTTGGGTGTCTAGTAATCGATTGTGTAAATCGATTCTTGTGTGACTTGTTTCCTCAATGAATGAAGTAGACATATTGTGTGTCTTGGAAACAAAGAATCTTGTGAAGCTGGATGAAGCTGAGTATCCTGTGAAGCTGGATGAAGCTGAGTATCCTGTGAAGCTGGATGAAGCTGAAGTTCCTGTGACGCTGGAAAAAGAAGCGTGTCCTGTGAAGCTGGATTAAGCTGAAGTTCCTGTGACGCTGGAAGAAGAAGCGAATCCTGTGACGCTGGAAGAAGAAGCGTATCCTGTGGAGCTGGATGAAGCTGAAGTTCCTGTGACGCTGGAAGAAGAAGCGAATCCTGTGAAGCTGGATTAAGCTGAAGTTCCTGTGACGCTGGAAGACGAAGCGTATCCTGTGAAGCTGCATTAAGCTGAAGATCCTGTGACGCTGGAAGAAGAAGCGTATCCTGTGAAGCTGGATTAAGCTGAAGTTCCTGTGACGCTGGAAGAAGAAGCGTATCCTGTGAAAATAGAGGATTTGAGCGTTTCACGGGACGCAGCAGCTCATAGGATCACTAGGAACAACCCTATCACTAGGACACAGGAGCAAAGAACCAACACAGTGCATCATCGGAACCCAAGACTTCAGCAAAGATTTCGGGAACAACAAATTTAGGAAATGGCTGACGAGCGACTTCTCACATACAGGTCGAGTTCACAAAATCGACAGGCTGAATCTTCAAGACAGTCACAAGAGCACAATTTTCGGAGGATGAACGAGAGGATCAACGGGAACGCAAGCGACGGAGGAGTCGAGCTACGGCAAGGGAACAATATCTTCGTAACATTAAGGACGGACCAACTAAGTTTTGTACGTGCTGTGGAGGAACGTGGTTTCCATCTCAGGTAAGTGGTTTGAACACACGTACTATTTTTTCTAAATACCCCAACTTTAGTCTAGACAATGCCTTTTATTTAAGTAGAAAGTTTCCGAGTCCGTTCGGCAAATATCAATTTTGTAGTGCATGTCGTCAAGGCGTTTCCAAAGGTAGGTTACCATTCCTTTGTCTCTCTAATGGCTTCGACTTTCCAGGGCTACCTAAATGCTTTAAAAACTTGACATGTCTTGAGGAGCGCCTTATTTCTCTACGAATTCCCTTCATGCTCATTACATCCCTTGGATAAGAAAGGCAATGCGGAATAAGAGGCGCTGTAGTCAATGTTCCAATTTCAGTACCTGATACTGTAAGCGTACTACCGCGCACCTTTGATTCGACACATGTAATCCAGGTTCATTTAAAAAGAAAGTGAGAATATTCCCATAATTTCATGACGGAAACTATTCGACCCGCTCGGGTTATTCAAGCTGTGCGATACTTGGTTAACACTGAGCTCTACAAAAATCACAACATTTCCTTTGACGGTGGTTGGCTCAATCAAATGGAAGCCGAAGAAGAGATACCTTTCATCGCAGATGAATCCGACCGAGAAGTTGTAGAAGAGCTTCTTCGTCAACATTCTCATTCTCAATCAACTTACGAGCAAGAAGGTGATTTAAATCCCGGAGGTCATGAAACCCTATTAGAAAACGATGATATTGGACTTCAGCGTATTGCTATGGCCCCCGGCGAAGGCCGCATTCCAACAAATGTAACCCTTGACGACGACGCAGAAGAACTTTCCTTCCCAACTATTTCTTGCGGCGAAATATTTAAGGGAAATTCGACCTATGCAAAAAAAGCAAGATCGCAAATTCGGTTTTACGGCCGTCGTTGCGCAATAGTCCAATAGTCCAAAGTCCTTTATATGTACAAATTTTATGAAATGCAACGATTTCAAAGTTCTATTTCCATTGCCCTACGAAAAAAATCAGGTGCAGTAACCGCTGCAAATGTGAGGGATAATTCATTTGTTGACAGTCTTGTACAACATGACGATGGATTTCACATTCTAAAAGGCCTCCGTTTAGCTCCAGCACACTGGGAGGCAGTAAAAAAAAGTTATAGCCATGATTAGACAATTTGGGTAGCCTACATTCTTCATAACTCTCTCTGCTGCTGAATCAGTCGCGAAACAATGCTGAACATACTACCTGGAGATCGATCAATGAAAAATGGAGGACCAGAGCACGCGCGGGACGCTGCAGCGCGCGCAATGGAGCAACGACGAGGGCATACGCGAAACAATGCTGATCATGCTACCTGTAGATCGATCGAGGAAAATAGAGGAAAGAAAAAAAGGAAGCTATAGCCGTGACTAGACAATTTGGGTTGCCTACATTTTTCATAACCCTCTCTGCTGCTGAGTCTAAGTGGAATGAACTCTTATTTATTCCATCTCTTCTATTGGATAGAAGAGACATTACTGAGGAAGAGGCAGCAGCTCTTTCTAGCGCCGAAAAAGCTAGATTTATTCGATCTGACCTAGTAACGTGCTCTAGTTACTTCGACTACAGGTTCCGGCAATTAATGAAATTAATTAAAAGCTCCGAGATATTTGGTGAGTTAAGACTCGTCCATTATTGTTGGAGGATCGAGTTCTAGCACAGAGGATCGCCGCACTTTCATGGCATGTATTGGTTTTCTGGTGCCCCAAAGCTAGAAGAACTTGATAACGCCGAAGAGGTCACCCGCTTTATTGATCGTTTCATTAATAACAGCGGGGACGATCCTGAAATTCATGAAGTAATTCAATATCAGTGCCATAAGCACAGCGCTTCATGTTTAAGAGAACTGCGAGGACAACAATTCTGCCGTTTTAATATGCCATACCCTCTGGTTTTGTATCCATTTGAAGAAAACGAATCCAACGTTAAAGAATATAAAGAAATATTTAAAAAAGTTAAAGAGCTCCTAAAATCTGTTTCCGAAGAAGAATCGGCCATGTTTAATAATATTGAATATTTTCTCAGCCGTCTTGAATTTTCATATGAGGAGTACAAGTTCGCCATTCGGTCTAACTTAAAAAAGCCCCAAGTATTTCTTCGTCGCCAATTTTCTGTTAGGTTGCTAAATGCTTACAATAGAAATATTTTAGGCTTGCATAGAGCAAACATGGATATTAAATTCATTCTAGATGGTTACGCCTGTTGTAGTTATATAATTAACTACATAAATAAATCCAACCGTGGCGTGTCGAAACTGCTTCGAGAAGCAATGACAGAAATAAGCCATGGAAGTGTCCGTCAAAAGAAAATTGCAGCATTTAAGGAGCAAGTTTATTAACGCTACAGAAATATCTGCCCAATAAGCTGCATACAACATTTTTGGTTTACACTTGTCTGAGGGTAGTGAGGGGAATGTTTTTATTAACACTTGCTATCCAGATAAAAGGGTCCGGATAGTCCAATCTAACAGAGAATTAGAACAGCTTCCCGCAAATTCAACAGATATTGTTTGTGCCTAACCGAAGTAGACACTTCCGGGTCACACCGCGGGACAAGGGGGTAATGAGCACTTGTCGCTAGCACGGGGACGCTTTGCTGGCAGGACGATCGCGTCGCGGCAATGGTAACGATAGTTACTGCGATGCCGGACCACAGGCGATGCTGAACTGCGCTGAGGTTGAGCTAACGTAGGTTAGCTGCTAGTGGAGATAGTGTATTACGAGCCCTATTCCCAGAGGTAGGAAGTAGAACCGCGGAGTTATGAGATGCGTTGATAACTGATTTATTCTTCATTTGATACCTGCTTATATACTACTTGGAACGCGGAAGCTTAGTGTAATGATTAGTGAAATAAGCTATAATCTAAAGTAGGTCAGGGAATTATAATTATGGTGCAGTTGGCTCGGCTAAAACTGCAACATGTGCTGACTGCATTGGCGCGTCAGTGTACCGTTGAGTCGGTGAGAAGGTAAGTTAGTGAGACATATAATATGCTGATCAGCAATTCTCATATGCAGTGGGTGCTACTGAGCGCCTGGTACTGTTCCCAACATGGCTACTGCTTGATTTGTTGGGTGTGGTCATGTTGAGTACCTTTGGGTACGAACATTCTCCCCCCCATTGAGGGGTACCCTCAATTAAGTCGTGATGTCGGTCAGCCCTTGACCGAATTGTATAGGAAGCCCCTAACAAATCATTGACCAAGGTGGATTGCTCCTTCAACTGAGGTTCATGGTTGAGATTCAGGTCCTTCACATCTTATTTATGCTGCTTAACACTCCCCTTTGCGATAAAATTGACATTACCGTGGGGACTGAAATTGTGCCCTCGTAGAACTTGATCATTTGGCACGTCTATGGTATGTGGACGTTCTGCAACAAAACTAAGATCTTTCTTGGTAAAGTTTAGAAATGGTGAACCAAAGTCAGCCTTCTTGTAGGTTTTGAATTGATGAGAAGTCGGTTCTATATTCATCGGATTTTTATCTTTCGTTGGTTTATAAGCAACGTTCGGTCCTGCAAAATCATCTCTGTTTTCTATTAGATTGGGGTTGATTTCCGTATCAGATGAGGTTTCTTTATTGAGATAACCTGTGATTACATAACCAAGCCTTGTGCCTTGTGCCAAAGGTTTATTAGGTCCTAGTTCAAGACGTTCACCGGTATTTACACGAGAAAATACTTCAACCCCTTACGTTAGGTCAATGGGTCCTGGTTGCCGAAAGTCAGGATCTGCTAACGGCAGTCCCTCGAGAATATTAAGATCGGTTGTAATCGGTACTGACGGTTGGTCTGTAATGACTGTGGGCATAATAAATACCTCTAATTGTTTTTCAAACCCTGATGTACATGATGAGAGCTTTAGTGTTGATCTAATTGCTGTTGATATCTTTCCTCCGATTCCAGATATTTCAATCGGTGCTCTTTCCTTAAGGGATAGCAGATCTGCCATTCTCCTTGAGATAAGATTAACCTATGATCCACCATCTATTAGAGCGCGACATGTTTGTAATTGACCGTTTGGCCCTTGTAATGAGACCTTGGCGGTCGCGAACATAGTATATCCTCCTAGGATTGCTAGTCGGTCCTTGGTGTAACAGTGAATGATGCCGTTGCTGGCAGACTCGATAAGTGGTCGGTGATCCACAGTTTTCAACCTTATGAGCTGTAGACAAACAATTTGTGCATGCTCTTACTTGAATAATGGCTTGACGCCGTGCTTTGGGGTCCATTTGCTGGATACGGCTACATGCTCTGAGATTATGTTGTCCTAGGTGACAAATCTTACAGCTCTCTTCGTTGTGAACTGACTGATGGCGGAGTGTTGCTGTAGGTTGAGCGCTTATCGTCTCCAGCATGCAAGCGCACTGCTCAACAAACGTCAGTACACTCCTTAACGTTGGAATTTCCGTTGGTGCATCCCCTGAATTTTCCAGAGCAGCTAGCGACTGAAGAGAGTGGACGTGTCTTGTGCGAGCTCCGCGAAAAGTGCATGAAAGTTGATAAATTAATGCAAACAAAACACAAAAACTAAACAGGTTAATTTCAAATAAGCGAAAAGACGCTAAAGCCCAAAGAAATTTAGGTTTCAACCCACAAAATCGGTGTAATGTCTTAAACTAGCACATAATTATTTTATCTTATAATAATAAATAAGTGCCACGCTAATAAAGCTCAATGAGCTACGAACAGAATAAAGAGCGACTCAGCTCCGCGAGCCGAAGAGACGGTTACTTTTCGTATGTCTCAACGCGTGATAGCGAAGTGCAAAAAACGACCCTACTGTCGGTCGATAGCCAAAGAGCACGATCTTGCTCACCATGCTTACTTACGGCTACCCCTACTCCGACGGCGTGGAGTCAACAATGCAAAACCCCCCCACCATCAGTTTCGACCCCTGGCGCACCAACAACATGCAACGGTAAAACTTCTGCATCCGCACTAAATTTGTCAGCAACAACTACGGCTACGGCAAAAAAACCAACGACAACCACAGCTACGACTATTATTTCGGAATCGACTGCAACCGCAGCTCTAAATACAACGGCAACAAAAACAACGACAACAAATCAAAACCAAAACAAAATTCAGCAAGCGGGTCCGGCCATACAGACCGGACTAGATCGGTACATCCATATCAAGCGTAAGCTTAGCCCGCAGAACACCGCGGTAGGTAACAAGTCAAAAATAAACCGTGTCCAAGTAGAAGATATATTACCCGGGAGATCCGACAGCAATCGATTTGCGCTTCTAGCAGAAAATGAATCAGGACGGGCTCAGGAGACCCAACCGAAACCTAAGCCCCCACCAATTTACATTAGGGAGAAAATCTCGAACGCCCTGGTCAACAAAATTGTTGCGCTGACCGGAGACGGAAACTTTCATGTTGTTCCGGTCACAAAAGGGGATATCCATGAAACCAAGCTTCAGACCAAATCTGAAGAACATTTCCGAGCAGTATCCAAATACCTGGAGGAAGCTAGGAAAAGCTACTACACGTACCAACTAAAAAGCAGCAAGGGCCTGCAAGTGGTAATAAAAGGAATCGAGCCCGACGTAACCGCCAAGGAAGTTATCGATGCTCTTAAGGAAAAGGAGTTTTCTGCAAAGAACGTCAGTAACATTATAAACAGGAACAAGGAGCCGCAACCACTCTTCAGGGTCGAGCTGGAGCCAGACAGCAGAGTCTTGAAGAAAAATGAAGTGCACCCCATTTATAACCTGCAATACTTATTGCACCGAAGAATTAACGTGGAAGAGCCACATAAAAGGAACGGCCCAGTGCAATGCACAAATTGTCAGGAGTATGGACACACCAGGGCATACTGTTCACTTCGAACAGTCTGTGTAGCTTGTGGAGACTTCCACAATTCGGCTAACTGCCCTGCCAACAAAGAAGACCCCAAAAAGAAAAAATGCGTTAACTGCCAAGGTAACCACACGGCAAACTACAGGGGCTGTCCGGTCTACAAGGAGATGAAGGACCGCATGCGAAAAGTGGTAGCAATGCGTCATCAGAAAACCCAAAATGCGTACACTTACTCGCGTACGACGCCGGAAGTATTTTTCGGCACGGCTGCAAGATCCTCCTTTGGTCAACTAAATACCCAGAAAGGATTCTCATACGCCGATGCCCTTCGATCGGGGACGGAAAACCCACTCCAGTCTAATCTAGGAAACGCTCAGCAGATCCAAGAACAGTCGCAAAGCACTCTGGAAACTATGATGGTCACCATGCAACAAAGTATGATGGAACTCATGTCATTCATGAAAACGACCAGGCAAACACTGGTTCAAAACCAGAACATGGTGTTACAGCTACTTGCAGCTAAGCAGTCCAAATAATCAGATGGCAAACCTACGAATAACAATGTGGAACGCCAATGGCGTTTCACGGCACAACCTTGAAGTAACACAGTTCCTGAATGAAAATCATATCGACATTATGCTACTGGTAGAGACGCACCTCACAAACAAATACAACTTCCAAATAAGAGGCTACACTTTCTACCGCACAGACCATCCAGATGGTAAAGCCCACGGCGGAACCGGCATCCTAATCAGGGAACGCATCAAGCACCACTTTCACCAAAGGTTTTCAACTAATTACCTGCAAGCCACGGCTATCAAAGTGCAGTCAGGCAACGGAAACCTCACCATAGCCGCTGTCTACTGCCCGCCTCGCTTTACAATTTCTGAAGGACAATTCATGGACTTCTACAACTTGCTTGGAGACCGCTTTATAGCTGCAGGGGACTATAATGCCAAACACACGCACTGGGGATCACGCCTTGTGACTCCCAAAGGAAGGCAATTATACAATGCAATCATAAAACCGAACAACAAATTAGACTATGTTTCCCCTGGCAGCCCCACATACTGGCCAACAGACCCCAGGAAAGTTCCAGACCTAATAGACTTTGCGGTGACAAAAAACATTCCCCGCAATATAATAAGCGCCAAAGCGCTTTCGGACCTGTCGTCAGACCATTCGCCAGTGCTAATAACTCTTCTTCAAAGCACAAGAACCACAGATCACCCCCTCAGGCTGACGTCGCACAGAACCAACTGGTTAAAATTTAATAAGTATGTAAGCTCACACATCAAATTAACACCTCACTTCAACATCGAAGCGGACATCGACTGCTCTACCGATGCTCTTGAAGAAGTATTCGTGGAGGCAGCCACTATCTCAACACCACAAGGCAGGGACGCGCAAACCAACCACTTCAAAACTAATCTGCAAATTGAACGGTTAGTGCCACTCGCTCACTAAATCGAGCTCTAAAGCAAGAAACAGAAAATGCACAGCTGCAGTACATTACAAAACTATCGCCAACCAGTACAAAACATCCTCTGTGGAGGGCTCACCCAAATCTGAGCTCTCCAATCGAAACAGTGACTCCGATAAGAAACTCATCTGGCATCTGGGCCCGCAGCGACGAAGATAGAGCCGAAACTTTTGCGCTACATCTAAGAAACGTCTTCCAGCCGAACCCTGCCACTGGTTCATTTTTCCTACCACAAATCGAATCTGAATCTATTTCCCTACCACCATTGTTTCAGCCAAAGGAGATCGCGAAAGTCATTGGGGAACTGAAACCAAAAAAGGCCCCTGGCGGTGACCAAATAACCCCAAAAATGTTAATTGAACTTCCAAACTCTGCCATTGAGGTTATCTGTAAGCTCTTCAATGGGATTATAACTCTCGGCTACTATCCGAAAAAATGGAAAAAATCTATTATCATTATGATACCGAAGCCCGGAAAAGACCACACAATTCCGTCATCCTACAGACC
This sequence comes from Drosophila suzukii, assembly GCF_043229965.1. Taxonomy (NCBI): domain Eukaryota; kingdom Metazoa; phylum Arthropoda; class Insecta; order Diptera; family Drosophilidae; genus Drosophila; species Drosophila suzukii. The sequence continues at coordinate 23,226,966 of NW_027255896.1, read as the reverse complement.
AATTAGTTTATTATCGTGTCTGTCTAAGCTGTTCGAAAAATGCCTTCTAACTCGCATAACACCATATCTAGGAGCACACAATGTTATCCCTGCTCATCAATTTGGATTTCGTCAAAACCATGGAACAATCGAACAAGTTAACAGAATAACATCAGAAATACGCACAGCCTTTGAGCATCGGGAATACTGCAGCGCAATATTCCTCGATGTATCTCAAGCCTTCGATCGAGTATGGCTAGATGGCCTCATGCACAAAATCAAAACACACTTACCTGATTACACTCACAAGCTTCTTGAGTCGTATCTATACAACAGGTCCTTCGCAGTAAGGTGCAATACAACAACATCCGACGACTACATTATCAAAGCTGGAGTCCCGCAAGGAAGCGCGCTAGGGCCTACTCTGTTCCTCCTATACACAGCGGATATTCCCACGAACGAGCAGCTAACAACATCTACGTTCGCTGACGACACCGCAATTTTAAGTCGCTCGAGGTGCCCAGGCCGAGCCACAACACAGCTAGCAAACCACCTCCTCGTAGTAGAGAGGTGGCTATCTGATTGGCGGATTAAAATAAATGAACAAAAATGTAAACACATAACGTTTACTCTCAACAGGCAAACATTCCCTCCACTATTATTGAATAATACGCAGATTCCCCAAGTCAACGATGTAACGTATCTCGGCGTCCACCTTGACAGACGACTAACCTGGAGAAGACACATCGAACGCAAGAAAGTACATCTAAAACTAAAGGCCAGCAGCTTCCACTGGATTCTTAACGCTCGTTCGCCCCTGCGTCTGGACTACAAGGTTTTGCTCTACAACTCCACTCTCAAGCCCATCTGGACATATGGCTCCCAGCTATGGGGGAACGCCAGCAGAAGCAACATAGACATTATACAGCGCGCTCAATCGAAAATCCTGCGAACTATCACTGGGGCACCATGGTATATTCGCAACCAAAACATCCACAGGGACCTAAGCATTCTTACCGTTAAAGATGAAATAGACAAACAAAAAGCGTCCTACAACGAAAAACTCTCTGTGCACCCCAATCGCCTCGCAAGAGGCTTGACTTGGGTTTCAAGCCGATCCCGTCTACAACGCAACGACCTGCCAAGCCAGCTATAACTTTCGGGCCCCTTTAGCACAACATCAGTCAAATGACTGTGAGTTAGATTAATTAGTCTAAGATTTGATACACTTATTGTTAGTATCCAAAGGGAGAAGATTCAATAAATAAATAGCAAAGCATTAAAAAAAAAAAAAAAAAGCTAGCGACTGCTGGTCTAGTTTTCTTCTAATAAGAAAACACAGGATTGGATCCCTGGATTTTGTAATTGACATCGAGGTTTTTAAGAGAACTCATTGAGTTTTTTATAGTGTCATGTAAGGCCCTTAGTTGGTGCGAGGAGCCGTCTATAGGGTTATGGTCAATAATTTTTGCTATGGCGAAAACTAGTATTTTTCCGTGCTGGTACCTGGCCTTCTAGCGCAACCAGGTGTCGTCATAGCCACCCTGTGAGAAGGCTGTGTCTGTCAAAACGTTCCTCGCTTCACCACGAAGCGAACTCTGTAGAATATGTAGCTTCTGACTGGCCGAATATGGATTGTTATGTACCAATTCCACAAAGAGATCATGGAACCGTGGCCAGTCTAGATACTCGCCGTTGAACTCGGGAATGCTAATTGGCGGAAGTGCCAAGTTTAGGCTCATTGGCGAGTCGTTTTCTCGAAGCAGGTTCATTTCGTATTCCTCGTATAATGTGTGGAATTGAGCTAGCTCTGCTTCTGCCAGGGCTGCGGCCCCAGGTGTGCTGTCCAATTCGTCGTGGGCTTGCCTCAGTAACGCCCAATGGAGATCGAGGTGCCTTTGTAGGGCTGGGGTGACGGTTGGGGCGTTCGAGGCTAATGTCAATGATGACTCTAATTCGTTGCATCTTCTCTGCAACTGTCGGATCACCGTGTCAATTGCGGAATCTCCTTTGACTTGATCTCTTGTTGTGAGCTTGATGTTGGTCGAAGTTCGTCTGGGGGCCTTCGGAAGCCGGCTTCCAGTCGGCATGTTGTCCAGAAAGATAATCCGATATTTTTCGACCAGCTCTTTAAGTGCTACTAGTCGTGAAGAGTACTCACTTCCAGTGGGTAATGCCGCTTGCTGGACTTCTTCATCTAGGTCCCAAAACTGCTGCCAGAGATCGTTTAACTGATTTAGCTTACCGGAATAATTGCCGTCTCGGTGGCGTCGGTCGGCAGAATCCTTGCCATAATTCTTAATGAGCTCTTGGATTTTCCCTTGCAGCTCGTTTTGGGTGTCTAGTAATCGATTGTGTAAATCGATTCTTGTGTGACTTGTTTCCTCAATGAATGAAGTAGACATATTGTGTGTCTTGGAAACAAAGAATATTGTGAAGCTGGATGAAGCTGAGTATCCTGTGAAGCTGGATGAAGCTGAGTATCCTGTGAAGCTGGATGAAGCTGAAGTTCCTGTGACGCTGGAAGAAGAAGCGTGTCCTGTGAAGCTGGATGAAGCTGAAGTTCCTGTGACGCTGGAAAAAAAGCAAATCCTGTGAAGTTGGATTAAGCTGAAGTTCCTGTGACGCTGGAAGAAGAAGGGTATCCTGTGAAGCTGGATGAAGCTGAAGTTCCTGTGACGCTGGAAGAGGAAGCGAATCCTGTGAAGCTGGATTAAGCTGAAGTTCCTGTGACGCTGGAAGACGAAGCGTATCCTGTGAAGCTGGATTAAGCTGAAGTTCCTGTGACGCTGGAAGAAGAAGCGTATCCTGTGAAGCTGGATTAAGCTGAAGTTCCTGTGACTCTGAAAGAAGAAGCGAATCCTGTGAAGCTGGATGGAGCTGAAGTTCCTGTGACGCTGGAAAAAGAAGCGTATCCTGTGAAGCTGGATGAAGCTGAAGTTCCTGTGACGCTGGAAGAAGAAGCGTATCCTGTGAAGCTGGATTAAGCTGAAGTTCCTGTGACGCTGGAAGAAGAAGCGAATCCTGTGAAGCTAGATAAAGCTGTGAGTCCTTTAGTGTTTGTGCCTAACCGAAGTAGACACTTCCGGGTCACACCGCGGGACAAGGGGGTAATGAGCAGGACGATCGCGTCGCGGCAATGGTAACGATAGTTACTGCGATGCCGGACCACAGGCGATGCTGAACTGCGCTGAGGTTGAGCTAACGTAGGTTAGCTGCTAGTGGAGATAGTATATTACGAGCCCTATTCCCAGAGGTAGGAAGTAGAACCGCGGAGTTATGAGATGCGTTGATAACTGATTTATTCTTCATTTGATACCTGCTTATATACTACTTGGAACACGGAAGCTTAGTGTAATGATTAGTGAAATAAGCTATAATCTAAAGTAGGTCAGGGAATTATGATTATGGTGCAGTTGGCAAGGCTAAAACTGCAACATGTGCTGACTGCATTGGCGCGTCAGTGTACCGTTGAGTCGGTGAGAAAATGAGTTAGTGAGACATATAATATGCTGATCAGCAATTCTCATATGCAGTGGGTGGTACTGAGCGCCTGGTACTGACACTGCAACATATGCTGACTGCATTGGGGGGTCAGTGCGCCGTTGAGTCGGTGAGACCGTGAGTTAGTGAGACATATAATATGCTGATCAGCAATTCTCATATGCAGTGGGTGCTACTGAGCGCCTGGTACTGTTCCCAACTTGGCTACTGCTTGATTTGTTGGGTGTGGTCATGTTGAGTACCTTTGGGTACGAACAGATATTTTTGAGCGAAATTTACTTGATCGATACATGCAAAGACATGAACAACTAGAGTCGTTATGTCCTGCGGAATTTGCGGCTTGGTTCAAATTCTCCAAGCTAAATGCACGCTCAGAACAGTTAAACGAAGAATATGACGAACCAATCGACTTCGATGTATATGAAGAAAATAACGTTGCTGCACAAAGTTACCAAATGCTGGATGAGACTGGCAGGGTAAAAAGACGTAATCGTGGCCTAATTCTTAAGTGGGTTCGCTTCAATTTAAGCTCTGTAACGAACTGATTTTTGTGGTCTGCTCGCTACGAGACTCGTGCGGCTAGCTCAGTAGATTGTGTGTTCGTCCCACCAAATTTATATTAACATGACCGCCCAGTAGCTTAGTGAGAAAGCACAGAATTCACGGGTTCGTAGTGGGTTTATTGCGGGTATATTATTACAAATGTCTTGGTAGCTTGGTTGGCCTTGACTCGTCGCTTGTGACCTTCGGCACTTCCGACGGTCCTGATTGACTCGACGATCTCTCTCCTTGATGACTCGGTGCTCCAGTCCTGTAGCTTCCTGAAGATCCTCGCAGCTCGCTCCCTGCTCGCTCCTGACGTGTTGAGTTGGTGACTGCTGGTAATGACTCGGACTCGCGAGGGGGATCAGCCGTACGGGCTTAGGGAAGCGTGACCGTTCTCAGACTAGGGTGAACAGAAGCTGCGCTCTCCAGGATCACTCCTTTCGACACACCGCCGCCTGTCCCTTGCTCTGTCCCGGATGGTCCCACTGGTGTTTCTGTTCAGTCCGCGCGGACAGTCAAGGCGGAACGCTAGGAAGAGTGTAAACGAACAATCCACCCTAGCCTTACCGTTCTGCATGTGGTCCGGAACGTTTCCGCGTGGCTCGTTCTATCTTGCGCACTGCTCCTGGTGGTGCTGGCTGCGCGGCTGGACGTGGCGTGACTTTTGGTACTCGGGGTTCGGGCACGTCGCTTCGGGACCTCGCAATTCGAATCCGTAGGGCTCTCCTGGACAACTCAACTCGATACCGTACCGATCGACCGCTCTCCCTTCTGGCTTGTTATACTCGTTATCCTCCAGGCGTAACGCCAGGACTTTGTTGATAGGGTTATGCCGACCGCCTTGACCTAGCCGTGTGATGCCTTCTGGACCTCAGCTACGTGCGTCTCAATTCGGAGATTCCTGGTATCCCAATTCCGAACGTCTCGACGTAGCAATCTTGCTCCCCGTAGGCTCCCACGGCGCTGCTGCTCAGACGACTCGACTTGCTCCCTTGTAAATTATCTGGCTGTTTTGATTGTTCACTTTGTTAATCATATTAATCTTGACGGTTTGACTCCTTGTGATCGACTGATCCAGCTGCCAGCGCTCTGCGGCCTTATATAGGGCCTCCGGGAACCGTTATTTCCCATTTGCGCACGGCCCGCTGGATCTCTCCACTCCGGGTCCAAAGTCAGTGCCTCCTGGTTGACACACTTGTCCTTCAGGAACCGCTTCCAACCGATGCTCTGCGCACTGCTGCCGTCCCGCTGATTACCGTGATGCTTGTGGTAAGCCTGTGTGCCGCTCCACTGCCGAGATGTGGCACTTCCTCTCCCGGTTCAAAGTTCACGGGAGAGTCCAAAGTCTAAGGCAGTTCCGTTATCACCCTTCGCACACGGCACTCTTGCCTTGCCCGCGACGTCTCCAGTCTCTCATTATCCGCTTTTTGGTCTCCAAACTCTCTCGCTCTCCGTCCTTGGTTTCCAAACTCTCTCGATCTCCATCCTTGGTCTCCAGCCTCTCAATACCTTGATGAAGAGTTCAGGGCTTTGGCAGTACCCGACGTCGGCCAAAACGTAAATGTACTCCAAGATGAAAATGATTCAAATGGCGAACTTCCTCTTATAAGACTTCCTCCGAAGGTATCTGACGATAACCTTTGCTCGCTTACCCGGTCTCTCAACTTTAAGCAACGCCAGTATTACGCACACGTAATGCATAATGTTGCAGGAAAAAAAACATTTTATGAATATGTTGGTGGAGGGGCCGGAGTGGCAAAACGCAGATTGATTTCAACAATATTTCAGTCTATAACTTAGCGAACAAATAAACTTCCTAGGGCAACAGATTCCGCAAAGGTTTTACTTTGTGCTCCCACTGGAAAAGCAGCTTTTGGGATTGGGGGACTAACGCTTCATTCAGTTTTCTTCCTTTTTGTTAATCAAACATCTGGTCCTTTAAGACCCTCAAGCAATGACACTTTAAATACAATGCATTGCAAGTTGATTGATATCCAATTAATTATTATAGATGAGATCTCGATAGTCGGATCACAAATGCTTCGAAACTTAGGTCAAAGACTTTGTCAAATTTTTAGAAGACAAGATGTAAGTTTTGGGGGCAAGTCTATAATAGTGTTTGGAGATCTGAAGCAGCATAGCCCAGTTGGAGATCGTTGGATATTCGCAGAAAATACATCTATCCCTATAATATTCTGGCGAGAGCTAACCTTTGGAACAACTTTAAGTTTTTCGAGCTAACGGAAATAATGCGGCAACGTTACGCCCACGCTTTTGCCTCGGCTTTGAATATTATGTCTGAAGCCAACATGACTACGGTTTTGTTGATGAATAGATGTAATATAATTAAGTATTAAACAGACAACCTCCCAATGAACAAATAATAATGCAAACTTAGATTGTGTGAACCGCACGCTCTCAACGCCAGAATCGAAGTGAACGAGAATATCAAGAGAGAAAAAGAACAACGAGAAGATAGGAAAAAGAAACACGATAGTCCCGTTTCCTTAAGCGGTTGCCTAGGAAACCAAGACATCGGAATGTGCGTCTACCTCTCGTACACATACATTCATGCAAACATAAATTGCACAATTATCCATGTGACTTTTGTATATTTGAACATGCAAACTCCAACACGCCGCCTCAAAAGTTACATTGATTATCACTTTAATTCCTGACGTGAGTTTGTGCATAAGTTTTAATTTGTTTCTTCATGTCATTTCTTTTCTTTTTCAATTCTGGGGATACATTAGATCCAGCATTTGCTGCAAGAGTTGGGGAAACCCAGTAGAACCCAATTAGATCCATACAAAAATTAACATAATTAAAGCTTTGACAAATGAAGTTAAACAGGAATAAACAGTAAATATGAAACTTGAAATTAATTACAAGTACTTCATGAGATCCATTTGAAAAAACATACAAGAATATAAATTCAATTCAATTACTTAAGTCTTAGTAAGTAAAAAAAATAATCATAAATGACTTCATGGGATCCATTTCATGTTTTGCTTCGATGGATTTTCAGCAACAGTTCACCAGGTTCGTAGTTGGATTATTCAAAAAGACCCAGCTGACTTCTCAGGAAAATAAACCGGGCAGATGGTAATGGCTTCGTCAATATGTCGGCTAGTTGCAGATCTGTGGGAATATACTTTACACAAATCAGTTTCTTTTCAATTTGCTCTCTTGTAAAGTGATATTTAATATCCATGTGCTTTGTTCTTTTATGCCAAGTAGGATTATTTGCAATACTAATACAACCTTGGTTGTCTTCAAAAATATCTATAAGACCACTTCAGTAGTAGGGAAAGACGGGTTCTGGGACAATTAGCATATTAATGGCCCCCGCCCCCTTACTAATTAGCATATTAATGACCCCCGCCTCTCACTAATTAACATATTAATGACCCCCGCCTCTTCATTAATGTATGCGGGTTCTGGGACAATTAACATAATCCATAAATTATCTGATTTTAAGGGGTTTAGATGTCATAAAAATGTCACGATCATATCCATAAAGAGTGTACTAAATTGCCCCCCCAACCCCACACCACCATGTGACAATACTGATCACGTGACCTTTTTGCCTCATTATCAGCAATTAATATTCAGCAGGTGTTGCTGTACACGGGAGAAAGGTCTCACACTTTCCCCACATCTCCATGTGACAATATTGATCACGTATCCTTTTCCTCATTATCAGCAATTAATATTCAGCAGGTGTTGCTGTGCACGTGAGAAAGGTCGCAAACCCAAAACATCTAAAGCTGGTTGCCTTAGAGGGACATGTCCGATCATGTTGGGGAATAACGTTTCCTATGATTGTAAAACTAATTTAGAAATCAAAAGAACCCCAAATAAAATAAATCCCACAAGTTAATGATTCTCAGATGTCGAATATTTTCAAACAGACTTTTTTTTCGCCCCAGAATGTTTAACTGGTAAATTTTTTCAAGATCTCTCCTTTCTACAAACGGGTCATAAACATATCATAAAAGGGATTCAAGCAAGAGCTACCCGAACATGCGCACCTGTCTATTACCTGACCGGAATAAAAGGGACACATGCACAAGTCTGAAGGCGCACGCCCATTGACAAAATCATGAGCCTCACGCCAACGACCTCACGGCTAAGTGCGAGCTCTAATACGTTCCCATAATAGGGGTTGAAGTCACGACCGCGCAACAACTCGCAAGTAGCCGACATATCTCAGTCAAGGAAATATTTTCCATTCTCCGTACCTGTAATTTTAACTCGAAATAAAATGTCAGAAGTTTATTTTGTACCATAAAAATACATTTATTCATTTACATTTATTTATTTTGGTATTGCGAACATTTTTTTTGTATATATAGAAATTTATTTTCTGCTATGATTCCGGCGATTTGCATAGAAGAAGCAGGCGCACGTTTCCGACGTCATTTCTGGATTACAAAATGTAAAGTGTTCACCATAATTCGTAGTTTTGAGGTCATGTCCACCTCGATTCATGAACATAGTTTTTGTGTTTAGAAGGTATTGAAAATGCTGACCAATTATCTCTCCTTTAAATTGTTCAATAAATTGGTCAATTTCCTCATGAAACTTAATTTGGTTAATTTTGTTTTCTTGCACATCCTTACACATCTAGTCTCAACTTTAAAATAATGTATAAAAATTATTTTATTGTTTTGAAGCTACTTTTAAAAAATGTCAAAATAATGTATGCATTGTTTAGAGCACAAACCCCGCCCTTAAGGTGTGTTTCACAATAGGGAAACCGGTTTCCTTTAAACCTGTTTAATGACGGACAGCCCATTTCCTCGACATTAATGAGCTGACGACTCCCAAAAAACGTCTGTAGAAATCGTTTCTTTTCCACACCTTTACAAATAATTTGTTTTCCGCTTGTAATTGTCCTTAGATACTTTCGAGTTTGTGGAAAACTATTTTCTCCATCGTTCCAAAAAATTTTGTGATGTGTATTGGTTAACCAAATTGCAGTCTTTCGAGATTTTGTATTTAGCAAAGCAAAATCATATGGTGGTTCTATTAAAAAACTATTATTCAAGTTTGGATCTTTTTCGAATACAATTCCAATTTCCTTTAGAATAAAATTATTATTATTATCAAAGAAACCTTGAACATCAATCGAAACAGTATCTTTCAACATTTTTCTAATGTTAAACAACTCGTTGTACTAGTCCGTTTAGTGGGTTATATTCAACTAAACGGTCTTGTATGAGGAGACAATAATCTTGGATATTTTCATGACTTGGTGTCTTTAGTTCTATTGAAATTCTCACATCAATAGGACCAATTTTACTGATTCATTTTGATATGAAAGATCAACCACAATAATAGGGGTCTTCAATTTAAATTCATTTGGGGTCAAAAATGGTTGTGATTCACGATTAACTAGATTGAAATCTTGTATACATTTCATATAGGTGAGCATACTAATTCTTACTAAAATCAACATTCAGATTATCACATGGATATGACTCAGAATTCAAGTGAACTTTCAAGTTTGATAAGTTATTTGTGATAAGTTCTCCATTTAGTGTAAATCCAATTATGGCAAATCTTGGTTTTTTGCGGTTAGCCGACAATTTCACATTCCAGCTGTGTTGACTTCCATACCCCAATTTGGCGTTAACATATGAATCCCAACTCCGGAATGCGATTGGTAGGTTTACACCACTTTTAATAATATCGTACATCTTAATTTTTTGCAAAATCGCTCAGAGTTACATGGGGAATTTTCCAGATTTTATTCGTAATTTCCAACTTAAAAGTTTGTTCATTTCTGGTTTGCTCAAACACATCACCAAGATTCTTAGTTAGCATCAACACTAGTTCATGCTTACAATTTAACAAAACTTTTTTATAATCCTCAGTCAATCCCAACAAATTTTTTAATGGTACAGAAAAATTTTAATTGGGGATCCCGTAGAAATTTCGTCTCCACTGCTCCATCCAGAATTTAATAGGTATTGACTTTGAAGATTATCCAGAGATATACAATTTTTAGGGTACTAGCCATACCGACATAGACTTGACACGTTGGACTCGTTGTATTTAGTTGTTACCTAGCAGTATTTTGATGGTTACTTTCTTTTTAGTCTTGCTTTTGGATGGTTACTTTTTGTATAGTACCTGTACAGTACTTGATTTTGGATGGTTACTATCTGTATAGTATCTGTAAAGTACTTGGTTTTAGATGATAACTAAATGTTAACAAGTATTATGAGTCGCTATAGTCTCTTATTAAGAACTATCAAAGTACACAAGTTAAAGTTTCTAAGATGTGTTAGCCAAACACACTTGCAGTGAACTATCATTACCTGACCGTCATCAAAGTCACATGCCCAAGACCCAAGGACATTGAATAAAATACTTCCCCTTCATTTGTACCTGGAGTTTTAATTACAGTCAGATACAAAATTTGTAGGATTATTCAATATTTCTTTATATATTTTATTATTGTAAACATATTTCATTAAATTCATAATTAATTATATTTTATGTATATTTGTATATAATTAATTTTCTTACTTCAGCCCTCTGTAAGAAACATGTCGCTTATTAATCTTCGTTCCAAGCGTAGATTTTCGCTTGGTTCCCATAGATAGATGTAAAATAGTTCTCACAATGTAATCTTTCTCAGATGCTGAATTATTTTTAAAGCATTCATTTGTTCCATCCCATAATAATATTGTAACATATTTCGAAGGCATCATTAGCTAGCATAGGAGCGCCTATCAATTTAATTTTTGATTGAAGTTTATGATAGAGGTGTTGGGACCTGATAATATCGGTTTTTGTTGTCAACTATTTTTCTAGTTCTAGTTTTCTAATTCTATTCTATTTGTATACTATTTGTATGAGTAAGGCATCATTGTCTAAGATTCTGAATAAGTTTAATAAACTCTTTAATTACAATACTGATTAGCTGGTTACTATATATTTAGTAGATGTATACAAGTTGTTTAGTATCTGGTTTGATATGTTTAATAGATGTATACAAGTTGTTTACTAGATGTATACAAGTTGTTTACTAGATGTTTAGTATCTGGCTACTATATATTTAGTAGATGTATACAAGTTGTTTAGTATCTGGTTACTATATATTTAGTAGATGTATACAAGTTGTTTAGTATCTGGTTTCTATATGTTTAATAGATGTATACAAGTTGTTTACTAGATGTATACAAGTTGTTTACTAGCTATTTAGTATCTGGTTACTATACATTTAGTAGATGTATACAAGTTGTTGAGTTCTGGTTACAATATATTTAGTAGATGTATGCAAGTTGTTTAGTGTCTATGTTTAGTAGATGTATATAAGTTGTTTACTAGATGTATACAAGTTGTTTACTAGCTGTATAGTATCTGGTTTCTATATGATTAGTAGATGTATACAAGGTGTTTAATAGATGTATACAAGTTGCTTACTAGCTGTTTAGTAACTGGTTTATATATCTTTAATATCTGTTTACTTGATGTTTACTATTTATTAGCTGGTTACTAGTTGTTATTAACGTCTACGAGCTTTTATAGTCTTTTGTTAAGAATGATCAAAAATTCTTGATCACTAGACGACTTTCGATGTGAAGTAAAAACTTACACTCTGATTTTCAGTGTGTTTGCTATGTACGTAAGAAAGAATGCAAAGCCAAAATAGCTCAAGATTGATATATAAATCTTAGAGGAACATGTCCGATTATGTTGGGGGAAGATGTGTCCTGTGATTGTAAAACTAATTAAGATATAAATTGTTCACAAGTTGTCTAAAAGCTGTGTAGAAGCTGCTTTGATAAACAATTTTGATTCATAATTACAGATATTAAGAATATATAATAATATCATCCACTTTAACTAGTATATTGTTAAAATAAAACATTTCCATTTTTCATATTCTTTCATCTTATGTAGGTATAATAAATGTAATCTTAACTACGATAGCTAGCCTTACATCCCATAACTATAGTTATTAGCTACAATAAAATGTCTAGAAAGAACAAAATATATGAATGTCCAAAAACCATTTAAAACTAACTATAATTGGGGAAGTAATTGAAATCGCTCCGGCGTAATACAGTAAAAAACAAAAAACACTGTGGTTATCCCATTTTCTATCACCATAACAAATGTGTATACCCACACCTAAATGACCAATTATATCCTTTGTCCAAAAATGTCTGTGACTTTCACTTATAAATTTTTCACCGATAATTTAAATCCCATTAAGCAAACCACCCATTGCTAACCGTACCATAACCCCAGAGTCAAGTTGGTTACCTACAATAAACATAGGTGGTGGTGTAAAGGATTGCTAAAATGCCTCGACGCAGGCGCAAATGTCATAAAAAATGATCATAAAAATATAATTAGGAAAGTATTTTTTATTTGCGAACCATTTATAACTGTTACCAACAACACAAATAGTTATGTTACAAAGGATTTGCTTCAATGCCTCGACGCAGGCGCAAAGGTCAAGGTATTGGAAAAAAATTCATGGAATATTATCCCTTCATAAAAGAGGTCATATAATATATAATTAGGAAAGTATTTTTTATTTGCGAACAATTTATAAATGTTACCAACAACACAAATAGTTGTTACAAAGGATTGCTAAAATACCTTGATGCAGGCGCAAAGGTCAAGGTATTGGAAAAAAATTCATGGAATATTATCCCTTCATAAAAGAGGTCATAAAATATATAATTAGGAAAGTATTTTTTATTTGCGAACAATTTATAAATGTTACCAACAACACAAATAGTTGTTACAAAGGATTGCTAAAATACCTTGATGCAGGCGCAAAGGTCAAGGTAAAGGAAAAATTCATGGAATATTATCCCTTGACCAAAAACGAAAGTTTCTTCTATTTGGATAATAAAAAAATATATATTAATTCAATACTTTGATTTTTCCATCAAAATGCTTGATAAATCTAGTTGTTTGATATTCTCTAACTAATTGAGTAATATGTTTTCATGTGCCTATTTAATTTACCAAAAACAGTATTAGTCTTCTCTCATAAAATCCCTCTAATTCCCCACCGGTGAAATATATGTTCCTCATATTTAATAATGATGGTTTGTCATAGATGGGTACTTGTAATTCATATTTAAGATACTTACATCCTTCTCTAACTAATATCCTTTTATCCATCATGTAAACTGGTTTAGAATTGTATTGCGTGCTTCAACCCCTAGCCACACCCACCACTGTAACAGATTTCACTTTTCCAATGGCTGCCCCAGCTACCTAAACTGTACATTTCTTTTGATTTTCTCTTTTCCTTTCTAAGCAATGTACACAATTTTTAAACTGGTTCTGACCTCCCTCTTTAATGGCATCCTCTACTTTATTTTCGTTATATTTCTGATCTTTTCCTAACAGTAGGTTGTTAAACTTTTATTATTTTATGGGATTATTGAGCACCCGAAATCCCTGATATTAAGTCATAACATGTAACTAGCAGAATATAGTAAAAGACATTAGACTCTAAAAAGACTAGATTTACCTACAATTCAATTTACCATCTACAATCCCTGGAGAAGAGCTTAGTATTTGCAGTTTAATTTTCAAATTTATTGATTTCACAGATTCCCGCTGGTAAATACCAATTTTTAACAAATGGCTGCCAACTCCATACCATTCAGACACTGGTTTACAACCTCATAGAACTGACTCTCAAGGTATCTGTAATGCACAATATATTTCTGTCTCTTTTCTTCTAATCAATATTAAAAAATTTCATAAACTGGTTTTGGAGTTCATTTTATTCTTAGAATTAAATTATTAAAAATTATTAAGCCAACAGAGATAATAATGATTTTGTGATAGTATCCCGTTAATAATACATACATAATTCTTATTTGTATATTTTCAAATTTTTTTATTTTAGAAAATTATTCATTAATCACATTCAAATAATATTCATAATATATCTTACAATTTTTTAAATTTATCAATAATGTTTCCCAATTATTAATATTAAATGATATTGCATCATATCTATTTTTAAGATTAAATATTAAGATGGGGTCGTCCTCGCGAGACATAGCGCTGACCAACTCACATTGCTCTGCCTCACCATTAAATTTAAGATACTCTAAGTCTGATATTGAATCCCTTATACGAAAAATCATCTCCTTAACTTCCAGGAGCAGTCGTGAGAGCGGATTATTTTCGATTTCCGCATCGTGAAGATCAATTTGCTGTTGAAACTTGGTTGTCTCCATCATCAGCTCGGTGATTCGATTTTCCACGTTCTCAATATCAAAGAGATGGGAATCGTTATTGTTTTCGCTCTGCAAATCCACCAAGCGCCATTTCAGGATGTCCAACTCTTCTATAGTATCATAATAGATACTACCGAATTCTCGCCGCGACTCTTTGGAAACCTTTAAAATTTCCTTGAAGATTCCTATCTCAACCAACAAATCTTCATTTATTTTAAAATCACAGTGGTTGATTTGCTTGTTGATTTCAGTCATCTTATGTCCTTCGATTCAAATTTTGTACTGTTTTAGGTTTTGTAATCTCATCAACCAGGAAAAGAGAGAACGTAGAATCGAGCAGGTACTTTATATCCAAGGATCAAACCCCCTCCCCCAAGAATCAAACCACCATCCTATGCGATTGGCTTAAGTAAAACCATTCCATACTGTGTCAAAGTGAGAAGAAGAATACATAAGAAACCGGAAATCAAAGGCAAAGTAAGATTGTAGGCCAGCATATATCGATATTGGGAACTGTTGTTATATGAGTACGCATACATTTAATTGTATTTAATATAATAGTTGTTGATAATTATAATTTTATAATGGTCATCATTAAGTAGGAGGAGTGGAAAAGAATTTTTATTCTTAATATTTAATCTTAAAAATAGATATGATGCAATATCATTTAATATTAATAATTGGGAAACATTATTGATAAATTTAAAAAATTGTAAGATATATTATGAATATTATTTGAATGTGATTAATGAATAATTTTCTAAAATAAAAAAATTTGAAAATATACAAATAAGAATTATGTATGTATTATTAACGGGATACTATCACAAAATCATTATTATCTCTGTTGGCTTAATAATTTTTAATAATTTAATTCTAAGAATAAAATGAACTCCAAAACCAGTTTATGAAATTTTTTAATATTGATTAGAAGAAAAGAGACAGAAATATATTGTGCATTACAGATACCTTGAGAGTCAGTTCTATGAGGTTGTAAACCAGTGTCTGAATGGTATGGAGTTGGCAGCCATTTGT
This sequence comes from Drosophila suzukii, assembly GCF_043229965.1. Lineage (NCBI taxonomy): Eukaryota > Metazoa > Arthropoda > Insecta > Diptera > Drosophilidae > Drosophila > Drosophila suzukii. The sequence goes on along the minus strand of NW_027255896.1, from coordinate 23,211,664 downwards.
TAAAAATTGGTATTTACCAGCGGGAATCTGTGAAATCAATAAATTTGAAAATTAAACTGCAAATACTAAGCTCTTCTCCAGGGATTGTAGATGGTAAATTGAATTGTAGGTAAATCTAGTCTTTTTAGAGTCTAATGTCTTTTACTATATTCTGCTAGTTACATGTTATGACTTAATATCAGGGATTTCGGGTGCTCAATAATCCCATAAAATAATAAAAGTTTAACAACCTACTGTTAGGAAAAGATCAGAAATATAACGAAAATAAAGTAGAGGATGCCATTAAAGAGGGAGGTCAGAACCAGTTTAAAAATTGTGTACATTGCTTAGAAAGGAAAAGAGAAAATCAAAAGAAATGTACAGTTTAGGTAGCTGGGGCAGCCATTGGAAAAGTGAAATCTGTTACAGTGGTGGGTGTGGCTAGGGGTTGAAGCACGCAATACAATTCTAAACCAGTTTACATGATGGATAAAAGGATATTAGTTAGAGAAGGATGTAAGTATCTTAAATATGAATTACAAGTACCCATCTATGACAAACCATCATTATTAAATATGAGGAACATATATTTCACCGGTGGGGAATTAGAGGGATTTTATGAGAGAAGACTAATACTGTTTTTGGTAAATTAAATAGGCACATGAAAACATATTACTCAATTAGTTAGAGAATATCAAACAACTAGATTTATCAAGCATTTTGATGGAAAAATCAAAGTATTGAATTAATATATATTTTTTTATTATCCAAATAGAAGAAACTTTCGTTTTTGGTCAAGGGATAATATTCCATGAATTTTTCCTTTACCTTGACCTTTGCGCCTGCATCAAGGTATTTTAGCAATCCTTTGTAACAACTATTTGTGTTGTTGGTAACATTTATAAATTGTTCGCAAATAAAAAATACTTTCCTAATTATATATTTTATGACCTCTTTTATGAAGGGATAATATTCCATGAATTTTTTTCCAATACCTTGACCTTTGCGCCTGCATCAAGGTATTTTAGCAATCCTTTGTAACAACTATTTGTGTTGTTGGTAACATTTATAAATTGTTCGCAAATAAAAAATACTTTCCTAATTATATATTATATGACCTCTTTTATGAAGGGATAATATTCCATGAATTTTTTTCCAATACCTTGACCTTTGCGCCTGCGTCGAGGCATTGAAGCAAATCCTTTGTAACATAACTATTTGTGTTGTTGGTAACAGTTATAAATGGTTCGCAAATAAAAAATACTTTCCTAATTATATTTTTATGATCATTTTTTATGACATTTGCGCCTGCGTCGAGGCATTTTAGCAATCCTTTACACCACCACCTATGTTTATTGTAGGTAACCAACTTGACTCTGGGGTTATGGTACGGTTAGCAATGGGTGGTTTGCTTAATGGGATTTAAATTATCGGTGACAAATTTATAAGTGAAAGTCACAGACATTTTTGGACAAAGGATATAATTGGTCATTTAGGTGTGGGTATACACATTTGTTATGGTGATAGAAAATGGGATAACCACAGTGTTTTTTGTTTTTTACTGTATTACGCCGGAGCGATTTCAATTACTTTCCCAATTATAGTTAGTTTTAAATGGTTTTTGGACATTCATATATTTTGTTCTTTCTAGACATTTTATTGTAGCTAATAACTATAGTTATGGGATGTAAGGCTAGCTATCGTAGTTAAGATTACATTTATTATACCTACATAAGATGAAAGAATATGAAAAATGGAAATGTTTTATTTTAACAATATACTAGTTAAAGTGGATGATATTATTATATATTCTTAATATCTGTAATTATGAATCAAAATTGTTTATCAAAGCAGCTTCTACACAGCTTTTAGACAACTTGTGAACAATTTATATCTTAATTAGTTTTACAATCACAGGACACATCTTCCCCCAACATAATCGGACATGTTCCTCTAAGATTTATATATCAATCTTGAGCTATTTTGGCTTTGCATTCTTTCTTACGTACATAGCAAACACACTGAAAATCAGAGTGTAAGTTTTTTCTTCACATCGAAAGTCGTCTAGTGATCAAGAATTTTTGATCATTCTTAACAAAAGACTATAAAAGCTCGTAGACGTTAATAACAACTAGTAACCAGCTAATAAATAGTAAACATCAAGTAAACAGATATTAAAGATATATAAACCAGTTACTAAACAGCTAGTAAGCAACTTGTATACATCTATTAAACACCTTGTATACATCTACTAATCATATAGAAACCAGATACTATACAGCTAGTAAACAACTTGTATACATCTAGTAAACAACTTATATACATCTACTAAACATAGACACTAAACAACTTGCATACATCTACTAAATATATTGTAACCAGAACTCAACAACTTGTATACATCTACTAAATGTATAGTAACCAGATACTAAATAGCTAGTAAACAACTTGTATACATCTAGTAAACAACTTGTATACATCTATTAAACATATAGAAACCAGATACTAAACAACTTGTATACATCTACTAAATATATAGTAACCAGATACTAAACAACTTGTATACATCTACTAAATATATAGTAGCCAGATACTAAACATCTAGTAAACAACTTGTATACATCTAGTAAACAACTTGTATACATCTATTAAACATATCAAACCAGATACTAAACAACTTGTATACATCTACTAAATATATAGTAACCAGCTAATCAGTATTGTAATTAAAGAGTTTATTAAACTTATTCAGAATCTTAGACAATGATGCCTTACTCATACAAATAGTATACAAATAGAATAGAATTAGAAAACTAGAACTAGAAAAATAGTTGACAACAAAAACCGATATTATCAGGTCCCAACACCTCTATCATAAACTTCAATCAAAAATTAAATTGATAGGCGCTCCTATGCTAGCTAATGATGCCTTCGAAATATGTTACAATATTATTATGGGATGGAACAAATGAATGCTTTAAAAATAATTCAGCATCTGAGAAAGATTACATTGTGAGAACTATTTTACATCTATCTATGGGAACCAAGCGAAAATCTACGCTTGGAACGAAGATTAATAAGCGACATGTTTCTTACAGAGGGCTGAAGTAAGAAAATTAATTATATACAAATATACATAAAATATAATTAATTATGAATTTAATGAAATATGTTTACAATAATAAAATATATAAAGAAATATTGAATAATCCTACAAATTTTGTATCTGACTGTAATTAAAACTCCAGGTACAAATGAAGGGGAAGTATTTTATTCAATGTCCTTGGGTCTTGGGCATGTGACTTTGATGACGGTCAGGTAATGATAGTTCACTGCAAGTGTGTTTGGCTAACACATCTTAGAAACTTTAACTTGTGTACTTTGATAGTTCTTAATAAGAGACTATAGCGACTCATAATACTTGTTAACATTTAGTTATCATCTAAAACCAAGTACTTTACAGATACTATACAGATAGTAACCATCCAAAATCAAGTACTGTACAGGTACTATACAAAAAGTAACCATCCAAAAGCAAGACTAAAAAGAAAGTAACCATCAAAATACTGCTAGGTAACAACTAAATACAACGAGTCCAACGTGTCAAGTCTATGTCGGTATGGCTAGTACCCTAAAAATTGTATATCTCTGGATAATCTTCAAAGTCAATACCTATTAAATTCTGGATGGAGCAGTGGAGACGAAATTTCTACGGGATCCCCAATTAAAATTTTTCTGTACCATTAAAAAATTTGTTGGGATTGACTGAGGATTATAAAAAAGTTTTGTTAAATTGTAAGCATGAACTAGTGTTGATGCTAACTAAGAATCTTGGTGATGTGTTTGAGCAAACCAGAAATGAACAAACTTTTAAGTTGGAAATTACGAATAAAATCTGGAAAATTCTCCATGTAACTCTGAGCGATTTTGCAAAAAATTAAGATGTACGATATTATTAAAAGTGGTGTAAACCTACCAATCGCATTCCGGAGTTGGGATTCATATGTTAACGCCAAATTGGGGTATGGAAGTCAACACAGCTGGAATGTGAAATTGTCGGCTAACCGCAAAAAACCAAGATTTGCCATAATTGGATTTACACTAAATGGAGAACTTATCACAAATAACTTATCAAACTTGAAAGTTCACTTGAATTCTGAGTCATATCCATGTGATAATCTGAATGTTGATTTTAGTAAGAATTAGTATGCTCACCTATATGAAATGTATACAAGATTTCAATCTAGTTAATCGTGAATCACAACCATTTTTGACCCCAAATGAATTTAAATTGAAGACCCCTATTATTGTGGTTGATCTTTCATATCAAAATGAATCAGTAAAATTGGTCCTATTGATGTGAGAATTTCAATAGAACTAAAGACACCAAGTCATGAAAATACCCAAGAATATTGTCTCCTCATACAAGACCGTTTAGTTGAATATAACCCACTAAACGGACTAGTACAACGAGTTGTTTAACATTAGAAAAATGTTGAAAGATACTGTTTCGATTGATGTTCAAGGTTTCTTTGATAATAATAATAATTTTATTCTAAAGGAAATTGGAATTGTATTCGAAAAAGATCCAAACTTGAATAATAGTTTTTTAATAGAACCACCATATGATTTTACTTTGCTAAATACAAAATCTCGAAAGACTGCAATTTGGTTAACCAATACACATCACAAAATTTTTTGGAACGATGGAGAAAATAGTTTTCCACAAACTCGAAAGTATCTAAGGACAATTACAAGCGGAAAACAAATTATTTGTAAAGGTGTGGAAAAGAAACGATTTCTACAGACGTTTTTTGGGAGTCGTCAGCTCATTAATGTCGAGGAAATGGGCTGTCCGTCATTAAACAGGTTTAAAGGAAACCGGTTTCCCTATTGTGAAACACACCTTAAGGGCGGGGTTTGTGCTCTAAACAATGCATACATTATTTTGACATTTTTTAAAAGTAGCTTCAAAACAATAAAATAATTTTTATACATTATTTTAAAGTTGAGACTAGATGTGTAAGGATGTGCAAGAAAACAAAATTAACCAAATTAAGTTTCATGAGGAAATTGACCAATTTATTGAACAATTTAAAGGAGAGATAATTGGTCAGCATTTTCAATACCTTCTAAACACAAAAACTATGTTCATGAATCGAGGTGGACATGACCTCAAAACTACGAATTATGGTGAACACTTTACATTTTGTAATCCAGAAATGACGTCGGAAACGTGCGCCTGCTTCTTCTATGCAAATCGCCGGAATCATAGCAGAAAATAAATTTCTATATATAAAAAAACAAATGTTCGCAATACCAAAATAAATAAATGTAAATGAATAAATGTATTTTTATGGTACAAAATAAACTTCTGACATTTTATTTCGAGTTAAAATTACAGGTACGGAGAATGGAAAATATTTCCTTGACTGAGATATGTCGGCTACTTGCGAGTTGTTGCGCGGTCGTGACTTCAACCCCTATTATGGGAACGTATTAGAGCTCGCACTTAGCCGTGAGGTCGTTGGCGTGAGGCTCATGATTTTGTCAATGGGCGTGCGCCTTCAGACTTGTGCATGTGTCCCTTTTATTCCGGTCAGGTAATAGACAGGTGCGCATGTTCGGGTAGCTCTTGCTTGAATCCCTTTTATGATATGTTTATGACCCGTTTGTAGAAAGGAGAGATCTTGAAAAAATTTACCAGTTAAACATTCTGGGGCGAAAAAAAAAGTCTGTTTAAAAATATTCGACATCTGAGAATCATTAACTTGTGGGATTTATTTTATTTGGGGTTCTTTTGATTTCTAAATTAGTTTTACAATCATAGGAAACGTTATTCCCCAACATGATCGGACATGTCCCTCTAAGGCAACCAGCTTTAGATGTTTTGGGTTTGCGACCTTTCTCACGTGCACAGCAACACCTGCTGAATATTAATTGCTGATAATGAGGAAAAGGATACGTGATCAATATTGTCACATGGAGATGTGGGGAAAGTGTGCGACCTTTCTCCCGTGTACAGCAACACCTGCTGAATATTAATTGCTGATAATGAGGCAAAAAGGTCACGTGATCAGTATTGTCACATGGTGGTGTGGGGTTGGGGGGGCAATTTAGTATACTCTTTATGGATATGATCGTGACATTTTTATGACATCTAAACCCCTTAAAATCAGATAATTTATGGATTATGTTAATTGTCCCAGAACCCGCATACATTAATGAAGAGGCGGGGGTCATTAATATGTTAATTAGTGAGAGGCGGGGGTCATTAATATGCTAATTAGTAAGGGGGCGGGGGCCATTAATATGCTAATTGTCCCAGAACCCGTCTTTCCCTACTACTCACTTCATTCTAGATTAATCTCATTTATTAGTGATTTTAGCCAAAGAGCTTCTCTTACACCTTTAAACAAGGCCATGTATTCTGCTTCAGTAGATGAAGCAGCAACCGACTTTTGCTTCATGGTACTCCATGAAACCAAACAATTTTCAAACATTTCAAAAAGGTACCCAGTGGTACTTCTTCTGTCAGTTTCATTTCCAGCCCAATCGGAATCTACATAGCCTGTAAGAATGTTATTAAAATTAGCTACCTTCTTGAATCTAAGCTTGATATTAACAGTTCCCTTCAGATATCTAAGAACTCTCTTAAGGCATTGTCATAGTTCCTTATTGTTGTTGTTTGTATATCTGCTTAGAATACTTATTGAAGTACTTAAGTCGGGCCGTGTACATAACATTATGTACATCACACAACCAATTAAATTTCTACACGGTGCATCACATAATTCTTCTGATTGCTGAGCTGTATAGTCTTACTTACTTGGGAGGGGAGTACTAACTGAATTACACTCTTCCATATTACATTTTCTCAATACATTTTTATACCCGTTACTCGTAGAGTAAAAGGGTATACTAGATTCGTCGGAAAGTATGTAACAGGCAGAAGGAAGCGTTTCCGAGCCCATAAAGTATATATATTCTTGATCAGGATCACTACCCGAGTCGATCTAGCCATGTCCGTCTGTCCGTCTGTCCGTCTGTCCGTCTGACCGACTGTCCGTCTGTCCGTCTGTCTGTCCGTCCGGATGAACGCTGAGATCTCGGAAACTATGAGAGCTAGGCTATTGAGATTTGGCGTGCAGATTCCTGAGCTTCTTACGCAGCGCAAGTTTGTTTCAGTAGACTGCCACGCCCACTCTAACGCCCACAAACCGCCCAAAACTGTAACTCCTACAGTTTTGATGCTAGATAGAAAATTTTAACTGAAATGTATTGTTCTCATCAATACCTATCTCATCAATAGCACTAAAACGCCCACAAACCGCGAAAACCTGTGACGCCCACAATTTGCATGCTAGATAAAAAATTTTAACTGAAATGTATTGGTGTCGTCAATACATATCGATTGATCCAAAAATAATTTTGCCACGCCCACGCTAACGCCCATAACGCTTAAATCTGTCTACCGCCGGTAGGTGGCGCATTTTAATTTCGCTTTGCTGCTTGCATATCTCCATTTCCCTTTGAGTAACGGGTATCTGATAGTCGAGGTACTCGACTATAGCGTTCTTCCTTGTTAATATATGCTGACTGACTAACACAAATCTCTCCATTAGTTCTATCAATTTTTATGCCAATAAAGTGTCTAATTTCACGTAAATCGGTCATTTGAAACTTGTCATGAAGGTAAGATTTAAAATTGGACATTGTATCAGATTTGTTTGTAGCAATTACTACATCGTCCACATATAACAAGACATACTCGTATATATTTCTCGAAATATCAAAATATAAATACACCGATCAACTCCTGAGTTTTTAAATCCAACATCCTTCAACACACTTTCAAAAACTTCGAACCAACATCTAGCTTTATTAAGTTTACATACTTTATTTTCATAAGAGTGATTCAGGGCTTTTGGAACGCTCATGTAGATTTCATCCTTTAGAGTTCCGTTTTTACGTCCATATGATGAACCATAAATCGTATTGATTTGAAAGTGCCAACAAAAATCTAAAACTGGAAATTCGTGCAACTGGTGCAAATGTCTCATCGTAATCAGTCATATATTCTTGAGTGAAGCCCCGCGCTACAAGTCTTGCTTTGTACTTTACTTAGTTCCCAAATTCATCTCGTTTTATACTAAATACCCATCTGCAATCAACTATGTTTTTATTTTCTGGCTTATGCACTAAGGACCAAGTATTATTTTGAAAATGAGAATTAAGTTCATCTTGTATAGCTTTCTCCCAGAAAGATCTGTCCTCACGAAACTTAATTTCATCAAAGGTATTAGGAATATCATTTAAGCATATTTGAGTATTCATGAGACATCTTTCTAAAAATCGATATGATAATTTGGGTCTACTTTTAATTCTTTCACTGCGTCTGATTTCTTCTTCACTTTTATTTTCTTTTAATTTATCACCAGCTTTAACAACTGGATCGGCATTCTCTAGACATGTGGAATTTTCATTGAGAAACATTAACTCAGAATCAAAAGATTCATTATTTTCTATCAAAGGAAAAACCAACAACCACAACATCTCTTGCTGTCATAAATTTCCTCGATTCCTCAGACCACTACTTATAACCATTTGGTTCATATCCAACAAGTATAGCTTTGATTGACTTTTCGTCAAACTTTCTTTTTCGTAATTTATTCAAAGCATATACCGTCGAACCAAATATTTTAAGATATTTCAACGTGGGCTTTTTGTTATGCCACATCTCAAATGGTGTTTTATTAATCTTTTGCAATGCTCTACTTGGGGATCTGTTAATTAAATAGGTTGCTGTTAAAACAGCCTCACCCCAAAAATGCTTATTGAGCTTAGCACAACTGATCATAGATCGAGCCTTTTCGGTGATTGTTCGAATCATCCGTTCTGATACACCATTCAATTGTGGAGTATGAGGAACCGTTAAATGATAGCTGATGCCTTTTTCGACACAGAAATCACGCATTTCGTTAGAAAGATATTCCCTTCCATTATCGATATAAAAATTCACAATTTTTAAATTGAAGTGAGCCTCGCTCTTCGCTACGAAGTCTTTGAAAACAAAAAACACATCCGACTTATAAGTTATTAAATAGGTCACACAGTAATGTGTATACTGATCAATAAAGACTACATAGTAGTTCTTATTATCAATGGTAGAGGGTGTTATTGGACCACAGACATCGGAATGGACAACAAACAATGGTCGCGTAATATTTTCTTTATTTTTAAATTTTTGAAACTTTAATCTAGCTTGCTTGCCATTTATACAAGCCTCGCATAATTCATGGTTTAAATCAATATTGTTTAATATATTAGTATCTTTAGAAAGACTATTTCGTTTTATTTCTAAAAATTTTCCTACACTTATGTGGCGTAATCTTTCATGGCATAATCGATACTCAGCACTATTAGAAATTTTAGACGTAAATATTTTACTGTTCAATTGAAGTTTTATAATAGGTACATTGTACTCACATATTCCATTAAAGGCCAATTTACCATTTTAAGATACTTTTACACCTTTAGGGTTAAATTCGATGGTCATGTCTGCATCCTGCATCTTCTTTACCGATAGTAGGTTGTGTGGAATATCCTTACAATACAAAACGTTTTGCAAGGTGATTTTGTTTCCGCAGCTGTTAAGATTGACCACTCCTTTGGCTGTAGCGTATATAAACTCTCCGCGTTTGGCAATCTCGATGGCCACATTTGATTGCAAACACTCATATTCGGAGAACAATGCTGTGTCATTTATAAGGTGGTCCGATGCTCCTGAGTCTAGGATAAACTCAGCCTCGCTTGACTTTGAATTGGAAGTTGCATTTCTTAACATGAAGGCAAAACTACGCTCTGCTTGGGCTGTTGCTGCTGTTGCCATCTGAGCCCGCCCATCCTTTCTTTTATTTTCTCTAAAGTTCTGATTCGGCTGCCTTTTCAAAAGGAAACAATCTTTCTTTAAATGACCTGGCTTACCGCAATGAAAACATTTTGGTTTCGGTTTGAAACTTGGCTTAAACTGAATCTTCTTGAACTTCTGCATTGGAATATTTATAAATTTTATATCTTTTAACTCCTTTTTACTTACTGCTTGCAAAACTTTAACACTCGTATCCTTGCTTATATTCCTAAGCTTAATCTCTTGGTCAAGAAGTCGTGTTTTTACAAAAGCTAATGTTAAGTTACTTTCAGATAGAGTCTCTATTGCGGTTATAACTCCATCATAGCTGGGTGGAAGAGTTAGGAGTAAATGGGAAATTTTATCCATATCATCTAACTTTGCTCCTGACGCGATAAGTTCAGTAATGAGATCATCGATGAAATTAAAATGATTAAGGAGTGAAGTGTCACCGTTTAATTTCATGGCTAAAAGTTTCTTTCGCAGAGATAGTTGCGATGCCAAGCTTCTTCTCTCATAAATTGCATCTAAGTTTGCAAAAATCTGCTTAGCAGTGCTTTCACTGTTAGCGTAAGATAAGAAAGCATCACTTAAATATTCAATTATTAAACTTTTTGCGTTTCGTTCTGCCTTTTTTATCTCATCAGTCACTTCTGCATGAGTTTCATCTATGACCCTCAAAAGATCGTGCTCTTCTAACAGCGCTCTCACTCTGAACTTCCATATTGAATATTTTTCACCGTCAAACGGTTTGATATTTCTTTTCCCTTTATCCATTGTATGGTTCTCTATCAAAAAACAGCACCCCAACAACTACCTCCTCAGCAACACCAAACAGCAACCCCTCACAGCAATGTTTAGCAACAGCGGCCAGCAACTTTCAACAGCATGTGAGGAGTTGAATAACTCCCCACAAATAGAACCAGCAGCAGATGGCCGGCCGCTTACCAGATACGCGGCGAATTCGCGTAGTAACGGCGCGGCGAGGAGAACGAGAGAGTTTGGAGACCAAAAGTGGAGATCGAGAGAGTTTGGAGACCAATGAAGGAGATCGAGAGAGTTTGGAGACCAACGAAGGAGAGCGAGAGAGTTTGGAGACCAATGAAGGAGAGCGAGAGAGATTGGAGACCAAGGATGGAGATCGAAAGAGTTTGGAGACCAACGAAGGAGAGCGAGAGAGTTTGGAGACCAATGAAGGAGAGCGAGAGAGATTGGAGACCAAGGATGGAGATCGAGAGAGAATGGAGACTTCGCGGGCAGAGCAAGAGTGCCGTATGCAAAAGGGGATAACGGAACTCCACTGGACTTTGGACTCTCCCGTGAACTTTGGACCGGTTTTTTTTTTATTTAGCGGATGTTGGTTACAGCATGACTAGACGAGTCGATCTAGCCATATCCGTCTGTCCGTCCGTTTCCACGCAAACTAGTATCTTAGTTTTAAAGCTATTGGGCTGAAACTTTCCCAAAAGTCTTATATCTTTTGCAGGTAGTTTATAAGTCGGAACCAGCCGGGTCAGACAACTATATCTTATAGCTTCCATAGGAACAATCGGAAAAAGAACTAAAAAAAGTATTTCTTTGGTGTTTTTTAACATATAAACTCCTAAGCTTAGTAATAACATTTTTTAATTAGTTTTAAATTTCGAATTAAATTTATACAAAATCGGACGAATATAGCATATAGCTGCCATAGGAACTATCGGAAAATTGGTGGGAAAATAATATGAAACAAATTATAGCTTCGGTGTTCTTTAACATATAACCTCCTACGCTCGGAAATAACAATTTTTTATTAGTTTTAAATTTGGAATTTAATTTTATCAAAATCGGACGACTGTATAATATAGCTGCAATAGAAACAAGCGAAAAATTGGTTGGAAAATAATATGAAAAAAATTATAGCTTCGGTGTTTTTTTAACATATAACCTCCTACGCTTGGAAATAACATTTTTAATTAGTTCTGAATTTCGAATTTAATTTTATATCATACAGCTGCCTTAGGAACGATCGAAAAATTGGTGGGAAAATAATATGAAACAAATTATAGCTTCGGTGTTTTCTGGTATATTATCTTATACAATTGGGAACACAATTTTTTGTATTTTTAAATTTAATAATTAGACCTGCAAGGGTATACAAGCATCGGCTTGCCGAAGTTAACTTCCTTTCTTGTTTGAAATACGACTGTCATTTATCTATTCAAGAGTTAGGAAAGATTCCCGGTGAAATTACCGTAATAGCAATGAATTAGGAAAACTATATTTCTGTCTCAAAAAAAAATGTTTAAGTGGAAATAGTTTTGAAATTCGTTTTCTCGATACATATAGATTTATGCTATCAAGTTTAGATACCCTAGCTTTTAATTTAGTTGATGATCATTTGAACACTGTAAAATCATTTTTCAGTAATGATATGGAATTTCGACTATGGAATTTCGACTAATGCGTGCCACATCTCGGCAGTGGAGCGGCACACAGGCGTGCCACAAGCGGCACGGGAATCAGCGGAACGGCAGCAGTGGGCGGAACATCTATTGGAAGCGGTGCATAAAGGACAAGTGGGTCATCCAGGAGGCGCGAACTTTGGACCCAGAGTGGAGAGCCAGCGGGCCGTGCGCAAAAGGGAAATAACGGTGCTTGGAGGCCCTATATAAGGCCGCAGAGCCCTGGCAGCTCGATCAGTCGATCACGAGGATTCGAACCTTCAAGATCAATTAAAGTACCAAATAAACAGTCAGTCAAGCAAGTAATCTACGAGGGAGCTACAACCAAGCGAGTCGTCGGAAGCAGCGCCGTGGGAAGCATACAAGGAGCAAGATCGCCACGTCGAGACGTTCGGGATTAGGACATCAGGAATCTCCGAATTGAGACACAGGTGGCTGAGTTCTGAAAGGCATCACGCGGCTAAGTCAAGGCGTTTGTTTTCTAACTTTGTCACGACCACACCCTGGCGAGTCGCCCGGCGGGTCTGTCAGAGACAAGCAAAAGAGTCCTACGACGAAGAGCCGTAAGCTTGGGGAGGAAAGTTGTCTGCGACCCAGCGTACCTTGCCCGACCAAGCAGGACCTGGCGTGACGGACGAGCGGTAGATCGATTTGTGGTTTCGAAAGGCGTCAGCCTGGAGAGCCCTGCGATTACCGGCGAAGTTCCCGAGCAGCGACCGCCCAGCTCCCCGAGCGCCAGAACAACGAGATACTGGTCAGAAGACAGCGCAGAGGACATCGACAGCAACGCCAGCAGACATTTCCGGCAGCCACGTTACCATCGCCGCGCGGAGCTCATTGGGGAGCGCAGGAGCGTCGCGGACGTCACGCATTAGGGTGAAGCCGGGTGCAACGTTCGTCTGCGCTAGGCGTAAAGCGAAGTGAACCGCTAGACAGCCTCCGGGCGGCAGCCTTGACTGTCAGCGCGAACTGAGCAAGAACCTAGCGGGACCGTCCGGGACAGAGCAAGGGACAGGTATTGCCTCGAAAGGCGTCAGCCTGGAGAGCAAGGCTTGTTCACCCTAGTCTGAGAACGGTGACGCCTCCCTAAGCCCACAAGGCCGAACTCTCTGCGGGTCTAAGGCGCTACAAGCGACCCCGAGGCAACGCGTCGGCAAGCAAGCAGAGGCGGCCACTACGAGCGTCCCGAGACCCAGGATCCAGAGGAGGACGAGTCAACGCGTCGAGAAGCCAGAAGGAGGAGCACCAGCAGCCGGCGGAACCAGAACAAGGAGATACAGAAACCAGCATAGCCACACACCCGCTGTACCAATACCACGAGAATAAATCCCACTGTTACCATTTGAACACTTTGTTTTCTCACTGATCTACGGGCAATCACGTCATATAAATTTGGTGGGACGAACACACAATCTTCTGAGCTAGCCGCACGAATCTCGTAGCGAGCAGACATACAAAATCAGTTCGTTACATCTGGCGCCCAACGTGATTGTCCCAACAGTGAGAACAGCACAGAAAAAATGGGAAAGAAGTGGATTTACCGCCTCAAGAAGGAAGACTTCGCCCATGTCGCACAGAGACTCAACGTCGCCCTGGAGGGCAGGCTAGACGACATGAGGAAGGCACTATCAGAATACTACTCCGAAACAGAGAACGATCCACAACTCGTCGACATCTGGGCCGAGCTAGAGGCGACATACTACGACAGAGCCGGCCCAAGCATTACGTTAACGAACGCTGAAGGGGACAACCTGGTGGCAAGCCTGAGCGTTGACAACATACAGAAAGAGGCCCACAGGAGAGAGTCAAGCCAAGAAAAGAAAGCAGCAGCGCTGATCCCGAGACCAAGCCAGTCGGACTATGCAAAGGTCGCTAAGCAGGTCCGCGAATGGTCGTTCAGGTTCGACGGGGCGGAAAAACCATTCGAGTTCCTGGAGCAGGTAGAATGGTCCGCCAACACGTACGGTTTGGAGCTTGATATGATCCCTCGAGCGATGCCGGAGTTGCTAAAAGGAAGGGCCTTGAAATGGTTCATCGCCAACAATAAGCAATGGAGAACATGGGCAGAATTCATTGAAAGCTTCCACACATATTTCCTGCCAAGAGACTTCTTAACCAGGCTGGCGGACCAGGTCCGGCAAAGGAAGCAAGGCTTCAGCGAGTCGTTCAAGGACTACATGATCGACATGTAGACGATGGTGAGGCCACTTAACGATTCTACGAAAGAGACGTTAAGGGTCATTAAAGAGAACTGCACCCCAAGCCTACGAATGTTCTTAAGAGCATACAAAGTGTCGGTCCTGGACACGCTAATGATCCTAGCCGATGAGTACGAAGAACTCGAAAAGGAACGGGAAGTCTTCGCACAGGAGAACAAGTTCTCAAAGACAAAGTCGGCGTCACCAACACAGGTGACATGCAGGAGATGTGAGGAGGAAGATAACCAGGACACACGAGGAAACGACCAATGGTCACCACCACACCAAGCCAGACGACAGCAGGCAACAGACGCACCACGCGGAGGCCATTGGGCACCACCCCCACAGCAACAGAGACAGCCAAACAATACCTTGTGGAGGCCGCCAAGCAACACACAGAGGCCACAAGATGCCACCCATATCACAGACCCGCAGGAGGCCTGTCGGAAATGCGGTGGGAACGGACACTGGGCTAGAGGATGTCGTAACCAGCGGCTGCTGTTTTGCTGGATATGCGGCAAGGTGGGTGTGAGGAGCGTCGATTGCTGCCAACGATCGGGAAATGGCCAGCGATCTCAGCCGCAGAGAGGCGAGCGGGGATCGCACAATGCCACCTCTCCGAACTAACGGGCGAGCTAATCGAGGAGGAGCAGCAGTTGTCCGCAGCTGTGATGATTGGTGGGAAAAGCTACAAAGCCACAATCGACACCGGAGCAACGGCAAGCTTCGTTAGCGAAGAATTGGCGGACAATATTGCTGCTCTAGGAAAGATTACAAGGACGAGACGGCAAGTTAGGTTGGCAGATGGAAGGTGCGGCGGAATTAATGCGCAGCTCGAGGTGGAGGTCAAATTCGGCAACAAACAAGTGACCATGAGCCTGTTGATTTTACCCGGGGTAGTGGATCCATTAGTGTTGGGATGGAACTTCCTGAAACAAGTCGGAACCGAGATAAGGTGTGCTGGACACGAAATAATAATACCAGCCAGGAACCGACACAATGGATGGCTCGAGGAAAAGCTATCAGTAGCAGTCGTTCAACAAGTAAACGAGTTGGACGATACTACAGCGTTCCTTGAAACAGAGCTGGCAGACTTCAGCACAATGTCGGGAACATCGAATATGGCAGAACACCAGATCAAAATGAAGGACGACAAGCCAATCAAGCAGAGATACTACCCAAAGAACCCAAAAATTCAAGGGGAAATCAACGCAAAGGTGGACGAGCTTCTCCAAATGGGGTTCATAGAGCATTCAAAGAGCCCATACAGCTCCCCCATCGTGATGGTGAAAAAGAAGACAGGCAAGTGGAGACTGTGTGTCGACTTCAGGCAGATCAACGCGAAGTCAGTGAAGGATGCCTACCCAATGCCCCGCATAAACTACATCCTAGATCAACTAAGAGAAGCGCGGTACATCAGCAGTTTGGACCTGAAGGATGGATACTGGCAGATCCCACTAGAAGAAAGTAGCAGGCAATATACAGCATTTACGGTACCAGGCAAAGGTCTGTTTCAGTGGAGGGTAATGCCGTTCGGACTTCACTCGGCGTCGGCAACGTTTCAGCGAGTCTTGGACCAAGTAATCGGCCCCGAGATGTCACCTCACGCATTCGCTTACCAGGATGACATAATAGTGATCGGTCGCACGCTGGAAGAACACAAAAGAAACCTGAGGGAAGTGTTCCGGCGTCTAAAGGAAATATCGGCGCGGGAGATTCAAAGTTGCTACGAGGAGGATGACCCCCGCTGTAGAAACTCAAGGGAGTTAAGAGCGTCGAGGGAGCATCGAGGGAGCAACGAGGGAGCGCCGCTGGAATCACAAGGACTCAAAGGCTAGGATAAGCAAGGAAACGCCGGAGAGTAGGAACCAGTCTTAAATGTTTCCCGAAGTAAGGGGGGAATGTGAGGAGTTGAATAACTCCCCACAAATAGAACCAGCAGCAGATGGCCGGCCGCTTACCAGATACGCGGCGAATTCGCGTAGTAACGGCGCGGCGAGGAGAACGAGAGAGTTTGGAGACCAAAAGTGGAGATCGAGAGAGTTTGGAGACCAATGAAGGAGATCGAGAGAGTTTGGAGACCAACGAAGGAGAGCGAGAGAGTTTGGAGACCAATGAAGGAGAGCGAGAGAGATTGGAGACCAAGGATGGAGATCGAGAGAGTTTGGAGACCAACGAAGGAGAGCGAGAGAGTTTGGAGACCAATGAAGGAGAGCGAGAGAGATTGGAGACCAAGGATGGAGATCGAGAGAGAATGGAGACTTCGCGGGCAGAGCAAGAGTGCCGTATGCAAAAGGGGATAACGGAACTCCACTGGACTTTGGACTCTCCCGTGAACTTTGGACCGGGAGAGGAAGTGCCACATCTCGGCAGTGGAGCGGCACACAGGCGTGCCACAAGCGGCACGGGAATCAGCGGAACGGCAGCAGTGGGCGGAACATCTATTGGAAGCGGTGCACAAAGGACAAGTGGGTCATCCAGGAGGCACGAACTTTGGACCCAGAGTGGAGAGCCAGCGGGCCGTGCGCAAAAGGGAAATAACGGTGCTTGGAGGCCCTATATAAGGCCGCAGAGCGCTGGCAGCAGGATCAGTCGATCACGAGGATTCGAACCTTCAAGATCAATTAAAGTACCAAAGAAACAGTCAGTCAAGCAAGTAATCTACGAGGGAGCTACAACCAAGCGAGTCGTCGGAAGCAGCGCCGTGGGAAGCATACAAGGAGCAAGATCGCCACGTCGAGACGTTCGGGATTAGGACATCAGGAATCTCCGAATTGAGACACAGGTGGCTGAGTTCTGAAAGGCATCACGCGGCTAAGTCAAGGCGTTTGTTTTCTAACTTTGTCACGACCACACCCTGGCGAGTCGCCCGGCGGGTCTGTCAGAGACAAGCAAAAGAGTCCTACGACGAAGAGCCGTAAGCTTGGGGAGGAAAGTTGTCTGCGACCCAGCGTACCTTGCCCGACCAAGCAGGACCTGGCGTGACGGACGAGCGGTAGATCGATTTGTGGTTTCGAAAGGCGTCAGCCTGGAGAGCCCTGCGATTACCGGCGAAGTTCCCGAGCAGCGACCGCCCAGCTCCCCGAGCGCCAGAACAACGAGATACTGGTCAGAAGACAGCGCAGAGGACATCGACAGCAACGCCAGCAGACATTTCCGGCAGCCACGTTACCATCGCCGCGCGGAGCTCATTGGGGAGCGCAGGAGCGTCGCGGACGTCACGCATTAGGGTGAAGCCGGATGGAACGTTCGTCTGCGCTAGGCGTAAAGCGAAGTGAACCGCTAGACAGCCTCCGGGCGGCAGCCTTGACTGTCAGCGCGAACTGAGCAAGAACCTAGCGGGACCGTCCGGGACAGAGCAAGGGACAGGTATTGCCTCGAAAGGCGTCAGCCTGGAGAGCAAGGCTTGTTCACCCTAGTCTGAGAACGGTGACGCCTCCCTAAGCCCACAGGGCCGAACTCTCTGCGGGTCTAAGGCGCTACAAGCGACCCCGAGGCAACGCGTCGGCAAGCAAGCAGAGGCGGCCACTACGAGCGTCCCGAGACCCAGGATCCAGAGGAGGACGAGTCAACGCGTCGAGAAGCCAGAAGGAGGAGCACCAGCAGCCGGCGGAACCAGAACAAGGAGATACAGAAACCAGCATAGCCACACACCCGCTGTACCAATACCACGAGAATAAATCCCACTGTTACCATTTGAACACTTTGTTTTCTCACTGATCTACGGGCAATCACGTTATATAAAATTGGTGGGACGAACACACAATCTTCTGAGCTAGCCGCACGAATCTCGTAGCGAGCAGACATACAAAATCAGTTCGTTACAAGCATTAACGTCGCTCAACACTGTCCAGCAACAATGTCTTTCAGCAGCAGCACTGTCTGGCAACACTGTCCCGTCGCAACGTGGAGATTTGCGGCAAATTTGTCGAAGCGTTTGTATGTGTGTGTTCAGGAAAGATTTCTCGGCGAATTCATAAGTGTGTTGTAGAAAGATCACGGCGAATTGGTGATATGTATGCGCTTTTTCCTGGAAATAGAAAAATGTTTTGCCACGAATTGGTCGCAGCGTTATACACAAAACTAATTTAATCCTCTTTATTGTTCAGGAATTCATTTTTGTTCTTCATGGACCACTCCGCACGTATGTACATATATGTATGTACATACACATGTAGATGCGCATATTCGAATTCACACACACACATATAATTAGTTCACTTTTATGCACTTTCAAATTGTAACAATTAAAACACTATTATTTATTCACTGCAATTGTGTCTGGGCCCATAACCTATGGTTTTGTTGATGAATAGATGTAATACAATTAAGTATTAAACAGACAACCTCCCAATGAACAAATAATAATGCAAACTTAGATTGTGTGAACCGCACGCTCTCAACGCCAGAATCGAAGTGAACGAGAATATCAAGAGAGAAAAAGAACAACGAGAAGATAGGAAAAAGAAGCACGATAGTCCCGTTTCCTTAAGCGGTTGCCTAGGAAACCAAGACATCGGAATGTGCGTCTACCTCTCGTACACATACATTCATGTAAACATGATATATATATATATATATACTTTTGTATATTTGAACATGCAAACTCCAACAATGACAGATGCAGATATTGAGATTTTCAGGACAAGAGTTCTTCCAGTAACCGATGTTCCTGACGACGCAATTCACTTATTCTGTTCTTGCTGACGTAAACCATTACAACTCCCTAAAACTTGCCCAAATTAGAACTGAAGAATTTGTATCAACTGCAGTAGATACAGTTAAATCAGCTAATATGTCTGAAAGAAGTCGAGAATCAACTCTTAGGCATGCCCAAAACATGAAGACCTCTGAAACTCAGGGTCTACCATATATTTTACACCTGAAGACTACTGCAAAATATATTCTGGAGGAACATTTGAATGCCTATAACTTTTTTTCAATCAATGATTATCACACAACAAAACAAATAACACAACATGATTGGATATTTTCAGATTCTCGAATTCCACAAGCTTTTGCCATTACTTATGAAACACCATATAGCCACAACGTGAAGTGACTTTCCATGGTCATAAATGCACAGACAAAGGAATCTTACCAGGTTACCAGAAATATAACATATTCATAAAAAACTATCCAGTCCCACATGATTCAGAAAGCGCTAGACTATTTATAGCATTTTGCAATTATTATAGACGTTTCATTAAAAACTTCGCCGACTATTCACGGCACATACCTACATTATGAAAAAAGAATGTTCCATATGAATGGTCATCCGAATGTCGAAATTCATTCCAATATTTAAAAGATTATTTTATAAAACCTACTTTATTACAATATCATGATTTCCTTAAAGAATTTTGTAAAATATGGAATGCAAGTAAACAAGCATGTAGAGCGGACTACAACGGATTCCAACTCCCGATAGCATATGCATCACGTTCATTTACAAAAACTGTAATAGCAATAAAAGCACTACAAAACAGGAACTAATTCATTGGGAAATTACACATTTTCGACCATATATTTATGGCAAATATTTAACTGTTAACACTGATCGAACGGTGAAGTATAGAGCGTTTTCTATAATTATTGCTCATTGAAATCAGAGTATGGGGGTGCAGGAAATTTTAAGTATAAACTGATCGAACAATCGAAAATCCAGACCAAGACGACTTTTCTGTTTCAAAGATGATAAGATACTGCCTTTATTTCCGAACGCTCGTTAAGCCGAGCAGAGCGGAGAGTTATTAGAGGACTTACAGCTGTACATATGTAGACATTAGGGTTATACAGTATTTTGTAAATAGTCTAATCCAACATCCCGGCCCGTTGACAGGGTATACTTTCAAGACATTGGAAGTACAAAGAGCTTGTGAACAGGGCGGCAACAGGTTCCCTTGGCGGTGCGCAGCTGAACGACTCGGACTCTGTTGTCGCGCCCATACCCTAGGGATTCGATCCTACCCATTCTCCAGTGCTGAGGGGGTACATTATCTTCGTGAATAAGCACCATGGTACCGACAGCGGCGTTTGGCGATGGGGAAGTCCATTTAGTTATTGATCGGAGTGCGTTGAAATAGTCTGTGGACCAGCGATGCCAAAAGGACTGCTTTAATGCCGTGACTGCTTCAAATCGATGCGATGTGCTGGCTTTAGAGTCTGGCATGGAACGCAGTGATCTTCCCGTCAAAAAGTGACCTGCTGTAAGAGCTGAGAGATCGTTCGCATCTGATTACATCGGTATGAGAGGGCGTGAGTTGAGGACTGTTGAAAGCTCCTCGTACGTAAGCTTGGTGTTTACAAAGGTTCTGTTGAGTAGGCCTTTTGCGCTATTCACTGCCGCTTCCCACAGCCCACCAAATTGCGGAGCTCTGGGTGGGATGAAGTGAAAGCTGATGAAGTCAGCCGCACAAAATTTTTGAATTGCGATTTGAGTCTTCTCATTGAACAGGAACTTCCTTAGGTTGTACAGCGGATTGGAGGCGCCAACGAAATTGGTCGCGTTGTCACAGTAAATATCTTTGGGGAGTCCGCGACGCCCAGAGAATCTCTTCAGAGCCCCCAGAAATGTTTCTGTGCTCAAATCTGTGACCACCTCAATATGCACGTTCTTGACGACGAGACATACGAACACGGCGAGATAGCTCTTTGATCGAGGCTTTCTGCGTGTTCGGAGATATGTGTGTATAGGTCCGCAGAAATCAACCCCGCATTTGCTGAAGGGTTTACTGATTGTCAATCTTGCCTTGGGTAATGCTGCAGTAGTACGGGATATCGAATGCAGTGGGAACAGGCTCAAATGATACGGCGCGCTAAATCCCTTGCATTGATAATCCAGAATTTCAGACAAAGTAGCGCCACCAACGCCTTTGGTCCGGCATGGAAGTTTCGAGGGTGAAGGTGGCGATAGAGAAAGAATCTTTAGCGGACCTTTAAGTACTTGGTTTTTCCAGAGGTATCGAAGTTCTTCCGGACTTAGGGTTGGACCCTTGAACCTAGATGATTTCCAAACGACGTGTTTGAATCGAAACATCCATGCGACACTGCGTAGACAAAAGGTGCATGAGCTGTGCTTTTCGAGTGACGCCAGCAGATATTTGTTTGTAGCTGTGGTTGAAAATATGTGTTTCCGTGTTTTGTAGTCAACGATATCCAAATCGATGGCAGCATTTTTTGCAACAGGCCACTTTGATATTCCTTCATTAAAAAACGGATGACCGGTGAACCATATTGATGCGTCCATTTCGGTGACAGTGCAACCACGAGAGACAATATCGGCTGGGTTGCTTTGGGTGGGCACGAATCTCCATTTGGCGGCTGCTGGATCCATTGGAGTACTATTTGTGAGTCTGATCAGGTAAGATGGTATGAGTCTTTCGCCGAACAATCCTTTTACCTTGTTGGGTAGTTGATCGAGTAAGTGTGCGGCGCACCGTTCCAGTTTCGGGAGCGATTGTTTCTTGACAGGGGCTACTCTAGACTTTGATGTCCACAACCGAACGGTGAATGCAGTTGAATGTTGATATTGGCATTTTGCAGGCAACACCGAGGTACTTGAAGAGGTGGCAACATGTTCAAGGATTCGAAGTAGTCGGCCCATGAATCATGTTGGGATTGCGGAACCGATTCGTCCCAATTAAGGTTGAGTACCTAAAGTGCCTGAAGAATCATTTTCGTCACGATGATTATCGGTGACAGAAGGCCAAGGGGGCAAAGAGTGATGATGCGATGGATAAGATGGATTTCTTTGTAGCTGGCAAGGTTGGTTGTTTGGAAGCAAAGGTGAACAGAAACGCATCATCATTGTCTTTACAGATGTTGAGTCTCTTCGTGGGCTTGCAATCAGTGAACTCAGGGTGGTTTGAGTGCCACTTGGTCAACGGAAAGTTCCCCTTTTGAAGAACTTCGATGACTTCTGGTTTGATGAGTTGCAAGTTGTGTATGTCGTCAGCTCCACGTAAAACAATTATTTGATAACCGATGCGCCGGTCGGAAACTCCTCCTTATACTTATCAGTCAAATAGTGTAAACTGCGCACTGCTAGATACGGTGTAGCGGCGGGTCCGTAAGTGTCGGTATTAAGCTGGAACGTCTGCTGTTCTGCATCTAGGGAATCTCGCCAAAATAGGTATTGATATTTTCAAAGGCTTTGATCGACGAGGACTTGCCTGAATATTTTTGTCACGTCAGCTGTCACGGCATATTGAAACAGTCTGAATTTGAGAAGCTGCAAATAAAGATCAGTTTGCACAGTGGGTCCCACAAGCAGTAGGTCATTAGGCGACAGTTGCGAAGTTGTTGTGCACGAGGCGTCGAAAACCACTCGCAATTTGGTAGACATACTCGATGGCTTCAAAACGCACTGGTGGGGTATATAGTAATGCGACTCGTGAAGGGCTGGATTGGTCACCAATGACATGACATGACACGCCTGATATTCCTGCATGAATGAGACTTATTGGGATCTCAACTCAGGGAGTTTCAGCTTGCAACGTTTTATTGCGTAGAATCGTCGAGCCACTTCAGCGGAGTTTCCAAAGACGAGATGGATCATCCTTAAAGGGAAGGAATCCTGAACTGTAGTGCTTGTATAGAGCGCCTCACAGATTTGGTGATGCGGATGTAGACTCTCAGGTGAGAAAGCGGCGGATTCCAGCTCCCAAAGCTTCTGCAAGCGGTATCAATGGAGACTGTGTTTGGCATAAAGCAGTCCGAAACTTGCTGCTGCTGTTGTTGACATCGACCGGCGATGACCCAGCCGAACAATGTTTTTTGAAGTATTGGCAAGTGAGGTGCGAGCTTTATTTGCCTAACGGCAAGCGAATGGTAGAAGACTTTAGCGCCAAATAAAAGACCGATGCGACGAGATTCATGAAATCTATAATCTACCAACGGTGTGTTGGTGGGTAAATTCCAAGAAGAGATGTCAATCTCAGAGTCTGGCTGATACGAGATGTGGCCGATGACACAGAACTCCAGTGAGAAGTGACAATCTTAAATACGCGATTGGATGGTTGTTGTGGCCAAGTGGTTTATATAGTTAACGAATCTCCAACGCTGCGGATTCCCATGTTAAATTTTTCATGACGAAGACGAAGTTTTTGGGCGAACTTCTCGTTGATGAGAATTACCTGAGAACATACATAAAGCAATCTCTGCCAGGCCTGTATGTTCCTGATGCGTCTTTGACCGGAACCACGGCCGTGGCTAGGATAACATTTCCCGGTTGAGTGTGCAGATGAGAGAATGTTATCGGATTACTTTGCTGTACTGGACAGTCTGAGCGGCTGTCAGGACGCGCTTCTATGGCCGGAATGTCCTTGTCATGATGCAACTGTATGTGATGAGCTTGATTGCAGCTGCGGCAACGAGTCCCTGATGAGCACTGAACGATTCGATGACCACTGCCGAGACAATTGAGGCATAAGTTAAGTTTATTAACTGTTTCAAGCCGATCAGGTATTGTCATTGATTTGAATGTTAGGCATCCAACAGTTTGTGGGCAGCTGACGAGCATAGTGCACTTGCAGATTAAGGTTTGCGAACGATGGTTTATGCCCATACGACAGATTTCGAGACGGCTTGCTTGGATGGACTGGGCAATGTGGGGTTGCTTGATTGAAAATATTGACACTAACGTTCCAGTAGCTTCGAACAATCCTTCCAGTGTGGCAGATTTTTAAAAATCCAACGACTCGTTCCATTTGTTGCGGCTATTATGATCACGATGTAGATCAACATGGCCTGGGCAATATCTGAGCCGGTACCAAGGGATTCCAGTGCTCCATACATAGCAGATACCTTGTCCACCAAGCCTTGAAACTGTATTGAGTTTTGATTTCACGACTTGTTGGAGTTTAAATAACGCAGCTATAGTTTCTAGAAAGATAAGTGTTGAATTATCAAATCTCTCATTAAGCCGCTGCAAAGCCTTGGGATAGTTATCGTCGGTTATTGGAAACGCGTTGATTGCGTCTAATGCTGGCCCTATTAAGCTGTGCAGCAAATAGTTCAACTTTTCTTGATTGGACGTGGTTGCCTCACGAGCGATAGTTTGTGGGACGAGTTGATGAAATTTTTGTATTCTGCAAATTTTCCGTCGAACGTTGGCAAGGTAAGGCGGGGCAACTTCGACGACGACAGAACAATCGAACTGGATTGGGCCAGCAAAAACGGTGAATGTTGTGGTCTGGTGATGTTGAGTCTTTCACCAAGCTGATCCTTGATGGCTACTTTGGTCTCGACATAACTGTCCTCCAATTCTCCGCGACCACTGTCGTTGGGCTCCAACGTCTCAATCTCAGACTGGAATGCCATTGCTTGAGTGAATTAAGACTCCAGAATTCCTAGCCGGCATCGCAGCTCCGCGCTGGAAAGTCCGGTGTCTTCGCCAGCGCTTGTTGTTACAAGGCTTTTAATGCGAGCTATATTCTAATGTTGGTCCATTGGCGTTAACATTGCTCAATAGTTGACATCGTAGATATAACTTAAGGCAATGATAAACGGCGTTAAATTTTTAAAGTGCGGCGGGCAGCGATCCTGGTGCGAAAGGTGTGCAAATGCAATAAATGTAGAAGCCAATTGAAGTTTCAGTAGCGACGAGAGCGAGCTGAAGATTGGCAATAGCGGCGACGAAAGGCGCGCAGCAAAACTGAAGTTTGACAACAGGCGAGCAGTAAAGGAATGGGCTAACTGTAATTGTGTAGCACCGATGAGTCGGATGCTCTTGTGAAGAGCTTTGCGATGCGACGAGAGTAGAGCTGACTGCGTTCACAGCCTCAGCGTGACGAAGAAATGAGAAAATGAGCGTCTACAGCGGCCGTAAATTTTCACGACGATAAATTAGGAATTGTTCAATGGTTTATAACTTCTAAATTTGCAAACACTGTCCCACGTTTGGGCGCCAAAATGAATGGTGAATTATAGAGCATATACAGCAAAACTCAAGACGAAGACGATTATTCTTTTTTAAAGATGATATGCTACTGCCTTTATTTCCAAACGCTCGTAAAACCGAGCAGAGCGGATAGAGTTATAAGAGGGCTTACAGCTGTACATATGTAGACATTAGGGCTATACAGTATTTTGTTAATAATCTGATCCAACACTGATCGCAGGAAAAAACGATAATATAAGAATTTCAAATATTAAAAGCAAAGAACCAAACGTTGATAAAGGTGGGTTAAAAATTTTTATTTCATAATCACTTTTATACAATTTGTGCGTATAGCACTACATAACCATTAACAAGTATATAAATAAAAAAACATTTTTTTGTTGATAATAATAACAATTTGACGATATAACATATGAATATGTTATGATTCAAACAACATTTTCTTTTTAATAATAAAATGTTTTCCAGTTTTTATATTTTTTTTTAGGAAAACAGAGATATGCAAGCAGCAAAGCGAGATGGAAATGCGCCACCTACCCGTGATCTCAATGGTTATGTGGGCGGTAGACATATTTAAGCGTTAGAGTGAGCGTGGTAAAATTTTTTTTGTATCAATCGATAGATATTGACCAGACTTATACATTTCAGTTAAAATTTTTTAGCTAGCATGAAAATTGTGGGTGCCATAGTTTTGGGCGGTTTTTGGGCGTAAGAGTGGGCGCGGCACCCTGCTGAAACCAACTTGCGCTGCGCAGGAACCTCAGGAATCTGCAGGCCCAATCCCAGTATTGCAGCTCTTATATTTTCCGAGATCTCAGCGTTCATACGGACAGACGGACATGGCTAGATCGACTAGGCTGTACCCGGCTATACTTTATGGGGTCGGAAACGCTTCCTTCCGCCTGTTACATACTTTCCGACGAATTTAGTATACCCTTTTACTCTACGAGTAACGGGTATAAAAACATATTCTTTCGAAAATAACGTCGTTACATTCATATTATTTTTCATTGTAACGAGTACCCACTGTACCGATGCCAACATTGGGTTATAGTGTACTTAAACAAATGCAAAAATCCCGGCTGTTAAACTCGTGTGGCCACAAGACACTCTAATTTTGGAAGTCAATGAATAAAGTTCTTGATTTGGCCGATGGCCACTAGATCCACTTTAATTATTTATCTGGGTTCGACAGCTAATAATAATATGATATGATGTCGATTAATACTTTATTCTCGACCAACTAAGGGACGCACCGTACATCATCAGTTGGGACCTGAAGGATGGGTACAGGGTACCTGAGAAACAGGTAATACATGGCTTATTTCCGTGGAAAGTACCATTTCAGACTTCACTCGGCGTCTGCGTTTTTTCAACGGGTGCTGGACCGTGTGATTGATCCAGAAATGTCACCGCATGCATTTTCCTACTCGGATGACATCATAGTGAACGGAAGAACGCAAAGCGAATTTTAAAGAAGTGTTCCGGCGGCTGAAGGAACCAATCTGAGACTAAGCCCGGAAAAATGCCATGTTTTCAAGAGAGAATTGTTTTATCTTGGCCATCGAGTGACTAGGACTAGGCATGGATCTGGAAGAGGTAGCAGCCATTGCCGAACTAGAACCACCATCCACAGTAAGAGAACTCCGACAGTACCTGGGCGAAGCATCATGGTACCGTTCAAAATGACACGAATAAATAAATAAAAGTAGGACCAACATTTATTTTGCATTTTTTTATAAAAAGTTTTTTTTTAATTGAAGTTTAAATTGATTTTATATTATTTTTAATCTTATACATTTCCTGCCTTCGGCCAGGTGTACGTGGATAGGCCGGCCAGTAAATATATCGACTTTAGTTATTTCTAAATAGTAAAATAAATAAATAAATGATATTAAAAAAAAATAGTTAAATAAATATTATTATTGTGTAACGGCAAACGAACCACTTAAACTTGTTAGACTTCTTTCGTCCAAATTGGTTTCTTTAACAAATTTGAGCATTTTCTGCATAGCAACTTTGTCCACCATAATGAACTTAAATGAAAAAAAAACAAATTGCATAT
This sequence comes from Drosophila suzukii, assembly GCF_043229965.1. NCBI lineage: Eukaryota > Metazoa > Arthropoda > Insecta > Diptera > Drosophilidae > Drosophila > Drosophila suzukii. The sequence goes on along the minus strand of NW_027255896.1, from coordinate 23,184,165 downwards.
AAAAATTGCAAGCGATTTCATCGCAGTAACGTATAGGTACAAATTCTTTGTAAATATTTATTTATGTATGTAATCGCCAACTACATTCTTGTGCATTCTTAAAAACTGCGTTCTAAATATACACACAAATGTATATATATGTGCTGTTTATGAGAATGGCATTAAACCATTAATATGAATATTAATTCCTATAAGATTAGTTTAAACTAAGCATAACAGGCCCATTAAATCTGTATTGTTTATAATGTATTGTGCATATGTAAATATCGATCTAATATTTTTTTTCTTTTGCGCACTTTGCCTACACTTTTTTTAATTGCACATTTAAAATATGTATTTAGTATCATATTATATTATTAGGAATATACTTACCTGATTCAATAAACACTAGCACCTTGCACTGAAATATTGGTCGTCTTTTACACAATGTCGAGCTCACAATGATTTATCGATAACTACGAGCCTGCACGATAGGCGCACTTCGAATTTCGAAAATAGATAAAAAAAATATAATTATTGGTATCGACGAGACCCTGGATTTGGTCAAAATGACACTAATTAGGACCAAAAAAGATTTTTCATACAATGTAGTATATTTTTGACACTCATTTAGGATCAAATTGATCCCAAAAATGTGATCCTAGGTGTAGTGTCATTTTCACTCACACTTATCAAATTGACACTCGAAGATTTTTTTTGGGTGTACAAAGGTACAAGGAAACACGTCAAAGACAACATGAGAACGACAAGAACTCGGAGGGGTGCGAACCAAAGCGTCCAAAGACTCGAATGGGAGAAATCACGCATCAGCAGTTTGCCGAAGGAAGGGGGAAGTCGGCACAGATCAGAGAACTGTACCGTAATGTCTGGATTGGAAGAAGGAGAGGCCGAAGAAAATAGCTGTATCGAGCAAAGAGGAAGGAACCAAGCTGTCGTGAAGGGAGCCCATCTTCAAATTTTTGTTTTTGTTTTTCTTTAATTGTTTTCCTATTTATTTATTAAATCCTCTCCCTTCGGTTATTAACAATAAGTGTATCAAATCTAAAACTAATTATTTTAACTAACAGTCATATGACTGATATTGTGCTAAAGGGGGCCCGAAAGTTATTGCTGGCTTGGCAGGTCGTTGCGTTGTAGACGGGATTGGCTGGAAACCCAAGTCAAGCCTCTGCGAGGCGATTGGGGTGCACAGAGAGATTTTAATTGTAGGACGCTTTTTGTTTGTCTATTTCTTCTTTTACGGTAAGAATGCCTAGGTCTTTGTGGATGTTTTGGTTGCGAATATACCATGATGCCCCAGTGATAGTTCGCAGGATTTTCGACTGAACGCGCTGTATAATGTCTATGTTGCTGCTGCTGGCGTTCCCCCATAGCTGGGAGCCATATGTCCAGATGGGCTTGAGAGTAGATTTGTATAGCAAAACCTTGTAGTCCAGACGCAGGGGCGAACGAGCGTTAAGAATCCAGTGGAAGCTGCTGGCTTTTAGTTTTAGATGTACTTTCTTGCGTTCGATGTGTCTTCAGGTTAGTCGTCTGTCAAGGTGGACACCGAAATACGTCACATCATTGACTTGGTGAATCTGCTTATTATTTAATGATAATGGAGGGCATGTTTGCCTGTTGAGAGTAAACGTTATGTGTTTACATTTTTGTTCATTTATTTTAATCCGCCAATCAGATAGCCACCTCTCTACTACGAGGAGGTGGTTTGCTAGCTGTGTTGTGGCTCGGCCTGGGCACCTCGAGCGACTTAAAATTGCGGTGTCGTCAGCGAACGTAGATGTTGTTAGCTGCTCGTTCGTGGGAATATCCGCTGTGTATAGGATGAACAGAGTAGGCCTTAGCGCGCTTCCTTGCGGGACTCCAGCTTTGATAATGTAGTCGTCTGATGTTGTTGTATTGCATCTTACTGCGAAGGTCCTGTTGTATAGATACGACTCAAGAAGCTTGTGAGTGTAATCAGGCAAGTGTGTTTTGATTTCGTGCATGAGGCCATCTAGCCATACTCGATCGAAGGCTTGAGATACATCGAGGAATTTTGCGCTATTCCCGATGCTCAAAGGCTGTGCGTATTTCTGATGTTATTCTGTTAACTTGTTCCACTGTTCCACGGTTTTGACGAAATCCAAATTGATGAGCAGGGATAACATTGTGTGCTCCTAGATATGGTGTTACGCGATTTAGAAGGCATTTTTCGAACAGCTTAGACAGACACGATAATAAACTAATTGGTCTGTAGGATGACGGAATTGTGTGGTCTTTTCCGGGCTTCGGTATCATAATGATAATAAATTTTTTCCATTTTTTCGGATAGTAGCCGAGAGATATAATCCCATTGAAGAGCTTACAAATAACCTCAATGGCAGAGTTTGGAAGTTCAATTAACATTTTTGGGGTTATTTGGTCACCGCCAGGGGCCTTTTTCGGTTTCAGTTCCCCAATGACTTTCGCGATCTCCTTTGGCTGAAACAATGGTGGTAGGGAAATAGATTCAGATTCGATTTGTGGTAGGAAAAATGAACCAGTGGCAGGGTTCGGCTGGAAGACGTTTCTTAAATGTAAAGCAAAAGTTTCGGCTGTATCTTCGTCGCTGCGGGCCCAGATGCCAGATGAGTTTCTTATCGGAGTGACTGTTTCGATTGGAAAGCTCAGATTTGGGTGAGCCCTCCACAGAGGATGTTTTGTACTGGTTGGCGATAGTTTTTTAATGTACTGCAGCTGTGCATTTTCTGTTTCTTGCTTTAGAGCTCGATTTAGTGAGCGAGTGGCTTCCTTAAGACGTTGTTTTGATGACGGCGATCTGTTGGTTTGCCAGGCACGTCGCAGGCGCCTCTTTCCTAGGACTAACCGTTCAATTTTCAGATTAGTTTTGAAGTGGTTGGCTTGCACGTCCCTGCCTTGTGGTGTTGAGATAGTGGCTGCCTCCACGAATACTTCTTCAAGAGCATCGGTAGAGCAGTCGATGTCCGCTTCGATGTTGAAGTGAGGGGTTAATTTGATGTGTGAGCTTACATACTTTTTATATTTTAACCAGTTGGTTCTGTGCGACGTCAGCCTAAAGGGGTGATCTGTGGTTTTTGTGCTTTGAAGAAGAGTTATTAGCACTGGCGAATGGTCTAACGACAGGTCCGAAAGCGCTTTGGCGCTTATTATTTTGCGAGGAATGTTTTTTGTCACCGCAAAGTCTATTAGGTCTGCAACTTTCCTGGGGTCTGTTGGCCAGTATGTGGGGCTGCCAGGGGAAACATAGTCTAATTTGTTGTTCGGTTTTATAATTGCATTGTATAATTGCCTTCCTTTGGGAGTCACAAGGCGTGATCTCCAGTGCGTGTGTTTGGCATTATGGTCCCCGGCAGCTACGAGTATAAAGCGATCTCCAATTAAGTTGTAGAAGTCCATGAATTGTACTTCAGAAATTGTAAAGCGAGGTTGGCAGTAGATAGCGGCTATGGTGAGGTTTCCGTTGCCTGACTGCACTTTGATAGACGTTGCTTGCAATTAATTAGTTGCAAACCTTTGGTGAAAGTGGTACTTGATGAGTTCCCTGATTAGGATGCTGGTTCCGCCGTGGGCTTTACCATCTGGATGGTCTGTACGTTAGAAAGTGTAGCCTCTTAGTTGGAAGTTGTATTTGTTTGTGAGGTGCGTCTCTACCAGTAGCATATTGTCGATATGATTATCATTCAGGCACTGTGTTAGTTCAAGGTTGTGCCGTGAAAGGCCATTGTGTTTCACATTGTTAATCGTAGATTTGCCATCTGTTATTTGGACTGCTTAGCTGAAATTAGCTGTAACACTGTCGTTACCATGAATGATATGAATTCCATCATACTTTGTTGCATGGTGACCATCATAGATTCCATAGTGCTTTGTGACTGTACTTGGATCTGCAGAGCGTTTCCTAGATTAAACTGGAGTGGGTTTTGGCTGAGAAGCCCTTCTGGGTAATTAGTTGACCAAATGAGAATCTTGCAGCCGTGCCGAAAAATTCTTCCGGTGTCGTACGCGATTAAGTGTACGCATTTTCGGTATTCTGATGACGCGTTGCTGTCACTTTTCGCATGCGGTCTTTCATCTCCTTGTAGATCGGACAGCCCCTGTAGTTTGCTGTCTGGTTACCTTAGCAGTTAACGCATTTTTTCTATTTGGGGTCTTTTTTGTTGGCAGGGCAGTTAGCCGAGTTGTGGAAGTATCCACAAGCTACACAGACTGTTCGAAGTGAACAGTATGCCCTGGTGTGTCCATACTCCTGACAGTTTGTGCATTGCACTGGGCCGTTCCTTTTATGTGGCTCTTCCACGTTAATTCTTCGGTGCAAAAAGTATTGCAGGTTATAAATGGGGTACACTTCATTTTTCATCAAGACTCTGCTGTCTGGCTCCACCTTGACCCTGAAGTGTGGTTGCGGCTCTTTTTTCCTGTTTATAATGTTACTGACATTCTTTGCAGAAAACCCTTTTTCCTTGACAGCATCGATAACTTCCTTGGTGGTTACATCGGGCTCGATTCCTTTTAGTACCACTTGAGGGCTCTTGCTCCTTTTTAGTTGGTACGTGAAGTAGAAAGCTAGGAAAGCTTTCTCAAGGTATTTGGATACTGCTCGGAAATGATCTTCAGAACAATATAAAAGTTTCCGTCCCCGGTCAGCGCAACAATTTTGTTAACCAGGGCGTTCGAGATTTTCTCCCTAATGTAAATTGGTGGGGGCTTAGGTCTCGGTTGGGTCTCCTGAGCCTGTTCTGGTTCATTTTCTGCTAAAAGCGAAAATCTATTGCTGTTGGATCTCCCGGGTAATTCATTTTCTATTTGGACACGGTTTATTTTTGACTTGTTACCTACCGCGGTGTTCGGCTAAGCTTACGCTTGATATTGATGTACCGATCTAGTCCGGTCTGTATGGCCGGACCCGCTTGCTGAATTTAGTTTTGGTTTTGATTTGTTGTCGTGGTTCTTGTTGCCGTTGTATTTAGAGCTGCGGTTGCAGTCGATTCCGATATAATATCAGTAGCTGTGGTTATTGCTGGTTTTTTTGCCGTAGCAGAAGTTTTACCGTTGCATGTTGTTGGTACGCTAGGGGTCGAAACTGATGGTGGGGGGTTTTTTCATTGTTGACTCCACGCCGTCGGAGTAGGGGTAGCCGTAGGTATGCATGGTGAGCAGGATCGTGCTCTTTGGCTATCGACCGACAGTATGGTCGTTTTGTGCACTTTGCCATCACACGTTGAGACATACGAAAAGTAACCGTGTCTTCGGCTCGCGGAGCTTAGTCGCTCTTTATTTTGTTCGTAGCTCATTGAGCTTTTATTAGCATGGCACTTATTTATTATTATAAGATAAAATATTTATGTGCTAGTTTAAGTAATTACACCGATTTTGTGAGTTGAAACCTGAATTTCGTTGAGTTTTGGCGTCCTTTCGCTTATCTGAAATTAACCAGTTTAGTTTTTGTATTTTGTATGGTGTATGGCTACGTCCAGCCGCACAGCAAGCACATCCAGGAGCAGTGCGCAGGACATCGTCAGCAGCAAGCCAGCCACCACAACACGAAAGCTACGCAAGACTAGGGTGGAACGTTCGTATACACTCGGCTGAGAAGAGAAGTGAAGCGCTAGGCATCCTGCTTGCGTAACTTGGACTGTCAGCGCAAACTGAGTAGAAAGATCTTTGGGGAGCGCCGAGTCAACGAGGCGAGAAATCATCGAGGCGACCAGGAGCCGTCGGAGATACCGAAGGCCACGTGTGGTGATAATAAAGCCAGCCGAGCCACCAAGCCGCGTAGTATTATACCCGAAAAAAAAAATTCTGTGCCTTCTCACTGAGCTACTTGATGGTCACGTTTATATAAATTTTGTGGGCCGAACACACACAATCTACTGAGCTAGCCGCACGAATCTCGTAGCGATCAGACATATAAAATCAGTTCGTTACAACCTTTTGATATTCTTTATAAAAAAATTGAACACGATGATATTCCTCAAATATTTAAAAAAAATTCGAGAGAAAATGTTAGAAACACATAATGAAAACAGAAAAGAAAAAGAAGAACAAATCAAACAAAAACACCTCTCAATGAGGTAGAAATCTTTAGAATAATTAAATATAGCTATTTCTAACTGTTTTCAAAGTTTCTTAAAGTAAGCTCTTAAGTATCATCTTAAATTTCCAGGACCTTCAAATAGAGTTTGGATACGCACAAAAAATCAATGCTCAGTCACTGTTAGATGTTCTGAGCTGGTAAATTTGGCCATTTTAAAATTTAATTTGAAGTCGTTAGAGCCGTTTTTGAAGAATCAGAAAAAGAGCTTAAAAAATATATAAATAAGAAACAACTTTGGCCCATAATTTTTAAACCTTGCTATTTAGACGAACTATGTTTCTAACGGCTTACAGCACAAGCCTGTAGCTGTAGTAGTTCACAAGATACGGGTGTACATAATTTTGTTGGTGTACTCGCTACGAGATTCGTGCGGCTAGCTCAGAAAATTGTGTGTTCGTCCCACCAAATTTATAAGACGTGACTGCCATAGATCAGTGAGAAACACAGGGTTCGAATGGTAACAGTGGGATTTATTCTCGTATTATTAGTACAACGGGTGTGTGGCTGGGCTGGCCTTGATATCTCCTTGCTCTGGTTCCGCCGGCTGCTGCTGCTCCTCGTCCTGGGTTGTCGGCGCGTTGACTCGACGTGCGCTGGCTCCTGTGTCTTGGCACGCTCGTAGTGGCCGCTTCTGCTTGCTTGCCGTCGCGCTGCCTCGGGGTCGCTTGTCGCGCCTTAGACTCGCACAGAATTCGGCCTAGTGGGCTTAGGGAAGCATCACCGTTCTCAGACTAGGGTGAAAAAGCCTTGCTCTCCAGGCCAACGCCTTTCGAGGCAATACCTGTCCCTTGCTCTGTCCCGGACGGTCCCGCTAGGTTCTTGCTCAGATCGCGCTGTCAGTCAAGGCTATCGCCAGGAAGCTGCCTAGCAGTTCACTTTGCTTTACGCCTAGCGAAGACGAACGTTCCACCCGGCTTCACCCTAATGCTCGACGCCCGCGACGCTCCTGCGTTCCCCAATGAGCTCCGCGCGGTGATGGTAACGTGGCTACCTGTGCTGTGTGCTGGCGTCGCTGCCGATGTCCTCTGCGCTGTCTCCTGTCTTGCCGCTGGGCTTCTCCAGGACAACGCCTCTTGACTGCTTCAACGGGTCGTTCGCCCGCCCTTCCTGACAAGCAGCTTGGCGTTCTGGCACCCGGGGATTTAGGCGGTTGCTGTTCGGGAACTTCGCCGATAATCGGGCTCTCCAGCCTCTCCTCTTGAAACCGCAAATCGATCCACCTTAGACAACTTTCCTCCCCGAGCTCACGATTCTTCGTCGAAGGCCTCTTTCGCTTCACTCTGACAGACCCGCCGTGCGATTCGCCTGGGTGTGGCCGTGACAAAGTTGGAAAACGCCTTGGCTTACCCGTGTGATGCCTTCCGGACCTCAGCCACTTGTGTCTCAATTCGGAGATTCCTGTTGTCCCAATACCGAACGTCTTGACGTGGCGATCATGGTCCTTGTATGCTTCCCACGGCGCTGCTTCCAAAGACTCACCTTGGTGTGGCTCCCTCGTAGATTACTTGGTTTACTGACTGTTCACTTGGTACTTTAACTGATCTTTATGGTTTGACTCTTTGGGATTGACTGATCCAGACTGATCCAGAACCGTTATTTCCCTTCCTTTCCTTTGCGCACGGCCCGCTGGATCTCTCCACTCCGGGTCCAAAGTCCGTGACTCCTGTTTGACCCACTTGTCTTTTACGCACAGCTTCCAACCGAGGTTCTGCCCACTGCTGCCGTCCCGCTGGTTCCTGTGATGCTTGTGGCACGCCTGTGTGCCGCTCCACTGCCGAGATGTGGCACTTCTTCTCCCGGTCCAAAGTTCTCGGCAGAGTCCAAAGTCCGGTGGAGTTCCGTTATGCCCTTTTGCACACGGCACTCTTGCTCATCCCGCCAAGTCTCCACTCTTTCATTATCCGCTCCTTGGTCTCAAAACTCTCCTGTCCTCCATCCTTGGTCTCCAAACCCTCTTGTTCTTCATCCTTGGTCTCCAAACTCTCTTGTCCTCCATCCTTGGTCTCCAAACTCTCTTTTCCAACCGCTCCTCGCCGCGTCGTTACCACGCGAATTCGCAGCGTATCTGGTAAGCGGCCGGCCATCTGTTGCTGCTGCTGCTTAGATTAGTGGGGAGTTGTTCAGACGAGGGTGGTCCAATCCGTGGCAGTACACGTAGTGGCGAAGCGCGCAAGAGAGCGTGCGAAGACAACTACTATATATAGCCGCAGAATTGAAAATCTGCAATTATGGTCCGATCATAACAAGTGATACGCCAATCGAAAGGTATCGCACTAACTAAGAAGACTGCATACCAAGACTTTCGAAATATAGATTTGTTTGGGAGAAAAAGCGGTAAAAGTAAAAATTTAGAAAATTGGAGCTGCTGGATACGGTGGGGATAAAAGCCGTCGGCTGTTTAGCTGGTTATACCCGTTACTCGTAGAGTAAAAGGGTATACTAGATTCGTCGGAAAGTATGTAACAGGCAGAAGGAAGCGTTTCCGACCCCATAAAGTATATATATTCTTGATCAGGATCACTAGCCGAGTCGATCTAGCCATGTCCGTCTGTCTGTCTGTCCGTCTGTCCGTCTGTCCGGATGAACGCTGAGATCTCGGAAACTATGAGAGCTAGGCTATTGAGATTTGGCGTGCAGATTCCTGAGCTTCTTACGCAGCGCAAGTTTATTTAAGTAGACTGCCACGCCCACTCTAACGCCCACAAACCGCCCAAAATGGTGACTCCTACAGTTTTGATGCTAGATAGAAAATTTTAACTGAAATGTATTGTTCTCATCAATACCTATCGATTGACCCAAATTTTGCTACGCCCACTCTAACGCCCACAAACCTCCCAAGAAAAAAGTTATGACGTCAGAGCCAGACAATGCGAAATGTTTTTACGCGTGTATGTGTGTGTATGTAAATAGTTGCCGGCCGAACTTAGCGGCAAAGAAAAAAGCATTGCCGGCGCTCAGAGAGAGCAAAGTGCGCGGCTAACTTATTCTATTGAATAATTAATTTTTCACGCCTACCCTAACGCCCACAACGCTTAAATCTGTCTTCCGCCGGTAGGTGGCGCATTTAAATCTCGCTTTGCTGCTTGCATATCTCCATTTCCCTTTGGTCCCTTAAGCTGAGTAACGGGTATCTGATAGTCGAGGTACTCGACTATAGCGTTCTCCCTTGTTTTATTCTTACTGATAATACGCGTCGAATGAAATCCGATTTCCCGTTCAAAAGTAATTCAAACAAGGAAGAACGCTATAGTCGAGTACCTCGACTATCAGATACCCGTTACTCAGCTAAATAGGGATATGCAAGTAGCAAAGCGAGATTAAAATGCGCCACCTACCGGCGGTATACAGATTTAAGCGTTATGGGCGTTAGAGTGGGCGTGGCAAATTTTTTTTTGGACCAATCGATAGGTATTGACAAGACCAATACATTTCAGTTAAATTTGTTTATCTAGCATGAAAATTGTGGGCGTCACAGGTTTTCGCGGTTTGTGGGCGGTAAAGTGGGCCTGGAAAACTTTTTTTTGGACCAATCGATAGGTATTGATGAGAACAATACATTTCAGTTAAAATTTTTTATCTAGCATGAAAATTGTGGGCGACACAGGTTTTCGCGGTTTGTGGGCGTTAAAGTGGGCGTGGCAAACTTTTTTTTGGGTCAATCGATAGGTATTGATGAGAACAATACATTTCAGTTAAAATTTTCTATCTAGCATCAAAACTGTATGAGCCACAGTTTTGGGCGGTTTGTGGGCGTTAGAGTGGGCGTGGCACTCTACTGAAACAAACTTGCGCTGCGCAGGAATCTCAGGAATCTGCGTGCCTAATCCCAGTATTGTAACTCTCATAGTTTCCGAGATCTCAGCGTTCATACGGACAGACGGACAGACGGACAGACGGACAGACGGACATGGCTAGATCGACTCGGCTAGTGATCCTGATCAAGAATATATATACTTTATGGGGTCGGAAACGCTTCCTTCTGCCTGTTACATACTTTCCGACGAATCTAGTATACCCTTTTACTCTACGAGTAACGGGTATAAAAACACGATTTTCTTCTTCTTCCCAAAATGAAAATGTTTGTCCCTTTGTTGGAAAAACCCGCTAGTTTAGTGGGAAATCAAAAAAAAAAAACCAGATTTAAAATGCCTATAGTATCTAAACAACTAATGCTACAGAAACGTGCTATATATTTCTGAAAAGATAATTTAATTTGCTAAATACCCTTCATATAGTAAAGTGGTCTAACTATAAAAGATGACAAAAAGTAATTTTTTAAAGCTACTTTTTGATTATTTTCTCAAAATTAAATCAAACGATTTCTTTTTAAATATTATTTCATATAGCCCTTAAGACTCTTCAACTTTTGATATATAACACTTTTTGCCCTAAAAATTACCGTTTGAAAGATATTAAGCTATAAAAAGTGCAACTCGTTTCAGCTCCGTATACGAAATATTTCATACTTATTGGAATAAACAAGAAAAAAACCAATTTGAGGAAAAATATTCTTATTAGATTTAATCAAACGGAAAATCGGTTATGGTTTTAGGGTCCTTTACTTACATGAAGCTAATCGAAATAGGAAACTTGATCTATTTGTTCTAGCACTTTGGAAAAACCCGCTAGTTCGGCGGAAAATATAAGAAACGACAGGTTTCTCTTGGAATCTGAAACTATACAGCCCTTGAGATTCCAAGCTTGTGCTATTAATATAGGTAATTGAAGCGATAAAACTAAAAAAGTTTCTTATTCATGGGGACGACTCCTAGTCATGGTATTGGGGTACTTAACTCTTGTGCAAATAAAAACTTCTGATATCAAACAAAAACACCTCTTAACGAGGTAAGAAGTAGTGGTATTACATTCGATAAAATAAATAAACTATATTACATATATATACAGAAAATTTACGTGTAGGTAAATAAATATTTACTGTTGCGGGCCGAAATCATAAATTTAATAAAGTTTATTTATTTTATTGAATGTAACATCATTTTTCGTCACAATTGTTGATATCAGAAATTTTTGTTAAAGGCGCGTCCGCCACTACTTTTTACCTCGTTAAGAGGTGTTTTTGTTTGATAAGTACTTAGCCCCCAAAAGAAAAACGAAAATTTTGGAAAAGCGGCGATTTATTTCTCAACACAATTTCCTTTTAGCTCGATACACTTGACCCAACTTCTTTAACCCGTCTGAAAAATATGTTTTCTCGAGGTCTGCCAAATTCGACGCAAATTTCTGTCCAGCGAGTGACTTTTCAAGTTTGGAAAAAAAGAAGTCACACGGGGCCAAATCTGGAGAATATGGTGGATGGGGTAGCAGTTCGTAGCCCAATTCGACCCATTTAGCCTTGGCGTGGGCGGAAGTGTGAGCCGGTGCGTTGTCATGATGGAAGAGCACTTTTTTCTTGCCAAATGGGGCAATTCGGCATAGTACAGACCTGTGACGGGTAGTGCCCTTTTCCAGGTAGTCGATGCAGATCACACCTTGTGAATCCGGCCGATGGGACAGTCTTCGACTTCTTCTGAGCAGGTTCGACGGGTGAAGTCCACTGTTTCGACTGTTCCTTGGTGTCTGGTGTGTACGCCCTCCACATAGAAAGATTCACATAGAGAAACAACGACGAATCTTTAGCCAGGGGGAGGAGTGCATGTGACTAACCAGACTCATACTGGTAAAGGCAGAAGAAAAAGCAATTCGGCAATTCTCGGGTGTCGCGTGACCAGAACAACAGCCACCATCGACCTATTGGTAACCATACTCCGGTAGCTGGCAAAGGGCAACAGCCGGCCGTTGACTGCCAAGATAGCAGATATCAAGAAACAGTAATTCTAGGTGGGAACACCTAGTTTATCCGATCCGTACCCGCAGCCAAGTAAAAGCTCTAGTCTGGTATAAAAGACCTTAGACAAATAGAGAAAGGGAGAGAATCCGTTTGGGTGTCTTGCTGACGGAAGCCGGCAGCTTCGAGCGAAGGCAACTTTCCCTGGGGCAGTCGTCCATGGAGTCTTCTGCCACCAGGACCAGCCACCATATCCAACAGTTCTTGAGGAGAACACAATTGCAGCTCGAAATAATCTTGTGTCGAACCAGCGCCGCTATTGCCATCAAAGAACGTGGAGAAGATCAACAATAAGGACGACATCCGACATACTGCGATGTTTGTGGACGCAGTATCCGTGATCTCCATGCTCCTGAAATTTGTTCAGCTGTAGGAACCATCCGTTCAGAGCGTAGCGACCAATAGCATACGTCGGAGAAAGTAGTGATGCAATATAAATGTGTTAATCGAGCCAACCAAAGCTAAAGTGAACTCATGCATAACCATCCACTACTTTTTACCTCGTTAAGAGGTGTTTTTGTTTGATAAGTACTTAGCCCCCAAAAGAAAAACGAAAATTTTGGAAAAGCGGCGATTTATTTCTCAACACAATTTCCTTTTAGCTCGATACACTTGACCCAACTTCTTTAACCCGTCTGAAAAATATGTTTTCTCGAGGTCTGCCAAATTCGACGCAAATTTCTGTCCAGCGAGTGACTTTTCAAGTTTGGAAAAAAAGAAGTCACACGGGGCCAAATCTGGAGAATATGGTGGATGGGGTAGCAGTTCGTAGCCCAATTCGACCCATTTAGCCTTGGCGAGGGCGGAAGTGTGAGCCGGTGCGTTGTCATGATGGAAGAGCACTTTTTTCTTGCCAAATGGGGCAATTCGGCATAGTACAGACCTGTGACGGGTAGTGCCCTTTTCCAGGTAGTCGATGCAGATCACACCTTGTGAATCCGGCCGATGGGACAGTCTTCGACTTCTTCTGAGCAGGTTCGACGGGTGAAGTCCACTGTTTCGACTGTTCCTTGGTGTCTGGTGTGTACGCCCTCCACATAGAAAGATTCACATAGAGAAACAACGACGAATCTTTAGCCAGGGGGAGGAGTGCATGTGACTAACCAGACTCATACTGGTAAAGGCAGAAGAAAAAGCAATTCGGCAATTCTCGGGTGTCGCGTGACCAGAACAACAGCCACCATCGACCTATTGGTAACCATACTCCGGTAGCTGGCAAAGGGCAACAGCCGGCCGTTGACTGCCAAGATAGCAGATATCAAGAAACAGTAATTCTAGGTGGGAACACCTAGTTTATCCGATCCGTACCCGCAGCCAAGTAAAAGCTCTAGTCTGGTATAAAAGACCTTAGACAAATAGAGAAAGGGAGAGAATCCGATTGGGTGTCTTGCTGACGGAAGCCGGCAGCTTCGAGCGAAGGCAACTTTCCCTGGGGCAGTCGTCCATGGAGTCTTCTGCCACCAGGACCAGCCACCATATCCAACAGTTCTTGAGGAGAACACAATTGCAGCTCGAAATAATCTTGTGTCGAACCAGCGCCGCTATTGCCATCAAAGAACGTGGAGAAGATCAACAATAAGGACGACATCCGACATACTGCGATGTTTGTGGACGCAGTATCCGTGATCTCCATGCTCCTGAAATTTGTTCAGCTGTAGGAACCATCCGTTCAGAGCGTAGCGACCAATAGCATACGTCGGAGAAAGTAGTGATGCAATATAAATGTGTTAATCGAGCCAACCAAAGCTAAAGTGAACTCATGCATAACCAAGGACCAATATCCTCAAATAATACAATTGGATAACAAGTGAAAATCAAGCATTCAAACATGCACTGAAATATATTTAAACCAACCGAATCAATAGACAAAGTGCGAATCATGATAAACAATTAGAGAGGACGAATCTCTCCACCAGCCGTTGAAGAAGTCGCATGCCTGTGGCATAATATATATATATTTAGTGTTTAAGTGAATTGGTATACTTAAGAACAGCCGTATTTTGGTGCACGTATATTTATATATATATATCCAATATAATATTTTCCCAAAGCCCGGGATCCGGAGCGTCGAGATCTCATCGCCCAGGATTTAAAGAGGGGGTAAGTTTGTCGGGACACGGTTCCTTTCTTATAAACATACATATATAAATATTCGTGCAGTATCCTACAGTTTCGATGGAAGCGGACGCGGCATGACAGTTGAGAGTTTCCTGTTCCGCGTGGACCGACTGCAAGAATTGTATGACCTCAGCCGTCAACAAGTCTTTCGTGAATTCCACCTTCTGCTGGCAGGTGCAGCCACGAAATGGTATTGGCAGCTAATGGAGGACAAGGCAGAAGATTACGACTTTGACTACTACTCATTGACCCAAGAAATGAGACGGGCATTTTCCACTACCGGAAGTGACCTTATGAAAGTCAAGGAATTAATGGAACGCAAGCAAGGACAGCACGAAACCTTCAGCGATTATGTCTCCGATATGCACAACTTGCATTTCAAACTAAAGCACAAAATCGATGAAGATGAATTTGTTGAGCTTTTGAAAGACAACATGAACTCCCGGATGGGCGGCTTGTTGCTAACATCCCCATTGACTTCGTTAGCGGAGTTCAAAAAGGAGGGTCTCCGAGTGCACCGCTGGTTAAAAAATACTGCGAAAAACATGCCCAGCACTACAAAGCTTTTCTAATAGTACAAAGTTCTTACACCTTATAAACATATAAATCAAAACATTTCTAATAAATGTGCTTTAATCGATCGTCAGTTGGATCAAAAGAGGAAACATTAAAACACAGATTCCATGCACCAAGTTTAAGAAAGATAATAATGCACAGAATAGCCTTTAACATAAAGCAACAGCAGTGAAGATATCAGCCCGGACAGCTCAGCCGATAAAACATGAGACTCTTGATCACAGGAGTGGGTCGAAGCCACACGTGAATGGGCGCCTAAAAAGGAGAAGAAACACGGAACAGACAACGATGGTCGTACGCAGATTCCTTTTGCGAAGTCATTCCATGCGGTCCGCATCGATCACTTCGAGCCTATTACGTACGCCCTCCACATAGAAAGATTCACATAGAGAAACAACGACGAATCTTTAGCCAGGGGGAGGAGTGCATGTGACTAACCAGACTCATACTGGTAAAGGCAGAAGAAAAAGCAATTCGGCAATTCTCGGGTGTCGCGTGACCAGAACAACGGCCACCATCGACCTATTGGTAACCATACTCCGGTAGCTGGCAAAGGGCAACAGCCGGCCGTTGACTGCCAAGATAGCAGATATCAAGAAACAGTAATTCTAGGTGGGAACACCTAGTTTATCCGATCCGTACCCGCAGCCAAGTAAAAGCTCTAGTCTGGTATAAAAGACCTTAGACAAATAGAGAAAGGGAGAGAATCCATTTGGGTGTCTTGCTGACGGAAGCCGGCAGCTTCGAGCGAAGGCAACTTTCCCTGGGGCAGTCGTCCATGGAGTCTTCTGCCACCAGGACCAGCCACCATATCCAACAGTTCTTGAGGAGAACACAATTGCAGCTCGAAATAATCTTGTGTCGAACCAGCGCCGCTATTGCCATCAAAGAACGTGGAGAAGATCAACAATAAGGACGACATCCGACATACTGCGATGTTTGTGGACGCAGTATCCGTGATCTCCATGCTCCTGAAATTTGTTCAGCTGTAGGAACCATCCGTTCAGAGCGTAGCGACCAATAGCATACGTCGGAGAAAGTAGTGATGCAATATAAATGTGTTAATCGAGCCAACCAAAGCTAAAGTGAACTCATGCATAACCAAGGACCAATATCCTCAAATAATACAATTGGATATAAAGTGAAAATCAAGCATTCAAACATGCACTGAAATATATTTAAACCAACCGAATCAATAGACAAAGTGCGAATCATGATAAACAATTAGAGAGGACGAATCTCTCCACCAGCCGTTGAAGAAGTCGCATGCCTGTGGCATAATATATATATATTTAGTGTTTAAGTGAATTGGTATACTTAAGAACAGCCGTATTTTGGTGCACGTATACTTATGTATATATATCCAATATAATATTTTCCCAAAGCCCAGGATCCGGAGCGTCGAGATCTCATCGCCCAGGATTTAAAGAGGGGGTAAGTTTGTCGGGACACGGTTCCTTTCTTATAAACATACATATATAAATATTCGTGCAGTATCCTACAGTTTTATAGACTACTATAAACTTTTTCAGCGGCGAGTATCAGGCTTGTAGTTATATGATAATTGCAAGGGCCCTCTGAGCGACGTTTGTAGTGGTGAATAGTCAGTATTTTGCTGATGTGTGCACCTTCATAGGTGATAAATTCGATACTTTCCGCTAATACAATAATTGTCAATTAATTTAATTTAATTTAATAAATTTATAATGTGAAAAAGAAGTGGAAACCATGGTGTGCTAGAACTCTAACAAAGGGGGTGTGCTGACGCGAGGAGTGAAGTAGGTCAAGAACAATGACATAACTTTCGACGGACAACCTTGACAATAGGGGATCATATTGTGCGGCCCGCGACGATCCATTGGCACACGAATGTGTGAAGGGGAGGGAATATGGCCAAAACACAGCCCGATCGTATTGCGATCAAGCGACAGCTAAGCTTGTTGGGCAGTGTGGACTGATGACTGACGAACTTGATGACTATTATTATTTTTCCAGGCACTTTTAATATTTATTCTCGTTATGTTGGAGAGGTGAGAGGCTTACCAAGATCCCACGACCCGAATACGACGTAGCTTATGCCGGCAAATGGTGCCTGAACATCGGACGCCTCTCCCTCGGCCCAAGTCCTTGTCAGGACTCGGGCACTAATATGCCCACGTAACACACTACAATATAACTCCAAGGTTTCTCCAAGGACACTTCAGGGTAACTCCAAGGATGCTCCAAGAACACTACAGGGAAAGTCCATAGACTATCCAAGGACACTACATGATGACTCTAGGGATTATTCCAAGACTCTACAAGATGACTCCAGGGATTACCCAAGGACACTTCAATATAACTGCAAGGATTCTCCAAGGATACTACGATATAACTCCAAAGGTTCTCCAAGGATTCTACAAAATAACTCCAAGGATAACTCCAAGGATTCTCCGAGGATACTACAAAATAACTCCAAGGATACTACGAAATGACTCGAAGTATACTACAAGGTAACCCCAAAGAATCTTCAAGAATACTACAAGGTAACTACACCCAAAAAAAATCGTCATCAATATGCCATTATTAAGGTGTCAATGTGATACTATTGAGTGTCAAAAAAACTCTGGTACGAAGAACATCTAATTGACAATATTTTGGTGTCATTTTGATATTTTCGAAATACTCATTCGCGGTCATCTTGATACGATTTAAGTTTTTTGAGCATATACATTCATATAGACATGACGGCCGCTGCCAATGCTTGCAGGCAGCGTTGCCGCGAATAGCTAGTTGTAAGACACTCTAATTTTGGAAGTCAATGAATAAAGTTCTTGCCTTGGCCGATGGCCAGTAAATCCAATTTAATTATTTATCTGGGTTCGACAGCTAATAATAATATGATATGATGTCGGTTAATACTATTTTTCCGACCAACTAAGGGACGCACCGTACATCATCAGTTGGGACCTGAAGGATGGGTACTGGGTACCTGGGAAACAGGTAATATATGGCTTTTTTCCGTGGAAAGTACCATTTCAGACTTCACTCGGCGTCTGCGTTTTTTCAACGGGTGCTGGACCGTGTGATTGGTCCAGAAATGTCACCGCATGCATTTTCCTACTCGGATGACATCATAGTGAACGGAAGAACGCAAAGCGAATTTTAAAGAAGTGTTCCGGCGGCTGAAGGAACCAATCTGAGACTAAGCCCGGAAAAATGACATGTTTTCAAGAGAGAATTGTTTTATCTTGGCCATCGAGTGACTAGGATTAGGCATGGATCTGGAAGAGGTAGCAGCCATCGCCGAACTAGAACCACCATCCACAGTAAGAGAACTCCGACAGTACCTGGGCGAAGCATCGTGGTACCGTTCAAAATGACACGAATAAATAAATAAAAGTAGGACCAACATTTATTTTGCATTTTTTTATAAAAAGTTTTTTTTTAATTGAAGTTTAAATTGATTTTATATTATTTTTAATCTTATACATTTCCTGCCTTCGGCCAGGTGTACGTGGATAGGCCGGCCAGTAAATATATCGACTTTAGTTATTTCTAAATAGTAAAATAAATAAATAAATGATATTAAAAAAAAATAGTTAAATAAATATTATTATTGTGTAACGGCAAACGAACCACTTAAACTTGTTAGACTTCTTTCGTCCAAATTGGTTTCTTTAACAAATTTGAGCATTTTCTGCATAGCAACTTTGTCCACCATAATGAACTTAAATGAAAAAAAAACAAATTGCATATAAAAATTGCAAGCGATTTCATCGCAGTAACGTATAGGTACAAATTCTTTGTAAATATTTATTTATGTATGTAATCGCCAACTACATTCTTGTGCATTCTTAAAAACTGCGTTCTAAATATACACACAAATGTATATATATGTGCTGTTTATGAGAATGGCATTAAACCATTAATATGAATATTAATTCCTATAAGATTAGTTTAAACTAAGCATAACAGGCCCATTAAATCTGTATTGTTTATAATGTATTGTGCATATGTAAATATCGATCTAATATTTTTTTTCTTTTGCGCACTTTGCCTACACTTTTTTTAATTGCACACTCACGCTCACATTTAAAATATGTATTTAGTATCATATTATATTATTAGGAATATACTTACCTGATTCAATAAACACTAGCACCTTGCACTGAAATATTGGTCGTCTTTTACACAATGTCGAGCTCACAATGATTTATCGATAACTACGAGCCTGCACGATAGGCGCACTTCGAATTTCGAAAATAGATAAAAAAAAATATAATTATTGGTATCGACGAGACCCTGGATTTAATCAAAATGACACTAATTAGGACCAAAAAAGATTTTTCATACAATGTAGTATACTTTTGACACTCATTTAGGATCAAATTGATCCCAAAAATGTGATCCTAGGTGTAGTGTCATTTTCACTCACACTTATCAAATTGACACTCGAAGATTTTTTTTTGGGTGTACAAAGGTACAAGGAAACACGTCAAAGACAACATGAGAACGACAAGAACTCGGAGGGGTGCGAACCAAAGCGTCCAAAGACTCGAATGGGAGAAATCACGCATCAGCAGTTTGCCGAAGGAAGGGGGAAGTCGGCACAGATCAGAGAACTGTACCGTAATGTCTGGATTGGAAGAAGGAGAGGCCGAAGAAAATAGCTGTATCGAGCAAAGAGGAAGGAACCAAGCTGTCGTGAAGGGAGCCCATCTTCAAATTTTTGTTTTTGTTTTTTTTTAATTGCTTTCCTATTTATTTATTAAATCCTCTCCCTTCGGTTATTAACAATAAGTGTATCAAATCTAAAACTAATTATTTTAGCTAACAGTCATATGACTGATATTGTGCTAAAGGGGGCCCGAAAGTTATTGCTGGCTTGGCAGGTCGTTGCGTTGTAGACGAGATTGGCTGGAAACCCAAGTCAAGCCTCTGCGAGGCGATTGGGGTGCACAGAGAGATTTTAATTGTAGGACGCTTTTTGTTTGTCTATTTCTTCTTTCACGGTAAGAATGCCTAGGTCTTTGTGGATGTTTTGGTTGCGAATATACCATGATGCCCCAGTGATAGTTCGCAGGATTTTCGATTGAACGCGCTGTATAATGTCTATGTTGCTGCTGCTGGCGTTCCCCCATAGCTGGTAGCCATATGTCCAGATGGGCTTGAGAGTGGAGTTGTAGAGCAAAACCTTGTAGTCCAGACGCAGGGGCGAACGAGCGTTAAGAATCCAGTGGAAGCTGCTGGCTTTTAGTTTTAGATGTACTTTCTTGCGTTCGATGTGTCTTCAGGTTAGTCGTCTGTCAAGGTGGACGCCGAAATACGTCACATCATTGACTTGGTGAATCTGCTTATTATTTAATGATAATGGAGGGCATGTTTGCCTGTTGAGAGTAAACGTTATGTGTTTACATTTTTGTTCATTTATTTTAATCCGCCAATCAGATAGCCACCTCTCTACTACGAGGAGGTGGTTTGCTAGCTGTGTTGTGGCTCGGCCTGGGCACCTCGAGCGACTTAAAATTGCGGTGTCGTCAGCGAACGTAGATGTTGTTAGCTGCTCGTTCGTGGGAATATCCGCTGTGTATAGGATGAACAGAGTAGGCCTTAGCGCGCTTCCTTGCGGGACTCCAGCTTTGATAATGTAGTCGTCTGATGTTGTTGTATTGCATCTTACTGCGAAGGTCCTGTTGTATAGATACGACTCAAGAAGCTTGTGAGTGTAACCAGGCAAGTGTGTTTTGATTTCGTGCATGAGGCCATCTAGCCATACTCGATCGAAGGCTTGAGATACATCGAGGAATTTTGCGCTACAGTATTCCCGATGCTCAAAGGCTGTGCGTATTTCTGATGTTATTCTGTTAACTTGTTCCACTGTTCCACGGTTTTGACGAAATCCAAATTGATGAGCAGGGATAACATTGTGTGCTCCTAGATATGGTGTTATGCGAGTTAGAAGGCATTTTTCGAACAGCTTAGACAGACACGATAATAAACTAATTGGTCTGTAGGATGACGGAATTGTGTGGTCTTTTCCGGGCTTCGGTATCATAATGATAATACATTTTTTCCATTTTTTCGGATAGTAGCCGAGAGATATAATCCCATTGAAGAGCTTACAAATAACCTCAATGGCAGAGTTTGGAAGTTCAATTAACATTTTTGGGGTTATTTGGTCACCGCCAGGGGCCTTTTTCGGTTTCAGTTCCCCAATGACTTTCGCGATCTGATTCAGATTCGATTTGTGGTAGGAAAAATGAACCAGTGGCAGGGTTCGGCTGGAAGACGTTTCTTAGATGTAAAGCAAAAGTTTCGGCTGTATCTTCGTCGCTGCGGGCCCAGATGCCAGATGAGTTTCTTATCAGAGTGACTGTTTCGATTGGAGAGCTCAGATTTGGGTGAGCCCTCCACAGAGGATGTTTTGTACTGGTTGGC
This sequence comes from Drosophila suzukii, assembly GCF_043229965.1. Lineage (NCBI taxonomy): Eukaryota > Metazoa > Arthropoda > Insecta > Diptera > Drosophilidae > Drosophila > Drosophila suzukii. The sequence continues at coordinate 23,163,109 of NW_027255896.1, read as the reverse complement.
GATAGTTTTTTAATGTACTGCAGCTGTGCATTTTCTGTTTCTTGCTTTAGAGCTCGATTTAGTGAGCGAGTGGCTTCCTTAAGACGTTGTTTTGATGACGGCGATCAGGTCGCAGGCGCCTCTTTCCTAGGACTAACCGTTCAATTTTAAGATTAGTTTTGAAGTGGTTGGCTTGCACGTCCCTGCCTTGTGGTGTTGAGATAGTGGCTGCCTCCACGAATACTTCTTCAAGAGCATCGGTAGAGCAGTCGATGTCCGCTTCGATGTTGAAGTGAGGGGTTAATTTGATGTGTGAGCTTACATACTTTTTATATTTTAACCAGTTGGTTCTGTGCGACGTCAGCCTAAGGGGGTGATCTGTGGTTTTTGTGCTTTGAAGAAGAGTTATTAGCACTGGCGAATGGTCTGACGACAGGTCCGAAAGCGCTTTGGCGCTTATTATTTTGCGAGGAATGTTTTTTGTCACCGCAAAGTCTATTAGGTCTGCAACTTTCCTGGGGTCTGTTGGCCAGTATGTGGGGCTGCCAGGGGAAACATAGTCTAATTTGTTGTTCGGTTTTATAATTGCATTGTATAATTGCCTTCCTTTGGGAGTCACAAGGCGTGATCTCCAGTGCGTGTGTTTGGCATTATGGTCCCCGGCAGCTACGAGTATAAAGCGATCTCCAATTAAGTTGTAGAAGTCCATGAATTGTCCTTCAGAAATTGTAAAGCGAGGCTGGCAGTAGATAGCGGCTATGGTGAGGTTTCCGTTGCCTGACTGCACTTTGATAGACGTTGCTTGCAATTAATTAGTTGCAAACCTTTGGTGAAAGTGGTACTTGATGAGCTCCCTGATTAGGATGCTGGTTCCGCCGTGGGCTTTACCATCTGGATGGTCTGTACGTTAGAAAGTGTAGCCTCTTAGTTGGAAGTTGTATTTGTTTGTGAGGTGCGTCTCTACCAGTAGCATAATGTCGATATGATTATCATTCAGGCACTGTGTTAGTTCAAGGTTGTGCCGTGAAAGGCCATTGTGTTTCACATTGTTAATCGTAGATTTGCCATCTGTTATTTGGACTGCTTAGCTGAAATTAGCTGTAACACTGTCGTTACCATGAATGATATGAATTCCATCATACTTTGTTGCATGGTGACCATCATAGATTCCATAGTGCTTTGTGACTGTACTTGGATCTGCAGAGCGTTTCCTAGATTAAACTGGAGTGGGTTTTGGCTGAGAAGCCCTTCTGGGTAATTAGTTGACCAAATGAGAATCTTGCAGCCGTGCCGAAAAATTCTTCCGGTGTCGTACGCGATTAAGTGTACGCATTTTCGGTATTCTGATGACGCGTTGCTGTCACTTTTCGCATGCGGTCTTTCATCTCCTTGTAGATCGGACAGCCCCTGTAGTTTGCTGTCTGGTTACCTTAGCAGTAAACGCATTTTTTCTATTTGGGGTCTTTTTTGTTGGCAGGGCAGTTAGCCGAATTGTGGAAGTATCCACAAGCTACACAGACTGCTCGAAGTAAACAGTATGCCCTGGTGTGTCCATACTCCTGACAGTTTGTGCATTGCACTGGGCCGTTCCTTTTATGTGGCTCTTCCACGTTAATTCTTCGGTGCAAAAAGTATTGCAGGTTATAAATGGGGTACACTTCATTTTTCATCAAGACTCTGCTGTCTGGCTCCACCTTGACCGTGAAGTGTGGTTGCGGCTCTTTTTTCCTGTTTATAATGTTACTGACATTCTTTGCAGAAAACCCTCTTTCCTTGACAGCATCGATAACTTCCTTGGTGGTTACATCGGGCTCGATTCCTTTTAGTACCACTTGAGGGCTCTTGCTCCTTTTTAGTTGGTACGTGAAGTAGAAAGCTAGGAAAGCTTTCTCAAGGTATTTGGATACTGTTTGGAAATGATCTTCAGAACAATATGAAAGTTTCCGTCCCCGGTCAGCGCAACAATTTTGTTGACCAGGGCGTTCGAGATTTTCTCCCTAATGTAAATTGGTGGGGGCTTAGGTCTCGGTTGGGTCTCCTGAGCCTGTTCTGGTTCATTTTCTGCTAAAAGCGAAAATCTATTGCTGTTGGATCTCCCGGGTAATTCATTTTCTATTTGGACACGGTTTATTTTTGACTTGTTACCTACCGCGGTGTTCGGCTAAGCTTACGCTTGATATGGATGTACCGATCTTGTCCGGTCTGTATGGCCGGACCCGCTTGCTGAATTTAGTTTTGGTTTTGATTTGTTGTCGTGGTTCTTGTTGCCGTTGTATTTAGAGCTGCGGTTGCAGTCGATTCCGATATAATATCAGTAGCTGTGGTTATTGCTGGTTTTTTTGCCGTAGCAGAAGTTTTACCGTTGCATGTTGTTGGTACGCTAGGGGTCGAAACTGATGGTGGGGGGTTTTTCATTGTTGACTCCACGCCGTCGGAGTAGGGGTAGCCGTAGGTATGCATGGTGAGCAGGATCGTGCTCTTTGGCTATCGACCGACAGTATGGTCGTTTTGTGCACTTTGCCATCACACGTTGAGACATACGAAAAGTAACCGTGTCTTCGGCTCGCGGAGCTTAGTCGCTCTTTATTTTGTTCGTAGCTCATTGAGCTTTTATTAGCATGGCACTTATTTATTATTATAAGATAAAATAATTATGTGCTAGTTTAAGTAATTACACCGATTTTGTGAGTTGAAACCTGAATTTCGTTGAGTTTTGGCGTCCTTTCGCTTATCTGAAATTAACCAGTTTAGTTTTTGTATTTTGTTTGCATTTAATATATTAACTTTCTTTCACTTTTCGAGGAGCTGTCGCGAATAAATGAACATTAATCAAATTAACATTAAAAAAAACCGTCTCTTACGTGAGTACTCGACTGACAAGGAGCGAAGCGCGCAGGATGATGACTGCCCACAATCCGTCCGAAGCATCCAGCCCGGGGCAAGGATGTCCTACCCGAGCCCCGCGGCGGATCTCCAAGCCACAGCACCCGGACGTTTGTAGCCGTAGGGGTGAGGTGGCGGCAGCACTCTGGAAGTGCCCGGTTGGACCCGCGGAGGATACGGCGGCGGCGGAGGAGCCTCGAGTCTGGGAGGAGGGAGTCCTACGGGTGAGCCCATTAGACCCGAGGACCCGCGGCAGACCGGAGCCAGCGACCCACCGACACCAAACACCGGTCCGACGACACCAGCAGCAACGGACGGCACGACGGCAGCACCGGTACCGGACGAGCCGCTGGAAAGGGGGCCCCAGGTGTGGCGCAAACCCGTGGACGGTGGCTGTGCCCAGTTCAAACGGGGGCACTGTGCGCCTGAAGTGTCCGAGGTGGTGGCTCGCCCGAAGTTGACGCGGATGATGTCGGCGCCGGAAGACCAGCGGTGGCGAGAGATCGCGAAGCACAAATGGCCCGTGGGGATCGCGGAGGCGACGGCGGTGAAGGAGGCCCGCATCCTGGTGAGGTTATGGCTCGCGGGAATGAGAGTGTTCGTGGAACTACAATTAGTAAGGAAAAGAAAATTTGAAAACAAAACACGAACACGTAAACCGTCATAAGGCTGGGGAAATGCGGCTGGAAACAGGGGTCGAAAAAAGGGGCATACATAGCAGCATCAGCAACCTGAAATGAAAGAAAAGGTTAATCCAGGAAGCAGAAGAACAAACACCACATTGCTCACCTGTTGCGAAGCAAATGCGGAGTCCTCACCGCAGTCTCTCTCGAATGTTGCCAGCGAAAAGCCACGTGCAACCAGCTGAGGACGAGTGAACGGCGAAAAAGGAGATAGAAAGGAGTTTAGAAAATTATCTGTGCACAGTGGGAACAGATGGAAGATCGACGTGGAAAACTTGAACGGAGGCCGGCTGGGTTATCGATAGCTGATGGGTATCGGTGCCCGGTGGGATCAGATGGAGGATCGGCGCGTGGGATTTGAAATTGCTACAAGGAGGGCGACCAGCGCTGTAGGAATTCAATGGAGTTAAAAGCGCTGAGGGAGCAACGATGGAGCGCTGAAGGAATCAGCAGGATCATCGCAAGGACTCCAAGGCTAGGATATTTAAGGAAACGCCGGAGAGTAGGAACTGGTTTTAAATGTTTTCCGAAGTAAGGGGGGAATGTGAGGAGTTGAATAACTCCCCACAAATTCCAACAGCCGTAACAGCGGATGGCCAGCCGCTTACCAGATACGCGGCAAATTCGCGTAGAAACGGCGCGGCGAAGAGAGTTTGGAGACCAAGGTTGGAGAATAAGAGAGTTTGGAGACCAATGGTGGAGAACAAGAGAGTTTGGAGACCAAGGATAGAGAACAGAACTGTTTGGAGACCAAGGAGCGGATTATCAGAGAGTGGAGACTTGGCGAGCAGAGCAAGAGTGCCGTGTGCAAAAGGGGATAACGGAACTGGAAAAGAAGTGCCACATCTCGGTAGTATAGCGGCACACAGGCGTGCCACAAGCATCACGGGAACCAGCGGGACGGAAGCAGTAGGCAGGACTCCAGCTTGAAGCTGTGCGTAAGGGGCAAGTGGGTCAAGCAGGAACCACGTACTTTGGATTCGGGGTGGAGAGATTCAGCGGACCGTGCAAAAAAGGGAAGAAGGGTTCCCGGAGGCCCAATATAAAGTGCAGGGCGCTCGCAGTTCGATCATCAGTCGATCACGAGGATTGAACAAATTGAACAAATCAGTCAACCAAGTAAACTACAAGTGAACCACAACAAGTCGTCGGAAGCAGCGCCGAGGGAGCCTACAAAGATCCAGAGGGCATCACACAGCTAGGTTAAGGCGATCTGTTTAAACATATCACAACTAAATCCTCGCATAATGCCTTGAGAGGCAGTCAGACTCTGAGCAGTGAAGGCCTGTGACATTAAATCATGAGCTCCGGGAGAAGCCTGTCCAAACACAGTGTACCTCGACTCAAGCACTACTTTGGCGTGTCACGGTGTAAGCCCAGTACGTGAAGTAGAAAATAAGCAGGTCCTGGCGCGATCAGCCAGAAAGGGAGAGAGGTCGATCGCGTAAGGTCTCAAGTGGAGTAGTCCAGAAGAGCCCGCAACGGCGTGTGTCCGAGACCTCGAGTGTAATGAGCCAGAAGGGAGAGCGGTCGATCGCGCACGGTCTCAAGTAAAGTAGTCCAGGAGAGCCCTACGGATTCGACTCGTGAAGTCCCGGATCGGTGTATGGCTACGTCCAGCCGCACAGCAAGCACATCCAGGAGCAGTGCGCAGGACATCGTCAGCAGCAAGCCAGCCACCACAACACGAAAGCTACGCAAGACTAGGGTGGAACGTTCGTATACACTCGGCTGAGAAGAGAAGTGAAGCTCTAGGCATCCTGCTTGCGTAACTTGGACTGTCAGCGCAAAGTCGCCGAGTCGACGAGGCGAGAAATCATCGAGGCGACCAGGAGCCGTCGGAGATACCGAAGGCCACGTGTGGTGATAATAAAGCCAGCCGAGCCACCAAGCCGCGTAGTATTATACCCGCAAAAAAAAATTCTGTGCCTTCTCACTGAGCTACTTGATGGTCACGTTTATATAAATTTTGTGGGACGAACACACACAATCTACTGAGCTAGCCGCACGAATCTCGTAGCGATCAGACATATAAAATCAGTTCGTTACAACCTTTTGATATTCTTTATAATAAAATTGAACACGATGATATTCCTCAAATATTTAAAAAAAATTCGAGAGAAAATGTTAGAAACACATAATGAAAACAGAAAAGAAAAAGAAGAACAAATCAAACAAAAACACCTCTCAATGAGGTAGAAATCTTTAGAATAATTAAATATAGCTATTTCTAACTGTTTTCAAAGTTTCTTAAAGTAAGCTCTTAAGTATCATCTTAAATTTCCAGGACCTTCAAATAAAGTTTGGATACGCACAAAAAATCAATGCTCAGTCACTGTTAGATGTTCTGAGCTGGTAAATTTGGCCATTTTAAAATTTAATTTGAAGTCGTTAGAGCCGTTTTTGAAGAATCAGAAAAAGAGCTTAAAAAATATATAAATAAGAAACAACTTTGGCCCATAATTTTTAAACCTTGCTATTTAGACGAACTATGTTTCTAACGGCTTACAGCACAAGCCTGTAGCTGTAGTAGTTCACAAGATACGGGTGTACATAATTTTGTTGGTGTGCTCGCTACGAGATTCGTGCGGCTAGCTCAGAAGATTGTGTGTTCGTCCCACCAAATTTATAAGACGTGACTGCCCCATAGATCAGTGAGAAACACAGGGTTCGAATGGTAACAGTGGGATTTATTCTCGTATTATTAGTACAACGGGTGTGTGGCTGGGCTGGCCTTGATATCTCCTTGCTCTGGTTCCGCCGGCTGCTGCTGCTCCTCGTCCTGGGTTGTCGGCGCGTTGACTCGACGTGCGCTGGCTCCTGTGTCTTGGCACGCTCGTAGTGGCCGCTTCTGCTTGCTTGCCGTCGCGCTGCCTCGGGGTCGCTTGTCGCGCCTTAGACTCGCACAGAATTCGGCCTAGTGGGCTTAGGGAAGCATCACCGTTCTCAGACTAGGGTGAAAAAGCCTTGCTCTCCAGGCCAACGCCTTTCGAGGCAATACCTGTCCCTTGCTCTGTCCCGGACGGTCCCGCTAGGTTCTTGCTCAGATCGCGCTGTCAGTCAAGGCTATCGCCAGGAAGCTGCCTAGCAGTTCACTTTGCTTTACGCCTAGCGAAGACGAACGTTCCACCCGGCTTCACCCTAATGCTCGACGCCCGCGACGCTCCTGCGTTCCCCAATGAGCTCCGCGCGGTGATGGTAACGTGGCTACCTGTGCTGTGTGCTGGCGTCGCTGCCGATGTCCTCTGCGCTGTCTCCTGTCTTGCCGCTGGGCTTCTCCAGGACAACGCCTCTTGACTGCTTCAACGGGTCGTTCGCCCGCCCTTCCTGACAAGCAGCTTGGCGTTCTGGCACCCGGGGATTTAGGCGGTTGCTGTTCGGGAACTTCGCCGATAATCGGGCTCTCCAGCCTCTCCTCTTGAAACCGCAAATCGATCCACCTTAGACAACTTTCCTCCCCGAGCTCACGATTCTTCGTCGAAGGCCTCTTTCGCTTCACTCTGACAGACCCGCCGTGCGATTCGCCTGGGTGTGGCCGTGACAAAGTTGGAAAACGCCTTGGCTTACCCGTGTGATTCCTTCCGGACCTCAGCCACTTGTGTCTCAATTCGGAGATTCCTGATGTCCCAATACCGAACGTCTTGACGTGGCGATCATGGTCCTTGTATGCTTCCCACGGCGCTGCTTCCGAAGACTCGCCTTGGTGTGGCTCCCTCGTAGATTACTTGGTTTACTGACTGTTCACTTGGTACTTTAACTGATCTTTATGGTTTGACTCTTTGGGATTGACTGATCCAGACTGATCCAGAACCGTTATTTCCCTTCCTTTCCTTTGCGCACGGCCCGCTGGATCTCTCCACTCCGGGTCCAAAGTCCGTGACTCCTGTTTGACCCACTTGTCTTTTACGCACAGCTTCCAACGCACTTCTTCTCCCGGTCCAAAGTTCTCGGCAGAGTCCAAAGTCCGGTGGAGTTCCGTTATCCCCTTTTGCACACGGCACTCTTGCTCATCCCGCCAAGTCTCCACTCTTTCATTATCCGCACCTTGGTCTCAAAACTCTCCTGTCCTCCATCCTTGGTCTCCAAACCCTCTTGTTCTTCATCCTTGGTCTCCAAACTCTCTTGTCCTCCATCCTTGGTCTCCAAACTCTCTTTTCCAACCGCTCCTCGCCGGGTCGTTACCACGCGAATTCGCAGCGTATCTGGTAAGCGGCCGGCCATCTGTTGCTGCTGCTGCTTAGATTAGTGGGGAGTTGTTCAGACGAGGGTGGTCCAATCCGTGGCAGTACACGTAGTGGCGAAGCGCGCAAGAGAGCGTGCGAAGACAACTACTATATATAGCCGCAGAATTGAAAATCTGCAATTATGGTCCGATCATAAAGAGTGAAAGGTATCGCACTAACTAAGAAGACTGCATACCAAGACTTTCGAAATATAGATTTGTTTGGGAGAAAAAGCGGTAAAAGTAAAAATTTAGAAAATTGGAGCTGCTGGATACGGTGGGGATAAAAGCCGCCGGCTGTTTAGCTAGTTATACCCGTTACTCGTAGAGTAAAAGGGTATACTAGATTCGTCGGAAAGTATGTAACAGGCAGAAGGAAGCGTTTCCGACCCCATAAAGTATATATATTCTTGATCAGGATCACTAGCCGAGTCGATCTAGCCATGTCCGTCTGTCTGTCTGTCCGTCTGTCCGTCTGTCCGGATGAACGCTGAGATCTCGGAAACTATGAGAGCTAGGCTATTGAGATTTGGCGTGCAGATTCCTGAGCCTCTTACGCAGCGCAAGTTTATTTAAGTAGACTGCCACGCCCACTCTAACGCCCACAAACCGCCCAAAATGGTGGCTCCTACAGTTTTGATGCTAGATAGAAAATTTTAACTGAAATGTATTGTTCTCATCAATACCTATCGATTGACCCAAAAAAAATTTTGCTACGCCCACTCTAACGCCCACAAACCTCCCAAGAAAAAAGCTATGACGTCAGAGCCAGACAATGCGAAATGTTTTTACGCGTGTATGTGTGTGTATGTAAATAGTTGCCGGCCGAACTTAGCGGCAAAGAAAAAAGCATTGCCGGCGCTCAGAGAGAGCAAAGTGCGCGGCTAACTTATTCTATTGAATAATGAATTTTTCACGCCTACCCTAACGCCCACAACGCTTAAATCTGTCTTCCGCCGGTAGGTGGCGCATTTAAATCTCGCTTTGATGCTTGCATATCTCCATTTCCCTTTGGTCCCTTAAGCTGAGTAACGGGTATCTGATAGTCGAGGTACTCGACTATAGCGTTCTCCCTTGTTTTATTCTTACTGATAATACGCGTCGAATAAAATCCGATTTCCCGTTCAAAAGTAATTCAAAAAACACGATTTTCTTCTTCTTCCCAAAATGAAAATGTTTGTCCCTTTGTTGGGAAAACCCGCTAGTTTAGTGGGAAATCAAAAAAAAAAAACAGATTTAAAATGCCTATAGTATCTAAACAACTAATGCTACAGAAACGTGCTATATATTTCTGAAAAGATAATTTAATTTGCTAAATACCCTTCATATAGTAAAGTGGTCTAACTATAAAAGATTTCGAGTTATGACAAAAAGTAATTTTTTAAAGCTACTTTTTGATTATTTTCTCAAAATTGAATCAAACGATTTCTTTTTAAATATTATTTCATATAGCCCTTAAGACTCCTCAACTTTTGATATATAACACTTTTTGCCCTAAAAATTACCGTTTGAAAGATATTAAGCTATAAAAAGTGCAACTCGTTTCAGCTCCGTATACGAAATATTTCATACTTATTGGAATAAACAAGAAAAAAACCAATTTGATGAAAAATATTCTTATTAGATTTAATCAAACGGAAAATCGGTTATGGTTTTAGGGTCCTTTACTTACATGAAGCTAATCGAAATAGGAAACTTGATCTATTTGTTCTAGCACTTTGGAAAAACCCGCTAGTTCGGCGGAAAATATAAGAAACGACAGGTTTCTCTTGGAATCTGAAACTATACAGCCCTTGAGATTCCAAGCTTGTGCTATTAATATAGGTAATTGAAGCGATAAAACTAAAAAAGTTTATTATTCATGGGGACGACTCCTAGTCATGGTATTGGGGTACTTAACTCTTGTGCAAATAAAAACTTCTGATATCAAACAAAAACACCTCTTAACGAGGTAAGAAGTAGTGGTATTACATTCGATAAAATAAATAAACTATATTACATATATGTATTCGGCACGCTACAACAGAAAATTTACGTGTAGGTAAATAAATATTTACTGTTGCGGGCCGAAATCATAAATTTAATAAAGTTTATTTATTTTATTGAATGTAACATCATTTTTCGTCACAATTGTTGATATCAGAAATTTTTGTTAAAGGCGCGTCCGCCACTACTTTTTACCTCGTTAAGAGGTGTTTTTGTTTGATAAGTACTTAGCCCCCAAAAGAAAAACGAAAATTTTGGAAAAGCGGCGATTTATTTCTCAACACAATTTCCTTTTAGCTCGATACACTTGACCCAACTTCTTTAACCCGTCTGAAAAATATGTTTTCTCGAGGTCTGCCAAATTCGACGCAAATTTCTGTCCAGCGAGTGACTTTTCAAGTTTGGAAAAAAAGAAGTCACACGGGGCCAAATCTGGAGAATATGGTGGATGGGGTAGCAGTTCGTAGCCCAATTCGACCCATTTAGCCTTGGCGAGGGCGGAAGTGTGAGCCGGTGCGTTGTCATGATGGAAGAGCACTTTTTTCTTGCCAAATGGGGCAATTCGGCATAGTACAGACCTGTGACGGGTAGTGCCCTTTTCCAGGTAGTCGATGCAGATCACACCTTGTGAATCCGGCCGATGGGACAGTCTTCGACTTCTTCTGAGCAGGTTCGACGGGTGAAGTCCACTGTTTCGACTGTTCCTTGGTGTCTGGTGTGTACGCCCTCCACATAGAAAGATTCACATAGAGAAACAACGACGAATCTTTAGCCAGGGGGAGGAGTGCATGTGACTAACCAGACTCATACTGGTAAAGGCAGAAGAAAAAGCAATTCGGCAATTCTCGGGTGTCGCGTGACCAGAACAACAGCCACCATCGACCTATTGGTAACCATACTCCGGTAGCTGGCAAAGGGCAACAGCCGGCCGTTGACTGCCAAGATAGCAGATATCAAGAAACAGTAATTCTAGGTGGGAACACCTAGTTTATCCGATCCGTACCCGCAGCCAAGTAAAAGCTCTAGTCTGGTATAAAAGACCTTAGACAAATAGAGAAAGGGAGAGAATCCATTTGGGTGTCTTGCTGACGGAAGCCGGCAGCTTCGAGCGAAGGCAACTTTCCCTGGGGCAGTCGTCCATGGAGTCTTCTGCCACCAGGACCAGCCACCATATCCAACAGTTCTTGAGGAGAACACAATTGCAGCTCGAAATAATCTTGTGTCGAACCAGCGCCGCTATTGCCATCAAAGAACGTGGAGAAGATCAACAATAAGGACGACATCCGACATACTGCGATGTTTGTGGACGCAGTATCCGTGATCTCCATGCTCCTGAAATTTGTTCAGCTGTAGGAACCATCCGTTCAGAGCGTAGCGACCAATAGCATACGTCGGAGAAAGTAGTGATGCAATATAAATGTGTTAATCGAGCCAACCAAAGCTAAAGTGAACTCATGCATAACCAAGGACCAATATCCTCAAATAATACAATTGGATAACAAGTGAAAATCAAGCATTCAAACATTCACTGAAATATATTTAAACCAACCGAATCAATAGACAAAGTGCGAATCATGATAAACAATTAGAGAGGACGAATCTCTCCACCAGCCGTTGAAGAAGTCGCATGCCTGTGGCATAATATATATATATTTAGTGTTTAAGTGAATTGGTATACTTAAGAACAGCCGTATTTTGGTGCACGTATATTTATATATATATATCCAATATAATATTTTCCCAAAGCCCAGGATCCGGAGCGTCGAGATCTCATCGCCCAGGATTTAAAGAGGGGGTAAGTTTGTCGGGACACGGTTCCTTTCTTATAAACATACATATATAAATATTCGTGTAGTATCCTACAGTTTCGATGGAAGCGGACGCGGCATGACAGTTGAGAGTTTCCTGTTCCGCGTGGACCGACTGCAAGAATTGTATGACCTCAGCCGTCAACAAGTCTTTCGTGAATTCCACCTTCTGCTGGCAGGTGCAGCCACGAAATGGTATTGGCAGCTAATGGAGGACAAGGCAGAAGATTACGACTTTGACTACTACTCATTGACCCAAGAAATGGGACGGGCATTTTCCACTACCGGAAGTGACCTTATGAAAGTCAAGGAATTAATGGAACGCAAGCAAGGACAGCACGAAACCTTCAGCGATTATGTCTCCGATATGCACAACTTGCATTTCAAACTAAAGCATAAAATCGATGAAGATGAATTTGTTGAGCTTTTGAAAGACAACATGAACTCCCGGATGGGCGGCTTGTTGCTAACATCCCCATTGACTTCGTTAGCGGAGTTCAAAAAGGAGGGTCTCCGAGTGCACCGCTGGTTAAAAAATACTGCGAAAAACATGCCCAGCACTACAAAGCTTTTCTAATAGTACAAAGTTCTTACACCTTATAAACATATAAATCAAAACATTTCTAATAAATGTGCTTTAATCGATCGTCAGTTGGATCAAAAGAGGAAACATTAAAACACAGATTCCATGCACCAAGTTTAAGAAAGATAATAATGCACAGAATAGCCTTTAACATAAAGCAACAGCAGTGAAGATATCAGCCCGGACAGCTCAGCCGATAAAACATGAGACTCTTGATCACAGGAGTGGGTCGAAGCCACACGTGAATGGGCGCCTAAAAAGGAGAAGAAACACGGAACAGACAACGATGGTCGTACGCAGATTCCTTTTGCGAAGTCATTCCATGCGGTCCGCATCGATCACTTCGAGCCTATTACGTACGCCCTCCACATAGAAAGATTCACATAGAGAAACAACGACGAATCTTTAGCCAGGGGGAGGAGCGCATGTGACTAACCAGACTCATACTGGTAAAGGCAGAAGAAAAAGCAATTCGGCAATTCTCGGGTGTCGCGTGACCAGAACAACGGCCACCATCGACCTATTGGTAACCATACTCCGGTAGCTGGCAAAGGGCAACAGCCGGCCGTTGACTGCCAAGATAGCAGATATCAAGAAACAGTAATTCTAGGTGGGAACACCTAGTTTATCCGATCCGTACCCGCAGCCAAGTAAAAGCTCTAGTCTGGTATAAAAGACCTTAGACAAATAGAGAAAGGGAGAGAATCCATTTGGGTGTCTTGCTGACGGAAGCCGGCAGCTTCGAGCGAAGGCAACTTTCCCTGGGGCAGTCGTCCATGGAGTCTTCTGCCACCAGGACCAGCCACCATATCCAACAGTTCTTGAGGAGAACACAATTGCAGCTCGAAATAATCTTGTGTCGAACCAGCGCCGCTATTGCCATCAAAGAACGTGGAGAAGATCAACAATAAGGACGACATCCGACATACTGCGATGTTTGTGGACGCAGTATCCGTGATCTCCATGCTCCTGAAATTTGTTCAGCTGTAGGAACCATCCGTTCAGAGCGTAGCGACCAATAGCATACGTCGGAGAAAGTAGTGATGCAATATAAATGTGTTAATCGAGCCAACCAAAGCTAAAGTGAACTCATGCATAACCAAGGACCAATATCCTCAAATAATACAATTGGATATAAAGTGAAAATCAAGCATTCAAACATGCACTGAAATATATTTAAACCAACCGAATCAATAGACAAAGTGCGAATCATGATAAACAATTAGAGAGGACGAATCTCTCCACCAGCCGTTGAAGAAGTCGCATGCCTGTGGCATAATATATATATATTTAGTGTTTAAGTGAATTGGTATACTTAAGAACAGCCGTATTTTGGTGCACGTATACTTATGTATATATATCCAATATAATATTTTCCCAAAGCCCAGGATCCGGAGCGTCGAGATCTCATCGCCCAGGATTTAAAGAGGGGGTAAGTTTGTCGGGACACGGTTCCTTTCTTATAAACATACATATATAAATATTCGTGCAGTATCCTACAGTTTTATAGACTACTATAAACTTTTTCAGCGGCGAGTATCAGGCTTGTAGTTATATGATAATTGCAAGGGCCCTCTGAGCGACGTTTGTAGTGGTGAATAGTCAGTATTTTGCTGATGTGTGCACCTTCATAGGTGATAAATTCGATACTTTCCGCTAATACAATAATTGTCAATTAATTTAATCCCTATATGAATTAACCAATATTATGTTACTCAACACCGGCACACGCCGACATAAATATTATTTAATAAATTTATAATGTGAAAAAGAAGTGGAAACCATGGTGTGCTAGAACTCTAACAAAGGGGGTGTGCTGACGCGAGGAGTGAAGTAGGTCAAGAACAATGACATAACTTTCGACGGACAACCTTGACAATAGGGGATCATATTGTGCGGCCCGCGACGATCCATTGGCACACGAATGTGTGAAGGGGAGGGAATATGGCCAAAACACAGCCCGATCGTATTGCGATCAAGCGACAGCTAAGCTTGTTGGGCAGTGTGGACTGATGACTGACGAACTTGATGACTATTATTATTTTTCCAGGCACTTTTAATATTTATTCTCGTTATGTTGGAGAGGTGAGAGGCTTACCAAGATCCCACGACCCGAATACGACGTAGCTTATGCCGGCAAATGGTGCCTGAACATCGGACGCCTCTCCCTCGGCCCAAGTCCTTGTCAGGGCTCGGGCACTAATATGCCCACGTAACACACTACAATATAACTCCAAGGTTTCTCCAAGGACACTTCAGGGTAACTCCAAGGATGCTCCAAGAACACTACAGGGAAAGTCCATAGACTATCCAAGGACACTACATGATGACTCTAGGGATTATTCCAAGACTCTACAAGATGACTCCAGGGATTACCCAAGGACACTTCAATATAACTGCAAGGATTCTCCAAGGATACTACGATATAACTCCAAAGGTTCTCCAAGGATTCTACAAAATAACTCCAAGGATAACTCCAAGGATTCTCCGAGGATACTAAAAAATAACTCCAAGGATACTACGAAATGACTCGAAGTATACTACAAGGTAACCCCAAAGAATCTTCAAGAATACTACAAGGTAACTACACCCAAAAAAAATCGTCATCAATATGCCATTATTAAGGTGTCAATGTGATACTATTGAGTGTCAAAAAAACTCTGGTACGAAGAACATCTAATTGACAATATTTTGGTGTCATTTTGATATTTTCGAAATACTCATTCGCGGTCATCTTGATACGATTTAAGTTTTTTGAGCATATACATTCATATAGACATGACGGCCGCTGCCAATGCTTGCAGGCAGCGTTGCCGCGAATAGCTAGTTGTAAGACACTCTAATTTTGGAAGTCAATGAATAAAGTTCTTGCCTTGGCCGATGGCCAGTAAATCCAATTTAATTATTTATCTGGGTTCGACAGCTAATAATAATATGATATGATGTCGGTTAATACTATTTTTCCGACCAACTAAGGGACGCACCGTACATCATCAGTTGGGACCTGAAGGATGGGTACTGGGTACCTGGGAAACAGGTAATATATGGCTTATTTCCGTGGAAAGTACCATTTCAGACTTCACTCGGCGTCTGCGTTTTTTCAACGGGTGCTGGACCGTGTGATTGGTCCAGAAATGTCACCGCATGCATTTTCCTACTCGGATGACATCATAGTGAACGGAAGAACGCAAAGCGAATTTTAAAGAAGTGTTCCGGCGGCTGAAGGAACCAATCTGAGACTAAGCCCGGAAAAATGCCATGTTTTCAAGAGAGAATTGTTTTATCTTGGCCATCGAGTGACTAGGATTAGGCATGGATCTGGAAGAGGTAGCAGCCATCGCCGAACTAGAACCACCATCCACAGTAAGAGAACTCCGACAGTACCTGCGCGAAGCATCGTGGTACCGTTCAAAATGACACGAATAAATAAATAAAAGTAGGACCAACATTTATTTTGCATTTTTTTATAAAAAGTTTTTTTTTAATTGAAGTTTAAATTGATTTTATATTATTTTTAATCTTATACATTTCCTGCCTTCGGCCAGGTGTACGTGGATAGGCCGGCCAGTAAATATATCGACTTTAGTTATTTCTAAATAGTAAAATAAATAAATAAATAATATTTAAAAAATATAGTTAAATAAATATTATTATTATAATATTGTAGAATTAATTGTGTAACGGCAAACGAACCACTTAAATTTGTTAGACTTCTTTCGTCCAAATTGGTTTCTTTAACAAATTTGAGCATTTTCTGCATAGCAACGTTGTCCACCATAATGAACTTAAATGAAAAAAAAACAAATTGCATATAAAAATTGCAAGCGATTTCATCGCAGTAACGTATAGGTACAAATTCTTTGTAAATATTTATTTATGTATGTAATCGCCAACTACATTCTTGTGCATTCTTAAAAACTGCGTTTTAAATATACACACAAATGTATATACATGTGCTGTTTATGAGAATGGCATTAAACCATTAATATGAATATTAATTCCTATAAGATTAGTTTAAACTAAGCATAACAGGCCCATTAAATCTGTATTGTTTATAATGTATTGTGCATATGTAAATATCGATCTAATATTTTTTTTCTTTTGCGCACTTTGCCTACACTTTTTTTAATTGCACACTCACGCTCACATTTAAAATATGTATTTAGTATCATATTATATTATTAGGAATATACTTACCTGATTCAATAAACACTAGCACCTTGCACTGAAATATTGGTCGTCTTTTACACAATGTCGAGCTCACAATGATTTATCGATAACTACGAGCCTGCACGATAGGCGCACTTCGAATTTCGAAAATAGATAAAAAAAAATATAATTATTGGTATCGACGAGACCCTGGATTTGGTCAAAATGACACTAATTAGGACCAAAAAAGATTTTTCATACAATGTAGTATACTTTTGACACTCATTTAGGATCAAATTGATCCCAAAAATGTGATCCTAGGTGTAGTGTCATTTTCACTCACACTTATCAAATTGACACTCGAAGATTTTTTTTTGGGTGTACAAAGGTACAAGGAAACACGTCAAAGACAACATGAGAACGACAAGAACTCGGAGGGGTGCGAACCAAAGCGTCCAAAGACTCGAATGGGAGAAATCACGCATCAGCAGTTTGCCGAAGGAAGGGGGAAGTCGGCACAGATCAGAGAACTGTACCGTAATGTCTGGATTGGAAGAAGGAGAGGCCGAAGAAAATAGCTGTATCGAGCAAAGAGGAAGGAACCAAGCTGTCGTGAAGGGAGCCCATCTTCAAATTTTTGTTTTTGTTTTTTTAAAATTGCTTTCCTATTTATTTATTAAATCCTCTCCCTTCGGTTATTAACAATAAGTGTATCAAATCTAAAACTAATTATTTTAACTAACAGTCATATGACTGATATTGTGCTAAAGGGGGCCCGAAAGTTATTGCTGGCTTGGCAGGTCGTTGCGTTGTAGACGAGATTGGCTGGAAACCCAAGTCAAGCCTCTGCGAGGCGATTGGGGTGCACAGAGAGATTTTAATTGTAGGACGCTTTTTGTTTGTCTATTTCTTCTTTTACGGTAAGAATGCCTAGGTCTTTGTGGATGTTTTGGTTGCGAATATACCATGATGCCCCAGTGATAGTTCGCAGGATTTTCGATTGAACGCGCTGTATAATGTCTATGTTGCTGCTGCTGTTGCTAACGAGCGTTAAGAATCCAGTGGAAGCTGCTGGCTTTTAGTTTTAGATGTACTTTCTTGCGTTCGATGTGTCTTCAGGTTAGTCGTCTGTCAAGGTGGACGCCGAAATACGTCACATCATTGACTTGGTGAATCTGCTTATTATTTAATGATAATGGAGGGCATGTTTGCCTGTTGAGAGTAAACGTTATGTGTTTACATTTTTGTTCATTTATTTTAATCCGCCTCTCTACTACGAGGAGGTGGTTTGCTAGCTGTGTTGTGGCTCGGCCTGGGCACCTCGAGCGACTTAAAATTGCGGTGTCGTCAGCGAACGTAGATGTTGTTAGCTGCTCGTTCGTGGGAATATCCGCTGTGTATAGGATGAACAGAGTAGCCCTTAGCGCGCTTCCTTGCGGGACTCCAGCTTTGATAATGTAGTCGTCTTATGTTGTTGTATTGCATCTTACTGCGAAGGTCCTGTTGTATAGATACGACTCAAGAAGCTTGTGAGTGTAATCAGGCAAGTTTATTTTGATTTCGTGCATGAGGCCATCTAGCCATACTCGATCGAGGGCTTGAGATACATCGAGGAATTTTGCGCTACAGTATTCCCGATGCTCAAAGGCTGTGCGTATTTCTGATGTTATTCTGTTAACTTGTTCCACTGTTCCACGGTTTTGACGAAATCCAAATTGATGAGCAGGGATAACATTGTGTGCTCCTAGATATGGTGTTATGCGAGTTAGACATTTTTCGAACAGCTTAGACAGACACGATAATAAACTAATTGGTCTGTAGGATGACGGAATTGTGTGGTCTTTTCCGGGCTTCGGTATCATAATGATAATAAATTTTTTCCATTTTTTCGGATAGTAGCCGAGAGATATAATCCCATTGAAGAGCTTACAAATAACCTCAATGGCAGAGTTTGGAAGTTCAATTAACATTTTTGGGGTTATTTGGTCACCGCCAGGGGCCTTTTTCGGTTTCAGTTCCCCAATGACTTTCGCGATCTCCTTTGGCTGAAACAATGGTGGTAGGGAAATAGTTTCAGATTCGATTTGTGTTAGGAAAAATGAACCAGTGGCAGGGTTCGGCTGGAAGACGTTTCTTAGATGTAAAGCAAAAGTTTCGGCTGTATCTTCGTCGCTGCGGGCCCAGATGCCAGATGAGTTTCTTATCGGAGTGACTGTTTCGATTGGAAAGCTCAGATTTGGGTGAGCCCTCCACAGAGGATGTTTTGTACTGGTTGGCGATAGTTTTTTAATGTACTGCAGCTGTGCATTTTCTGTTTCTTGCTTTAGAGCTCGATTTAGTGAGCGAGTGGCTTCCTTAAGACGTTGTTTTGATGACGGCGATCTGTTGGTTTGCCAGGCACGTCGCAGGCTCCTCTTTCCTAGGACTAACCGTTCAATTTTCAGATTAGTTTTGAAGTGGTTGGCTTGCACGTCCCTGCCTTGTGGTGTTGAGATAGTGGCTGCTTCCACGAATACTTCTTCAAGAGCATCGGTAGAGCAGTCGATGTCCGCTTCGATTTTGAAATGAGGGGTTAATTTGATGTGTGAGCTTACATACTTTTTATATTTTAACCAGTTGGTTCTGTGCGACGTCAGCCTAAGGGGGTGATCTGTGGTTTTTGTGCTTTGAAGAAGAGTTATTAGCACTGGCGAATGGTCTGACGACAGGTCCGAAAGCGCTTTGGCGCTTATTATTTTGCGAGGAATGTGTTTTGTCACCGCAAAGTCTATTAGGTCTGCAACTTTCCTGGGGTCTGTTGGCCAGTATGTGGGGCTGCCAGGGGAAACATAGTCTAATTTCTTGTTCGGTTTTATAATTGCATTGTATAATTGCCTTCCTTTGGGAGTCACAAGGCGTGATCTCCAGTGCGTGTGTTTGGCATTATGGTGAAAGTGGTACTTGATGAGCTCCCTGATTAGGATGCTGGTTCCGCCGTGGGCTTTACCATCTGGATGGTCTGTACGTTAGAAA
This sequence comes from Drosophila suzukii, assembly GCF_043229965.1. NCBI lineage: Eukaryota > Metazoa > Arthropoda > Insecta > Diptera > Drosophilidae > Drosophila > Drosophila suzukii. Next base: position 23,143,804 of record NW_027255896.1, on the reverse strand, counting down.
GTGTAGCCTCTTAGTTGGAAGTTGTATTTGTTTGTGAGGTGCGTCTCTACCAGTAGCATAATGTCGATATGATTATCATTCAGGCACTGTGTTAGTTCAAGGTTGTGCCGTGAAAGGCCATTGTGTTTCACATTGTTATTCGTAGATTTGCCATCTGTTATTTGGACTGCTTAGCTGAAATTAGCTGTAACACTGTCGTTACCATGAATGATATGAATTCCATCATACTTTGTTGCATGGTGACCATCATAGATTCCATAGTGCTTTGTGACTGTACTTGGATCTGCAGAGCGTTTCCTAGATTAAACTGGAGTGGGTTTTGGCTGAGAAGCCCTTCTGGGTAATTAGTTGACCAAATGAGGATCTTGCAGCCGTGCCGAAAAATTCTTCCGGTGTCGTACGCGATTAAGTGTACGCATTTTCGGTATTCTGATGACGCGTTGCTGTCACTTTTCGCATGCGGTCTTTCATCTCCTTGTAGATCGGACAGCCCCTGTAGTTTGCTGTCTGGTTACCTTAGCAGTAAACGCATTTTTTCTATTTGGGGTCTTTTTTGTTGGCAGGGCAGTTAGCCGAATTGTGGAAGTATCCACAAGCTACACAGACTGTTCGAAGTAAACAGTATGCCCTGGTGTGTCCATACTCCTGACAGTTTGTGCATTGCACTGGGCCGTTCCTTTTATGTGGCTCTTCCACGTTAATTCTTCGGTGCAAAAAGTATTGCAGGTTATAAATGGGGTACACTTCATTTTTCATCAAGACTCTGCTGTCTGGCTCCACCTTGACCCTGAAGTGTGGTTGCGGCTCTTTTTTCCTGTTTATAATGTTACTGACATTCTTTGCAGAAAACCCTTTTTCCTTGACAGCATCGATAACTTCCTTGGTGGTTACATCGGGCTCGATTCCTTTTAGTACCACTTGAGGGCTCTTGCTCCTTTTTAGTTGGTACGTGAAGTAGAAAGCTAGGAAAGCTTTCTCAAGGTATTTGGATACTGTTTGGAAATGATCTTCAGAACAATATGAAAGTTTCCGTCCCCGGTCAGCGCAACAATTTTGTTGACCAGGGCGTTCGAGATTTTCTCCCTAATGTAAATTGGTGGGGGCTTAGGTCTCGGTTGGGTCTCCTGAGCCTGTTCTGGTTCATTTTCTGCTAAAAGCGAAAATCTATTGCTGTTGGATCTCCCGGGTAATTCATTTTCTATTTGGACACGGTTTATTTTTGACTTGTTACCTACCGCGGTGTTCGGCTAAGCTTACGCTTGATATGGATGTACCGATCTAGTCCGGTCTGTATGGCCGGACCCGCTTGCTGAATTTAGTTTTGGTTTTGATTTGTTGTCGTGGTTCTTGTTGCCGTTGTATTTAGAGCTGCGGTTGCAGTCGATTCCGATATAATATCAGTAGATGTGGTTATTGCTGGTTTTTTTGCCGTAGCAGAAGTTTTACCGTTGCATGTTGTTGGTACGCTAGGGGTCGAAACTGATGGTGGGGGGTTTTTTCATTGTTGACTCCACGCCGTCGGAGTAGGGGTAGCCGTAGGTATGCATGGTGAGCAGGATCGTGCTCTTTGGCTATCGACCGACAGTATGGTCGTTTTGTGCACTTTGCCATCACACGTTGAGACATACGAAAAGTAACCGTGTCTTCGGCTCGCGGAGCTTAGTCGCTCTTTATTTTGTTCGTAGCTCATTGAGCTTTTATTAGCATGGCACTTATTTATTATTATAAGATCAAATAATTATGTGCTAGTTTAAGTAATTACACCGATTTTGTGAGTTGAAACCTGAATTTCGTTGAGTTTTGGCGTCCTTTCGCTTATCTGAAATTAACCAGTTTAGTTTTTGTATTTTGTTTGCATTTAATATATTTACTTTCTTTCACTTTTCGAGGAGCTGTCGCGAATAAATGAACATTAATCAAATTAACATTAAAAAAAACCGTCTGTTACGTGAGTACTCGACTGACAAGGAGCGAAGCGCGCAGGATGATGACTGCCCACAATCCGTCCGAAGCATCCAGCCCGGGGCAAGGATGCCCTACCCGAGCCCCGCGGCGGATCTCCAAGCCACAGCACCCGGACGTTTGTAGCCGTAGGGGTGAGGTGGCGGCAGCACTCTGGAAGTGCCCGGTTGGACCCGCGGAGGATACGGCGGCGGCGGAGGAGCCTCGAGTCTGGGAGGAGGGAGTCCTACGGGTGAGCCCATTAGACCCGAGGACCCGCGGCAGACCGGAGCCAGCGACCCACCGACACCAAACACCGGTCCGACGACACCAGCAGCAACGGACGGCACAACGGCAGCCCCCAGGTGTGGCGCAAACCCGTGGACGGTGGCCGTGCCCAGTTCAAACGGGGGCACTGTGCGCCTGAAGTGTCCGAGGTGGTGGCTCGCCCGAAGTTGACGCGGATGATGTCGGCGCCGGAAGACCAGCGGTGGCGAGAGATCGCGAAGCACAAATGGCCCGCGGGGATCGCGGAGGCGACGGCGGTGAAGGAGGCCCGCATCCTGGTGAGGTTATGGCTCGCGGGAATGAGAGTGTTCGTGGAACTACAATTAGTAAGGAAAAGAAAATTTGAAAACAAAACACGAACACGTAAACCGTCATAAGGCTGGGGAAATGCGGCTGGAAAAAGGGGTCGAAAAAAGGGGCATACATAGCAGCATCAGCAACCTGAAATGAAAGAAAAGGTTAATCCAGGAAGCAGAAGAACAAACACCACATTGCTCACCTGTTGCGAAGCAAATGCGGAGTCCTCACCGCAGTCTCTCTCGAATGTTGCCAGCGAAAAGCCACGTGCAACCAGCTGAGGACGAGTGAACGGCGAAAAAGGAGATAGAAAGGAGTTTAGAAAATTATCTGTGCACAGTGGGAACAGATGGAAGATCGACGTGGAAAACTTGAACGGAGGCCGGCTGGGTTATCGATAGCTGATGGGTATCGGTGCCCGGTGGGATCAGATGGAGGATCGGCGCGTGGGATTTGAAATTGCTACAAGGAGGGCGACCAGCGCTGTAGGAATTCAATGGAGTTAAAAGCGATGAGGGAGCAACGATGGAGCGCTGAAGGAATCAGCAGGATCATCGCAAGGACTCCAAGGCTAGGATATTTAGGGAAACGCCGGAGAGTAGGAACTGGTTTTAAATGTTTCCCGAAGTAAGGGGGGAATGTGAGGAGTTGAATAACTCCCCACAAATTCCAACAGCCGTAACAGCGGATGGCCAGCCGCTTACCAGATACGCGGCAAATTCGCGTAGAAACGGCGCGGCGAAGAGAGTTTGGAGACCAAGGTTGGAGAATAAGAGAGTTTGGAGACCAATGGTGGAGAACAAGAGAGTTTGGAGACCAAGGATAGAGAACAGAACTGTTTGGAGAACAAGGAGCGGATTATCAGAGAGTGGAGACTTGGCGAGCAGAGCAAGAGTGCCGTGTGCAAAAGGGGATAACGGAACTGGAGAAGAAGTGCCACATCTCGGTAGTGGAGCGGCACACAGGCGTGCCACAAGCATCACGGGAACCAGCGGGACGGAAGCAGTAGGCAGGACTCCAGTTTGAAGCTGTGCGTAAGGGGCAAGTGGGTCAAGCAGGAACCACGTACTTTGGATTCGGAGTGGAGAGATTCAGCGGACCGTGCAAAAAAGGGAAGAAGGGTTCCCGGAGGCCCAATATAAAGTGCAGGGCGCTCGCAGCTCGATCATCAGTCGATCACGAGGATTGAACAAATTGAACAAATCAGTCAACCAAGTAAACTACAAGTGAACCACAACAAGTCGTCGGAAGCAGCGCCGAGGGAGCCTACAAAGATCCAGAGGGCATCACACAGCTAGGTTAAGGCGATCTGTTTAAACATATCACAACTAAATCCTCGCATAATGCCTTGAGAGGCAGTCAGACTATGAGCAGTGAAGGCCTGTGACATTAAATCATGACCTCCGGGAGAAGCCTGTCCAAACACAGTGTACCTCGACTCAAGCACTACTTTGGCGTGTCACGGTGTAAGCCCAGTACGTGAAGTAGAAAATAAGCAGGTCCTGGCGCGATCAGCCAGAAAGGGGGAGAGGTCGATCGCGTAAGGTCTCAAGTGGAGTAGTCCAGAAGAGCCCGCAACGGCGTGTGTCCGAGACCTCGAGTGTAATGAGCCAGAAGGGAGAGCGGTCGATCGCGCACGGTCTCAAGTAAAGTAGTCCAGGAGAGCCCTACGGATTCGACTCGTGAAGTCCCGGATCGGTGTATGGCTACGTCCAGCCGCACAGCAAGCACATCCAGGAGCAGTGCGCAGGACATCGTCAGCAGCAAGCCAGCCACCACAACACGAAAGCTACGCAAGACTAGGGTGGAACGTTCGTATACACTCGGCTGAGAAGAGAAGGGAAGCGCTAGGCATCCTGCTTGCGTAACTTGGACTGTCAGCGCAAACTGAGTAGAAAGATCTTTGGGAAGCGCCGAGTCAACGAGGCGAGAAATCATCGAGGCGACCAGGAGCCGTCGGAGATACCGAAGGCCACGTGTGGTGATAATAAAGCCAGCCGAGCCACCAAGCCGCGTAGTATTATACCCGCAAAAAAAAATTCTGGGCCTTCTCACTGAGCTACTTGATGGTCACGTTTATATAAATTTTGTGGGACGAACACACACAATCTACTGAGCTAGCCGCACGAATCTCGTAGCGATCAGACATATAAAATCAGTTCGTTACAACCTTTTGATATTCTTTATAATAAAATTGAACACGATGATATTCCTCAAATATTTAAAAAAAATTCGAGAGAAAATGTTAGAAACACATAAATAAAACGGAAAAGAAAAAGAAGAACAAAAACACCTCTCAATGAGGTAGAAATCTTTAGAATAATTAAATATAGCTATTTCAAAGTGTTTTCAAAGTTTCTTATAGTAAGCTCTTAAGTATCATCTTAAATTACCACGACCTTCAAATAAAGTTTGGATACGCACAAAAAATCAATGCTCAGTCACTGTTAGATGTTCTGAGCTGGTAAATTTGGCCATTTTAAAATTTAATTTGAAGTCGTTAGAGCCGTTTTTGAAGAATCAGAAAAAGAGCTTAAAAAATATATAAATAAGAAACAACTTTGGCCCATAATTTTTAAACCTTGCTATTTAGACGAACTAGCTGTAGTAGTTCACAAGATACGGGTGCTGGCGTCGCTGCCGATGTCCTCTGCGCTGTCTCCTGTCTTCCCGCTGGGCTTCTCCAGGACAACGCCTCTTGACTGCTTCAACGGGTCGTTCGCCCGCCCTTCCTGACAAGCAGCTTGGCGTTCTGGCACCCTGGGATTTAGGCGGTTGCTGTTCGGGAACTTCGCCGATAATCGGGCTCTCCAGCCTCTCCTCTTGAAACCGCAAATCGATCCACCTTAGACAACTTTCCTCCCCGAGCTCACGATTCTTCGTCGAAGGCCTCTTTCGCTTCACTCTGACAGACCCGCCGTGCGATTCGCCTGGGTGTGGCCGTGACAAAGTTGGAAAACGCCTTGGCTTACCCGTGTGATTCCTTCCGGACCTCAGCCACTTGTGTCTCAATTCGGAGATTCCTGATGTCCCAATACCGAACGTCTTGACGTGGCGATCATGGTCCTTGTATGCTTCCCACGGCGCTGCTTCCGAAGACTCGCCTTGGTGTGGCTCCCTCGTAGATTACTTGGTTTACTGACTGTTCACTTGGTACTTTAACTGATCTTTATGGTTTGACTCTTTGGGATTGACTGATCCAGACTGATCCAGAACCGTTATTTCCCTTCCTTTCCTTTGCGCACGGCCCGCTGGATCTCTCCACTCCGGGTCCAAAGTCCGTGACTCCTGTTTGACCCACTTGTCTTTTACGCACAGCTTCCAACCGAGGTTCTGCCCACTGCTGCCGTCCCGCTGGTTCCTGTGATGCTTGTGGCACGCCTGTGTGCCGCTCCACTGCCGAGATGTGGCACTTCTTCTCCCGGTCCAAAGTTCTCGGCAGAGTCCAAAGTCCGGTGGAGTTCCGTTATCCCCTTTTGCACACGGCACTCTTGCTCATCCCGCCAAGTCTCCACTCTTTCATTATCCGCTCCTTGGTCTCAAAACTCTCCTGTCCTCCATCCTTGGTCTCCAAACCCTCTTGTTCTTCATCCTTGGTCTCCAAACTCTCTTGTCCTCCATCCTTGGTCTCTAAACTCTCTTTTCCAACCGCTCCTCGCCGCGTCGTTACCACGCGAATTCGCAGCGTATCTGGTAAGCGGCCGGCCATCTGTTGCTGCTGCTGCTTAGATTAGTGGGGAGTTGTTCAGACGAGGGTGGTCCAATCCGTGGCAGTACACGTAGTGGCGAAGCGCGCAAGAGAGCGTGCGAAGACAACTACTATATATAGCCGCAGAATTGAAAATCTGCAATTATGGTCCGATCATAACGAGTGATACGCCAATCGAAAGGTATCGCACTAACTAAGAAGACTGCATACCAAGACTTTCGAAATATAGATTTGTTTGGGAGAAAAAGCGGTAAAAGTAAAAATTTAGAAAATTAGAGCTGCTGGATACGGTGGGGATATAAGCCGCCGGCTGTTTAGCTAGTTATACCCGTTACTCGTAGAGTAAAAGGGTATACTAGATTCGTCGGAAAGTATGTAACAGGCAGAAGGAAGCGTTTCCGACCCCATAAAGTATATATATTCTTGATCAGGATCACTAGCCGAGTCGATCTAGCCATGTCCGTCTGTCTGTCCGTCTGTCCGTCTGTCCGTCTGTCCGGATGAACGCTGAGATCTCGGAAACTATGAGAGCTAGGCTATTGAGATTTGGCGTGCAGATTCCTGAGCTTCTTACGCAGCGCAAGTTTATTTCAGTAGACTGCCACGCCCACTCTAACGCCCACAAACCACCCAAAATGGTGGCTCCTACAGTTTTGATGCTAGATAGAAAATTTTAACTGAAATGTATTAGTCTTGTCAATACCTATCGATTGACCCAAAAAAAATTTTGCTACGCCCACTCTAACGCCCACAAACCTCCCAAGAAAAAAGCTATGACGTCAGAGCCAGACAATGCGAAATGTTTTTACTCGTGTATGTGTGTGTATGTAAATAGTTGCCGGCCGAACTTAGCGGCAAAGAAAAAAGCATTGCCGGCGCTCAGAGAGAGCAAAGTGCGCGGCTAACTTATTCTATTGAATAATGAATTTTTCACGCCTACCTTAACGCCCACAACGCTTAAATCTGTCTTCCGCCGGTAGGTGGCGCATTTAAATCTCGCTTTGCTGCTTGAATATCTCCATTTCCCTTTGGTCCCTTTAGCTGAGTAACGGGTATCTGCACTGGTAGAAAAAACATCGTTAATGTCACTATTTCGCCAACGTTTTAACTATTTTTCCCAGCGGTTTAGAACCTAACATGAAAATCGTAAAAACGAAAACGTTAAATAGTTAATTATTTTTTGAATAATTTCATAGTAAATCCAACGATTTTTTAATTTCGATCAAATATGTTAAAATAGTACAAAATAATTAAATTAAATATGTTCCATAGTAAAAAGTATTATATTTTTATATTTCTTTTAAATATTTTCATATTTAGTTCCAGTAAATAGAATATTTCATTTGAATGGTTTTTATAAATAAAATAATTATAGCCCGCCCTCAAACTCAGCATATTTTTATTTGGATTAAATAATTCTCATATTTAAATCAGACTGGGATGAACTTTAATATAAATACAAATTGTATTTAAATTAAACATAATCCCCGTTAAAAGAACTGTACTTAATGTTTGATTTAAATGTATTATTTAATCCATACTATTATGGTGCATATTCAATTTAAACCAATCTGTAGTTTAAAACAAACGTGATTTATATTTAATAAAGACCCAAATAAGTATGTGGGTTTATTGAAAATAAACGTAAACTTATAATCCAAACAATTGTTCTGCTTAAACTCTATTTTTACCATGCTAACACGTCATCATTACTTTTGTTTTAAATACATTTGTACTTAACGTAACTCTTAGAATTTATATGATACATATATACATATACATATTATACATTATTATACATATTTTTTATAATCACACATTTTTTTGTTTTGCCACATTCGTACGCCTGCATGTGCGTACAAAACTTTCCTGCGAGTCATAGTAGTGATAATTTCTTTCGCTTGTTGGTTCCTTTAATGACGGTCCACGAATTATTTAAGATGACAGATGTGAGCAATACGGTGTAAATGTAGTATAAGAATAATCTGTGAATAAGAATACGTTATTAGATTTTTGGTAATGGCATAATTTAGAAAAAGTCAAGCTTATCATAAAAAGATAAAATTTATAAATTTAAAAAAATTATACATTACCAAGTGATACAGTTTTCTGAACTGTCTTTAATAGTTTAAGTCGCTCTTTGTTTTGCATTTGCTCTTCGTAAAAGCAAAAAACCTTTTCCTTAAATGGGTCCCATATATAAAATTGCTTCTTTCTCAGGGTACAATATGTTGAAATAAATTTGTATCTATAAAGAAAAAGTTAATTAGTTTTATAATAAGTTTCGAGTAGGTGTTTTTATATAAAGGGATTTAAATATTGTTTTAATTTATTTCATTTTTATTTATTAAAAATTTAAACATTAGTTAGATTTAGAGAAAAATCACGTGAAAGAGCAAAAAAATATTATAAAGAAATAGGTGAAACGACTGCGACGCCTCAGAGCCGAATGCAACGGCAGCAAAGCGTCTTTTTTGCGCCTTTTTAGTGTTTTCCTTCTCGTGCATTCTACTCCTTTTATCTAGTTTGCGCGGCTTTTCACTTAATTTCCTTTCATATTCTTCATTTCTTTCGCATATTTTTTATTCACTTCATGTTTATTACCCAATCGTATATATTTTATTGTTTTTAAATGTAATTTTCTTTTGAGCTTTGTTTATTTCGTTAAATGTATTATCTAAATTTTCACGAAATAACAACGCGCACAACAAAGAAGAAACACAAAAAGGAAAAATGCGAGAAAAAGAACGTGGACATGCACATGTCTTAATATTAAGTAATTATTGTGTTTTTATGTGACTCACGTTTTTTCTGTACTTTTCACTTTTTTATTACACTTAAATGAACACTTGTCTACCGAGCTCTATTAATCACTTTTACATCCGATCAGGAGAACCGCTTGCTTCAAAGTGATCGCGGGATTCGCTACAAAGCGGAGTGTCAAAATATTTCGTATATACATACATACATTTGCATGTGTGCAAAAAGGACGCACAAAATCTGTCGCGTGCCGTTACTTTACAATAGAGGTCAAAGTAATGGGGAAGAAAATAAGAAAATATGTACAAATAAGTCCTTAAGTTAAATAACTTTTATATGTCAATTTAGTATCATTTATTTTATTTTATTAAATTTATATATTATAAGAACATATCTTATTGTCAAAACATAGGTACACAAGAAATATTTATGTTCTTATGCACATACATATTTTCTTGACCGCCAATGTACAAATGCGAATGGAAGAAGAAGACGCGCTTGCGTTTGCCGTTTTGCTTGTTTATATTTGTTCTAATTTGTCTGAATGTATGTATGTAAGTATGCACATTGTGCCGTTGGTTTTAGTTTTTGGTTACGGCCCAGCGTTTACAATGCACGCACATTTTTGCTTTGGCTAAGCATGTTTTTGTACTTTTAATAGTAAATTGCAAAGCCAAATCTTATGATAATTGTCATGGAAATAGAAAGAGGCTGCCGGTGGTTGGGCAGCCGTAACTAAAACCCTTTTCTTTAAATATTATTTTATTATTTATTTTTATATAATATTATATATTATTTTTTATTTTATTTATATATATTGTTCTTTTGAAAATTACTAATAATTTAAATTATGTTGTGTATATGGGTCACAAACTTATTACATATACATACCTATGTAATTTGATTTATAATTTACAATTATTTGGTCAAATACAAATTTTGAAAACGTTCTATATTCAAAATAAAAGAGTTCATATTCCGAACAAATGGAAAAAGTATTTACTCCAAATATAAAAAACCTTCAAATATACTATGAATTGAACTACTTTTTATAATAGTTAAAACCAAGATGGCACCTTGGATTTGAATGTGACTAACTTGTTTTTAAATAAAAATCACTTTGAATTGAATACTTACATATTTGACATACGGCTTAAATATGTTTTTTATTTAAATGAAAGGTTTTAATATTTAATATGACTATGCATGGGAGTAAAAAAAAACAAATAAAAATATATTTGATTTCACTTCGTGTTTTTTCTACCAGTGTGATAGTCGAGGTACTCGACTATAGCGTTCTCCCTTGTTTTATTCTTACTGATAATACGCGTCGAATGAAATCCGATTTCCCGTTCAAAAGTAATTCAAAAAACAAGATTTTCTTCTTCTTCCCAAAATGAAAATGTTTATCCCTTTGTTGGAAAAACCCGCTGGTTTAGTGGGAAATCAAAAAAAAAACCAGATTTAAAATGCCTATAGTATCTAAACAACTAATGCTACAGAAACGTGCTATATATTTCTGAAAAGATAATTTAATTTGCTAAATACCCTTCATATAGTAAAGTGGTCTGACTATAAAAGATTTCGAGTTATGACAAAAAGTAATTTTTTAAAGCCACTTTTTGATTATTTTCTCAAAATTGAATCAAACGATTTCTTTTTAAATTTTATTTCATATAGCCCTTAAGACTCCTCAACTTTTGATATATAACACTTTTTGCCCTAAAAATTACCGTTTGAAAGATATTAAGCTATAAAAAGTGCAACTCGTTTCAGCTCCGTATACGAAATATTTCATACTTATTGGAATAAACAAGAAAAAAACCAATTTGATGAAAAATATTCTTATTAGATTTAATCAAACGGAAAATCGGTTATGGTTTTAGGGTCCTTTACTTACATGAAGCTAATCGAAATAGGAAACTTGATCTATTTGTTCTAGCACTTTGGAAAAACCCGCTAGTTCGGCGGGAAATATAAGAAACGACAGGTTTCCCTTGGAATCTGAAACTATACAGCCCTTGAGATTCCAAGCTTGTGCTATTAATATAGGTAATTGAAGCGATAAAACTAAAAAAGTTTATTATTCATGGGGACGACTCCTAGTCATGGTATTGGGGTACTTAACTCTTGTATAATTAAAAACTTCTGATATCAAACAAAAACACCTCTTAACGAGGTAAGAAGTAGTGGTATTACATTCGATAAAATAAATAAACTATATTACATATATGTATTCGGCACGCTACAACAGAAAATTTACGTGTAGGTAAATAAATATTTACTGTTGCGGGCCGAAATCATAAATTTAATAAAGTTTATTTATTTTATTGAATGTAACATCATTTTTCGTCAAAATTGTTGATATCAGAAATTTTTATTAAAGGCGCGTCCGCCACTACTTTTTACCTCGTTAAGAGGTGTTTTTGTTTGATAAGTACTTAGCCCCCAAAAGAAAAACGAAAATTTTGGAAAAGCGGCGATTTATTTCTCAACACAATTTCCTTTTAGCTCGATACACTTGACCCAACTTCTTTAACCCGTCTGAAAAATATGTTTTCTCGAGGTCTGCCAAATTCGACGCAAATTTCTGTCCAGCGAGTGACTTTTCAAGTTTGGAAAAAAAGAAGTCACACGGGGCCAAATCTGGAGCATATGGTGGATGGGGTAGCAGTTCGTAGCCCAATTCGACCCATTTAGCCTTGGCGAGGGCGGAAGTGTGAGCCGGTGCGTTGTCATGATGGAAGAGCACTTTTTTCTTGCCAAATGGGGCAATTCGGCATAGTACAGACCTGTGACGGGTAGTGCCCTTCTCCAGGTAGTCGATGCAGATCACACCTTGTGAATCCGGCCGATGGGACAGTCTTCGACTTCTTCTGAGCAGGTTCGACGGGTGAAGTCCACTGTTTCGACTGTTCCTTGGTGTCTGGTGTGTACCAGTGGATCCATGTTTCGTCGACGCAGAAACTCCTTCGGGTTGCGCTTAAACAGCGTCAAACACTGCATTGAAGTGGTCTCACGGTTGCGTTTCTTGTCCGGAGTGAGCAAAAGCGGCACCCATCGCCCCGACAGCTTTCTCATGCCCAAAATTTCATGAAGGATATGACCCACGCGGTCTTTTGACATGCTTACTGTTTCAGCTATCTCCATAGAGTAAGAATCTATATAGAGTCGCCAGAGCAATTAGCCCGAACCTCTGCCCAACCTCTGCTAAGAGCCAATTCAAGGCCATGTTTGAAGCTAACTTAGGTACGAAGCAACAGCAATAGGGTTTACGATTAATTACAAAAACAAAACAGTGAGCAAGAGCGGTGCAGAATGATGTGGGAATGAATTACAAGTTCGATCGAACTTTGAAAAAGAGGGGAAGTAAGCTTTTTTCGCCTAGGTGGCATCATAGCCTCATTATCTAAAGAGAGCGGCAGAGCAATTGGCGCCTCTATATAGTTCATTACTCTATGCTATCTCAGCATATCTTCAATCGGCGGTCTGCCAATACGAGATCGTGGATTTTTGTCACGTTGTTTTCCGTGGTACCCGTTTTCGGGGTACCTGGGCGTGGCTCATCAAAAACCGACGTGACGATCGTCATCGTAGACAGCATCCAAGCGCTCTTTGATTTCGGTGCGCGATTTCCCTTCCAAAAACAAGAATCGAGTCACAGACCGATAGTGCTCTTTCTCAATTTTTCTAAAATCCGCGGACACGTCCGATTCCACACGCAGTCAAAACAAAACTACGAGTCCGATTCGGCTGAAATTTCGACAGTAGCCGTGTACGAAAATGCACTACACGATATTAAATTTCTCTAGCGATAGTGACGCCATCGGGCGGTGAGGCTAAGTACTTATCAGACTGCCCTCGTACTTTTGAACGGAGCATCCGATTTTGACAGTTGAGGTGTCATTCGATGCGATCTTGATCAAGACTATATAGACTTCATGGGGTCATCTACCAGTTATATACTTTTCTCCTAATGTAGTATATCCTTTTACTTCACGAGTAAAGGGTAAAACAACAACAATTATTTGTTGCAAAGTCAGCAAAGCATAGCTATACGCATTTCTGGTAGTGTAAAGTATATATATTCTTGATCAGGATCACTAGCTTTGTCCGTCTGTCCGCCCGTCCGTATAAACGCTAAAATCTCGGAAACTATAAAGGCACGACAGTTGGGATTTGGCATGTAGATTCTTGAGCTTCTTGGGCAGCGAAGGTTTGTTTCAGCTAGGTGTCAAGTCCACATTTTTAAATATTTTCGAAAAAATTAAGTGAGATTAAATAAGATTTAGATTATAATGTCCAACTACATGCCAATAATTGTTCAATTCGGGCCATTCAATAAAATGTTTTAAGCAAATAATGTATTCAATTTTGGGAACAGATGCTTTGCTACTTTTATATCTCTATCTCCCTCACACTCCCTGAGTGCTCCTAGTACACTTAGCTGAGTAACGGGTATGTGATAGTCAATGTCATCGACTATAGCGTTCTCTCTTTTTTTAATCCTTGTGACAAAATTTGCTAAGAAAATAATGTTTAAAAACAATGTTTAAGAACTTTATCTAAATTCTAGCTGTTCACAACATGAGTAGCGCTATAAATATATATATAAACTTGTGGCGCTAGAATAATTAGTGTTTATGGGGAAGACAACAAATATGCCACCCTTATATTTATAATTAATAACGCACGAATAGGTTATATTAAAATGTATAGCTTTTATTCGGAGCGGCAGACGGACTGTGAATGTGTAAAAAGCTTGGCTCCAAGATCTTCATATAGACATATGCAGGCTTACAAAGTAGTTGCTGAATAGATAAGCGACAGCTTTATGGGTATAAGAAAGAAGGCGAAAGATAAGTAGGCGCTGGCGATCTGCTCCGAACATACTCCCCCCGTTGGAAGAGGTAAGGTTCCAACTATCTCGGAATCGATGGGCAGAACGGCTAGCTTGGCGACGGCTCTCTTGATCAGACCCGTAGCTGTACGGACCATAGCTACTCTGATGACTCCGTCCCCGCCGGGTATGACTTCTTGGATGCACCCAAGCTGCCATCTTAAGGGTGGAACGTTGTCCTCCTTAAGCAAAACTATGCGTCCAACCTTGATGTTAGACGTTTCGACGCGCCACTTGCTCCTGTCTTGAAGTAGGGACAAATACTCGCTGCTCCACCTTTTCCAGAAATGTTGCTGCATCTGGGTAACCCGCTGCCATCTGCTGAGGCGGTCTTCGCGGAGATGAGTAATGCCAGGCTCAGGAAACTTAGTGTAGCTGGAACCCTTCAGGAAATGCGCCGGTGTTAGCACCTCAAGGCTTTCAGCATTTTCTGAAATTGGACAGAGTGGACGGGAGTTAAGGATGGCAGAAATCTCATATGCAAGAGTTCTTAATTCATCGATGGCTAAGATGGATGCACCGACGACTCTGTAGAAGTAAAATTTAGCTGACTTCACAGCGGCCTCCCATAAACCACCGAAGTGCGGGGCACGCGTAGGGATGAACTTCCAATCGATCCCATCAGCTAAACAGACGGAAGATATCGATGCTGTGTGCTGCTCGCTCAAAAAGAGCTCTTTCAGCTCGGCAAGCTCTCTCTTTGCACCGACAAAGTTTGTAGCATTGTCGCTCCAAATGGTACGCGGACAGCCTCTAAGGCTGATGAATCTCCTCAGCGCTGCGATGAAAGAATCCGTCGTGAGATCCTGGACCACTTCCAAATGAGCAGCCTTCGTGGAAAAACAGACAAAGACGGCGATATAGCACTTGTGGGGTGCCTTATTTCTGGCCTCTGCTTTATGATAGAATGGCCCACAATAGTCCACTCCTGTGGTATGAAAAGCTGGATTAGGCTGCACTCTATTTGCTGGAAGGCTACCCATGACGTGCTCCCAAGTAACAGGCTTCATTCGGAAACATCGGACGCATTTGTTGATAACGCTAGCGACGAACTTGCGGCCTCCAATCGGCCAGTACCTTTGCCGTAATGCGGCAAGCAGCGCCTGCGATCCTCCATGCAAATATTTCTCATGATAATAAACGATGATCGCCTTGGTGACTGGATGATCTTTGGGCAACAGTATCGGATGCCTTGTGTCGTAGTCCAAGTTTGCGTTCTGAAGCCTTCCACCCACGCGAAGTAACCCATCGGAGCCGAGTATAGGTCTAAGCGAAACCAGCTTGCTTTTCTGTGGAAACGGCTTGCCCTGGCTAAGAGATCCATACTCCTTCGCCAAGTTAACCTGTTGGATGCTCCTCAGAAGAAGTACAGTTCCAGAGTTGATCTCCTCCACCGAAAGTCGACCTTTTAACGGCGCAGATTTGGCTCTGCAATTTGAAATGAATCGATAAATGTATGCAAATACGCGCTGCAACTTATCGAAAGAGTTGAGGAATTTGCAGTTTGATGAACTGTCTATGCAAACGGCCCCAATTAGAGCCACAGAACGGCGCTCTGGAAGATCCTTTACTGAGTCTAGCAGGGACGGCCAATTTGACGAGCTTTGCAGAAGGAATGGAGGCCCGTTAGCCCAAAGGGAATGTTCCAACAATTCTCTTGGGGTACATCCTCGCGATACGACGTCTGCCGGGTTCAAGTTTGTAGGAACGTGATGCCAAGACATGTCTTTCGTCATCTCCTGAATTTTCGCGATTCTGTTTGATACGAAAACGTTAAACTCCCTCGGAGGTTGCCGAATCCACGCCAACACAATAAACGAGTCCGATCAGCAATGAAAGGTGCATTCGAAATCTATGGCTTCCTTGGCGTTTACGATTAGCTAAGCCAATAAAAGCGTTGCGGAAAGTTCTAATCTTGAAATTGTTAAGGCCTTCAATGGAGCTACCCTTGACTTGGCACAGAGCAGATGGACTTTCGATTCTCCATTGGTCTCCGATCGCAAGTATAGACACGCTCCATAAGCTGACATGCTAGCATCGCAGAATCCATGCAACTCAACGGAAGCCCTTGGTTGCAGTACGAATCGTGGGAATTTTAAGTTCTGTACGACCGATAACTGTGAGGTCAACTCCCCCCATGACGAAAGAATGGGCTCTGGCAGTGCATCATCCCAATCCACGTTCGCACTCCATAGAGATTGCAGAAAAATCTTAGATTTTGTGATAATAGGAGTTATTAAACCGAGTGGATCATAGAATTTGGCAATCGTCGACAATGCAACCCGCTTAGTGGGTCGTTGATTGATTGGCAGTTGAGAAAAATGAAATAGGAGCTGATCAGAAGATGGATCCCAGACTAGTCCCAATGCCTTGGCGACATCCGATCCATCGTGAAATTTGATTAACTGCTCCTTGTCGCATTCAGACTCTCCCTTCAGGGCTGCTGACTCATTCGAACACCATTTGCGAATTGGAAAGTGGCCTCGCGACAGTAATTCCTTCACCTGACGACGAATTTCTCTCACCTCCTCAACTGAGTCCCCACCAGATATTAAATCATCCACATAGAAATCTCTACGAACAATTTTTGCTCCAATAGGAAATGATTCCTCCTCATCGTAAGAGAGTTGATGCATGGCCCTTATAGCCAAGAAGGCAGCTGGCTTGGTTCCGTAAGTCACCGTGTTCAATTTAAAACACTCAATTCTTTCCTGGAGCTCTCTCTCCAAACGATGCACTGCAAGAAATCATCCGGGTACGAAACACGCACGCAACGGTACATCTTGCAGATATCTCCACAAAGGGCAACTTAAAAAAATCGAAAGCAAAGCAGTATATTGAAGATTTTTTGTTGAATTGTTGGTCCTGCCAGAAGTAAGTCGTTCAGAGAGCTACCAGAAGTTGTTTTAGCAGATCCATCAAAAACGACACGAAGCTTCGTACTCGTGCTTTCCTGCTTATGTACGCAATGATGGGGCAAAAAGAATTGTGTTTCTGGCGGTTCCTTAGTTACAAGAGACATTTGACCTAGGTCGATATACTCCCTCAAAAATGCTGAATACTGAGCTTTCAGGGCTGGGTTTCTATCTAATTTAGCTTCCAACCTCTTGAAACGACGACGAGCCAAGCAATAAGAATCACTTAAAGATTCGAATCCGGAAGTGGTCAAGAGACGAACAGAGTATTGGCCGTTTCCAAGTCGAATGCAATTTTCAGTAAAAAGTTGCTCACATCGCAAGTCTTCCGGCAATAAAGATGGCTTAGACGAAGTGAAGTCCTCAATTTCCCAAAATCGCTTTACAATGGCGGAAAGTGTGTCATCGGAATAATCAGCTGGGTCCTTGATGCTGG
Organism: Drosophila suzukii; assembly: GCF_043229965.1. NCBI lineage: Eukaryota > Metazoa > Arthropoda > Insecta > Diptera > Drosophilidae > Drosophila > Drosophila suzukii. The sequence goes on along the minus strand of NW_027255896.1, from coordinate 23,126,558 downwards.
CTTGTAAAACCGACTTATGAGTTGGCATGTTCGATGATAACCCTCCAGAGACTATCCAACCAAGCTTGGTGTTCTGAAGAGTTGGCAAAGCCCTATCCAAATGAATTTGTCCCATAGAAATTATTTCGAAAAACAACCCAGCGCCGAGTAAAAGGTCAATTCGTTGTGATTGATTGAAATTAGGGTCAGCGAGTGAAATGTTTTGCGGTATCCTCCACGATGTTGCATTTATATTGAAATGGGGTTGATAATCAGTAATACTGTGAGTCACAACCGCTGTGAATGCCGCTCGATAGCTTGCATCCCGTGATTGCACAAGAATATCGACAGTCTTATCAGAGATCATGGAAGATTCTCCTATCCCAGAAATCGACGTTTGCGATCTTCTGTGATTCAAGTTTAGTTGGCTGGCTAAGCGAGAGGTTATGAAGTTTAGCTGGGAGGCCGAATCTAAAATTGCTCGGCAAGGCATAAATGCTCCAATTCTATTTCTGACGTAGATAATAGCAGTTGGAAGCAACACGTAGTCGATCGGCAAAATATTTAAGGCTTTGGGTGGAGGGCTTGGTAAATGATGATCAGGATGCGATGATGTATGCGAACATGATACTAATGCTGATGAAGTAGATGGTAATGGCTGAGAGCTCGAGGATGGATCGCATGATGGAGATGAAAATGAGGTTGATGTTGCGGATGGGTCATGGTTCATGTGTAATAATGAATGATGCTTCATGCGACAATACTTGCAGTGAGTCGACTTGCATTGCTGCAAACTATGCCCCTTGCGCAAACAGTTGAGGCAAAGGTGCAACTTCTTTGCTTCTCTATATCGAAGATTCGGACTCAAATTTAAAAATCGAGGACACTTTGGCAAATAATGATCCCGTGCATCGCAAAATAAGCATGTCAAATGATTTGAGTTAGTAGCAGATGCAATAAGTGTATTTTGGTTATATTTGTGCAAGTTTTTTCCCACCTGCTGGCCTGGTGTTTGAGTTACCAAGGCTTGATCCAAGTTTTCCATCATCCTGCACCTCTTTTCCAAAAACGACTCCATAGCATCCCAGGTAGACAGCTCAGTGATTGACAAATCCTCTTCCCATTTTTCCCGCGTCCTCTGATCCAGTTTCCGAGTGACGATGTGAATTAAAAGTCCATCCAAAATTTGTTGCGTATTGGCCAGGGTTCGAATTGCTCGCCGATGCGAATTCATACAATCGCTCAGCTCCCGAAGACCCTTCGAAGATCCCTTCTCGACACCCTTTAAACCGAATATTGCCTGAACATGTGCCTGAAAGTGTAAAACTTTATTATCAAATCGATTAACCAGCAAATTCATAGCCTTTTTAAAATTAGCATTCGAGGGTTCGAGCGATCGTATGGTTTCCAGAGCCACGCCACCCAAACTCGAACGCAAATATTGTAATTTTTCAATGTCACTTAGCTCATCATCATTTCCGATGACCGTAGTGAAAGTCGCAAGAAAATCCGGCCACTCAGAGTAGGATCCATGAAAACGAGCAATTTCCAAATTTGGCAACCGAGGCTTTCTAGATCGAAAAGAAAGATCCGCATTATTAGTGATGTCAATAGATGTTGAATTTGCAGCGGTTGAAGCCGGCAATTGTGACTTGCGATGAGCCGCCAAGCCTCGGCTTAGTTTCGCCTTCACATCCATGAAGACTTCAGCAAATTCAATCCGATGGTCGCTCGAGATCTCTGCAAAGTCCAGTCTTTCCAACGATGTCTGCGCAGAATCAAATGCCTGGTTTAAGGAATTGATCCATTCCATTCGCGTCAGCAAATCAGATTCGTCAAACTGATTAACCGCATCAGCGTTTAAATAGCATTTCATCGAGCTCATTTGCCGCAAAATAGATTGGGCTTTGACTCGGTAGTAGTCGACGTCACTTGTGGATTCATTTTGAGCCCGAACCGAGTTTTCCGTATCAGACATTTTTCAATCACGAGAAAGAAAAAAATGAAATGAAAATGAAGTAAAGTAAAATGTCCGACCGCGTTAGAGGCACAAAACACCGTATACCCTTTACCGCGAAAACGTGAAGGTTAACAAGCGTCGCCGAGATGCAACGGAACCTTTAACTTTGTTGTTGTTGTTCTTGCCGATAAATTGCTTGCCTAGCAACAGCGGATTATGTAACTGGCAAACGAATGTATGTATGGCTATATGTACATGTATATATGTAATATGCGCTATTAACAAAGATTAAATGCGATTCACTTTGTTAAGAATTATTTGCACAACACAAATTTGGTGTTTTTTCACAGCGCAAAATGTACAAAAAATCAAACGGCCGGCTGTGCACTTTTATATGCACATATGTATGTATGTTCGTCTGTTTGTGACCGAATGCACGATAACGACAGCGAAACAAAGCGTTTGTTTAAACTATATTAAACAATCGCGAAACCGAGTTGCAGACTCCGATTAAAACTACTATCACGTCGGGGTCACCAAATGTTTGTGGGGAAGACAACAAATATGCCACCCTTATATTTATAATTAATAACGCACGAATAGGTTATATTAAAATGTATAGCTTTTATTCGGAGCGGCAGACGGACTGTGAATGTGTAAAAAGCTTGGCTCCAAGATCTTCATATAGACATATGCAGGCTTACAAAGTAGTTGCTGAACAGATAAGCGACAGCTTTATGGGTATAAGAAAGAAGGCGAAAGATAAGTAGGCGCTGGCGATCTGCTCCGAACAATTAGAACAGTAAAAAAATAAAATAAATTACAAAGAAATTTAAAATCCTTTTATAATTTTTATTTTTTATAATAGTAGTAACATTAAATGGTGATTTGTATAAACTAATTTGAAAACGTGATGTGAAAGTAGCATTGCCTATACCTCCACGGCCCTTCGGCCTAGCAGTGTGTCCATTATCCTGTCCATATGCTCGCTGCATTTGGCTAGGCATACATTCGCATACTCGCAGAGAAAATACATGAAACTCTCGAGCTGCTCCATCGAGCAGCCACGGAAACCGTCATCTCGGCCAATGTTATCTATGGCCCGTATAATAGAGTGTAGCTTGTGAACGTACTGTGGCGTATTTTGGCAGTGCTCCAAAGAAGTATCCGCCAAATTAGAGGGCTTAGAGTAGGAGCGGATGCGCCGCTCCACGCTGCAAAGTTTGCCTTGCTGCTGTTTCAGGGTTTGCACCATCTGCGGCATGGACATCACGGATGGTGCGGCAAATACAGGGGCTGTGGCGAACAACTCATCAAGTGGAACTGTGTCGTAGTCGAGGGAAAACAAGTCTGGTGAAAAAGACATCCTTTCGATATTGTTGCCGAAACTGTCAGTCTCAAATTCCGTCCGATCCAAGTCACTAGTCTTGATCGCCTTGTTGGCGTGGCTGCTATTGTTGGGCCAGGAGTACTTGCTGCGCCCTTCAAGGCCATTGCTGGCGCCCGTCTGCAGTCCCACCAGCATGCTGTAGCTACTCTCAATGGAGTACTTCTGGGCGGTGGGCCAGAACTCTGGCCCGCTACTAAACTCAATGTGGTCCACGCCGAAACGTAACTCAGATTGCTCTCCGCTGAGGAATGCGAAAAGCCGCTCAATCTTCTCGCCAGACATACGTTTTCCGCTGAAGGGCACAGCAAGGTCTCCGCTGGCAAACCAGTAGTGGGAGCAGTCCTTTACACTAAACGGGCGCTCGGGCAGCGTCTGTCGGCCTGTCGCCTCCAAGCTTGCACCCCCGCGGGTGAACTGGTGACCGTCGATTCCAAAAGCCAGATCCCGATTCTCCCAACTTTTTTGGGTGAATCTCTCGTAAAGCATTTGAAGGCGCTCTGGGCTGTTCTTGAAGATTTCCAAAGAGACGGTAAAGTCCCCTGATGTGACCCAGAACAATGACTGAGGATGGCTGGCTGGAATCTCATCCTGTGTGCTGTTATTCTCGACTGCCTGGGCATTGGCAAGGAAATCACGGTCACTTTCAGTTAAGGACGGCGAACTACAGGTGGCATGAAGGTCCAATGGGTGATCTTCGCGAATCACCTGCATGGCCAGAGAACTGCGTCGAGGACGCTCTTGGGAGAGTATGGGGCTAAACAGTTGCTGTTGCGCTGAACTGTAAGCAATGCGACCTTTTACGGGTGTAGAAAAACCGGAGGGCTTTGAGTCTGAAATGCCTACCGATTGGCGCATCGGACTATTGTCCATGGGCTCATTAGAGCACGTCTCGAAGCCCTGATCTACGAAACTGTCACGCATGGTCTGTTCCAGGGATTGCCTTGGGGTCTGAGCAGGAGACTGATCACTATCCGCATTTCGCGAGGGTGAAGAAATAACGGTTAGGGTATACGCTGACTTGATTTTACGCGGCGAGTTTACGTGGCGCATCAAGGACTTGTCCAACTCCATAAAACCTTGTTCAGGAAGTGGGAAGCCCCAGCTCGGTCCAGCTTTTTTCTTGGCTGGTGCAGTATCTGCTGGTTTGTAATCCGAATCGGAGTCTGTTGAGGTGATCGCGGTGGCCTCGACTATGGAATTCTCCTTCTTCCAAGTCAGAGTTCGTCGCATCTTCTTCTTACGCGGTGGGCGCTGGGGCTTAGCAAAATTAAAGTCATCTAGTTGAAATTCTTCTTTGGGCGTCTCGGGCTGAGATTCGTCGCTGGTAATCTGTGAAATTAAATTAAGCTTTATGATCTATCATTCACTTATTAGAGACAGTTCTTACCTTGGTCAGAGTAGACAACCCGGATTCACTCTCTTCAGCTTCGGATGGCTTGCAGCTGGAGGCACTGGAATAAGTATGGCAGGAAGGCACTGGCGGAGCCTGGCGCTTGATACGCCATGGAGTTACTTTGACGACCTGAGCCTGAGCCGTATCCACCTGCTTTGCCTCGTCATGCGATTCCATCCTTACCTCTGTCTCCAGTTCCAGTTTGGCTATAGCCTCCTCCATGAGCCACTCGACAGCGGGCTTTTGGCTTAAATCTTCCAACGCAACAGTTTTCTGCTTGGGAATCGGCTGCTCCTTTTCGCTGACTATCTCAATTGTCTGCAGACCGTTTGATACACTAGTAATGTCGAATTGCACGCCATTCTCTGTACTGAGCCAATTATAGAAAAGAGTCTCGATCTGCTCGTTCTGAAAAAACATTTGGTTGTCGCATGCGTTGCGCTCCTGTCGAGTGCGGCGAATCTTTTTGGGCGGCGCATAGGCTTCCGTTTGCAGGGCGGTGCGTATCGCGGAAAGGTTTCGTTTTTTGGTTTTTGGGACTTTAAGTTCTCCGCTTTGGCACTCCAGGTCACGATTAATCAATGTCTGCGGTGCCCTGCTCTCTGTACTGGGCTTTAGGGTCACAGTCAGTGTGCTTACATGGAGCTTAGAAGTACATGGCTCCATTTTGTTGTCCGACGTCTTAGTAGAAGAGATCTTTCCTGGCCTCGCTCTCGGCTCCAGGATACACTTTGCCTCCAGTTCCTGAGCCAGTTGCTTGACGCTAGCTTGGTATTCCGCCACCACCTCGCCGCGGGCCACCTGTTTATTTACCTTTGCCTTGATATCTGCAGCGTGTGCGTTGAACTTGGGATGCTTCGCTGCCATGTCCCCAATAAACTTGTTAAACAAAAGCGCCTTATCCTTGACACTTAACTCGCGGAATACTTCCTCGGCCACCAAGCACTGTCCTTGGGCCTGAGACTCCGACCCAAGATGGTCCTGGGACTTGGCCTCCTGCGATTGCTCATTACACAGCTGAACGTAATGCGGCTCCGTATTGCGCATCACCTGGCTGATCTTTGAGTTGAACATCTGAGCCATCGCCTTCACTTTCATGGGCAGAGAGGTCGAAGTCTTTCTAGGTCCACGGAAACATGGGGAATCAATCTCTAGCTGCTGTTCGTACTTCTGCTTGAGTTCACTGATCTTCAAGTGGCCACTACCTTCGCTTTGTTTAGATGGAGTGTCCGGCTGGATAGACATCTTAGCAATGACGCTAGCCACTTTTCCTGTTGGGGCGGTCGCCATGACCCCCGCAATTATCTTGGTGGGCGTCACAGGTACTTCCTCGTCAAAGTACTTCATCAGATTCTCGCTATTGGACAAGTCCAGGTCGGTGACTTGAATTCGACGCGGTGTTAGTAACGAATTTTGGTGTTTTATGGCTGTCAGAAAGCGATCGTCGTCTAGCGAGAAAGTCTCAAAGAGCTCTTCCCGGGTCATTGTAGCTTGAAGCAGGCCAAAGGCGTTGCTAACATCTCCGTGCCTGTAAGATCGACGCCGCTGCTCGATTTCCGTGTTCAGCTGGACTAGCTTGCTGAGATCCTCATTTTTCATGGCTGCGGTGTTTACAACCATCTCGTTTTGCTTGTAAACGTAGTTTGGAATAGAATTGCTTCGGACCATTTTAAAACCACTCTTTTTCTGATCGTTGTCGTTATACGTTTCAGTTTGTAACTGTGGCTTTGATGCGCTCTGGTGATGGTTTATATAGCAGGCTCAGGTAAAATATAGACCCTGTCCAAATTTTATGATCCCGTACTTGCTACCTCAAGTGTCCCTAGTCCACATATGACCAATCAGGTAAGCTTAACAAAAAGGCAGCTGTCAATTTTATAAATTTTCCTTACTTTAACCGTCGTTTAATTGTTTTTCAGAACCTTTTCCTGATTGCCGTATCCAGGTGACCTGAAAAAACAGGTAGGTAGGTTTTGGATTTAAGATTTGCGTATATTACGGGGTAACTGCACATTACTCTGAAATTCTACTGGATGAGATAAAAAAGGTTTAACATGAAACACAGCTGGCGGAAACTTTAAAATATAAATTCAGTTTCAACTCGAGTTCAAGCAAGCGACCGAATTTCGCACTATTAATTGCCGTCAGTTTCATACCTAAATATTACTTAGTTCTAAAAGCTTCGAACATAAAAATCAGCTAGTTAAATGATGACATGTCAAAAGGCAAAAAGCTTTTGTGTATTTTTTTGTGCTAAAAGCACTGTGCCGCTGTCGACGTCAGCAGAGAAGACGGCGCAGCGTAAAAAACTGCCGAAGAAAACAAAAAGAGGCATATATTCGGAGATTCCCTCTCTGTTCAACAGGCCCGTTTTTTTCGTCTCTTCATTATGCTCAGCTAGCGACAAAAATTTAGGCGGAAACATATTTCTGGCGTAGCAAAATGTGTATGCCCTAATATTTAAAAAAAATATAAGTAATATTCATACCCTTGCAGAGGGCATTGATTGATTTCAGTCAGAAGTTTGCAACGCAGTGAAGGAGACGTTTCCGACCCCATAAAGTATATATATTCTTGATCAGCATCACTAGACGAGTCGATCTAGCCATGTCCGTATGTCCCTCTGTCCGTCCGTTTCTACGCAAACTAGTCTCTCAGTTTTAAAGCTATCGGGCGGAAACTTTCCCAAAAGTCTTATATCTTTTGCAGGTGGTATATAAGTCGGAACCAGCCGGATTGGACAACTATATCTTATAGCTCCCATAGGAATATTTGGAAAAATATTTAACAAAATTATATTTTTGGTGTTTTTTAACATTTAACCTCATAAGCTTAGAAATAACATTTTTTAATTAGTTCTGAATTTCGAATTTAATTTTATCAAAATCAGACGACTATATCATATAGCTGCCACAGTAACGAGCGGAAAATTGGTGCGAAAATAATATGAAACAAATTATAGCTTCGGTGTTTTTCAACATATAACCTTCTACGCTTGAAAATAAAATATTTTAATTAGTTTTGAACTTCGAATTTAATTTTATCAAAATCGGACGACTATATAATATAGTTGCCATAGGAACGATCGGAAAATTGGTTGGAAAATAATATGAAACAAATTATAGCTTCCGTGTTTTCTGACATATAACCTCCTACGCTTGGAAATAACATTTTTTAATTAGTCCTGAATTTTAAATTTAATTTTATCAAAATCAGACGACTATAGCATATTGCTGCCACAGAAACGATCGGAAAATTGGTGGGAAAATAATATGAAGCAAATTATAGCTTCGGTGTTTTTTGACATATATACTATTGGGAAAATAATTTTTTGTTTTTTTTTAATTTAATAAATATAACTGCAAGGGTATACAAGCTTCGGCTTGCCGAAGTTAACTTCCTTTCTTGTTTTTTGTAAAAGTAAATTATTTACTTATTACTCGTAAAGTAAATGGGTGTACTAGATTCGTCGGAATGTATGGAAAAGATAAAAGAAAGCGTTCCCGACCCCTTAAAGAGAATATATTCTTGATCAGGGTCACTAGCCATTTCCGTCTGTCCGTATGAGCACTGTGATCTGGGAAACTATCGAAGCTGAAATACTTGGATTAGGCATGCAGATTCTAGAGGTTTTTGCGCAGCGCAAGTTTGTTTCGTCAGTGTGCCACGCCCACTCAAACGCCCACAAGCCGCGCAAAACTGTGGCTCCTACAGCTTTAATGCTAGAATTAAAATGTTAACTGCGTTGTATTGTTCTCATTAACACCTATCGATTGCCACGCCCACTTTAACGCCCACAAACTTCAAAAAGTCGTAAATATGAACGCGGATATCTCGGAAACTGTGAAAGATAGAGAATTGGGATTGTAGATTTAGATTCCGTAGCCTTGTACGCAGCGCAAGTTTAATACGCGAATATGACACGCCCATGACGCTTTAATCTGTCTGCCGCCCAAATATACATAAAAAGAGACCACTGGTAGCTGGCGCATTACAATCCCGCTTTGCTGCTGGCATATCTCCACCTCGCCTTGGTCCATTTAGCTGAGTAACGGGTATCTGATAGTGGAGGCACTCGACAATAGCAATCTTTCTTGTCTGAAAATAATGAAGTCAGGTAGGTGTTACTTTATGTTTAGTTTTTAAGGTGTTTTTAAGGGTTTTTATAAAATTACCTAAAAATTTATATTTTTCCGTTAGCCGAAAGTGGCATGATGAAATGTGTTGGGCTAATAATTATCCCGCAAAGGGTTGTACACTTATATATTTATATTTTTCCAGGGGCGTTGCCAAGAACTCAGAGGACCCACACAAATCTTTGAGGATGGCGATATCGAAGGATAAAAATAAATAAACAAAGAAAAAACAAGACTCATTAACAATAATTGTTCGTTAATGGAAAACCTAAATAACACAATTTATAGCAAACATAGACTAACAAAAAACAAGAAAGAAAGTTAGCTTCGGCAAGCCGAAGCTTATATACCCTTGCAGCTATAATTACTAAATTTAAAAACACAAAAAATGATATTCCCAATAGTATAAGATAATATGTCAAAAAACAGCGAAGCTATAATTTGTTTCATATTATTTTCCTACCAATTTTCCGATCGTTCCTATGGCAGCTATATGATATAGTCGTCCGATTTTGATAAAATTAAATTCGAAATTCAGAACTAATTAAAAAATGTTATTTCCAAGCGTAGGAGGTTATATGTTAAAAAACACCGAAGCTATAATTTGTTTCATATTATTTTCCTGCCAATTTTCCGATTGTTCCTATGGCAGCTATATGATATAGTCGTCCGATTTTGATAAAATTAAATTGGAAATTCGGAACTAATTAAAAAATGTTATTTCCAAGCGTTGGAGGTTATATGTTGAAAAACACCGAAGCTATAATTTGTTTCATATTATTTTTCCACCAATTTTCCGATCGTTCCTGTGGCAGCTATATGATACAGTCGTCCGATTTCGATTAAATCTAATTCAAAATTCAAAACTAATTTTAAAATGTTATTTCCAAGCTGCTAAAAAACACCAAAGATATTATTTTTTTAAATTTTTTGTCCGATTATTCCTATGGGAGCTATAAGATATAGTTGTCCGATCCGGCTGGTTCCGACTTATATACTACCTGCAAAAGATATAAGACTTTTGGGAAAGTTTTAGCCCGATATCTTTAAAACTGAGAGACTAGTTTGCGTAGAAACGGACGGACAGACGGACAAAGGGACATGGCTAGATCGACTCGTCTAGTCATGCTGATCAAGAATATATATACTTTATGGGGTCGGAAACGTCTCCTTCACTGCGTTGCAAACTTCTGACTGAAATCAATATACCCTCTGCAAGGGTATAACAAGAAAGGAAGTTAACTTAGCAAGCCGAAGTTTGTAAACCCTTGCAGTTATAAGATATATTCAATGTTATTAACACCATGTTAAAATTTTAACGATTGTCGCTAGCTTCAGTGATATTTATGTAAAATTAAATTCGTAATGGTAATAAGTTAAAATATTCTACATCTCATATTATTTTCCAACCAATTTTCCGATCGTTCCTATGACTGCTTTATTATATAGTCGTCTGATTTTGATAAAATTAAATTCGAAGTTCAAAACTAATTAAAAAATGTTATTTCCAAGCGTAGGAGGTTATATGTTAGAAAACACAAAAGATATAATTTTTTTACATTTTTTTTCCGATTTTTCCTATGAGAGCTATAAGATATAGTTGTCTGATCCGGCTGGTTCGGACTTATATACAATACAAATAAGACTTGTGGGAAGGTTTTATGCCGGTAGCTTCAGAACTGACAGACCTTTTTTAACATAAATATATATGTATATTATTTTATAAAAGGGACTAAAAAAATGGCTCGGTGAAGGAAACATTCTACATTTTTATAGGTGACATCATATCCGAAACATTCTGATTTTCACGAGTGGTTTTCCGTGTCACAAGGTGACGGCCCATACGAAAAATACTTATAAGGCACTCGTGAAATCAGGCCTGACCTCAAAAAAGGCCAACAGACCATATAAATGCGTACATTGAGATGTCAAAACGTCTGCAAGACTATTAACCATATTTTTTGATTTTCTCACTGCTAGTTAATACTTATATTAGTTATACCCGTTTTTCGTAGAGTAAAAGGGTATACTAGATTCGACGGAAAGTATATAACAGGCAGAAGGAAGCGCTTCCGACCCCACAAAGTATATATATTCTTGATCAGGATCTCTAGCCGAGTCGATCTAGCCATGTCCGTCTGTCCGTCTGTCTGTCTGTCCGGATGAACGCTGAGATATCGGAAACTATGGGAGCTAGGGTATTGATATTTGGCCTGCAGATTCCTGAGCTTCTTACGCAGCGCAAGTTTGTTTCAGAAGAGTGCCACGCCCACTCTAACGCCCACAAACCGCCCAAAACTTTGGCTCCTAGAGTTTTGATGCTAGAATAAAAATTGTAACTGAAATGTGCTGTTCTCATCAATACCAAACGACAGACCGAAAAAAAGTTTGCCACGCCCACAAAACGCGAAAACCTGTGACGCCCACAATTTTCATGCTAGATAAAAAATTTTAACTGAAATGTTTTGGTCTCGACAATACCTATCGATTGATCCAAAAAGAAATTTGCCACGCCCACTCTAACGCCCATAACGCTTAAATCTGTATACCGCCGGTAGGTGGCGCATTTTAATCTCGCTTTGCTGCTTGCATATCTCTATTTAGCTGAGTAACGGGTATCTGATAGTCGAGGTACTCGACTATAGCGTTCTTCCTTGTTTTAATAATAATAATGAAGCGGAAAAATGTGAGAGAAAGATGTGAATCTTTTTGATTAAATATTTATTTGTAATGGTGAATAGATCACGCTAAATGGTGTGTAAGACACTTTCGAATTGGGCTGATTAATAATACACAATTCATGTTCATATCGACTGCTCGTGGTCAGGAGGAAGAGGAAGAGAGCTAAAAATTTGTGAGACCAGACTATCTCAATTCCCGATGACCCAACGCAGATATAGCTTGACAGAGCTAACAGCTGATTCCAATTTTCCGGCCTAGTGGGGTGCGTGTGGTGGTGCAAAACTCCGTTTGATACCCTCGCTGGCCAACACTTGGGTTACTTGAGTGTTAAGCTGCTGTGACTGGATGATATCCTCGAACACTTTCTTTGCTCCCACAAAGTTGCGACCGTTGCCGCTGAAGATGTGGGTACACTTGCCTCGACGGGAGATAAGACGGCGAAGTGCAGCGCGAAACGCCTATGTGCTGAGATCTGTAGCCAACTCCAAGTGAATCGCGGAGGTCACTAGGCAGACGAATAGACAGATGTATCCCTTTTCCTTTCGTGGATTCCAACCGTTGTGCACTTTGAGTAGAAGCGGTCCGGCATAGTCGCACCCAGTATTTTCAAATGGATCATGTGCAAGCTTGCGAGTCTTGTTACGTGCGCCAACTATCCAATATTGGTGGCGAACGATGACGAAAAGTGCTGTCACGACTGGATGAAGATGTATCCTGTGTTCGTGTTCCAAAATAAGCAGGGAAATGCGATGATGTTTCGGCAGAAGAATTGGATGCTTGACTTTCTCCGGTATTAGCAAGTTTGATAGGCGTTTTTGCGAGCCATGGGTGAGTGTATGAGAAGTGTTGAAGAATTTGCCACAGTTTTGAAGGAATCCGTTTCTGAATTCTGCTTTGATGAATAAAGCGTAAAACATAAGCAGTGCAGCGAATCAGCTTGGTCCAGGAAGAAACTTGAAGGGACGTGATGCCATGCGCTGCGTGGTATGACATCCAGGATCTCCGAAGTACGGTTGGCGATAAAGGTCTTCAGCTTTAATGGAGTGTGCGACGAGCACGAAAGGACAATTGTGGAATCGCACCAAGCATGCCATATTATATAATCGTGATGCAAGCCTTCTTTTACAGCTCGGAGAAGGCGAGTGCGCCCAGAGCTCCAACCGAGGATGACTTTGTTGCTTTAGTGGAGCAACGCGTGTTTTACCTGCCATAAGAGACACCAAGCAGGTGCCGTCTGCATTGCATACACGGCTGTATACAACAGCGGCATTCATAGATGCGTCTGAAAATCCATGAAATTCGTCTTCAGTTTCAGCGCCGGTGAGGACATCGTCTACGTATTGTCCTTTAGCACAAATTTTGAGGCTACGGGAAACTCATACTGGTGATCTCGCGCTAGTTGTTCTAGTACTATGAGAGCAAGAACGGTGCAGAGCTTGTTCCATAGGTAACTGTGCAAAAGTTGAAAGTGTTGAAGAGGATCACGGTGGCGTCTCTCAATACGATCAGTTAAAGGTTGCGGTGCTCAGGGGCTATCCAGATCTGGCGAAACATTTTGACTGTGTCCGCCAAAAACACAAGCTTGTGCATTCGAAAACGAATGCATACTTGAAATAGGTTAAGTTGAATGCGGGGTTCGATATGTAAGGCGTCATTTAGTGCGTGGACGTTTACGTCTTCAAATGACCCGTCAAATACTACGTGCAGCTTCTATCCTAGAACTGGGTGGTGTTTCATGTAAAATATTTTAGCTGATGTATTGCATTCTTCTGGCTTGTCCGGATTGTCGTGATCAATGTCACATATTTTCCGTTAAGGTTCAGCCTTCAAGAAAACAACATAAAACTAATTTTCGATTTTAGGCGTGTATTTTTAAAGAAGCCATTTATGCCAGCGGCTTTGCATTTTTTCCAACTTTTTCAACTTTGTCGTGTAGCTTCTAAACTAATGATTGGAATGATATGTATAAAAAAGTTAAAGGGCATTCTTTTACCTGTAAAATGAGTATTTGATGACCGAATTCGGTTTATCAGAACTCGAGATAGAAAATAAAAAATTTCGAGAAACGTTTTTACACTTTAAAAAAATAGGTACCATAGAAATACTTTTAAGTGCCCTTTTCTTAATCAGGGAGCTGTACGTTACCGGATAAATACCTTGAAGGCGTGTTTCATCAATTTTTGTTTGTAAACTGGTGTAATTAGTTAAAATAGTAAAGTGCGATCGAAGAACAGAAGGATACTGCGGGTAAAGGTCCAAACTTCCTGCAGTACCAGTGCAAACACATTGAGCTCCCCAGGCGGGGAAATGGCGGGCAGGGGATTGGGGGCACAATACCCTGGCGCTAGCCTAGGGTTTGGGCCAATCAATAGAGGGGGCACGCCGGCAAACAAAGGCCTGGCAGCGCCGGCTATTGCCGACGGCTTCCGCACGCCATTATCCAGTCTACCTGACATGGCCAACATGGAAGCTGACCCATTTAAAAAAAGCAGTGCAATGGTGAGATCGCCAGAAAAAAGGGTGGAGTGGAAAAGGGTGGTGGCAGGCAGCCTGGCACCCCCCCTCCCCATGGAGGAGAAAAAAGTAGCCCAAAAGCTGCTGATGAAGAGCAAGTGGATGTGCTGAATCAGCTTACTGTCCTGGGATAGATGGCCAGGGAGCTGAAGAAGCTAATGGACGGAAAGCGTTCCATTACAAACCCTATGAGGGATATAGCCGACGAAATTGACTATCTCCAGAGGGAAGTGCTGTCAGCTGTGCAATGCATAATCGAAGAACAGGAAAAAGCTAAGGAGATAGCTAAAAAAACCTGCGCAGAAGTGCTCGCGAGCGGCACCAGCAAGCGACCCAGGGGCCAAGAAACTGGGAAAACGCTAGTGGTACCAGCAAAAAAGGCGATGCATAAGGCACCGGCAAGTGATGCCAGACAAGATGTAAGTAAGGGGAAACATGCTGGGACAGTAAGCACCAGCAAGCACCATAAAACCTTGGAAGACGACAGATGAAACAGAATTTTGTGAAGACCAAGGTGCGACCGCGACGGAACGATGCGATAGTCATCGCAACCTCCGCTGGAGGGTCCTATGCCGATATCCTTAAAAAGGTAAAGGCTGAACCGCAGCTTTAGGAGTTAGGACAAGCAGTAAAGGCTGTTAGGCGCACAGCTAAGGGGGAACTCCTAATCCTTCTAAAGAAGGTCTCTGACCCTAACACCGCAGAGCTTCAGACCACAATGCTGTCCTGGGCAACAATGTTGACGTCAGAGCGCTGACTGAGACAATACTGATCGAGGTAAAATTCATCGATGAGACCGCCGATAAAACGGACATTCTATGTGCGGTTCAATCACAGATCGATGTGGAGCTGCCAGAATCCGCGGTGGTAAACCTAAGGGCGGCATACGGAGGCACCCAAACCGCCACACTTAGAGACATAGGGAGACGACTCATGGAGAAGGGCAAAATTAGGCTGGGTTGGACGTGGTGTAGAGTCCGCCCAAAGCTAGTACCTAAAAGGTGCTTTAAGTGTATGGACCATATAGCAGGGAATTGCAGGGTCCAGGAGGACTGCTCAAAATGCTGCTACAAGGAGAAAGATTGCGATCATTTAACAATGAGTGGGAGATGCCCGTACTTCAGGAGGGCTAAGCAAGGGCTTAAATGAAGTTTCTTCAGATTAACCTAAACCATTGCGAGGTTGCCCGATCGTTGCTGGAGCAAAGCGTCATCGAGAAAAACGTAGACAAGGCACTCATAAGCGAGCAATACAGGAATAACAATTTCGAAGAATGGGTAGCAAATAATAACAAAAAATCGGCAATATGGAGCTGCGGAAGTCCAAGGCGACATATTAGCAGGAAAAAAGGCGAAAATTTCTTCGCTAGGGCCCATGTGAATGGTATAGCTTTCTATAGCTGTTACCTGCCGCCAAGCATCCCCAGGCAATATCTGCGCTCGACGAGATTGCAGAAGACGCCCAAGCATCCCCAGGCAATATCTGCGCTCGACGAGATTGCAGAAGGCGCCCGGGAAAATCACCCTGCCGTAATTGCCGGGGACTATAATGCCTGGGCTACGGAGTGGGGCCCCCCCCGAACCAACGCGAGGGGAAAGGCGCTACTTCAGAGCTTCGCCCTTGATCTAGTGCTGCTAAACTCTGGAACGAAACCGACTTTTTCTAGAGCCGGCACCAGTTTGTGACACCTACAGGGGTAGTGACCATGCAGCAATAATCTGCTCGATAAAGTCTAGAAATGGCCCACCACGAGTTCCTAAGACCGTGCCAGGGTACAAAATAGAAACGCTAGACGTGGAGATGGTACAGATGTTGTTCGAGGACCTCTCCACAAACGGCTCAGCTGAAGAAAGGGCGAACCACATCGCAGAGTACACCAAGGTAGCCTGTGATGCATCTAAGCAGAGAAAGGGGAAAATCCCATCAAGGAGAATACCTGTATACTGGTGGAACCAATTTATTGCGTAAGCCAGGAAAAACTGCCACAGGGCAAGACGCTCATACCAACGCTCAAGAGGAAGGCCCGAATTTGAGGAACTTCAAATATATTTCAGGGAAAGAAGACGAGCCCTGGACAAAAACTATAAATGAAAGCAAACGCAGGTGCTTTAACAACATATGTGAAGAAATAGACTCCAACCCATGGAGCTTCGCATATAAACTCGTCACAAAGCGGCTGCGGTCCCTAGTCGCAGGAAAACTCAGCGGCTGGTACTCATACCAAAGGCGGAAAAACCCGCGGAGGAGCCTTCTTCCTATAGGCCACTCTGCATACTGGATACGGTGGGTAAAATTCTCGAAAAAATAATCCACTCCCGGCTAAAAGGTGCCCTTGTCGAAACTCATACGGCCTCTCAGAGATGCAGTATGGTTTTTCGGAAGGGGCTATCTACCATCGACGCCGTCGGTAAACCGTGCGAAATCGCAGACAAAGCCATTAAGGGGAAAAGGATGTTGTACGGCACTAAGCAGTACTGCATAGCGGCAACGTTGGATGTTAAAAACGCATTCAACTCCGCTAGCTGACACCACACATTAAATGCACTGAGCAACTTAAATGTACCAGTGTATATACAGAGACTAATAGCGAGCTACTTCGAAGGCCGCCTGCTCCTGTACGAAACTGATTCCGGGCAATCGACCCACAGGGTCAGCGGGGGAGTCCCCCAAGGATCAGTCCTAGGCCCTTTGTTATGGAATGTCATATACGATGGGATGCCCGAAGGGACACGACTCATTGGTTTGGCGGAAGACGTGGCCACAGTAGTTACGGCAAAGAAACTCCCAAATGCGGAAAGAATCTGCAACGAAGCGGGGAAACAAGCAAGCGCATGGGTCGACTCCAAGGGACTCGCCTTGGCAGCGCACAAGACGGAAGCAGTCTCCATAAGTAGTAGCCAGAAGGTGGAGACGGCTACTATCAAAATTGGAGAAGCCACAATTACATCTCGTCCAAGCCTAAAATACTTGGGCGTCATGATCGACCACCGGCTTTCTTTCAAAGAACATGGAGCGTACGCTAGTGGCAAGGCAAGTAGGACTCCGTGCAGAGATTGTGTGCCCTGCGGGTATGCTGTTCCGCACGGTATCCTATGACGCGGCGTTGGTAATATCGGGAGTCATACCGATTGACCTGCTTGCAGTGGAATCAGCTGATATCCGCGCAGGCAGCACAAGGGTCGCAGCTGCTGAATCCCTACGGAAAAGGCGCAGATAACTTACCATTGCTAAGTGGCAAGAGAGGTGGGTAAATAGCAGCAAAGGACGATGGACGTATAAGCTTATCCCAGAACTGTAGAGATAGCTGGGACGGAAGCATGGACATGTGGTCTTTCACTTAACGCAACTGTTGACGGGACATGGAAGCTTTAAATACTACCTGAATAGGTTTAAGCATGAACGTTATCCGCACTGCCCACTCTGCGAGTCGGATAATTAAGACGCAGAACACGTGTTTATTATCTGTCCGAAATTCGAAAATGAACGAAGAGATTTGAGCATAAGGGTTGGGAGGACGCCAGCCGCTTGTAAACATTATGGTTGAATTAGAAGGAAATTGGTCTGCGGTATGCAACATGGCGAAGTAATACCTAACGGCAGTACCGCCGGGGAAGCGGGGAGGGGGTGGAGTTTTTACTGGGTTAGAGTCCCAGACTTCGACAAGCTAGCCCAGCTCCGAGTTGGCTTTCGATGCTTGAAGCCACGGCTAACAAAAAAAATATTCGTTCATAAATTTTGAATATTGTTTGCGTAGCTCCATATCACGCTGCAGGCGACGTTCTACAGCATAGAGGCGTGAGACAGCACCACGCAGGCTGTCTTCAAGCTCTTGGCTGCCGTGTTTGCAAGGCAATTCAACGATGTATTGGCCGTCTGGGTCTCGGGAATATGTGGTACGAAAATGAAATTGATGGTAACAATATTTCCATCGATGTCATATTTTCTCCCCCCTGACAGAACAGACCATATGTTTTCATTTCCCAGTAAAATGTCTACAGGTGAAGATGTGTTAAACGAAGTGTCGGCTAGTTGGAGTCCGTCGTAGATCCTTAAAACTTTTTCTTCAATGTCGTCCCGTTGAAGTAATGATGTGATTTTTCCTAGCACATGGGCTGCGACAACAATTGTAAGCAGTGACACCATTGAATTGTTGTGCAGCATTTCCAATCCTCTAGTAGTTTCGGCCTTGCCGGAAGATATTCCGGAAACTAGTATCCTTGAGGATGATCGTGCGAGCCCAAGTGCGTTGACGCATCGTTCAGAAATGTAGGACAGCTCAGAGCCGCTATCCAAAAGCACACGGAAAATTGTGTAAGTCTCTATAGCGGTTTGGACATACACCACCTTCTTCTGAGTCCCGGTGACTGTGTTGCTGAGCTGCTGTTTTGCGTCTGGGCGACCGAAGTTGAGCTATATCCAGAAGTTTGAGGTCTGGCCAGTGCAGTGTCCGCAGGATCAATTGATTGGAGTCCATGTTTTTAGGATGTACAAGAGAATAATGAAAGTCATTGCAGTGCTTGCACGAATGTTTCGATTGACATTGTGAAGAACGGTGGCCATGCTGTAGGCAATTGAAGCAAAGCGACTTTCCATTTACAAAGGATCGCTGCAGTTCGGTGTTCAGACTTTGAAATTGCGAGCATCTATACAGCTGATGGTCAGCAGAGCCACGCTTACCGCAATCACCACGGTTAACTGCAATAAGTGCGCGCTTCACTTTGGCAAGCTTTTTTGATTGCCGATGTAGCTTGTCTTAATTCAAAATCATCATCATCAAAATCAGTCGTCATCTAGCTTTCTTTGATTTCGGACGTGCTTTAAATTCTCGCTATGTTACTTCCCCGCTATCTCGAGTGCAATACCGATGTTACATTGGCCCAGCATCGCGCTTCGGATGCTTTTCGCTGTTTTTCTATGTGCCGTCGCGCTTATCATACTTCTTGCGTAGCCCTACCGGCGACGTGCTCAAACTTTTATTAAATCCAAACATACTGTGCCAATGTGACAGCTGTGTGGTTGCGAATGATTCGCATTCTAAAATTGATGAACTCTATGATAAATTGAAAACCCTGAAGCGCTTATATCAGGGCCTTCATAATAAATTCTTGGAGGCGTTCCCCCGTAAAGACGATGGATTGACTCAAAATTTAAATGTAAATCTCTACCAACGAAACTGCAGCACCCCAGTCATATGCAGCAGCTGCTGCTACGTCTTTCGCTGTCGTTGACCTTTCTAATCATGCTCTGGATATTGAGAGAGGAAATTTCATACAAGTTCTAAATAAGAAGAGAAGGAAAATGGAAAAACGCTATAGTCGAGTACCTCGACTATCAGATACCCGTTACTCAGCTAAAGGGACCAAGGGGAAATGGCGATATGCAAGCAGCGAAGCGAGATTTAAATGCGCCACCTACCCGAGATCTCAATATATGGTTGTGTGGGCGGTAGACAGATTTAAGCGTTATGGGCGGTAGAGCGCCAAACTTTTTTTGGATCAATCGATAGGTATTGACGAGACCAATACATTTCAATAACAATTTTTTATCTAGCATGAAAATTGTGGGCGCTACAAGCTTGGTCGGCTTGTGGGCGTTGGAGTAGGCGTAGCAATCTTTTATTTGGATCAATCGATAGGTATTGACGAGACTAATACACTTCAGTTAAAAATTTTTATCTAGCATAAAAAATGTGGGCGCCACAAGTTTGGGCGGCTTATGGGCGTTAGAGTGGGCGTGGCATATTCGCGTACCAAACTTGCGCTGAGTACTAGGCTACGAAATCTAAATCTGAGATCCCAATTCTCTATCTTTGATAGTTCCCGAGATAACCGCGTTCTTATTTACCATTTTTTTAAGCTTATGGGCGGTTTTGTGGGCGCTAAAGTGGGCGTGGCAAATTTTTTTGTCAATTAAAAGGTATTGACGAGACCAATACATTTCCGTTAAAATTTTTTATCTAGCATGAAAATTTTGGGCGCCACAGGCTTGGGCGGCTTGTGGGCGTTAGAGTGGGCGTGGTATGTTCACGTAACAAACTTGCGCTGCGTACAAGGATACGGAATCTAAATCTGAAATCCCAATTCTCTATCTTTGATTGTTTCCGAGATAACCGCGTTCATATTTACCATTTTTAAACGTTTGTGGGCGTTGAAGTGGGAGTGGCAAACTTTTCTTTTCAGTCAATCGATAGGTATTGATGAGACTAATACACTTCAGTTAAAAATTTTTATCTAGCATGAAAAATGTGGGCGCCACAGGCTTGGGCGGCTTGTGGGCGTTAGAGTGGGCGTGGCATGTTCGCGTAACAAACTTGCGCTGCGTACAAGGATACGGAATCTAAATCTGAGATCCCAATTCTCTGTCTTTGATTGTTTCCGAGATAACCGCGTTTATATTTACCATTTTTAAACGTTTTTGGGCGTTGAGGGTAGGGCATCGATAGGTATTGATGAGAACAATACATTTCAGTTAAAATTCTTATTCTAGCATCAAAACTGTAGCTCTTATAGTTTCCGAGATCTCAGCCTTCATACGGACAGACGGAGAGACGGACATGGCTAGATCGACTCGCCTAGTGATCCTCGGCTAGCGATCAATAATATATATATTCTTTATAAGGTAGGAAACGCTTTCTTCTGCCTAATACATACTTTTCGACAAATCTAGAATACCCTTTTACTCTACGAGTAACGGTCATAACAACAACAAGCCCAATAAACATGTTGTTGGAGTGGCTCCTAATGCCGAAGATCTTCATGTTTTGCCGACCAAGAAATTTTTGCAAGTCAGAAACTTTGCAACAGATACAAAGCCGAATGCTGTTTTAAAATATGTGACCACATCTTAAGGTGGATGCTTATTCTTTCTCTTGTGTAAAACGTATAAAAAAAGATGTTGACGTTACAACTATAAAGTTTGTAAATATCAAGCTTGGCATCCCCGATCAGCCTTACGATTCAGTCTTCAAAAAGAATTTCTGGCCGAACTCAGTTAAGGTCAAAAGATTTATTCATAGAGAACGGGCCATTGTGGTAGGGGATGGAATCTTATTCAATTTTACGGAGCCTGGACAAACTTCAACATCAAGTCATCCATCAAAAAACCCTAGTGTTCGGCGCCACTGGCGTCGATACTTTTGCGGCACATCTTTTTCTTCTCTCGCTATCAACAACAGCAATGGACTGCGGCAGCTGTAGTACGTTCTCGCTCATTATTACCAGGAGTGGATTCACCTGCGTGCAGGTATGTTTTGAATGCTAATATTGACTGCCCACCAAATACTTGAAGCGACGATCAGCAGTCTACTCGTAGTCAGTCACTTTACTGAAGGTTCTTACAAATAATTTTATTAATTATGATAGAATCCCAGCGAGGCCTCCTACGGATTCGGGCCATGATGCTGGACCAGTTATGGAAAGCATGGCCATGGATTTCAATATTTATTTTCAAATGTCGGTGGTATGCGTACGAAGGCTCAATTCCTTTTCCAGGCAACGTCTCATGGTGATCACGACGTCTTCATTTTTGTTGAAACAACAACATGGATTTCTTTGATAATGAATGCTTCGACACGAATCTTTACCATGTGTTCCGTAAAGTTCGAGATTCCCTTAAAACACGCACTGCTATTCGTCTCCAGAATAAGGATTCTCTGCTCGATCAATTCTGTGTATCTCCCGCTGGTCCGACCGAGACAATTTTCCTGATAGTATCATACATACCCCCAAGCAGCAGTTTTGATTTACATAAAGCGCATGTGGACAACATTGCCCACCTATACCAGGAGCTGAAAGATGGCCTGTATATATGTGTCTTGGGCGACTTCAACCCATCTTCGGTCGTGTGGGCTCTTGATGTTGAGTCTTCAGCAATGGTTCCCAGTAGTTTGCATCTTCCCCACGAAATCTTAGTCATCGATGAGCTTATTAGTATGGGATTAGTCTAGATTAACCATGTTTTTAATAACTTAAAAAGGCTTCTAGATTTTATTTTTGTACATCCTGAATTAACCCTTAGTTTATGTTGCAGCGATAATCCTCTGGCCGCGTGTGATGCTTATCACAAGCCCGTATTAATCTCAATTACTTGTTATATTTTGTCACCAAATAATTCTCGCTTGCCTCTTACATATATTAATTCTAGCAGCTTAGATTCTATCAGTAATGATATTTCTAATATTAGATGGGCGGAAGTCCTCTCGCATGCTGATGTGAATACTAGCTATGAAGTTTTTTTAATCTTTTCTTTCTAATATTGTAAGCAGATGCGCTTAAACTAGAGTTTGAAATTCTTATAGACTGCCATGGTACACACAAGGACCAAAAAAATATAAAAATCTCGGAATAAATTCTATAAGCGCTACATAGAAAGCGGTGATGTTGCTGACTTTGATCGTTACAAGCATCATAAGCGTGACTTTGAGTTTCTTAATAAATTCATATACAGCCAATATGTTGCTGATATAGAGCGTATATTAATATCTAAATCATTTTGGCGGCTGAGAGTTTTTACGACTCAGGAAAAATAGAATGCGATGGCCTTTTTCCATTTATTTTGAAAAACTGTTCTTTGTGAACTCCTTAAAATGATCTTTAGATGGAAAGGACGCTGCCCCATTCTACGGGAGATCCGCCCGCTGCATTTTGATAAGGCACAGCTGCAACCACGGGATGTATTCAATTCGCTGGATGGGCAATGTTGGTCAACTCTCTACAGCTACATCAACCATGCTCTAAAGTACCGACACAACATTTTAACGGAAGGCTTTTAAACACTTCATATTATAAATCGAACACGTAACTCAGCTCACCTAGTTGTTAAACTGATTGGTAGAACGATCTGATATCTGGGGAAGACCCGGGAAGTCAGGTGTAGTACATTGTGAAGTTATGACACTGGGAAAGCGGAGATCCGCAGACGGTTAAAATAACCAAGTGAATATATTTCATTTCCTTTTTTAGCTCTTGTTTATATACAAATTTGTGAATCTTTTTAATTGTACACTTGAAATGCCGTTTGTTCAATGTTTTTATAAATAAAGAATACTACTACTACGACTAGACGGAAGATTTTATAAGGGCCCTTATGTTTTTGAGATTAATCTCCGATATTTCGGTAAGACCGTCGATGAAGGGACTTCTTAAGTGTTTCAGTCGGAGTCTGCAAAGGGCTGGGCAGAAGCAAAGTAGGTGTTCTGCCGATTCCTCTTCTTCCTCATCCCTGCAGCTTGTGCAGAAATCATTTTGTGGGGCTTTTAGCCTGCCGGCATGTGTGCCAACAAGCCAGTGGCCTGTAAGAGCTCGAATCAACATGCCACACTCTGTGCGGCTGAGTTTGAGTAATTCCGAGATTTTGTTGTTGTTTATCACAGGCCGTGTCTGGTGAGAGATTCGACACTGTGGTGCGTTTTTCCAATGGGTGTTGGCTAGTTTGTTAAAATAGTTTTTTAAATTTAGCTTGCAAGTTGACATGGGCATACCAACATTCTCCTTTCCTGGGAGGAGAGGCTTGATGGTGCCCTGCCTGGCTAACTCGTCCGCTATGCAGTTGCCTACGATATCCCGGTGACCCGGAACCCATATTAGGCTGATAGTAAACTGATTAGCCATCTCGTGGAGAGATCTGCGACAGTCTGCTATAGTACGGGTGTTGGTGTTTGTCGAGTAGATCGATTTAATAGCCGATTGGCTGTCTCTATATATGTTTAGGTGTCCTCTTTGGAGGCTTAAGTTCCCTAAACATGTTAGTGCTTCTTTAATAGCGTGGACCTCCGCCTGGAAGACGCTACAGTGGTCCGGGAGCCTGAATGACTTCCTGATATCTAATTGTTCGGAGTATACACCTCCGCCAACTTGTCCTTCTAATTTGGAGCCATCTGTATAGAAGCAGATTGCGTCCGACCTGCCCGGTCGTCTCTACCTGGAATCAGAGCCTCAAAGGGTGTGTGACAATATTCAATGGATTTGCATAGATCCGTTATCTTCGGAATCGCTTTATGATGCTGGAGAATTTTAGCATGGCCATAAAATTGGGCTTTCCACTGCCCGTTGTCCCTCAGTCGAATAGCTGCCGATTTGGCCCTTTCCATGCCTGCTAAGTCCAGGCTAGGGAAGTTCAAGATCGCATTCAGCGCTTCATTCGGGGTGGTTCGAAGGGCTCCACTAATACATAAAGCCGCCATTCGCTGTTTAGAGGAGTCAGTATGCATTGTTTGTGTAAGGCGGTCCACCACAGATCCACTCCGTACAGTAGGATTGGCTTGACTACCGCTGTGTATATCCAGTTAACTATTCTTGGGGACATGCCCCATCTTAGCCGGGTTGCTTTTTTACAGGAGGAAAGTGCAATGGTCGCTTTTTTGGATCTCTCTTGGTTGTTTAAGCCCCATTTGAGGCGTTTATCTAGTACTAACCCCAAGTACCTGGCGTGATCGCTAAAGGAGAGATTACAATTGTTTAAAATGGGTGGGCTAAGTTGTGGAATTTTGTATCTATTTGTAAATAGAACAATTTCGGTTTTCGAGGGATTTACCCCAAATCTGTTCTCTATCGTCGATTCCGATAGTATTTTAAGTTTAACGTCTGCGTATGCCACAACCTTACAACCTCCTCCTTCCAGAACCCGCAGTAGTTGATAGTACACCTCCTTCTGGGGTGCCTCTGTTCACTAGTCTAGTCTGGGTAGAGGTCCCTAGTGTGGCTGTGACCATTCTGCTTATCAGCAATTTATGGATCAACCCCACCATTGGCGGCTCAACCCCTAGCTCAGGGCCTATTGGGGACATCACACCAGTCTAGTGCGACGATGTTCGCCCCTTCGTAGACCTCACCGAGCTTGCTCGTCGCCTGTTTGTACAGGTCGGCCGACCGCTGACTGTCGCAGGCCACCACCTTGACGCTGCCCTGGTACCAGCCCGCGTCCATGCAGCAGGGCGAGGTGCCTGGCTTCTCTCGTACCATGCGCAGGCAAATGAGGAAAAGGTGGGACTGCACTGTCTTCCACTTGTTCCTGGGTATCCTGCCCTCTGGATTTCCCTTGTCAATGAGGCCGAGTAGGACTCGGTCCTTCGTGATTTCGGCGAACGAGACCGATGGCTGGATCTTAGATCTCTTCGTCGATGGTCCGTGTAGTTCGAGGGATCGCTGCCTTTTAGCTTGAGCCCCTTCTTGAGTGGGCTTGTCCTGCTCGTAGTTAAGAAGCACCTTCCTTGCCCACTCTACCTTTTTTAGCCATTCAGGCGAAGGGGTGGCAACGTTGCTCCTAGTGTAAGAGCGCAGAGTCTGGGCGGCAGTCCGCCTTTCTGCGTATGTATTACTTACTCCAGCGGGTAGCCCGAGCGCCTTGGCTGCGCCTGCCGCTGCTTTAGGCGCAGATGCGCCCATGGCGGAGGCGTACGCGGCTGCCTTTCTGCCACCCGTCATCCCCAGATTGGGATGCGGCCCTTTCGGGACCGTGCTGGTGCGGATGTTGGAATCATTGTTCAGCTTATCCGTGGGTTTTTTGAGAGTTCCCGTCTCTGTGTTTTGTTTTTTTTTTTGTATTAGTTGATTTCATAATTGATCGCACGAGTTGCGGAGATGGGGAAAAGTCCGCCCGGGCAGAGATCGGCGATAGTTAGAACAGGGGGTCGCCATGTCCCTGCCTACACCGTTTGAGCCAGGCTCATTCTTGGCACGGTCCGTGTTACACCGTTTTTCGGCCCGGAGTGAGATGATGTTTGGGAGGGGGGTGGGTAGGTGTTGTGTTGGAAGTGGGTTTGTGTAAAGCAACTATTTAGATGCGGATGAACAATTCGCATCGTCGGTATTGCTTCGTTGCAATATACCCGCTGGCTGTCCGAGACTGTTTATTTACTGGTGTTTCCGTCCACGATTCCGTGTTTGACTTTTCCCACCAGCTTATTGACAGTTGGCCTCGAGAGAGGTCGTCCGCTATCCGCAACTTGCGACCCGCTCGGTTGCCCCAGCTAGGCGACTTTGGAACTATCTCACAAGTTTTTCAGCCGAGAAAGCTAAGCAATGTCTCAAAAATGTTTGAACGAATTGTTGCTAAGCAGCTAACTTTTCTTGCTGGTCGGATCATCAGTCCTAGCCAACATGGTTTTATGCCTGGACGGTCAACTACCACTAACTTAGCTGCGTTCAATGTTTTTTGCATCCACTCGTTTATCAGTCATCATCAAGTTGTTGTAGTCAACACCGACTTCCTCAAAGCATTTGACAAAATCTCCCATAATGCTTTATAGGAAAAACTTCAGAAATTGGGATTTCATTCATCAATACTATATTGGTTTAAATCTTATTTAGATGACCGGATTTATGGAGTAGAGTGCAATGGTGTTTTCTCAAACCCGTATGAGGCAACTTCTGGCCTCCTCTCCGATAGTGAACTTTTTAAAAGTTACCTAGTAAGAGTGGGAAATTGGTGTTCTCGTAATAAGTTGCCTCTGAACTTGTCAAAATGTTTATACGTTAGGTACAGCAAACGATTAATTAGTGTCCTCAGCTCGTATTCCATTAGTTCCCATATTGAATATGATTCATTTGTCTGGAGTCCGACTGGTACTACACACATCAATCGGATTAAGCGTGCTCAAAAAAATTCCTACCTTTTGCCCTTCTTTCTTTAAACTTTAATGACCCGGCCCCCTCTTACTCTGCGAAATTCCGTCTTGTGCACCTAGAACAACTAGCGCACTAGTTTTTATTTGTGACCTGCTGTCCTCCAAAATAGACTGCCCTGCATTGCCGAGCAGCATAAGTTTTTCCGACTCTGGTAGGTCTTTAAGGATTTTTGAACCTTTTTTTGTTCCGGCCTATAGAGCAAATTATGCTTTTAATGAGCCTCTGTGTAGATCCTTATTGTACTGCAACAAACCTTTATCTAACATGCGGCTGGACCTATGCTCCCCCAGAGAATTAATTAAGGAAACTATTTACAATTACCTTTAGTCCCTTAGTACTTAGTTTAGTAATAGTCAT
This sequence comes from Drosophila suzukii, assembly GCF_043229965.1. NCBI lineage: Eukaryota > Metazoa > Arthropoda > Insecta > Diptera > Drosophilidae > Drosophila > Drosophila suzukii. The sequence continues at coordinate 23,099,524 of NW_027255896.1, read as the reverse complement.
GTAGCCAGTTAAAGTACCAACTGTTTGCGAATAAGTAAATAAATAAAAATCCTCGCAACGATCATCAAGGAATTTTAACAAGTCTGTAACGCATATCACGATATGCCTTGGGCGGTCATAGCGTTCATTGAGGCGTTCTCATGCTGAGTCATATGCTGATTTCGTAATGGACATATGACTGAGAAGATTGGCCGCTTCACCAACCATGAAAGACTTAAGGTAGTGAAACTTTTGAATCTTTCCCTGGTGGGTCTTGTTGTGGACGGTGCTCTCGTAAATGTCCTTAAAGGCAGGCCACTCTTGTAGTCTCCACCAAAGGGTTTGATGTGGATTTTCGGCAACGGGTTTTCCGTTAAAAAGACTGCAGCAGGCGGCGGCGTGGCCAAGGAAGGTGTACCGTTCTCAGAAAGTCGCTGAAAGAACTGACCTTGCTGTTACAGTAATGTGGCCATGTTGTGATCCACTTGAGGTATAGCACTTGGCTGAAGGTCGCTCTTTAACGGCCGGAATAAGGTGAGGGCGTTCCTTTTTCTTCATGTATATAAGACTTCCTTCTCGTGTCGCGGATGCTTCGCCATCTTTTCCGCACCATCTGCAGTTCAGCTCCGATTCACAATATGCCAACATGGGCCTTGAGTAAGTGGGAGCCGGATTGGGCACGGGGTTGTTTAGCGGATGCTGCCCAGCATCCTGGCAATGGCTGGTAATGACTCCTCACGCTGTCCCTTCGTGGGTATTTTTTCCTCCTCCATATAGAGGAGTCCGCCAGATCTGCACTAGCTGTCAAGTAGCTGGTGGAGGGGGACTCCCGCATACTTTCTTTACGTGGATCCGTCTGGCAGGATGTCCATGAAGGGAGCGAGGTCCAACTTGCCATGCTCCTTTCGAATGGGCTACTCGATTGGATTATCTCCAGAATTTTCACTATACTGCGGATTTGCCTAGGATAACTTGGCAGCTTGGATTAGACGTGTGACGTTTATTTATGTGTGTTCTGTGAAACTCAACTCATTTTCACCCATGGTAAAATTGACATGTTGTGTTTTTAAAAAACAAGAGAAAACGCTATAGTCGAATACCTACTATCAGATACCCGTTACTCAACTAAAGGGACCAAGAAGAAATGGATATGGGCGCCACAGTTTAGGGCGGTTTGTGGGCCTTATAGTGGGCGTGGCAAACTTTTTAAGTCAATCGATTGATATTGATGAGAATACTACATTTCAGTTAACATTTTGTTCTAGCATAAAAATTTTGGGCGCCAGAGGCTTGGGCAGCTTGTGGACGTAACAAACTTACGCTTCGTACGAGGCTACGGAATCTAAATCTGAAAACTCCAACTATCTGCATTTAATAGTTTCCGAGATATCCGCTTTCATATTTACGATTTTTTAAAGTTCGTGGGCGGTTTGTGGGCGTTTAAGTAGGCGTGGCACACAGACGAAAAAAACAGACGGAAATTGCTAGATCGACTCGGCTAGTGACCCTGATCAAGAATGTATATACTTTATGGGATCGGAAACGCTTTCTTCTACCTGTTGCATACTTTCCGATCCTACTTTCCGATCTAGTATACCCTTTTAGTCTACGAGTAACGTAGTAAAAGTGTGACTGTGAGTGTGATTTGTAGCTAGTGGTAGTCTTAGTGATAGATGTACAAACAAGATTAATTTTAAATTTGGTAGTGTTTCTTGAATAGTACGGGGCGTTTATCAGGTCTTTAAAATTTGGTTTGCCAGGATTTAATTCTTTTTATTGACGTGTTACAGGCAGTGTTACAGTCTACCCCAATGTGGACTTAAAATAACTTTAAAGTTTTCGCCGTGATCGACAATCCATTGTCCGGACAAAGGATGCATCTCTTTTCCCTCGCGCTTTGCGATGTGGAAACACAAGTAGCACCAATGTCCTGCTTCCAAGTAAGCCGTCTGCACAAAGTAAGCCCTAGGTACTCAGCCGTATCGAAGTGCTTTATTGGAGTCCCGTTCAGGGTAAAGCGATTATGTTCAGCCTGTTTAGCGAAGAGGTCGCATGCTGATAGGAAGAATTTGAGAAGTAGGACCAGAGGGAACATTATCAAAAGCTTCTGTAACAGCAGTTTTATCATCTGTAAAGCCTTAAATTTTTCTTCCAAAGAATTTGCGAATTCCTTTGCTATTCCAGCATATTTAATTGCCCAAGTACCGTCCGATCGAAGAAAAGGAAACTTCTGGAGAGACTGACACTTAAGAAAGAATCGATCAGCATCCGGATTGATAGCACTACGTTTTCGGAGATGAGGCTTTTTTAAGATAACTTAGTCTTGTGGATTACGCGGTTGCATCCAGTGTCGCCGAAGTGAAATCTTCTGCCTAACCATAGTCGTTGTTCCAGGATAAAAAGGGCATTATTTAGCTGTGAAACGGCAGAGTGAATACCGTTAGTAGTGGATGCGGCAGCGGCAGACTGAATCTTTAGAGTCAGCTCGTTAATAGCAGCATCAATATGCAGAGGACAACACAGATCTGCAGACTTATCATTCTCAATAAGGATTGTTAGATGATTCTTAAAGCGTGCAATGTTAGCCCGACGAGACATTAGTCTTGGTGCTGTATTTTAAGCAGAATGTGATCAGAACTAAGTTCATTTGATTTATGTACGGAAAGGAAGTTGGTCGAAATACTCTTATAAATAGCAAAATCTACTGCCGTTTCTTCTGTATCAGAAGGAAACTGCGTTGGTTGTAGCTAAGTCTTGCAGACTTGAAGACGTAATTTGATCTAAAACCTGAACACCTCTCGGGGCAGAGCGGCTACAACCCCAAAATTGATTGTGAGCATTGTAAAAAATGTATCCAAAATCTTAAGCAGACCACGAAACGGTGGGGGGGGGGGGGGGGTTGTTAGTAAATAGAAGCATTCAGGATGTCAAACAAGTCCGGGGATAAGGTTATTGCAGCAGCTTGACATTTTACTCTTGAGTTTGTACTGTAAGGGGAGTACTCTAGCTCAACAAAGAAAATATGGGGTATGTAACCATTGTTATTACGTCGGGGGGGTGGAAACATTGCGGAAATGGCCTGCGGTGCCTAAATCAGCCTTAATATCTTCAGGATCCGTAGATGAATGAAGGCTTTTGACTACGATCCTTAAAGATCGAAAACTTTTCAACTACCAGTAGTTAAACGGGATATTATTATTTCTCCACAAATGATGTTGTACTATTTTGTATGTATCACCATCGAAAGGAGATGACCTTACTATAGCAGGTCCAGTTATTTTAAATCTAATATTACTTGTAGCAGCCTTGAGAGAGATAAGTTGTTTGACATCAGTAACACCCTTTATTACAAAGGCGGTAGGACGGGGGTCAGATTAAGGTGCTTTAGTCAAAGAAGTACCAGACGCAGTACCAGAAATTTTCTTAGTATTTTGGGAGATTCCACATCTATTGCTAGATGTTATTATGCGATTGCTAGTCACAGAAAGAAGGCTCCGGTGGAGGAGACTGAGTGTCTATACGATCATTAAAGAGTGGGTTATCAATGTCATCATCAGATAAGAGGGCAAACCCATTTCCATGACTTGAACATATTCGACCAGGAGAGTCTTAGTCCTGAAATCAAATCTCTTTTAAATTTTCTTGCGATGAAGAAGTATCAGCAATGGATTGTAAATTTCATTTATAATTAAATTTCTGTGACCTAGCATACTTGGATTTCTAGGCGACCTTGAAAACTCCTTGCTAACACTGACATTTGAATTCTCAATTTTAAATATATTGGAAGACGTAGAACCATCACAGTTATCCACATTCGTATCATTACCACATAGACGGTTCGCAATAGCTTGATCAGCGGCCAACATGATGAGGACCAGCTGGGAAGCGGCCATCCAACGCAGGCAAGGCCGGCGAGCACGATGCGTTAATGAAGTTCAAGCACGAATGCACAAGAACTTACAAAAAGTTCGATATTTGGTATGGAAATACAACATACAACATTTTTGGAAAAAGTTCTGAGATCTGCTTAGAAATCGTTGATGATAGAGTCGGGACTTCTTCGAATTCTTGTGAAAAAAAGTTTTTCTTGTGAAGTTGCATTGAGTTAATATCCGCGTGCGTTTAGATTCTTTGGTAAAATGGACATGGCAAAACAATATATAAAGCCATTCAATGGCGAAAATTGTGCCATTAGGAAATTTAATATTAGGGCTCTATTATCCCAACTCGATGTACTTGATTAAATTATGCCTCCTGAGGTAGATGAACAGTGGAAGAGAGCAGAACTAATAGAGTACCTAGGCGTCTCGTTTCTAAGCTTTCCTACAAGCGACATAACGGCTCGTAAAATTGTACAGAATTTGTACGCGGTGTACGAACGAAAAAGTCTTGCATCGCAGTTGGGAGATCGCAAACGCTTGCTTTCCCTACAGCTATCGAATGAGACGCTTTGGTAAGTTTTTGGCCGCAGGAGCAAAATTACAGAGGGTGGGTAGGTGTTGTGTTGGGAGTGGGTTTGTGTAAAGCAACTATTTAGATGCGGATGAACAATTCCGCTCACTGTCCGGGACTGTTTATTTACTGGGGTTTCCGTCCACGATTCCGTGTTTGACTTTTCCCACCAGCTTATGGACAGTTGGCCTCGAGAGAGGTCGTCCGCTATCCGCAACCTGCGACCAGCTCGGTTGCCCCAGCTAGGCGAGTTTGGAACCATCTCACAAGTTCCTCAGCCGAGAAAGCTAAGCAATGTCTCAAAAAAGTTTGAACGAATTGTAGCTAAGCAGCTTACTTTTCTTGCTGGTCGGATCATCAGTCCTAGCCAATATGGTTTTATGCCTGGACGGTCAACTACCACTAACTTAGCTGCGTTCAATCTTTTTTGCATCCACTCGTTTATCAGTCATCATCATGTTGTTGTAGTCAACACCGACTTCGCCAAAGCATTTGACAAAATCTCCCATAATGCTTTATAGGAAAAACTTCAGAAATTGGGATTTCATTCATCAATACTATATTGGTTTAAATCTTATTTAGATGACCGGATTTATGGAGTAGAGTGCAATGGTGTTTTCTCAAACCCGTATGAGGCAACTTCTGGCCTCCTCTCCGATACTGAACTTTTTAAAAGTTACCTAGTAAGAGTGGGAAATTGGTGTTCTCGTAATAAGTTGCCTCTGAACTTGTCAAAATGTTTATACGTTAGGTACAGCAAACGATTAATTAGTGTCCTCAGCTCGTATTCCATTAGTTCCCATATTGAATATGATTCATTTGTCTGGAGTCCGACTGGTACTACACACATCAATCGGATTAAGCGTGCTCAAAAAAATTCCTACCTTTTGCCCTTCTTTCTTTAAACTTTAATGACCCGGCCCCCTCTTACTCTGCGAAATTCCGTCTTGTGCACCTAGAACAACTAGCGCACTAGTTTTTATTTGTGACCTGCTGTCCTCCAAAATAGACTGCCCTGCATTGCCGAGCAGCATAAGTTTTTCCGTCCCTGGTAGGTTTTTAAGGATTTTTGAACCTTTTTTTGTTCCGGCCTATAGAGCAAATTATGCTTTTAATGAGCCTCTGTGTAGATCCTTATTGTACTGCAACAAACCTTTATCTAACATGCGGCTGGACCTATGCTCCCCCAGAGAATTAATTAAGGAAACTATTTACAATTACCTTTAGTCCCTTAGTACTTAGTTTAGTAATAGTCATGTAGCCAGTTAAAGTACCAACTGTTGGCGAATAAGTAAATAAATAAAAATCCTCGCAACGATCATCAAGGAATTTTAACAAGTCTGTAACGCATATCACGATATGCCTTGGGCGGTCATAGCGTTCATTGAGGCGTTCTCATGCTAAGTCATATGCTGATTCCATAATGGACATATGACTGAGAAGATTGGCCGCTTCACCAACCATAAGAGACTTAAGGTAGTGAAACTTTTGAATCTTTCCCTGGTGGGTCTTGTTGTGGACGGTGCTCTCGTAAATGTCCTTAAAGGCAGGCCACTCTTGTAGTCTCCACCAAAGGGTTTGATGTGGATTTTCGGCAACGGGTTTTCCGTTAAAAAGACTGCAGCAGGCGGCGGCGTGGCCAAGGAAGGTGTACCGTTCTCAGAAAGTCGCTGAAAGAACTGAACTTGCTGTTACAGTAATGTGGCCATGTTGTGATCCACTTGAGATATAGGACTTGGCTGAAGGTCGCTCTTTAACGGCCGGAATAAGGTGAGGGCGTTCCTTTTTCTTCATGTATATAAGACTTCATTCTCGTGTCGCGGATGCTTCGCCATCTTTTCCGCACCATCTGCAGTTCAGCTCCGATTCACAATATGCCAACATGGGCCTTGAGTAAGTGGGAGCCGGATTGAGCACGGGGTTGTTTAGCGGATGCTGCCCAGCATCCTGGCAATGGCTGGTAATGACTCCTCACGCTGTCCCTTCGTGGGTATTTTTTCCTCCTCCATATAGAGGAGTCCGCCAGATCTGCACTAGCTGTCAAGTAGCTGGTGGAGGGGGAGTCCCGCATACTTTCTTTACGTGGATCCGTCTGCCAGGATGTCCATGAAGGGAGCGAGGTCCAACTTGCCATGCTCCTTTCGAATGGGCTACTCGATTGGATTATCTCCAGAATTTTCACTATACTGCGGATTTGCCTAGGATAACTTGGCAGCTTGGACTAGACGTGTGACGTTTATATGTGTGTGTTCTGTGAAACTTAACTCATTTTCACCCATGGTAAAATTTACATGTTGTGTTTTTAAAAAACAAGAGAAAACGCTATAGTCGAATACCTACTATCAGATACCAGTTACTCAGCTAAAGGGACCAAGGAGAGGTGAAGATATGCAAGCAGCAAAGCGAGATTATAATGCGCCGGCTACCTGTTAACTATGGGCGCCACAGGTTAGGGCGGTTTATGGGCCTTAAAGTGGGTGTGGCAAACATTTTAAGTCAATCGATTGATATTGATGAGAATACTACTACTACTACTACTACGTCAGAGGCTTGGGCAGCTTGTGGGCGTAACGAACTTGCGCTTCGTACGATGCTACGGAATCTAAATCTGAAAACTCCAATTATCTACCTTTAATAGTTTCCAAGATATCCGCTTTCATATTTACGATTTACGGCTTGTGGGCGTTAAATTAGGCGTGGCACACAGACGAAAAAAACAGACGGAAATAGCTAGATCGACTCGGCTAGTGACCCTGATCAAGAATGTATATACTTTATGGGGTCGGAAACGCTTTCTTCTACCTGTTGCATACTTTCCGATCCTTATTTTCCGATCTAGCATACCCTTTTAGTCTACGAGAAACGGGTATAAAAACCTTATCACAAAAATTGAGCAGTGTGGGAGTCTATGCGTCTAAGCCTGGAATGAGAGAAACTTTTGCCGGCCGTCCAAGTATCCAATTGTCTGATGGGTGCAATCTTTTAAGTCTTCTTCTGTTAATAGGTTTGGAAAGTGTGACTGTGAGTGTGATTTGTAGCTAGTGGTAGTCTTAGTGATAGATGTACAAACAAGATTAATTTTAAATTTGGTAGTGTTTCTTAAATAGTACGGGGTGTTCAGTCCCACGGTACTTGGTTCGTATACACAGCTGATAGCCCTGCCACCTGAAGACGAAGGTCAGGACATCTGGCAACTCTACAGTGCTTGAGGGAAGAAGAAGAGAACTACGAGCTTCAGCGACGGGAACAACATCGGCTGCTTTTACTTTCGGTCCATTGAGACCCATTTTCATTTGTAAAGTTAATTAATGATCAAGAGTGAAGTGTACGCATTATAAGCTAATAAATAAAGACTAAACTGTTATCTTTGAACTTCAGTCGTACCTACCCCCAAGAGCCCCTCTTACTATGACAGCCGTACATAGCATTCTCGGCACGGCGTCACAACTTAACGTGGTGGCCCATGAAGGGACTCTTGCTTAAAGTTGAAAAATGTCAGTTGGATCTTTCATTTGTTAGTTATAACGCCTAACACCAATCACGCCATCTAACACAAATTGCGATCGTCTCCGTTTGTTCCCCCAACACGTGCTCTCACACCGACAGAGCACAGTCATCAATACGAACACACCCGGTCGGCTGACAGCGCTTCTACACACACACACGGGTGCTGCAAGAAGGCCCGTTATCATTTCGCAACCGGGAAAAAACTCCTACTCAAAGCGGAATCGGAAAACAGTACAGCCTGCGCTCGCGCTGTAGTCAACGTTACGTAAATTCAGTCGTAAGCAGAAGGGAAAGATCACGTGAGTACGGGTGCCTTTTTCGATTTATCAAGCAGAGCTAGCTAGGTTCAAAACAATTCGGTAAAAATTCTCATAAAATGTCTGTTGCATTACACTTGAGAAGGAGTGCCTTCAAAGTCTAACACGTCTGCAGCAGAACTATAAAAAGGATTCCGCGTCTCGAAAAACTGAAAGCTATTATATGAAGCGCCTGCAGCAAATCGAGAGTTTAAACGCAGCCTTTGAGACCACCCATCAAGTAATCATCTGCACCGAGGGATATGCCAAATCGGACTATTACGGCAAGAAGATCGCCGTCAGTTTTGAGGATCTGTACATGGAAACTTATGGCCAACGAATAAAGTTCCCAGTGACGCCGTCCTCAGCCTCGGCACCAACCGCCGTGTCGACGGTTGCCGACGCACGTGTCCACATGCCACAACTGCCAGTGCCCAAGTTTAGCGAAAACTGCGTGGACTGGCCAGGATATTATGACGCCTTCACTCGGTTAATTCATCAAAATGAGCGGCTGGACAATATTCAACGGTTTCATTTCTTCAAGGAATCTCTGCCAGCTGGTCGAGATGGCGATATTCGTCAAATTCCTTTGACGGCCGCTAACTATACGGTGGCATAGGACACACTAATTCAGCGCTATAACAATCCCCGCGTGGTCTTCTCCAACCACATGAACGTGTTGTACCAGTTGCCAAGCCTAAGCAAGGAGAATCCCGATGATATTCGATCTATGATCAGTGCAGTCAATGTCTGCGCAGCCGCCTGTAACACCCTCAACGCGTCACTGCAGGACGGCGATCACTGGCTCGCCCATTATTTGACTGCAAAATTACCGAAAGAAACGCACTCCGCCTGGGAACGTCATCTCGGCAGTCAAACCCACATTCCCTCTTACAAGGATCTCGAACAGTTTCTCAACAACCGGTTAATCACCCTGGACGCCATTGAAAATAGAAACTGTTCGGGCACCAACAAATCTGGATCATCAGTGGATCATCACACAAAACGTATCTCGGTTTATAACACCCACGCGTAACCAAGCCCCCCTGTTCTTCGTTGCCCACACTGCAATGGCAATCATATCCTTCGTCGATGTCCGCGATTCCTAAGCTTGGATTGCTACCAACGTAAGGAGGTCGTGAGTAAGTCAAACCTATGCCTCAACTGCCTGAGCAAATCGCACATGCTTGCCCGCTGTTCAAGTGTAAAGAATTGCTACCACTGTGGACAACGCCACCATTCTCTACTTCATCCGGCAGCGGCGCCAAGCATAACTCAAGCATCCCAACCTTACTCGCCGACCGTATCAACCAGTCAACCACATATCGCTCCGATTATGAATACCGACACCTCACCAGTTAGCCCCCTTGCTAATCCAAACCTCCAATGTTATTCTTCTACAGTCTCCCACGCAACGCGATGGAATATCCTATTAGCGACCGCACGGATTATTGTTTGCCACCCCCAGAGCGGCGCTCAAGCATCAATAACTGCCCTCATCGATCAGGGGTCGGAAGCTACAATAATCTCAGAGCATACCGTCCAAGCTCTCCAACTTCCACGATGCAGAATCCGCGCTTCGATCGCCGGCGTCGGCCAAACTATTGGTCACCGGTGCAACTTTACGGCAAGATTCTGCATCCGAACGTCGCTAAACCCAACGTTCAATCTAGATGTCGACTCTGCGTACGTTCTGAACTCGCTGACCTCACCTCTACCAAACCAATCGTTCTCGCCTCAAAATTGGAAACACATCAACGGACTCCAGCTCTCGGATCCTCTATACTATCGCTCGAAGCGCATAGATCTCATCATCGGAGCCGACCTCATGGCGAGTCTTGACCTTCCGGGAACCCGAATCGGAAATCCAGACGAACCCATTGCACAAAGTTCTCACCTAGGTTGGATGATACTCGGCAAGTTCCAGGATTCAATCCACACATATCATATTCGCTGTCATCAAACCGCCCTAGATACGGAATCGCTTTTGAAGAATTTCTGCAAAATAGAATCTGTCCCAAGCCGATCACTTCACTCTGACGAAGAGCGGTGGTGTGAATCCTTCTTTAAGGAAACGCACACACGTCAACCAAACCGTAGTTTTATGGTAAGACTACCTTTTAAATGGCATTTCGATTCCACAATGGCCCTAGGAAAATCGCCTCAAATCGCTTTAAACAGGTTTCTACAATTAGAGCGGCGTTATCAACGGGATCCAGACAAATGGATTCGCTACAAGGAGGGAATCGAAGAATATTTTGAATTGGGACAAATCACACCAGCAGTCTCTAGTGAGAGATCAACAGTCAGTACCTCCACAAAAACCGGTCGGGTTGAATCCTGCGTTCTTCCTCATCACGCTGTCTATAAAGAAGACAGTCTCACCACCAAACAGCGCATTGTATTCGACGCATCGGAAAAGACCTCAAACGGTCGATCTCTAAACGATGTATTGTCCGTAGGACCCACTCTACAAAATGATCTCCCTGCAGTGTTGCTGAATTGGAGACAGTACAGACATGTTTTCACCGCCGACATCCAGCTCATGTATCGTTGCATCGACGTACATCCAGACGACACGCAGTACCATCGGATTTTATGGCGGGCGGCGGATGGAAACATCAAGGAATACTGTCTGTCAACTGTAACTTTCGGGACCGCTTCTGCACCATTCACCGCCATCAGAGTCGTTCGTCAACTTGCAGAAGATGAACGCGAAAATTATCCATTGGCGGAAGAGGTCTTAAAGCACGAAATCTACGTCGACGATATTCTTTCTGGTGGTCACACGATCTTAGCAGCACAAAACAAGAGCTTACAAATACAGAACGCTCTAAAATCCGCAAATATGGAATTAAGAAAATGGTCTAGCAACGACATAGCGCTCCTAGACAGCATTCCTTCATCAAACCGATGCAATAAAACTTCAAGAGGCTGGGACAGCTCTGATACAGTCAAAACCTAAGGAATGCATTGGTTACCTAACCAAGACTGTTTCACCTACAAATTGCAAGCGAGCATTCCCACGGGTTCAACCAAAAGAGAAATTCTTTCGAGCATCGCCAGACTTTTCGACCCCTTAGGATTAATCGCTCCTATTCTCATTTCAGCAAAATTAATTCTAAAGGAAGTCACAGTGGCACACCTACATTCCGAGAACGATCGCAAGCACTTAGGGTGGGACAACCCAGTGCCCAGTTCCATCGCTAACAAATGGAAAAGGTTCCGTGTCAATCTGGAGGACATCAGCAAAATCCGAATACCTCGCAGCGTATACGCCAGACTTTAGCCATGATATCCAGTTGCACGCTTTCTGCGACGGGTCCACACACGCCTACGCAGCGGCGGTTTACATGCGCATACCCCAACCGGATTCATCGTTTTATACCACTCTCATCACTGCAAAATCCAAAATCTCTCCAACGAAACCCCTCACGATCCCGAGGACCGAGTTATGCGGCGCTGTACTGGCGACCAAACTAACTAAATGGGTATTAGCAAACAATCGTTGGAAAAACGCTCAAATCTCCGTCACATACTGGACGGACGCCACTATCATTCTCCACTGGATCAAAGAAGATGTTACTAGATGGAAAACGTTCGTCGCCAATCGCGTTGCCTATATGGACCACAGCGATTCAAACCAATGGAAACATGTTCCCACGGCGGATAATCCAGCAGACAGCGCCACAAGAGGACTATCCCCATCAGAACTCTCCATCTTTGATCTCTGGTGGCACGGACCATCATGGTTGAGGCAACACTCCAGTGAGTGGCCGGACACAGAGGTACTGAACATGAAATTTGATGAGCAGTGCCTAGAAGCAAAATCTATTCGGATTCGTTTGCACACCACCCAAGTAGACATTAGTATCATTGAGCGGTTTTCGACTTACACCAAACTCGTTCGAGTCATAGCATATATACTGCGCTTTTGTCGCAACACTCAATCGAAGAAAACCAGATCTAACAGTCAGCTGTCGCCGGAGGAACTGGACAATGCACTTCGCTGCGTCGTGAAAATAGTACAAGCCGAAACCTTTCAATCCGACATGCTCGCGATCCTCGCAGGAAATCTTCAGCCTCCGAAGAGCATCCTAAGAAATCTCACTCCCTTTCTTGACGACGGCTTCTTACGCGTTCGCGGTCGTCTCAAACATTCCAACCTTTCTTTCGATCGCAAGCATCCAATCATCTTACCGCAGCGTCATTTCTTTACAGAGCTGGTAATTCAGAACTCCCATCAAGCTACCCTGCATGGCGGCGCTCATCTTACTCTAGCCCACACGAGGAACAAGTTCTGGATTCCAAATGGAAGACAAGCCGTCCGAACAAACCTTTGAAAATGCATCACGTGCTTCCGCGCGTCACCGAGCATCGGAAGTCAATTGATGGGCGACCTGCCGGTACACAGGGTCAACCCACCGAACCGCCCATTCATTGCGACCGGCGTCGATTATACCGGGGCAATCGAAATCGTCTGCTTGGCTACAAAAGCAGTTCACCTAGAAGCAGTTACCGTACTCTTGTCGGAACACTTCCTACTAGCATTTTCTCGTTTCACTGGTCGCCGAGGACCAGTTCAACATATGTATAGCGACAACGGAACAAATTTCGTTGGCGCCAATAAGTTATTAGCAAGCGCACCACAGGCGTATCGCGACCACACTACGTGTCCTACATGGCATTTCACTCCGCCATACTCCCCAATTTCGGAGGCCTTTGGGAGGCCGGGGTCAAATCCGTCAAGCATCACCTAAAAAGGATTGTCGGAAGTCACAAGCAAACTTATGAGGAACTCGCAACGGTGCTCATCAGGATTGAAGCTTGCCTAAACTCTAGGCCACTTTGTCCGCTAACAGCTGATCCAAACGACTTAAAAGCTCTCATGCCGGCACACTTTCTCATTGGTGACATCCTGCTCGCACCTGCCTACTGTCGCCCTCAAAGCTCGTCGTTCCGTGAGCAATTTCTGTCTCATCAAAATTTGATCCGTCAGTTTTGGACGCAATGGAGCCGAGATTGGCTGTCCAATCTTCAGACGCGCCCAAAATGGTGTCAGAAAAGGAGAATTTTGAAATGAATGAATTAGTACTCATCAAGGACGATCAACTGCCTCCATCGCAATGGCCGCTCGGCAGAATTATTAGTCCCCATCCTGGAGAGGATTCACTCGTTCGAGTTGTAACACTAAAAACAAAATCAGGCAGTCAAAAACGCTCCATCTCCAAGCTTTGTCGCCTGCCGATCTCATGCTAATATGAACCAGCTGTTGCTCCCTTGGTATTCAATTGCATCCGTATGTCATTTCTCTTTCTCTTTGTCTTAGCCGCTACAGGTACAAGGGAATTTAGATCCAGAATCCTGAACAACCCATGTATTATGCTGATTTCGCACTGGGGGGCGGCAGTTCAGTCCCACGGTACTTGGTTCGTATACACAGCTGATAGCCCTGCCACCTGAAGACGAAGGTCAGGACATCTGGCAACTCTACAGAGCTTGGGGGAAGAAGAAGAGAACTACGAGCTTCAGCGACGGGAACAACATCGGCTGCTTTTACTTTCGGTCTATTGCGACCCAGTTTTATTTGTAAAGTTAATTAATGATCAAGAGTGAAGTGTACGCATTATAAGCTAATGAATAAAGACTAAACTGTTATCTTTGAACTTCAGTCGTTCCTACCCCCAAGAGCATTCTCGGCGCGGCGTCACAACTTAACACGGGGCGTTTATCAGGTCTTTAAAATTTCGTTTGCCAGGATTTAATTCTTTTTATTGACGTGTTACAGGCAGTGTTCCAGTCTACCCCAATGTAGACTAGGCATTAAAATAACTTTAAAGTTTTAGCCGTGATCGACAATCCATTGTCCGGACAAAGGAGGCATCTCATTTTCCTCGCGCTTTGCGATGTGGAAGCACAAGTAGCACCAATGTGCCTTGAGAGAGATAAGTTGTTTGACATCAGTAACACCCTTTTTTACAAAGGCGGTAGGACGGGGGTCAAAGAAGTACCAGACGCAGTACCAGAAATTTTCTTAATATTTTGGGAGATTCCACATCTATTGCTAGATGTTATTATGCGATTGCTAGTCAGAAAGAAGGCTCCGGTGGAGGAGACTGAGTGTCCATACGATCATTAAAAAGTGGGTTATCAATGTCATCATCAGATAAGAGGGCAAACCCATTTCCATGACTTGAATATTTTCGACCAGGAGAGTCTGACTCCTCAAACCAAATCTCTTTTAAATTTTCTTGCGATGAAGAAGTATCAGCAAGGGATTGTAAATTTCATTTATAATTAAATTTCTGTGACCTACCATACTTGGACCTCTAGACGACCTTGAAAACTCCTTGCTAACACTGACATTTGAATGCTCAATGACAAATATATTGGAAGACGTAGTACCATCACAGTTACCACATAGACGGTTCGCAATAGCTTGATCAGCGGCCAACATGATGAGGACCAGCTGGGAGGCGGCCATGCAACGCAGGCAAGGCCGGCGAGCACGATGCGTTAATGAAGTTCAAGCACGAATGCACAAGAACTTACAAAAAGTTCGATATTTGGTATGGAAATACAACATACAACATTTTTGGAAAAAGTTCTGAGATCTGCTTAGAAATCGTTGATGATAGAGTCGGGACTTCTTCGAATTCTTGTGAAAAAAAGTTTTTCTTGTGAAGTTGCATTGAGTTAATATCCGCGTGCGTTTAGATTCTTTGGTAAAATGAACATGGCAAAGCAATATATAAAGCCATTCAATGGCGAGAAGCGTGCCATTAGTAAATTTAATATTAGGGCTCTATTATCCCAACTCGATGTACTTGGGGTCACTGATTGAACTATGCCTCCTGAGGTAGATGAGCAGCGGAAGAGAGCAGAGCTAATAGAATACCTAGGCGACTCGTTTCTAAGCTTTGCCTCAAGCGACATAACGGTTCGTAAAATTGTATAGAATTTGTACGCGGTGTACGACCGAAAAAGTCTTGCATCGCAGTTGGCAGATCGCAAACGCTCCCTTAAGCTATCGAATGGGAGGTCGCTATTGTCCCATCTTAGCATTTTTGACGATTTGGTAAGTTTTTGTCCGCAGGAGCAAAATTAGAAGAGATCTCTCTCATTACAGAGTCTCTGTCGCACTTGCAGATATCGTTGTCTTCGCAATATGATAGTGTTATCATTGCAAAAATGTTGCTTATCCGTACCATACGGAAGGCATAATTATAAACAGTACCAAATAAATTAAAATATATATTACTTATTTTACGTTACTTCAGCCTAACTTTTTTCAATAATTTGCTACATTTAGCTACCTATTTAGTTTTTATAAAATAAATTTAAATGTAATGCATTTTTTTCGACGTTTTTGCTTTTTATACCCTTGCAGAGGGTATTATGATTTCAGTCAGAAGTTTGCAACGCAGTGAAGGAGACCCCATAAAGTATACATATTCTTGATCAGCATCACTAGACGAGTCGATCTAGCCATCTGTCTGTCCGTTTCTACGCAAACTAGTCTCTTAGTTTTAAAGCTATCGGGCTGAAACTTTTCCTAAAACCTTCTTCCTTTTGCAGGTAGTATATAAGTCGGAACCAGCCGGATCGGACAACTATATCTTATAGTTCCTATTGGAATAATCGGAAAAAAATGAAAAAAATATTTCTTTGGTGTTTTTTAACATATTAACTCCTACGCTTGGAAATATACTTTTTATAATTATTTCTGAATTTCGAAATAAATTTTATCAAAACCGGACGACTATATCATATAGCTGCCATATGAACGATCGGAAAATTGGTGGGAAAATAATATGAAACAAATTATTGCTTCGGTGTTTTTAACATATAACCTCCTACGCTTGGAAAAAACATTTTTGTATTAGTTCTGAATTTTGTATTTAATTTTATCAAAATCGTACGTCTATATCATATAGCTGCCATGGGAACGATTGGAAAATTGGTGGGAAAATAATATGATACAAATTATAGCTTCGGTGTTTTTTGGCATATTATCATACTATTGGGAATGTAATTTGTTGTATTTTTAAATTTAATAATTATAACTGCAAGGATATACAAACTTAGGCTTGCCGAAGCTGGCTTCCTTTCTTGTTTTTTATTAAGAAAAGTAAAAAAACAAATAATTAAATAGTTAGCAGTAAGCTAACTACTTAAATTTTTATGGTCTATTTAGGAATATTTATTTTTATCTTAATATTTGTTTTTTTTTTGTTAATAAATAATAATATTACCTTAAAATTAATAATAACATTTTTCTTTTCAATAAATAATTATTTTTATTTTTATTACTAAATATTTTTTGTTGTTTATTTCTGTTTTTTTTAAATATATTTTATTAAAATTATATTTATGTATATACACTACCTACTCTGCCTCCCTTATGCTAACTAATATACCACTGTGGTAGCTATACGTGGTCTCAAATGTGCGCACAGTGACGCCCAATCAATATGCGTATTGCAATTGGTTGTAGACGAATCCAAATCTAGCAATGAACTAACACCTTTCGCATCTGCTAAAAAATCGCAAATTTTCCTACAGCATCCAGAGATGGAAGAAGGAATAAATTAAAATCTCCTAACAATAAACAATTACTTTTAAAAACGTGTGCCGCTGAAATAAATCCTTAAACTCTGTTTCAAACTTTATCAACGGATAAGTCGGACCTTTATATATAACAATAGTCCCAAAGGAACTGTACTTAAAGATGACAAACTAGTACAAAAGCAACCACATTAACAAAGACTAACATTCTCAAAAAGTTCGCTTCGAATGAATATGAGAACGCCTCTTTTTGGCCGAGCTCCGCTAGCTACTGACTGGCAATCTATTCGTAATGCTGGGGTAAAGCCAGGAATATAATGTGCTTAATTTGAATATATGGAAGCCTCAACGAAGCACAAAAGTGAAGACTTAAGCATTAGCTAATCGGAACATACATCGCTAATGTGGCAGTCCAATCATTTAGTTTTTTAGAAAAAGACATGAACGCTTGGACTATTGAGTGAGCAGTAGTTTAAGGTATTCAGTAACTTAGCGGAACGCATTTCTCGTAGCTCTTTTTCTTAAGCTGAGTCCTAAGCGGATCTCGGAGGGACAAATGGCCCAATGATATAAAGACCTGCTGCACTTGTGGCTCTGCTACAGGCTACATACAGCTCTCTGCATCCCTGGACTAGTGTGAGCCACGACTTTGCTGTACGTAGCTCCTTGACTTTTGTGAATAGTAAATGCTTCTGCAGGTACCACTGGAACTACCATCGGTCAATGGTAGTGGCCTGGCTAGAATTAATCTAAAAGCTCTTGATAATTTTAATAACTGGGGTCCATGAAAGCTTTTGACGGTGACTGCACTTTGATCGTGCACTAATTCCTATGCTTTCATCTAAAAAATGTTTCCAAAGAATATTCGGAGTGTTGGACGTACTGAGATCTATCTCCCTAAGAACACCTGTGGCTCCATTAACGAGACCATTTGATGTATCTACATTGACCGTCATCATATATTTTGCAGTGGTTTTTAAAATGTATTCCCTTGTTAAAACTCCTCACAATTTATTTGCATTAAACCTGCCTGTTCGCCTCGCACGGAGAATAAAGCATAACTAATGCTCTAAAATAATTATTTCTATCTATATTAACATTGAAGGAGCTATATGTAATAATACTCGGCCTATTCCTTTCTCTAATAAAACCACTACCGTCGCGAAGCGCGAAATAAACTTCTCCTAAAATATCATTTTCTTCTTCAGCTTCATTGTCACTATTTGTCCCTTGACGATTTCTTCCCCAGATTTTTGAAAACTCACAATTTGCAGCAAAATCGGCCAGACACAGGTATTCATGCGAATCTGGTCTTTGTTCGTATCTGTTCAGCACACCATTCTGAAAGATGTAAGTGGAATTTTGAGGCATATTTTGCAGGACGCTTGTAGGTCTAAGCATATGAAGACGTTGTTCTGGAGTGAAGGTGTTTACGTGAACGCATTTATTGCTAGTTTCTGACAACGCCAATCCCAGACAACAATATACGGCCTCCTGAGCAAGATTTTGCATTTTGACAAATGCTTGAATTGCCTCTTCGAATGTCATTTGCTGCTTCTCGCATTATCTTTGAAACATCCCTTTGGGATTTATTAATACTCGTATAATTAATTATGTAGCTACAGCAAGCAACAGGGTTAAAATTTAACTGGATATCCATATTTGCCCTTTGCATAGAAATAACGTGTTTATTATAGGCATTAACTTGAATTTCTGCAGATGTTCTCTTCAGAAAAATCTGCGGTTTTTTCAAACTAGACCTAATAGCATATATGTAGTCCTCGTAACTGAGGCTTACCAGATCATGAGAAAGAAAATTTTAAAATATGCTAAGATGGCTAATGAATTCATCTGATTGATCGCGAAGCAAAAATATACGAATTTGTTTAAAGTTTTCGTGGTGAAGAGAAAAGTTTTGAGTTTCTTCAGGAAGTGGCTTCAATATTTCCGTTTGGGGCATTGGAGGATATTGAATACCGAATCGACAAACAGATTGTCCGCGCACCTTTTTAAGACACGAATGCCCGTGCTCATGCTTTTGGTATTCAACATACGGAGCCAAATCTGTGTTTGTAACATCCACAGTTACAAACAGATCAATGAAGGCTATTACACTAGACATAGATTCTTCTTTGTTAAAATCCACTTCCGGAGCGTCATTCAGCCAAAACATACCGTGAACATGAGGTATGCCTCTCTGTTGAAACTCAACTCGCCAATAAAAGGTAGTAACAAAATTACTTCCAAAGATATCCCCAAGTTTTTTTCATTAATTTATAAACTTCCCTATATCTATAGTCAAAATATCTAGCACACGTCACTGGGGCTGTCCTAATCAGGCGCGCCTTTTCCCTAAATTGTAAATTTTAAGCTTTTTCTCCATTTATTTCAATCCTATCTACATTGCGCTTGAGCAGTACTATCAGCTCTGGCCACGTTGTTTCAGCGGTCGACAGAGTTATAAAGAAAGTTGGCAAACCAATCTGGCGAATCATAGCCATGACTTTCTTTTTCTCATATTCCCAGTGAGCAGGAGACGTGCGAACATCCTTAAGAATTCGATATCCATTATCATGACTAATTAAGTTGCCCATAAAATCATCATCAAGCTCGTTAGCAGCTGTTATAGCGCTAGAGGCGCTGCGCTGACGTAAGCAATGTGAAATATTGTTTCGAATTTTAATCAATTTCAACTTCTTATAATTGACGAATAATTTGTCAGTTTTACAACCTCTTCTATCTACGTTCCTAAGTTCGGTCCCAAGTACGGTTGTATAACTCTCTGAAGATGGTCTCTTGACGCCATCATATATGCTTGGGAACGCTAGTTCTTCAGAGTCAGCATCGAGAATCACGTCGAGAGGTCTTTGGCCCTCACCTGGAGCCATTGTAATTCTCGGAATTCCTATATTGTGTGAGCATCCCTTCTTGTCCTCCAAGATTTAGCTTTTCGACTACCGCATTCTTATCGAAATTAGTCGCCTCCGAATTTACATCCTCCTGCTGGATGGCTAATTGCTCCTCTACTAATGATAAGTCTAAAATCAGAGAGCCACTGCTCGTTTACTGACACATTATGCTTTCTGTAAGGCTCGGTATTTACTAAGTATCTAATAGCGACAGCAATTTTAGAAGGCCAAATGGTCTCTGCCTTGAAATCATGTCCGTATTCCATTCTTCTCTTGAGGTGGAGTATAACCTCAGCTTCACTAAAAGCTCGTAGGAGGGACGTCACAAAATTGCTTACTGGAATTGAAACATTTACAACAATTCCTGTTAAAGCACTCTGAGTCTCATGACCTTTCGACTTAATAATCATAAATGGAAGGCGAGGTGAAATCAGTTGTTCCTCCAAGGGATTAAGCCCTTTTAAGCAATGAGAAATTTCTAGGAAATCTAGGCCGTTGAATGTAGCACCTTTGGGCTTTCTGCTGGCTTTTATATTGATGTGACATGTTGCACAGAACTTAAAAGATTCACCAGTGAAAGCACGCAGGCTTGCAATTTGGTAAATCTCTTCCCTGAACTCGCAATGTTCTTCTAAATAGGCTCTAGAAAGCATATTTATTTGCTTTGGGATCCACAATCTATTACAACAAATGCAAATCTGATCGGGACCAAGCATTACTTTTCTATTATAAGTGGCTTAGCAAATTTATTTGCTTTGGGATCCACAATCTATTACAACAAAGGCAAATCTGATCGGGACCAAGCTTTACTTTTCTATTATAAGTGGCTATAAGAACTTCCAATTCAGTAGATCCTCTACTGGCCCTATGCTCCTGAGATATAATAAGCCGTATCTCCTGACTTCGGATTGAGTTCCGAAGTTTGTCTGCTTCCCTGCTTCCACAAGACTTTTGTACTGACTAATTCTTTAACTTATATTTTGAATTGCATCGATGGTTCGTATAGCTTGTCGAGCAGCTATACGTGCACTTCGTCGAGCTAGTGTACTTATCGCCTGCTCGACGACCCTGCGATCCCCAAAACTTCTAGCTGTAGCTCTACCAGCCCTATCCTGCGCTCTTTCCAACAGGCGATTCTGTGGTGATCTAACCAGTGCTCGTTGCAGGGTACTTACTTCTTGGTCACCCGCACGATACGAAGGATCCAAGCGCCTAATTGAACGACGCAGAGAATCGGCTGCTTGCTCACTCGCACGGAAAGCAGGATCTAGGCGCCTTACCAAGTGGTCAGCAGTATTTTGAGCCTGCTCTGTAGCTCGGACTTGGCTATTTCGCCGCACGAAAAAGAGGATCCAAGCGCATCTCCAAAACATCAGCAGCGTTTTGAGCCTCCTCTGTAGCTCGCACTTGGCTATTTCGCCGTCATCTGGAACGACGCCGAGTATCAGCTGCTTGCTCATCCGCACGGAAAGCAGGATTTGAGCGCCTTTCCGAGGGGTCAGCAGTAATTTATACCTGCTCTGCAGCTTGGACTTGGCTATTTCACCGCCTAATAGAACGACGCCTAGTATCGGCTGCTAGTTCACCCGCACGAAAAAGAGGATCCAAGCGCCTCTCCAAGAGGCCGTCTAGTAGAACGACGACGAGTATCGGCTGCTTGCTCATCCCTCATTTTCCCTTCGCTTAAGATGAGCTTTTACATTTTCTACCCTCTTCATCTCTGCATACTCAATGTTTTCCTTAATTGCCCTATTTCTTAATAATTGATTCCTAGCCCGTTGAGATGCAGTAGGTCTATTTAGTCGAGTCGTTTTTATAAAAATACTAGAATATCCCTAATGAAAAATATATCTTTAAATTATAAATAATAAATAAAATTTTATTAAAAAAGGATTAGTTAATTAAATAGCTAAATTAATAGAACTATAAGTGTAAACCTTTGAAAGACGAATCTTATAACCCTATTACGATTTCATAAGTTAAATACGTATATTGAAAATATGAAAGAATAATTAAAGAAAGTCTTTAAAAGGACCTAGTCTTAAAATATTATTATAATGCTTGCTTTAAGGTCGATACCTAACAAATATTATTAAAGTATTAAAACCCTTAATTAAGTGAATAAATAAATACGTTAACTTATAAAAAGAATTGTAAGTGTTAGTCTTTAAAAAGACTGAAACTTATAGGACTATTAGATAATAAATACTTAAATGTATAAAAAAATATTTAAAAAAGCCTTAAAAATGACTATTTTCTTATATTTCTATGAATAGGAAAAAGTTCGAAGCGATTAGAAAAAATTGAAAATCAAAAAATTAATCGGAAAAAATTTTAAATATCAAAATGGAAAGGTTTATAATTGTTAATAAAACTACTTTAAAATAAAAAAAAATTTAACATGAAAATAGAAATGTTTGTTATTGTTAATAAAATTACTTCAAAATGGGTACTTCGCGTCCGCGTAAAGACACAAATTTACGTTAACTTCTTAGCAAAGGAAAAATACAAATTTACGTTATCTTCTTAGCAAAGAAAAATTAATGTAATGAGTTTACTTTAAATTGGATTTTTTAAATTGGAAGACACTTGAAAAATTCCCAAAAATTGCATTCGGCACACGGACAATAGACATTTTCGGTACTTTTACCCAAATTTCCCTTCTCTTTGGGCCATAAAAATGCTCTTCTTAGTGCATTAACGAGAAAATGCAAGGAGCAAAAAGCCCTTTTAGCAATTTAAATCATTCCTCATCGGAACTAGGTAAACAAAACTGGTAGACCAGTGAATTGGTGTTAGGGTCGAGCCAAAAAGGGAAACAAAATCAAGTTGTTCATTATTCAGCAGAATAAGTTAGCCGCGCACTCTGCTCTCTCTTAGCGTTTGCAGCGCTTTTCATTCTCATTTTTTTTGTCCCGCTTTTGTCTCAGCAGGCGCCAAGGAAGAGAGAGCAAGACTTAAAATAGAATAAAAACATTAATCTTAATGTATGTTTGTTATGCATCAACCAACAACAAAATAAAAGCAAATGGTAAATTGGTCAGAGGACAGAGGAGAAAAGGAAAAATAGTTTAAATAGTTATATATTCAATGGAATAAGTTAGCCGCGCACTCTGCTCTCTCAGCGTTGGCAACGCTTCACATTCTCATTTTTGGTCATGCTCTTGTTTCAGCTTTCGCCGAGAAAGAGAGAGCAAAACATAACATACTAACAACATTTATATTCAACTTGGACGTTGATGCACTGTGGTCAGTACAAACAAGTGGCCCTTACGACACCAAGCAATGCTTGTTACTCGCGGAGCTCTAAACCGATTTGGGCAAGTAAACGAAATCACGGACATGGAAAAAGACGAAATAACAATAGACAGTTTAAAATACATGCTCACATAGAATGGTTAGATAGAAGATGGAAAATACATAAGTTTACCATAATTAGTTGCATTAGGGCTATCAAACAGTAAGTCGTGACACATTGCATTATAGTCGTCACAAAGAGCACGAAAAGGATCATGAAAGGCATAATTGGATTTACAAATTGGCAGGGACAACGGATGAAAACGTCGAACTGTTATACAGGGTACATTCCAGTTGAGGGAACTAAGAAGGAAGGGAGAGTCGACGTCACCATTAATTAATTTATGCAAAACGTAACTCCATAAAAGCATTTCGTATATGCCGTTTGAAAAAAGTCTGCGAATAAGTTGGAAATATCATTATCATCAGATGCTACATTATTATTGAGAAAAAGAGAAGGGAAGCAGTTAGATTTCTGTTTAGAATTGACGAAAGAAAAAAAAGCTTAGGATTACTTTTGAAATCATAGTCTAGTCTAGTTTAAATAGTCTGGTTTTTTTATTCTTTAGATAAGATAGTTGACGGGTAAACCATGGAGAGCTGTAAAAATTCTTCATGGAGGAAAGAGGGACATGTTCATCAAATAGAGGGTAAAGGACTTCATAAAAGTAACTAGCTGCATCATCAACAGGAAGGTCAACTAGAAAGGACCAGCTTACTGTCGATAAAGATTCCACTAGTCTGCCGTGTTCAGTCCTCCTAAAACACAAACTAGGCTGTACATTTATTGCAGTCCTAGGATTATTATAAAATCCATTAATACAGAGCTGAAGGGTAGGATGATAACAATCTTCAGGTAAAGATAGTGGCGAAATACGACTAACTTCAGCATCGCTACTATCAAAAACAAAGATTTAGTCAAGGAGACGACCAATATGATTGGGAATCCTATTAACTTGCAGCAAAGATAGTTCAACAAGACCATCAATAAAATCATTTAGCATCCTAGGAATCATTGTCAATGAGTCCTTACTCTCCAACCAAGAGATATTGAGAAGATTAAAGTCACCAAGCACAATAAGTTGGTCAATTTCAGCAAGCAACAAGGAGTTCGAATGTATGGCGGACCGATGCAATAGATACACGTTAAATTCAGAGCCATGGGTTATATACGAGCAGGTTAAAAAAATGTTACTTTTTGGAAGAGATAATTTTACGAAAATAAATTGAATACCTGATGATTCAGAAATATCAACAACCTCAGAAGTTAAATTGGATTTCACTCCAATAAGAACGCCTCCACCTCGACGGGTCTGACGATCCTTCCGATAAAAAAAAAGTTGTTTGACAAAATCTCACAATCGCGTACGGATGGGTTAAGCCAGGTCTCAGTGAGTACAATAACATTGGCTCAAAAATTGAACTATTTATATAAAGCTTAGAGAGTTTACTAAGAAACCCCCGAACATTCTGATAGTGAAATAGGAAATTTAGTTTTTTGAATATAAATCAGAGCTGGGCGCCGACAAAGAAGTCAGGAAAAGGGAGCTATTTTTATACCCGTTACTCGTAGAGTAAAAGGGTATACTAGATTCGTGGGAAAGTATGTAACAGGCAGAAGGAAGCGTTTCCGACCCCACAATTCTTGATCAGGATCACTAGCCGAGTCGATCTAGCCATGTCCGTCTGTCCGTCTGTCTGTCTGTCCGAATGAACGCTGAGATCTCGGAAACTATGGGAGCTATGCTATTGAGATTTGGCGTGCAGATTCCTGAGCTTCTTACGCAGCGAAAGTTTGTTTTAGCAGAGTGCCACGCCCACTCTAACGCCCACAAACCGCCCAAAACTGTGGCTCCTATAGTTTTGATGCTAGAACAAAATACCTATCGATTGACCTAAAAAAAATTTTGCCACGCCCACTCTAACGCCCATAACGCTTAAATCTGTATACCGCCGGTAGGTGGCACATTTTAATCTCGCTTTGCTGCTCGCATATCTCTTTTTAGCTGAGTAACGGGTATCTGATAGTCGAGGTACTCGACTATAGCGTTCTTCCTTGGTCTTCATATACTCCTGGACAATTATATCAGCAGGTCAAAAATTGGGGCAAAGAAGTTTAGAGAGCAGCCCATCCGGAACAAGTGTTTTAAATGAAGAGTAATCTCTTGTCTGTTTAAAATTAAATTTGGTGATGTCAATACCGTTTTGATTGGGAAGGGAGAGGTGTGTGACAATAACCTTGAACGGCAACAACCTTGAACGGTTAGTAGGCCTTAATGACTCAGGCAAAACTACAGTCCCTGAATCTGGTAACGATTGCACCCTGGCGTCATTCGTTGATGACTCGATCCCATTGGGATCATCCTCATAGCTTGCAGTGGGTCTGGGAAGAGAGAGGTTGGTCGAGAGATCTGGAACATGTAAAGAGACATTTAGCAGTGTAGGACTACGATTTATATTTAATGAAGATTGACTTAAAAGAATCCAACCTTTAAAGTTGGAGTCGCAGACATTAAATCGACTTAATAAGTCCGTCGTAATGCCTGGAACTCCAGCTCCGTTTGCCTCATAAATGCATGTAGGGCACGTCCAGTCCAGGTTAGCATTAGATCTAGTGCGATCAGCAATTTGGACAGCACTAAGCCCAAAGTCTGCACATTTAGCGTGCGCAATGTTCTTACATAACCAGCAACTAACAAATGGCCGAGAACTGATTTTGCCAACAAATTGGCAACCAACAACACAGCAGGCAGACATTGTTTACAAGATTGAAGTAAGTTAAATGTAGAATGTAGAATAAATTCAAAGGAAGCTTTAAATGAGTGCCAACAAACAGCTCTGTGGCTTTGCAAAACGCACAGGAAAGCTAAGAAAAGAGAGCGATAAGACCAAGTCAGCAAAGACCCGTTAACTCGAAAATGAGAGCCGGTGACTGAAGTTGGGAGATTGTAGCAGAGCGAACGGTGCGAGAAAGCGCCAAAACAACAATGTAAATAAGAAACAACAACAATGCAACAATCGGCGGCCTCAACCGAGTTGAAAATGTAAGCTTTGGGAATATATAAGATCGGTAATTTAGAGACTAGGCGAATAAATGTGGGATGAAATATAAAACACGTCCGTGTAAAACAGGGACCGAATGAGCATTATATTAATGTATAATGTACATGTAAACAACCTTCATATGTAAATGTATTATGTATAAAGCTTAAAAGAGTTATATTCGCCGCGCAATTCAGTTTGCAACTATTTGCACGCAAACATACATATGTAAATATATGTCATTATCCTGATGTCATTGCTTTTCACAACTCCTTGGGATGTTTGTAGGCGTTTGGGATGAGTGGACGTGCCAAAGATTTTATAGGGCAGTTTTTAGATATTGGTTAAAGCAATGCATATGCAAGTTATCTAACCCGTGAAACGGTTCCACTTATGAAATTTATAAACAAATTTTTGAATTCATTCTCAGCTATGTTTCCCTTGCCTTCAGCGACAGTGCCATTGCCTTTGTTTAAGATTCTGCCTTTGCCTTTTCCATTAACTTTGAGGGCCGCGCTTGACCGTCCTGCTAAGATAAATAAACCAATCGTAAAGTAAACACAAGCTTCCGTTCGAAGCCCAAACTCTTTCGTTCGAGGCCCTCAGTATTGCGTTCTAAGTTCAGATCATATTGCGTTCCGATTTTCAATGAAATTGCATCGGTCAGCATAATTTCATTTCACAACGAGATGCGACAGCAGCATAAGCTTTTATTTTAAACAAAAATTAAAGTTCTGGAAGCTTAAAAAAGAAAAGCTTCTGGCCGAGGTTCGTTGGATAAATTTTTAGAATTAAGAAAGCAGTCCTATTTTGTCCTAGACCGCGATCGGTTTACAAGTTTTAAAAGTGTCTTGTAATAATTGTGTATTAAGAATAAAGGTTTAACACCCGAGTCTTAAAATAAAAAAAAAAGTTTTTTAAATCATCTACAAACGACGAGTTTATTTGGCACCCAACGTGGAGCCGTGTTAAAAAAAAAGTTCAAAAAATTGTTTATTGAAAAATAAGTTAAATATAAACGGAGCTCGCGCGGCCAACAACTCAACAACAATTAAATGGAAATTAATAATTGAAATAATCCTTTTAAAGGTAAATTTAAAATAAAGGTGGACCAAAATCTAAAACAAAAAAAAAAAAAACAAGAAAACAAAATAAGTAAAACAACGCTCAAAATAAATAAATTTAAAATATCGCATAAAATTATTTAAAACCAGAAACGCATTTAACTAAAACATTTAAACAAACAAGAACTAACAAAAACAACAACAAAATAAAACACAACTCTCTGAAACAAGAAAAAGTGAAGAAGGAAAGAAGGGCATTCTATAGCCATTAATCTTTACTGAATCCAGGAAGGAAGATCAACCCACAACCTCACAGAAGGAAGACTTCATCGGTACAGTCTCGTGAGAAATTAATTTACATTATAAAAAAATAAAGATTAATTTAAGATCGGGGAATTTGAAAAAATAAAAAAGGAAGGGAGAGCAAGACTTAAAATAGAATAAAAACATTAATCTTAATGTATGTTTGTTATGCATCAACAAACAACAAAATAAAAGCAAAAGGTAAATTGGTCAGAGGACAGAGGAGAAAAGGAAAAATAGTTTAAATAGTTAAATAGAATAAGTTAGCCGCGCACTCTGCTCTCTCAGCGTTGGCAACGCTTCACATTCTCATTTTTGGTCATGCTCTTGTTTCAGCTTGCGCCGAGAAAGAGAGAGCAAAACATAACATCCTAATAACATTTATATTCAACTTGGACGTTGATGCACTGTGGTCAGTACAAACAAGTGGCCCTTACGACACCAAGCAATGCTTGTTACTCGCGGAGCTCTAAACTGATTTGGGCAAGTAAACGAAATCACGGACATGGAAAAAGACGAAATAACAATAGACAGTTTAAAATACATGCTCACATAGAATGGTTAGATAGAAGATGGAAAATACATAAGTTTACCATAATTAGTTGCATTAGGGCTATCAAACAGTAAGTCGTGACACATTGCATTATAGTCGTCACAAAGAGCACGAAAAGGATCATGAAAGGCATAATTGGATCTACAAATTGGCAGGGACAACGGATGAAAACGTCGAACTGTTATACAGGGTACATTCCAGTTGAGGGAACTAAGAAGGAAGGGAGAGTCGACGTCACCATTAATTAATTTATGCAAAACGTAACTCCATAAAAGCATTTCGTATATGCCGTTTGAAAAAAGTCTGCGAATAAGTTGGAAATATCATTATCATCAGATGCTACATTATTATTGAGAAAAAGAGAAGGGAAGCAGTTAGATTTCTGTTTAGAATTGACGAAAGAAAAAAAAGCTTAGGATTACTTTTGAAATCATAGTCTAGTCTAGTTTAAATAGTCTGGTTTTTTTATTCTTTAGATAAGATAGTTGACGGGTAAACCATGGAGAGCTGTAAAAATTCTTCATGGAGGAAAGAGGGACATGTTCATCAAATAGAGGGTAAAGGACTTCATAAAAGTAACTAGCTGCATCATCAACAGGAAGGTCAACTAGAAAGGACCAGCTTACTGTCGATAAAGATTCCACTAGTCTGCCGTGTTCAGTCCTCCTAAAACACAAACTAGGCTGTACATTTATTGCAGTCCTAGGATTATTATAAAATCCATTAATACAGAGCTGAAGGGTAGGATGATAACAATCTTCAGGTAAAGATAGTGGCGAAATACGACTAACTTCAGCATCGCTACTATCAAAAACAAAGATTTAGTCAAGGAGACGACCAATATGATTGGGAATCCTATTAACTTGCAGCAAAGATAGTTCAACAAGACCATCAATAAAATCATTTAGCATCCTAGGAATCATTGTCAATGAGTCCTTACTCTCCAACCAAGAGATATTGAGAAGATTAAAGTCACCAAGCACAATAAGTTGGTCAATTTCAGCAAGCAACAAGGAGTTCGAATGTATGGCGGACCGATGCAATAGATACACGTTAAATTCAGAGCCATGGGTTATATACGAGCAGGTTAAAAAAATGTTACTTTTTGGAAGAGATAATTTTACGGAAATAAATTGAATACCTGATGATTCAGAAATATCAACAACCTCAGAAGTTAAATTGGATTTCACTCCAATAAGAACGCCTCCACCTCGACGGGTCTGACGATCCTTCCGATAAAAAAAAAGTTGTTTGACAAAATCTCACAATCGCGTACGGATGGGTTAAGCCAGGTCTCAGTGAGTACAATAACATTGGCTCAAAAATTGAACTATTTATATAAAGCTTAGAGAGTTTACTAAGAAACCCCCGAACATTCTGATAGTGAAATAGGAAATTTAGTTTTTTGAATATAAATCATAGCTGGGCGCCGACAAAGAAGTCAGGAAAAGGGAGCTATTTTTATACCCGTTACTCGTAGAGTAAAAGGGTATACTAGATTCGTGGGAAAGTATGTAACAGGCAGAAGGAAGCGTTTCCGACTCCACAATTCTTGATCAGGATCACTAGCCGAGTCGATCTAGCCATGTCCGTCTGTCCGTCTGTCTGTCTGTCCGAATGAACGCTGAGATCTCGGAAACTATGGGAGCTATGCTATTGAGATTTGGCGTGCAGATTCCTGAGCTTCTTACGCAGCGAAAGTTTGTTTTAGCAGAGTGCCACGCCCACTCTAACGCCCACAAACCGCCCAAAACTGTGGCTCCTATAGTTTTGATGCTAGAATAAAATACCTATCGATTGACCTAAAAAAAATTTTGCCACGCCCACTCTAACGCCCATAACGCTTAAATCTGTATACCGCCGGTAGGTGGCACATTTTAATCTCGCTTTGCTGCTCGCATATCTCTTTTTAGCTGAGTAACGGGTATCTGATACTCGAGGTACTCGACTATAGCGTTCTTCCTTGTTTTTCATATACTCCTGGACAATTATATCAGCAGGTCAAAAATTGGGGCAAAGAAGTTTAGAGAACAGCCCATCCGGAACAAGTGTTTTAAATGAAGAGTAATCCCTTGTCTGTTTAAAATTAAATTTGGTGATGTCAATACCGTTTTGATTGGGAAGGGAGAGGTGTGTGAAATAATAAATGTTCAATTAAATGAAGTGAGCGAAAAAATAGAAGGTTTAGCCACATATGCAAACACTGTGGAGGATTATAAAATACAAACAATTGACCCAACTATAAAATTCGATCTTTACCAAAATTCTCCGGGGAACCAACACAATATGTAGGTTGGAGGGAAGCCGCAGAAACTGTAATGAGTCTTTATAAAATTCAAAGTGAACAATATTTTATCGCCTTAACAATTTTACGAAATAAAATTAAGGGAACTGCCCATGATGCTCTTATCAATCATGTCACTGTTTTAAACTTTCGAGCAATCTAGATTGGACTTTATATACAGCGATTAACAACCAATTATTAATCAATTACTAGGGAATCAAACAAAACAAAAAGGAGCAATGCTCCACGAATATTTATATCCGGGCTAAATGGAAATGTCTACGAATATGTATATCCGGGCTAAATGGATCTGTCTCAGAAACTCTTTTGTCATTAAATCCACCAGGGAATTTTCGAAAATAAAAATAAGTTATTAATATACAAAAAGGTAACTACAGTTCATGGGTATTCAATTATTAGGAATTACCATATTATAAATATATTTGAAACTAGACAAATATTTTATGAAATCGAAGGATAAGAATCTGATCTTCTAATTGGATTCAATTTATTAAAAAAAATTGGAGCTAATATTCTTCCGATAAAGGAATTTATAATAAAAAAATATTTTGATGATAAAAATAGCAAAAACACATAATCATTATTTGTGGAAAAAAGTGAGAAAAGCTTGGGAATTAAAAATCCTGAGAGTGCCGACGTAGAAATATCTGTCAACAAAAATACAAATATCTTGGGAATTAAAAATCCTGAGAGTGCCGACGTAGAAATATCCGTCAGTAAAAATACAAATATCTTGAGAAATATCCGTCTATAAAAATACAAATATCTTGGGAATTAAAAATCCTGAGAGTGCCGACAAAGCTATTATCGTCAAAAATCGAATAAATAAAAATCGTTTGAAATGTAAAAATTTCAAGCCCGCCGTCGTTAAGTTATCCGACAAACAACAGATAAATAAACTAGGTACTGATCAATTAGACGAACTAAAGGAAAAAATAGTTCACTATATTAAAATAGAGCATTCAAAGATAAATATGCAAATTCCTTTTAGAACAGACATAAAGGGGGAAATAAATCATATTTACGACAGGCCAATATACAGGGAACAATATCCGTATGCTTTATCTGTCACCGACTTCGTGAATAGCGACATCAGTAGAATGTTAGCGGAAGAAATTATAAGGCGTAGCAGAAGCCCTTATAATTCACCAGTTCTGGTAGTCCCAGGGAAAGGAGAAAATCAAGGTGGAAGCCGTAAATTAGGACTCGTCATTGACTAGAAAAAATTAAATAAAAGTACCATACCTGACAGGTACCCAATGGAAGACCCATCAGTAATTTTATCTATTTTGGGAAAAGCAAGATATTTTTCAACAGTAGATTTAGAATCAGATTTTCATCAGACAAACAAATGCACAAAGAATTTTTCAGAGAGCAATCAGCGACATCCTAAGAGAACAAATAGGGAAAACATGTCATGTCTACATGGACGACATTAATATATTCTCAAACTCGATTGAACAACATTATATAGACTTAAACAAAATTATAAATATATTATTGAGGGCAAACATGAAAATCTCTTTAGAAAAATCAAAGTTTTTAAGCGCGAAACCAGTTTTCTAGGATACATCGTATCTTATAACGTCTTCAAGACAGACCAAGAAAAAATTGACACCATTATCAAATATCCGCTTCCAAAAAATATTCAGGAACTAAGAAGTTTCTTAGCCCTTACGGGCTATTATAGAAAATTTGTTTTAAATTACGCCTCTATAGCCAAACCTCTAACAAAATATCTTAGAGGTCATAATGGCAAAATTTCAAAAACAATTTCAACAAAAAAGTTAGTTCAGCTGGATGACCCAGCTATTAAAGCTTTTAACGAGCTGAAAGAAAAACTCATTGCTCAAGTAGAATTAGTTCAACTGAACTATAATAAAAAATTTACCCTGACCACCGACGCTTCGGACGTCGCAATTGGTGCAGTATTTTCTCAAGAAGGTAAACCAATTACTTTTATTTCAAAAACCTTGACTAAAACGGAACAAGTTTATGCAACTAATAAGAAGGAACTGTTAGCCATAGTATGGGCTCTTAAAAATCTAAGAAACTACTTATAGGGATTGATTGGAATTGAAACTCAAACTGATCATCAAACATTACCTTTCGCAATCTCTGATAAAAACCCTAATACCGAAATGAAACGCTGGTACTCCTTCATAGAAAGTTTCACTCCAAAAGTCATATATAAGCCAGGTACAACTAATGTAGTTGCAGACGCCCTATCAAGGATTCAGATCAACAACTTAACTGACAGTAACGAATAAGTCTCAGATCAAAATACTCAGCATTCAGCAGAGAGTATTTTTGAGAATGTTATACAAGAAACCCGTAAACCCTTAAACCAGTTTAAGCAACACTTGCTACTAGCAACGGGGAGGTATACAATACATAAGTCGAATTATATATTCGAGAATACAAGACATATAATAGAATTTGACACTCTCGAAAATTTGATATCAATCTTAAGGGAATATATTCCTCCTAATTTAACAGCAGGCATTTATTGTACCTTAGAGGACTTTTATAGAATTCAAAAACCACTTAAAATTAATTTAGTGAATAAATTTTTGTATACAAGAATATTTGTCCAAGATGTGGAAAATTCTGAAAACAGAGCACTTATAATCGAAGAAACACATTGCAGAACACACAGGGGACTTGACGAAAATTATAAACAAATCAGAAGATTGTATTATTGGCCAAACTTACTTACAAAATTAAAAAATATATAAAAAATTTTAAAATTTGCAATGAAAACAAATATAACAGACACCCAATTAAAATTCCAATTGGAGAAGCCCCAATCCCGAGTAAAGAAGGCAAAAATGTACACATCGACATATATTACGAGCAAAGTCTTACTCTCATAACTTGTATTGAGGCTTACTCTAAATTTTAAGTAGTAAAAGAAATCCAAAATAAATTAATTATCGAAAACAAAGTAATGGAACTTCTTCAACAATATCCACAAGCCAAAGTAATAGTGACCAATAATGAACCGAGCTTTACCTCGGCCCAATTTAAATCTTTTCCACAAAGGTGCGGCTTAACTTTACATTACGCAGACCCGAGGCACAGTACCTTAAACGGACAAGTTGAAAGGGCACATTCTACATTAACAGAATTAGCTCGATGCAATAAAGAAGAATTTAATTTAATAAAAGCATTCATTCTATAACGAACCAAAAACCTTTTGACGTACTATATGAAAAAAAAGAGCACGACAACATTCCTCAAATTTTAAAAAATACACAAGACAAAATGTTAGAAACACATAGTGAAAACAGAAGAAAAAGGTATATCATGTAGGACAGTTAGTTTATGAAAAGAAACACGGGGAAAGAAATAAACTTAAAACTAGAAATAAGAAACAAATAGTCAAAGAAAATGTACCTAACAAAATAATAATCAACAATAGAAATAGAAATATTCACAAAGATAATATAAAATTCTAAATAAATATATGTTACTTATTTTTACCTTTTCCAGAAAATGTTTTATCAGGTGCTCATACTACACCTTATTTTATTAACAAAATCAGAAATAATTGACTATACAAGTCACGAGTATCTTTTATTCAAGGACAATAAATACGTATTGACGTACGAATTATACGTAGAATTATTCCACGTCACTAACTTAAGTTTTTATAAAGCATATAAACGGTAACAATATTGTTTACAACTCTCATTTAAACGTTTCTTTTTTGATAACATTTTATGGTACAACCGAAATTAATAATATTTCAATCAATTTTATCAAACAACTCAGAACTTTCTTTAGATAATATAAACAATTTAAATGCTTTCATTTAAAATAATTATGCTTAAATATCAATTACATGTATATTATTAATTTTAATCATTATAAATATGATTTTTTAATTTTTATAAAATACAAAAATGCTATTTTACTTGTAACCAAAAAACAACGGCCAGAACCAGAAAAAACTATTAACCAAGAAAATTTTTTAACAGAAATAAGAGATCAATTAATTAAATTTAATATTGAATCGGGCCGATCCATTTTAGAAGGGGGAGAGTTATATAACCCGTAAAACGGTTCCACTTATGAAATTTATAAACAAATTTTTGAATTCAATCTCAGCTATGTTGCCCTTGCCTTCAGCGAGGTTCGTTGGATACATTTTTAAATTTAAGAAAGCAGTCCTATTTTGTCCTAGACCGCGATCGGTTCACAAGTTTTAAAAGTGTCTTGTAATAATTGTGTATTAAGAATAAAGGTTTAACACCCGAGTTTTAAAATAAAAAAAAAGTTTTTTAAATCATCTACAAACGACGAGTTTATTTGGCGCCCAACGTGGGGCCGCGTTAAAAAAAAGTTCCAAAAATTGTTTAATGAAAAATAAGTTAAATATAAACGGAGCTCGTGCGGCCAACAACTCAACATTTCTAGTGGAGAAATTAAAAATTCCACCGAACGACACAACAAAGTGACAGTGATCGTTAGCAACAATTAAATGGAAATTAATAAATGAAATAATCCATTTAAAGGTAAATTTAAAATAAAGGTGGACCAAAATCTTAAACAAAAAAAAAAACAAGAACACAAAATAAGTATAACAACGCTCAAAATAAATAAATTTAAAATAACGCATAAAATTATTTAAAACCAGAAACGCATTTAACTAAAACATTTAAACAAACAAGAACTAACAAAAACAACAACAAAATATAACACAACTCTCTGAAACAAGAAAAAGTGAAGAAGGAAGGAAGCCCATTAATCTTTACTGAATCCAGGGAGGAAGATCAGCCAACAACCTCACAGAAGGAAGACTTCATCGGTACAGTCTCGTGAGAAATTTATTTACAATATTAAAAAATTAAAGATTAATGTAAGATCGGGGAATTTGAAAAAAATAAAATAAAATTTAAACATTTATAAAAAGTAAGATAAATAATATCAAGAAACCATCTGGAAGATTTGATAAATAGCTTTGGTGAAAAAAATTCAGAAATGGCAACCTGAGGTTAAGCCGGCGGCTTAACAGTGGAATTAATAAATAGATTAATAAATGTTCAATTAAATGAAGTGAGCGAAAAAATAGAAGGTTTAGCCACATATGCAAACACTGTGGAGGATTATAAAATACAAACAATTGACCCAACTATAAAATTCGATCTTTACCAAAATTCTCCGGGGAACCAACACAATATGTAGGTTGGAGGGAAGCCGCAGAAACTGTAATGAGTCTTTATAAAATTCAGAGTGAACAATATTTTATCGCCTTAACAATTTTACGAAATAAATTAAGGGAGCTGCCCATGATGCTCTTACCAATCATGTCACTGTTTTAAACTTTCGAGCAATCTTATCTAGATTGGACTTTATATACAGCGATAAACGACCAATACATACTCTCGAGTCAGAATTAAGTATCCTCAGGCAGGGACGAATGACAGTTACTGAATACTATAATGAAGTCAATAAAAAAAAGTACTTTATTAATAAACAAAACCATAATGACATACGCAAAGGACAGCATAATTACTAAGGAATCAAACAAAACAAAAAGGAGCAATGCTCTACGAATATTTATATCCGGGCTAAATGGAAATGTCTACGAATATGTATATCCGGGCTAAATGGATCTGTCTCAGAAATTCTTTTGTCATTAAATCCACCAGGGATTTTTCGAAAATAAAAATAAGTTATTAATATACAAAAAGGTAACTACAGTTCATGGGTATTCAATTATTAGGTATTACCATATTATAAATATATTTGAAACAAGACAAATATTTTATGAAATCGAAGGATTAGAATCTGATCTTCTAATTGGATTCAATTTATTTAAAAAAATTGGAGCTAATATTCTTCGATAAAGGAATTTATAATAAAAAAATATTTTGATGATAAAAATAGCAAAAAAACATAATCATTATTTGTGGAAAAAAGTGAGAAAATCTTGGGAATTAAAAATCCTGAGAGTGCCGACGTAGAAATTTCTGTCAACAAAAATACAAATATCTTGGGAATTAAAAATCCTGAGAGTGCCGACGTAGAAATATCCGTCAGTAAAAATTCAAATATCTTGAGAGTTAAAAGTCCTGAGAGTGCCGACGTAGAAATATCCGTCAATAAAAATACAAATATCTTGGGAAATTCAAAATCCTGAGAGTGCCGACAAAGCTTATATCGTCAAAAATCGAATAAATAAAAATCGTTTGAAATGTAAAAATTTCAAGCCCGCCGTCGTTGAGTTATCCGACAAACAACAGATAAATAAACTAGGTACTGATCAATTAGACGAACTAAAGGAAAAAATAGTTCACTATATTAAAAAAAAGCATTCAGAGATAAATATGCAAATTCCTTTTAGGACAGACATAAAAGGGGAAATAAATCTTATTTACGACAGGCCAATATACAGGGAACAATATCCGTATGCTTTATCTGTCACCGACTTCGTGAATAGCGATATCAGTAGAATGTTAGCAGATGAAATTATAAGGCGTAGCAGAAGCCCTTATAATTCACCAGTTCTGGTAGTCCCAAGGAAAGGATAAAATCAAGGTGGAAGCCGTAAATTAGGACTCGTCATTGACTAGAAAAAATTAAATGAAAGTACCATACCTGACAGGTACCCAATGCAAGACCCATCAGTAATTTTATCTATTTTGGGAAAAGCAAGATATTTTTCAACAGTAGATTTAGAATCAGATTTTTATCAGATATTAATTAATGGAAAATGCGAATTTTTAAGAATGTTGTTCGGACTAACAAATGCACAAAGAATTTTTCAGAGAGCAATCAGCGACATCCTAAGAGAACAAATAGGGAAAACATGTCATGTCTACATGGACGACATTAAAATATTCTCAAACTCGATTGAACAACATTATATAGACTTAAACAAAATTATAAATATAATATTGAGGGCAAACATGAAAATCTCTTTAGAAAAATCAACGTTTTTTAAGCGCGAAACCAGTTTTCTAGGATACATCGTATCTTATAACGTCATCAAGACGGACCCAGAAAAAATTGACGCCATTATCAAATATCCGCTTCCAAAAAATATTCGGGAACTAAGAAGTTTCTTAGGCCTTACGGGCTATTATAGAAAATTTGTTTTAAATTACGCCTCTATAGCCAAACCTCTAACAAAATATCTTAGAGGTCATAATGGCAAAATTTCAAAAACAATTTCAACAAAAAAGTTAGTTCAGCTGGATGACCCAGCTATTAAAGCTTTTAACGAGCTGAATGAAAAACTCATTGCTCAAGTAGAATTAGTTCAACTGAACTATAATAAAAAATTTACCCTGACCACCGACGCTTCGGACGTCGCAATTGGTGCAGTATTTTCTCAAGAAGGTAAACCAATTACTTTTATTTCAAAAACCTTGACTAAAACGGAACAAGTTTATGCAACTAATAAGAAGGAACTGTTAGCCATAGTATGGGCTCTTAAAAATCTAAGAAACTACTTATAGGGATTGATTGGAATTGAAACTCAAACCGATCATCAAACATTACCTTTCGCAATCTCTGATAAAAACCCTAATACCGAAATAAAACGCTGGTTCTCCTTCATAGAAAGTTTCACTCCAAAAGTCATATATAAGCCAGGTACAACTAATGTAGTTGCAGACGCCCTATCAAGGATTCAGATCAACAACTTAACTGACAGTAACGAATAAGTCTCAGATCAAAATACTCAGCATTCAGCAGAGAGTATTTTTGAGAATGTTATACAAGAAACCCGTAAACCCTTAAACCAGTTTAAGCAACACTTGCTACTAGCAACGGGGAGGTATACAATACATAAGTCGAATTATATATTCGAGAATACAAGACATATAATAGAATTTGACACTCACATTTTGACACTCTCGAAAATTTGATATCAATCTTAAGGGAATATATTCCTCCTAATTTAACAGCAGGCATTTATTGTACCTTAGAGGACTTTTATAGAATTCAAAAACCACTTAAAATTAATTTAGTGAATAAATTTTTGTATACAAGAATATTTGTCCAAGATGTGGAAAATTCTGAAAACAGAGCACTTATAATCGAAGAAACACATTGCAGAACACACAGGGGACTTGACGAAAATTATAAACAAATCAGAAGATTGTATTATTGGCCAAACTTACTTACAAAATTAAAAAATATATAAAAAATTTTAAAATTTGCAATGAAAACAAATATAACAGACACCCAATTAAAATTCCAATTGGAGAAGCCCCAATCCCGAGTAAAGAAGGCAAAAATGTACACATCGACATATATTACGAGCAAAGTCTTACTCTCATAACTTGTATTGAGGCTTACTCTAAATTTTAAGTAGTAAAAGAAATCCAAAATAAATTAATTATCGAAAACAAAGTAATGGAACTTCTTCAACCATATCCACAAGCCAAAGTAATAGTGACCAATAATGAACCGAGCTTTACCTCGGCCCAATTTAAATCTTTTCCACAAAGGTGCGGCTTAACTTTACATTACGCAGACCCGAGGCACAGTACCTTGAACGGACAAGTTGAAAGGGCACATTCTACATTAACAGAATTAGCTCGATGCAATAAAGAAGAATTTAATTTAATAAAAGCATTCATTCTATAACGAACCAAAAACCTTTTGACGTACTATATGAAAAAAAAGAGCACGACAACATTCCTCAAATTTTAAAAAATAGACAAGACAAAATGTTAGAAACACATAGTGAAAACAGAAGAAAAAGGTATATCATGTAGGACAGTTAGTTTATGAAAAGAAACACGGGGAAAGAAATAAACTTAAAACTAGAAATAAGAAACAAATAGTCAAAGAAAATGTACCTAACAAAATAATAATCAACAATAGAAATAGAAATATTCACAAAGATAATATAAAATTCTAAATAAATATATGTTACTTATTTTTACCTTTTCCAGAAAATGTTTTATTAGGTGCTCATACTACACCTTATTTTATTAACAAAATCAGAAATAATTGACTATACAAGTCACGAGTATCTTTTATTCAAGGACAATAAATACGTATTGACGTACGAATTATACGTAGAATTATTCCACGTCACTAACTTAAGTTTTTATAAAGCATATAAACGGTAACAATATTGTTTACAACTCCCATTTAAACGTTTCTTTTTTGATAACATTTTATGGTACAACCGAAATTAATAATATTTCAATCAATTTTATCAAACAACTCAGAACTTTCTTTAGATAATATAAACAATTTAAATGCTTTCATTTAAATTAATTATGCTTAAATATCAATTACATGTATATTATTAATTTTAATCATTATATATATGATTTTTTAATTTTTATAAAATACAAAAATGCTATATTACTTGTAACCAAAAAACAACGGCCAGAACCAGAAAAAACTATTAACCAAGAAAATTTTTTAACAGAAATAAGAGATCAATTAATTAAATTTAATATTGAATCGGGCCGATCCATTTTAGAAGGGGGAGAGTTATATAACCCGTAAAACGGTTCCACTTATGAAATTTATAAACAAATTTTTGAATTC
This sequence comes from Drosophila suzukii, assembly GCF_043229965.1. Lineage (NCBI taxonomy): Eukaryota > Metazoa > Arthropoda > Insecta > Diptera > Drosophilidae > Drosophila > Drosophila suzukii. The sequence continues at coordinate 23,059,724 of NW_027255896.1, read as the reverse complement.
AATCTCAGCTATGTTGCCCTTGCCTTCAGCGAGGTTCGTTGGATACATTTTTAAATTTAAGAAAGCAGTCCTATTTTGTCCTAGACCGCGATCGGTTCACAAGTTTTAAAAGTGTCTTGTAATAATTGTGTATTAAGAATAAAGGTTTAACACCCGAGTTTTAAAATAAAAAAAAAGTTTTTTAAATCATCTACAAACGACGAGTTTATTTGGCGCCCAACGTGGGGCCGCGTTAAAGAAAAGTTCCAAAAATTGTTTAATGAAAAATAAGTTAAATATAAACGGAGCTCGTGCGGCCAACAACTCAACATTTCTAGTGGAGAAATTAAAAATTCCACCGAACGACACAACAAAGTGACAGTGATCGTTAGCAACAATTAAATGGAAATTAATAAATGAAATAATCCATTTAAAGGTAAATTTAAAATAAAGGTGGACCAAAATCTTAAACAAAAAAAAAAACAAGAACACAAAATAAGTATAACAACGCTCAAAATAAATAAATTTAAAATAACGCATAAAATTATTTAAAACCAGAAACGCATTTAACTAAAACATTTAAACAAACAAGAACTAACAAAAACAACAACAAAATATAACACAACTCTCTGAAACAAGAAAAAGTGAAGAAGGAAGGAAGCCCATTAATCTTTACTGAATCCAGGGAGGAAGATCAGCCAACAACCTCACAGAAGGAAGACTTCATCGGTACAGTCTCGTGAGAAATTTATTTACAATATTAAAAAATTAAAGATTAATGTAAGATCGGGGAATTTGAAAAAAATAAAATAAAATTTAAACATTTATAAAAAGTAAGATAAATAATATCAAGAAACCATCTGGAAGATTTGATAAATAGCTTTGGTGAAAAAAATTCAGAAATGGCAACCTGAGGTTAAGCCGGCGGCTTAACAGTGGAATTAATAAATAGATTAATAAATGTTCAATTAAATGAAGTGAGCGAAAAAATAGAAGGTTTAGCCACATATGCAAACACTGTGGAGGATTATAAAATACAAACAATTGACCCAACTATAAAATTCGATCTTTACCAAAATTCTCCGGGGAACCAACACAATATGTAGGTTGGAGGGAAGCCGCAGAAACTGTAATGAGTCTTTATAAAATTCAGAGTGAACAATATTTTATCGCCTTAACAATTTTACGAAATAAATTAAGGGAGCTGCCCATGATGCTCTTACCAATCATGTCACTGTTTTAAACTTTCGAGCACTCTTATCTAGATTGGACTTTATATACAGCGATAAACGACCAATACATACTCTCGAGTCAGAATTAAGTATCCTCAGGCAGGGACGAATGACAGTTACTGAATACTATAATGAAGTCAATAAAAAAAAGTACTTTATTAATAAACAAAACCATAATGACATACGCAAAGGACAGCATAATTACTAAGGAATCAAACAAAACAAAAAGGAGAAATGCTCTACGAATATTTATATCCGGGCTAAATGGAAATGTCTACGAATATGTATATCCGGGCTAAATGGATCTGTCTCAGAAATTCTTTTGTCATTAAATCCACCAGGGATTTTTCGAAAATAAAAATAAGTTATTAATATACAAAAAGGTAACTACAGTTCATGGGTATTCAATTGTTAGGTATTACCATATTATAAATATATTTGAAACAAGACAAATATTTTATGAAATCGAAGGATTAGAATCTGATCTTCTAATTGGATTCAATTTATTTAAAAAAATTGGAGCTAATATTCTTCGATAAAGGAATTTATAATAAAAAAATATTTTGATGATAAAAATAGCAAAAAAACATAATCAATATTTGTGGAAAAAAGTGAGAAATGCTTGGGAATTAAAAATCCTGAGAGTGCCGACGTAGAAATTTCTGTCAACAAAAATACAAATATCTTGGGAATTAAAAATCCTGAGAGTGCCGACGTAGAAATATCCGTCAGTAAAAATTCAAATATCTTGAGAGTTAAAAGTCCTGAGAGTGCCGACGTAGAAATATCCGTCAATAAAAATACAAATATCTTGGGAAATTCAAAATCCTGAGAGTGCCGACAAAGCTTATATCGTCAAAAATCGAATAAATAAAAATCGTTTGAAATGTAAAAATTTCAAGCCCGCCGTCGTTGAGTTATCCGACAAACAACAGATAAATAAACTAGGTACTGATCAATTAGACGAACTAAAGGAAAAAATAGTTCACTATATTAAAAAAGAGCATTCAGAGATAAATATGCAAATTCCTTTTAGGACAGACATAAAAGGGGAAATAAATCTTATTTACGACAGGCCAATATACAGGGAACAATATCCGTATGCTTTATCTGTCACCGACTTCGTGAATAGCGATATCAGTAGAATGTTAGCAGATGAAATTATAAGGCGTAGCAGAAGCCCTTATAATTCACCAGTTCTGGTAGTCCCAAGGAAAGGATAAAATCAAGGTGGAAGCCGTAAATTAGGACTCGTCATTGACTAGAAAAAATTAAATGAAAGTACCATACCTGACAGGTACCCAATGCAAGACCCATCAGTAATTTTATCTATTTTGGGAAAAGCAAGATATTTTTCAACAGTAGATTTAGAATCAGATTTTCATCAGATATTAATTAATGGAAAATGCGAATTTTTAAGAATGTTGTTCGGACTAACAAATGCACAAAGAATTTTTCAGAGAGCAATCAGCGACATCCTAAGAGATCAAATAGGGAAAACATGTCATGTCTACATGGACGACATTAAAATATTCTCAAACTCGATTGAACAACATTATATAGACTTAAACAAAATTATAAATATAATATTGAGGGCAAACATGAAAATCTCTTTAGAAAAATCAACGTTTTTTAAGCGCGAAACCAGTTTTCTAGGATACATCGTATCTTATAACGTCATCAAGACGGACCCAGAAAAAATTGACGCCATTATCAAATATCCGCTTCCAAAAAATATTCGGGAACTAAGAAGTTTCTTAGGCCTTACGGTCTATTATAGAAAATTTGTTTTAACAAAATATCTTAGAGGTCATAATGGCAAAATTTCAAAAACAATTTCAACAAAAAAGTTAGTTCAGCTGGATGACCCAGCTATTAAAGCTTTTAACGAGCTGAAAGAAAAACTCATTGCTCAAGTAGAATTAGTTCAACTGAACTATAATAAAAAATTTACCCTGACCACCGACGCTTCGGACGTCGCAATTGGTGCAGTATTTTCTCAAGAAGGTAAACCAATTACTTTTATTTCAATAACCTTGACTAAAACGGAACAAGTTTATGCAACTAATAAGAAGGAACTGTTAGCCATAGTATGGGCTCTTAAAAATCTAAGAAACTACTTATACGGATTGATTGGAATTGAAACTCAAACCGATCATCAAACATTACCTTTCGCAATCTCTGATAAAAACCCTAATACCGAAATGAAACGCTGGTACTCCTTCATAGAAAGTTTCACTCCAAAAGTCATATATAAGCCAGGTACAACTAATGTAGTTGCAGACGCCCTATCAAGGATTCAGATCAACAACTTAACTGACAGTAACGAATAAGTCTCGGATCAAAATACTCAGAATTCAGCAGAGAGTATTTTTGAGAATGTTATACAAGAAACCCGTAAACCCTTAAACCAGTTTAAGCAACAATTGCTACTAGCAACGGGGAGGTATACAATACATAAGTCGAATTATATATTCGAGAATACAAGACATATAATAGAATTTGACACTCCCGAAAATTTGATATCAATCTTAAGGGAATATATTCCTCCTAATTTAACAGCAGGCATTTATTGTAACTTAGAGGACTTTTATAGAATTCAAAAACCACTTAAAATTAATTTAGTGAATAAATTTTTGTATACAAGAATATTTGTCCAAGATGTGGAAAATTCTGAAAACAGAGCACTTATAATCGAAGAAACACATTGCAGAACACACAGGGGACTTGACGAAAATTATAAACAAATCAGAAGATTGTATTATTGGCCAAACTTACTTACAAAATTAAAAAATATATAAAAAATTTTAAAATTTGCAATGAAAACAAATATAACAGACACCCAATTAAAATTCCAATTGGAGAAGCCCCAATCCCGAGTAAAGAAGGCAAAAATGTACACATCGACATATATTACGAGCAAAGTCTTACTCTCATAACTTGTATTGACGCTTACTCTAAATTTTAAGTAGTAAAAGAAATCCAAAATAAATTAATTATCGAAAACAAAGTAATGGAACTTCTTCAACAATATCCACAAGCCAAAGTAATAGTGACCAATAATGAACCGAGCTTTACCTCGGCCCAATTTAAATCTTTTCCACAAAGGTGAGGGTTTAACTTTACATTACGCAGACCCGAGGCACAGTACCTTAAACGGACAAGTTGAAAGGGCACATTCTACATTATTTATTTATTTATTTATTAAAGATGTTAGAAAAGTTTACAAAACTAAAACTAACATAGGGGGTTGTAGTACTAGCTGCGGGGCCTTCAACTACGTAATTTTTAGTAAGTGAACTTAATTTAAGAATATTTTAAATTTTGGTTTTAGATTAATTTGTATAAGTTTGTTTTTTTTAGAAAATTTATGATAGTAGTTATATTTTCTGCTGTTGGGTGCATAAGGTAGTCGGTGGCTTTGAGATTTTTAAAAAGTAGTTGCTTGTCCTGGGTTATTGCTGGGCATGAATCTAAAATGTGTTCCATGTTAACTGGAGTTGATTGGCAGAGAGGGCAGTTGCGAGAGGTGTTTGGATCGAGAAGGTGTTTGTGTGTTATGATTGAATGTCCAAGGCGGAGTCTTATAAATTTGATTTGGTCAACTCTGGTAATTTCTTCTTGAATTATGTTAGAGAGTGTTGATATGTGGGTGTTGTTTGTGTTCATGTTTTTGTACCATGTGTTGCATTTGTTTATTAGGGTTTCTTTTTCTTGCGTTAGGTGATTTTATAGAAGTTTGTTTATGTCTTTTATATTTTCGTTTTTCGTATATATAAGTGGCATTTTCGTTGCTTCTTTGGCCGCTTTGTCTGCGAGTTCGTTTCCTTTAATGTTGGAGTGTCCTGGGGTCCATAAAAGTTTTATTTTAGGTTGTTTTGATTGTATTTGTGATCTGATGTGTGCTGGGTATTTGTTGAGGTTTTGTGGATTGCGGATTGCTTCGATCGCTCCTAAGGAGTCGGAGCAGATTACAAATTTTCCTCTCCTACTAATTGCAATTTTAATGGCTTGGAGGATTCCAATTATCTCTGCTGTTAGGATTGATGAATATGGTGGCAGGTTTCCGTAGTGCAGTGTTTCTGTTTCGGTGGTTATAGCAAAGGCCGTGTTTGAATTTTGTTGGGATCCGTCCGTGTATATAAATGTATGGTTTTTGTAGTTATACCCGTTACTCGTAGAGTAGAAGGGTATACTAGATTCGTCCGAAAGTATGTAACAGGCAGAAGGAAGCGTTGCCGACCCCATAAAGTATATATATTCTTGATCAGGATCACTAGCCGAGTCGATCTAGCCATGTCCGTCTGTCCTTCTGTCCGTCTGTCCGGATGAACGCTGAGATCTCGGAAACTATGGGAACTAAGCTATTGAGATTTGGCGTGCAGATTCCTGAGCTTCCTACGCAGCGCAAGTTTGTTTCAGTAGACTGCCACGCCCACTCTAACGCCCACAAACCGCCCAAAACTGTGGCTCCTACTGTTTTGATGCTAGATAGAAAATTTTAACTGAAATGTAAAGTTCTCATCAATACCTATCGATTGACCCAAAAAAAAGTTTGCCACGCCCACTTTAACGCCCACAAACCGCAAAACCCTGTGACGCCCACAATTTTCATGCTAGATAAAAATTTTTAACTGAAATGTATTGGTATCGTCAATACCTATCGATTGATCAAAAAAAAAATTTGCCACGCCCACTCTAACGCCCATAACGCTTAAATCTGTATACCGCCGGTAGGTGGCGCATTTTAATCTCGCTTTGCTGCTTGCATATCTCCATTTAGCTGAGTAACAGGTATCTGATAGTCGAGGTACTCGACTATAGCGTTCTCCCTTGTTTTCTTTTGTTTCATTGAAAAGTTTTTGGAATGTTTCAGGTGAGGTGTTGTTTTTTTGTAGTTGTGTAGCGAGGTGTTGATTAAATTTTTTTGTAGTTGCCATGGCGGTTTTGTTTTGTATAGTTTTGTTGGTTGGAAGGGTATGCTAAGAAGTTGACAATTTCCTATAGCTCGTTCTAGTGTTGAGGTCCATTTTTTTCTTTTGGTTATTGGTTTGATAAATTTGTGTATTGGTGTATCTTTAGAGCGAATGAGGTTTTTGAAGAGTTTGGTTGTAAGGTGGTCTCGCCGTTGCTCGATGGTTGGAAGGCTGGATTCGTAAAGTAAATTATATGTTGGTGTTGTGCGAAACGCACCTAGGACTGCTCTAAGAGCTGCGTTTAGTTTGGTTTTTAATTTGTTTAGTATGTTTTTTGGGGCGTACCCATATGTATGAAGTGCATAGTCAATTTTAGATATAAGTATGGCTTTTGTGATGTTTAGTAGAGTGTTTGTGTTGCAGTTAAACTTGGGGCTGGCCAAGCATTTTATGATGTTAAGTTTGTTGGAGAGTGATGGTATGAGAGTGTCAATGTGTGAGTTCCAGTTGTATTTCTTGTTTATGGTTAGTCCGAGTATTTTAAGTGATGCTACGTTTTTTATGCTAGAATTCTGTGTTGTAATTGCGCAGTTGTATCTGTGTTTTCTACATATGTGTAGATGTTCACATTTAGTTTGTGACAGGGATGCGCCTGAGTAACTTCCCCAGTCTTCTATTTTCCTAAAGAGGTGGTTTAGGTTGATGGTAATGTTTTTCTTATTTTTTAGATTTACCAGCAAAAGGAAATCGTCTGCATATGCGCTGAATTTGATCTGTTTATATCTTGTCAGGATGTTGGCTAGTTTATTGAATGCTATTAGAAAGAGTACCACTGATATGGGGGATCCTTGCGGGATTCCGTTTTCCAAAGGGTGTATGTTTGAGTAGTGTGTCCCTATTCGGACTGTTATCTTTCTGCTTTTGGTGAAGTTTATAATGTAATTTATTATTTTGTGGCCGCATTTCCATTTTATCAGTTGGTCAATTATTGAGTGAGTACCTACTCGATCGAAAGCTCTTGCGAAGTCAAGAGAGATGAGTGAGGTATGTTTCCTAGTATTGAGCGACTTCGTGATGATGTGATCTGCATAGAGCAGATTATCTGAAGTCGATTTACCTTTCTTGAAACCAAATTGGTGTGGGTGTAGAAGTTTGTCGTTGTTAAGGAACCACCATAGTCTGTTCGCTATTATTTTGTCCATTGTTTTACTCAGGCAGCAGTTAAGTGAGATGGGTCGGTATGATGAGATGTCGGTTTTGTCCTTTTGAGGTTTCAGGATTGGTACGATCAGACTGGTTTTGTATGATTGAGGTATGTAGTGGTTGAAGACGTGGTTGAAGTGAGAAAGTATTCTATTTTTTATTGATGGTGAACTGTTTTTTATCATGGAGTATGAGATTCTATTGATTCCTGGTGTTGTGCCTTTAAGTGATTGGAGAGCAATGGTTAATTCGATATTGGTTATGGGTTTGTCAATTTCTAAAGCAGATGTGGTTGGGATGTGATTGAGGGTTATTGTGTTGGATTTATGGGAGGTGAATTCTTGGCTGAAGTTTGCGTCTTTTGAGAGATAGGACCAGTGTTGTGCGAGCAGGTTAGCGATTTGGTTTTTGTCGTTGGTAGTTACGTTATTGTTGGTTGTTATGCAGTGTATTTGTTTTGCTGGGTTAAGACCGCAAAATCGGCGAATGTTGTTCAATATTTATACCCGTTACTCGTAGAGTAAAAGGGTATACTAGATTCGTCGGAAAGTATGTAACAGGCAGAAGGAAGCGTTTCCGACCCCATAAAGTATATATATTCTTGATCAGGATCACTAGCCGAGTCGATCTAGCCATGTCCGTCTGTCCGTCTGTCCGTCTGTCCGGATGAACGCTGAGATCTCGGAAACTATGAGAGCTAGGCTATTGAGATTTGGCGTGCAGATTCCTGAGCTTCTTACGCAGCGCAAGTTGGTTTCAGTAGACTGCCACGCCCACTCTAACGCCCACAAACCGCCCCAAACTGTGGCTCCTACAGTTTTGATGCTAGAATAAAAATTTTAACTGAAATGTAATGTTCTCATCAATACCTATCGATTGACCTAAAAAAAGTTTGCCACGCCCACTTTAACGCCCACAAACCGCGAAAACCTGTGACGCCCACAATTTTTATGCTAGATAAAAAATTTTAACTGAAATGTATTCGTCTCGTCATTACCTATCGATTGACTCAAAAAAAAAGTTTGCCACGCCCACTTTAACGCCCACAAACCGCAAAAACCTGTGACGCCCACAATTTTCATGCTAGATAAAAAATTTTAACTGAAATGTATTGGTCTCGTCGATACCTATCGATTGATCCAAAAAAAAATTTGCCACGCCCACTCTAACGCCCATAACGCTTAAATCTGTATACCGCCGGTAGGTGGCGCATTTTAATCTCGCTTTGCTGCTTGCATATCTCCATTTAGCTGAGTAACGGGTATCTGATAGTCGAGGTACTCGACTATAGCGTTCTTCCTTGTTTTGTTGTTGGTGTGTTTGATTGAATGGTTGATGTGAAAGTGGTTGTGGATTCCCTTTTCCTAATTTTAATTTCCCTTTTCAGGAACGCGTTTGCTTTTCTGTAAGCAATGATCGTTTCTTGGGTTGTGTTCCTTTTCAATGCTTTCCATGTTTGTTTTTTCTTTATGTGTAGCTCTGCTAGGTTTTTGTTCCACCAGGGAACTGTGCGTGAGTGTCGGTTGGGTAGTGTTTGTGGTATTGCATGGTGTGCGCTTTTTATAATTATTTTGTTAATTAGTGCTGTTTCTTTGTTCATGTTAGTTGAGGGAGGATATAGATTGTTGTTGTTATGTGTGTGGGTTGCAAAGTTGTCCCAGTTTGCTTCGTTTAGTTTAAAAATTGGTATCTTTTTGTTGATGATGGTGTCGGTTGGAAAAAGGATAATGATGATTGGGAAGTGGTCACTTCCGAAAAGGTCATCTATTACATTCCAGGTTGTGATTGGTGTGAGAGAGGGAGAACAAAAGCTGAGGTCAATGTGTGTGAAGGTGTTGTGTGTAGTGAAGTGTGTTGGTGACTTATCATTTAGTAGGGTAAGTTGTGACTGTTCAATGTACTTAGCTATTGTTTTTCCTCTTGAATTCGAGTGTGTGGATCCCCAGTTTTGGTGCCAGCTGTTAAAATCTCCTGTTATCATGACAGTTTCGTTGTTGATGTTAATTACGTTGTTCAGGTTATTGCGCGAAAAGGATTTGTTGGGTGAAATATAAATGGAGTATATTTTAAAGTTTTCTTTTGATTTTATTTCGGCTGCTATTGCTTCAACATCTTCATTGATGTTACTTTGAGTGTGTTGAATTGATTTGTGGATTAGCAGGGCTACTCCTCCAAATCTGTTGGATGCAATGTTTGTTAGTATATTGTAGTTTATTGGTGTCGGTAGGCTGTGAAAACGTTGTATGTGAGTTTCTTGGAGTGAGATAATATGTGAAGAGTGTGTTATGAGGTTATAATTGTTCAAATATCCCTTTATATTCCATTGAAATATTTTTAAGGACATAGTTTAATGAAGTTTATGTGTTTGTTTTATGACGTTCGTGCTGGAAAGGTTTGATTTTTGTTCTTTTGCTTTGAGGTTTTTAGATAGGATGGATTTTTCTTTATTTTGGCTTCTGAGTACACGGTCGTTTGTTGATGTCGAGGGTTTTTGAGAGTCGTCATTGGTAAGTGAGCGCATTTCTTCATCGAATAAGTCGTAGGCTGCGGGGGTACGTGCAATTTTAGAGATCTCTTCATATTTCTTGTCAACCTCTTTAAGAAAGTCTTCTAATCCGGATGTTTTCTTATGGATTACGTTATTATTATGGATTTGTGTTTCTGTTGATCTGGTGGGGTTTTCTGTAGGTGGTGGATTTATTAGGGCTTGGGAGTAAGAAGTTTCTTGGATAGAGTTGTGACGTGTGAAGTAAATGGAGCGGGCAGTTTTATGGTCTACTTTTTCAGTGATTCTAATGGCTATGAGTTCCTGTTCCTTGAGAAATATTGGGCATTTTCTGTCCATGGATGTGTGGTTGCCCTTGCAGTTCATGCACTTTGGTTGCTGTTTGCATTCGTTTTTGTCGTTGCTGTGAGTGGTTTCAGAGCAGTTTTTGCATGAAGGGTTTTCTTGCTTGCAGCCAGGTTGGGGGTGGTTAAAGCGAAGGCATTTTTTGCATTGCATAGGGCGTGGTATGTATGGGCGTGTGAATACTATTTCATAGCCAATAAACACCTTTTCAGGGAGATTGGTAGAGTTGAACGTTAGCGTTATAAGTCCTGTTGGGACTCGGGTTTGGTCGACTAGTTTGGTCCATTTGTAGACCTCAGAAACTTTTGGGACTTCAGTTCGGCTAGAATTTCTTCTTCTGAGACATTCCTTAGCAAATTACAATAAATGACTCCCTTGGTCTCGTTAAGGTTCTTGTGTTCGTATGCTTCTACGTCTACTTCACCAATTTTTTTAATTTTGAGTAATTTTTCTGCTTGTTGGGTGTTTTTTGTTTGAACCAGAATTGTACCTGCTCTTGTTACTTTGCATTTTTCGACTTCACCTCCGCACACGTAGTCGATTGATTTTTTTATGATAAATGGATTTGTGTTTTCCAGGGATAAATTGTCTTTTCTTTTTATAACAATAAATTTATGTTCAATTATTGAGTTTTTAGAAATAAGTTTGTTTTTGTCTGGTGGTAACATTTTGCTTTCGTGGGGCGAACCCCCTGCTTGTGGTTGTTGTGATCACGAGACTGTTTGTTGGTGTATTTTTTTTGATTTTTTGGGTGTCTCTTTTGTACACTTGTTTGTTGTTGCAAGTTTTGCTGATAAGCACTGGTTGTAGGTGATTTTAGATCGCCGTAGCTACACGTCTTTACTCAATGAAGTCTGGAGTGAAACTCACATTCTACATTAACAGAATTAGCTCGATGCAATAAAGAAGAATTTAATTTAATAAAAGCATTCATTCTATAACATTCTAAACCTTTTGACGTACTATATGAAAAAAAAGAGCACGATAACATTCCTCAAATTTTAAAAAATACACAAGAGAAAATGTTAGAAACACATAGTGAAAACAGAAAAAAAAGGTATATCATGTAGGACAGTTAGTTTATTAAAAGAAACACGGGGAAAGAAATAAACTTAAAACTAGATATAAAAAACAAATAGTCAAAGAAAATGTCCCTAACAAAATAATAATCAACAATAGAAATAGAAATATTCACAAAGATAATATAAAATTCTAAATAATTATATGTTACATATTTTTACCTTTTCCAGAAAATGTTTTATCAGGTGCTCATACTACACCTTATTTTATTAACAAAATCAGAAATAATTGACTATACAAGTCACAAGTATCTTTTATTCAAGGACAATAAATACGTATTGACGTACGAATTATACGTAGAATTATTCCACGTAACTAACTTAAGTCTTTATAAAGCATGTAAACGGTAACAATATTGTTTACAACTCCCATTTAAACGTTTCTTTTTTGATAACATTTAATGGTACAACCGAAATTAATAATATTTCAATCAATTTTATCGAACAACTCAGAACTTTCTTTAGATAATATAAACAATTTAAATGCTTTCATTTAAATTAATTATGCTTAAATATCAATTACATGTATATTATTAATTTTAATCATTATATATATGATTTTTTAATTTTTATAAAATACAAAAATGCTATATTACTTAAAACCAAAAAACAACGGCCAGAACCAGAAAAAACTATTAACCAAGAAAATTTTTTAACAGAAATAAGAGATCAATTAATTGAATTTAATATTGAATCGGGACGATCCATTTTAGAAGAGGGAGAGTTATCCAACCCGTAAAACGGTTCCACTTATGAAATTTATAAACAAATTTTTGAATTCAATCTCAGCTATGTTGCCCTTGCCTTCAGCGACATTGCCATTGCCTTTGTTTAAGATTCTGCCTTTGCCTTTTCCATTAACTTCGAGGGCCGCGCTTGACCGTCCTGCTAAGATAAATAAACCAATCGTAAAGTAAATACAAGCTTCCGTTCGAAGCCCAAACTCTTTCGTTCGAGGCCCTCAGTATTGCGTTCTAAGTTCAGATCATATTGCGTTCCGATTTTCAATCAAATTGCATCGGTCAGCATAATTTCATTTCACAACGTGATGCGAAAGTTTCAGCATAAGCTTTTATTTTAAACAAAAATTTAAGTTCTGGAACCTTAAGAAAGAAAAGCTTCTGGCCGCGGTTCGTTGGATAAATTTTTATACCCGTTACTCGTAGAGTAAAAGGGTATACTAGATTCGTCGGAAAGTATGTAACAGGCAGAAGGAAGCGTTTCCGACCCCATAAAGTATATATATTCTTGATCAGGATCACTAGCCGAGTCGATCTAGCCATGTCCGTCTGTCCGTCTGTCCGTCTGTCCGTCTGTCTGTCCGGATGAACGCTGAGATCTCGGAAACTATGAGAGCTAGGCTATTGAGATTTGGCGTACAGATTCCTGAGCTTCTTACGCAGCGCAAGTTTGTTTCAGTAGACTGCCACGCCCACTCTAACGCCCACAAACCGCCCAAAACTGTAACTCCAACAGTTTTGATGCTAGATAAAAAATTTTAACTGAAATGTATTGTTCTCATCAATACCTATCGATTGACCTAAAAAAAGTTTGCCACGCCCACTTAAACGCCCACAAACCGCGAAAACCTGTGACGCCCACAATTTGCATGCTACATAAAAAATTTTAACTGAAATGTATTGGTGTCGTCAATACCTATCGATTTATCCAAAAATAAATTTGCCACGCCCACTCTAACGCCCATAACGCTTAAATCTGTCTACCGCCGGTAGGTGGCGCATTTTAATCTCGCTTTGCTGCTTGCATATCTCCATTTAGCTGAGTAACTGGTATCTGATAGTCGAGGTACTCGACTATAGCGTTCTTCCTTGTTAGAATTAAGAAAGCAGTCCTATTTTGTCCGACACCGCGATCGGTTCACAAGTTTTAAAAGTGTCTTGTAATAATTGTGTATTAAGAATAAAGGTTTAACACCCGAGTTTTAAAATATAAAACAAGGAAGAACGCTATAGTCGAGTACCTCGACTATAAGATTCCCGTTACTCAGCTAAATTGAGATATGCAAGTAGCAAAGCGACATTAAAATGCGCCACCTACCTGCGGTATACAGATTTAAGCGTTATGGGCGTTAGAGTGGGCCAATCGATAGGTATTGACGAGACCAATACATTTCAGTTAAAATTTTTTATCAAGCATCAAAATTGTGGGCGTCACAGATTTTCGCGGTTTGTGGGCGTTAGAGTGGGCGTGGCATATTCGCGTAACAAACTTGCGCTGCGGTTAAGGCTACGGAATCTAAATCTGAAATCGCAATTCTCTATCTTTAATAGTTTCCGAGATATCCACGTTCATATTTACGATTTTTTAAAGTTTGTGGGCGGTTTATGGGCGTTAGGGTGGGCGTGGCACTCTACTGAAACAAACTTGCGCTGCGTAAGAAGCTCAGGAATCTGCACGCCAAATCTCAATCTAGCTCCCATAGTTTCCGAGATCTCAGCTTTCATCCGGACAGACAGACGGACAGACGGACATGGCTAGATCGACTCGGCTAGTGATCCTGATCAAGAATATATATACTTTATGTGGTCGGAAACGCTTCCTTCTGCCTGTTACATACTTTCCGACGAATCTAGTATACCCTATTACTCTACGAGTAACGGGTATAAAAAGTTTTTAAAATCATCTCCAAACGACGAGTTTATTTGGAGCCCAGCGGGGCCGCGTTAAAAGAAAGTTCCAAAAATTGTTTAATGAAAAATAAGTTATATATAAACATAGCTCGCGCGGCCAACAACTCAAAATTTCTAGTGGAGAAATTAAAAAATCCACCAAACGACACAACAAAGTGACAGTGATCGTTAGCAACAATTAAATGGAAATTAATAAATGAAATAATCCATTTAAAGGGAAATTTAAAATAAAGGTGAACCAAAATCTTAAACAAAAAAAAAAAAACAAGAAAACAAAATAAATAAATTTAAAATATCGCATAAAATTATTTAAAACCAGAAACGCATTTAACTAAAACATTTAAACAAACAAGAACTAACAAAAACAACAACAAAATAAAACACAACTCTCTGAAACAAGAAAAAGTGAAGAAGGAAAGAAGGGCATTCTATAGCCATTAATCTTTACTGAATCCAGGGAGGAAGATCAACTCACAACCTCACAGAAGGAAGACTCTACAGTCTCGTGAGAAATTAATTTACAATATTAAAAAATTAAAGATTAATTTAAGATCGGGGAATTTGAAAAAAATAAAATAAAATTTAAACATTTATAAAAAGTAAGATAAATAATATCAAGAAACCATTTGGGAGATTTGATAAATAGCTTTGGTGAAATAAATTTAGAAATGGCAACCGGAGGTTCAGCACCAAATTTTTTTCGCAGGTAGTATTGCACAAGCCGGCGGCTAAACAGTGGAATTAATAAATAGATTAATAAATGTTCACTTAAAAGAAGTGAGCAGTAAAATAGAAGGTTTAGCCACAGATGCAAACACTGTGGAGGATTATAAAATACAAACAATTGACCCAACTATAAAATTTGATCTTTACCAAAATTCACCGGGGAGGGAAGCCGCAGAAACTGTAATGAGTCTTTATAAAATTCAAAGTGAACAATATTTTATCGCCTTAACAATTTTACGAAATAAAATTAAGGGAGCTGCCCATGATGCTCTTACCAATCATGTCACTGTTTTAAACTTTCGAGCAATCTTATCTAGATTGGATTTTATATACAGCGCTAAACGACCAATACATACTCTCGAGTCAGAATTAAGTATCCTAATGCAGGGACGAATGACAGTTACTGAATAATATAATGAAGTCAATGAAAAATTACTTTATTAATAAACTAAACCATAATAACATACGCAAAGGACACCATAATTACCATAATAGCTCTACGAATATTTATATCCGGGCTAAATGGATCTGTCTACGAATATGTATATCCGGGCTAAATGGATCTGTCTCAGAAACTCTTTTGTCATTAAATCCACCAGGGAATTTTCGAAAATAAAAATGAGTTATTAATACACAAAAAGGTAACTACAGTTCATGGGTATTCAATTATTAGGTATTACCATATTATAAATATATTTGAAACAAGACAAATATTTTATGAAATCGAAGGATTGAGAGTTAAAAGTCCTGAGAGTGCCGACGTAGAAATATCCGTCAATATAAATACAAATATCTTGGGAATTAAAAATCCTGAGAGTGCCGACAAAGCTATTATCGTCAAAAATCGAATAAATAAAAATCGTTTGAAATGTAAAAATTTCAAGCCCGCCGTCGTTGAGTTATCCGATAAACGACAGATAAATAATATAGGTACTGATCAATTAGACGAACTAAAGGAAAAAATAGTTCACTATATTGAAAAAGAGCATTCAAAGATAAATATGCAAATTCCTTTTAGAACAGACATAAAGGGGGAAATAAATCTTATTTACGACAGGCCAATATACGGGAAACAATATCCGTATGCTTTATCTGTCACCGACTTCGTGAATAGCGATATCAGTAGAATGTTAGCGGAAGAAATTATAAGGCGTAGCAGAAGCCCTTATAATTCACCAGTTCTGGTAGTCCTAAAGAAAGGAGAAAATCAAGGCGGAAGCCGTAAATTAGGACTCGTCATTGACTAGAAAAAATTAAATGAAAGCACCATACCTGACAGGTACCCAATGCAAGACCCATCAATAATTTTATACATTTTGGGAAAAGCAAGATATTTTTCAACAATAGATTTAGAATCAGATTTTCATCAGATATTAATGAAAGAATCTGATGTGGAAAAAACATCTTTTTCAATAAATAATGGAAAATACGAATTTTTAAGAATGTTGTTCGGACTAACAAATGCACAAAGAATTTTTCAGAGAGCAATGGGCGACATCCTAAGAGAACAAATAGGGAAAACATGTCATGTCTACATGGACGACATTAAAATATTCTCAAACTCGATTGAACATCATTATATAGACTTAAACAAAATTAAAAATATATTATTGAGGGCAAACATGAAAATCTCTTTAGAAAAATCAAAGTTTTTTAAACGCGAAACCAGTTTTCTAGGATACATCGTATCTTATAACGTCATCAAGACAGACCCAGAAAAAATTGACACCATTATCAAATATCCGCTTTCACCACCCTGACCACCGACGCTTCGGACGTCGCAATTGGTGCAGTATTATCTCAAGAAGGTAAACCAATTACTTTTATTTCAAAAACCTAGACTAAAACGGAACAAGTTTATGAATCTAATAAGAAGGAACTGTTAGCCATAGTATGGGCTCTTAAAAATCTAAGAAACTACTTATACGGATTGATTGGAATTGAAACTCAAACCGATCATCAAACATTACCTTTCGCAATCTCTGATAAAAACCCTAATACCGAAATGAAACGCTGGTAATCCTTCATAGAAAGTTTCACTCCAAAAGTCATATATAAGCCAGGTACAACTAATGTAGTTGCAGACGCCCTATCAAGGATTCAGATCAACAACTTTACTTACTGTAACGAATCGGTCTCAGATCAAAATACTCAGCATTCAGCAAAGAGTATTTTTGAGAATGTTATACATGAAACCCGTAAACCCTTAAACCAGTTTAAGCAACAATTGCTATTAGCAACGGCGAATTATATATTCGAGAATACCAGACATATAATAGAATTTGAAACTCCCGAAAATTTGATATCAATCTTAAGGGAATATATTCCTCCTAATTTAACAGCAGGCATTTATTGTACCTTAGAGGACTTTTATAGAATTCAAAAATCACTTAAAGATAATTGTGTGAATAAATTTTTGTATACAAGAATATTTTTCCAAGATGTGGAAAATTCTGAAGACAGAGCACTTATAATCGTAGAAACACATTACAGAACACACAGGGGACTTGACGAAAATTATAAACAAATCAGAAGATTGTATTATTGGCCAAACTTACTTACAAAATTAAAAAATATATAAAAAATTTTAAAATTTGCAATGAAAACAAATATAACAGACACCCAATTAAAATTCCAATTGGAGAAGCCCCAATCCCGAGTA
This sequence comes from Drosophila suzukii, assembly GCF_043229965.1. Classification (NCBI taxonomy): domain Eukaryota; kingdom Metazoa; phylum Arthropoda; class Insecta; order Diptera; family Drosophilidae; genus Drosophila; species Drosophila suzukii. The sequence goes on along the minus strand of NW_027255896.1, from coordinate 23,042,425 downwards.
AAGAAGGCGAAAATGTACACATCGACATATATTACGAGCAAAGTCTTACTCTCATAACTTGTATTGACGCTTACTCTAAATTTTAAGTAGTAAAAGAAATCCAAAATAAATTAATTATCGAAAACAAAGTAATGGAACTTCTTCAACAATATCCACAAGCCAAAGTAATAGTGACCAATAATGAACCGAGCTTTACCTCGGCCCAATTTAAATCTTTTCCACAAAGGTGAGGGTTTAACTTTACATTACGCAGACCCGAGGCACAGTACCTTAAACGGACAAGTTGAAAGGGCACATTCTACATTAACAGAATTAGCTCAATGCAATAATGAAGAATTTAATTTGACAAAAGCATTCATTCTACAACGAACCAAAAACCTTTTGACGTACTATATGAAAAAAAGAGCACGATTACATTCCTCAAATTTTAAAAAATACACAAGAGAAAATGTTAGAAACACATAGTGAAAACAGAAAATAAAGGTATATCTTGTAGGACAGGTAGTTTATGAAAAGAAACACAGGGAAAGAAATAAACTTAAAACTAGATATAAAAAACAAAGAGTCAAAGAAAATGTACCTAACAAAATAATAATCAACAATAGAAATAGAATTATTCACAAAGATAATATAAAATTCGAAATAATTATATGTTACATATTTTTACCTTTTCCAGAAAATGTTTTATCAGGTGCTCATACTACACCTTATTTTATTAACAATATCAGAAATAATTGACTATACAAGTCACGAGAATCTTTTATTCAAGGACAATAAACGTATTGACGTACGAATTATACGTAGAATTATTCCACGTAACTAACTTAAGTTTTTATAAAGCAATAATAAAATTGGAATCAGATAATATAAAAAGGGATACTAATGATAGGTCACAATGGGAAATTAAATATGGCATAGAAGTAATCGAATTAATTTTATCACAATTAATATCAACCAGATCAAAAAGGGGGATAAATGGGATAGGCACTGTGTGGAAATGGTTTGCTGGAACTCCGGATCATGATGATTTTATTAAAATTCAGAATAAAATCAATGAATTACTTGAAAATAATAATAAGCAATCTCAGTTTCACCTCAAACTTCTTGGAGATAAGACGTGTTACTTCTAAGCTCCCGTAGTGCTATTCGCCAACAGCAGCGTCCGATAGCTTACTAGCAAAAAAAACAAACAAGTGCACAAAACAAAATTCGCGAAGAAAATTTTTTTTCCGATTATTCCTATGGGAGCTATAAGATATAGTATATTAGATATAGTTGGCTGATTCCGACTTATATACTTCCTGCAAAAGATATAAGACTTTTGGGAAAGTTTCAGCCCGATAGCTTTAAAACTGAGAGACTAGTTTGCGTAGAAACGGACGGACAGACGGACATGGCTAGATCGACTCGTCTAGTGATGCTGATCTCTAGCCATGACCGTCTGTCCGACTTTCCGTCTGTCAGTATGAACGCTAAGATCTCGGAAACTTTAAGAGCTAGAGTGTTGGGACTGGGAATGTAGATTTTTGGGCTTCCTGCGCAGCGCAAGCTTGTTTCAGCAAGGGGCCACGCCCACTCTAACGCCCACAAGCGACTATAACACTAAAACCCGTCTAGCGCCCACAGTTTAAAACATTTTTATAACAATTTAAGGCGCGTTTGTTTTTATTGTAAATACCTATCTACTTGCCAAAAATTATTGAAAGTCAATTAAAAGTTGTAACTAAATAAATCAATATTTTGCAATTCAATCGAGATTTAATACCACATGAAAATGAGGAGCTGAAGGCCAAGTGGCGCAATAGAAGAAGAAGATAGGTGGCGCTATTGGCTAGATGTGTTAGTAAAAAAATGCAGAGCTTCTTTAAGCATTTCTTAATCCATCTCACACTTCCTTAAGCTGAGTAACGGGTTGAGGCCATCGACTTTAGCGTACACTGTTGTTTCATTTCGGTTTAGTTTCTTATTTAGTTTTATTAATTTTTAATATTTTGTTCGTTTCGAATTTATTTATTTTTATAGTGCTCTTGATGTTTTGCTTAATCAACTTAATAGTTTTTAATGGCCGAAAAATGTGGCTCCTACAGTTTTAGTGCTAGAATATAAATGTTAGGCGAACTATATTGTTCTTATCAATACCTATCGATTGACCCAATAAAAGTTTGCGACGCCTACTTTAACGTCCACAAACCTCCCACAAACTTCAAAAAATCATAAATATGAACGCGGATATCTCGCAAAACTATCAAGGATAGAGAATTGGGATTTCAGATTTAGATTCCGTAGCCTTGTACGCAGCGCAAGTTTGTTGTTAGAAAGGTATTTTGAAATGCTATTTACGCCTTTCTAACATGATTTTTTATAAATACCACCATTAAAAATTCAAATTTTTTCAAATCTTTTTCTGATTTCTTAAGAACGGCTCTAGGATTTCAAAATTAATTTTATGGTGTATAGCCCTTGAGATTCTTCAACTGTTGACTGTAAAAAATGTAGCTCAAAATTACATAATCAGCAAAAATGGCCACATTTCGAAACATCGAACACCGCCCAACTCTATTTGAAGGTCCTGGAAATTTAAGTCGATGTTAAACAGCTTAATATAAGAAACTTTAGTTTTAGGAAAAACTCGTTGGCTTGGCAGAAAAAGAGCTATAAATAGCTGTATTTGGTACACCCGTAACTTGTAAACTACTAAAGCTACAGTCTTGTGCTATATATCGTACAAAGGAATTTCGAAATACTTTGTACGCCTTTCGAAACGAGTTTGCGTTAAAAAGTTTTGACGAAAACTAAGTTTGCACTCTTTTCAAACATCCGTTTACACAGTGAAAAAAGTCTTTAAGGTGTGCGCTCCACAGAATTGCAAGCGAAATTACAGCGGAATAAAAGTAAAAACACTATTGTATTAATTTTAAGTTTAAACATGACTTCTAATCATGGTATTGAGATACACTAATGTGACTGTGGACGGCACTCGACTTTGTGACGAAGTCCACTGCATCACTGCTGAGATGGTCCGATCATAACTAGTGGTACAACAATCAAAAGATATTGGAAAACCTAAAAGGATTGCACACACAGACTAAAACCAATTTAGTCCGTTTGGGAAAAAGATCTGTGAAAGTGGAAAAGTAAAAATTTAGAAAATTAAAGCTGTATGAAGATGAGTTATGTTATTATTGATGTTATCAAACAAAACAAGGAAGAACGCTATAGTCAAGTAACTCGACTATCAGATACCCGTTGCTCAGAAGACAAACTTTATATTAAATTTGCCTTCATGTATTTTTTTGCCGCTCGAATTAGCTCACGATTATTATGTTAAAATCGGAACCCAGGAAACACCACGAGGAGGCCGTTGCTTTGCAACGAACTTCGAGTGGACTTGAGTTGTCTAACTTTGTACAAGTTTAAAAACTCCATAATCCCAAAAAATTTTGTTTAGCCGTACCATACGGAAGGCATAATTATTAACAGTACCAAATAAACTAAAATTATTTTACTTAACTTCAGCCTACTTATCCTTTTTTTTTGTTTTTGCTTAATTATTTCAATAATTTGCTACATTACTACCTATTTTGTTATTAAAAAATAAATTTAAATGTCATAAATTTTTTTTTGGGTTTTTGCTTTTTATATAATAAGAAAAGTAAAAAACACAAACAGTTAAATAGTTAAGTAAGTAAGTAAGCTAACTACTTAATGGCCACATTTGTGGTATATCCAGAGCGACATTGTGCAGAAAAGCATTGGGGGTGAAGATTGTTTTTTTTTTTTCTAATTCTCCATATTGCCAGTACCGTTATCGTTAGAAGCACCAAAATACCGTATATTACGGAAAAATGTCTTTCCTGTTCTTTTCCTATGTATACTAATTTTTTGAGGTTTCTCATATCTTCGAGATGTAAAACTTCTAGGTTTAACTCCTGTTTGGTGTTATTTATAAGTATCTGCTTACTTATTGCAGTGCTAATTACTACATGGTCCTCTTTATGTTCCATAACTTGGCCATCATACTTTATGCCATTTATTTCGATCAAACAGTTTGCATATTTGATTGCTATCGCCCCCGATACTGTCATATCTTCTCCACACGTGTGGTTTACAGGTAAGTCCAAGGCATTGAAAATGAATATGTGTCCATCCTCAGGTGCCAAAACCATTTCTCTCCCCTCTAGATTTACTGAATCGCATATTGGTGGTTTGTTCATTAAAATCTTCCTCAAACACTCCTTTTCCTATATTTCAACACCCAACTCTTCGCTCTCGCAAATAAAAGTTTCATGAACTTTTGAACATTGGTTGTTAAAGAAGCTTATTTTATACTTATTAATTGCTACATAATTTCGTATTACTAATAAATGTGTCCCATTAATTGGAATTGGTATACCATGATATAATTGATAGACAGTTGGCTCAAAAATTGGAGCTCTTACCCTAAATATTATGTCTGTTTCATTTATTTGGGCCTGTATATTTATTAGTTCATATACTTGTTCGTTTGAGCCAATTTTGAGCCCTTGACTCTCGACAAACTGTATAATTCTATTTAATTCTGTCTCTGCTTAAATGAATTTAGGCACAATGCGAAGTTTCGCTAACAATATGCTCTCCGCAATATTGTTCAAGTGCACTGTTAACAAATCAATACTGTAACTAATCCTATTCAAATTCCTTAAGCACGTTATTTTTATAATTTTTTATAAACAAATTTATATCTTCCTGCTCCTTGTTTATATGCTTAGTAATTTTCGTAAACCTACTCAAAGTTTCCTGATCAAAGGTTCTTTGCTCGTCCGCTTCTTTTGTAAGAAACCTTGTTTCGATTCTTAATTCTTTTATTCTATTTCCTATTTTCTCCTCATCACCATATTTCCCGAAACTATTTTTATCATGCTTCCTAACCCATTAAAAATCCCTCTTTTGACCCTACTTCTTGGTCTAAGTATTTCTAGCTTCTCTTTCACCTGATATAATCTTTCCTTAACTACCTGGACTGCCTCACCTGAGAATCTAGCATTCTCTATGTCTAATAACGCGTTTTCAACCTGTGCAATATTACCTTCGTAGTCCTTAAAATTTATTATATGGTCGAACGTCTTCGCTCCGACCATTACTCTTGCCTTCCCCAGCTCCATTTTTATGATCGCATCTTCTCGTTTTAGCGTTTGCAAGTCCATTGTCTGTCCATGGACCAATATGCACCTGTAACCGTGATTGATTAGTATTTATTTTGTTTAATCCTTTTTTTAATTTTTGACTTATGTATCTTTTGTTTCCTTTTTGTAACGAATGTAACCCCATTATCCTCATCTACTGTGTGCGTCGTAAACCTAGGTGTTAGTTTATTTCTTCTATTCTCCTTTCTATGAACTACATCTCCTTTTTCCAACTCCATGGGTTCTTTTCCTCTCTCATTGAGTCTTTGGGTCCTTTCCTGTTTTTGTCTTTCTAACCTGTCCTTAACCTCCTTGTACATTTCCTCTTGATAAGCATTTAACTTCCTTAAGTACTCATGCTCCGTATCAAAATTGATCTCCCGTTCAAAAACGTGTGTTCTCCCCGAGAACAATTCGAACGGCTTCAATTTCGTACTGGAGTCTAATGAGTTATTATATGTTAGGAAAACTTCATCTAAAACTTCCTCATGCTCATTTTCTAGTTTTAAGTCCTTCCTTGTTTTCATAATTATTCTATAAATTTCTGACAGCGTTGAATGAAGCCTTTCAACCGGGGAATTGGTGGACGATTGTTGAAACGACGTCACATGCAATTCAATTCCGTATTGCCTACAGAAATCCCTGAACAATGCCGAGGCATACTCTGCGCCTTGGTCACATATGATCTTTTTGGGGACACCGTACTGACTTATGAACTTCTTTATTGATTTAACAATATTTAAACTATCTCTTGCTGGTATGGTGTACCCCACAGCAAACCTTGAAAACTTGTCTATTATTGTTATAACGTAGTTTTTGTTGATTGTGTATAAATCCGTATGAACGATGTTAAGTGGCTTGCACGGAGTTTTTGTATTTTGAAATACCACCTTTTGTGGTTGCAGATCATATTTCAATGTCTGGCAAGTTTCACACGCATTAATGACCTGTGTTACTCGGTTTTTCATAAATGGAAAATAAATGTCACGTCTCATTTTCCAAAACGTTTCATCTATTCCCCTGAAGTATTGAAATTATTGTTCCTGGGTACCTCCTTAGTCCGGTAATAACTGCCTCTCTCTTTAATCGCTATCTCGTATGCTTCCAAGAGCGTCTTTGGAACTCTTCCCCTGACAGCACTACCTAAATTGCCTTTTAGACTTGTTACAAACGCCTCCAGATACGTTTCCTCATATAATCCCTTTATTGTCTGAATTGCGATGGGGTTTGTATCTGTCCTGTCTATAACATTACACAATGCCTTATGCACATCAGATAACTCCGAGTAAAATAATTCTACTGTTAGTCTTTTATTTTCCAACTGATTCAATTCCCTCAGTTCATCGGGTTCTGACCTCTTATCTGCGAAATGGGCTATCAAAATTCTTTTAATTTCATCCCAATTTAATCCACAATTTGATTTTACCAAAATATCATCGGCCTTTTCTTGGATTTTATTCCTTATTTGCCTAAGGATCATCAGTCCCATTGGTGTTTGGTCCATTCCTCTAATCATTAAAAGGATCTCTTCTGCGTTTAACATAAACTCGTTTAACCTTTCTTTTTCCCCCATATAAACGTGCATCGACCGGATCACATCGGAAATTTTTACCGTGCCTAACATCTCAAACGTTGCCTGTTGCATTCCTAAATTTTCTTGATGCGTCATTGTATTAACTTCCCTGTTTTGTACTGTTCTAGAAGTTAAGGGCTCAAAATTTAATTGTTCCACTATCGTTGGCAAACTGGTAGCCTTTTTGATAACTTTACTTCTAGTCAGAGGCCTAAGTGACTCTTTGACTTTGTGATTTTTGACCTTTACAATTTTCTTTTTTTCTACTCCTTAAATTATTATTTTTTTGTTTATGCTTATTATATATTTTATATGTATACTATTATTCTATTATGTATTTTTTTCTTAGCTTTTCTCCTGGTGTGTGTGTTGTTCCCTGATCGTTCCTTTTCTTTAGAAGTGAGGTGTGTGTCGGTGTCATTTATCTGTAAAATTCTGTTATTATCATTTGTTCAATTTGTTTTATTATTTCTTGAGAATGTATTGTGTTGGAAGTGTTGTGTATGTGTTTTTTGTTACTTTTCTTCACATACCCTTCTATACCCTTGCGCGATGCAGTGGTATCGGGTTCCCTCATATATTTGTAACATATATGTGGGAATAGGTCTGGCATCCTTGTCAACCGAACCCACCACAGATGAACAGCACTACTAATATTTGGCGTGGTGAAAAAGGAAGTCTTGTACAACGACTTAGAACGAGAGAGACGAAGACGAAAGACGTGAAATATATACGAAGCAAAAGAACGACGCGACTAATAATCTTAAAACGCTGTTAAAATCCCTATTAAATACCTAAAACTATAATCAGAGTTACTTATCACTATTCCTTTAAATAAAACTATAAACCTATTATAATAAAATTACAACTAGTGGGACTTTTCATTTAAAACAAGAAAACCAATCCCACAAATATGGGGGCTCAACCTACGTGAAAAGTGAAAAGTAAAACGACGAAAAGTGTGCCTAAGAAAAGATCTAGAACGACAAAAACTGTGGAAAACGAGGAAAAACTTAAAAAACGACGTACGAGTGTGTGAAAACGACGCTACAACCACCACTGTGATCTGCCATATACATATATAACGACGCGTATGTGTATATAAACGACGGGTAGAGAACGCGAGTGAAAACGACGAATACGAGTGTAAAGAAGAGCAACGAGTACGAGCGAACAATTCCAAGAACTGTTTCTGCAAACATGTCCAGTCTAGCTGATTTTGATTCCGTGTTACAGGCGCTAAAGTCTGAAAAAAAGAAAAATGTTGACCTGCTGCACAAGTTTGTGTACGAAAATGACGGCGATCGGCATAACCGAAAGCGACTACGGGGTTTCGACGGGTTTGACTTTTTGGAAACTGATGATCTTTTCAACCAGAAGGTGTCTTACGTTGCGCAAAATTTGTCAAACAGCGACCTTGCCATAATTTGCAACATTTTGGGCTTGCAACACGACAAAAGTGATCTCATGCTACACATTTTCCGCAATTTGCGCGCAGGAAAACTGCTGGAAGATGCAGATGAAGGGGACTCCGAAGATGATGAGATAGACGAACGAGAAGAGAATGACGAAGATAACGACGAGAAAAGTTCTAACGGTGACGACGACGAGTTTCGCTCTGTGCGAAGCAATACGGAGAAGCAGAAAAAACTAAACAAGGCACGGGCTGGCACAGTGGCGTCCAACAATAACGATTACGCCTCTGTACAAAGTTTCGCTGTGAATTCGCCGCGTTTTTCTGTTAACTTCCGCGATGTAGAAGACTCTATTCGTCCGTTCAGTGGAGATGACACCCTTGCAGTAGAGGTTTGGATTTCTGATTTCGAGGACATGGCTTCCATTATGTATTGGGATGACCTGCAAAAACTCATTTTCGCGAAACGTTCTCTAAAAGGTCTCGCTAAAGACTTTATTATGAGTGAGCGTGGTATCAAAAATTGGCAAATGTTAAAAAACGCGTTGATCAAAGAGTTCAAAGCCGAAGTAAATAGTGCTCAATTACATAAGTTGCTATCCGAAAGAAAAATCAAAAACAATGAAAGTGTTCAAGAATATCTCCTGAAAATGAAAGAAATCGCTTCTCGTGGCAGTGTAGACAACTGTGCACTTATGCAATATGTGATTGATGGCATCAATGATTTAAGTGTTAACAAATCGATTTTGTACAATGCCAAAGACTTGAAGGAGTTCAAGGAAAAATTGAAGTGCTACGAAAAAATACGCGAAAAATCCGGAAAGCCTAAAAATTACGATGACAAGTCAAAATACCCGATAGGTAAAGAAAGTGCGTGTCATAAGGAAGTGTCAATGCAAAGAAAGGTTCATTGCTTCAACTGTGGTGCCGGTGGCCATACATCAAATCAGTGCCCCAATCGAAACAGTGGTCGTAAGTGCTTTAACTGTAACAATTTTGGACACATATCGAAGGACTGCCCCACAGGCAAGATAGAAACGGTTGAAACTCCGAAAAATACGCGCAAAGTATGCGATGACAAACTTTCGATGTGTAAAGAGATTTATATGAAAAGCAACAAGTACACAGCCCTTATTGACACTGGCAGCAAATACAATATTGTAAGTGAAACAACGTAAGTAAGCCTGAACAAGCCAAAACTGAGTGCTGTAAACATTTTCCTTGTCGGTTTCGGGAACAACAACCGTGTAAAACCATTCGGTTCTTTTAAAGAAGAATTCGAAGTTGACGATCAAGTGTTTGAAGAAAATTTTCTTGTTGTCTCATCTGACTTTCTAGACGTGCAAGTTGTTTTAGGTGCAGAATTTTGTAACAACGCTGAAATAATAATTAATCGTGACGGAATAAAAATACAAAGCCAGGAAAAGCATGCCGAAAGTGAATTAGGTGCGCTAATGAAAATCAACGTCGAAAGTGCCGAAAATTTTAAAATAAACATTGACGAGAGTGCAACAACTGAGGCAAAACGCGAAGTTTACGATCTGATTAAGAACTATAAACCGACGAGTACAAAAACAACAAACGTTTCAATGCGTATCGTTTTAAAAGACGACACTCCCGTACATTCGCGCCCGCGTAGATTCGCGTTTTCCGAGCGGTGCATTATAGACGATCAAATCGAACAATGGCTAAAGGACGGAATCATCGAGCATTCTGAGTCCGAGTACAGCAGTCCGGTCGTACTGGTGAAGAAACGCGATAACACACCTCGACTCTGCATTGACTATAGAAGGATTAACAAGGTAATAGTACGAGATATGTTTCCCCTTCCCTTGATCGAAGACCAATTAGACCGTCTGCAAGATGCCCATGTATTCAGCACGCTGGACCTCAAAAACGGATTTTTCCACGTTAATGTCGATGAAGAAAGCCGCAAGTTCACATCCTTTGTAACTCACAATGGCCAGTACCAGTTCCTGAAAGTCCCTTTTGGCCTCACGAATTCTCCAGGCGTATTTCAAAGACACGTTAACGCCATTTTCCGAGACTTGACCCGTTCTGGTATTGCGATTCCCTACGTCGACGATATCATAGTCCCAGCTGCAGACGAAGGCGAAGCAGTAGCCAATCTCAAGACAGTCGTCAAACGTTGTGAGGAGTATGGTTTAGTTATCAACCTAAAGAAATGCTGCTTCCTAAAAAAGAAAATCGAGTTTCTAGGTCATTGTATTGAAAACCAATCGATCAGCATCTCAGACGACAAGACGAAAGCTGTGACGAAGTTTCCTCTCCCGACAAACCAGAAGCAATTACAAAGCTTTCTGGGTCTGGTTGGATATTTTCGCAAATTCATACTGAGCTTTTCAATCATTGCCAAACCTTTGACCGATCTTATGAAGCACGACGCCAAGTTTTGTTTTTCTGACAGAGAGATTGACGCTTTTAACAAGCTTAAGAGTTTGATTACCCAAAAACCTGTGCTCAAAATTTTTCATCCACAGCACGAAACAGAACTTCATACAGATGCTTCGATTGATGGTTTTGGGGCAGTATTACTCCAAAAATCTCCTAAGGATAACCAGATCCATCCAGTCTACTACATGAGTAAGAAAACTACAGACGCAGAAAGAAAGTTTTCTAGCTACGAGTTGGAGATCCTTGCAGTGGTAGAAGCTTTCCGAAAATTCCGAATATACCTGTTGGGTATGCATTTCAAGCTGATCAGCGATTGCAATGCTTTCACGAAGACGATTGAGAAAAGAGAAGTGTGCACTAGAGTCGCTCGTTGGATCCTCGAACTTCAGGAGTTTGACTTTGATGTCGAACACAGATCAGGCACTCGCATACGCCATGCTGATGCTCTAAGCCGTTACCCTGTAATGATGATCTCCGACGATAGTTTGCACAGCAAATTGAAGTGTGTTCAATCGCAGGACGAGGAGTTAAAAGCCATAATAGACATCCTTGCTGAAAAATCTATCCACAACAATTTCTTTTTACGATCTGGCTTGCTGTACAAATTGGTGAACGACGACGAACTTATTGTTGTACCACCGATCCTTCAACGTGAAATCATTCGACTGGCTCATGAAAAAGGACATTTTTCTGTAAAGAAAACCAAAGAGATCATCGGAAAGAAATATTACATTCCTAAACTTGAAGACAAGATCCAAAGACAGATTAAATGCTGCATTCCGTGTATAGTATCCAACCGCAAACTTGGGAAAAAAGAAGGAGAGTTGCACCCATTGCCCAAGGAAGCGGAGCCGCTTCAAACATTCCACATCGATTTTTTGGGACCTCTCGAATCAACTCACAAGGCGTACAAGCACATTCTTGCTGTCATTGACGGATTCACCAAATTTTGTTGGCTATATCCTACGAAATCAACATCCTCCAAGGACGTCATCAGTAGACTAGAGGTTCAGAGCGCAATATTTGGAAATCCTGTTCAAATAATATCCGATCGAGGCACAGCGTTCACTTCAGACGAGTTCAAGAAGTATTGTGAGGACGAGGGCATTGAACTTCACGCAGTAACCACTGGAGTTCCGAGAGCAAACGGTCAAGTCGAACGCCTCAACGCCACAATTGTATCCGTACTGTCCAAACTCTCATTAGATGATCCCAGCAAGTGGTATAAGTTCGTAAACCAGGTGCAGCAGACAATTAATTCGACGTACTGCAGAAGTACACAGACAACTCCATTCGAACTTCTTGTAGGCATCAAGATGCGTACTAAAACAGACGTCCTGTTGAAGGAAATGATTGAGCAAGAGTTGGTACAAATGTTTCAGGACAACCGAGACGAGATCCGCAAAGCCGCAAAGCAACAGATCCTGGTTATGCAGAATGAAAACAAGCACTCATACAACCTCAGACGTAGACCAGCAGCAACATACAAAGTTGGCGATATTGTCGCTATCAAACGCACGCAACTTGGTGGTGGACTTAAGCTAAAGCCTAAGTACTTGGGTCCCTACCGCGTTACAAAAGTAAAGCCGAAGGACACTTACGATGTCGTAAAGGAATCACTAACTACGGACGGACCAAGATACACTACCTCTTGCGCTGAGTATATGAAGCCATGGATAAATATATCCTCCGAGGACGACGACGATACATTCGGGACGAATGTTTAGAAGGATGGCCGAGTTGTGGGAATAGGTCTGGCATCCTTGTCAACCGAACCCACCACAGATGAACAGCACTACTAATATTTGGCGTGGTGAAAAAGGAAGTCTTGTACAACGACTTAGAACGAGAGAGACGAAGACGAAAGACGTGAAATATATACGAAGCAAAAGAACGACGCGACTAATAATCTTAAAACGCTGTTAAAATCCCTATTAAATACCTAAAACTATAATCAGAGTTACTTATCACTATTCCTTTAAATAAAACTATAAACCTATTATAATAAAATTACAACTAGTGGGACTTTTCATTTAAAACAAGAAAACCAATCCCACATATATATATATTATTTTTGTGTTTTCTTTTTTTTTTCTATTACCCGTCTTTTTTCTGCTTAACCGTCACCCTTGCGCGATGCAGCGGTTTCCGATATGGCAACAATTTCTTCTTGTATATGCTATGGTTTGTTCCCTCTTTTATTTAACTTTGCGGTTCACCAAATACCCTTGCGCGATGCAGTGGTCTTTGGAGTTTCCTTGTCTGTTTACTATTTTCTGTGATGTTGTCCATAGGTTACCCTTGCGCGATGCAGTGATACTAATGGCAGGAACTAATAAAATTTTTGTTTCTGCACTTGCACCGCGCTGAAGCTAACTGGAATTCCTGCGCGATGCATTTATTCCAGCCACGAGCGGACAGTCACTTGCAACAGGTATCTTCTTTTTATTTTATTTTTGTTTTTTTTTTCATTTATTGACACAGGCAGAGTATTTAACCAGCGACCTGGGTTTCTTTCCCCAAGCTGCATGTTTGACGTTCGTTTCCAACATCGAACCTTCGAACGTCATACTCACAACTCACTCCGTCGAACTATATGGTTCGATGACGTTGCGAGTCGCCAGGTTGCGTTTCACAGTTAACACATTATTTCAATTAATTTATTCTTGCCAATGTTCTTTGTTTTTGTTCATTTTATGCCTTTATAAATTTTATCGTTATTATATATGTGCCCCCCTTTTTTTTCTATTTACACCGCACACCTCACTTCCATCACATCATTATTTTAAACTTACTGTTGCATATAACTTATAAAAATAATTGTTTTTATCATTTCGGTCCTTCTCAGTTCTCCGGGTATGATATGTCCTTTTTCCTACTTCCGGCTGATAGGTCCGGCTGCGCCAGTTATAGTACCTAATAAATACTGCTCCTGATGGTGATAAGATTTTAAATAAACACTTGATGTCTTCTGTTCGGTTGTTCCAAATGGAATAATCTTTATTGTGGCTTGAGATTCAAACCAAACTTCCGCCAAAGAATTTTACGTGTTTAGAATTATGTATGTGTGGGTGTGTAAATGCTAACAAAGTATTTTCTAGAGCTCTGCTGAGTGGGTGTCGTTTAGCAACATCCTGCCTTGTGCTGATGTTGCATTTCTTATGTCGATCCTATGTGGGACAACGAACGGCTAGCTGCCGGTCACTGTCCAATTGAAAAAGGGTAGCACGGGGAGGTTTAGGCGGTGGCGTAGTTGATGGTACCGGTATGCTAACTCGCGCAGTGGCCCCATTATCGAAAATATTTGAAAACGCCCAATCAATATGTGAATTGCATCTGACTGGCAATGCTTTATTTGAATATTTGGAAGCATCAACGAAGCACAAAAGTGAATACTTAAGCATTAGCTGATGGGAACACACATCGCTAATGTGGCAGTGCAAGCTTTCCGTGTTATTAAAAAAGACATGAAGGTTCGGACTATTGGGTAAGCAATCTAAATGGGTATTCAGTAACTTAGCGGAACGCAATTCTCGGAGCTCTTCTTCTGAAGCTGAGTCCTGAGCGGATCTTGGAGGGACGAAAGGTCCAATGATATAAAGACCTGCTGCACTTGTGGCTCTGCTACAGGCTACATACAGTGCAGCTCTCTGCATCCCTGGACTAGTGGGAACCACCACTTTGCTGTACGTAGCTCCTTGACTCTTGTGAATAGTAATGGCTTCTGCTTGTTCCACTGGAAACTGCTTTCGGTCAATAATAGTGGACTGGCTAGAATAAATCTGAAAGCTCTTGATAATTTAAATAACTGGGGTCCATGAAGGCTCTTGACGGTAACTGCACTTCTATGCTTTCATCTAAAAATTGTATCCAAAGAATATTCGGAGTGTTGGACGTACTGAAGCCTATCTCCCTAAGAACACCTGTGGCTCCATTAACGAGACCATTTGATGTATCTACATTGACCGTCATCATATATTTAGCAGTGGTTTTTAAAATCAGTGAAATACACAAACCTTGTGTTTTCTATGTTTTTAATGCCCTAGCTTGTTCCACACATCTGTTTCTCTGCTCTGAGCTAAGTTCTGCAGACTTAACTGAGTCTATAGCTTCCGAGTTAAAGTTATCAATGGGAATCGAGTTGAGTCTCTCCCTATTGTACCGATCTGTGTCCTGATTGCTTGTGAAATGGTGAATTGCGTCATTTCTTTCTTCGGAAATACCGGTTATAAGTAAGCTTATATTATCAGACGTCATTTGGCCGGACGTCATCAGGCTGGTCATCACGCCGTCGCATTATCTATGTGAATCCCAAAAACTTAAAATCCAACGAGCACATACTGGCCTCAATTGTCTAATATCGCCGAACACGATGACCGAAGGGAGCATCGACGTTGGAAAAAATTTGCTTAAGGCGAGAGTCCAAATGGGAAAACATCGTTGCGCCGACCATAGAAATTTCGTCTATTATAAGTACTTTAAGAGCGATAAAACTAGAACGCAGGGTGTTTAACATATCATATTCTTAAATGCAGACCCAACCTGATACACAGGGAGTGAGAACATGGAATGAAGAGTGGAGCCTCCGATTCCAAAATCAGCTTTGCCTGTGGGAGCACACAATAATATTTTAACAGAAGTTGGGTCGCATCCTGCTCTACCATAATACTCCTTGGGATGGAACTGAAATAGCGTGGAAATAAGTCTACTCTTGCCGACACCTGCTCCGCCTTCTACGAACTCATAAAAACTAGCATTTCTTTCATGCGTTAAAAAGGTTTTTTGCTAAAAATTGAGGGGTCTAACTAAGGTTGCTAAGTTTTGAGGGGAAATAATTGGCGGGAACTTTATTATCCGCATATTGCTATCTGGATCAATTCCTTAAACACGATTGTTTAAGTTTAAAACATTTACTTGAGAAGATATTTCCGGAAAAGCTAGAGCCCTAAACTCCTCATTAACTGCGTTCTCCTCATCTATATTTTCCTCAATATTGTCCTCTTCTTCCATGGCCCTTCTAAGCGCGTCTTCCTAACTTCGGGCCCTTGGTTAAACTCCTCACAATTTTTCTGTATTAAGTCTGCCTGCTCTGAAATAATTCTGTGAACGCATTTATTGCTAGTTTCTGACAACGCCAATCCCAGACAACAATATACGGCCTCCTGAGCAGAGATCTCAGTGCCCGAAATAAATTTGTGACTAAGATACTGTAGATTTTGACTAATGCTTTAATTGCCTCTTCGAATGTCATTAGCTGCTTCTCGCATTATCTTCGAAATACCCCTTTAAGATTTGTTAATATTTATTGTTAATTCTTTGCTAAAGCAAGAAAAAGGGTCCAAAATTAACTGGATATCCATATTTGACCTTTGCATAGAAAGAATGTGTTTATTTTAAGCATTAACTTGAATTTCTGCAAATGTTCTCTTCAGAAAAATCAGTGGTTTTTTCAAACTAGACCTAATAGCATATATGTAGTCCTCGTAACTGAAGCTCACCAGATCATGAGAAAGAAAATTTTCAAATATGCTAAGATGGCTAATGAATTCATCTGATTGATCGCGAAGCAAAAAGCTACGAATTTTTTTAAAGTTTTCGGGGTGAAAAGAAAAGTTTTTAGTTACTTCAGGCGGTGGCTTCAATATTTCCGTTTGGGGTCTTGTAGGATAAGGAATACCTTTTTAAGACACGAATGCCCGTGATAATGCTTTTGGTATTCAACATACGGAGCCAAATCTATGTTTGTAACATCCACAGTTACAAACTGATCAGTCAAGGCTTTTACACTACACATAGATTCTTCATTGTTGAAATCCACTTCCGGGGCGTCATTCATCCAAAACATACCGTGAATATGAGGTAAGCCTCTCTGTTGAAACTCAACTCGCCAATAAAAGGTAGTAACAAAATTACTTCCAAAGATACCCTTAGGTTTTTTTATTAATTTAAAACTTTCCTGTATCTATAATAAAAATATCTAGCATACGTCACTGGGTTTATCTTTATCAGGCGCGCCTTTTCGTTAAATTTTATATTCAAAGCTTCTTCTTCATTTATTTCAACCCTATCGACATTGCGCTTGAGCAGTACTATCAGCTCTGGCCACCTAATTTCAGCGGCCGACAGAGTTGTAAAGAAAGTCTATATACGTTCCTAAGTTCGGACCTAACTACAGTTGTATTACTCTCTGAAGATGGTCTTTTGACGCCAGCATATATGATTGGGAACGATAGTTCTTCAGAGTCAGCATCGAGAATCACGTCGAGAGGTCTTTGGCCCTCACCTGGAGCCATTGTAATTCTCGGAACTCCTACATTGTGTGTCTGGTTATTCTCAAGCATCGTTTCTTCTCCTCCAGGATTTAGCTCTTCGGCATTCGTGTTTTCATCGGAATAAGAAGGGAACAGTTTCAGATGTAAAATCAGAAATCCACTGCTCGTTTACTGACACATTATGCTTTCTGTAAAGCTCGGTATTTACTAAGTATCTAATAGCGTCAATTTTAGAAGGCCTAATGGTCTCTGCCATGAAATCATGTCCGTATTCTATTCTTCGCTTGAGGTGGAGCTGTAAAACCTCAGCTTCATTTAAAGCTCTTGGAAGGAACGTCACAATATTGCTTACTGGAATTGGAACATTTACAACAGCTCCTTTTATAGCACTCTGACGCTCATGACCTATCGACTTAATAATCATAAATGGAAGGCGAGGTGAAATCAGTTGTTCCTTCAGTTGTTCCTTAAGCAATGAGGAATTTCTGGGAAATCTTGACCGTTGGAAATGGGCTTTCTGCCGGTTTTTATATTGCTGTGACAAGTTGCAAAGAACTTTAAAGATTCACCAGTGAAAGCAAGCAGGCTTGCGTTTTCTTCCCTGAACTCGCAATGGTCTTCTAAATAGGCTCTAGAAAGCTTATTTATTTGCTTTGGGAACCACAATCTATTAAAACAAAGGCAAATCTTATCGGGACCAAGCTTTACTTTTCTATTAAAAGTGGCTATAAGAACTTCTAATTCTGTAGGTCTTCTACTGTGCCTATGCTCCAGAGATATAATAAGGCGTATCTCCTGACTTCGGATCGAGTTCCTTCTACTTCCCTGTTTCCACTAAGGCTTCTACACTGACTAACTCTTTGACTTATATTTTGAATTGCATCGATGGTTGCTTGTCGAGCAGCACTTGCACTTCGTTGAGCCAGTTTATTCCTCGACTGCTCGACGACCCTGCGATCCCTTAAACTTCTAGCTGTAGCTCTCCTAGCCTGCGCTCTTTCCAACAGGCGATCCTGTGTTGACTTATCCTGGGCTCGTTGCAGGGTATTTGCTTCTTGGTCACCCGCACGATACGGCTGGTTGCTCAGCCGCACGAAAAGCAGGATCTAGGCGCCTTTCTGAGCGGTCAGCAGTATTTAGAAAATGCTCTGTAGCTCTCACTTGGCTATTTCGCCGTCGACGCCGAGTATCGGCTTCTTGCTCAGCCGCACGGAAAGCGGATCTAAGCGCCTTTCCAAGTCGTCAACAGTATTTTGAGCCTGCTCTGTAGGTTGGAATTGGTTACTTCGCCGCCTAGTTGAACGACGCCGAGTATCGGCTTCTTGCTCATCCGCATGGAAATCAGGATCTAAGCGCCTTCCCGAGCGGTCAGCTGAATTTTGAACCTGCTTTGTAGCTCGGACTTGGCTATTTCGCCGCCTAATTGATCGACGCCGAGTACCGGGTACTTGGTCATCCGCACGGAAATCAGGATCTAAGCGCCTTTCCGAGTGGTCCGCAGTATTTTGAACCTGCTCTGTAGCTTGGACATGGCTATTTCGCCGCCTAATTGAACGACGCTAAGTATCGGCTACTTGTTCACCCGCACGAAAGACAGGATCCAAGCGGCTTTTCGAGTGTTCTGCAGTATTTAGAACCTACGCTATTGCTCGGACTTGGCTATTTTGTCGCCTTGTAGAACGACGCCAAGTATCGGCTGCTTGCTCAACTGCACGAGCTGGCGGATTAAAGCGCCTTGACCTGTGAGACGCAGTATTTAGGCACTGCTCTGCATCCCTGACTAATAAATTTTCACTTCGCCTACGCTGAGCTTCGGAATTTTCTACCCTCCCCATCTCGGCATACTCAATGTTTTCCCTATTGCCCTATTTCTTTATAATTTATTCCTAGCCCGTTGAAATGCAGTAGGTCTATTTAGTCGAGGCATTTTTATAAAAATATTAAAATATCCGTAATGGAAAATATAGCTTTAATACATAATTAACAAATACAATTATATAAAAAGGGGATTGATAAATTAAAAAGCTAATTTAATAGAACTATAAGTCTAAATCTTAAAAAGACGATACTTATACCCTGTTACGATTTTATTATTTATATTCGTGTATCGAAAATATGAAATAATATTAATCAAAGAAAAAGTCTTTAAAAAGACCTAGTCTTAAAATATTATTATAATGTGTTCTTTAAGGTCGATACCTAACAAATATTATTGAAGTATTAAGAACCTTAATTAAGAAAATAAATAAATACCTCAATTAATGAATACAATTATAAGTGTTAGTCTTTAAAAAGACTAAAACTTAGAGGTCTATTAGATAATACATACGAAAATTTATAAAAATATAAAAAAACCTTTCAAAATTGATTACGTTAGATTACGTGAGATTACGTTAAATTGCTTGAAAAGGTTAATTTACGTTAAGATTATCGCTTTTAAATGGGAAGACACTTGGAAAATTCGTAAAAATCGCATTCGGCACACGGGCAATAGTTTCGCATACGATGGTTAGTCGTATACTAAAGACATAACAGAAGATTACCAGCGCTGTAAAGTTTTTGCCCGCCAATTTTACGTGAACGGATTTTCGGTCCTTTTTCCAATTTCCAATTCCAATTTCCAATTTCCCTTCTCTTTTGGCGTATAAAAATGCACTAAGATGAGAGAAAATGCAAGGAGCAAAATTTACAATGTACATGTAAACAATCTTTAAGCTTATTGTGCTTATAATGTATATAGCTTAAAAGAGTTATACTGGCCCCGCAATTCAGTTTGCAACTATCTTTTTCAGGCTCTTAAATCTTATATTAGCCTAATTGGAATTGGGTAGACCAATAAATTGGTGTAAGGGTAGAGAACAGGGGAGTCTAAAACGACGAGAAAAACATAAAATAGACTGTAATCATTAATATTTATGTACGTTTGCTTAACATAAAAAATGTTAGAGCCTATAATGTATTTTTCAATTTAAATGTTTGCGTTAGTTGTTCAATATAATGTGTGATTGATTAGATTTGATTGAAAAAGTTCTGATCGCTGCGTAATTAAGTTTACAACCATTTACATACAAACATGCAGAAATAAAATGATGTATACATACCCTTAGGTTCCAAAAAATAGTTTCACTTGTGAATCACCTTGTGAATACCGTAGGACATGTCTTCTTCCTCATCTTCTATCCCTGTATTAAAAACTAAAATCTTAACTCATATGTTTCAGTCTTAGTTGCTCTTTGTTTTGTCCCGTCTTTATTTGTTCTATGTACCTTCCTCGCGAACCGTATTTTCCCGAAATGTAAAATGGGCCCCGCGCGTACAAGCACGTGCTTAGTGTTGTTCGCCCATTTTTTTGTACTGCCCGTAGTGGGTCAACGTTCAACAATACAATAAACAAGTATAAATTTTTTTAAATATGGAACTTTTTGTTGCCTTGGTGACATTTAACCGGATTTTTAGAATTTTCCTCAAAAGTTTTCTTTTGTTAAGTAACGCGGTTTTTAAATGATTTGTGTTTATAGCTGTTTGTATTTGGTTCAATCGCATTTAAAGCTTTCCTGCTTGTGTCATTGGTGTCATTTTTATACGCGTTACACGTTGAGTAAAAGGGTATACCAGATTAGTCGGAAAGTATTGAGCAGTATTAACTATTTTGTTTTTATTGGACTCCCCTGTTCTCTATCAATTTTATTTACCTAATTCCGATTTGCTTAGAGTAATATTTAGATTTCTGAAAAACAATGGTACGGTCGCGGGGGAAGGCTTCTTGCTCTTTGAATTTTCTCTTACCGCAGTGCATTCACAAGGGCCAAAGGAGACGGAAGATTGGAGTACATGGACCTAAAATCCGAGCACGTAAAATTGGCGCGAACAACTTTTCAGCTCTGTAAATCGTTCTGATATGTCTTACTAGATATGCATATGCATTGTGTTAACCAATACCTATAGACTGTCCCATAAAATCTTTGCCAAGTCCACTTCAACGCCTACAAACATAAATGCAAACTGAATTGCGCGGCGAGTATATCTTTTTTAAGCTATATACATTATATACACAATACGCTTAAAGATTGCTTACATGTACATTGTAAATTGATATAAATGTTATTAGTATGTTATGTTTTGCTTTCTTTTTGTTGGCGTAAGCCGAAACAAAAGCGTGACAAAAAAATGAGAATGTAAAGGGCTGCCAACGCTAAGAGAGAGCGGAGTGCGCGTCTAACTTATCCTGTTGAATATTTAACTATTAAAACTATTTGTCCTTTTCCCATCTGTCCTCTGGCCAATTTACTTATTGCTATTGTTTGCGCCTAACCGAAGTAGAGACTTCTGGGTCACACCGCGGGACAAGGGGGTAATGAGCACTTGTCGCTGGCACGGGGACGCTTTGACGGCAGGACGATCGCGTCGCGGCAATGGTAACAATGGTTACTGCGATGCCGGACCACAGGCGATGCTGGAACTCGATCCGAAGTCAGGAGATACGCCTTATTATATCTCTGGAGCATAGGCACAGTAGAAGACCTACTGAATTGGAAGTTCTTATAGCCACTTTTAATAGAAAAGTAAAGCTTGGTCCCGATAAGATTTGCCTTTGTTTTAATAGATTGTGGTTCCCAAAGCAAATAAATAAGCTTTCTAGAGCATATTTAGAAGACCATTGCGAGTTCAGGGAAGAAAACGCAAGCCTGCTTGCTTTCACTGGTGAATCTTTTAAGTTCTTTGCAACTTGTCACAGCAATATAAAAGCCGGCAGAAAGCCCATTTCCAACGGTCATTTCCCAGAAATTCCTCATTGCTTAAGGGGGCTTACTCCCTTGGAGGAACAACTGATTTCACCTCGCCTTTCATTTATGATTATTAAGTCGATAGGTCATGAGCGTCAGAGTGCTATAAAAGGAGCTGTTGTAAATGTTCCAATTCCAGTAAGCAATATTGTGACGTTCCTCCCACGAGCTTTAAATGAAGCTGAGGTTTTACAGCTCCACCTCAAGCGAAGAATAGAATACGGACATGATTTCATGGCAGAGACCATTAGGCCGCCATTATTGACGCTATTAGATACTTATTAAATACCGAGCTTTACAGAAAGCATAATGTGTCAGTAAACGAGCAGTGGATTTCTGATTTTACATCTGAAACTGTTCCCTTCTTATTCCGATGAGAGCACGGAAGCCGAAGAGCTAAATCCTGGAGAACAAAAAACGATGCTTGAGAATAAGCAGACACACAATGTAGGAATTCCGAGAATTACAATGGCTCCAGGTGAGGGCCAAAGACCTCTCGACGTGATTCTCGATGCCGACTCTGAAGAACTAGCGTTCCCAAGCATATGTGCTGGCGTCAAGAGACCATCTTCAGAGAGTTATACAACCGTACTTAGGTCCGAACTTAGGAACGTAGATAGAAGAGGTTGTAAAATTGACAAATTATTCGTCAATTATAAGATGTTGAGATTGATTAAAAATCGAAACAATATTTCAAATTTCTTACGTCAGCGCAGCGCCTCCAGCGCTAAAACAGCTGCTTACTTACTTGAAGATGATTATAAAATCATCAACTTAATTAGCCATGCAGATGGATATCGAATTCTGAAGGATATTCGCACGTCTCCTGCTCACTGGGAAGATGAGAAGAAGAAAGTAATGGGTATGATTCGCCAGTTTAGTTTGCCAACTTTCTTTATAACTTTGTCGACCTCTGAAACTAGGTTTTTTTTTATATTCCTTTTTTACTTTATTGGCTTTCATCTACTAAATGGGCGTAAACTGTAGAAGTTGTGCGGTACGGCCGCAAAGCAATGCTTCGCACAACCGCGGCAGCTTACGTGTCCAGACCTCTCCTCTCTCTTTCAGCTATCCTGAGTTTTCGCGGCGAATTTGGCCGTCGCGTCCAACTTCATTTGGCCTCTTTGAATGGTTCGCACTAGCGTGCTGGGGCTAATGCTGACACCGGTCACTGTTTCCAGGGCGGTCCTGTCCTCTACGAGCCGCACGCACTCGCCGCAGGATGGGCATCCGTCCCTCGTATCGTGCTCGTACTTCTTCAGGTACGACCGGAAGCATCCGTGACCACTCAGGATCTGGGTCAGGTAGGTAGGACCTTCCACCTTGCTTACCGCAGTGTTTTAGCCACGATCGTAATGGCGACGTCGTCCGCGAAGCCAGTCACGTGAACGTTGGCAGGCATGGGAAGCCTCAGCACTCCATCGTACATTGTGTTCCACAACAGGGGGCCCAGGTCCTTGTGGGACCTCAGCAGTAACGTTGCACTCTTTTCGGCCGTCGCTCGTATCGAACAGCAGCACTCTTTCGCCAAGGTAGCTATCGACTATCTTGATGTGGTACTCCGGGATCCGTTGCCGTCTTAGTGCCTGCATGATCCTTGTCAAGTTCGCCGTGTTGAATGCATTCTTAATGCCGAGCGTGACTAGAAGACAGTATGTCTTTGTGCCGCCCTTCCAACGCTTCCCGCGTATGTCTTTCGCAACCGGTGACCGTTCGGGTGGGGGATAGGCCACCAGCCGCATCTACGGCCAGGTTTAGCCGTTTAAGGATAGGCTTCTCGAACACTTTGCCAACTGTGTCAAGCAGACAAATTGGCCTGTAGGAGCGTCTCCTGGCGGTAGCCCTTGACTGCTCTGTTCAGGGTTCCTGGTCCCGGGCGTATGCCCACTGTGTATAGGATTGCCTCGTGGTCGCTGGCCGTGCAGAAGTAGCCGATTCTCCAGTGAGAACATCGGACTTGCGCGGAGCTCGCAAATGTGAGGTCTATGACAGACCCAGCTCCGGCCCGATTGAAAGTCTCCTGCGTCCCTTTATTTAGCAGCGCAACGTCTAGCGTTGCAAAGGCATTGAGTTGGGTTCGCCCCCTTATGTTGCTGGTGGGGCAACACCATTCTTCGGCTCACGCGTTGAAGTCGCCTGTGATGATAGTAGGGTAAGGGCCCCTTGCATCGAAGACGATCGTGTCCAATGCACGGCTAAAGTCCGTCGTGGAGAGGCTAGGTGCTAGATAGCAGCTGTAGACCCACATTTCGCTATTCGAACTCGGACGAAACCCAAACCCTTATGCACGTCCAGAAAAGATTTGCCGTTTCTTTTGCACAGCCATATCGCGGCCTTGCCCGATGTGTCCGTTACCCAGTTGCCGTCGTCTTTGACTATGTAAGGTTCGGTGATAACAGCAAGATCCACCTCACTGGATACAGGAGTAGGTCCTGCGCAGCCCAGCAGTGATTCAGGTTTATCTGGATCACTTCCATTGCCGGGGTTTGGCTAGGGCTCTTTTTGCGGCGTGAGGACACCGCCTGCTTCCTGCTTGGTGGTTCCTCGACTTCGGTCCTCCTTCGGTGCATAAGAGGCATACGATCTCATTAGGACATTGAGCGATTTTGTGCCCCGTCATGCACTTAATGCAGCACCCGCTTCTGTCCACTTTGTTATGGCACTTTATAGCAATGTGCCCAATCTTCAGGCACTTGTAGCACCTGGGCTGCGAGTCCCTCTCCTTCACTTTGCAGATGGACCATCCTAGCTTGATTTTGCTCTTACCGAGAACCGCTTCTGCATTTTTCCTGGGCAGTCCAACCACTGCCGTCTGAGTGTCTCTGTGTGATGGACGTAGACTCCTCAGTTTAACCGATTCAGCTTCCACGGCGAATTGGTCCACCATAGCTTTGGTCACATCTTCGGCCACAACTAGCGGGTCAAGGTCGCTAGTCACCACCTTTTTTGTCCTCGCTTTTTCGGATAGCGCTCGCACCGCAGTCGCTTCTCCTAGATTCGCCTCTTATTGCCTCCGTGTTGGTGTCCTCGCTTCTGTTGAGCTCCAGAAGAAGGTTCCCGTTCGCTGTACGCCTGACCTTGTTTACTCGGGTGCTGAGGTTTTGCAGCTTGCCGTCGTCCCTACGGGAGACTATAGCTAGGACTTCGCTGTAGGTCAGGCCATTCGCTTACACTATAAGGGCGTCCGGCCGGTGAGGCTTTCGCGCCCGCTTTTTTGGAGCAGCCTTTCTCCAGGCGGTGGTCACGGCTTTTCCAGCGCTGCCTCTCGCAGCTGTTTTTTCTCGGGCGCCTCGGTTTTTGGCATGCTCCTCTTGTGGATTTCTCCTCTTTTAATGCTGGGAACCCAAGGGCGCTCTTCGCGCAGACGATTGCGCTGGTGGAGTCGGGGGCTCTCCCCCGCCTAGGAACGTGTCAGGTTGACTTAGTCTTCGCCACGAATCTGTTTACGCCGCGCTGGTGACCGTGGGGCCTCGTGTCGCGTTTCGCCAGAACTCCGTTTGAGCGGCGTTGTCCTTTTGGAGACGAACCGGAGTCTGTTGCTCCTTGCTCCTGCTGTTTCGGAGTGGGCCTTTGCATTTCTTGCACTCCGTGGGCTTTTTTTGCAGGTGGAAGGATATCAACTTGGCTGAAGGAGATCAATGCACCTTCTTGGAGGAACTTCATCCTCGAGAACAACGTTTTCATGGTCATATTGATGTGACGCACCTGCATTACACTCGTGAGATGGAGGACTTCGTCGGTCCAGTGAGCTCCTGGTCCGCTTTCGCCCTCTTTGCAGAGGTAGTTCTCTGCCCACCGGTTGGGCTGCCTGGATCCCTTTGGCGCTTGGCCGCGTCCTGCATCTTATCATCTTCCCGCGGGGACGGCTGGCCCGTGGGCTTTTCCAGGACTGGTGACCTAAGAAGCTTCGAGCTGCTCTTGAACGCTCCGGCTGCTTCCGTGCCTTTGTTGTCGTTCCTCCTGCCTAAACTTGGTGCATTCACTGTCGAGACGGCCAAGTTCGCCACCGTAATGGGACTTAGGGCCTCCAGAATCCGTGCCCTGGCCTTGGGAGCTCCCACGGGTGGATTGCCACTTGTGTGGTTGCCACCCGGAGTAGTTTCGATTTCAACAATGAAGAATCTATGTCTAGTGTAATATCCTTCGTTGATCAGTTTGAAACTGTGGCTGTTACAAACACAGATTTGGCTCCGTGTGTCTTAAAAAGGTGCGCCGACAATCTTTTTTTAGATTCGGTGTTCCAATCCAATGCAACAAAAGGAAATATTGAAGCCACTTCCTGAAGAAACTCAAAACTTTTCTCTTCGCCACAAAAACTATAAAAAAATGCGTAGCTTTTTTCTTCGCGATCAATCAGATGAATTCATTAGCCATCTAAGCATGTTTGAAAATTTTCTTTCTCATGATCTGGTGAGCCTCAGTTACGAGGACAACATATATGCTATTAGGTCTAGTTCGAAAAAACCACAGATTTTTCTGAAGAGAACATTTGCAGAAATTCAAGTTAATGCTTAAAATAAACACATTCTTTCTATGCAAAGGTCAAATATGGATATGGATAGCTACATAATTAATTATATTAACAAATCCCAAAGGGGTATTTCGAAGATAATGCGAGAAGCAGCTAATGACATTCGAAGAGGCTGTTGTGTGAAACTCCTTGTGTTGGAAATGTTAATAATCTTTATCCATTTTTATTGATAACGCATCTCTTTGGTAGTTTTGTTATACTCTTTATTTATTTGGTTTGCTTGGCAGGAGCAGCGTTAATGCCGCTTCCAACGTCAAGTTGTTTCTGATTTTACAATTTGCCTTAGGATCTAAGTAAGCCTAATTCTCGTAGCTGCGCTGCTTACAGTTGGGCGGCAGAGAGATGGCTATGTATACCTAATGTATATAAAGTGTATTTAATTATGCTCTCTTTGGCTGGAGCGCGAGGGCATGTGTATGTACTTGAGTTTGGCTGAGCGGCCGGCGTGTGCAACAGAATGCTGACACTTGCACTTTCTTTGAGCGCGCCGATCGACTCATGTTTCGGCCACTTAGGGTTTTTGACCGAGCCTTTTGTTTATATCAACACTGCAACAAAGTGTTACAGTGTGTTTGTTTCAAGTACTCTTGGTACAGTAGATATTCGATATAAGTGCATACTACATCTCCCTCCTTTTGAAAAATAACGTAATGTTATGAAGTTATTTTGTTAATATATTTTACTTAAAGAAATATTTATTTTTGTTTAAAAAATTTTTTTTTTTTTTTAATTTCTTTTTTTTTTTTTTAAAGAGAATGGAATTGGTAATAATATATGTATTAAAAGAAAAAGTATTTTTTAACATGGAGTGTAAAAGAATTTCTAAACATGGTTACACTCATAAGTATTTCTAAACATGGCTATGTTAAATGCAATTATGAAATAAACATTTTTAATCTATCTTTATGTACTATTTGTTTTTTATTTTTGTTATTTATTATAGTTATGTTATCTCTATCTCCTATTTGTTCTACCCTATAAGGACCTGTATATTTCGAATCTAACTTATGTCCTGTTTCATTTTTCAATAAAACCTGATCTCCTATTTTTAAATCGGAATCTAAACTAGTTTTGTCGTAACTAATTTTCTGTTTCAGCTTATGAGATTCTAGCATTAGTCTAGCTCTCTTAATTGCCTGTTCTAATCTAAATTTGGATTCCTTAGCATAATCTTCTATATTATAAAGGGGTTTTATTTTATCTATGCTATTAAAGTGTTTTGGTAGATTTGAAGTTTTACCGAAAACTAGCTCATATGGACAATAGTCATGTGCCATGGATGGGGTTGTATTAAAAGAATATACGAAGTATCGTAGCCATACATCCCAATCTGTTTTGTCAACTGAGATGTATGAACGAATGAACTCATTTAGTGTTCTGTGGCTTCGCTCCACGGTACCTACTGTCTGGTGGTGGTGTGCAGTTGAAGTTATGTTTTTAATATGTAAATATTTACATAGATCTTCAATAATTGAATTTTTATATTCTGTTCCCATGTCCGTAATGAACGTCTTCATTGGACCGTACTTTAGAATAAAATCTTCAAATATAGCTTTTGCTACTGTATTTGCGCTTTTATTTGGTATAGGTATAGCTACTAGGTATTTAGTTAAATCGCAGATGAGTGTTACTGCGTATTCGTTTCCATTATTCGATTTTGGAAGTGGACCAATAGTATCTACAATTACTCTATCAAAAGCTCGTTGTGGAGTTTCGGTTATAGTTAGTGGGGTCTTTGTATGTTTAGTCGTTTTCGACTTTTGGCATTTAGAACATTTCTTTATGTACTCTTTTATGTCTTTGGACATATTTTTCCAGTAATAGTGTCTCTGGACCTTGGCCAAGGTTTTTGTAATGCCTGTATGACCACCTTGTATTGGATCATCATGGAATGTAGACAATATAGCTTCTTTTTCTTTATTATGTTTTATTACGGTCACCGGGTTGAGTAGCGCTACTCTCAATGATTTCAATATTTTATTGCCCATAATTTTAAAATTATCAATTGAAACAAGTTCAAAGATATTTTCCCACGGTGCCACTTTGAGTTGGCTGACTTTGTGAATACCGGCCTGCTTTTCAAGCCTTTCAAAGAATTGACCTAAGTCAATGGTTCCATTAGTATACAAATCGCTTACATCATAACTTGCTGTAATTTTCTTTCCGTGCTTAAATAAACACATTTTATTATTTACATGCAAGGTCACTACTTTACGTACTTCATCATTGTTTATGACTTCATATACGTTGGGCTTTGAAGCTTTTTCTATAGGTTGCTTATGCAATTCTATTTGATCTTTTCCTGCGCAGGATTTCTGTCTACTTTGGTTTCTGGTAGTGACTTTCAGAATTTTATTACTTGTTTGTATATTTGTTAGGTCTGTGATTGTTATTCTGGAGAGCGCATCGGCTACATAGTTGTCTTTACCCTTTAGATACTCCACCGTAAAATTATATTCCTCTAATTCAAGTCTCATTCGTGTTAGTTTGGAACTTGGATTTACCATTGAAAATAAGTATGTCAGTGCTCTATGGTCTGTTTTGACAGTGAAGTGTCTACCATAAATATAT
Organism: Drosophila suzukii; assembly: GCF_043229965.1. NCBI lineage: Eukaryota > Metazoa > Arthropoda > Insecta > Diptera > Drosophilidae > Drosophila > Drosophila suzukii. The sequence continues at coordinate 23,013,703 of NW_027255896.1, read as the reverse complement.
GGTCTGAAGTGTGTTATTGCCCAATGAATGGCTGCTAGTTCTTGTTCTGTGGTGCTCTTGTCGCTTTCACCTTTCGTAAAGGATCTTGATGCGTATGCCACTGGAAGCTGTAGTCCATTTTTGTTTTGAGTTAGGACTGCTCCACAAGCGTATTTGCTAGCATCTGTGATTATGCAAAATTCCTTGCTAAAATCTGGGTATTGCAACAGAGTGAGATTTATTAATGCTGATTTAAGATGTTCGAAGGCGTTTTGACATTGAGTTGTCCATTCAAATTTTACATCTTTCTTACATAATCTTGTTATGTGACGGGAGTATTCAGCAAAATTCTTTATAAAACGTCGGTAATAATTGCAAAATGCAACGAATCTTCTAGCGCTGTCCGCATCATGTGGGACTGAATAATTTTGAATGACGTCGTATTTTTTGTCGTCGGGCAAGATTCCTTTATCTGTGCATTTATGTCCTAAGAAAGTGACTTCATGCATGAAAAATGAACATTTTTCAGGATGTAACTTCAAGTTGTGTTTCCTACATTTCTCGAAAACATCAGTTAAGTTCTTGAGCATGTGTTTTTCGGAACAACCTATGACTATTAAGTCATCCATATAAAGGAATGCTTGTGAAGGTTCTAATCCAGAGAAAGCTATAGTCATCATTCTTTGAAAAGAGTTTGGCGCTATTTTTAAACCGAATGGTAATCGCGTGAAGCGGTACGAACCATTGTTTGTTGAAAAAGATGTTATATCCCGTGAACTTTTTTCCAGTTCAATTTGATGAAAACCTGACATTAAGTCAAGGCATGAGAAATATTTTTCTCCACCTAATTGATCTAAAATATCATCGATTCTAGGGAGTGGAAATTTATCAGACAAGAGTTTTTTATTAATTTGACGATAGTCAATTACTAATCGCCATTTTTTATTTTCCGTATTTGGAAGTGACTTTTTTGGTACTAACAGAAGTGGGCTATTATAAGGTGATACAGAGGGTTCCACTATTTCATCATTGATGAGTTTTTGGACTTGTTTTTGAATTTCGTCTTGTTGACTATGAGGATTTCTATAATTTTTTATATATACGGGTTCATCATCAATTAATCTCAGTTTTTGTTTATAAAAATTATTGGTAGTGATCGATTCGGTTTCTAGTCCGAACACATCACTATACTGGGTGCATTGTGCTGTAAGTTGTTTATTGAATTGAGGTGGGAAGTTTTTTGCAAGTTGGGATAATACAATTTTTTGTCTGTCTTCTAAGTCCGTTTTTACTATGTCGTAGTTTGAAAGTGGTTCATGATGAATGTTTTTGATATAGACTACTTGATCTGTGTTTGTAGTATTTAGTAATCTTATATATGCATTTTGGACTGTTGCTATGGTATTTGCGATATAGATACCATGCTGAATTTCTTGATTCGGAATTAATACACTGTCTTCTTCTGAATTTATTTCGATTTTTCGGACGACTTGGGATCTTGCTGGCAGAATTAGGGAGTTGTTGCCAGAACTGTATGCTATTGGAACATAAATTGGATATTTTAGGTTATTTGGTCTTATTATAAGCCAGTCCTCAGACGGCTTGAAGTCTAACTGACAGTTGTATTTTTTGATAAAGTCGATTCCTAGTATTCCATCACATGGAATAGCGAATTGCATATTTACGATATGGAAATCATGTTGAATTATGTACTTAGAAGTTTGAATTTCAATAGAAGTTAAGCCTTTTGATTTGGTAACTTCCTGACTTATACCCTGTATGTTTATGATGTAATTATCTTGAATGTTTTGAAAATTATCAGAATTTTCCTTCAATAAGGATATTTCCGCACCTGTGTCTAGTAAGAGAACTAATTCTTTTCCTGTTGCTACGTTCGTGAAAGTGACAAATGTATTTTGACTGAGATTTAAAGTGTGAATTTTGATGTTGTTTACTGTCGTGTATCTAAAGGTGTTTGGGAGTTTCCCGAATTTGTTTGTGCCACTCTAACATTGTTATTGTGGTTGTTGTTTCCCCCACGGCTGTTTCCGCCGCTGGTGTTTCCACCACGGTTGTTATTTCTGTTATAATTGTTATTTTGGTTATTTCTGTTATAACCATTGTTTTGATTATATCCGTTATTCTGATAATATCTGGTATTGTTATAATTACCTCGATTATTACCTCGATTATTACCTCGTCCGCGATTTCCACCGCGCTGCGGGTAATTTTTGTAATATAAGACAGTGTTTGGCTGTCCGGTTGCTTCTGTGATACTGCTTACAAATTTGGATAAGGCTTCATTCATTGTATTGAAGGTACCGGCTTGCATTATAGTTTTTACCTTATCTATTTGGCAATTTTTTGTCATTGCTTTCACTGCATGCCGAGTGGAATAAAGTCTGGCTAACTCTAGGGATAAGCCATCTGTTATAAATGCACCTTCTAAGGATTTCGTCATCTGCTCAACCTCTTGTGTGTACTGGTTGGCAGTTTTATTGCGTTGTTGTAGGCTCATCAGTTTTGCTGACAACACTTCTACAGTTTCGCCTTTGACGTTGTTTTTTAATCTGGAAATTACTTCAGCTATTGTTGTTTCATCTCCGATTAGATTTCTGGCGACACCTTTTAGCTTTGTTTTTATAATTGAAACTGCTAATTGTTCGTGTTCGCCTTTTATGGATTCTACTATTTCTAATGCATCCATAAAACTTGTTAAGTTTTCAGATTTTCCATCGAAAACTGGTATAAGCTTGGATGCTGTGTTAATGAAATCAATATTAGATTGTGCCATTGTGATATTGTTTCTTATTTTATTTTCTATTATGGAATTATCATCAGAATCTGTAGAATTATCCAGATCTGACTTTAAAACAGCTGGAATAGTAAGATTATTTAAATCTTGCTCTTCTATTTTAGGATTTGTTTCTGTAAGGTCTTCTGATTCTATTTGGTCACTGTCAGTTTGTTTTGTTGATTCCGATTCATCACCAGTTTCAACTGCTAGGGAAGTGTTAAGTATAGTTGGTACCGATATGTCCAACTTAAACTTTTGTTTAATTGATATTAAATTAGATCGTAGTCTGATCAAAAATTTTGATACTTGGGACCAATGATCTTGATTTAATTTTTCCCTCTGGCCATATATTAGTATTCGTGCTTCATTAAAGCATTTTACTAGAATTTCCACATGTTTTTTTATGGTATTTTTTTTGAATTGGCCTGTTTTGAGTAAGTGACTTATATGATTTGTCAAAGTCAACTTTTATGTTATTTAGCTGCTTATATAATTCATTCCATTCCATTATATTGTGGAGATGAATTATTTCTTGAAGACCATCATTACTATTGTTCTACCTAGTATTGGGTGTTCGTCTACTACTGATTTAACCTGTACCCCTGAGATGGTTGATAGGACAATTGCCTTTTGGGTGCTTGTGCAATGAATTAGTGGAGAGGCATCTAAATTAAATGTTTCAATATATAAGTTTTCTAACTCGTAAATGCTTACTGAAGTTGGTGCAACTAATTGCAGAATTCTTTCTCTAAAATAGATGTCCCTATCAAATGTGTTTGCAATTGCTTTTAGCGTAGCCATTTTTAATTAATTTGTTTTTATTTATTTATTTGTTTATTCCATTTTCTTTAACTTTTTTTTTTTTAATTTAAATACAGCAATATTTTTATAATAATGTTGTTTGTGCCAAAATGTTTAAATTTTGTCCAGATCATTTGCCTGGCTCATATATTTTTTCTTAAGACATTTATTGTGCAATTTATAAAGTTTATAAAAACAGTTTGCGCACATTATTACAACAATTATTATAAGCAATGTATGAATTAATTCTAAGTCTATGGGGTTTGATTCTACCTTATTAATAACATTTGCAGTGGAATCCACTGTTTTTGTATCAATTAAACCCATCTTTGGGGTTGGTATTCTTAAAATATATCTTGGTCTGTCAAATTCTTTGGATTTTTGAATCAATTCGTAAATGTTGTTAATGTTATTCATAAACAACTAGTTTAATATTATTAATTTTGATTTTACTTTACTTTTACTTTTTGACCAATTATTATCATATTTTACATATAATTTCCTGCCTATTTTGTGTATGGTTTTCAGGCCATACTCTAATCAGGCAACTTTTATGTCGCTCAATTTTTACAATTGGTTTTATAATATAAATGAAAAAATATGCATCGCAGTGCAATTAAAAAAATTTTTGCAACGCAGTGCAAAGATAAAAAAATTATGCGCTCTTGGTAGCGCTGTCGGTTCACACTTCCTTGGTACCGGTGCTGGCTGCACAGGTGTACTTCATGTTCGGGCACCGGTGCTGGCTACACAGGTGTACTCGCAGAACGGGAAGCACAGTGGTCCCTCGCAGTCATCTGGGCACGTCTTCTTTAGTTTTGGTATGGCAACTTTATCTGGAGGAGGCAATGTGTTTTTATTTTTTGAAATAATTTGGATTACAGGGTAGGTGGATGTGGCTGTAGCTGTGGTCTGATTTTTTCGTTCTGATAGCAAATTTTTTAGGTATTCGACTTCGGCATGTATTTTTACCGAGTCGTTCCACTGTATTGCTTTGCCGCTGTTGAGCAGCTTCAGTAGATGAGCCTTTCTGGCTTTTAATCTTTTGACCACGCCACTTCTTTTGGCACACATCACACTCTACTCACTGCGTTTCTTCTCTTGTTCTTGTTGTTGTTGCCGTTTTTGCTGTTGTTGCCTTTGTTGTTGCTGTCGTCTTTGTTGCTGTTGATTGCTGCTGTCGCCTTGGTTGCTGTCTTCTTATTTTTCGAAGTCCCGATCCATGTCCAGATCCAGGTCCAGATCCTTTAGGACCAAAGTCACGGTCGCCATGTTGTGTGAAACTCCTTGTGTTGGAAATGTTAATAATCTTTATCCATTTATTGATAACGCATCTTTTTGGTAGTTTTGTTATATTCTTTATTTATTTGGTTTGCATGGCAGGAGCAGCGTTTATGCCGCTTCCAACGTCAAGTTGTTTCTGATTTTACCATTTGCCTTAGGATCTAAGTAAGCCTAATTCTCGTAGCTGCGCTGCTTACAGTTGGGCGGCAGAGAGATGGCTATGTATATCTTATGTATATAAAGTGTATTTAATTATGCTCTCTTTGGCTGGAGCGCGAGGGCATGTGTATGTACTTGAGTTTGGCTGAGCGGCCGGCGTGTGCAACAGAATGCTGACACTTGCACTTTCTTTGAGCGCGCCGATCGACTCATGTTTCGGCCACTTAGGGTTTTTGACCGAGCCTTTTGTTTATATAAACACTGCAACAAAGTGTTACAGTGTGTTTGTTTCAAGTACTCTTGGTACAGTAGATATTCGATATAAGTGCATACTACATCTCCCTCCTTTTGAAAAATAACGTAATGTTATGAAGTTATTTTGTTAATATATTTTACTTAAAGGAATATTTATTTTTGTTTAAAAAAATTTTTTTTTTTAAATTTCTTTTTTTTTTTTAAAGAGAATGGAATTGGGAATAATATATGTATTAAAAGAAAAAGTATTTTTTAACATGGAGTGTAAAAGAATTTCTAAACATGGTTACACTCATAAGTATTTCTAAACATGGCCATGTTAAATGCAATTATGAAATAAACATTTTTAATCTATCTTTATGTACTATTTGTTTTTTATTTTTGTTATTTATTATAGTTATGTTATCTCTATCTCCTATTTGTTCTACCCTATAAGGACCTGTATATTTCGAATCTAACTTATGTCCTGTTTCATTTTTCAATAAAACCTGATCTCCTATTTTTAAATCGAAATCCAAACTAGTTTTGTCGTAACTAATTTTCTGTTTTAGCTTATGAGATTCTAGCATTAGTCTAGCTCTCTTAATTGCCTGTTCTAATCTAAATTTGGATTCCTTAGCATAATCTTCTATATTATAAAGTGGTTTTATTTTATCTATGCTATTAAAGTGTTTTGGTAGATTTGAAGTTTTACCGAAAACTAGCTCATATGGACAATAGTCATGTGCCATGGATGGGGTTGTATTAAAACAATATACGAAGTATCGTAGCCATACATCCCAATCTGTTTTGTCAACTGAGATGTATGAACGAATGAACTCATTTAGTGTTCTGTGGCTTCGCTCCACGGTACCTACAGTCTGGTGGTGGTGTGCAGTTGAAGTTATGTTTTTAATATGTAAGTATTTACATAGATCTTCAATAATTGAATTTTTATATTCTGTTCCCATGTCCGTAATGAACGTCTTCATTGGACCGTACTTTAGAATAAAATCTTAAAATATAGCTTTTGCTACTGTATTTGCACTTTTATTTGGTATAGGTATAGCTACCAGGTACTTAGTTAAATCGCAGATGAGTGTTACTGCGTATTCGTTTCCATCATTAGATTTTGGAAGTGGACCAATAGTATCTACAATTACTATATCAAAAGCTCTTTGTGGAGTTTCGGTTATAGTTAGTGGGGTCTTAGTATGTTTAGTCGTTTTCGACTTTTGGCATTTAGGACATTTCTTTATGTACTCTTTTATGTCTTTGGACATATTTTTCCAGTAATAGTGTCTCTGGACCTTGACCAAGGTTTTTGTAATGCCAGTATGATCATCATGGAATGTAGACAAGATAGCTTCTTTTTCTTTATTATTTTTGATTACGGTCACCGGGTTGAGTAGCGCTACTCTCAATGATTCCAATATATTATTGCCCATCATTTTAAAATTATCAATTGAAACATGTTCAAAGATATTTTCCCATGGTGCCACTTTGAGTTGGCTGACTTTGTGAATACCGGCCTGCTTTTCAAGCCTTTAAAAGAATTGACCTAAGTCAATGGTTCCATTAGTATACAAATCGCTAACATCATAACTTGCTGTAATTTTCTTTCCGTGCTTAAATAAACACATTTTATTATTTACATGCAAGGTCACTACTTTACGTACTTCATCATTGTTTATGACTTCATATACGTTGGGCTTTGAAGCTTTTTCTATAGGTTGCTTATGCAATTCTATTTGATCTTTTCCTGCGCAGGATTTCTGTCTACTTTGGTTTCTGGTAGTGACTTTCAGAATTTTATTACTTGTTTGTATATTTGTTAGGTCTGTGATTGTTATTCTGGAGAGCGCATCGGCTACATAGTTGTCTTTACCCTTTAGATACTCCACCGTAAAATTATATTCCTCTAATTCAAGTCTCATTCGTGTTAGTTTGGAACTTGGATTTACCATTGAAAATAAGTATGTCAGTGCTCTATGGTCTGTTTTGACAGTGAAGTGTCTACCATAAATATATGGTCTGAAGTGTGTTATTGCCCAATGAATGGCTGCTAGTTCTTGTTCTGTGGTGCTCTTGTTGCTTTCACCTTTCGTAAAGGATCTTGATGCGTATGCCACTGGAAGCTGTAGTCCATTTTTGTTTTGAGTTAGGACTGCTCCACAAGCGTATTTGCTAGCATCTGTGATTATCCAAAATTCTTTGCTAAAATCTGGATATTGCAACAGAGTAGGATTTATTAATGCTGATTTAAGATGTTCGAAGGCGTTTTGACATTGTGTTGTCCATTCGAATTTTACATCTTTCTTACATAATCTTGTTATGTGACGGGAGTATTCAGCAAAATTCTTTATAAAACGTCGGTAATAATTGCAAAATGCAACGAATCTTCTAGCGCCGTCCGCATCATGTGGGACTGGATAATTTTGAATGACGTCGTATTTTTTGTCGTCGGGCAAGATTCCTTTATCTGTGCATTTATGTCCTAAGAAAGTGACTTCATGCATGAAAAATGAACATTTTTCAGGATGTAACTTCAGGTTGTGTTTCCTACATTTCTCGAAAACATCAGTTAAGTTCTTGAGCATATGTTTTTCGGAACAACCTATGACTATTAAGTCATCCATATAAAGAAATGCTTGCGAAGGTTCTAATCCAGAGAAAGCTATAGTCATCATTCTTTGAAAAGAGTTTGGCGCTATTTTTAAACCGAATGGTAATCGCGTGAAGCGGTACGAACCATTGTTTGTTGAAAAAGATGTTATATCCCGTGAACTTTTTTCCAGTTCAATTTGATGGAAACCTGACATTAAGTCAAGGCATGAGAAGTATTTTGCTCTACCTAGTTGATCTAAAATATCATCGATTCTAGGCAGTGGAAATTTATCAGACAAGAGTTTTTTATTAATTTGACGATAGTCAATTACTAATCGCCATTTTTTATTTTCCGTATTTGGAAGTGACTTTTTTGGTACTAACAGAAGTGGGCTATTATAAGGTGATACAGAGGGTTCCACTATTTCATCATTGATGAGTTTTTGGACTTGTTTTTGAATTTCGTCTTGTTGACTATGAGGATTTCTATAATTTTTTATATATACGGGTTGATCATCAATTAATCTCAGCTTTTGTTTATAAAAATTATTGGTAGTGATCGATTCGGTTTCTAGTCCGAACACATCACTATACTGGGTGCATAATGCTGTAAGTTGTTAATTGAATTGAGGCGGGAAGTTTTTTGCAAGTTGGGATAATACAATTTTTTGTCTGTCTTCTAAGTCCGTTTTTACTATGTCGTAGTTTGAAAGTGGTTCATGATGAATGTTTTTGATATAGACTACTTGATCTGTGTTTGTAGTATTTAGTAATCTTATATATGCATTTTGGACTGTTGCTATGGTATTTGCGATATAGATACCATGCTGAATTTCTTGATTCGGAATTAATACACTGTCTTCTTCTGAATTTATTTCGATTTTTCGGACGACTTGGGATCTTGCTGGCAGAATTAGGGAGTTGTTGCCAGAACTGTATGCTATTGGAACATAAATTGGATATTTTAGGTTATTTGGTCTTATTATAAGCCAGTCCTCAGACGGCTTGAAGTCTAATTGACAGTTGTATCTTTTGATAAAATCGATTCCTAGTATTCCATCACATGGAATAGCGAATTGCATATTTACGATATGGAAATCATGTTGAATTATGTACTTAGAAGTTTGAATTTCAATAGAAGTTAAGCCTTTTGATTTGGTAACTTCCTGACTTATACCCTGTATGTTTATGATGTAATTATCTTGAATGTTTTGAAAATTATCAGAATTTTCCTTCAATAAGGATATTTCCGCACCTGTGTCTAGTAAGAGAACTAATTCTTTTCCTGTTGCTACGTTCGTGAAAGTGACAAATGTATTTTGACTGAGATTTAAAGTGTGAATTTTGATGTTGTTTACTGTCGTGTATCTAAAGGTGTTTGGGAGTTTCCCGAATTTGTTTGTGCCACTCTAACATTGTTATTGTGGTTGTTGTTTCCCCCACGGCTGTTTCCGCCGCTGGTGTTTCCACCACGGTTGTTATTTCTGTTATAATTGTTATTTTGGTTATTTCTGTTATAACCATTGTTTTGATTATATCCGTTATTCTGATAATATCTGGTATTGTTATAATTACCTCGATTATTACCTCGATTATTACCTCGTCCGCGATTTCCACCGCGCTGCGGGTAATTTTTGTAATATAGGACAGTGTTTGGCTGTCCGGTTGCTTCTGTGCAACTGCTTACAAATTTGGATATGGCTTCATTCATTGTATTGAAGGTACCGGCTTGCATTATAGTTTTTACCTTATCTATTTGGCAATTTTTAGTCATTGCTTTCACTGCATGTTGAGTGGAATAACGTCTGGCTAACTCTAGGGATAAGCCATCTGTTATAAATGCACCTTCTAAGGATTTCGTCATCTGCTCAACCTCTTGTGTGTACTGGTTGGCAGTCTTATTGCGTTGTTGTAGGCTCATCAGTTTTGCTGACAACACTTCTACAGATTCGCCTTTGACGTTGTTTTTTAATCTGGAAATGACTTCAGCTATTGTTGTTTCATCTCCGATTAGATTTCTGGCGACACCTTTTAGCTTTGTTTTTATAATTGAAACTGCTAATTGTTCGTGTTCGCCTTTTATTGATTCTACTATTTCTAATGCATCCATAAAACTTGTTAAGTTTTCAGATTTACCATCGAAAACTGGTATAAGCTTGGATGCTGTGTTAATGAAATCAATATTAGATTGTGCCATTGTGATATTGTTTCTTATTTTATTTTCTATTATGGAATTATCATCAGAATCTGTAGAATTATCTAGATCTGACATTAAAACAGCTGGAATAGTAAGATTATTTAAATCTTGCTCTTCTATTTTAGGATTTGTTTCTGTAAGGTCTTCTGATTCTATTTGGTCACTGTCAGTTTGTTTTGTTGATTCCGATTCATCACCAGTTTCAACTGCTAGGGAGGTGTTAAGTATAGTTGGTACCGATATGTCCAACTTAAACTTTTGTTTAATTGATATTAAATTATATCGTAGTCTGATCAAAAATTTTGATACTTGGGACCAATGATCTTGATTTAATTTTTCCTTCTGGCCATATATTAGTATTCGTGCTTCATTAAAGCATTTTACTAGAATTTCCACATGTTTTTTAATGGTATTCTTTTGAATTGGCCTGTTTTGAGTAAGTGACTTATATGATTTGTCAAAGTCAACTTTTATATTATTTAGCTGCTTATATAATTCATTCCATTCCATTATATTGTGGAGATGAATTATTTCTTGGAGACCATCATTACTATTGTTTTACCTAGTATTGGGTGTTCGTCTACTACTGATCTAACCTGTACCCCTGGGATGGTTGATAGGACAATTGCCTTTTGGGTGCTTGTGCAATGAATAAGTGGAGAGGCATCTAAATTAAATGTTTCAATATATAAGTTTTCTAACTCGTAAATGCTTACTGAAGTTGGTGCAACTAATTGCAGAATTCTTTCTCTAAAATAGATGTCCCTATCAAATGTGTTTGCAATTGCTTTTAGCGTAGCCATTTTTAATTAATTTGTTTTTATTTATTTATTTGTTTATTCCATTTTCTTTAACTTTTTTTTTTTTTAATTTAAATACAGCAATATTTTTATAATAATGTTGTTTGTGCCAAAATGTTTAAATTTTGTCCAGATCATTTGCCTGGCTCATATATTTTTTCTTAAGACATTTATTGTGCAATTTATAAAGTTTATAAAAACAGTTTGCGCACATTATTACAACAATTATTATAAGCAATGTATGAATTAATTCTAAGTCTATGGGGTTTGATTCTACCTTATTAATAACATTTGCAGTGGAATCCACTGTTTTTGTATCAATTAAACCCATCTTTGGGGTTGGTATTCTAAAAATATATCTTGGTCTGTCAAATTCTTTGGATTTTTGAATCAATTCGTAAATGTTGTTAATGTTATTCATAAACAACTAGTTTAATATTATTAATTTTGATCTTACTTTACTTTTACTTTTTGACCAATTATTATCATATTTTACATATAATTTCCTGCCTATTTTGTGTATGGTTTTCAGGCCATACTCTAATCGGGCAACTTTTATGTCGCTCAATTTTTACAATTGTTTTTATAATATAAATGAAAAAATATGCATCGCAGTGCAATTAAAAAAATTTTTGCAACGCAGTGCAAAGATAAAAAAATTATGCGCTCTTGGTAGCGCTGTCGGTTCACACTTCCTTGGTACCGGTGCTGGCTGCACAGGTGTACTTTATGTTGGGGCACCGGTGCTGGCTACACAGGTGTACTCGCAGAACGGGGAGCACAGTGGTCCCTCGCAGTCATCTGGGCACGTCTTCTTTAGTTTTTGTATGGCAACTTTATCTGGAGGAGGCAATGTGTTTTTATTTTTTTGAAATATTTTGGATTACAGGGTAGGTGGATGTGGCTGTAGCTGTGGTCTGATTTTTTCGTTCTGATAGCAAATTTTTTAGGTATTCGACTTCGGCATGTATTTTTACCGAGTCGTTCCACTGTATTGCTTCGCCGCTGTTGAGCAGCTTCAGTAGATGAGCCTTTCTGGCTTTTAATCTTTTGACCACGCCACTTCTTTTGGCACACATCACACTCTACTCACTGCGTTTCTTCTCTTGTTCTTGTTGTTGTTGCCGTTTTTGCTGTTGTTGATTGCTGCTGTCGCCTTGGTTGCTGTCTTCTTATTTTTCGAAGTCCCGATCCATGTCCAGATCCAGGTCCAGATCCTTTAGGACCAATGTCACGGTCGCCATGTTGTGTGAAACTCCTTGTGTTGGAAATGTTAATAATCTTTATCCATTTTTATTGATAACGCATCTCTTTGGTAGTTTTGTTATACTCTTTATTTATTTGGTTTGCTTGGCAGGAGCAGCGTTAATGCCGCTTCCAACGTCAAGTTGTTTCTGATTTTACAATTTGCCTTAGGATCTAAGTAAGCCTAATTCTCGTAGCTGCGCTGCTTACAGTTGGGCGGCAGAGAGATGGCTATGTATACCTAATGTATATAAAGTGTATTTAATTATGCTCTCTTTGGCTGGAGCGCGAGGGCATGTGTATGTACTTGAGTTTGGCTGAGCGGCCGGCGTGTGCAACAGAATGCTGACACTTGCACTTTCTTTGAGCGCGCCGATCGACTCATGTTTCGGCCACTTAGGGTTTTTGACCGAGCCTTTTGTTTATATCAACACTGCAACAAAGTGTTACAGTGTGTTTGTTTCAAGTACTCTTGGTACAGTAGATATTCGATATAAGTGCATACTACAAGGCAATTAAAGCATTAGTCAAAAGCTACAGTATCTTGGTCACAAATTCATATCGGGCACTGAGATCTCTTCTCAGGAGGCCGTATGTTGTTGTCTGGGATTGGCGTTGTCAGAAACTAGCAATAAACACCTTCCCTCCAGAACAAAGTGTTAGTATGCTAAGACCTACATGCGTCCTGGAAAATATACCTCAGAATTCCACTGACATCATTCAGAAAGGTTTCCTGGACAGATACGAGCAAAGACCAGATTTTCATGAAAGCCTGTGTTTAGCCGATTTTGCTGCACACTATGAGTTTTCAAATAGCCGTGGAAGAACTCGTCAAGTGACAAATAGTGACAATGAAGCTCAAGAAGAAAAATATATTTTAGGAGAAGTTTATTTCGCGCTTCGCTACAGTAGTGGTTTTATTAGAGAAAGGAATAGGCCGAGTATTATTAGGTATAGCCCCTTCCATGTTAATATAGATAGAAAATAGGAAGATCTAATACATTGGGCCAGCGAGCCGATTTTTCGACGAAAATTAAAGTCTTGAAGCTAGGTTCTTCAAATTTGGTTCATATGATATTGTCGATGCACATAAAAATATATCTAAGTTTCATACCAGTCTGACCACGCCTTTCCTAGCCGCCCATATGAGATAGGTTTTCTCTTATTGATACTTTTACGGTAATAAATAATGCTGGTGCATAATTCCCTGACCTACTTCAGAATATAGCTTATTTCACTAATCGTTACACTAAACTTCCCTGTTCCAAGTAGTATATAAAAGCATGCATCAAGTAGCATGCATCAAATGAAGAATAAATCAGTTATCAACGCACCTCATAACTCCACGGTTATACTTCCTAGCTCTGGGAATAGGGCTCGTAATACACTATCTCAACTAGAAGCTAACCGCACCTGTGGTCCGGCATCGCAGTAACCATCGTTACCATTGCCGCGATGCGATCGTCCTGCCATCAAAGCGTCCCCGTGCCAGCGACAGGTGCTCATTACCCCCTTGTCACGCGGTGTGACCCAGAAGTGTCTACTTCGGTTAGGCATAGGCAGCTAGCACTCGTTAAGTTCAACAAATGCTTTAAATTCATTTTTTAACACTTAACCTTAATATTAATAAGTAAAAAAATAACAATGCATTTAAAAAAAAAAAATTGTATTTTACATTTAAAAATGTTCGTAGCAGTCGTCTTCTACATCAATTTCTATTTAAAACGGATTTTCAGGGTCAGAATCTGAATCACTATCACTATCGCTAGCATCAAAATCGGGAACATTATCCAGGAATCCATTGCTCTGTGGAAAACGTCTGCCATGTTGTTCTGCCGTGTACTCTTTCGAGCATGTTACCTCCTGTCACTCTTATAGTATTTGTTGCGAGCCTCTGAGGCGTTCTTGCCGATAACACGTAATGGAAGGAGTGATTCTTCTATTATTTGGTAGCCGTGCATTAACACTTTATGGAATGTTGCCGAAATTGGAAACCATGGATACAAGGACATATATAGTGTTATGGTTTTCTAACAATATTTTTTAAATTTTGTTGGATCAATTGGAAGATGGCAAGAAATAGCAATTAAAATATTGTTTAAATATACAATGAGAAATTCATCAAGACCTAAGATTTCAGCTAGTAGCTTAGGTTGTGCAAACGCCCTCCTATATGTATTGCAGTCGTTGGTATTTCCATTGCCATTCTGCTTAGGATTATCCACATGTAAAGCCATTGCACATCTGCTTCTGAATCGTCTTTTTTTGTTTCGGCATTTCTTTTTTTCCATTTTCATCTCTCACTTGCCATTTTTTAAGTTTCAGTCTATATGCAATTTTAAGAACGAATTCAAAAAATCGAATCCAGCCATGTGGAGGACTTATGCTATATTTTAAAGCTTTATGTCTTGGCTTAAATTTTGGTGAGTCTATTTTAGCATTTTCCATGAAGACTTCTGGACTCGCTCCACACATCGGACACAATTGGCAATATTTTGGTTTCAGTCAAAATGTTTAAAACTTTTCCATTTAAAAGTGTCATTTGAAGATCATATTTAACTGAATTCGATTTTCCATTTACAACGGAACAGACATATGAAGACAAATCATTTATTTGACTATCTATTTTTTTTTCTCAACAAGAATGTGGTCTTTTGTCTCTTTAACAAACTCAAGCTTGACTGGTCTACAAAATCTAATCGACTGAGGAGTACGATTCATCCAAAATACATTTCCAATATGGTCCATTAATTTTAGGGGGATTATTGTTGTCGCAAAGAGCGAGTCGTCGGAAAGGAACGAATCACATCCAAAAAATTATTGCTTATAGCTGCTTTGTCCGGTTGTTCCGTCAAATCCATAGCTTGCAATAAGGGTCAGACTTAAAATATTGCCAAGCTGCTTAAATATATCTTCTTGCATTTGATTTATAAGGCAACTAGTGTAGTCTGGATGAATTTGCAGCGGAACTTCAGCAACTGACTCGGTTACATTAATATCAAAGGGTCTACTCTTTGTCTTAGCTTCTCTGACTTTGTTCGGGACAAGATCTGGAAATGCTGAGCTCGCGAAAATTGTTGTACTGACTTTTAGTCAATGAATTTTCAAGCAGATATGCTAAAGCTTCATCAACCGTTAGTCGAATCGAGTCATTTTTCTGAGTAAAAAAATTGTTTCTAGCCTTATTGGGACCACTCAGAGTAAGAAATGTATTTTTTAACAAAAGGGCTGTATGTTTCTCGTTCGTTTTTTCGGCCGAAACTGGGGCGGCATGCACAAGAAGAGATGTGTTGTGACAGCTAAATTGGATGCCAATTTTCTCTTCTGACGGGGACCGGCGTTAACATATTCAACTGGTCTTGATGTTGACGGCTTTGGACTTGAAGACAAGAATGAACTTACTCTTCCTTACTTACCCATTCCGTATGCTTTGTATTAAATCTGGTCATACTTCTGTTACATTTTGCCAAGTTCTTATGTATGCAGAGCTGAAAGTTTCTCTTTCTTCCTTGTTGTTGATTTCATCCTTTTTCTCCGTGCTTAACTCGAATTCTTTCAGTTCATCATAAATCCAACTCGAAACGGCAGATGTGCTACGATTGTTTTGTACATAGATATCAAGCAGTTGCTCATAGGCAAACTCAACCACAGCTACAATATGTGGGATTTATACATATCGGTGCATAATGGAGCAAAATATCTTAATAAAATAATCCACAACGGACGGGTTAGCAGGTTAGCTTTATTCTACATTTGGACAACACCAATAACATTATCATGCATGAACAAAGTAGTTTTTAATACAAATATTCTACATACCTTTTTCTTTCTTTTCCATAATTTTAGTGAAAATTAATTAAACCAGAACATTTTTGGAGCGCTCGCAAGTAAACAAAATCTTTCACGCGCTTTTTATTTTCCCACGCATGCAATCAAGCAGCTGACTTTGAAGGGCTGCCAAAATTTCAGGGATGCATCAAAACAATTAAAATCTTTTGATTCATTTTAGTCAAAGTATATACTATTTAAATTTTAATATTAAAATAGGTTTCCTTTCTATGATAAATTTGAATTTTCGTCGAAAATTAAAGCCAATTTTGATAGATTTAATTCAATAGAAAGTTTGGAAGACTGGCTTAGAAAGGCCACGGAAGTAGAGTAGAGGAAAATATAGATGAGGAGGCCGCAGTTAATAAGGAGTTTTGGGACCTAGCTTTTCCGGAAATATCTTTTCAAATACAATTTTTAAACCTTAACAATCATGTTCAAGAAATTGATCCGGATAGCAATATCCGGATTATAAAGTTCCCGCCAATTATTTCCCCTGAAAACTTAGCAATTTTAGTTAGATCCCTCAGTTTTAAGCAAAAAACCTTTTTAACGCATGAAAGAAATGCTAGTTTAAATGAGTTCGTAGGAGGCGGAGCAGGTGTCGGCAAAAGTAGACTTATTTCCACGCTATTTCAGTCCAGTCAGTACAAGGAGTATAATGGTCGAGCAGGAAGTGACCCAACTTCTGTTGGAATATTATTGCGTCCTCCCACAGGCAAAGCTGCTTTCGGAATCGTTGGCTCCACTCTTCATTCCATGTTCTCTCTCCCTGTTAATCAGGATGGATCGGCATTTAGGAGCTTAAGCCCTGATTTTTTAAATACCCTGCGTTCTAGATTTATTGATCTTAAAGTACTTATAATAGACGAAATTTCTATGGTCGGCGCAACAATGTTTTCCGATTTGGACTCCCGCCTTAAGCAAATTTTTTCCAACGTCGATGCTCCCTTCGGAGGTATTTCGGTCATCGTGTTCGGCGATCTTAGACAATTGCGGCCTGTATGTGATTGTTGGATTTTTCAGCCGCCGTCGCAGGATCCATACTGTGCTATATATGAAACTTACCTGTGGAGCCCTTTTAAGTTTTTTGAACTCACATAGATAATGCGACGGCATGATGACCAGCCGTTTGCAATTGCACTCAATAACATGGCGTCCGGCCAAATGTCGTCTGATAATATAAGCTTACTTAGAACCCGTATTTCCGAAGAAAGTCAAGTACCAAATGACGCAATTCACCTTTTCTCAAGCAATCAGGACACAGATCGGTACAATGGGAAGAAGCTCAACTCGATTCCCACTGATCACATAGCCTGTAGTAGGCCACAAGTGCAGCAGGTCTTTATATCGTTGGACCTTTCGTCCCTCCAAGATCCGCCAAGGACTCAGCTTCAGAAGAAGAGGTCCGAGAATTGAGTTCCGCTAAGTTACTGAATACCCATTTCGATTGCTTACTCAATAGTCCGAACCTTCATGTCTTTTTCCATAGTACGGAAAGCTTGCACTGCCACATTAGCGATGTATGTTCCCATCAGCTAATGCTTAAGTCTTCACTTTTGTGCTTCGTTGAGGCTTTCACGTATTCAAATGAAGCATTGCCAGTCAGTTGCAGTACACATATTGATTGGCGTTTTCAAATATTTTCGATAATGGGGCCACTGCGCGCACGTATAGCTACCACAGTGGTATATTAGTTACCGAGAACCGCTTCTGCATTTTTCCTGGGCAGTCCAACCACTGCCGTCTGAGTGTCTCTGTGTGATGGACGTAGACTCCTCAGTTTAACCGATTCAGCTTCCACGGCGAATTGGTCCACCATAGCTTTGGTCTCATCTTCGGCCACAACTAGCGGGTCAAGGTCGCTAGTCACCACCTTTTTTGTCCTCGCTTTTTCGGATAGCGCTCGCACCGCAGTCGCTTCTCCTAGATTCGCCTCTTATTGCCTCCGTGTTGGTGTCCTCGCTTCTGTTGAGCTCCAGAAGAAGGTTCCCGTTCGCTGTACGCCTGACCTTGTTTACTCGGGTGCTGAGGTTTTGCAGCTTGCCGTCGTCCCTACGGGAGACTATAGCTAGGACTTCGCTGTAGGTCAGGCCATTCGCTTACACTATAAGGGCGTCCGGCCGGTGAGGCTTTCGCGCCCGCTTTTTTGGAGCAGCTTTTCTCCAGGCGGTGGTCACGGCTTTTCCAGCGCTGCCTCTCGCAGCTGTTTTTTCTCGGGCGCCTCGGTTTTTGGCATGCTCCTCTTGTGGATTTCTCCTCTTTTAATGCTGGGAACCCAAGGGCGCTCTTCGCGCAGACGATTGCGCTTGTGGAGTCGGGGGCTCTCCCCCGCCTAGGAACGTGTCAGGTTGACTTAGTCTTCGCCACGAATCTGTTTACGCCGCGCTGGTGACCGTGGGGCCTCGTGTCGCGTTTCGCCAGAACTCCGTTTGAGCGGCGTTGTCCTTTTGGAGACGAACCGGAGTCTGTTGCTCCTTGCTCCTGCTGTTTCGGAGTGGGCCTTTGCATTTCTTGCACTCCGTGGGCTTTTTTTGCAGGTGGAAGGATATCAACTTGGCTGAAGGAGATCAATGCACCTTCTTGGAGGAACTTCATCCTCGAGAACAACGTTTTCATGGTCATATTGATGTGACGCACCTGCATTACACTCGTGAGATGGAGGACTTCGTCGGTCCAGTGAGCTCCTGGTCCGCTTTGGCCCTCTTTGCAGAGGTAGTTCTCTGCCCACCGGTTGGGCTGCCTGGATCCCTTTGGCGCTTGGCCGCGTCCTGCATCTTATCATCTTCCCGCGGGGACGGCTGGCCCGTGGGCTTTTCCAGGACTGGTGACCTAAGAAGCTTCGAGCTGCTCTTGAACGCTCCGGCTGCTTCCGTGCCTTTGTTGTCGTTCCTCCTGCCTAAACTTGGTGCATTCACTGTCGAGACGGCCAAGTTTGCCACCGTAATGGGATTTAGGGCCTCCAGAATCCGTGCCCTGGCCTTGGGAGCTCCCACGGGTGGATTGCCACTTGTGTGGTTGCCACCCGGAGTAGTTTCGTTTTTTGTCGACATTCTTTTCATTTGTTGCATTTTATACCTACTGCCAGGTTGTTTGCATTTTATACCTGCTGCCAGGTTGTTTGTATTTTATACCTGCTGTCAGGTGTCGTGACTGCCGGCCAATATGAAACAGACGCAGACCACGCAGCCGCCCAGTATGGGTCAAACGCTACGTGGGTTTTTGGCGATGAGGTCGGTGTGCGCGGATCGAGGTTTCCACCGGTGGCCGCGGATTTTTCCACGACTTTCCGATGGAGGTTATACCGCCTCTACTCGGTCGCCAGGGCCCCGTTTCACGGTGTTCCGCGTTAGCGGGGGGTTGGCAATCAGTCTGCTCCTTGACCTTTGGCACCAGGAAGACCTCTGCGGTGCGATCCCGGACTCCTTGCCAAGGAGTTCGAGCAGCCGCCCTTAGATGTATGCTACTGCTGAGCGCCGATCGACAAGTGCAACCCGTAGCAGTCGTCAGCTAGCAGCAACGCACAAATGTAGGCAGTACATTCCTACGCTGGGTGCCGCACCAACACGACATCTACATGTAGGGTCTCGATCTATCATGGCAGGGAGCTTTTGCCAGCTTACCCTGCGATCAGCTGGTTCTGCTGACGTTGTGCAACACTGCTCAGGCCAGCCGAGCGTAATGCGGCACAAAGCGTGGAAAGCTGGACAGGAGGTGCAACAACAATATTTACCCGCCACCTAGAAACACTCAAGAGATTGTTTCTTGGTGCCGCGTGGTTCCCGAAGAATCTCGATGTCAGCCTAGATGCCTTATGGAGCGGAGACAAGTGAGTCCCTGAGCCGCCCGCTGGAAACCGGGCGCTGCCGCGCCGCTGCAGGTGGACGCTCCTGTCCGATTTTTTTCAGCAGAGCGCTGGATTCCGCACCTTCACTCACTGGCCAGAGTTGATAGTACTGCTTAAGCGCAATGTAGGTAGGGTTGATATAAATGAAGAAGAAGCCTTAAATTTACAATTTAAATGAATTATATTATTTATTATAGATATACGGAGCTTCTTAAATTAATAAAGAAACCTGGGGGTATCTTTGGAAGTCGTTTTGTTACTACCTATTATTGGCGAGTAGATTTCAACAATGAAGAATCTATGTCTAGTGTAATATCCTTCGTTGATCAGTTTGAAACTGTGGCTGTTACAAACACAGATTTGGCTCCGTGTGTCTTAAAAAGGTGCGCCGACAATCTTTTTTTAGATTCGGTGTTCCAATCCAATGCAACAAAAGGAAATATTGAAGCCACTTCCTGAAGAAACTCAAAACTTTTCTCTTCGCCACAAAAACTATAAAAAATGCGTAGCTTTTTTCTTCGCGATCAATCAGATGAATTCATTAGCCATCTAAGCATGTTTGAAAATTTTCTTTCTCATGATCTGGTGAGCCTCAGTTACGAGGACAACATATATGCTATTAGGTCTAGTTCGAAAAAACCACAGATTTTTCTGAAGAGAACATTTGCAGAAATTCAAGTTAATGCTTAAAATAAACACATTCTTTCTATGCAAAGGTCAAATATGGATATGGATAGCTACATAATTAATTATATTAACAAATCCCAAAGGGGTATTTCGAAGATAATGCGAGAAGCAGCTAATGACATTCGAAGAGGCAATTAAAGCATTAGTCAAAAGCTACAGTATCTTGGTCACAAATTCATATCGGGCACTGAGATCTCTTCTCAGGAGGCCGTATGTTGTTGTCTGGGATTGGCGTTGTCAGAAACTAGCAATAAACACCTTTCCTCCAGAACAAAGTGTTAGTATGCTAAGACCTACATGCGTCCTGGAAAATATACCTCAGAATTCCACTGACATCATTCAGAAAGGTTTCCTGGACAGATACGAGCAAAGACCAGATTTTCATGAAAGCCTGTGTTTAGCCGATTTTGCTGCACACTATGAGTTTTCAAATAGCCGTGGAAGAACTCGTCAAGTGACAAATAGTGACAATGAAGCTCAAGAAGAAAAATATATTTTAGGAGAAGTTTATTTCGCGCTTCGCTACAGTAGTGGTTTTATTAGAGAAAGGAATAGGCCGAGTATTATTAGGTATAGCCCCTTCCATGTTAATATACAATAGATAGAAAATAGGAAGATCTAATACATTGGGCCAGCGAGCCGATTTTTCGACGAAAATTAAAGTCTTGAAGCTAGGTTCTTCAAATTTGGTTCATATGATATTGTCGATGCACATAAAAATATATCTAAGTTTCAGACCAGTCTGACCACGCCTTTCCTAGCCGCCCATATGAGATAGGTTTTCTCTTATTGATACTTTTACGGTAATAAATAATGCTGGTGCATAATTCCCTGACCTACTTCAGAATATAGCTTATTTCACTAATCGTTACACTAAACTTCCCTGTTCCAAGTAGTATATAAAAGCATGCATCAAGTAGCATGCATCAAATGAAGAATAAATCAGTTATCAACGCACCTCATAACTCCACGGTTATACTTCCTAGCTCTGGGAATAGGGCTCGTAATACACTATCTCAACTAGAAGCTAACCGCACCTGTGGTCCGGCATCGCAGTAACCATCGTTACCATTGCCGCGATGCGATCGTCCTGCCATCAAAGCGTCCCCGTGCCAGCGACAGGTGCTCATTACCCCATTGTCACGCGGTGTGACCCAGAAGTGTCTACTTCGGTTAGGCATAGGCAGCTAGCACTCGTTAAGTTCAACAAATGCTTTAAATTCATTTTTTAACACTTAACCTTAATATTAATAAGTAAAACAAGGAAGAACGCTATAGTCGAGTACCTCGACTATCAGATACCCGTTACTCAGCTATATGGAGATATGCAAGCAGCAAAGCGAGATTAAAATGCGCCACCTACCGGCGGTATACACATTTAAGCGTTATGGGCGTTAGAGTGGGCGTGGCAAATTTTTTTTTGGATCAATCGATAGGTATCGACGAGACCAATACATTTCAGTTAAAATTTTTTATCTAGCATGAAAATTGTGGGCGTCACAGGTTTTCGCGGTTTGTGGGCGTTAAAGTGGGCGTGGCAAACTTTTTTTTGGGTCAATCGATAGGTATTGATGAGAACAATACATTTCAGTTAAAATTTTTATTCTAGCATCAAAACTGTAGGAGCCACAGTTTTGGGCGGTTTGTGGGCGTTAGAGTGGGCGTGGCACTGTGCTGAAACAAACTTGCGCTGCGCAGGAATCTCAGGAATCTGCGTGCCTAATCCCAGTATTGTAACTCTCATAGTTTCCGAGATCTCAGCGTTCATACGGACAGACGGACAGACGTCAATTTCTATTTAAAACGGATTTTCAGGGTCAGAATCTGAATCACTATCACTATCGCTAGCATCAAAATCGGGAACATTATCCAGGAATCCATTGCTCTGTGGAAAACGTCTGCCATGTTGTTCTGCCGTGTACTCTTTCGAGCATGTTACCTCCTGTCACTCTTATAGTATTTGTTGCGAGCCTCTGAGGCGTTCTTGCCGATAACACGTAATGGAAGGAGTGATTCTTCTATTATTTGGTAGCCGTGCATTAACACTTTATGGAATGTTGCCGAAATTGGAAACCATGGATACAAGGACATATATAGTGTTATGGTTTTCTAACAATATTTTTAAAATTTTGTTGGATCAATTGGAAGATGGCAAGAAATAGCAATTAAAATATTGTTTAAATATACAATGAGCAATTCATCAAGACCTAAGATTTCAGCTAGTAGCTTAGGTTGTGCAAACGCCCTCCTTGATGTATTGCCGTCGTTGGTATTTCCATTGCCATTCTGCTTAGGCTTATCCACATGTAAAGCCATTGCACATCTGCTTCTGAATCGTCTTTTTTTGTTTCGGCATTTCTTTTTTTCCATTTTCATCTCTCACTTGCCATTTTTTAAGTTTCAGTCTATATGCAATTTTAAGAACGAATTCAAAAAATCGAATCCAGCCATGTGGAGGACTTATGCTATATTTTAAAGCTTTATGTCTTGGCTTAAATTTTGGTGAGTCTATTTTAGCATTTTCCATGAAGACTTCTGGTCTCGCTCCACACATCGGACACAATTGGCAATATTTTGGTTTCAGTCAAAATGTTTAAAACTTTTCCATTTAAAAGTGTCATTTGAAGATCATATTTAACTGAATTCGATTTTCCATTTACAACGGAACAGACATATGAAGACAAATCATTTATTTGACTATCTATTTTTTTTTCTCAACAAGAATGTGGTCTTTTGTCTCTTTAACAAACTCAAGCTTGACTGGTCTACAAAATCTAATCGACTGAGGAGTACGATTCACCCAAAATACATTTCCAATATGGTCCATTAATTTTAGGGGGATTATTGTTGTCGCAAAGGGCGAGTCGTCAGAAAGGAACGAATCACATCCAAAAAATTATTGCTTATAGCTGCTTTGTCCGGTTGTTCCGTCAAATCCATAGCTTGCAATAAGGGTCAGACTTAAAGTATTGCCAAGCTGCTTAAATATATCTTCTTGCATTTGAATTATAAGGCAACTAGTGTAGTCTGGATGAATTTGCAGCGGAACTTCAGCAACTGACTCGGTTACATTAATATCAAAGGGTCTACTCTTTGTCTTAGCTTCTCTGACTTTGTTCGGGACAAGATCTGGAAATGCTGAGCTCGCGAAAATTGTTGTACTGACTTTTAGTCAATGAATTTTCAAGCAGATATGCTAAAGCTTCATCAACCGTTAGTCGAATCGAGTCATTTTTCTGAGTAAAAAAATTGTTTCTAGCCTTATTGGGACCACTCAGAGTAAGAAATGTATTTTTTAACAAAAGGGCTGTATGTTTCTCGTTCGTTTTTTCGGCCGAAACTGGGGCGGCATGCACAAGAAGAGATGTGTTGTGACAGCTAAATTGGATGCCAATTTTCTCTTCTGACGGGGACCGGCGTTAACATATTCAACTGGTCTTGATGTTGACGGCTTTGGACTTGAAGACAAGAATGAACTTACTCTTCCTTACTTACCCATTCCGTATGCTTTGTATTAAATCTGGTCATACTTCTGTTACATTTTGCCAAGTTCTTATGTATGCAGAGCTGAAAGTTTCTCTTTCTTCCTTGTTGTTGATTTCATCCTTTTTCTCCGTGCTTAACTCGAATTCTTTCAGTTCATCATAAATCCAACTCGAAACGGCAGATGTGCTACGATTGTTTTGTACATAGATATCAAGCAGTTGCTCATAGGCAAACTCAACCACAGCTACAATATGTGGGATTTATACATATCGGTGCATAATGGAGCAAAATATCTTAATAAAATAATCCACAACGGACGGGTTAGCAGGTTAGCTTTATTCTACATTTGGACAACACCAATAACATTATCATGCATGAACAAAGTAGTTTTTAATACAAATATTCTACATACCTTTTTCTTTCTTTTCCATAATTTTAGTGAAAATTAATTAAACCAGAACATTTTTGGAGCGCTCGCAAGTAAACAAAATCTTTCACGCGCTTTTTATTTTCCCACGCATGCAATCAAGCAGCTGACTTTGAAGGGCTGCCAAAATTTCAGGGATGCATCAAAACAATTAAAATCCTTTGATTCATTTTAGTCAAAGTATATACTATTTAAATTTTAATATTAAAATAGGTTTCCTTTCTATGATAAATTTGAATTTTCGTCGAAAATTAAAGCCAATTTTGATAGATTTAATTCAATAGAAAGTTTGGAAGACTGGCTTAGAAAGGCCACGGAAGTAGAGTAGAGGAAAATATAGATGAGGAGGCCGCAGTTAATAAGGAGTTTTGGGACCTAGCTTTTCCGGAAATATCTTTTCAAATACAATTTTTAAACCTTAACAATCATGTTCAAGAAATTGATCCGGATAGCAATATCCGGATTATAAAGTTCCCGCCAATTATTTCCCCTGAAAACTTAGCAATTTTAGTTAGATCCCTCAGTTTTAAGCAAAAAACCTTTTTAACGCATGAAAGAAATGCTAGTTTAAATGAGTTCGTAGGAGGCGGAGCAGGTGTCGGCAAAAGTAGACTTATTTCCACGCTATTTCAGTCCAGTCAGTACAAGGAGTATAATGGTCGAGCAGGAAGTGACCCAACTTCTGTTGGAATATTATTGCGTCCTCCCACAGGCAAAGCTGCTTTCGGAATCGTTGGCTCCACTCTTCATTCCATGTTCTCTCTCCCTGTTAATCAGGATGGATCGGCATTTAGGAGCTTAAGCCCTGATTTTTTAAATACCCTGCGTTCTAGATTTATTGATCTTAAAGTACTTATAATAGACGAAATTTCTATGGTCGGCGCAACAATGTTTTCCGATTTGGACTCCCGCCTTAAGCAAATTTTTTCCAACGTCGATGCTCCCTTCGGAGGTATTTCGGTCATCGTGTTCGGCGATCTTAGACAATTGCGGCCTGTATGTGATTGTTGGATTTTTCAGCCGCCGTCGCAGGATCCATACTGTGCTATATATGAAACTTACCTGTGGAGCCCTTTTAAGTTTTTTGAACTCACATAGATAATGCGACGGCATGATGACCAGCCGTTTGCAATTGCACTCAATAACATGGCGTCCGGCCAAATGTCGTCTGATAATATAAGCTTACTTAGAACCCGTATTTCCGAAGAAAGTCAAGTACCAAATGACGCAATTCACCTTTTCTCAAGCAATCAGGACACAGATCGGTACAATGGGAAGAAGCTCAACTCGATTCCCACTGATCACATAGCCTGTAGTAGGCCACAAGTGCAGCAGGTCTTTATATCGTTGGACCTTTCGTCCCTCCAAGATCCGCCAAGGACTCAGCTTCAGAAGAAGAGGTCCGAGAATTGAGTTCCGCTAAGTTACTGAATACCCATTTCGATTGCTTACTCAATAGTCCGAACCTTCATGTCTTTTTCCATAGTACGGAAAGCTTGCACTGCCACATTAGCGATGTATGTTCCCATCAGCTAATGCTTAAGTCTTCACTTTTGTGCTTCGTTGAGGCTTTCACGTATTCAAATGAAGCATTGCCAGTCAGTTGCAGTACACATATTGATTGGCGTTTTCAAATATTTTCGATAATGGGGCCACTGCGCGCACATTTGAGACCACGTATAGCTACCACAGTGGTATATTAGTTAGCATAAGGGAGGCAGAGTGGGTAATGTACATATGTATATACATAAATATAATTTTTATAAAATATATTAAAAAAAAGGAAACAAAAAAAAAACAACAAAAATGTAGTAACAAAAATAAAATTAATTATTTGTTAACAAAAATATTAAAAGAAACGAAAAAAACTAATTATTAGTAATTTTAAGGTTTTTTAATTTAATTATCAAAAAAAGAAAAACAAATATTAACTAATACTAAGATAAAATAAATATTCCTAAAAAACATAAAAAATTAAGTAGTTAGCTTACTTTTTACTTAACTATTTAACTGTTTTTGTTTTTTACTTTTCTTGTTAAAAAATGAGCAAAAACCCAAAAAAATGTATTACATTTAAATTTATTTTATAAAATCAAAATAGGTAGTAATGTATCAAATTATTGAAAAAATTGAACAATAACAAAAAAAAAAAATAAAAGTAGGCTGCAGTAACGTAAAATAAGTAATATATATTTTAATTTATTTGGTACTGTTACTATTTTTGCCTTCCGTTTGGTACGCATAAACAACATTTTTGGGGAGCATGGAGTTTTCAAACTTATACTTGTTAGACAACTCAAGTCGACTCGAAGGTCTCCAAAATTGAATTTTGGTTTGAAAGACCACGTTGCAAAGCAACGGCCTCCTCGTGGAGTTCTCTGGCTACCGATTTTAACACAATAATCGGAAGCTAATTCGAGCGGCGAAAAAAATACATGAAGGCATAATTATTTTAAAGTTTGTTATCTGAGTAGCGGGTATCTGATAGTCGAAGTACTCGACTATAGCGTTCTTCCTTGTTTTATATTCGACACGCTGCTATTCATTATGCTTGGGTTTAGCTGTACGATTTTGATAAAGCTTGTAGAACTTTAATTGTTTTTTGTCCGATGCAATTTGATTGAAAATTCGAACGTAATATGATCTGAACATAGAACACAAAAGTTTGGATTTCGATCGTGAGAGTTTGGGCTTCGAACGGAATCTTGTGTGTACTTTATGATAGGTTTATTTTTTCATAGCAGGACTGCCATGAGCGGCGCCCTAATTTTTTGGTAAAGGCAAAGGCAGAATCTTAAACAAATGCAAAGTCAATATCGCTGAGATTGAATTTCAAAAATTGTTTGTTAATTCCATAAGTGGAACAGTTTCACTGGCTTGATAACATGCATGAATTTTTGCATAAAGTCCTACTTGCAATCAGCTGTGTTCACTGTTATCTCAGAACGCACAAGCGATAACATCTTTACGTTTATTTTGTTTCAAATTCCCACTAAGATGTGATTTTGAATGTAAAACGAAATTGAGGATTAGGGAGACCAGCAGGCCAAGTGCAAGAACTGCAAGGCATCACTCGCAAGTGAGAAAGTGAGACAATGAGCAAGGGAACAACTGATCAGGTGAGTAAAATCAGTGAATTGACTCATTTAAAAAAAAGAACAGTTGAACATGTTCACCCGAATAAACATTATTTACCCACCGCTAGTAAGTAGTTAACAGCTTAACAAAAGTATTTGGGGTGTAGCAGTATTAACTGCAACTTACTTAATTAGCAGAATTCCAAGCAGAGCAATCGTTGATAGCATGATTACCCCGTATGAGTTGTGGCCTTATATAAAGCCCAATTTAAAACCTTTGAGAGTGTTTGGTGCAAACGTGTAAGTGCACAATAAAATTCAAAAAGAAAAGTTTGATGGTAAGTCATACAAAGCCATTTAAATGAACCAAATGGTTTTAAATTGTGAAATGCTGATATTGAAAAATTTCTCGTTGCAAGAGATGTGGCTGTCGACGAAACTAATATGGATATTTCTCGAGCTGTTCAACCTGAAACAGAATTCCTTAAAGATAGTACGGGAGGCGAGAGTAAACATTGTCCGAATGATAGTCAGGAAATTAATGAGAGAGATACATACAATTCCTGAATGATAGTCAGGAAATTAATGAGAGAGATACATACAATTCCTGAATGATAGTAAGGAAAGCAAGGGATCGAAGAACACGAATAAAAGTAGGAAGAACGGAACAGCTTCACAGTTCAATGAAATTTGAACTCTTAATGATGACATTGATGGCAACTGAGAGATTAAAAACACATAATAAATATAATAATAGTTTAAATAACTTTATAATTAATGCTTACGCTATCTTTAACGATGTTCCACATGCATTCGAACCAAT
This sequence comes from Drosophila suzukii, assembly GCF_043229965.1. NCBI lineage: Eukaryota > Metazoa > Arthropoda > Insecta > Diptera > Drosophilidae > Drosophila > Drosophila suzukii. The sequence goes on along the minus strand of NW_027255896.1, from coordinate 22,985,425 downwards.
ACTAATAAGTTGTTTTGGGAGAAAACCATAAAAATAAGAGTTAAATGCTCATATATTAAATAATACCTGGATAATCACAAAAATGACTAGACATAAAAATATAGTAGATAGCAAATGGGTATTTTCCGTTAAATATAACGAACTAGGAAATACAATACGATATAAAGCTAAATTAATTGCTCGAGGATTTTCTCAAAAACTCCAAGTCAAGTGTGAAGACACTTTTGCTCCTGTGCCTAGAACTTCAAGCTTTCGAAATATACTATCATTAGCAGTACAATGTAACTTAAAAGTTCATCAAGTGGATGTAAAAACAGCTTTCTTGAAAAACACGTTAAAAGATTAAATATGTATATATGAAACTACCCTTCAGTTCTGCAGGAGGGAGGGGATGACATGCCAGAAGGCTTAAAGCTTTTTTGTTTTTTTTTTGTGCCCAAAACGCTGTGCCGCTGTTGACGTCAGCAGAAAAGTCGGCGCAGCGTAGAAGACTGCTTACGAAAACGGTCGGGCAACAAAGAAAATCAGATATTCGGAGGTTTCCTCTCTTTCGGCCGGTCCGTTATTTATTTGCGTCTCTCCGTTATGTTCGGCTAACAACTAACATTTCGGCTTAAAAATTTTCGTAGAGCAGCGATATGTTAATGCCTAAAATTTTAGTAGCATTATAGTATATCGAAAAAAACAACTAATATGGTTTTATAAAAGTAAATTATTTGATTATAGTTAAATGAGGTACATTGAATTTACTTGTTGTGTTATGTTAACATAATATAGATTATTATTACAATATCATTTTTTAGATTAGTTATAGAAATTTAGTCCGTCAAACTTTATTTAAATATTTGAAACATTTTAATCTTAATGTTGCGTCAGCAACTTAAATATCGCCGCCGCTACCATGCATCTTGTCCCATCTGCACTCACAATCCACCGCCCCATACTTACGGCGCCTAAACCCGAAGTAGCGCCGATGCGCCCCCAGAGAATTTTTCAAGGACTTACCGCAATTTGAAGGCTGCGGTGATCACTTTCTCTCTTCACGTCTCCGCTGCCGAAGCCACGTGTTAGAAGCGGCAGTTGTAAAAAGTTGGCGAACGACGTAGACGTGCGAGCAGACGAGGAGAGCACAAATGTAAGAATATGTAAATGAATTAACACACATGCTAACATGAAATAAAGATTTCGGTTGTTGTTTTTCTGATCAACTGTTTCTGATGTGAACTACTAGAAGTCTGTGTTTTGAGTGGAAGTAATGTCTCTCGCGCCAGCCGCGAGCAAACATTCTGAAGTATTTCTTCCGACTGAAAGTTACAGAAATCAATTGGAACCTAACGGCGTGACTGAAACCTTCCGGGGCAAGTTGGCAGACGTACGCTTCGAGTCAGCCTGGGCTACGGGAAGAAGGCGGCGGCCGGAAAAATATTGGAATTCGGCCCAGCTTCAGCGGTGAGCAAGGAGCCCTAACCTAAATGCGGTTGCGGCTCAACATAATCTAGAGGATTACGTAACCCCCGTAACACCAGAGGGAAACACAGACAAAAGGGAGAACAAAGCTGAAGGTGGTTTGCACATGAATGCTGGCGGACTCCCCACTGGTTCAACGTTAACAACAATGCAGGAGGGAACAGGTAGAGCTGATTACTCAAGTGTAGATCGGCCAGTTGGACTGATGTCCACGCCCCAATTAGTCGGCGGGGAAGTCATAAAGAATATAAACGGCGACCCATTGTTTAGTCAAACTGACATCACCGCCACTGGGAATCACCTGAGCCAAAGCAACAAGTGCAGGCCAAGCATCAGTTTGCCCTTTCTGGCCAACACGGCGCACTTAAACAGCACAATGAATACATAGGGCTTTAGAAAAGCGGAACGACGGATCTAAAACTCGACTGGGGGCGTCACCGGCTCTCACTATCAATCTGTCAATGTTCGACAATTGGTTGTTCGATGTCGCTGTGTGTCAGCATGGTCACTCCTTATGCGCCAAACATAGGCGAACGCAGAACCACAAGGAAACGGATACTCGTACACTCTGAAACTCCACCACAAGAAGAACTCCAAAGGCAAGCCCAAACATGTTGTCGTAAATGTGTACGAGGTCACTTACTGTCGCTATGCCCCGACTTCTTAGTCATGTCTCGGAATCAGCGTTGGGACTTCGTGCGAAATAAAAACCTGTGTTACTGCTGCCTATACGATCACACAGTTCGAAGCTGCAGGTCGAAAAGGAATTGCGTCCATGGCGCTAGGACGTGTACGGTGTCTGGAGGCTAAGATGGCAAATGTAACGAACTGATTTTTGTGGTCTGCTCGCTACGAGATTCGTGCGGCTAGCTCAGTATATTGTGTGTTCGTCCCACCAAATTTATATTTACGTTACCGCCCAGTAGCTCAGAAAGCACAGAATTCTCGGGTTCGTAGTGGGTTTATTGCGGTTATATTATTATAAATGTGTTGGTAGCATGGTTGGCCTTGCCTCGTCGCTTGTGGCCTTCGGTACTTCCGACGGTCCTGATCGATTCGACAACCTCTCGCCTTGACGACTCGGTGCTCCAGTCCTGTAGCTCCCTGAAGATCCTCGCAGCTCCCTGAAGATGCTCACTCGCTACTCGCTTCTCACGCGTGACTTGGTAACTGCTGGTAATGACTCGGACTCGCGAGGAGGATCAGCCGTACGGGCTTAGGGAAGCGTCACCGTTCTCAGACTAGGGTGAACAGAAGCTATGCTCTCCAGGATCACTCCTTCCGACACACCGCCGCCTGTTCCTTGCTCTGTTCCGGATGGTCCCACTGGGGTTTCTGCTCAGCCCGCGCGGACAGTCAAGGCGGAACGCTAGGAAGCTGCCTCGCGCTTTACTTCGCTTCCACGCCTAGTGTAAACGAACGTTCCACCCTAGCCTCACCCTTTTGCTTTTGGCCCGGGACGTTTCTGCGTGGCTTTTGGTGCTCGGGGTTCGCGCACGCCGCTCCGGGACCTCGCAATTGGAATCCGTAGGGCTCTCCTGGACAATTCCACTCGAGACCGTACCGATCAACCGCTCTCCCTTCTGGCTTGTTATACTCTCTCCAGGCGTAACGCCAGGACTTAGTGGATAGGGTTAATCGACCGCCTTGACCTAGCCGTGTGATGCCCTCTGGACCTCAGCTACCTGCGTCTCAATTCGGAGATTCCTGGTATCTTAATCCCGAACGTCTCGACGTAGTAATCTTGCTCCTCGTAGGCTCCCACGGCGCTGCTTCTCTGCCGACTCGACTTGCTGTGGCTCCCTTGTAGATTATCTGGTTGTTTGATTGTTCACTTTGGTATCTGATTGATCTTGACGGTTTGACTCCTTGTGATCGACTGATAATTTGGTTCCCTGTTCGATGATTTAGAGTATATAACAACGCTTTGGATTTTGATCAACGTTTCATATCACATGTGTACGAAAGTCTTCGCTCACGGAAATCCATCGGAATACATTTTCGAATATCTATGTATTGAAGTGGAAATCCTAATTGGGCAAACACTGAGTAGAGCTCTTCGTTCACATCAGCTTGACCTTGTGGTCCAACTATCGGCTTCCATCTTCTTGGCGAGCAGCACTGGTGTCGAGAAGGCCAGCGCCACCGTCTGCTTGGCCAGGAATCGCTCGTGCATCTTGTTGGATGTATGCTCGAACTCGCCGTCCTCGTCGAACAACGCCTTGGTGAAGTACTCGGTGAACAGGCGGCTCATGTACTGGCAGTTCGTCGAACTCTTTGATGGTCGTGCTCATTATCACCGGCTTCTCGATGCTGGCACTGCCCTTGTGCACGTCCCAGAGCACCGACATGATCTTTACCGCCGACAGGAAGCTCCTGGTCTTTTCGCTCCTGCGGGCTAGATAGTTTCCCAGAATTAAGCCACCCATGGAGATTCCAGTGGCTCCCAGCTTGCAGTGTGCGGGCAAAGGATACACGGAGAGCTCGCGTTGCAGCCCTCCTCCATCCAGTCCTGGGCCACCTCGCCGCCATCCTTCAGGGATAGGATCTCGCGGCGGTAGTTGACGTGCGGCAGACTCTTGGAGCTCAGCAGACTCGGTCGCTTGACCACCTGGATTAGGTAATAGACCACAAAGGCCACCACCGCCTTGCCCAGGACATGAAGGCGTGGCAGGTTGGACAGGTAGGCATACATTGAGTAGAACATGGCGTCGTGATCCGAATGAAGGCTTCGCACTGATAATTTAGAACTCTCTGCAGCCCGGGAAAGCGAGAGTAGATCTTGACGATGGGCTGGGCTCTGGAGCTGTGGCTGCCGCAACCGCTGCCTCTGCCGTCTCTTCCGGCGGGCAGGCACCGGACATCGTGACTAGGGCCGAGGAGCTCGGACACGGAACGGTACAGGGCCAACTTGTGGCCGGTGGAAAGACCACGGACAATGGCGCACAGCATGGCGAGACTCTAAAGTAATGACTATTACTAATAGTGAATATGTGAGTGCTAAAACCGAGGGTCTGTCCGGGGGCTCTGCCAATTGTGCTGCCTGGTATTGGCTTCCAGAATTTTTGGGTGCTTACTGGGGCCACTGGGTACAGGAACAGGAAAAAAAAAGTTCAATGACATCTCCAAGGATACCCAAAGGATACCACGAAAGTCCCAGGATACATCCAAGGATGCCCAAAGGATACTACGAAAGGAGTCCAAGGATACCTCCAAGGATGCCCAAAGGATACTACGAAAGAAGTCCAAGGATACCTCCAAAGGATACTACGAAAGGAGTGCAAGGATACCTCCAAGGATGCCCAAAGGATACTACTAAGATTCCAAGGATACCTCCAAGGATTCCCAAAGGATACTACGAACAAATTCCAAGGATACCTCCAAGGATTCGAAAGGGATACTACATACCGACTCCAAGGATACTACGGGGCAACTAAAAAGGTGTAATGAAACACATAAAGGACATCAGGAGAACGTTAAGAACACGAAGGGAGCAAACCAGAGCGTCTAAAGTCTCGATTGGGACTGATCGGAGGAAAGTAAAATACACACATCAACAGTCTGCCGGAGGAAGGGGGAAGACGGCACAGAGCAGAGAGCTGTACCGTAGATCTGGGTAGTAAGAAGGGTGTGGCCCGAGCCCGCGGAAGGTGGCCGACCTCCGCTCAAGCGGCAGCACTCGGCGCCCGAAGTGTCCGAGGTGGTGGCACGCCCGAAATTGTCGCGGACGGTGTCGGCGCCGGAGGGCCAGCGATGGCGAAAGATCGCGGAGCACGAATGGCCCGAAGGGATCGCGGAGGCACCGGCGGTGAAGGAGGCTTGCATCCTGAGCGGCAGGCGCAGCGTGCGCATATGGAGAGGCTGGTTGGGGCTGGTGGGCACGAGAGTGTTCGGGTAATAAAGTTTAAATAAAAGAATCGAAACAGAGATTAAAACCGGCATATGACGGGAAACGCGGCTGAAACAGGGGCCAGAAGAAAGGGGCATAAATGGCAGCTCCGGCATCCTGAAATTCACATTGGGTTAATACAGGAAGCAGCCAAACGATACCAAAATACTCACAAGCAGCGAAGCAAATGCAAAAGTCCTCTCCGCACCCGCTCTCGAGTGTTGCCAGCGTGGAGCCCGGCTCAGCCGGCTGAAAACGATTGAAGGGCGAGAGAGAGAGACGAGAGGCGAGAGCGGTCGTATGGGGAAAGGAAGGATGACATAGAAAGGAGTGAGGAAATGGGAAAACTTACCTAGAAAGTTGCAAAATCACCATGAGCCAGGGAAGGGGGTGCGTCGATAGGCGATCGATTGGCACTAGACGATAGTGCGATCTATGGGTACACAAAAATGGTAATATCGGCCAAAGGTGGAAATATCGCAACGAGCAGGTGGCAAACATAAACATAGATCACGCACGAATGGTGTGACAAGGCGGAGGAACCAATAAAAAGGAGTAGAACTCAGCAATGAGCAGCGAGATGGCAATCGATAGCCCACGAGTATCGATGTCCCAGTGGGGTCATGGAAAATATCGGCGCGGGAGGTTTAAGTTGCTACGAGGAAAATGACCAGCGCTGTAGAAACTCAACGGAGTTAAGAGCGTCGTGGGAGCATCGAGGGAGCAACGAGGGAGCGCCGCGGGAATCACAAGGACTCGAAGGCTTGGATAAGCAAGGAAACGCCAGAGAGTAGGAACAAGTTTTAAATGTTTCCCGAAGTAAGGGGGGAATGTGAGGAGTTGAATAACTCCCCACTAATAGAAGCAGCAACAGATGGCCGGCCGCTTACCAGTATCGGCGTAGTATCGGCTCGGCGATGAGAGTTTGGAGACTTGGATGGAGAACGAGAGAGTTTGGAGACCAAGGATGGAGAGCGAGAGAGTTTGGAGACCAAGGATGGAGAACGAGAGAGCTTGGAGACCAAGGACGGAGAGCGAGAGAGTTTGAAGACCAAGGATGGAGATGGAGAGATAATGGAGACTTCGCGGGCAAGGCCAGAGTGCCGTGTGCGAAAGCGGATAACGGGACTCCACCGGACTTTGGACTCTCCCGTGAACTTTGGACCGGGAGAAGAAGTGCCACATCTCGGCAGTGGAGCGGCACACAGGCGCGCCACAAGCATCACGGGAATGAGCGGGGCGGTAGCAGTGGGCGGAGCATCGATCGGAAGCGGTACGTGAAGGACAAGTGGGTCAACCAGGAGGCACGGACTTTGGACCCGGAGTGGAGAAATCCAGCGGGCCATGCGAAAACGGGAAATAACAGTTCCCGGAGGCCCTATATAAGGCCGCAGAGCACTGGCAGCTGGTTCAGTCGATCACAAGGAGTCAAACCGTCAAGATCAATCAGATACCAAAGTGAACAATCAAACAACAGCAAGTCGAGTCGGCGGAGAAGCAGCGCTGTGGGAGCCTACGAGGAGCAAGATACCAGGAATCTCCGAATTGAGACGCAGGTAGCTGAGGTCCAGAGGGCATCACACGGCTAGGTCAAGGCGGTCGATTAACCCTATCCACAAAGTCCTGGCGTTACGCCTGGAGAGAGTATAACAAGCCAGAAGGGAGAGCGGTCGATCGGTACGGTCTCGAGTGGAGTTGTCCAGGAGAGCCCTACGGATTCGACATGCGAGGTGCCGGAGCGGCGTGCCCGAACCCCAAATATAACAAGCCAGAAGGGAGAGCTGTCGATCGGTACGGTGTCGAGTGGAATTGTCCAGGAGAGCCCTACGGATTCGACTTGCGAGGTCCCGGAGCGGCGTGCCCGAACCCCAAGCACCAAAAGCCACGCGGAAACGTCCCGGACCAAAAGGAAAAGGGTGAGGCTGGGGTGGAACGTTCGTTTACACTAGGCGTGGAAGCGAAGTAAAGCGCAGCTTCCTGGCGTTCCTCCTTGACTGTCCGCGCGGGCTGAGCAGAAACCCCAGTGGGACCATCCGGGACAGAGCAAGGAACAGGCGGCGGTGTGTCGGAAGGAGTGATCCTGGAGAGGACAGCTTCTGTTCACCCTAGTCTGAGAACGGTGACGCTTCCCTGAGTCCGTTCGGCTGATCCCCCTCGCGAGTCCGAGTCGTTACCAGCAGTTACCAAGTGAGGAGCGAGCAGCGAGTGAGCATCTTCAGGGAGCTGCGAGGATCTTCAGGGAGCTGCGAGGATCTTCAGGGAGCTATAGGACTGGAGCACCGAGTGGTCAAGGCAAGAGGTCGTCGAATCGTTTAGGACCGTCGGAAGAACCAAAGGCCACAAGCGACGAGGCAAGGCCAACCAAGCTACCAAGACATTTGTAATAATATACCCGCAATAAACCCACTACGAACCCGAGAATTCTGTGCTTTCTCTCTGAGCTACCGGGCTGTCACATTAATATAAATTTGGTGGGACGAACACACAACATACGTAGCTAGCCGCACGAATCTCGTAGCGAGCAGACCTTGTATCTCCCAATCTTCTCTGTTAGCAACCCAAATAAGAAGTAAACCAGGATAGTATGGGACGCAGAGGCTAAAGTCAAAGGAATGTCCGTCAACCATGCTGTGCTGAAAGGATCGGACATACTGGTGTCGCTAATGGGCGTGCTGTTGCGATTTCGTGAAGTTAAAGTAGCTGTTGCTGGGGACATTCGTTAGATGTTCCACCTAGTAAAGGTGCGGCCTGAAAACCAAGGTTCCCAAATGTTTTTGTGGAGGAGCGGAGATGCGTCACGCGAACCGGGTATTTATGCGATGCAAGTCATGACGTTCGGAGCTTCATGTTCTCCTGCCCTGGCCAACTATATATGAAATCGAAACGCGGAGCGCTTCTCCAGACAGTTGCCGGAAGTTGTAGCGGTCATATGCAGGAACACCTTTGTCGACGATTGGCTCGAATCCGTCAATACGGAGAGCGATCATCATCATGCACCACGAGAAGGGCCACACAGATAAATCCACAATAGCCTGTATTGTACCAGATCCTCAACGCTTTAGCCGGCTGGAAAAATTGCACCCGCGAAAAGCAAAGTCCTTCAGTTCCTGCGCTTGCTTATTAAGGAACCAAAAGATGGCCAACTACAACAATTGGTGCAACTGACGCGGGCTGTGGACTCGGATGTCATTCTGGTGCGAATCAGCCGGGAAGCGGAGTTTCCTATATGATTGCAAGAGCCCATTGTTTACGTGTTCCCCATTCCTAGACGAATCTGGCGTGATGCCAGTAAAAGACCGAATAAACGCGATAGAGGGTATAGAGTTTGCCATACAGCAGCCCATAATTCTATCGTGACGTCACCGAGTGACATATCTTAACGCAAATTACTACCACCGGCGGTTTCACCACATTAAGAACGAGATCGTCGCCAATGAAATGAGACAACAGTACTGGAATAAAGGACTAAAGGCCCTCGTAAGGGAGGTTGCCAAAGATTGTCCGACATGCCGCATACGAAACGCCCGACCCGAGCCACCGGAAATGTGAAGTCTACCGCAAGAGCGACTCTCCCCGTACACTCCGTACCGTTAACATTCACATGGGTGGACTACTTCGGACTTCTCGGTGTCGCAGTGGGGCGTCGGCGGGAGATGAGATTGGGCGTGTTGTTTACATGTCTTAATACTCGAGCAGTGCATCTGGAAGTTGCAGTGTCACTCTTCACGGACTCCTCTTTATGTACCCTAAAGACATTTGGTGCCCGGCGAGGTGTACCACGGCGGATCTTATCAGACAGCGGAACAAACTTTCGAGGAGCAAACGGAGTCTTACGGCAACATATAGAATGCATATCAACGTCCGCAACCGAGCGAGAATACCCTACGTTTGAGTTTAGCTTCAACCCACCTGTTGCCCCCCACATGGTCGGGGCTTGGGAACGGCTCGTCCGGTCAACAATGTCTATACTCAGCAAGATTCTTTCCTCAGAAGGTCTACGAGAGGAAATACTTCGAGCCGCTCTCGCTGACGTGGACCACACCCTGAACTGGCGACCACTTACCTACGTGCCTCTGGACCATGCGGACGCGGAAGCTTTCACGCCCAACCATTTCTTAGTGGGCAACTCAAGCAGCTTGCGGGAAAGAGGATCACTGAGCCAAGCTGGTGATCGACTGGCCAAGAGCTACCGAATCGAAACTCAGCCGGCCGATCGCTTTTGGAAGAAATGGCTTTGGGAATATCTTCCAACGCTTACAAGGAAAACTAAATGGTTCGCTATTGGAGATCTGGTAATTATCGTAGACGAAAATTCCAAAAGGAACACATGGCCTTTAGGTCGGATCGTTAACGTTCACCAAGGGGCCGATGGTCAAGTTGGTAGCGCAGTGCGCACAGTGAACGGACTGGTCACCCGACCGTCGGTAAGGCTGGACATATTAGATGGTAACCCACCGCGAAAGCAGGTGAATTACGAGGGGGGAGTGTTGCGTCGGCAACTTAAATATCGCTGCCACGACCATGCATCTTTTCCCATCTGCACTCACAATCCACCTCCTCGTACTCAACGCGCCTAAACCCGAAGTAGAGCCGATTCCGCCCTGCAAAACCACAGAATTTTTCGAGGATTTACCGCAATTCGAAAGCTGCTGTGCTGTGATGTCTTTCTCTCTTACACGTCTCCGCTGCCGAAGCCACGCGTTAGAAGCGGTAGTTTTAAAAAGTTGGCGATCGGCGTAGAATTGCGAGCAAACGAGGAGAGCACAAACGTAAGAATATGTAATTGAATTAACAAAACCTGTTGATAAACGCATTACAGCCGTTACTTTATTTTGAATCTTATTCTCCTTTAGTATGCTTTAACTTTGCCTTTTTAATATATTTTGGTGCTGCGTCACATTTTAGGGATTTTTTTAGGACTTAGTGTTAAGACTACAACTGAAAGCAACGGACACACAAGAAAAATGTGACAAGTTTTAATAAATAAAATACAGTCCACTCAAACCGGGAAAAAAAACGTTTTTATTCTACACCATGTCTTTGGTCCTTCCAGCCAAATTTAGTTACTGATTAACATGGATCAGTTTAAACTTTTGAAGGCAGCTAGAAGTCGTGCGAAGGCAAGCATTACGCGCTTGCTAACGGCGTCTCAAGATCCACGTGCGGGATCAAAATGGGAGCATGATGAAATACAAGTTTCATTGGAAAGGCTCAACATCGGTTGGAAAGAAGTCGAGTCCATTAGCGACCAAATGGCCCATTTTGACGAGGAGGAAGGGTACGTCGATCCAGCCATCGACAACGAAAGGTACGAGGACAAGTACTTACAAGCGAGCACATTATTTCGCAACCTCATTCGCACCTGTGAAGAATCTCAGGAGAATGAAAGAGAAGGCAACAACTTCAGACAAGCTGGCAACCCTGATGAGACCGCACCAATGGCATTAGGAGTGGGAACCGAAAACCTAGTTCGGTTTCTGGAACAACAGCAGCAGCTCAACGAGCGTTTGGCTGAGGCAGCAAATGTAATGCATAATGAACTGCCAAAAATCCACATCAAGCTATTCACTGGCGACTACAAGGAGTGGCCAGCCTTTAAAAACATCTTCGAGAGTACGATCCATAGCAAGAAGCATTTGACAGCTATACATAAGTTACACTACTCACTGAAGAAGCAGCTGACTTGGCACGACATATGTCAATAACGGGTTCAGCTTCCGAGGCTGCTTGGACTTGCCGAATTGACCGAATTGACACCTGCGCAAGGTGACGGACGGAGCCACCGAAATTGTACGCGGCCTGGATGCAGCAGGGCAATCCAATAGGGACTGCTGGATTTTACACTTCATCCTAGCCAAGATCGACGCTGAAACACATCGCACATGGATCGAAGGAAGCCGGGGACTGGAATCTCCGTCTGTGGATGATCTACTGAAGTTCTTAGACCGACGTTGCGAGGAGTTCGAGCTCAGGAAAAGTGAGTCAGACATAGACTCCAAGGTTGGCCCACAACATGGCAAGGCAAAGCGATCGTCACACGCTTTAGTGTCGATGGAAGCAAACACTTGTGGCAAGTGTAACTCCAAGGAGCACAAGATCTACGCCTGCTCAAAGTTTGGTGAATTGTCAATCGAGCAGAGATGCACATTTGTAAAGGCAAAATCCCTGTGCTTTAAGTGCCTTAAGCCTGGGCATGTGTCGCGAAAGTGTGAATCCAAATTCACATGCAAGTTTTTTCTGCTACATGCAGATATTCTTAATTCGCAGGCCGCTGTCACTTCGACTCACTCACGAGATGATGAAAGGCACATTCCAAGCGCTCCCGAAGATACTACGTTCACCATCAGCCATATCGCACAGGCACAAGTGGCTCCCACAAGTGAATCCTTGTGCAACGAATCAACAACCGCGACACGGCCAAAAGGGCTACGAAAAAGTGCATTGCCAACAGCTCTAGTGTTTGTAAGAAACGCAACAGGATCGCACACTACCTGCCGGGTGCTTTTGGGCAGTGGTTCGGAACTGTCGTACATCTCCGAACGGTGCGTACAGGCGCTCGGACTTGCACGCTCACCGTCACGAATTTGGGTGACCGGAATCTCGTCAATCAAGGCTTAGACAACTAGAGGCTGCAGCACACTGGACTTGCAGTCAAGGATCTCAAATCACACAATGAAGGTACGTGCCTACGTACTCAGCAAAATTACCTGCACGTTGGAAAGACACGATATCGCCGCCTCAGCACTCAAGGCATTCGCTGGCTTTGAGCTTGCAAATTCTGACTATCAATAGTTGGCGCCAGTTGATAGACTCCTGGGCAGCGACTACGTTTGGACCGTGTTCACCGGTCAAAAGATGTTCGACAACCAGGGCAACATCATCGCCATTTCGACCATATTTGGATGGGTCATAACATCTATCGTTACTACCGGATGTTCATCAACAACAACAATGCACACGGCTATTGACATTGACGCTACGGCGCTTTTGGGAGCTGGAGGATGTCAACCAGGAATTCTATGGGAAACCGGAGGACGATGAAGTTGAACAGCACTTTGTGAAGACGCACACTCGGGACTCTAAGGGGCGTTACATCGTCGAACTTTCGTTCAAAAACTACAAGGAACAGTTTTCGGATACTTTACATGGAGCGCTAACAAGATTCAGGGTTGTAGAGCGCCACCTAAAGAAGACCCCAATCTGCATTCACAGTACGTGCAATTTATGCGTGAGTATCTTCAGTTGGGCCACATGCGAGAACTGTCGCCAGAAGACATTGGCAATTTTGCGATGCTTTTATTTGCCCCATCATCCACCCAAAAATTACAGGTCGTATTTAACGGTTCATTCAAGGACACGAATGGACGGTCCTTAAACGAAGCTCTGCACATTGGACCGAGCATTCTACGAAACCTTTTTTCGATTTGTAAGCGTTTCAGAATGTTCAAGTTTGTCTTCTCAGCAGATATTGTCAAAATGTATCGACAAATCTGGGTGGCTGCCAACCATTGTGGCTATCAGCGAATCGTTTGGAGAGAAGATGAAACGACTCCTATTAAACACTATGAACTGTCCACGGTGACATACGGCACATCCTGCGCACCATTTTTGGCAGTGAGGGTCCTCGATCAGATAGCTCACGACCATCAACACGACTTTCCTACCGCTGCAAAGATCTTAAAGGAGCAGTTTTATGTGGACGACGTACTGACCGGAGCACATACCGAGGAGGAGCTCATTCGCAATCAAAATGAGTTGATCCAGTTGATTAAATGTGCAGGCATGGAACTTGGTAAATGGGTTTCCAGTTCATCACGTGTCGCCCACATATCTCTCGCTACAACTGAAGTACAAGGCAATGAATCCAATTCTACAGCAAAAGTTCTTGGCATTCATTGGGATCCAGAAGGGGATATGTTATCCTACAAAGTTTGCCTTACAACAAATCCGCAAGTGCTTTCAGATGTGGCACGCATTTTTGGCCCGCTAGGTATTCTGTCGCCAGTGGTAGTGCAATTTAAGATTCTGTTCCAAGAATTGTGGCTACTCGATCTCGGCTGGGACACGGAGCTTCCTCCAAAAATTGCGGACTGGTTGAATAAATGCAGTAACGACCTACACATCCTTCGAGATCTACGCTTGCCACGGTTTGTCCAAATCAATGAAGATCACATCGAACTGCATGGATTTTCAGATGCATCCATAAGGAGTTTCTGCACTTTTTGTAATTGTTCGTCAAAGGTACTGGATCTTTGGTACGCGCAACCTGATAAGGAATCTGGTTCACAACTGCGTTAAATGTTTCCTCCAACGTAAACTCACGGAGCAGTACGTCCCGTTAAAAAAACTGTTCTAACCTTTGAACAAATGCAAACTCTGATCGCTCAGATCAGTGCAGTGGTGAACTCGCGACCGCTACGCTACACACCTGACAATGACCTCACCTACTTGTCTCCGGCCCATTTTTTAATTGGGCCCCCATTCACAACTGTTCCAAAGGGAGAAATGACCCATTTGCCGATCAGTCGTCTGGACTATTGGCAGCACTTACAGTACAAGAGTATTTGACATCCCTACAGCAACGTCAAAAGTAGAGCAGCAAGGAACGCAACATCGCAGTAAACAATGTAGTTCTCTTCGAGGACTCAAATCTCCCTCCAGCAGCTTGGATTCTAGCCCGTGTATTGGAAGCTCATCCTGGACCATATGGACTTGTACGCGCTGTAAAACTTAAGACGTCTACTGGAGAGATGACCCGTCCCATCACCAAGTTAGCTGTACTGCCTAAGTCTGAAACATTGTTTAATCTTATTCTCCATTTAGTATATGAAATACTAACTTTGCCTTTTTAATATATTTTGGTGCTGCGTCACACTTTAGAGATTTTTTAGGACTTAGTGTTAAGACTACAACTGAAAGCAACGGACACACAAAAAAAATGTGTCAAGTTTTAATAAATGAAATACAGTCCACTCAAACCGGGAAATAAAACGTTTTTATTCTACACCACAACCCAACATGAAATATAGATTTCGGTTGTTGTCTTTCTGATCGACTGTTTCTGGAGTGCACTGTGTTTTGAGTGGAAGTAATGTAATCGTATTGTATTTTTTAATCAAGAAGTAAAAATTATATAGTCGGATATTTTTATACCCGTTACTCGTAGAGTAAAAGGGTATACTAGATTCGTCGGAAAGTGTGCAACAGGCAGAAGGATGCGTTTCCGACGCCATAAAGTATATATATTCTTAATCAGGAAGTCGAGTCGATCTAGCCATGTCCGTCTGGCCGTCTGTCTGTCTGTCCGTCTGTCCTTCTGTCCGTTTGTCTGTCTGTTCGGATGAACGCTGAGATTTCGGAAACTATAAAAGCTAGGCTATTGAGATTTGGCATGCAGATTCCTGAGCTTCTTACGCAGCGCAAGTTTGTTTCCGCAATGTGCTACGCCCACTTTTAAACCCATTAGCCAACCAAATCTGTGGAGCCCACAATTTTTATGCTAGAAAAAAATGTTTAGCTGAAATGTATTAATCTTGTTAAAAGTAATCGATTACTACGCCCACTCTAAGGCCCACAAACCGTCCAAACCTTTGACGCCTACAATTTTCATGCTAAAAATAAATTTTAACTAATGTACTAGTTTCGTCAATACCTATCGATTGAACCAAAAAAAAGGTTTGCCACGCCCACTCTAACGCCCATAACGCTTAAATCTGTCTACCGCCCACATAACCATATATTGAGGTGCTTGCATTTCTCCATTTGCCTTTTGTCCCGTTAGCTGAGTAACGGGTATCTGATAGTCGAGGTACTCGACTATAGCGTTCTTTCTTGTTGTTGATTAATAACTTTGAATCAAGAATTTTTACAATGTTACGTACGCCCACATAGAAAGATTCACATAAAGAAACATAGACGAATCTTGAGTCGGGGGGGAGGGGTGCATTTGACTAACCAGACTCACACTGCTAAAGACAGAAGAAAATGCAATTCGGCAATTCTCAAGGCCAGAACAACGGCCACGATCGAACTACTGGTAATTATACTCCAATAGCTGGCAAAGGGCAACAGGCGGCCGTTTACTCCCAAGATAGCAGATATCAAGAAATAGCAATCCTAGGTGGGAACACCTAGTTAATCCGATCCATACCGGCAGCCAAGTAAAAGCTCTAGTCTGGTATAAAAGATCTTAGACAATTAAAGAAAGAGAGAGAATCCATTCGGGTGTCTTGCTGACGGAAGCTGGCAGCTCCGTGGAAAGGCGACTTTCCCAGGGGGTAGTCGTTCACGGAGTCTTCTGCCACCAGGACCAGCCAACATATCCAACAGTCCTTGAGGAGGACACAAATCGGAGCTCGAAAGAACCTTATGTGTCGGACCAGCGCCGCCATTGTCATCAAAGAACGCGGAGAGGATCAACAATATGGACGGCATCCGACATACTGTGATGTTTGTGGCCGCAGTACCCGCGATCCACATGCTCCTGAATGCTTGAAACATGCATTGAAATACGTTTAAGCCAACCGAATCAATAGAAAAAGGGTGATTCATGGTGAACAATAAGAGAGGACGAAACTCTCCACCAGCCGTTGAAGAAGTCGCACGCCTCTGGCATAATATATATATAGACTTGTATATTGTGTTCAAGTGAATTGGTATACTTAAGAATAGCCGTATTTTTGTGCACGTATAATTATATACATATATCCAATATTTAAAGAGGGGGTAAGTTTGTCGGAACATCGGACGCCTCTCCATCGACCCAAGTCGATGGTGCACGTGTATTTATATATATACATCCAATATAATATTCTTCCAAAGCCCAGGATCCGAAGCGTCGAGATCTCATCGCCCAGTGCCTAAGTTTGTCGGAACACGGTTCCTTTCTTATAAACATAAATATATAAATACTCGTGCAGTATCCTACAAAAATACTTGGCTAGTATACAAGTTTTAGGGGCGAGTATCAGCCTTGTAGTTATATGACAATTGCAAGAGCTCTCTGAGCGACGTTTTTAGTCGTGAATAGTTAGCTTTTTGCTGATGTGTGCAACTTTACAGGTGTCAAATTCGATACTTTCCGCTAACAAAATAACTGTTATATATATTACTCAATAAATTTATAATAAGAACCACGAAGTGCTAGAAGTTTAACAAGGGGGGTGTGCTGACGCAGGAAGTGGAGTAGGTCAATGTCCACGGATATCCTTGACAATAAGGGTTCGTGTTGCGCATTCCGCGACGATCCATTGGCACACGAATGTGTGAAGGGGAGGGAATATGGGTACGACCCAAATACGACGTAACTTATGCCGGCAAATGATGCCTGAACATCGGACGCCTCTCCATCGACCCAAATCCCTGTAAGGACTCGGGCACTAATATGCCCACGTAACAGAATAGACGCCAAACGCTAGGATTTTTCTTATTCCTTAAGGAATATTAATAGGGTCAATCATTTGGCCTCCAGCAGCGATCAAGGCGCCGGAGGACATCCTCTTCATGTTGCAAGAATGCAAACCGCATCCCAGCCGAGCAGGTGCTTGCTGAGGAGTTGGAGGCACCTGGTGGGCCGGAGAACGGCTACTCCACTGATTCGTCGCTATCGAGCACGTCGACCTCAGCGATACAGAGGAGGCCGACGTCACTGTGATGGAGGTTGCAGCTGTAGATGTCACTAAGACTTCTACAAATACACCTTCACCACAGTAAAGCAGCGTCTGCTGCTCTTCTGCTTCGCCTGACCGAAGGCGGAGCCGATCTAGTCCTTGTACAGGAACCTTGGATAGTAGGAGGCAAGGTTACTGGACTAGGAGCAACGGAATACATGCTTATGCTTGACCCCAAAGAAGGTAAAATTCTAACATGCATATTAGCCAAAAGGCATCTTAGTATATTTCTACATTGCAATTACAGCAACGGTAAGCCTGGAGCTGCAAAGTGGCTCCTATCGGCCTACTTGGCCTTTGAAAAGGAAAACCCCCCAGATGCGCTGGTCAGAGGACTGGCAGAGGAATGCGAAAAGCTCAAGAAAGGTTTGGTAATAGGCTGTGACGCCAACGCCCATCATACCCAGTGGGGTTGCCCAAACAGCAACGACAGAGGCAAGTCTCTTTTTAATTTTATTCTAAATTGGAACCTGTTCTTATGCAATAGGGGCAATGTCCCTACCTTTATAACTAAAACTTGCCAAACGATCATAGATCTAACTTTGGTATCAGACTCACTCGTAGGCGCAGTCAAAAACTGGGCAGTCTTTGACGAGCACTCCTTTTCGGACCATAGATTCATAAACAATATTGTCCCTTGATTCGCCCTTGCCGGTCAGCTTCGCTAACCCCAGACGAGCCGACTGGCGCAGGTACAAAGAAGTTCTGACGAATATCCTCCCCATGGAACCGTCAGAAAGCATCAGAAACAGAACAGTATGTAACTTCACAGAGGGAAACCAAGGGTAGGAAAAAACCCCCTGGTGGGCCCAAAAACTATCAATCCTCAGAACCAACTGCAGATGCCTGTTGTGAGGAGTTGAATAACTCCCCACAAATAGAAGCAGCAGCAGATGGCCGGCCGCTTACCAGTTCCGCGGCGAGGAGAGTTTGGAGACTTGGATGGAGAACGATAGAGTTTGGAGACCAAGGATGGAGACCGAGAGAGTTTGGAGAGCAAGGATGGAGATCGAGAGAGTTTGGAGACCAGGGACGGAGAGCGAGAGAGTTTGGAGACCAAGCATGGAGAAGGAGAGAGAATGGAGACTTCGCGGGCAAGGCAAGAGTGCCGTGTGCAAAAACAGGATAACGGAACTCCACCGGACTTTGGACTCTCCCGTGAACTTTGGACCGGGAGAGGAAGTGCCACATCTCGGCAGTGGAGCGGCACACAGGCGTGCCACAAGCGGCTCGGGAATCAGCGGAATGGCAGCAGTGGGCGGAGCATCTATTGGAAGCGGTACGTGAAGGACAAGTGGGTCAACCAGGAGTCACGGACTTTGGACCCAGAGTGGAGAGATCCAGCGGGCCGTGCGCAAAAGGGAAATAACGGTTCCCGGAGGCCCTATATAAGGCCGCAGAGCGCTGGCAGCTGGATCAGTCGATCACGAGGAGTCAAACCTTCAAGATCAGTTAAAGTACCAAGTAAACAGTCATACAAGCAAGTAATCTACGAGAGAGCTACAACCAAGCGAGTCGTCGGAAGCAGCGCCATGGGAAGCACACAAGGAGCAAGATCGCCACGTCGAGACGTTCGGGATTGGGACATCAGGAATATCCGAATTGAGACACAAGTGGCTGAGTTCTGGAAGGCATCACGCGGCTAAGTCAAGGCGTTTGTTTTCTAACTTTGTCACGACCACACCCTGGCGAGTCGCTTGGCGGGTCTGTCAGAGACAAGCAAAAGAGTCCTACGACTAAGAACCGTCAGCTTGGGGAGGAAAGTTGCCTGCGACCCAGCGTACCTTGCCCGACCAAGCAGGACCTGTCGTGACGGACGAGCGGTAGATCGCTTTGCGGTTTAAAGAGGCGGCAGCCTGGAGAGCCCTGCGATTACCGGCAAAGTTCCCGAACAGCGACCGCCCAACTCCCCGAGTGCCACAACGACGAAATACTGATCAGCAGACAGCGCAGAGGACATCGACAGCGACGCCACCAGACATTTCCGGCAGCCACGTTACCCTCGCCTCCTTGGGGAGCGCAGGAGCGTCGCGGACGTCACGCATTAAGGTGAAGCTGGGTGGAACGTTCGTCTGCGCTAGGCGTAAAGCGAAGTGAACTCCTAGACAGTCTCCTGGCGGCAGCCTTGACTGTCAGCGCGATCTGAGCAAGAACCTAGCGGGACCGTCCGGGACAGAGCAAGGGACCTGGAGAGCAAGGCTTGTTCACCCTAGTCTGAGAACGGTGACACTTACCTAAGCCCACAAGGCCGAACTCTCTGCGGGTCTAAGGCGCAACAAGCGACCCCGAGGCAGCGCGTCGGCAAGCAAGCGGAGGCGGCCACTACGAGCGTCCCGAAACCCAGGATCCAGTGGAAGCCGAGTCAACGCGTCGAGGAGCCAGAAAGAGGAGCGCCTGCAGCCGGCGAAATCAGAGCCAGGAGATACCGAAGCCAGCCCAGCAACACACCCGCTGTACTAATACCACGAGAATAAATCCCACAGTTACCATTTGGACCCCTTTGTTTTCTCACTGATCTACGGGCAATCACGTCATATAAATTTGGTGGGACGAACACACAATCTTCTGAGCTAGCCGCACGAATCTCGTAGCGAGCAGACACACAAAATCAGTCGTTACATCTGGCGCCCAACGTGATTGTCCCAACAGTGAGAACAGCACAAAAAAAATGGGAAAGAAGTGGATTTACCGCCTCAAGAAGGAGGACTTCGCCCATGTCGCACAGAGGATTAATGTCGCCCTGGAGGGCAGGCTAGAAGACATGAGGAAGGCACTGTCGGAATACTACTCAGAGACAGAGAACGACCCACAACTTGTCGACATCTGGGCCGAGCTGGAAGCAACATACCACGACAGAGCCGGCCCAAGCATTACGTTAACAAACGCTGAAGGGGGCAACCTAATGCCAAGCCTGAGCTTTGACAACATGCAGAAAGAGGCCCACAGGAGAGAGTCAAGCCAGGATAAGAAAACAACAGCGCTGACCCCGAGACCAAGCCAGTCGGACTATGCAAAGGTCGCTAAACAGGTCCGCGAATGGTCGTTCAGGTTCGACGGGGCGGAAAAACCATTTGAGTTCCTGGAGCAGGTAGAATGGTCCGCCAACACGTACGGCTTGGACCTTGATATGATCCCTCGAGCAATGCCGGAGTTGCTTAAGGGAAGGGCGTTGAAATGGTTTATCGCCAACAACAAGCAATGGAGAACCTGGGCAGAGTTCATAGAAAGCTTCCACACCTATTTTATGCCAAGAAAGTTCTTCACCGGGCTAGCGAACCACGTCCGACAACGGAATCAAGGCTTCAGCGAGTCGTTCAAAGACTACATGATCGACATGCAGACGATGGTGAGGCCACTTAACTACTCTACGAAAGAAACGTTAAGGGTCATTAAAGAGAACTGCACACCAAGCCTACGGATTTTCTTGAGAGCATACAAAATATCTGACCTGGATACGCTAATGATCCTAGCCGATGAGTATGAAGAACTTGAAAAGGAACGGGAAGTTTTCGCACAGGAGAACAAGTTCTCAAAGACCAAGTCGGCGTCACCAACGCAGGTGACATGCAGAAGATGCGAGGAGACAGATAACCCGGACACACGAGGAAATAACCAATGGTCACCACCACACCAAGCCAGACGACAGCAGGCAACAGACGCACCACGCGGAGGCAACTGGACACCACCCCCACAGCAACAGAGACAGCCAAACAATACCGTGTGGAGGCCGCCAAGCAACACACAGAGGCCACAAGATGCCACCCATATCACAAACCCGCAGGAAGCCTGTCAAAAATGCAGCTGTGATGATTGGTGGGAACAGCTGCAACGCCACAATCAACACCGGAGCAACGGCAAGCTTCGTTAGCGAAGAATTGGCGGACAATATTGCTGCTTTAGGAAGGATTACAAAGACGAGACGGCAAGTTAGGTTGGCAGATGGAAGGGGCGGCGGAATTGATGCGCAGCTCGAGGTGGAGGTCAATTTCGGCAACAAACAAGTGACGCAAAGTCGACGAAATCAACGCAAGGGTGGACGAGCTTCTCCAAATGGGGTTCATAGAGCATTCATAGAGCCCATACAGCTCCCCCATCGTGATGGTGAAAAAGAAGACAGGCAAGTGGAGACTGTGTGTCACAACAGGCAGATCAACGCGAAGTCAGTTAAGGATGCCTACCCAATGCCTCGCATAAACTACATCCTGGACCAACTAAGGGAAGCGCGGTACATCAGCAGTTTGGACCTGAAGGATGGATACTGGCAAATCCCACTGGAAGAGAGTAGCAGGCAGTATACGGCGTTCACGGTACCAGGCAAAGGTCTGTTTCAGTGGAGGCTAATGCCGTTCGGACTTCACTCGGCGTCGGCAACGTTTCAGCCGAGTTTTGGACCAAGTTATTCGCCCCGAGATGTCACCTCACGCATTCGCTTACCAGGATGGCATAATAGTGATCGGTCGCACGCTGGAAGAACACAAACGAAACCTTAGAGAAGTGTTCCGGCGTCTAAAGGAGGCGAACCTGAGGCTGAATCCAGAAAAATGCCAATTCTTTAAAAAGGAACTGCTGTACCTGAGACATCGAGTGACAAGCGAGGGAATAGGAACAGATCCAGAAAAAGTAGCCGCCATCGCCGAACTGGAACCGCCATCGACCGTCAAAGAACTTCGGCAATACCTAGGAGTAGCGTCGTGGTACCGCCGATTTGTACCAGATTTTCCAGAATCGTCAAGCCCCTGAATGACCTGCTGCGCAAAGGCAGTAAGTGGGAGTGGACACCAGAGCACCAAATGGCGTTTGAGGAAGTAAAGGCAAGACTCGTGGCAGAACCGGTGCTAGCATGCCCGAACTTCAGTAGAACTTTCATCCTGCAAACAGACGCCAGCGACTACGGCATCGAAGCTATACTGACCCAGGACACCGAAAAAAGCGAAAGAGTAATCTCCTATTCGAGCCGAACACTGAACGGCGCGGAGAAGAACTATTCAACAACGGAGAAGGAGTGCTTGGCGATCGTCTGGGCGATCCGGAAGCTCAGGCCATATCTGGAAGGTTACCACTTTAAGGTAGTAACCGACCACATGGCCCTGAAGTAGCTCAACAGCATCAAAAGCCCTTCAGGAAGGATCGCGAGATGGGCCCTGGAGCTACAACAATACGACTTTGAGATAGCGTACAGAAAGGGTCAGCTAAACGTGGTGGCCGACGCATTATCAAGACAACCACTACCAGAGACGCTACGAGGAGTAAAAGAGGCGTCGGCAACAATAACTTCAGGAGGGTGCAGCTGGATCAAGGACATGGGCGAAAAGATAAGGACCCAACCGCAGAAGTACCCGGACTATGTTATGGATGGTGAGACATGGTACAGAAACATACCTCACCGAGCAGGCAGTGAAGACGTCGCGTCATGGAAGATGTGCGTCCCAAAGTCGCTACGAGAAAAAGCGTTGAGGGAAAACCACGACGCACCATCTGCGGGACACGTAGGAAGCCGGAGGACAATTGCACGGTTGGAAGCCCGATACTACTGGCCAGGCATGCATAGAGACGCCCGAGCCCACGTAAGAAAATGCGAGATTTGCAAGCGGTTTAAGTCCAATCAGATGCAGGCAGCCGGGAAGATGTTGACCCAAGTGCCGGAGGAACCATGGGGCACGGTATGTGCAGACTTCGTTGGACCCCTACCAAGATCCAAGCAAGGGAACCAAATGCTGCTGGTCGTGATAGACAGGTTTTCGAAATGGACGGAACTGGTGCCCCTACGCAGTGCGACAGCAGAGTCGCTCAAGAAGGCTTTTAGGGAGCGCATAATCGCAAGGTACGGGGTGGTCATAACGAACAACGGAGTGCAGTTTGCAAGCCGTATCTTCAAGAGTTTGATGGGTATCAGACAACAGTTCACCGCACCATACACACCACAAGAAAATCCGACCGAACGAGCGAACAGAACGGTCAAGACCATGATTGCGCAATTCGCAGGGCAGGACCAGAGAAACTGGGACGAGAAGTGGCCGGAGATTATGCTAGCAGTGAACACGAGCACATCGGAATCCACCGGCCATACACCGGCGTTTCTTACCCAGGGAAGGGAACCACGCCTACCCAGCAGCCTATATGATAAAGAAACCCTAGGCACTGGACGAGCTACGGAGACCCCTGAGGAAAATGCCAACAAAATAAGAGAGGTATTCGAGATCGTGCGGCGAAATATGGAAATGTCGTCCCAGGACCAAGCCAGACACTACAATCTGAGAAGCAGGCAATGGTCACCAGCGGTGGGCGACATAGTATGGGCCAAGCGGCTGAAGGATTCGCTGCAAAGCTAGCCCCGAGGTACGATGGCCCTTACCAGGTTGTGGATTTCGTCTCTCCAGTGATCTGTAAAATTCGCCACACACAGTCGAAGAAAGAAAGGACAGTTCACGTTGGCGAGCTCAAGCAACAACAAAACGAGCAGACAGCAGAAACGTCAGATTGTCTAACGACAGGTACAAGGCGACAGGATTAGGCGTCAGGCCGAAGCGAGAGTCATCCATACGCCACACGGAAAGGACAATCAGGATAGCACAAGGACATGGATAAGGATTTCTCGTTAATCCAGACTGCGAGGCCCAAGGATTATGCGTCAGGCCGAAGCGAGATTCATCCAAACGCCACGCAGAAAGATCAACCATAAATATAGGTCACAAGGATACGGGCAACGTGTAGGGATCGAACCACAAGGCAGCAGGATTCAGCGTCGGGCAGTCGCCAGAGTCATCCGCGATTACGCCAGGCGGAAGGGACACTTACAAAACAGCACAAGGATACGGGTAACATATAGGGATCCAACCGCAAGGCAGCGGGATTCAGCGTCGGGCAGTTGCCAGAGTCATCCGCGATAATGCCAGGCGGAAGGGACACTTAGAAAACGGCACAAGGATACGGGTAACGTATAGGGATCCACCCGCAAGGCAACAGGATTCAGCGTCGGGCATTTGCCAGAGTCATCCGTGGTTAGGCCAGGCGGGAAGGACATGGACAAGGTCGACAACAACACTAGCAAAAGCACACCACTTCATCAAGGATACCCCAACAATACCCTAAATACTCGAAGGACCCGAAGAATACTCGAAGGACACCCCAACAATACCCCTAAATGTGCCCAAAGGACACCCGAAGGATACTCGAAGGACACCCCAACAATACCTCTAAGTGTGCCCAAAGGACACCCGAAGGATACCCTTGGGATAGCCCAACGATACCAGAAGGACACCCCAACAATACCCCAAAGGATACCCGAAGGACACCCCAACAATACCCCTAAGGATACCCGAAGGATACCCAAAGGACACCCGAAGGATACCCTAGGGATAGCCCAATAATGCCCCAAGGATAACAAGGATACCAACCAAGAACGCCCCGAAGCAAGGTGTAGGCCCAAGGACAACTTCCAAGGATACTCACCAAGGGTGATCAATGTAGGGTCTCAAGCAAGTGGGTTACGGAACCGGGAGGTACAGCGAACCGCAGCATCCAGAGTGCCACGGTGATCTGAGGGAGTACAACTTGTTGTTTACGAAGAAAGAGGGAAGACGGTACAGCAAAGAGAGCTGTACCGTAAGAGAGCGAGCGCCCCAAAGAAAGGACATAACGGTATCGGGCAAAAGGAAGGCGCGCAACCGAGGTTTCATGTATGGGGAGCCTGGCGACGGTCGAGCACTACAATTCAGAACACCAAGATGAGCACACGCGTCACCAGAGCCGAAGCACGCAGGAGGATGGCGGCCCTCCAGGAACCTCGCCCGGGGCAAGGATGGTCGGAGACCCGGCCTACCCGAGCTCCGCGGCGGGCCCTGGAGCGGACCCGAGACGAGGACTCCGCACCAGAACCCGCGGTGACAGCGACGTGGAGGTGGTCGGCGATCCCGCCGTCGAGAAGAGAGAGAGTAGCGAATCCGGAAGGCGGCGGCGGGCGGTCGGATACCGCGCGGGACGACGGACGTCGGAGGAGCGGAACTCCCGAGGTGCCACTTGGAGGATGTCTGTCGGGCCACCGAGGAGACTCGGAAACGGTTCCGAGACCGGGAGCCGTCGGACGAGGAGCAGCAGCGGTCGACGGAGGAGGAGGCGAGATGGCAGACGCGGCTGCGGTAGGACCACGAGGCGGCGGCGGCGCGATGGCGGGAGGCGCAGGAAGAGGAGCGACGGCTGTGGGAGGCACCGGTGGAGGACTCGTGGGAAGTGCCGCTCACCCCCAGATATGCGGCCGAGGAGCCCAGTCCGAGGAGCGAGGATGGGGACGAGCCATGCGCGCCATCCCCTCCGCGGTGGTTGCCAGAGGTACCACCCACTCCCCGCTACGAAGGCGAGTGGCTCACAGACGACGCTCGAGACGGCGACGGAGGAGCACCGTTGGCCACGCCGCCTTGGAGGCCGGCCCTCGGCCTTTGCTCCCGGAGGAGTAAAAGCCAAGCGAAGAGTCGACCGCGCAGCCGATGCCACAACCGCAGGAGGAGGCAGTCCACCAGGCACAGGCGGAGGAGCCGTCGGTGGTGCGGACGGAGATGCCGGCCGCGCACGTGAGCCACAGCACGCGGGCGTTCGTGGCCGAGGGCGTGCGGTGGCGACAGCAGACGCTGGTATGGACGTGGCCCGAGGGGCCCGCGATGGTATCGACGAAGGAGGAGCCCAGGATATGGGAGGAGGGTTTACCCAAGGTGAATCCTTGGGATCCCCGGACGAGAGGCCGGCAGGATGCGTGGGTCCCGCCGACACCGAGCACGGGCCCGCCAACACCGGCGACGACGGCAACGACGGGGGAGACGGAATCGCTGGAGAAGGGACCTTGGGTGTGGCCCGAGCCACCGGCCACCCAAAGACCTCCGTTGCAGCGACAAACCTCGACGCCCGGAGCGACGCGCCCGCGGCCGCACTTCATGCGGCAGGTATCGGCGCCGGAGGGAGGCGGTTGGCGCGAGATCGCCAGGAGCGAGTGGCCGGAGGGAATAGAGGAGGCACCTGCGGTCGCGACGGCACGGCGGAAGAGCGGCAGGCGTTGCGAACTGGTCACCGAAGGCGGACGACGGTACCGGGTGAGGCTCGGAGTCGCGGGCACCCGGGTGTTCGCGCAGTAAAATAAACGGAAAAAAAAAGCAAAAAAACAAAAAAAAAAACAATGCTTTCCTAAGTAACAAGAGAAGGGGCACGGGGCCAAGAGTTTGATTGGGGATGTGGCTGGAAGAGAACGGGGCATTCATGGGTCACTCCAGCAACCAGGAGTCAAAGGGTCTTAATACAGGAAGCAGAGACGAACATCAAATACTTACCTGCTGTCCCGGTTGCAAAGTGAATGCGAAGTCCTCTCCGCACATGCTCTCGAGGGCTGCCAATATGGAGTCCGATGCAGCCGACAGAGGACGAGTGAAGGGCGAGAGAGGACGAAAGGAGAGAAAAGGATAAGATGAAAAGGAGTAAAGGAAATGCAAAAAACTTACCTATGAAAATTGCAAAATCACCACGAGCCAGGGAAGGGGGCGCCTCGATAGGCGATCGGTTGGCACTGGACGATAGTGCGATCGATGGGCACATGAAAATGGAAATATCGGCCAAGGTGGAAATATCGGCTTGGGAATCAGCGGAATGGCAGCAGTGGGCAGAGCACTCGTGAAGGACAAGTGGGTCAATCAGGAGTCACGGACTTTGTACCCAGAGTGGAGAGATCCAGCGGGCCGTGCGCAAAAGGGAAATGACGGTTCCCGGAGGCCCTATATAAGGCCGCAGAGCGCTGGCAGCTGGATCAGTCGATCACGAGGAGTCAAACCGTCAAGATCAATCAGATACCAAAGTGAACAATCAAACAACAGCAAGTCGAGTCGGCGGAGAAGCAGCGCTGTGGGAGCCTACGAGGAGCAAGATACCAGGAATCTCCGAATTGAGACGCAGGTAGCTGAGGTCCAGAGGGCATCACACGGCTAGGTCAAGGCGGTCGATTAACCCTATCCACAAAGTCCTGGCGTTACGCCTGGAGAGAGTATAACAAGCCAGAAGGGAGAGCGGTCGATCGGTACGGTCTCGAGTGGAGTTGTCCAGGAGAGCCCTACGGATTCGACATGCGAGGTGCCGGAGCGGCGTGCCCGAACCCCAAATATAACAAGCCAGAAGGGAGAGCTGTCGATCGGTACGGTGTCGAGTGGAATTGTCCAGGAGAGCCCTACGGATTCGACTTGCGAGGTCCCGGAGCGGCGTGCCCGAACCCCAAGCACCAAAAGCCACGCGGAAACGTCCCGGACCAAAAGGAAAAGGGTGAGGCTGGGGTGGAACGTTCGTTTACACTAGGCGTGGAAGCGAAGTAAAGCGCAGCTTCCTGGCGTTCCTCCTTGACTGTCCGCGCGGGCTGAGCAGAAACCCCAGTGGGACCATCCGGGACAGAGCAAGGAACAGGCGGCGGTGTGTCGGAAGGAGTGATCCTGGAGAGGACAGCTTCTGTTCACCCTAGTCTGAGAACGGTGACGCTTCCCTGAGCCCGTTCGGCTGATCCCCCTCGCGAGTCCGAGTCGTTACCAGCAGTTACCAAGTGAGGAGCGAGCAGCGAGTGAGCATCTTCAGGGAGCTGCGAGGATCTTCAGGGAGCTGCGAGGATCTTCAGGGAGCTATAGGACTGGAGCACCGAGTGGTCAAGGCAAGAGGTCGTCGAATCGTTTAGGACCGTCGGAAGAACCAAAGGCCACAAGCGACGAGGCAAGGCCAACCAAGCTACCAAGACATTTGTAATAATATACCCGCAATAAACCCACTACGAACCCGAGAATTCTGTGCTTTCTCTCTGAGCTACCGGGCTGTCACATTAATATAAATTTGGTGGGACGAACACACAACATACGTAGCTAGCCGCACGAATCTCGTAGCGAGCAGACCTTGTATCTCCCAATCTTCTCTGTTAGCAACCCAAATAAGAAGTAAACCAGGATAGTATGGGACGCAGAGGCTAAAGTCAAAGGAATGTCCGTCAACCATGCTGTGCTGAAAGGATCGGACATACTGGTGTCGCTAATGGGCGTGCTGCTGCGATTTCGTGAAGTTAAAGTAGCTGTTGCTGGGGACATTCGTTAGATGTTCCACCTAGTAAAGGTGCGGCCTAAAAACCAAGGTTCCCAAATGTTTTTGTGGAGGAGCGGAGATGCGTCACGCGAACCGGGTATTTATGCGATGCAAGTCATGACGTTCGGAGCCTCATGTTCTCCTGCCCTGGCCAACTATATATGAAATCGAAACGCGGAGCGCTTCTCCAGACAGTTGCCGGAAGTTGTAGCGGTCATATGCAGGAACACCTTTGTCGACGATTGGCTCGAATCCGTCAATACGGAGAGCGATCATCATCATGCACCACGAGAAGGGCCACACAGATAAATCCACAATAGCCTGTATTGTACCAGATCCTCAACGCTTTAGCCGGCTGGAAAAATTGCACCCGCGAAAAGCAAAGTCCTTCAGTTCCTGCGCTTGCTTATTAAGGAACCAAAAGATGGCCAACTACAACAATTGGTGCAACTGACGCGGGCTGTGGACTCGGATGTCATTCTGGTGCGAATCAGCCGGGAAGCGGAGTTTCCTATATGATTGCAAGAGCCCATTGTTTACGTGTTCCCCATTCCTAGACGAATCTGGCGTGATGCCAGTAAAAGACCGAATAAACGCGATAGAGGGTATAGAGTTTGCCATACAGCAGCCCATAATTCTATCGTGACGTCACCGAGTGACATATCTTAACGCAAATTACTACCACCGGCGGTTTCACCACATTAAGAACGAGATCGTCGCCAATGAAATGAGACAACAGTACTGGAATAAAGGACTAAAGGCCCTCGTAAGGGAGGTTGCCAAAGATTGTCCGACATGCCGCATACGAAACGCCCGACCCGAGCCACCGGAAATGTGAAGTCTACCGCAAGAGCGACTCTCCCCGTACACTCCGTACCGTTAACATTCACATGGGTGGACTACTTCGGACTTCTCGGTGTCGCAGTGGGGCGTCGGCGGGAGATGAGATTGGGCGTGTTGTTTACATGTCTTAATACTCGAGCAGTGCATCTGGAAGTTGCAGTGTCACTCTTCACGGACTCCTTTTTATGTATCCTAAAGACATTTGGTGCCCGGCGAGGTGTACCACGGCGGATCTTATCAGACAGCGGAACAAACTTTCGAGGAGCAAACGGAGTCTTACGGCAACATATAGAATGCATATCAACGTCCGCAACCGAGCGAGAATACCCTACGTTTGAGTTTAGCTTCAACCCACCTGTTGCCCCCCACATGGTCGGGGCTTGGGAACGGCTCGTCCGGTCAACAATGTCTATACTCAGCAAGATTCTTTCCTCAGAAGGTCTACGAGAGGAAATACTTCGAGCCGCTCTCGCTGACGTGGACCACACCCTGAACTGGCGACCACTTACCTACGTGCCTCTGGACCATGCGGACGCGGAAGCTTTCACGCCCAACCATTTCTTAGTGGGCAACTCAAGCAGCTTGCGGGAAAGAGGATCACTGAGCCAAGCTGGTGATCGACTGGCCAAGAGCTACCGAATCGAAACTCAGCCGGCCGATCGCTTTTGGAAGAAATGGCTTTGGGAATATCTTCCAACGCTTACAAGGAAAACTAAATGGTTCGCTATTGGAGATCTGGTAATTATCGTAGACGAAAATTCCAAAAGGAACACATGGCCTTTAGGTCGGATCGTTAACGTTCACCAAGGGGCCGATGGTCAAGTTGGTAGCGCAGTGGTGCGCACAGTGAACGGACTGGTCACCCGACCGTCGGTAAGGCTGGACATATTAGATGGTAACCCACCGCGAAAGCAGGTGAATTACGAGGGGGGAGTGTTGCGTCGGCAACTTAAATATCGCTGCCACGACCATGCATCTTTTCCCATCTGCACTCACAATCCACCTCCTCGTACTCAACGCGCCTAAACCCGAAGTAGAGCCGATTCCGCCCTGCAAAACCACAGAATTTTTCGAGGATTTACCGCAATTCGAAAGCTGCTGTGCTGTGATGTCTTTCTCTCTTACACGTCTCCGCTGCCGAAGCCACGCGTTAGAAGCGGTAGTTTTAAAAAGTTGGCGATCGGCGTAGAATTGCGAGCAAACGAGGAGAGCACAAACGTAAGAATATGTAATTGAATTAACAAAACCTGTTGATAAACGCATTACAGCCGTTACTTTATTTTGAATCTTATTCTCCTTTAGTATGCTTTAACTTTGCCTTTTTAATATATTTTGGTGCTGCGTCACATTTTAGGGATTTTTTTAGGACTTAGTGTTAAGACTACAACTGAAAGCAACGGACACACAAGAAAAATGTGACAAGTTTTAATAAATAAAATACAGTCCACTCAAACCGGGAAAAAAAACGTTTTTATTCTACACCATGTCTTTGGTCCTTCCAGCCAAATTTAGTTACTGATTAACATGGATCAGTTTAAACTTTTGAAGGCAGCTAGAAGTCGTGCGAAGGCAAGCATTACGCGCTTGCTAACGGCGTCTCAAGATCCACGTGCGGGATCAAAATGGGAGCATGATGAAATACAAGTTTCATTGGAAAGGCTCAACATCGGTTGGAAAGAAGTCGAGTCCATTAGCGACCAAATGGCCCATTTTGACGAGGAGGAAGGGTACGTCGATCCAGCCATCGACAACGAAAGGTACGAGGACAAGTACTTACAAGCGAGCACATTATTTCGCAACCTCATTCGCACCTGTGAAAAATCTCAGGAGAATGAAAGAGAAGGCAACAACTTCAGACAAGCTGGCAACCCTGATGAGACCGCACCAATGGCATTAGGAGTGGGAACCGAAAACCTAGTTCGGTTTCTGGAACAACAGCAGCAGCTCAACGAGCGTTTGGCTGAGGCAGCAAATGTAATGCATAATGAACTGCCAAAAATCCACATCAAGCTATTCACTGGCGACTACAAGGAGTGGCCAGCCTTTAAAAACATCTTCGAGAGTACGATCCATAGCAAGAAGCATTTGACAGCTATACATAAGTTACACTACTCACTGAAGAAGCAGCTGACTTGGCACGACATATGTCAATAACGGGTTCAGCTTCCGAGGCTGCTTGGACTTGCCGAATTGACCGAATTGACACCTGCGCAAGGTGACGGACGGAGCCACCGAAATTGTACGCGGCCTGGATGCAGCAGGGCAATCCAATAGGGACTGCTGGATTTTACACTTCATCCTAGCCAAGATCGACGCTGAAACACGTCGCACATGGATCGAAGGAAGCCGGGGACTGGAATCTCCGTCTGTGGATGATCTACTGAAGTTCTTAGACCGACGTTGCGAGGAGTTCGAGCTCAGGAAAAGTGAGTCAGACATAGACTCCAAGGTTGGCCCACAACATGGCAAGGCAAAGCGATCGTCACACGCTTTAGTGTCGATGGAAGCAAACACTTGTGGCAAGTGTAACTCCAAGGAGCACAAGATCTACGCCTGCTCAAAGTTTGGTGAATTGTCAATCGAGCAGAGATGCACATTTGTAAAGGCAAAATCCCTGTGCTTTAAGTGCCTTAAGCCTGGGCATGTGTCGCGAAAGTGTGAATCCAAATTCACATGCAAGTTTTTTCTGCTACATGCAGATATTCTTAATTCGCAGGCCGCTGTCACTTCGACTCACTCACGAGATGATGAAAGGCACATTCCAAGCGCTCCCGAAGATACTACGTTCACCATCAGCCATATCGCACAGGCACAAGTGGCTCCCACAAGTGAATCCTTGTGCAACGAATCAACAACCGCGACACGGCCAAAAGGGCTACGAAAAAGTGCATTGCCAACAGCTCTAGTGTTTGTAAGAAACGCAACAGGATCGCACACTACCTGCCGGGTGCTTTTGGGCAGTGGTTCGGAACTGTCGTACATCTCCGAACGGTGCGTACAGGCGCTCGGACTTGCACGCTCACCGTCACGAATTTGGGTGACCGGAATCTCGTCAATCAAGGCTTAGACAACTAGAGGCTGCAGCACACTGGACTTGCAGTCAAGGATCTCAAATCACACAATGAAGGTACGTGCCTACGTACTCAGCAAAATTACCTGCACGTTGGAAAGACACGATATCGCCGCCTCAGCACTCAAGGCATTCGCTGGCTTTGAGCTTGCAAATTCTGACTATCAATAGTTGGCGCCAGTTGATAGACTCCTGGGCAGCGACTACGTTTGGACCGTGTTCACCGGTCAAAAGATGTTCGACAACCAGGGCAACATCATCGCCATTTCGACCATATTTGGATGGGTCATAACATCTATCGTTACTACCGGATGTTCATCAACAACAACAATGCACACGGCTATTGACATTGACGCTACGGCGCTTTTGGGAGCTGGAGGATGTCAACCAGGAATTCTATGGGAAACCGGAGGACGATGAAGTTGAACAGCACTTTGTGAAGACGCACACTCGGGACTCTAAGGGGCGTTACATCGTCGAACTTTCGTTCAAAAACTACAAGGAACAGTTTTCGGATACTTTACATGGAGCGCTAACAAGATTCAGGGTTGTAAAGCGCCACCTAAAGAAGACCCCAATCTGCATTCACAGTACGTGCAATTTATGCGTGAGTATCTTCAGTTGGGCCACATGCGAGAACTGTCGCCAGAAGACATTGGCAATTTTGCGATGCTTTTATTTGCCCCATCATCCACCCAAAAATTACAGGTCGTATTTAACGGTTCATTCAAGGACACGAATGGACGGTCCTTAAACGAAGCTCTGCACATTGGACCGAGCATTCTACGAAACCTTTTTTCGATTTGTAAGCGTTTCAGAATGTTCAAGTTTGTCTTCTCAGCAGATATTGTCAAAATGTATCGACAAATCTGGGTGGCTGCCAACCATTGTGGCTATCAGCGAATCGTTTGGAGAGAAGATGAAACGACTCCTATTAAACACTATGAACTGTCCACGGTGACATACGGCACATCCTGCGCACCATTTTTGGCAGTGAGGGTCCTCGATCAGATAGCTCACGACCATCAACACGACTTTCCTACCGCTGCAAAGATCTTAAAGGAGCAGTTTTATGTGGACGACGTACTGACCGGAGCACATACCGAGGAGGAGCTCATTCGCAATCAAAATGAGTTGATCCAGTTGATTAAATGTGCAGGCATGGAACTTGGTAAATGGGTTTCCAGTTCATCACGTGTCGCCCACATATCTCTCGCTACAACTGAAGTACAAGGCAATGAATCCAATTCTACAGCAAAAGTTCTTGGCATTCATTGGGATCCAGAAGGGGATATGTTATCCTACAAAGTTTGCCTTACAACAAATCCGCAAGTGCTTTCAGATGTGGCACGCATTTTTGGCCCGCTAGGTATTCTGTCGCCAGTGGTAGTGCAATTTAAGATTCTGTTCCAAGAATTGTGGCTACTCGATCTCGGCTGGGACACGGAGCTTCCTCCAAAAATTGCGGACTGGTTGAATAAATGCAGTAACGACCTACACATCCTTCGAGATCTACGCTTGCCACGGTTTGTCCAAATCAATGAAGATCACATCGAACTGCATGGATTTTCAGATGCATCCATAAGGAGTTTCTGCACTTTTTGTAATTGTTCGTCAAAGGTACTGGATCTTTGGTACGCGCAACCTGATAAGGAATCTGGTTCACAACTGCGTTAAATGTTTCCTCCAACGTAAACTCACGGAGCAGTACGTCCCGTTAAAAAAACTGTTCTAACCTTTGAACAAATGCAAACTCTGATCGCTCAGATCAGTGCAGTGGTGAACTCGCGACCGCTACGCTACACACCTGACAATGACCTCACCTACTTGTCTCCGGCCCATTTTTTAATTGGGCCCCCATTCACAACTGTTCCAAAGGGAGAAATGACCCATTTGCCGATCAGTCGTCTGGACTATTGGCAGCACTTACAGTACAAGAGTATTTGACATCCCTACAGCAACGTCAAAAGTAGAGCAGCAAGGAACGCAACATCGCAGTAAACAATGTAGTTCTCTTCGAGGACTCAAATCTCCCTCCAGCAGCTTGGATTCTAGCCCGTGTATTGGAAGCTCATCCTGGACCATATGGACTTGTACGCGCTGTAAAACTTAAGACGTCTACTGGAGA
Organism: Drosophila suzukii; assembly: GCF_043229965.1. NCBI lineage: Eukaryota > Metazoa > Arthropoda > Insecta > Diptera > Drosophilidae > Drosophila > Drosophila suzukii. The sequence goes on along the minus strand of NW_027255896.1, from coordinate 22,951,277 downwards.
GATGACCCGTCCCATCACCAAGTTAGCTGTACTGCCTAAGTCTGAAACATTGTTTAATCTTATTCTCCATTTAGTATATGAAATACTAACTTTGCCTTTTTAATATATTTTGGTGCTGCGTCACACTTTAGAGATTTTTTAGGACTTAGTGTTAAGACTACAACTGAAAGCAACGGACACACAAAAAAAATGTGTCAAGTTTTAATAAATGAAATACAGTCCACTCAAACCGGGAAATAAAACGTTTTTATTCTACACCACAACCCAACATGAAATATAGATTTCGGTTGTTGTCTTTCTGATCGACTGTTTCTGGAGTGCACTGTGTTTTGAGTGGAAGTAATGTAATCGTATTGTATTTTTTAATCAAGAAGTAAAAATTATATAGTCGGATATTTTTATACCCGTTACTCGTAGAGTAAAAGGGTATACTAGATTCGTCGGAAAGTGTGCAACAGGCAGAAGGATGCGTTTCCGACGCCATAAAGTATATATATTCTTAATCAGGAAGTCGAGTCGATCTAGCCATGTCCGTCTGGCCGTCTGTCTGTCTGTCCGTCTGTCCTTCTGTCCGTTTGTCTGTCTGTTCGGATGAACGCTGAGATTTCGGAAACTATAAAAGCTAGGCTATTGAGATTTGGCATGCAGATTCCTGAGCTTCTTACGCAGCGCAAGTTTGTTTCCGCAATGTGCTACGCCCACTTTTAAACCCATTAGCCAACCAAATCTGTGGAGCCCACAATTTTTATGCTAGAAAAAAATGTTTAGCTGAAATGTATTAATCTTGTTAAAAGTAATCGATTACTACGCCCACTCTAAGGCCCACAAACCGTCCAAACCTTTGACGCCTACAATTTTCATGCTAAAAATAAATTTTAACTAATGTACTAGTTTCGTCAATACCTATCGATTGAACCAAAAAAAATGTTTGCCACGCCCACTCTAACGCCCATAACGCTTAAATCTGTCTACCGCCCACATAACCATATATTGAGGTGCTTGCATTTCTCCATTTGCCTTTTGTCCCGTTAGCTGAGTAACGGGTATCTGATAGTCGAGGTACTCGACTATAGCGTTCTTTCTTGTTGTTGATTAATAACTTTGAATCAAGAATTTTTACAATGTTACGTACGCCCACATAGAAAGATTCACATAAAGAAACATAGACGAATCTTGAGTCGGGGGGGAGGGGTGCATTTGACTAACCAGACTCACACTGCTAAAGACAGAAGAAAATGCAATTCGGCAATTCTCAAGGCCAGAACAACGGCCACGATCGAACTACTGGTAATTATACTCCAGTAGCTGGCAAAGGGCAACAGGCGGCCGTTTACTCCCAAGATAGCAGATATCAAGAAATAGCAATCCTAGGTGGGAACACCTAGTTAATCCGATCCATACCGGCAGCCAAGTAAAAGCTCTAGTCTGGTATAAAAGATCTTAGACAATTAAAGAAAGAGAGAGAATCCATTCGGGTGTCTTGCTGACGGAAGCTGGCAGCTCCGTGGAAAGGCGACTTTCCCAGGGGGTAGTCGTTCACGGAGTCTTCTGCCACCAGGACCAGCCAACATATCCAACAGTCCTTGAGGAGGACACAAATCGGAGCTCGAAAGAACCTTATGTGTCGGACCAGCGCCGCCATTGTCATCAAAGAACGCGGAGAGGATCAACAATATGGACGGCATCCGACATACTGTGATGTTTGTGGCCGCAGTACCCGCGATCCACATGCTCCTGAATGCTTGAAACATGCATTGAAATACGTTTAAGCCAACCGAATCAATAGAAAAAGGGTGATTCATGGTGAACAATAAGAGAGGACGAAACTCTCCACCAGCCGTTGAAGAAGTCGCACGCCTCTGGCATAATATATATATAGACTTGTATATTGTGTTCAAGTGAATTGGTATACTTAAGAATAGCCGTATTTTTGTGCACGTATAATTATATACATATATCCAATATTTAAAGAGGGGGTAAGTTTGTCGGAACATCGGACGCCTCTCCATCGACCCAAGTCGATGGTGCACGTGTATTTATATATATACATCCAATATAATATTCTTCCAAAGCCCAGGATCCGAAGCGTCGAGATCTCATCGCCCAGTGCCTAAGTTTGTCGGAACACGGTTCCTTTCTTATAAACATAAATATATAAATACTCGTGCAGTATCCTACAAAAATACTTGGCTAGTATACAAGTTTTAGGGGCGAGTATCAGCCTTGTAGTTATATGACAATTGCAAGAGCTCTCTGAGCGACGTTTTTAGTCGTGAATAGTTAGCTTTTTGCTGATGTGTGCAACTTTACAGGTGTCAAATTCGATACTTTCCGCTAACAAAATAACTGTTATATATATTACTCAATAAATTTATAATAAGAACCACGAAGTGCTAGAAGTTTAACAAGGGGGGTGTGCTGACGCAGGAAGTGGAGTAGGTCAATGTCCACGGATATCCTTGACAATAAGGGTTCGTGTTGCGCATTCCGCGACGATCCATTGGCACACGAATGTGTGAAGGGGAGGGAATATGGGTACGACCCAAATACGACGTAACTTATGCCGGCAAATGATGCCTGAACATCGGACGCCTCTCCATCGACCCAAATCCCTGTAAGGACTCGGGCACTAATATGCCCACGTAACAGAATAGACGCCAAACGCTAGGATTTTTCTTATTCCTTAAGGAATATTAATAGGGTCAATCATTTGGCCTCCAGCAGCGATCAAGGCGCCGGAGGACATCCTCTTCATGTTGCAAGAATGCAAACCGCATCCCAGCCGAGCAGGTGCTTGCTGAGGAGTTGGAGGCACCTGGTGGGCCGGAGAACGGCTACTCCACTGATTCGTCGCTATCGAGCACGTCGACCTCAGCGATACAGAGGAGGCCGACGTCACTGTGATGGAGGTTGCAGCTGTAGATGTCACTAAGACTTCTACAAATACACCTTCACCACAGTAAAGCAGCGTCTGCTGCCCTTCTGCTTCGCCTGACCGAAGGCGGAGCCGATCTAGTCCTTGTACAGGAACCTTGGATAGTAGGAGGCAAGGTTACTGGACTAGGAGCAACGGAATACATGCTTATGCTTGACCCCAAAGAAGGTAAAATTCTAACATGCATATTAGCCAAAAGGCATCTTAGTATATTTCTACATTGCAATTACAGCAACGGTAAGCCTGGAGCTGCAAAGTGGCTCCTATCGGCCTAATTAATTAATTATCGCACACACCTTTTTCCACCGGTCCGGCATCTCTGTCAGCTGAGATTGATAAAATGCATGAATTCGGCCGCGTCGCATAAACAGGAGCAAATTTTATTTCACGCTTTCAATAAATCATGAACCCCTTAGCATAAACTTAGTAACAAAGTACATTAAAATAAAATAAAATAAAATTAAATAAAGTACATTTAATTTGAAACCAGTCCTCCATCCGAATGTGAGTTTGACACGGAAACTAGATTTATAATCGTATGTTTACAACAAGGTTCGGTAGTATTGTATGCTGTTAAGGAAATCAGATTGACTGATTACACTTTCTCAGAAATGAATTCTGCAAAGTAAGTTAGTGCGTAATAAAATTTTGTAATGAACATGGAAGTATATGAGTATTGTAATTTCAATTGTTAAGATTTTGGACATGACTTCTTAAACTTGGATTCCCCAGCGGGAAGCATGGGATAAGATAGTTCGGTTGCATTAGAACAAGGGGTTGCACACAATTCGGCTATGGCAACCATGTTAGGGAGGGTAAAGAGCCAGCCTCTCAACAACATCAGGGAGTGATTTAATAGAATGTAGACATACACCACACCCCAGTAACCCATTTAATAGTTGAACAATAGTTAGATTCAAAGGTAAAATTTTATGATAGAGGGACTCTGTAATATATCAGTGTGATGGACGTCCAGAGATTGATTGCCAAGAACTCATCCCGTCCCGAATGACCGCTAGCCCTAAGACGGGTCCCGCCGGCTTTCAAATTTTGGATAGAGCGGAAGTGCAAGGTGGGTCAAGTGTAACGAATTCTAATAGGAATCGCGATCAAGAATAGAAGCTGCCCGTTGCCTACACTACTACCTTTTCGGAAAATTAATCTGCAGGAACTGCACCATCTTTAGGACCGTGGTCGGGCTGGGTACCCTCCGCTTTGTCTTGCAGAACAGTGCACCCTGGTCGGGTCGTGTCCTGAGTGCACAACTGTTTCAGGCTTTCTGTAAGCTCTGAGTCTGTTAACACTTACCCTGTATGGGTGGCCTCCTCGTGCTCCATTTCGTCGTCGCTCGGGGGTTCATACGACGCACAGGCTGCCAGGTTCTCTGCCGCTCGTTTTTCGGGACTTGGGTTTTCGGAGCAGTTGTTCTTGGGTCTTATCGTCGCTGGTTGCGACTTCCGGCTTTTTAAGAGTGTCTGGCTTTTGTTTTGTGTGGTCGTTTTTCTTGTTGTTAAATTTCTCCCTACAGTTCCACCCGGTCAGAGATCCGCTGTACCCGGGTAAGGCTGACTTAGAACAGGCGGTCGCCACTTGCCTGAGCTCACCGTTTGAGACTGAGTTTTTTGATGACTCGGGCTCCCAGCCAGATTTACCCAGCCCGGGGTGAGATGAGTGTTGTGTGGGTAGGTAAGAGGTAGGTCTTAAACATGTGGGAAGGGGGTAAATGTGAGCTATTTTTCGGAGGCAGCAGCACAAGCGCGACGTCGGTACTGCACGTCGCAGATACCCGCTGACTGTCCGGGGCTACTTATTTACGCTTAATGTTGGGGTCTTAACGGTAGCAGGTCCGCAGCTCTTTCAAAATCCAATCAATTATATAAATTTGCCCAATTATATTAAGAAATCATGTTGTTGATTTTATGAACGTGTTACAAAAATAGAAAAGGATTGCAAAGAATCTTTAATACCAACGATTTCTATGTTATTGGGATTTAGAAAGTATGTTTTCTCCGAAGTTACAGTAGAGGTAACGGGAATCCGCACGCCATTCCCCCTACGAGAAGAGCGATCAGTTCAGTACGCATTAAAATTGTTGGACACAACTTCAGAGTCAGATATCTCCGGTGTCATACTACTCTCAGTAAGGGTCTGAATGTCTTCAGAAAAAGCAGAGGAGTCAGTATAAAACCTAGGGTTCTTCATATTAAGTCCCCTAACATTTTGATAGGCTAATAATAAACTACCGTGGAAGGCCTATTATTAGTTCTCTGTCTGTTAGGAACAAATTCTTTAACGACCAAGTCATCATTAAGCCAAGAAGTTTTAGAATTTAGTACATTAAATACTTCAGGAATAGCAGACATTTTAAAGGAAGATGTATGGAAATTAAAACTCTTCCACTGTGATGTCTTGAGATGCGAATTCTTGGTGTATGAATTCCAAAAACATCTGCAGTTGTGTTTTCAGGGGTTAAAAGATGGAACAACCGAGAGCCTCTTTCATCCCCCACCTGCACTCTGAACATCGTTCATCTGATTATCGAGACCAGGGACTTTCATAGAGCTAACTTCACCTGTAGGCACAGAAAGCTAAGTAGTGTTTGACCCTTTAGGCTGACTATCAGAAACAGGGACTCATCCAGAGATTTCTGTACTTATGGGTATTGCCGGCAGTAAAGCTTTGGGCCCCCAACGGCAGTGGATGCCCACATAGCTGCCGTTACTGATCGGGTAAAAATATTTGATCATAAAATTATTGTTTGTGCCTAACCGAAGTAGACACATCTGGGACACACCGCGGGACAAGGGGGTAATGAGCACTTGTCGCTGGCACGGGGACGCTTTGATGGCAGGACGATCGCGTCGCGGCAATGGTAACGATAGTTACTGCGATGCCGGACCACAGGCGATGCTGGAGCTGCGCTGCGGGTGAGCTAACGTGGTTAGCTGCTAGTTGAGAAAGTGTATAACGAGCCCTATTCCCAGATGTAGGAAGGAGAACCGCGGAGTTATGAGGTGTGTTGATAACTGATTTATTCTTCATTTGATACCTGCTTATATACTACTTGGAACACGGAAGATTAGTGTAATGTTTAGTGAAATAAGGTATATTCTAAAGTAGGCTAGTAGTTGTTGTAGTAGTTGGCTCGGCTGACACTGCAAAATGTGCTGACTGCATTGGCGGGTCAGAGTGCCGTTTAGTCGGTGCAATCAGCAATTCTCATCTGCAGTGAGTGCTACTGAGCGCCTGGTACTGTTCCCAATTTGGCTACTGCTTCATTTGTTGAGTGTGGTCATATTGAGTATCTTTGGGTACGAAAAATGATCATTGGTCAGCGCCACATAGCCATCCAAATCTCGGTGTATTTAAAAGCATAAAGCACAAAGCAACGAAAAACAACACGTAGATTAATATAGACTTTTACTCTGCCAACAAGTCAAGTACATTTCGGACGAATGACTATGTTGCAGAGACGCCTTTAAATAAAAACGCCTTTAGGTGACGATCCAAACTGACAATATTTTCTGGAACAAAAGAAAAGTATTTTAATTTTATAAATTTAAAATGTAAAAAAAAAAAATTTATTGTATTTATAAGAATCAAAAGATTTATAAATACCTCACCATATTTGGCACTGGGTTCAAAAAAATAAAACTGTAGACACACAAAAACACAAAAGTATAAAAGCGCGTAGAGACTGCAAGAGCTATCGACTGAGCATGGCTTGCGAAAGACAAAGAAAACTATGGGAAACAACAACAAAAGCTATTAAAATAAATGCACCACAGCGTACAGAAATTACAATAACAAAATGCACAGGCTAAAATCAGAATTTAGTTTTATTAAAAATGCTATAATAAAATAGAAAATTAAACATAGAAACGATTTGAGACACAAACACGGCTGATAATGTTGCACTAGGTCACAAAGCAAAGCACCAGTAACACAGATATTAACGAGAAATTAACAATAATTACAGAGCACAAGGTAAACACAACCAGTCACAAGCTACGCTAAATCGATTAAACGACGAAATAAGTTTAGTAGGCTACTGCCGCGTTTTCTTTTAAAAATTTATATTTTTGATGTTCCAACATATAGCAAAGTTCTGGCGAATTCATAATTTTTACAAAGTTCAAAGAAAGCGATAAGTGTAGCATTTGAAAGAGATTTTTTTCTTCGCTAGTTGACTCGGATCGCTTGCATCAAAGTACACGCACTGGCCATTTCTAAATGAACAGACAAATGCATAGCTGTTGGTAATCGTTCGTGCATAAGAACAGCAAAAAACAGAGAACAGAACAGAACAGCTGAACACTTTAGATTAACAAGGAAGGAAGTTAACTTCGGCAAGCCGAAGTTTGATACCATTGCAGTTATAAGAAATAATCACTGTTAGTAACACTAAGTTAGATTTTAAGGATTGTTGCTAGCTTCAGTGATATTAAAACAATTTCACGTACTCAGCCCCCACACCAGGTCAAGGTCACAATCCACGAGGGGAAAAATATTATCATTTATATATATATATATATACAATTTTGAAAACTACGTTGAAAGATAGAAATAAATAAATTAATAATACCATAAAAATACATATATACAATATATTGTATACAATTTATTATTTTTTCTAACCTATTACAATTTTTACAATTAATATATTTATTTATATATTTATATACTTAAAAAAATTCCATCGTGGTGGCTTTATGGTGTCTCACAAGTAATGGCAAGAGCTTGTGGAATTAGAGAATCTGAAAACATCCAATCAATTTGTGTTATTTTTTTGTTGTGGGAGAATCAATGATTGAAAAGAGGTTATAGGCATTCAAATGTTCCTCCAGAATATCAGTCCCTGTGGATCTGCAAATATTAAAGTCTCCTAATATTACTTCTTTAGTATTATCCATTCTACGCACTTTTTCCACACCAGCTTTAATTTCATTTCGAAATCTTGCAATAGGAAATCCGGGACTATAAAACATTTATAAACAATTATAAACAATTATAAATGACGTGTCAAGATAATGTGAGGAGTTGAAAACCTCACCACAAATATAAGCAGCAGCAGCAGCAGATGGCCGGCCGCTTACCAGATACGCGGCGAATTCGCGTAGTAACGGCATGGCGAGGAGAGGATGGAGAACGAGAGAGTTTGGAGACCAAGGATGGAGAGCGAGAGAGTTTGGAGACCAAGGATGGAGATCGAGAGAGTTTGGAGACCAAGGATGGAGATCCAGAGAGCTTGGAGACCAAGGAGCGGATAAGGAGAGAGTGGAGACTTGCCGGGCAGAACAAGAGTGCCATGTGGGGATAACGGGACTCCACCGGACTTTGGACTCTCCCTTGAACTTTGGACCGGGAGAAGAAGTGCCACATCTCGGCAGTGGAGCGGCACACAGGCGTGCCAGAAGAATTACGGGAATCAGCGGGACGGCAGCAGTGGGCAGAGCATCGGTTGGAAGCGGTACGTGAAGGACAAGTGGGTCAACCAGGAGGCACGCACTTTGGACCCGGAGTGGAGAGATCCAGCGGGCCGTGCGCAAAAGGGAAATAACGGTTCCCGGAGGCCCTATATAAGGCCGCAGAGCGCTGGCAGCTGGATCAGTCGATCACGAGGAGTCAAACATTCAAGATCAGTTAAAGTACCAAGTAAACAGTCAGTCAAGCAAGTAATCTACGAGGGAGCTACAACCAAGCGAGTCGTCGGAAGCAGCGCCGTGGGAAGCACACAAGGAGCAAGATCGCCACGTCGAGACGTTCGGGATTGGGGCATCAGGAATCTCCGAATTGAGCCACAAGTGGCTGAGTTCTGGAAGGCATCACGCGGCTAAGTCAAGGCGTTTGTTTTCTAACTTTGTCACGACCACACCCTGGCGAGTCGCCCGGCGGGTCTGTCAGAGACAAGCAAAAGAGTCCTACGACGAAGAACCGCCAGCTTGGGGAGGAAAGTTGCCTGCGACCCAGCGTACCTTGCCCGACCAAGCAGGACCTGGCGTGACGGACGAGCGGTAGATCGATTTGCGGTTTCAAGAGGCGGCAGCCTGGAGAGCCTTGCGATTACCGGCGAAGTTCCCGAACAGCAACCGCCCAACTCCCCGAGTGCCAGAACACCGAGCTACTGGTCAGGAGACAAGGCAGAGGACATCGGCAGCGACGCCAGCAGACAACTCCGGCAGCCACGTTACCATCGCCGCGCGGAGCTCATTGGGGAGCGCAGGAACGTCGCGGACGTCAAGCATTAGGGTGAAGCCGGGTGGAACGTTCGTCTGCGCTAGGCGTAAAGCAAAGTGAACTGCTAGACAGCATCCTGGGAGCCTTGACTGTCAGCGCGATCTGAGCAAGAACCTAGCGGGACCGTCCGGGACAGAGCAAGGGACCTGGAGAGCAAGGCTTGTTCACCCTAGTCTGAGAACGGTGACACTTCCCTAAGCCCACAAGGCCGAACTCTCTGCGGGTCTAAGGCGCAACAAGCGACCCCGAGGCAGCGCGTCGGCAAGCAAGCGGAGGCGGCCACTACGAGCGTCCCGAAACCCAGGATTCTGTGGAAGCCGAGTCAACGCGTCGAGGAGCCAGAAAGAGGAGCGCCTGCAACCGGAGAAACCAGAGCCAGAAGATACCGAAGCCAGCCCAGCAACACACCCGCTGTACTAATACCACGAGAATAAATTCCTATTGTTACCATTTGGACCCCGTTGTTTTCTCACTGATCTACGGGCAATCACGTCATATGAATTTGGTGGGACGAACACACAATCTTCTGAGCTAGCCGCACGAATCTCGTACCGAGCAGACACACAAAATCAGTCGTTACACTGTTTAACAGAGCTAAGGCGGGAAATGAGGACACTAACTGGCTGAACTACAAGTATGAACTAGCCTCTTACACAAAGGCCATTAGAAGAGCAAAATGAACGGCATGGCAGACCTTCTGCTCTGACATAGAAAGAACAACTGAAGCCGCAAGGCTCAGGAAAATACTCTCCAAGACAGCCACGCCTTTGGGCTATCTTCAAAAAGAAAATGGATCATGGTCAGACTCCAGTAACGAGTCCTTGGACCTGCTCCTAGACGCTCACTTCCCAGGGAGCCAACAAGCTGGTCATCATCTTGAAAGGGGAGCAGGAGAGGGAATCGAATAAGATCCACTCCTATCTGACCGCAACATGAAATGGTCCATTCATAGAATCAAACCATACAAATCGCCGTAATCGGACGGGATAACACCGGCTCACATCCAACAAGCAGGACAAATAGCCATAAACTGGTTGAAAAAATATTCCAATCCATCCTGGCGGTAGGAGAACTACCAACAGCTTGGCAAGGCCACTCACACCACAGCAAAGGATTTTAGGCCAATAAGCCTAACATCATTCCTGCTTAAGAGCTTTGATAGAATGATAAGCCTACACATAAGGGCCACCGTAGACCCGACACAAATATCAGAAGCACAGCATGCTTACACCAAAGGTAAGTCAACCGGTTCGGCGCTACACTTGGTGGTAAGCAGCATCGAGAAATCACTCAGCATCAAGAAATACACACTGATCGCCTTCCTGGATATAGAGGGAGCCTTCAATAACGTGCTCCCCACTGCTATAACAGAATCTCTCACAGAACTAGGGGTTGAGCCGCCAATGGTGTGGCTAATCTATAAATTTCTGATAAGCAGAATGGTCACAGCCACACAAGGGACTTCAACACAGACTAGACTAGTGAACAGAGGCATCCCGCAAGGAGATGTTCTATCACCCCTCTTGTGGACTAAAAATAGACTATTGCGGATTCTGGAAGGAGGAGGTTGTAAAGTTGTGGCATACGCAGACGACGACGCCATCATCTTTAATGGAAAATATCCACAAACACTTTGCGATCTTATGACCGCTAAACTTAAAATACCATCGGAATGGACGAAAGCGAACGGACTCGGGCTAAATCGCTCGAAAACGGAACTTGTTCTACTTACAAATAGATACAAAGCTCCGCAACTCAACCCACCCATTCTAAACAATTTTAATCTCTCTTTTAGCGATCACGCCAGGTACATGGGGTTAGTACTAGATAAGCGCCTCAAATGGGGCATAAACAACCAAGAGAGAACCAAGAAAGCGACCATTGCACTTTACTCCTGTAAAAAAGCAATTGGGCTGAGATGAGGCATATCCCCTAGAATAGTCAACTGGATATACACAGCGGTAGTCAAGCCAATCAATACTGTACGGAGTGGCTCTGTGGTGGACCGCCCTGCACAAACAATGCATACTGACTCCGCTAAACAAAGTACAGCGAATGGCGGCTTTGTGTATTAGTGAAGCCCTTCGAGCCACCCCGAATGAAGCGCTGAATGCGATCTTGAACCTCCCTAGCCTGGACTTAGCAGGCATGGAAAGGGCCAAATCGGCAGCTATTCGACTGAGGGACACAGGGCAGTGGAAAGCCCAATTTTATGGCCATGCTAAAATACTCCAGCATGATAAATCGATTCCGAAGATCACGGATCTATGCAAGTCCATTGAATATAGTCACACACCCTTTGAGGCCCTGATTCCAGGTAGAAGGATTCCAAATTAAAAGGACACTTTGGCGGAGGTGTATACTCCGAACAATTTGATGTAAGGAAGTTAAGACCACTGTAGGCGGAGGTCCACGCTATAAAAGAAATACTAACCTGATTAGAGAACTTTAGCCTCCAAAGAGGACACATAAATATATAAAGTGTCAGCCAAGCGCCTATTAAATCGATCTACTCGACAAACACCAACTCCCGTACAATAGCAGACTGTCGCAAATCTCTCCACGAGATGGCAAATCAGTTTACTATCAGTTTTATATGGGTTCCGGGACACCGGGACATCGTAGGCAACTGCATAGCGGACGAGTTAGCCAGGCAGGGCACCACCAAGCCTCTCCTCCCAGGAGAGGAGAATGTCGGTATGCCATGGCTACTTGCAAGCTAAATATAAGAAACTACTTCAACACACTAGCCAACACCCATTGGCAAAACGCACCACAGTGACGTATCTCTCACCAGACATGGCCTGTGATAAACAACAAAAAAACCTCGGAGTTACTCAAACTCAGCCGCACAGAGTGTGGCATGTTGATTCGAGCTCTTACAGGCCACTGGCTTGTTGGCGCACATGCCGGCAGGCTAAAAGCCCCGCAAAATGATTTCTGCAGAAGCCGCAGGGATGAGGAACCTTCTCTGCTTCTGCCAAGCCCTATGCAGAATCAGACTGAAACACTTAGAAAGTCCCTTCATCGACGATCTTACCGAAGTATCGGAGATTAATCTCAAAAACATAAGTGCCTTTATTAAGTCCTTCGGTTGGAAGACATGCGGATCAGCCTAACACAGGTTGAAGCTACTAGAAACGGGACCCACGAGAAGGAAAAACGAGATCAGGCGGTATCACAATAGACCCTTAGAGGTCTAAGTGTGTCGGACTATAGTCCGACAGCCGTCCTAACCTAACCTAACCTAACCTAGGGTCAACCATCCCAATGCCTGCGTTAACGGAGTGGATGCACTGAAGTATGGCAAAGCTTTTATCTTTATTTGCCATGAGTGATTTGACTGTTTTATAGAGCAGGGAGCTTAAATAGTTTTAAATACGCGCATTCTTTTTTGTTTTGTCTTTAAACTAGTAACTTTAAAGTCCTTAACTTCTGTGACTGTCAGTGTTGAGAGGCCTCTCAATCAGAACATTGTCTCAGAATAGTGGCTTGACTTTAAGATGTTTTAATTTTTGTCTTTTACAATCGTAGAATTCCCTGTTTTGTTCATAGGCAAATTTACCAGAATTCCCGTACCTCAAGAACTATGAGGTTTCCTTATTATAATACTATGAAACTAAGTGCTGATCGTTTTTTTGTTAAAATTAACATAAATACAACTTATATGTGCTTTCTGACCGACGCCTCCCCAGGTCGTTTGATAGGTTAGAGTCCAGGAAGAGCAGGACCGCAAGCATTACGGGAACGCACTTAGCCATGGTGGTGCGGGTCTACTGTTCGTTTATCGAACCAGGACAGAATGGGAGGTGGGGGAACTGACAGGAAACGCAAAGCCGACGCCCCACGACGTACTAGGCATTTGTCACGTCGTTTGATTGGTTCGAGTCTTTTCGGTATCCCTTGACATATTTGGGCGGTGAACGATTTTTAGTTTCTCTGGCCGACGCCCTACAACGTATTAAGCTGGTTTGTCAGGTCGTTTGCTTGGTTCGAGTCCAGAGAAATAGGAAACGATTGCGGAGCCCGAGAATAAACGGTCAAACAACCTGATTTCCGACGACTGGATGCCTTATCTAAACACAGCCACTTTCCGTTTGGAACATCTGAACTGATTAGAAAGGGAAAGTAAGGGCATATTAGCTTAGCGGAACCCAGTTGTGTAGAAGCGGCTAACACACCTAGTTAAGGATATTCCTTTTGTTTTATTTTTGGGGCTTAAGTATCGGACGGTTCTTGACCGAAGAGAAACTTGAGGAGCAGAGAGAAGCACCTCCCAGTATATAAACATTTTATACGTCGTTGACCGGCTGTTTTGAATGGAATCACGTGATCCTATTATACCAATCGAAAAATAAGTGAAGGCAAATTGTAGTGCCTGTATTAATCAGCACAAAGTGACAATTTATAAAAGAAAACGGAGGCCTTTAAAGAAGGCCAAATAATATAAATGAAGGGGACCAAGAAGAAGGTCCTATTCCAACCCATCACCGGAAGGGTGACCCGAGCAACAACGCGCGGTGAAAATCACCAACCCCGCAGTGCAAGCGCGCCAAGGCTGGGAGACTCACCTGAAAAAGAGCCGTGGGAGCTCGCACAGAATCAGCCAGGACAGGTAGATACCCTGTCTAAGGAATACAATCTGGACCAACATACTGAAATGGAAGGAGCCGCCGCTGGGGAGAATCTACCCCTAGGACTGCCGAAGGGGAGATCAAGTATGCTTCCCCAATTTCAGAGGCATGAGGAGGACAAATTAGAGGCTGCCGAGCGGCGTGAGCAAAGATTGATGGAGGCAGAGCAACGAAATGCAGCGTGGTATAATCGCTCAGATAGAAGCTCTGTAGACACAAATACACCCGAACAGAAGGGACTGCCTTCGCCGCCCCGAACTGTTCCGAATCCAACAGACAGCCTCTTGAGATACCAAGAGACCCCGCTTGTGGAACCGGTAACGCAGGACATGCTCAATAGCCAGATGCACCGGCTAAGAACACCCAGGCGGATAGATACTCCGTCACACAGGCAGTCCAGAACAAACGAGAGAAAGTCGAGTCACCAACTGCGTCCAGAGATTGATCGGAACTCATCATTTCAGGGACCGAGACCAAAAGACGTCAAATTAGACAGATGAAACCTAAGGTTCGATGGAAGCGGTCGTGGCATGACAGTTGAAAGTTTCCTGTTCCGCGTGGACCGATTGCAAGAATTGTATGACCTCAGCCGCCAACAAGTATTCCGTGAATTCCATCTTCTGCTGGCAGGTGCGGCCACTAAATGGTATTGGCAGCTAATGGAGGACAAGGTAGAAGACTACGATTTTAACTACTACTCATTTACCCAAGAAATGAGACAGGCATTTTTCACTACCGGAAGTGACCTTATGAAAGTCAAGGAGTTAATGGAACGCAAGCAAGGGACACACGAAACGATTATGTCTCGGATATTCACAACTTGCATTTCAAACTGAATAAAATCGCTGAAGATGAATTTGTCGAGCTTTTGAAAGACAACATGAACTCCCAGATGGGGGGATTGCTGCTAACATCCCCAATAACCCCATTAGTGGAGCTCAAAAGAGAGGGTCTCCGAGTTGATCGCTGGTTAAAAAATACTGCGAAAAATATGCGCAGCACTGCAATGCTTTAATAATAGTATAAAAATTCTTACACCTTGTTCTCCCCGAAAATTTTCACTGTAAAGCGTACGAAAACAAGGAACAAATCGAACATTTCCGATAAAAATGATTTTATAGGTCGTCAGTTAGATCAAAAGATGAAACATTAAAGCCCAGATTCCATGCGCCAAGTTTAAAAAAATACTGGAGTACCGAATATACCTTTAACATGAAGCAACAGCAGGGAAGCTATCTGCCTGGACAGCTCAGTCGATAAAACATGGCACTCTTGATTACAGGAGTGGGTCAAAGCCACACGTGAATGGGCGCCTAAAATGGAGAAGAAAAAAAACATGGAACAGACAACGATGGTCATACGCAAATTCCTTTTGCGAAGTCATTCCATGCGGTCCGCATCGATCACTTCGCGCCTGTTACGGGGGGTGGGGTGCTTTTATTTAACCAGACTCATACTGGTAAAGACAGAAGAAAATGCAATTCACCAATTTTCAGAAATCGCGTGGAGCCCGAAAGAACCTTATGTGTCGGACCAGCGCCGCCATTGTCATTAAAGAACGCGGAAAGGATCAACAATTAAGGCGACATCCGACATACTGTGATGTTTTCAGCCGCAGTACCCTTGATCCCCATGCTCCTGAAAATTGTTCAGCTGTAGAACCTATCCGTTCAGAGGCGTAGTGACAAATAGCATACTTCGTAGAAAGTATAGAAATGTGATAATCGGGCCAATCAAAGCTAAACTGAACCTATGCGTAACCAAAGGCCAATATCCTCAAATAATACAATTAGGGACAAGTGAAAATCAAAAGAAAAATTGGAAGCATTCAAAGTCCCTGTCAGGACTCGGGCACTAATATCCCCAAGTAAGAACAACAATGTGTCATATGGTAAAAGTTAAGGAATCTCAAGAGCAATACACCTTAAAATTTAATTTCAAATCGCTCTAACGATTTTGTTTTTGAGAAATCAGGAAAAAAGTTAAAAAAATCTAAATAAAAAAAACCTTGGCCCATAATTTTTAAACGGTGGTTTTTAGACAAACTATGTTAGAAAGGAGTACAAAGTAGTTCAAAGTATCTTTCTAACGACATATAACACAAGCCTGTAGCTTTATTAGTTATAGCCGTTTTCTCCCCAAACTAGCTAGTGTTTCGAAAATTGGTAGAAATAATGTTTCTTATATTGAGCTGTTTAGCCACGTCTAGAATTTTCGGGACTCTAAAATAACGTTTTGGGACAACCTTGTTGTTTTGCCTATTACTTTTGAATGGAGCATCCGATTGACAACTGTGGTGTCATTTGACGGGTTTTTTTAGGTGATAAGTAAGTAGGTTAAAAGCGTGGGGTATTTATCCCCACCGGCCCCAACAGATCAAATTTTCTAAATTTTCACTTCTTACTTTTACTGCTCTTTCTCCCAAAATAATTGTTTTTTTTAATTATTGTAAGTAATTCTTTTAGTTTTTACAATACCTTTCGATTGATGTATTACTCGAAACAATCGGACGATTACTGCAGATTTTCATTTATTGGTGTATATATTGCAGTCGCCTTCGCAGACCCTCTGGTGGTGATACTAGATTCGTTGGACAGTCTGTAACAGGTTTAAGGAAGCGTTTCCAAACCTTTAAAGTATATATATTCGTCATCAGGTTCACTAGCCGAATCTATCTAGCCAAGTCCGTCTGTCCGTATGAACGCTGGGATCTCTGAAACTATAAAAGCTCAGATCCCTGAGATCCTCACTCTAACGCCCACAAACCGCCCAAAACGGAGGGTCCTACTGTTTAAATGCTAGAATAAAAACTTGTATTGTTCCCATTAATACCTATCGATTGATCAAAAAAAAAGTTTGCCACGCCCTCTTTAATGCCCACAAACTTCAAAAAATCGTAAATATGAACGCGGATATCTCGGAAACTATAAAAGAAAGAGAATTGGGACTTCAATTTAGATTCCTTAGCCTTGTAGGATACGCAAGGGTGTAACGCGAATATGCCACTCCCACGAAGGTCTTACGTAACGCCCACAATTTTCATGATAGAAAAAATATGTTTATTGAAATGTATTACTTACATCAATACCTATCGATTGACCCAAAAAAAGTTTGCCAGGCCTACTCTAACGCCCGCAATCCGCACGAACCTATGGCTCCCACAGTTTTCATGCTACATAAAAAATTTTAACTGAAGTGTATAAGTCTCGTCAATACCTACCTATCTAACGCCAAAAACGCTTAAATCTACCTGCCACCCACATAACCATATATTGAGATCGCGGGTAGTTGGCGCAATACAACTGAGTAACGGGTATCTGATAGTCGAGGCACTCGACTATAGCGTTCTTCCTTGCTATATTTTATGCTTTCAACTTTTTGCGAGCAACTAGAGCTTAAATTTCGGAGCCGCCAAAGATTTAGCTGTATACTGCAAAACCAATGCATGGTCCTTACGTATCTTAGAGATTATATTGGTCTTTGGCTTGACTCTGTAAATCATCAGCTTCTAGTTCAGAAATTGGACCAATTAGGCCTTTCGTTAGATCTCCTTAAGTTGATCTCAAGTTTTTGAGTAACAGGATAGTATACAGTTACTAAGTCGCCTGCACTTTGATGTGCCAAATAAATTCACTAGAAACTATATTCCACGAGTTTTAACTCATTGTAGGTCCAATTATGACATGGATGAACCTTTTATAGTACTTGGTAATGACTATAACAGATTATATCACCTAATTTCGACTATAGACTCACTGCCTGTTTGAAAATCAATAAGACTATCCTACATAGCAACAAACTAGTATTTTATATGTGTCTTGACTAATTATATTTTGTCCTTGACCATGTCTTTTAGTTGTCTATGGTTATTTTGTCTATTTCTATGTCCGCGATTTCGTTTTTAACCCCCAATAGGGAAAGGGCTCCGCGCGTAACAAGCATTGCTTGGTGTCGTAGGACCACTTAATTGTACTGATCATAGTGCATCAACGTCCAAGAGCATCACTAAACGAGTCGATCTAGCCATGTCCGTCCGTCAGATTCTACGCAAACTAGTCTCTCAGTTTTGAACTTCCGGAATGAAACCTTCCCAAAAGATTTATTTCTATTGCAGGTAGTATATAGCTCCCATAGGAATGATCAAATCACTATTTAAAAAAAAAACGTAAATAAAAAGTTTGCTTTGATGTTTTTAGACATACGAGGGTGGTCCGATAAGTACTTAGCCTCCAAAAAAAAACGAAAAGGTTGGAAAAGTGGCGATTTATTTCTCAACTTAATCTCCTTTTAGATCGATACACTTGACCCAGCGATGCTCCAACTTCTTTAACCCGTCTGAAAAATACGTTTTCTCGAGCTCTGCAAGATAGGCATCTGTGGTGGCGTCTACCTCCTCATTCGACGCAAAATTCTGTCAAGCGAGTGACTTCTTCAAACAAAAAGAAGTCACACGGGGCCATATCTGGAGAATATGGTGGATTGGGTAGCAGTTCGTAGCCCAATTCGACCAATTGGAAGAGCACTTTTTTCTTCGCCAAATGGGGTCGTATATTCTGCAATTCGGCGGCGAATCAGCCCAATAATTCGGCATAGTACAGCCCTGGGACCGTTTTGCCCTTCTGCAGGTAGTCGATGTAGATCACACCTTGTGAATCCCATAAAACGGTGGCCATCACTTTTCGCCTTCTTCGGAGCAGGTTCGCCGGGTGAAGTCCACTGTTTCGACTGTTCCTTGGTCTCTGGTGTGTACCAGTGGATCCATGTTTCGTCGACGGTCACGAAACGACGCAGAAACTCCTTCGGATTGCGCTCAAACAGCGTCAAATACTGCTCTGAAGTGTTCTCACGGTTGCGTTTGTTGTCCGAAGTGAGCAAACGCGGCACCCATCGCGCCGACAACTTTCTCATGCCCAAAATTTCATGCAGGATATGACCCACGCGGTCTTTTGACATGCCTACAGTCTCAGCAATCTCGCGTATCTTCAATCGTCGGTCTGCCAATACGAGATCGTGGATTTTTGTCACCTTCTCCTCCGTGGTAGCCGTTTTCGGGGCACCTGGGCGTGGCTCATCAAAAACCGACGTGCGACCACGTTGAAACTCGTTAAACCAATTTTTGACGGTCGCCATCCAAGGAGAAGAGTCGCCGTACACAGCACCCGATCGCTCTTTCGCTACGCGATTTCCCTTCCAAAAATAAGAATCGAATCACAGACCGCTGTTGCTCTTTCTCAATTTTTCTAAAATCCGCGGACACGTCCGATTCCACAAACTACGAGTCCGATTCGGCTGAAATTTCGACAGTAGCCGTTTACGAGAATGTACTACACGATAGTAAATTTCTCTTGCGATAGTGACGCCATCGGGAGGTGAGGCTAAGTACTTATCGGAATGCCCTCGTATTAACTTTTACTCTTGGGAATATCAATATTTCAACATTTCAGAATTTCGAATAAAAGTTTAGAAACATCGGACAACTATATCCTATGGCTCCTCCCATAGGAATAATCGAAAACATTATGGCGTTTTTTGTTTTATATCTTCACTTTTTTTTGACATATTCTTAATTTCCTCTCTTATGGTTATTAATTTTTAAATATCTTAAAATTTTGTATTACATTTTTTTTTAAGTCGGACGTCTATTTCTTATAGCTGCCATAGGAATGATCGGGTAATTAATGATAAATATAAGAAAAATAGTTATACCTTCGATATTTTTGTTCAAATTTACTTCTTTTTAGAAAATCGGGCGATTAGCTACCATATAAACGATCGGGTTATTAATGAGATCATAATTAAGGCTTCGTTATTTTAATAGCCTTACAGAGGGTGTAATGATTTCAGTCAGAAGTTTGCAACGCAGCTTAGACGTTTCCGATCCCATAATGTATGTATATTCTTGATCAGCATCACTAGACGAGTCGATCTGGCCGTGTCCGTCTGTCCGTTTCTTCGCAAACTAGTCTCTCAGTTTTGAAGCTTTCCAGATTAAACTTTCTCAAATGTCGAATTTCAATTGCAGGTAGTATATAAATCGGAACGAGCCAGATCGGGCAACTATATCCTATAGCGCTCATAAGAATAATATTTGTTTTTTCTTAGTTTTTTCCCCACACACATACGAAAAATGGTCTTCAGCCGGGCTGCGTACTTTGACGCGAACCAGAAGAATTGGTTGGCGTTATAGTTTCTAAATAACTTAGGAGAGAACTTTCGGTAATTACAGGAGAAAAAAATATATATTATATATATATGTATATAAATATATATTTTTGAGATTAGGGTAGTACGAGTTATACCAAGAAAGAGAAGATTGGAAGATAGGTTAGGTAGTTTAGGTAGGAGTGATTGGAGATTAGGTACTTATCCACTCACTTAGGCCACACTGGGCCCCTTGTGATACCTCGTGATCTCTAAGCAGATCCTTTTCCCTAGCTCATGGGTTATGTGATTTCGCGAAGTACTTTGTTGTTCTTAGGAAACATAAGAGTTTTTGAATGTTTACGCCTTGAATGGCCGCAAGGTTTGGAAGTGTGTAGCTTCCTAGGGTTTGAAAGCGCTTTAGGTTATGCGCTGGGCAGAAACATAGGAGGTGTTCGATGCTCTCCTCTTCGCCTATCTGTTTGCTGCTGCGGCAGATGTGGTTACTGAGTACCAGCCTGTGCGCATGAGTCCCTGTAAGAGCCCGTGAGGGCATTTAGGAGAGTGCAGATGTCTTCCCTACTTCATTGTAGGAGAGTTTTTGTTCTTTTCCAGTTGTAATTTTGCCACGTGATTCTAGAATTGTGGCATGTTGAGATTGAGCTCCAACGGTTGTTGGAGAGTGTGTACAGTCTCTGCCTGAGATGGAGCTTGCAGGTAGCCATGGGCATACCCACCGTGCCCTTATCGCGAAGGATGTCGGCGGTTGTCCCTCGTCTTGCTAGCTCGTCTGCTATGCAGTTGTACGGTGTCTAGGCACCCAGATGAGGTTGATTCTCAGATGAGTGGTCATTTCGTTAAGAGATTTGCGGCATTCAGAGATAGTTTTTTGAGTTTGTTGTGCAGGAGTCGAGGGCCCTGAGGACTGCTTGACTATCCGAAAAGATGAAAATGTGTATGTCGTGATGCTCTGATGTGTCCAGGTTGGCCATGGCCTCCTGAGTTTCCATGACTTCCGCTTGGCAAACACTACAGTGGTCTGGTAGGCGGAATGAGCCTTGTATGTCTAGTTCGGGAGAAAAGACTCCCCCACCCGCTAGGGAGTTAAGCTTGGAGCCGTCTATGTATATGTTGACGGCGCTTTCGAATTGGTGTGGGAGGTTGTCCCAGTCTGTACGGGTGGGTATGAAGATCTTGTATCTTCTTTCAAAGTTGACTATGGGTGGAACGTAGTCTGTACTATGTGGTATGGATATTTGGTTTGTTAGGATACTGGAGTGACCCGTAGAGCCTGTTGTCCATGCCGCTGCTTCGCGGAGCCTCAGCGCTGTTGCAGATGCCCAGCATTTTGCCAGTAGGTCCAGGGGTTGGAGTTCGAGAATTGTGTTTTGGAATTGTGCCTTAGTGCTTCAGTTTGGATCTTGTGAAGGATCCGGAGGCTGCAATTCTTTTCTAGGGAAGGCCACCACACGATTTTTCCGTAGAGGAGAATGGGTCTGACTATTGCAGTGTATAGCCATTGGACTATCTTGGGGGAGAAACCGCACTTTCTCCCTGTGGCTTTTTTACAAGCGAAGAGATCTATGGCCGCTTTGCGTGAGCGATCTAGGCTGTTGTTTGTCCAGTGGAGCTTTTTGTCAAGGATGACACCTAAGTACTTTTGCTTAGGGTTAGGCGCGTTTTGTGTAGTTTTGGGAGAGTTAGATTTGGTATCTTATACTTCCTTGTAAAAAGAACTAGTTCGGTCTTTTCTGGGTTAACTCCTAGTCCACAGTCAGCCGTCCATCTCCATTAGATTGCAAAAAGTTTGCGGGAATTTACCCTGCAGTGAGATAACCACGTCATCCGCGTAGGCTACCACTTGAGTGCCCACCTCTTCTAAAAGTGATAGTAGTTTGTTGACCCCTATAACTTAACCCCTTGTGGGGTTGCTCTGCTAACATTCCTGGTCGAGTGGGCTGATCCCATAGTGGAGTAGACTATTCTACTGGTAAGCATGGTGTGTATGAGTCCCACTATGGGCCGCTCAATGCCCAGTTCAGTCAGAACGCCAGTAAGAGCCGTTGGAGTGCCGTTGTTAAGGGCGCCTTTTATGTCAAGAAACTCTGACAGAGATCGCTGCGGAAATATCTGTCTACTAGATACTAGAGAGTGGAGGGCGGTATCTGTTGATCTGCCTTTACGGTACGCATGTTGTGCGTCGGAGAGTAGGCTTGGGTTGATGGTTAGCCTGATATGGATGTCAATTGCCTTTTTCAGGGTCTTCAACAAGAAGGAAGAGAGACTTATCGGGCGGAAGTCCTTTGGGTTGGTGTGGGAGGGTCTGCCGGCTTTCGGTATAAAAATTACTTTAACGTCTAGCCACCTTGTTGGAATGTGGTTTAGAGCAAAGCAGCCGTGGAAGATGTAGCTGTTGTAGCTGGGCCGGGAAGAACCCGTCCGGGCCGGAGGATTTGAAGCGCTTTAAAGAGTTAATAACCCATTTAATGCAATCAGGGTTCGAGATGTTGTCTATACTCTGGTCGTCAAAGTTCTTCTCTATGTAATGGTCCTCCACTACTTGGGTGTTTTTAGAGAAGTGGGTATCTAACAGTAGTTAAGGGGTTTCCTAACAGTTTTCCGTCCAGCTGTTAGCATTGATTTTTGGATAAAATTCTTCTGGATCTGGATGCCTCCGCAGTAGATTCTATGGTACTGCAGAAATTAGCCCATGCTCTTCGTTTTTATATTCTTATTTCCTTTTTGTATAAGCTTAGCTTTGTACGGTGTCAGTTCCAGGAAGATTCCCTATTGTTGTATTTAGCTCTATTGAAGTAAGTTATACAATCTCTTTTAAGGTCCGTCAGGGTTGTGTTCCATCATGGGGGTTTGTGCTTTGCTTTGACTGTTCTGCTTGGGCAAGCCCTTTTTATGGCCCCACCGCAGATGTCAGTGAAAGTATTAACTAGGTTTTCTAATTCCTGACCGTTGCGTATGTTCGTCGGTGAAGCGTGTATGTTTCTATTGAGGAGATTTTTGTAGTATCCCCAGTTGGTTAATCTTAGATTATTAATGTTTTCGGCGGGAGGACAGTCAAGAGTTATTGTAAATTCTATGTATTGTTGGACTTAGAATGAGTGCTTTAAGTAGGGGATCGGATATTAGTGTAATGTCTAACACTTCCCTCCTATTTTTAGTGATAAAAGTTGGGTCATTACCTTTGTTGCAGATGAATAGATTTGATTGAAGGAGATAGTCGCAGAGTAATTCCCCCATTTCATTTGTGTTTGTACTTCCGCATTGCGTGTGATGTGAGTTAGCTTCCCCACCCAGGATGAGTTCCTTGGATAAGTGTCCATGCATGAGTTGTTGTGTTGTGGTGTTTGGAAATGGGCCGTCATAATCGTGAGCCAGATAGAATGATGCTATGGTGTGATGAGTGTGTTCGTTTAGCTCCAGTCTTACAGTGGTGAGGACGCCTTCGCTAAACTGTGGAATGAGAAATGCGTTAAAGTGTGTCTTTGTAAGAATGCAGGTTCTGGTTTTACCCTTATCCTTGGTGTAAAATAGCTTGTATAGGGGGGTTGATAAGCCACAGATCTTGTTGCCAACAATCCATGGAATGAGGACTACGTCTATGTTGCCTGTTGCCAGGCGGGTGAGGAGGGCAGCGGATGCTGCCTTGCTGTGGTGCAGGTTAATATGCAGAAACTGCACCATCTTTGGGACCGTGGTCGGGCTGGGTACCCTCCGCTTCCCCCGCTATGTCCTGGAGGACAGTACGCCCTGGTCGGGTTGTGTCCTGTGTGCACAGCTGCTTGAGGCTCTCTGTCAGATCCGAGTCGGTTGACACGTAGCCGGTGAGGGTGGCCTCCTCATGCTCCAATTCGTCGTCGCTCGGGGGTTCGTACGACGCATAGGCAGCCAGGTTAGTAGTAGGGAAATACGGGTTCTGGGACAATTAGCATATTAATGGCTGGGACAATTAGAATAATCCAATAAATTTACTGATTTTAATGGGCTTTGCAGTCATAAAAATGTCACGATCATGTCTATAAAGAGTACAATTAATTGCCCCCCATCGCCCCCACATCCCCATGTGACAATATTGATCATGTATCCTTCCCCTTATTATGTGCAATTAATAGTCAGGTGAAAAACGTGTACGTGAGAAAGGTCGCACAACCATAGTATCCAAAGGTTGTTATCTTAGAGGAACATATCCGATCATGTTGGAGAAAGGTGTGATCACGTACCCTTTTGCCTCATTATCACAGGTGTTGCTGTGCACGTGTGAAAGGTCGCACACCCAAAGTATTCAAAGATGGTTATCTTAGAGGAACATGTCCGATCATGTTGGGGAATAATGTTTCCTTTGATTGTAAAACTAATTTAGAAATCAAAAGAACCCCAATAAAATAAATCTTACAAGTTAATGATTCTCAGATGTGGAATATTTTCAAATACACATTTTTGTTTCCGCCCCAGAACGTTTAACTGGTAAATTGTCTAAGATTCTCTCCTTTCCACAAATGGGTCATAAACATGTCATAAATGGGATTCCAGCAAGAGCTACCCGAACATGCGCACCTGTCAATTACCTGACCGCAATAAAAGGGACACATGCACAACCCAGAAGGCGCACGCTCATTGACAAGATCATGGGCCTCACGCCAACGACGTTCCCATAATAGGGGTTGAAATCACGACCGCGCAACAACTTGCAAGTAGCCGACATATCTCAGTCAAGGAAATATTTTCCATTCTCCGTACCTGTAATTTTAACTCGAAATAAAAAGTCAGAAGTTTATTTTGTAGCATAATAAAACATTTATTCATTTATTTTGGTATTGCGAACATTTTTCTGCTTTGATTCCGGCGATTTGCATAGAAGAAGCAGGCGCACGTTTTCGACGTCATTTCTGGATTACAAAATGTAAAGTGTTCACCATAATTCGTAGTTTTGAGACCATGTCCACCTCGATTCATGAACATAGTTTTTGTGTTTAGAAGGTATTGAAAATGCTGGCCAATTATATCTCCTTTAAATTGTTCAATAAATTGGTCAATTTCCTCATGAAATTTCATTTTGCTAATTTTATTTTCTTGTAGGTCTTTACACGTCTAGTCTCAACTTTAAAATGATGTATAACAATTATTTTATTGTTTTGGAGCTACTTTTAAAAAATGTCAAAATAATGTATGCATTGTTTAGAGCATAAACCCCGCCCTTAAGGTGTGTTTCACAATAGGGAAACCGGTTTCCTTTAAACCTGTTTAATGACGGACAGCCCATTTCCTCGATATTAATGAGCTGACGACTCCCAAAAAACTTCTGTAGAAATCGTTTCTTTTCCACACCTTTACAAATAATTTGTTTTCCGCTTGTAATTGTCCTTAGATACTTTCGAGTTTGTGGAAAAGTATTTTCTCCATCGTTCCAAAAAATTTTGTGATGTGTATTGGTTAACCAAATTGCAGTCTTTCGAGATTTTGTATTTAGCAAAGTAAAATCATATGGTGGTTCTATTAAAATACTATTATTCAAGTTTTGATCTTTTTCGAATACAATTCCAATTTCCTTTAGAATAAAATTATTATTATTGTCAAAGAAACCTTGAACATCAATCGAAACAGTATCTTTCAACATTTTTCTAATGTTAAACATCTCGTTGTACTAGTCCGTTTAGTGGGTTATATTCAACTAAACGGTCTTGCATGAGGAGACAGTAAGCTTGGGTATTTTCATGACTTGGTGTCTTTTGTTCTATTGAAATTCTCACATCAATAGCACAAATTTTTGCTGATTCATTTTGATATGAAAGATCAACCACAATAACAGGGGTCTTCAATTTAAATTCATTTGGGGTCAAAAATGGTTGTGATTCACGATTATAGTAACTAGATTAAAATCTTGTATACATTTCATATAGGTGAGCATACTAATTCTTACTAAAATCAACATTCAGATTATCATTTGGATATGACTCAGAATTCAAGTGAAATTTCAAGTTTGATAAGTTATTTATGATAAGTTCTCCATTTAGTGTAAATCCAATTATGGCAAATCTTGGTTTTTCGCGGTTAGCCGACAATTTCACATTCCAGCTGTGTTGACTTCCATACCCCAATTTGGGGTTAACATATGAATCCCAACTCCGGAATGCGATTGGTAGGTTTACACCACTTTTAATAATATTGTTGGGGAACCAGACACCCTATACATTTATTCTTGTAAACTTTATCTCTCGCTCGCCTGTGTTAACTATTTACACATACACGCGCATGAAGCGCAGCTTAATCGTATGTACATGCAAGAGCTTTGCCAAATGCATTGCCTCGGTCAGTACTTTTCCATTCATCTCTTACGGTAACGTGTTTACGACTTAATTCAGCCTATTCTTGTAGTAATATACCCAGCTACAGTCAGTCACATTTTTGCTACCAACGCAACCACAACGCATCGAAATTGATTGTACTAAATTATAAATAAAAAAATTACAAATTAAAATTACAAAACAAAATTACAAATAAAAATCAATTTAAACAGTTACACTTCTGGCGTCTAATTTGTTAACATAAAATTACTTGTCCTTCGATCGCGGATAGCCAGGAAAGCGTTTGTTTTCGGGACATTTTAATTAAAATTAGTACTTGTCAACGGTGTTCTATAGATATCTGCATCGTATAGAACCGTCCTCTAACCTCAATCGTCATGCGGAGTGTGATTCAACAGCGGGGCTTTTGCAAAAGCCAAATCACTCGTGCGCATAACAATGCCACGAAATTTGTGGAAGATATTCAGTCAATCCCGACATTAGTCGCGCGATTGGCCCAGCTACAGGACAACTATTTGCGGTTTGTGCGACTTACGGAGGATTTGTACGCCTACGAGTCTGAAGAGGGTTGGGAAGACCCTGCTGAAGACGTTGATATATACGAGGAAAAACACTACGCTACATACGCTATTCTCAGTAATACGCTTGAAGATTTAAGGCTGAAGTCGCTAACAATACTCTTCTTGTTTCCGATCAATCATTTAACACTACTCGCAGAAGCCATGTGGACTTTTCAGGAAATTATGAGGATTGGAAACATTTTTCGGACATGTTCACGGCATCGATTGCATCAAATACGAATTTCACTGATTGCCAAAGATTTCACTATTTGAAATCCTACTTGTCTGGCGAGGCACTCGCATTAGTGAAACATATTCCAGTGACCAATGAAAACTACAGTGAAGCCTGGGACAAGTTGGAAAAACGGTACAACAAAAAACCGCTTATTATCCGATCATTTCTGAACAGTTTTCTAACGCTACCTAGTGCCACAACCAGTAGCATCAGCACTGTGCGTAAATTGGTGGACGGCGCAGATGAAGTTATTCGTGGGTTAAGACCACTTCAGTGCGATGAACGAGATCCCTGGTTAATATTTATATTATTATCAAAGTTAGATCCTGAAACACGGCAGTCATGGGTCCAGCGCGCAGAATCTGAAAATTCCAGTGTGACCATCGAGCAATTTCTAACCTTTCTCACATCTCACTGCGACACCTTTGAAGCCTGCCAACTCGGTCGCGCGCCTCAAGCTCGACGATCGGCTGCTCCTCATCATGCTGACGCCCACCAGAGACGCGCCGACAACAAGTGTTTATATTGCCAACAGACTCATCAGCTGTACAGGTGTGACCAATTTCTAACGTTGGACATCGCAGCTCGCCGAGAATTCCTGAAAACCAGTAAGCTCTGTTTTAACTGCCTCAGCGCTTCACACATGGTCGGCAATTGCACATCGAAACACACATGCCGGGTCTGCCGCCGCAAACATCATACATTGGTCCACGACACACCGCAGCCTTTTCGACCTGGAGAGCCTAATGAGTCACCTAGCGTAAACACTGGCAATCTGTCCTCAACCCCCCGAGATAGATCATTCAGCACAAACAATAAACTTCGCACTCACGAAGAGACACCATCAGGCAGCGTTCCTCCTGTGGGGAACAATTACACTCATCATACCCTGGAAAATATTCCGTATGCAGGTTCGCAAACCCTATTGCCAACCATTCTCGCAGACGTCGACGACGCTTGGGGAAATACAACAAAATGCAGAATGCTTTTAGACACGGGATCCACCATTACTTTGGCATCGGAATCATTTGTTCAGCGGATTGGCGTGCATCGAACGCATGCACGAATTTCAATTCTTGGTCTGGCCGCAAACAACGCCGGTCATACTCGAGGGCGCGCACACTTTAAGCTGCGCTCTCGGCATTCGGATCATATCATCGAGATGGACTCCTTCATTTTGTCCTCGCTGACGCCATCGCTTCCAGCGCAAACTATTGACACATCATCTTCAACCTGGAAGGAAATCTCAGCACTTCCCTTAGCAGATCCGACGTTCTGACTCCTGGATCTATAGATGTCATCGTTGGATCTGATCAACTATGGTCTCTATATATCGGAGAAAGAAAATATTTTGGTAAGAACTATCCCATCGCTCTCAATACAATTTTTGGTTGGATTATTGCAGGCTCGTACACTGCCTGCGACGACCACATCACTCCGGCCGTGACCCATCACGCGGATCTCGACACGATGGTTCGATCGTTCATGGAAATGGACAATGTGCAACCTAACCAATCTCTCTTGGACTCCAATGATCCCACAGAGAGTCATTTCGCAAACACTCACACGCGCTCCGAAGACGGGGTCTATATCGTCGAGTATCCCTTCAAGGATGGAGCCCCGCCTATCGAATCAACTCTTCCCCAGGCCACCAACCGCCTAGTCTCATTGGAGCGACGGTTTCGTCGACATCCGGAACTCAAAAAACAATACGAGGAGTTTTTGGATGACTACTTGCAACGCGGTCATATGGAACAACTGACATCAGCCCAAGTAATGGACGACCCTGACACTTGCGTTTATCTACCGCATCACGCTGTCATCAAGCAGGATAGCCTGACGACCAAATGTCGGGTGGTCTTCGATGGATCTGGAAAAGACAGTTCTGGAATCTCCTTAAACGACAGACTTCATATTGGACCACCGATTCAGCGGGACTTGCTCGGGGTTTGCCTACGTTTCCGGCAGCACCGATATGTTCTATGCGTCACACCAATTTTCAACGTATTGTGTGGCGCAAAAATGAGAATGAACCTATGCTTCATTTTCGTCTGTTAACAGTCACGTACGGCCTAGCGCCCTCTCCATTTCTGGCCGTTCGAGTTTTGAAGCAAATAGCTGACGATCATCGCCTCGAGTACCCGGCCGCATCAAAAGCATTATCACAAGATGCTTATGTGGACGATATCCCAACTGGATGCGATTCGGTAGAAGATCTTCTGGTTCTAAAGACGGAGCTGATTGGACTCTTAGGAAAAGCAAAGTTCAAACTGCGGAAATGGAGCTCTAACTGCTGGAACCTTCTGCAATCATTACCTGAAGAGGATCGATGTTATGACCCAATACAGCTCACCAAAGGTTCACCCATGGAATCGCCCGTCAAGGTCCTTGGAATTCAGTGGAATCCAGGTCGTGATGTAATGTTCGTCAAACCTACAGAATTCGATCTCAGCATTGTCCCCACGAAACGAGAACTATTATCGCAACTTTCCAAGATCTATGACCCACTCGGGATTGCAGCGCCTACCACCGTGCTTCTCAAGCTCATCTTCCAAGAAAGTTGGACCGCTGTAATACACTGGGACGAACTTATTCGTAAAGCCCTGAATGCACGCTGGAGGGCATTAGTAGAGGATTTCTCGTCGCTGACAAAATGCCAAGTACCTCGGTATATTGCTGCACCCTACCAACACATCCAACTGCACGGATTCGCAGACGCATCCATGCACGCGTACGGTGCTGTTGTTTATAGTCGAGTAGGGAAGTTCCACATAAATCTCGTAGCCGCCAAAACACGTGTGGCTCCAATAAAATCAGTCTACTACTACTCCTGACACGGCTGCTCACTATTGTTAAAGCGTCGTTAACTATTCCTGTTAACAACACGATCTGCTGGACAGATTCGGAGATCGTGCTACATTGGCTGTCCGCACCACCACGGAATTGGAACACATACGTCTGCAACAGAACGGCTGAGATACTGAGCGAATACCCACGTAGCTGCTGGAGCCATGTCCGCTCCGAGGATAATCCTGCCGACTGCGCATCCAGGGGACTTCACCCATCTAAGCTTCTTGACCACGAACTTTGGTGGAAAGGCCCATCCTGGATGGCCTTGCCACAATACGAATGGCCTCTGTCTACTAGCAAGTTCCGAGTTGATACACATTTGGAGGCCAGAGCAGAGGAACGTCCAGCCAAGCCAACAACTCTACATAGCTTTCCTGACGAAAGTATGGACGAGTTGCTCATCAACAAGATCTCATCCTGGACTCGGCTCATAAGGGTAACTAGCTATTGTTATCGCTTTATTCATCGTCTTCGTTTGCAGCACAGGCCTTATTCTGAGTACCTAATTTCAACGGATCTGCAGGCAGCACGAAACCAACTTCTTCGTCACATCCAACGAAAGGCCTTTCAAAGAGAGTATACGCAGCTAGAAAACGGACGCCAGCTTCATGCAAAATCGCAGCTGATCTGGTTTTCTCCATTTCTGGATAAGGACGGACTAATGCGAGTTGGCGGACGAATCGAGAGGTCGACCCTTTACTACAACGCCAAGCACCCGGTTATAATTCCAAAGAGTTCTCCAGTCGCCGAGCTCCTGGTACGACATTCTCATGTGACGAATCTTCACACTGGAGTGGACGCCACGTTCACAAATCTTCGACAACAGTACTGGATCCTGGGTGCACGAAATATCGTCCGAAAGACTGTCTTTCAATGTAAACGCTGTTTTCTCCAACGCAAGAGCACAAGTAACCAGATCATGGGAGAGCTACCTGTACCTCGGGTTCAAGCCAGCCGTTGCTTTCAACATACCGGCTTGGATTATGCCGGGCCAATTTCAATTAAAGGTTCAACTGGGCGCACACCAGTGATCGGAAAGGCATAGTTCGCAGTATTCGTTTGTCTAACAACGAAGGCTCTCCACATCGAAGCAAGCAATTTAACAACCAAGGCCTTTATTGCGGCTTTCCACCGATTCATTGCTCGGCGATCTAAGCCAACTGATCTCTACTCAGACAACGGTACCACCTTTCATGGCAGCAAACGAGTACTCGACGAAATGCGGCTGCTAGCCATGGAGCAACGCAAGGATGAGAATTTAGCAAACTTCCTCGCCAACGAAGGAATCCTGTGGCACTTCATACCGCCTTCTGCCCCACACTTCGGGGGAATATGGGAAGCCGGAGTTCGGTCCATAAAGCTACATATGAAAAGAATAATGGGATCGTCAGCCCTAACCTTCGAGGAATTGTCTACAGTTTTAATACAGATTGAAGCCTTACTTAATTCTCGCCCTCTTTGCTCATCAGGGGATTCTACTTTGGATCCGCTTACTCCGGCCCATTTTTTGACTGGCACTCCCTATACTGCCTTACCGGAGCCATCCCGTCTAGACGTCCCCATCAACCGCTTGGAACGATGGACTCAACTACAAGCAATGGTCCAAGGCTTTTGGAAACGCTGGCATATGGAGTACCTAACCTCTCTGCACGAGCGCACCAAATGGCAACTTAAGGAACCAAATCTACCTCCATCGAAATGGATTCTAGGACGTATCCAGGAGGTACACGCCGGACAAGACGACAAGGCCCGAGTTGTTACCGTCAAAACCGCCCAAGGAGTCTTCAAGCGGCCAATTACCAAATTGGCGATCTTGCCCCTTTGCTGAACAGCCGTTCAGGGGGGGCGGTATGTTGGGGAACCAGACACCCTATACATCTATTCTTGTAAACTTTATCTCTCGCTCGCCTGTGTTATCTATTTACACATATACGCGCATGAAGCGCAGCTTAATCGTATGTACATGCAAGAGCTTTGCCAAATGCATTGCCTCGGTCAGTACTTTTCCATTCATCTCTTACGGTAACGTGTTTACGACTTAATTCAGCCTATTCTTGTAGTAATATACCCAGCTACAATCAGTCACATTTTTGCTACCAACGCAACCACAGCGCATCGAAATTGATTATACTAAATTATATAGAATGTTCGGTGAATACAAATAAAAATCAATTTTAACAGTTACACTTCTGGCGTCTAATTTGTTAACAAATATCGTACATCTTAATTTTTGCAAAATCACTCGGAGTTACATGGGGGATTTTCCAGGTTATATTCGTCATTTCCAACTTAAAAGTTTGTTCATTTCTGGTTTGTTCAAACATATCACCAAGATTCTTAGTTAGCATCAACACTAGTTCGTGTTTACAATTTAACAAAACTTTGATATAATTCTCAGCAAATCCCAATACATTTTTTAATGGTACAGAAAAGTTAAAGTGGGGTCCCGTAGAAATTTCGTGCCCACTGCTCCATCCGGAATTTAATAGATTTTGACTTTGAAGATTATCCAGAGATATATAATTTTTTAGGGTTGTAGTCATACCGATAAATCGTGATTTTTCAATCTTACATCCATTTATTTCGTACTTAATTTCATCCAAAAAGTAAGCCATACAATTATTTTTTAAAAAAGTGGTAGCATTATCAGTTGTAGGTCCATTCGGTGAATCTTTTCTAATAATTCCTTGAAAATTAAGGTAACTTTCGTGAGGAAGCACGTATAAGTTTTGATTTTGAATAGTAATTCGAACTTCATCGTTTGGTTTAAATGTTTGATTGTACGATGAATAAGTACGAAACTCTTTTTTCGAAATACTCTCATCTGAGTAAACCTTTTCTCGAACATTTAAAATTTTGTTCATTGTTTTCCTTTCCACCTTTTATATTATACTCGAAGCTTTAAGCCTAACGACTTTAAAAATAGTTTATTTTTCAAAGTAAGTTAGCTTCTTTTTACTGTCGATCCTCTTTCTATAGCTTTACAATTAGTAATGCTTGGCTGAGGACTTAAGCTACGTCTTTTATTTTAAATAATCATTCTATTAACCGAATGTGCATGCGAATAGAAACGTTTTCACCACGTAAATTCACCAAATCACCGTTTTGATCAACTATGCGTATAGATAGTGTGCTTATTTCGTCACAGTTGATTGGTAAATAAATTTGGGTTTGTGGTGTCACTGTCATTTTATACCCAGGCGGAACATTAATACCAAACTCATGTAATGTATGATTCGGTGTATTATCTACATATGAACCGCTGATTATATTACATTCCAAACGAATTGTATTAATTTTTAATATGTTCACGGTCTGATCTGATCGATAGGTTTTTGTAGGATGTGGCTCTAGTACTTTTTGATGGAAACCAAACAGTTGTCCAACCGATCTTTCCTTATTAAAGTAAACTGACTCTCGCATTGTATTTATTTTAACTTGAAGTGTATTATTTTTACTTTGAATTTTAAATGTATTTTCCAGGTTATAGTCTTTTAGTTTATTGTAAATAAAATCGGTGATATCATTCAATTCATATGATCCAGTTGGAATTGTAATAACCTTGTCACCGATGTGGAAGAGGTTATTTTTTCATCAATATTTGGAATCGAATTATACATATTAAAATCGATAAGAGCGCACTCATATCGACCATTCAATTCGATAGGTGGAAAAAAGTTTGTATTTATAATGGGACTATTTCCATTCAAGGATAATACAAGTGATCTAGACATATTGAAATCTCTTGATAAACTGTGGGATTGTAAGTATCTAACCAAGCTTTATATTGAAATTACTCCCTAAATCATAATAAATTGATCAAATCCTTTTCTGTATCTTCCGTTATCCATATCGTTATCCTTGCTAATTAATAGGAATCCGTGCTTGTCCTTCCAACATTTTTGACAAATTTTCACAAATGTTTCATAATTCATATCAGTGTTAATATGGTCCCGATATATATGTCGCATATTTAAATCATCTTGCTTAAACATTATAATAAAGTTGGCATTGTCACGAATCAGATGTTTAGGAATATGACTATACGTTTGACATAAATAAAAAGAGTCGATATTTTTGTGTCGACCCATACAAAAATAAGATCTTATGTTGTCTTGTTTTTCACAAGCTACGTCATCGAAGATCATAATGGAATTGTTTTTAGCTTCACTGGGGTCTAGTACACCCTCATTATGGGAGAATGTATGATATCCCATTCCTTTAATCGGTTTGATTAATTTCTCCAAGTACTCATATTTAGGTTGATATAAGCTTTTTGAAAATATATAAACACTTTCGAATTTTAATCCATTAGGACTCTCTAGATTTGCCATAATTGGATTTACACTAAATGGAGAACTTATCACAAATAACTTATCAAACTTGAAAGTTCACTTGAATTCTGAGTCATATCCAAATGATAATCTGAATGTTGATTTTAGTAAGAATTAGTATGCTCACCTATATGAAATGTATACAAGATTTTAATCTAGTTACTATAATCGTGAATCACAACCATTTTTGACCCCAAATGAATTTAAATTGAAGACCCCTGTTATTGTGGTTGATCTTTCATATCAAAATGAATCAGCAAAAATTTGTGCTATTGATGTGAGAATTTCAATAGAACAAAAGACACCAAGTCATGAAAATACCCAAGCTTACTGTCTCCTCATACAAGACCGTTTAGTTGAATATAACTCACTAAACGGACTATTACAACGAGATGTTTAACATTAGAAAAATGTTGAAAGATACTGTTTCGATTGATGTTCAAGGTTTCTTTGATAATAATAATAATTTTATTCTAAAGGAAATTGGAATTGTATTCGAAGAAGATCCAAACTTGAATAATAGTTTTTTAATAGAACCACCATATGATTTTACTTTGCTAAATACAAAATCTCGAAGGACTGCAATTTGGTTAACCAATACACATCACAAAATTTTTTGGAACGATGGAGAAAATAGTTTTCCACAAACTCGAAAGTATCTAAGGAC
Organism: Drosophila suzukii; assembly: GCF_043229965.1. Classification (NCBI taxonomy): domain Eukaryota; kingdom Metazoa; phylum Arthropoda; class Insecta; order Diptera; family Drosophilidae; genus Drosophila; species Drosophila suzukii. The sequence continues at coordinate 22,916,367 of NW_027255896.1, read as the reverse complement.
AATTACAAGCGGAAAACAAATTATTTGTAAAGGTGTGGAAAAGATACGATTTCTACAGAAGTTTTTTGGGAGTCGTCAGCTCATTAATATCGAGGAAATGGGCTGTCCGTCATTAAACAGGTTTAAAGGAAACCGGTTTCCCTATTGTGAAACACACCTTAAGGGCGGGGTTTGCGCTCTAAACAATGCACACATTATTTTGACATTTTTTAAAAGTAGCTCCAAAACAAAACAAAATTAATTTCTATATATGACAAAAATGTTCGCAATACCAAAATAAATGAATAAATGTATTATTATGCTACAAAATAAACTTCTGACTTTTTATTTCGAGTTAAAATTACAGGTACGGAGAATGGAAAATATTTCCTTGACTGAGATATGTCGGCTACTTGCGAGTTGTTGCGCGGTCGTGATTTCAACCCCTATTATGGGAACGTCGTTGGCGTGAGGCCCATGATCTTGTCAATGAGCGTGCGCTTTCTGGGTTGTGCATGTGTCCCTTTTATTGCGGTCAGGTAATTGACAGGTGCGCATGTTCGGGTAGCTCTTGCTTGAATCCCTTTTATGACATGTTAATGACCCATTTGTGGAATGGAGAGAATCTTAGACAATTTACCAGTTAAACGTTCTGGGGCGGAAACAAAAATGTGTATTTGAAAATATTCCACATCTGAGAACCATTAACTTGTGAGATTTATTTTATTGGGGTTCTTTTGATTTCTAATTAATATGCTAAATGTCCCAGAACCCGTCTTTCCCTACTACTCATTTGGGGTCAAAAATGGTTGTGATTCACGATTATAGTAACTAGATTAAAATCTTGTATACATTTCATTTAGGTGAGCATACTAATTCTTACTAAAATCAACATTCAGGTTATCATATGGATATTACTCAGAATTCAAGTGAACTTTCAAGTTTGATTAGTTATTTGTGATAAGTTCTCCATTTAGTGTAAATCCAGTTATGGCAAATCTTGGTTTTTCGCGGTTAGCCGACAATTTCACATTCCAGCTGTGTTGACTTCCATACCCCAATTTGGGGTTAACATATGAATCCCAACTCCGGAATGCGATTGGTAGGTTTACACCACTTTTAATAATATCGTACATCTTAATATATATTTAATTATGAATTAAATTACAAATTACAATAATAAAATAAATAAAATAAAATTAAATGATCCTACACAATTTCTTTCTGACTGTAATTAAAACTACAAGAACGGATGAAGGGAAAGTATTTTGTTCAATGAGGTGCGTCGGCTACTTGCGAGTTGGTTCATGGTCGGAACATCATCCCTTATCAATGGTCTTGAGATGTATGATCTTATCAAACGGCCTGCTCCTTAGGTCTTGGGCATGTGACTTTAATGATGGTCAGGTTATTATAGTTCACGGTAAGTTGGTTTGTATGCTTTGATAATTCTTCACCAGAAACTATAACAACTCATAACACTTGTTAACAGTTAGTTACCATATAAAACCAAGTACTTTACAGATACTATACAAAAGGTAATCATCCAAAAGCAAGTACCTTACAGGTACCATACACAAAGAAACCATACCAAAAACAAGAGTAAAGAAATTGTAAGCATCAAAATACTGCTAGGTAACAACTAAATACAACGTGTCCAATGTGTCAAGTCCATGTCCATCAATATGAGTACTACCTTAAAAAATTATATATCTCTGGATAATCTTCAAAGTCAAATCTATTAAATTCCGGATGGAGCAGTGGGGACGAAATATCTACGGGACCCCACTTTAACTTTTCTGTACCATTACAAAATTTATTGGGATTTGCTGAGGGTTATAAAAAAGTTTTGTTAAATTGTAAACACGAACTAGTGTTGATGCTAACTAAGAATCTTGGTGATGTGTTTGAACAAACCAGAAATGAACAAACTTTTAAGTTGGAAATTACGAATAAAATCTGGAAAATTCCCCATGTAACTCTGAGCGATTTTGCAAAAATTAAGATGTACGATATTATTAAAAGTGGTGTAAACCTACCAATCGCATTCCGGAGTTGGGATTCATATGTTAACCCCAAATTGGGGTATGGAAGTCAACACAGCTGGAATGTGAAATTGTCGGCTAACCGCGAAAAACCAAGATTTGCCATAATTGGATTTACACTAAATGGAGAACTTATCACAAATAACTTATCAAACTTGAAAGTTCACTTGAATTCTGAGTCATATCCAAATGATAATCTGAATGTTGATTTTAGTAAGAATTAGTATGCTCACCTATATGAAATGTATACAAGATTTTAATCTAGTTACTATAATCGGGAATCACAACCATTTTTGACCCCAAATGAATTTAAATTGAAGACCCCTATTATTGTGGTTGATCTTTCATATCATAAAGAATCAGCAAAAATTGGTCCCATTGATGTGAGAATTTCAATAGAACTAAAGAAACCAAGTCACGAAAATACCCAAGCTTACTATCTCCTCATACAAGACCGTTTAGTTGAATATAACCCACTAAACGGACTATTACAACGAGATGTTTAACATTAGAAAAATGTTGATAGATACTGTTTCGATTGATGTTCAAGGTTTCTTTGATAATAATAATAATTTTATTCTAAAGGAAATTGGAATTGTATTCGAAAAAGATCCAAACTTGAACCTTCTGGGTTATGCATGTGTCCCTTTTATTGCGGTCAGGTAATTGACAGGTGCGCATGTTCGGGTAGCTCTTGCTTGAATCCCTTTTGTGACATGTTTATGACCCATTTGTGGAAAGCAGAGAATCTTAGACAATTTACCAGTTAAACGTTCTGGGGCGGAAACAAAAATGTGTATTTGAAAATATTCCACATCTGAGAATCATTAACTTGTGAGATTTATTTTATTGGGGTTCTTTTGATTTCTAAATTAGTTTTACAATCATAGGAAACATTATTCCGCAACATGATCGGACATGTTCCTCTAAAATAACCATCTTTGAATACTTTGGGTGTGCGACCTTTCACAAGTGCACAGCAACACCTGTGATAATGAGGCAAAAGGGTACGTGATCACACCTTTCCCCAACATGATCGGATATGTTCCTCTAAGATAACAACCTTTGGATACTTTGGTTGTGCGACCTTTCTCACGTACACGTTTTTCACCTGACTATTAATTGCACATAATGAGGGGAAGGATACATGATCAATATTGTCACATGGGGATGTGGGGGCGATGGGGGGCAATTAATTGTACTCTTTATAGACATGATCGTAACATCTTTATGACTGCAAAGCCCATTAAAATCAGTTCATTTATTGGATTATGCTAATTGTCCCAGAACCCGCATACGTTTATGAGGGGGGGAGGGGGGGCCGGGGGCCATTAATATGCTAATTGTCCCAGAACCCGTCTTTCCCTACTACTCAGGTTGTCTGCCGCTAGCTTATCCGTGTCATAGATGCGCAGTTGCACCTTATCGAACCCGTAGTTCACACGGTTTTATTGGGCTGCGAGGGGTACCAAGCAGGTCTGGTTCAGGAGGATAACCACGTTCATGGTGACGCGCTCTGTTTTTTCCACCTTGACCACCTTCCAACCGTCTGTTGGAAGTTTCGGATTGAACCTGGTCAGCAGGCTGAGTATAGCCTCTGGTTCCGAGGGCTCCGACGGCAGCCACACCCTCGCTCTCGGTCGAGACGGGATGTCTGCGGCCTCGCAAACTATCAACTTGGCCCCGGGGTAGACCTCGCCGACCTTGTTAATGGCAGCCTTATAAAGTTGCTACGGTCGCGGTGAACCAAATGTTTATAGGCCCAACTGTAGTCGATGTTTTCGAAATAAATCGAAAACCGGAAGAGGGTTGTGTCCAACAATACCAGGATTCAACCGCAGATCGTAAGCCGTAAGAAAACCAGCCAACTGATGTGCTCACCACAGTCGAGTCATCAAAAATTGTTGAAGAAGAAACAACTAAGGTTAAAAAATAGGACAATTTTGTACCATAACATTTCCGTCTACAAAGATATAATAAAGTAAGAAATAGCATATTTCAGGATATATTATCAATAAGATTTAATGTACGTAGTAAAAGAAGCACTATAAGGATAAGAAGATTTTTCAAGAACATAAAAGAGACTCGAAAATTAGTAGCTTCAGTAGTAGCAAATCACTCGGACATTCGAAAAAAAGCAGACGTACAGTTTCTTGGATATCAAGAACAAGGGGCTAGTATAAGCTATATCGGGTCTAACCTAGCTAAAGAAAACTTTTCACAGTGGAAACACTCAAAAAAAAAATGTTCAGTCGTGTAAATACAGCTGATGGTAAATCGTATGAAGTAGTAGTATGGATATTCGCGACCAATAAAGCTGTACATTATCCCAGCCATTTCGCAAAGATTGATCCTAGGGATTGATTTTTGAAAGACGTTTAGCCTAGCACCAAACGTTATTCCATCCATTAGTACTCTTGAAAATTCACCAAAAGAGTCCGAAAGTACAGACTATCCTTTAACGAATGTACAAAAGCAGCAGTTAGAGGCTATTAAAAAGCTGTTTCCAAGTTTTACTGACAAAGGACTAGGGCGAACTAAACTTATCGAACATGATATTGAGGTTGACTATGCTAAACCCATTAAGCAACGTTTCTACCCTCTTTCACCGGCAGTAGAGAAAATTCTCTATAAGGAGGTTGATAGGATCCTTTCTTTAGGTGTGATCGAGCCATCGACAAGTGCATGGAGTTCCCCCATGAGACTTGTGCTTAAGCCAAACAAAGTTCGGCTCTGTCTCGATGCCCGTAAATTAAACAACGTAACGCAAAAGGATGCATACCCATTGGCAAGCATTGAAGGCATTCTTTCTTGACTTCTTAAAGCAGAAATGATTTCCAAAATTGATCTGAAAGATGCTTACTGGCAAATCGGATTAACGGAACGTGCAAAAGCATTGAAAGCAAAGAGCTTTTACTGTACCGGGAAGGTACATGTTATGCGCCGCAAACCATGAGTAGATAAATGGATGCTATAGTCCCGGATGATTTACGGTATTGTGTTTTCGGATATCTAAACGATCTCTGCGTCGTTTCAGATAGTTTCGAAAATCATGTGGAAGTATTTGTGCAAATCGCAAATCAATTCAAGCTAGCAAACTTGACCCTTAAATTAACCAAGAGCAAGTTTTGTGTGACACAAGTTAATTAGTTCGCCGATAAGTTTAGTTCGCCCTAGTCCTTTGTCAGTAAAACTTGGAAACAGCTTTTTAATAGCCTCTAACTGCTGCTTTTGTACATTTGTTAAAGGATAGTCTGTACTTTCGGACTCTTTTGGTGAATTTTCAAGAGTACTAATGGATGGAATAACGTTTGGTGCTAGGCTAAACGTCTTTCAAAAATCAATCCCTAGGATCAATCTTTGCGAAATGGCTGGGATAATGTACAGCTTTATTGGTCGCGAATATCCATACTACTACTTCATACGATTTACCATCAGCTGTATTTACACGACTGAACATTTTTTTTTTGAGTGTTTCCACTGTGAAAAGTTTTCTTTAGCTAGGTTAGACCCGATATAGCTTATACTAGCCCCTTGTTCTTGATATCCAAGAAACTGTACGTCTGCTTTTTTTCGAATGTCCGAGTGATTTGCTACTACTGAAGCTACTAATTTTCGAGTCTCTTTTATTTTCTTGAAAAATCTTCTTATCCTTATAGTGCTTCTTTTACTACGTACATTACATCTTATTGATAATATATCCTGAAATATTGTTGGAAACGATGGCATCGCTACTGACCCACAAAAGATCGAATCTATTCGCAATTGGCCAGCACCAAAGAATATTCGCCAGGTCAGAGGATTTTTGGGTCTCGCAGGTTGGTACAGGCGATTTATTGCACACTTCTCGGAATTGACTTTTTATATCACTGAAACTCTTAAAGGCAAAAAGAAGTTTGTACTGCACAAACCTGGGAAGCCACCTGGTGAAGCTTCCTCCTACAGGCCACTTTGTCTGCTTGACACTGTTTGCAAAGTGTTCGAGAAGCTCATCTCGAAACGGCTAAACCTGGCCGTAGATGCGGCTGGTGGCCTTTCCGGAAACCAAACTGGGTGGGGGATAACCCAGTTTGGTTTCCGGAAAGTAAAGTCCACGCTGGACGCGATCCGAATGGTCATACGCGGGTAGCGTTGGAAAGGCGGCACGAAGAAGTACTGCCTTCTGGTCACGCTCGACATCAAAAACGCGTTCAACACGGCGAACTGGACGAGGATTATGCAGGCACTAAGGCGGCTACGGATCCCGGAGTACCTCACCAGGATAGTCGACCGCTACCTCGGCGAAAGGGTGCTGCTTTTCGATACGAGCGACGGCCCGAAAGAGGCCTTCGTCCTTGTTCCACAAGGATCGGTCCTGGGCCTCCTGTTGTGGAACACCTTGTACGACGGAGTGCTGAGGCTTCCCATGCCTGCAAACGTCCACGTGACTGGCTTCGCGGACCACGTCGCCATCACGATCGTGCCCAAGACGATAGCCGAAGTGGAGGACACGGCCAACACTGCGGCGAGGAAGGTGGAGTCATGGCTGTCACTTGTCGGGCTCCAACTCGCGGCACATAAAACAGAGGCCGTTCTTATAGACAGCCAAGCTGACGGTCGGAGGGGTTGGCATAGTCTCTCAAAGAGCCATAAAATACCTAGGCCTCATGATAGACACCAGGCTGTCCTACAAAGAGCACCTAGAGTACGCCAACAAAAAGGCCGCAGCGACCGCCAGATCGCTCGCGCGGATTCTCCTGAACACAAGGGGCCCAAAGCAGGAACGGAGGAAACTCATAGCGAGCGTCGTCACGTCCCAAGTACTTTATGCCGCCCCGGTATGGGCTGAAGCCGCCACGACGCCCTCGTACATGAGTGGCGTGGCTCGCACGCACAGACTATGTGCCACAAGGATATCCTGTGCCTTCCGGACAATCTCCGAGGAAGCGGCGCTGGTCATAGCTCGTCTAGTTCCGGTGCAAGAACTAGTAAGAGAGGCAGTAGAAGTGGAGGAAACGGTCACGACCACGGACGACCAAACTAGGCGCGAGGCAAGACGGCCCGCGAGAGAGAGATCCATCTCTCGGTGGCAGGAGAGGTGGGATTCCGGAACCTCTGGACGCTGGACCCACGATCTCATTCCCGTATTGTGTCCTTGGCTGGAAAGGAGGCTCGGGCAGGTGGACTTCTACCTGACCCAGATCCTGAGTGGGTACGGATGCTTCCGGTCGTACCTGAAGAAGTACGGACACGACACGAGTGACGGATGCCCATCCTACGGCTCTGGAATCGAGGAGAACGCACGCCACGTCCTTTTCGAGTGCGTGCGGTTTGTAGAGGACAGGACCGCCCTGTAAATAGCGACCGGTGTCAGCACTAGTCCCAGCACGCTAGTGCCAACCATACTAAGAGGCCAAATGGAGTGGGACGTGACGTCAAAATTCGCCGCGTCTGTAATGCGAAAACTCAGTATAGCTGAGAGAGAGAGGTGAGGCCTGGACACGTAAGCTGCCGCGGTTGTGCGAAGCATTGCTTTGCGGCCGTACCGCACAACATCTGCAGTTTACGCCCATTTATTTTCTAAATGTATATTTATTAGTTGTAGAAATAAAGTAAAAAAGGAATACAAAAAAAAACCCATTTGCAAGCATCAAAGGTATTCATTCTCGACTTCCTAAAGCAGAAATGATTTCCAAAATTGATCTGAAAGATGCTTACTTGCAAATCGGATTATCGGAACGTGCAAAAGCATTGACGGCTTTTACTGTACCGGTAAGGCCATTATATCAATTTGTAGTAATGCCCTTTGGGATACGTAATGCGCCGCAAACCATGAGTAGATTAATGGATGCTATAATCCCCGATGATCTACGGTATTATGTTTTCGAATATTTATAGACGATCTCTGCGTCGTTTCAGATTTGTGCGGATCGCAAATCAACTCAAGCCTGCAAATCTAACCCTTAATGTAACCAAGAGCAAGTTTTGTGCTCAACAAGTTAACTACTTGGGTTATATTATTGGAAACGGAGGCATCGCTACTGACCCACAAAAGATCGATTCTATCGGCAATTGGCCAGCACCAAAGAATATTCGTCAGGTCGGAGGATTTTTAGGTCTCGCAGGTTGGTACAGGGGATTTATTGCACACTTCTCGGAATAGACTTTTCCTAACACTGAAACTCTAAAAGGCAAAAGGAAGTTTGTATGGACTTCTGAAGCTCAAGGAGCCTTTGATAAGCTGAAAGAAGCTTTGACTTCTCCACCTGTGCTTGTAAATCCAGACTTCTCCAGAAAGTTCTATGTCCACTGCGATGCGTGTGACTTTGGAGTAGGAACTGTCCTCGCACAATTATCAGCTGAAGGGAAGGAGCTACCCATTTACTTTTTCTCTAAAAAACTTTCATCCGCACAGCGAAATTGGTCGGTAACAGAGCGTGAATGCTATGCTGTGTTGAAAGCATTGGAAAAATTTCGTTGCTACATTGAAATGCAAGATTTTGAGGTGATTACAGAACACTCGAGTATTGTCTGGTTAAGAAAACAACACAACTTAAAGGACGACTCGCTCGATGGGCTATGAAACTTCAACATTACAAATTCCCAGTTCGTCACAGAAAAGGTAGAGATCATGTAGTACCAGATGCACTGTCGCGCATACCAGAAAACGATGTTGCAGAAATAGTAGATGCAGGACCTGAAATCAACTTAGAGTCAGCTCATTTTTCAGATGAAGACTATCAGTACTTAAAAACTGCTTACCCGATCTCAAAGTAGTGGATGAATTTGTATATGCAAGGCGTGAACATGCTTCGGGTAATAAAGAACAAGAAAACACACCCTGGAAGTTATGGGTTCCTCAACAGTTACGTTCAGAATTAATATGTAGAACACACAATCCACAAGTAGCAGCTCACGGAGGCATCGAAAAAACTGTCGAGTTAATTCGCAGAAATTTTGTCTGGCCTGGACTCGTCAAAGGTGTAACTTCCTATATAAAACAATGAGACATTTGTAAAGCTACTAAATTTTCAAATATGATTCTTCGAGCTCCTATGGGACAATTAGTAGAAACAGAAAGACTCTTTCAAGGGCTTTATATTGACATATTTGGACCATACCCACGCAGCAAGAGAGGTCATATAGGACTCCTGATTGTTTTGGACCACATGTCAAAATTTCACTGGCTTTGTCCTTTGAAAAAATGTACAGCGAATCTCATTCAAGACTTCTTATGTCGAGACATATTTCCATGTTACGGAGTACCAGAAGCTATTGTAAGCGATAACGGATTACAATTTAAGTGTTCAGAGTTCAATGCATTTCTCACTAGACTAGGTATACGTCATGTCTACACAGCTTTATACAGTCTAACGCTAGTGAGCGTGTAAATCGATCATTGATTGCAGGAATTCGGGCTTACTTAAAGAATGATCATACTCAATGGGATATAAATCTGACAAGTTTTAGTTGTGTACTCAGAAACAGTATTCACACATCGATAGGAAAATCCCCTTATCATGCTCTGTTTGGTGTAAACATGGTTACCCATGGATCAACATACCAGCTCTTGCGCAATTTAATAGATTTAGACGAGTCATTTTTATGTTTAGATTGAGATGATTATCTTACACTAATGCGTGAAGACCTAAAGACTCATATTAAGTAAACACATGAAGTTAATACCCGGCAGTATAATTTAAGAACAAAACCTGTTAACTTTAATGTTGGACAGGAAGTTTTTCGGCGAAACTGTGCACAAAGCAATTTTAGTAAGAATTTCAATGCGAAACTAGACCTCTCTTTATAAAATCTCGAGGTAGAGAGAAAGTTGGATCAAGCATGTATATTCTTGAATGTTTGCAAGGCAAACTAGTAGGCACCTATTGGGCTAAAGACATTCGAACGTCATTCGACAGTCTGAACGCCCTTTTTCTGTATAACTTTATAATTTGTTGGATAAACTAAATTGAGTTTATACATCCGATCACCTAAGGTGAAGTATTGCAATCCATACGGATCCGCAAGAAAAAGGAAAACAACAGTTCATGAGAGTTTTCTGGTCTCTGTGAGTATTTCATAACGCGCGCCCCGCGCCCTCACAAGAAAGTTTGCTGATTTAGTTTTTGTTCCACATTAGCGTCAAAACAGACCCTATTGGGAAGCCCGAGTGGTGACTCCAGGCGTAAAGCAGCCAGCATGGGAGAGCTGTAAAACCTAAAAGTGGAGAAAGAAGCGATCGGAGAATTACATTGCCAGCGTCCCGGAGCATAGAACCCACTAAAAGAGGTTAGATTCGACATGTGCTGCAGACCCGAGTGAGGTTAAACTGGACGTGAGCAGAAGTGAGGTTAAATTCGACCCATAGACATGTGAAGGCAGCAACGCGCACATGCTAGGAGACGCAACCGCATTATTTGGTTTTTGCATGGGCATTCCTTTGTTGTGATTTTGTTAAATTTGTTAGACAGCGGTCACACGAGTAAATCAGTTGTAATTGCGAAAGGAATTTTTGTTCAATTTAATGTAATTTGCAATTTTGATTAAACAACAAACGCAGTTTTGCGATGGCTGATCAATTGTAGAATAACGGACTTAGTTTAGCAAGAATAATTCTTAAGCAACGTAACGTAACAGATTTAAAAAGACAAGAACCATGAAGTAAACAACTAGATTTCGAACGATAATGAAGTTAATCTAACCAAGAAAGTCACAAACGAATGCAATAATTTAAACTCCCTACAGCATCGTGGAAAGGCCTTTCAATACTGCAAAAGGAGTGGGTGAGTGAAACCAAATCTTAAGTATTGTTACTCCCATATTGTACGTATACTTTTGTAAAGAACTTTTCATACTCAGTCAGCATATACTTCGTTTATGCGATGGCCATTTCACGCTTTCATTTCATAAAACGGGCTGATTCGTGTGTGCATAAACACCTTTTCATGAATTCGACAACAAACGAAAGTTGACTATGAATTCAACCTGAAAGCGTGAAATGGTCACAATTAAACTCCGATAACTCTATATAATTATCGGAGTTGCCAGATCGATATAAATACATGAATACACCTTACATTTAACAAATTATTTTTTAATTCAGTGCCAATGAAAACTATTTTGACGGCAGAAAAAATGTTATACTGGCTTGCACACACTTTATCTTTAATATTAACAAGATTATTTCATGCGAATCAAAAAAATAATCGGTTTAATTATCGCACACACCTTTTTCCACCGGTCCGGCATCTCTGTCAGCTGAGATTGATAAAATGCATGAATTCGGCCGCGTCGCATAAACAGGAGCAAATTTTATTTCACGCTTTCAATAAATCATGAACCCCTTAGCATAAACTTAGTAACAAAGTACATTAAAATAAAATAAAATAAAATAAAATAAAGTACATTTAATTTGAAACCAGTCCTCCATCCGAATGTGAGTTTGACACGGAAACTAGATTTATAATCGTATGTTTACAACAAGGTTCGGTAGTATTGTATGCTGTTAAGGAAATCAGATTGACTGATTACACTTTCTCAGAAATGAATTCTGCAAAGTAAGTTAGTGCGTAATAAAATTTTGTAATGAACATGGAAGTATATGAGTATTGTAATTTCAATTGTTAAGATTTTGGACATGACTTCTTAAACTTGGATTCCCCAGCGGGAAGCATGGGATAAGATAGTTCGGTTGCATTAGAACAAGGGGTTGCACACAATTCGGCTATGGCAACCATGTTAGGGAGGGTAAAGAGCCAGCCTCTCAACAACATCAGGGAGTGATTTAATAGAATGTAGACATACACCACACCCCAGTAACCCATTTAATAGTTGAACAATAGTTAGATTCAAAGGTAAAAGTTTATGATAGAGGGACTCTGTAATATATCAGTGTGATGGACGTCCAGAGATTGATTGCCAAGAACTCATCCCGTCCCGAATGACCGCTAGCCCTAAGACGGGTCCCGCCGGCTTTCAAATTTTGGATAGAGCGGAAGTGCAAGGTGGGTCAAGTGTAACGAATTCTAATAGGAATCGCGATCAAGAATAGAAGCTGCCCGTTGCCTACACTACTACCTTTTCGGAAAATTAATCTGCAGGAACTGCACCATCTTTAGGACCGTGGTCGGGCTGGGTACCCTCCGCTTTGTCTTGCAGAACAGTGCACCCTGGTCGGGTCGTGTCCTGAGTGCACAACTGTTTCAGGCTTTCTGTAAGCTCTGAGTCTGTTAACACTTACCCTGTATGGGTGGCCTCCTCGTGCTCCATTTCGTCGTCGCTCGGGGGTTCATACGACGCACAGGCTGCCAGGTTCTCTGCCGCTCGTTTTTCGGGACTTGGGTTTTCGGAGCAGTTGTTCTTGGGTCTTATCGTCGCTGGTTGCGACTTCCGGCTTTTTAAGAGTGTCTGGCTTTTGTTTTGTGTGGTCGTTTTTCTTGTTGTTAAATTTCTCCCTACAGTTCCACCCGGTCAGAGATCCGCTGTACCCGGGTAAGGCTGACTTAGAACAGGCGGTCGCCACTTGCCTGAGCTCACCGTTTGAGACTGAGTTTTTTGATGACTCGGGCTCCCAGCCAGATTTACCCAGCCCGGGGTGAGATGAGTGTTGTGTGGGTAGGTAAGAGGTAGGTCTTAAACATGTGGGAAGGGGGTAAATGTGAGCTATTTTTCGGAGGCAGCAGCACAAGCGCGACGTCGGTACTGCACGTCGCAGATACCCGCTGACTGTCCGGGGCTACTTATTTACGCTTAATGTTGGGGTCTTAACGGTAGCAGGTCCGCAGCTCTTTCAAAATCCAATCAATTATATAAATTTGCCCAATTATATTAAGAAATCATGTTGTTGATTTTATGAACGTGTTACAAAAATAGAAAAGGATTGCAAAGAATCTTTAATACCAACGATTTCTATGTTATTGGGATTTAGAAAGTATGTTTTCTCCGAAGTTACAGTAGAGGTAACGGGAATCCGCACGCCATTCCCCCTACGAGAAGAGCGATCAGTTCAGTACGCATTAAAATTGTTGGACACAACTTCAGAGTCAGATATCTCCGGTGTCATACTACTCTCAGTAAGGGTCTGAATGTCTTCAGAAAAAGCAGAGGAGTCAGTATAAAACCTAGGGTTCTTCATATTAAGTCCCCTAACATTTTGATAGGCTAATAATAAACTACCGTGGAAGGCCTATTATTAGTTCTCTGTCTGTTAGGAACAAATTCTTTAACGACCAAGTCATCATTAAGCCAAGAAGTTTTAGAATTTAGTACATTAAATACTTCAGGAATAGCAGACATTTTAAAGGAAGATGTATGGAAATTAAAACTCTTCCACAGTGATGTCTTGAGATGCGAATTCTTGGTGTATGAATTCCAAAAACATCTGCAGTTGTGTTTTCAGGGGTTAAAAGATGGAACAACCGAGAGCCTCTTTCATCCCCCACCTGCACTCTGAACATCGTTCATCTGATTATCGAGACCAGGGACTTTCATAGAGCTAACTTCACCTGTAGGCACAGAAAGCTAAGTAGTGTTTGACCCTTTAGGCTGACTATCAGAAACAGGGACTCATCCAGAGATTTCTGTACTTATGGGTATTGCCGGCAGTAAAGCTTTGGGCCCCCAACGGCAGTGGATGCCCACATAGCTGCCGTTACTGATCGGGTAAAAATATTTGATCATAAAATTATTGTTTGTGCCTAACCGAAGTAGACACATCTGGGACACACCGCGGGACAAGGGGGTAATGAGCACTTGTCGCTGGCACGGGGACGCTTTGATGGCAGGACGATCGCGTCGCGGCAATGGTAACGATAGTTACTGCGATGCCGGACCACAGGCGATGCTGGAGCTGCGCTGCGGGTGAGCTAACGTGGTTAGCTGCTAGTTGAGAAAGTGTATAACGAGCCCTATTCCCAGATGTAGGAAGGAGAACCGCGGAGTTATGAGGTGTGTTGATAACTGATTTATTCTTCATTTGATACCTGCTTATATACTACTTGGAACACGGAAGATTAGTGTAATGTTTAGTGAAATAAGGTATATTCTAAAGTAGGCTAGTAGTTGTTGTAGTAGTTGGCTCGGCTGACACTGCAAAATGTGCTGACTGCATTGGCGGGTCAGAGTGCCGTTTAGTCGGTGCAATCAGCAATTCTCATCTGCAGTGAGTGCTACTGAGCGCCTGGTACTGTTCCCAATTTGGCTACTGCTTCATTTGTTGAGTGTGGTCATATTGAGTATCTTTGGGTACGAAAAATGATCATTGGTCAGCGCCACATAGCCATCCAAATCTCGGTGTATTTTAAAGCATAAAGCACAAAGCAACGAAAAACAACACGTAGATTAATATAGACTTTTACTCTGCCAACAAGTCAAGTACATTTCGGACGAATGACTATGTTGCAGAGACGCCTTTAAATAAAAACGCCTTTAGGTGACGATCCAAACTGACAATATTTTCTGGAACAAAAGAAAAGTATTTTAAATTTATAAATTTAAAATGTAAAAAAAAAAATTTATTGTATTTATAAGAATCAAAAGATTTATAAATACCTCACCATATTTGGCACTGGGTTCAAAAAAATAAAACTGTAGACACACAAAAACACAAAAGTATAAAAGCGCGTAGAGACTGCAAGAGCTATCGACTGAGCATGGCTTGCGAAAGACAAAGAAAACTATGGGAAACAACAACAAAAGCTATTAAAATAAATGCACCACAGCGTACAGAAATTACAATAACAAAATGCACAGGCTAAAATCAGAATTTAGTTTTATTAAAAATGCTATAATAAAATAGAAAATTAAACATAGAAACGATTTGAGACACAAACACGGCTGATAATGTTGCACTAGGTCACAAAGCAAAGCACCAGTAACACAGATATTAACGAGAAATTAACAATAATTACAGAGCACAAGGTAAACACAACCAGTCACAAGCTACGCTAAATCGATTAAACGACGAAATAAGTTTAGTAGGCTACTGCCGCGTTTTCTTTTAAAAATTTATATTTTTGATGTTCCAACATATAGCAAAGTTCTGGCGAATTCATAATTTTTACAAAGTTCAAAGAAAGCGATAAGTGTAGCATTTGAAAGAGATTTTTTTCTTCGCTAGTTGACTCGGATCGCTTGCATCAAAGTACACGCACTGGCCATTTCTAAATGAACAGACAAATGCATAGCTGTTGGTAATCGTTCGTGCATAAGAACAGCAAAAAACAGAGAACAGAACAGAACAGCTGAACACTTTAGATTAACAAGGAAGGAAGTTAACTTCGGCAAGCCGAAGTTTGATACCATTGCAGTTATAAGAAATAATCACTGTTAGTAACACTAAGTTAGATTTTAAGGATTGTTGCTAGCTTCAGTGATATTAAAACAATTTCACGTACTCAGCCCCCACACCAGGTCAAGGTCACAATCCACGAGGGGAAAAATATTATCATTTATATATATATATATATACAATTTTGAAAACTACGTTGAAAGATAGAAATAAATAAATTAATAATACCATAAAAATACATATATACAATATATTGTATACAATTTATTATTTTTTCTAACCTATTACAATTTTTACAATTAATATATTTATTTATATATTTATATACTTAAAAAAATTCCATCGTGGTGGCTTTATGGTGTCTCACAAGTAATGGCAAGAGCTTGTGGAATTAGAGAATCTGAAAACATCCAATCAATTTGTGTTATTTTTTTGTTGTGGGAGAATCAATGATTGAAAAGAGGTTATAGGCATTCAAATGTTCCTCCAGAATATCAGTCCCTGTGGATCTGCAAATATTAAAGTCTCCTAATATTACTTCTTTAGTATTATCCATTCTACGCACTTTTTCCACACCAGCTTTAATTTCATTTCGAAATCTTGCAATAGGAAATCCGGGACTATAAAACATTTATAAACAATTATAAACAATTATAAATGACGTGTCAAGATAATGTGAGGAGTTGAAAACCTCACCACAAATATAAGCAGCAGCAGCAGCAGATGGCCGGCCGCTTACCAGATACGCGGCGAATTCGCGTAGTAACGGCATGGCGAGGAGAGGATGGAGAACGAGAGAGTTTGGAGACCAAGGATGGAGAGCGAGAGAGTTTGGAGACCAAGGATGGAGATCGAGAGAGTTTGGAGACCAAGGATGGAGATCCAGAGAGCTTGGAGACCAAGGAGCGGATAAGGAGAGAGTGGAGACTTGCCGGGCAGAACAAGAGTGCCATGTGGGGATAACGGGACTCCACCGGACTTTGGACTCTCCCTTGAACTTTGGACCGGGAGAAGAAGTGCCACATCTCGGCAGTGGAGCGGCACACAGGCGTGCCAGAAGAATTACGGGAATCAGCGGGACGGCAGCAGTGGGCAGAGCATCGGTTGGAAGCGGTACGTGAAGGACAAGTGGGTCAACCAGGAGGCACGCACTTTGGACCCGGAGTGGAGAGATCCAGCGGGCCGTGCGCAAAAGGGAAATAACGGTTCCCGGAGGCCCTATATAAGGCCGCAGAGCGCTGGCAGCTGGATCAGTCGATCACGAGGAGTCAAACATTCAAGATCAGTTTAAGTACCAAGTGAACAGCCAGTCAAGCAAGTAATCGACGAGGGAGCCCTAACCAAGCGAGTCGTCGGAAGCAGCGCCGTGGGAAGCATACAAGGAGCAAGTTCGCCACGTCGAGACGTTCGGGGTTGGGACATCTGGAATCTCCGAATTGAGACAGAAGTGGCTGAGTTCCGGAAGGCATCCTAAGTCAAGGAGTTTGTCTTCCATTTTTGTCACGACCGCACCCTGGCGAGTCGCCCGGCGGGTCTGTCAGAGACAAGCGAAAGAGGCCTACTACGAAGAACCGTCAGCTTGGGGAGGAAAGTTGTTTGAGACCCAGCGTACCTTGCCCGATCAAGCAGGACCTGGCGTGACGGACGAGCGGTGGATCGATTTGCGGTTTCAAGAGGCGTTCGCCTGGAGAGCCCTGCGATTACCGGCGAAGTTCCCGAACAGCAACCGCCCAACTCCCCGAGTGCCAGAACACCGAGCTACTGGTCAGGAGACAAGGCAGAGGACATCGGCAGCGACGCCAGCAGACATCTCCGGCAGCCACGTTACCATCGCCGCGCGGAGCTCATTGGGGAGCGCAGGAACGTCGCGGACGTCAAGCATTAGGGTAAAGCCGGGTGGAACGTTCGTCTGCGCTAGGCGTAAAGCAAAGTGAACTGCTAGGCAGCTTCCTGGCAGTAGCCTTAACTGTCAGCGCGATCTGGGCAAGAACCTAGCGGGACCGTCCGGGACAGAGCAACGGACAGGTATTGCCTCGAAAGGCGTTGGCCTTGAGAGCAAAGCTTGTTCACCCTAGTCTGAGAACGGTGACGCTTCCCTAAGCCCACTAGGCCTAATTCTGTGCGAGTCTAAGGCGCGACAAGCGACCCCGAGGCAGCGCGTCGGCAAGCGAGCAGAAGCGGCCACTGTAACGAACTTATTTTGTGTGTCTGCTCGCTACGAGATTCGTGCGGCTAGCTCAAAAGATTGTGTGTTCGTCCCACCAAATTTATATGACGTGATTGCCCGTAGATCAGTGAGAAAACAAAGGGTTCAAATGGTAGCAGTGGGACTTATTCTCGTGGTATTAGTACAGCGGGTGTGTGGCTGCGCTGGCTTCAGTATCTCCCGACGCGTTGACTCGTCTTCCTCTGGATCCTGGGTCTCGGGACGCTCGTAGTGGCCGCCTCTGCTTGCTTGCCAACGCGCTGTTGCTTGTTGCGCCTTAGACCGCAGAGAGTTCGGCCTTGTGGGCTTAGGGAAGCATCACCGTTCTCAGACTAGGGTGAACAAGCCTTGCTCTCCAGGCCGACGCCTTTCGAGGCAATACCTGTCCCTTGCTCTGTCCCGGACGGTCCCGCTAGGTTCTTGCTCAGTTCGCGCTGACAGTCAAGGCTGCCGCCAGGAAGCTGTCTAGCGGTTCACTTCGCTTTACGCCTAGCGCAGACGAACGTTCCACCCGGCTTCACCCTAATGCGTGACGTCTGCGACGCTCCTGCGCTCCCCAATGAGCTCCGCGCGGCGATGTTAACGTGGCTGCCGGAAATGTCTGCTGGTGTCCCTGTCGATGTCCTCTGCGCTGTCTTCTGACCAGTATCTCGTCGTTCTGGCACTCGGGGAGTTGGGCGATTGCTGTTCGGGAACTTCGCCGGTAATCGCAGGACTCTCCAGGCGGCCGCCTCTTGAAACCACAAATCGATCTACCGCTCGTCCGTCACGCCAGGTCCTGCTTGGTCGGGCAAGGTAGGCTGGGTCGCAGACAACTTTCCTCCCCAAGCTGACGGTTCTTCGTCGTAGGACTCTTTTGCTTGTCTCTGACAGACCCGCCGGGCGACTCGCCAGGGTGTGGTCGTGCCAAAGTTGGAAAACAAACGCCTTGACTTAGCCGCGTGGTGCCTTCCAGAACTCAGCCACCTGTGTCTCAATTCGGAGTTTCCTGATGTCCCAATCCCGAACGTCTCGACGTGGCGGTCTTGCTCCTTGTGTGCTTCCCACGGCGCTGCTTCCGACGACTCGCTTAATTGTAGCTCCCTCGTAAATTACTTGCTTGTATGACTGTTTACTTGGTACTTTAACTGATCTTGAAGGTTTGACTCCTCGTGATCGACTGATCCAGCTGCCAGCGCTCTGCGGCCTTATATAGGGCCTCCGGGAACCGTTATTTCCCTTTTGCGCACGACCCGCTGGATCTCTCCACTCTGGGTCCTAAGTCCGTTCCTCCTGGTTGACCCACTTGTTGCAGTCCCGCTGTTTCCCCTGATGCTTGTGACACGCCTGTGTGCCGCTCCACTGCCGAGATGTGGCACTTCCTCTCCCGGTCCAAAGTTCACGGGAGAGTCCAAATTCCGGTGGAGTTCCGTTATCCTGTTTTTGCATACGGCACTCTTGCCTTGCCCGCGAAGTCTCCATTCTCTCTCGATCTCCATGCTTGGTCTCCAAACTCTCTCGCTCTCCGTCCTTGGTCTCCAAACTCTCTCGCTCTCCATCCTTGGTTTCCAAACTCTCTCGCTCTCCATCCTTGGTCTCCAAACTCTCTCGTTCTCCATCCAAGTCTCCAAACTCTCTCCTCGCCGCGCCGTTACTACGCGAATTCGCCGCGTATCTGGTAAGCGGCCGGCCATCTGCTGCTGCTTCTATTTGTGGGGAGTTATTCAACTCCTCACATTCCCCCTTACTTCGGGAAACATTTAAAACTTGTTTCTACTCTCCGGCGTTTCCTTGCATGTCCTAGCCTTCGAGTCCTTGTGATTCCCGCGGCGCTCGCTCGTTGCTCCCTCGTTGCTCCCCCGATGCTCCCTCGACGCTCTTATTTCCACCTTGGCCGATATTTCCATTTTCGTGTGCCCATCGATCGCACTATCGTCCAGTGCCAATCGATCGCCTATCGAGGCGCCCCCTTCCCTGGCTCGTGGTGATTTTGCAATTTTTCATAGGCAAGTTTCTTTTGCATTTCCTTTACTCCTTCTCATCTTATCCTTCTCTCTCCTTTCGTCCTCTCTCGCCCTTCACTCGTCCTCTATCGGCTGCATCGGACTCCATATTGGCTGCTCTCGAGAGCGGGTGCGGAGAGGACTTCGCATTCACTTTGCAACCGGGACAGCAGGTAAGTAATTGACGTTCATTTTTTCTTCCTGTACTAAGACCATTTGACTTACAGGTTGCTGGAGTGGCCCATGCATGCCCCGTTCTTCTTCCAGCCACCCCCAATCAAACTCTTGGCCCCGTACCCCCTTCTCTTGTTACTTGGGAAACCCTTGTGTTTTTTTGTTGTTTATTTATTGAGTGAACACCCGGATGCCCGCGTCTCCGAGCCTCACCCGGTACCTCCTTCCGCCTTCGCTGACCAGGACGCAACGCCTGCCGCCCTTCCGCCGTGCCGTCGCGACCGCGGGTGCCTCCCCAATTCCCTCCGGCCACTCGCTCTTGGCGACCTCGCGCCAACCGCCTTCTTCCGGGGCCGATACTTGCCGCATGAACTGCGGCCGCGGGCGCGTCGATCCGGGCGTCGACGTTTGACGCTGCAACGGAGGTCTTTGGGTGGCCGGTGGCTCGGGCCACACCCACGGTCCCTTCTCAAGCGACTCCGCCTCCCCCGTCGTTGCCGTCGTTGTCGGTGTTGAAGGGCCCGTGCTTGGTGTCGGCGGGACCCATGCATCCTGTCGGCTTCTCGTCCGGGGGTCCCGAGGGATCACCTTGGGTACCCCCTCCTCCCATATCCTGGGCTCCTCCTTCGTCGGTCCTGTCGCGGGCCGCCCTCGGCCGCGAACTGTGCTGTGGCTCACGTGCGCGGCCGGCATCTCCGTCCGCCCGTGCCTGGTGAACTTCCTCCTTCTGCGGTTGTGGCATCGGCTGCGCGGTCGACTCTTCGCTTGGCTTTTGCTCCTCCGGTCGCTGCGGCTCGATGTATCGCGGCGTGGGTGGACGGGCCGGCCTCCAAGGCGGCGTGGCCAACGGCGCTCCTCCGTCGCCGTCTCGAGCGTCGTCTGTGAGCCACTCCCCTTCGTAGCGGGGAGTGGGTGGTACCTCTGGCAACCACCGCGGAGGGGATGGCGCGCATGGCTCGTCCCCATCCTCGCTCCTCGGACTGGGCTCCTCGGCCGCATATCTGGGGGTGAGCGGCACTTCCCACGAGTCCTCCACCGGTGCCTCCCACAGCCGTCGCTCCTCTTCCTCCGCCTCCCGCCATCGCGCCGCCGCCGCCTCGTGGTCCTACCGCAGCCGCGTCTGCCATCTCGCCTCCTCCTCCGTCGACCGCTGCTGCTCCTCGTCCGACGGCTCCCGGTCTCGGAACCGTTTCCGAGTCTCCTCGGTGGCCCGACAGACATCCTCCAAGTGGCACCTCGGGAGTTCCGCTCCTCCGACGTCCGTCGTCCCTCGCGGTATCCGACCGCCCGCCGCCGCCTTCCGGATTCGCTACTCTCTCTCTTCTCGACGGCGGGATCGCCGACCACCTCCACGTCGCTGTCACCGCGGGTTCTGGTGCGGAGTCCTCGTCTCGGGTCCGCTCCAGGGCCCGCCGCGGAGCTCGGGTAGGCCGGGTCTCCGACCATCCTTGCCCCGGGCGAGGTTCCTGGAGGGCCGCCATCCTCCTGCGTGCTTCGGCTCTGGTGACGCGTGTGCTCATCTTGGTGTTCTGAATTGTAGTGCTCGACCGTCGCCAGGCTCCCCATACGTGAAACCTCGGTTGCGCGCCTTCCTTTTGCCCGATACCGTTATGTCCTTTCTTTGGGGCGCTCGCTCTCTTACGGTACAGCTCTCTTTGCTGTACCGTCTTCCCTCTTTCTTCGTAAACCACAAGTTGTACTCCCTCAGATCACCGTGGCACTCTGGATGCTGCGGTTCGCTGTACCTCCCGGTTCCGTAACCCACTTGCTTGAGACCCTACATTGATCACCCTTGGTGAGTATCCTTGGAAGTTGTGCCTACACCTTGCTTCGGGGCGTTCTTGGTTGGTATCCTTGTTATCCTTGGGGCATTATTGGGGTATCCTTGAGGTGTCTTTTGAGTACTATTGGGGTATCCTTGGGTATCCTTGGGGTATCGTTGGGCTATCCCTAGGGTATCCTTCGGGTGTCCTTTGGGTACACTTAGAGGTATTGTTTGGGGTGTCGTTCGGGTATCCTTAGGGTATCGTTGGGCTATCCCAAGGGTGTCCCTTGGGCACACTTAGGGTATTGTTGGGGTATCCTTGTTGACGTGATGTGCTTTCGCTACTGTTGTTGTCGACCTTGTCCGTGTCCTTCCCGCCTGGCCTAACCACGGATGACTCTGGCATTGCGGGCGGATCCCTATATGTTACCCGTATCCTTGTGATGTTTTGTAAGTGTCCCTTCCGCCTGGCGTAATTGCGGATGACTCTGGCAACTGCCCGACGCTGAATCCTGCTGCCTTGCGGTTGGATTCCTATGTGTTACCCGTAAACTTGTGCCGTTTTGTAAGTGTCCCTTCCGCCTGGCGTTATCGCGGATGACTCTGGCAACTGCCCGACGCTGAATCCTGCTGCCTTGCGGTTGGTTCCCTATATGTTACCCGTATCCTCGTGCCGTTTTGTAAGTGCCCCTTCCGCCTGGCGACGCTGAATCCTGCTGCCTTGCGGTTGGATCAGTATATGTTACCCGTATGACCTATATTTATGGTTGATCTTTCTGCGTGGCGTTTGGATGACTCTCGCTTCGGCCTGACGCATAATCCTTTGGCCTCGCAGTCTGGATTAACGAGAAATCCTTATCCATGTCCTTGTGCTATCCTGATTGTCCTTTCCGTGTGGCGTATGGATGACTCTCGCTTCGGCCTGACGCCTAATCCTGTCACCTTGTACCTGTCGTTAGACAATCTGACGTTTCTGCTGTCTGCTCGTTTTGTTGTTGCTTGAGCTCGAAAACGTGAACTGTCCTTTCTTTCTTCGACTGTGTGTGGCGAATTTTACAGGTCACTGGAGAGACGAAATCCACAACCTGGTAAGGGCCATCGTACCTCGGTGCTAGTTTTGCAGCGAATCCTTCAGCCGCTTTGGACAGGTGATGTTCCTTGGCCCACACTATGTCGCCCACCGCTGGTGACCATTGCCTCCTTCTCAAATTGTAGTGTCTGGCTTGGTCCTGGGACGCCTTTTCCATATTTCGCCGCACGATCTCGAATACCTCTCTTAGCTTGTTGGCATTTTCCTCAGGGGTCTCCGTAGCTCGTCCAGTGCCTAGGGTTTCCTTATCATATAGGCTGCTGGGTAGGCGTGGTTCCCTTCCCTGGGTAAGAAACGCCGGTGTATGGCCGGTGGATTCCGATGTGCTCGTGTTCACTGCTAGCATAATCTCCGGCCACTTCTCGTCCCAGTTTCTCTGGTCCTGCCCTGCGAATTGCGCAATCATGGTCTTGACCGTTCTGTTTGCTCGTTCGGTTGGATGTGGTGTGTATGGTGCGGTGAATTGTTGACTGATACCCATCTCAGCCAGGAAATTTTTAAATATGCGGCTTGCAAACTGTACTCCATTGTCCGTTGTGACCACCTTCGGGACCCCGTACCTTGCGATTATGCGCTCCCTAAACGCCTTCTTGAGCGACTCTGCTGTCACACTGCGTAGGGGCACCAGTTCCGTCCATTTCGAAAACCTGTCTATCATGACCAGCAGCATTTGGTTCCCGTGCTTAGATCTTGGTAGGGGTCCAACGAAGTCTGCTCATACCGTGGCCCATGGTTCCTCCGGCACTTGGGTCAACATCTTCCCGCATGCAAATCTCGCATTTTCGTACGTGGGCTCGGGCGTCTCTATGCATGCCTGGCCAGTAGTATCGGGCTGCCAACCATGCAATTGTCCTTAGGCTTCCTACGTGTCCCGCAGACGGTGCGTCGTGGTTCTCCCTCAACACTGCTTCTCGTAGCGACTTTGGGACGCACATCTTCCATGATGCGACGTCTTCACTGCCTGCTCGGTGAGGTATGTTTCTGTATAGTGTCTCACCCTCAATAACATAGTCCGGGTACTTTTGCGGCTGCACCCTCCTGAAGCTGTAGTTGCCGATGCCTCTTTTAAACCTCGTAGCGTTTCCGGTAGTGGTTGTCTTGATAATGGGTGGGCCACCACGTTTAGCTGACCCTTTCTGTACGCTATCTCAAAGTCGTACTGTTGTAGCTCCAGGGCCCATGGCGATCCTTCCTGAAGGGCTTTCTATGCTGTTGAGCCACTTCAGGGCCATGTGGTCGGTTACTACCTTAAAGATATGGCCTGAACTTCCGGATCGCCCAGACGATCGCCAAATACTCCTTCTCCGTTGTCGAGTAATTCTTTTCCGCGCCGTTCAGTGTTCGGATTGAGTAGGAGATTACTCTTTCGCCCTTTTCGGTGTCCTGGGTCAGTATCGCTCCGATGCCGTAGTCGCTGGCGTCTGTTTGCAGGATGAAATTTCTACTGAAGTCCGGGCATGCTAGCACTGGATCTGCCACGAGTCTTGCCTTAACCTCCTCAAACGCCATCTGGTGCTCTGGTGTCCACTCCCACTTACTGCCTTTGCGCAGCAGGTCGTTCAGGGGTTTGACGATTCTGGAAAAATCTGGTACAAATCGGCGGTACCACGACGCTACTCCTAGGTACTGCCTAAGCTCTTTGACAGACGATGGCGGTTCTAGTTCGGCGATGGCGGCTACTTTTTCTGGATCTGTTCCTATTCCCTCGCTAGTCACTCGATGTCCCAGGTACAGAAGCTCCTTTTTGAAAAATTGGCATTTTCTGGATTCAGCCTCAGGTTTGCCTCCTTTGGACGCCGGAGCACTTCCCTCAGGATTCTTTTATGTTCTTCCAGCGTGCGACCGATCACTGTTATGTCATCCTGGTAAGCGAATGCGTGAGGTGACATCTCGGGGCCAATTACTTGGTCCAAGACTCGCTGAAACGTTGCCGACGCCGAGTGAAGTCCGAACGGCATTACCTTCCACTGAAACAGACCTTTGCCTGGTACCGTAAATGCCGTATATTGCCTGCTACTCTCTTCCAGTGGGATCTGCCAGTATCCATCCTTCAGGTCCAAACTGCTGATGTACCGCGCTTCCCTTAGTTGGTCTAGGATGTATGCGGGGCATTGGGTAGGCATCCTTCACTGACTTCGCGTTGCCTGAAATCGACACACAGTCTCCACTTGCCTGTCTTCTTTTTCACCATCACGATGGGGGAGCTGTATGGGCTCTTTAAATGCTCTATGAACCCCATTTGGAGAAGCTCGTCCACCTTTGCGTTGATTTCCCCTTGAATTTTTGGGTTCTTTGGGTAGTATCTCTGCTTGATTGGCTTGTCGTCCTTCATTTTGATCTGGTGTTCTGCCATATTCGATGTTCCCGACATTGTGCTGAAGTCTGCCAGCTCTGTTTCAAGGAACGGTGTAGTATCGTCCAACTCGTTTACTTGTTGAACGACTGCTACTGATAGCTTCTCCTCGAGCCATCCATTGTGTCGGTTCTTGGCTGGTATTATTATCTCGTGTCCAGCACACCTTATCTCGGTTCCGACTTGTTTCAGGAAGTTCCATCCCAACACTAATGGATCCACTACCCCGGGTAAAATCAACAGGCTCATGGTCACTTGTTTGTTGCCGATTTTGACCTCCACCTCGAGTTGCGCATTAATTCCGCCGCACTTTCCATCTGCCAACCTAACTTGCCGTCTCGTCCTGGTAATCTTTCCTAGAGCAGCAATATTTTCCGCCAATTCTTCGCTAACGAAGCTTGCCGTTGTCGATTGTGGCGTTGCAGCTGTTCCCACCAATCATCACAGCTGCGGACAACTGCTGCTCCTCCTCGATTAGCTTGCCCGCTCGCCTCTCTGCGGCTGAGATCGCTGGCCATTTCCCGATCGTTGGCAGCAATCGACGCTTCTAACACCCACCTTGCCGCATATCCAGCAAAACAGCAGCCGCTGGTTTCGACATCCTCTAGCCCAGTGTCCGTTCCCGCCGCATTTCCCACAGGCCTCTTGCGGGTCTGTGATATGGGTGGCATCTTGTGGCCTCTGTGTGTTGCTTGGCGGCCTCCACAAGGTATTGTTTGGCTGTCTCTGTTGCTGTGGAGGTGGTGCCCAATGGCCTCCGCGTGGTGCGTCTGTTGCCTGCTGTCGTCTGGCTTGGCGTGGTGGTGACCATTGGTCGTTTCCTCGTGTGTCCTGGCTATCTACCTCCTCGCATCTCGTACATGTCACCTGTGTTGGTGACGCCGACTTTGTCTTTGAGAACTTGTTCTCCTGTGCGAAGACTTCCCGTTCCTTTTCAAGTTCTTCGTACTCATCGGCTAGGATCATTAGCGTGTCCAGGACCGACATTTTGTATGCTCTTAAGAACATCCGTAGGCTTGGGAGATTGCAGTTCTATTTAATGACCCTTAACGTCTCTTTCGTAGAATAGTTAAGTGGCCTCACCATCGCCTGCATGTCGATCATGTAGTCCTTGAACGACTCGCTGAAGCCTTGCTTCCTTTGCCGGACCTGGTCCGCCAGCCTGGTGAAGAAATCTCTTGGCAGGAAATATGTGTGGAAGCTTTCAATGAATTCTGCCCAAGTTCTCCATTGCTTATTGTTGGCGATGAACCATTTCAAGGCCCTTCCTTTTAGCAACTCCGGCATCACTCGAGGGATCATATCAAGCTCCAAACCGTACGTGTTGGCGGACCATTCTACCTGCTCCAGGAACTCGAATGGTTTTTCCGCCCCGTCGAACCTGAACGACCATTCGCGGACCTGTTTAGCGACCTTTGCATAGTCCGACTGGCTTGGTCTCGAGGTCAGCGCTGTTGTTTTCTTATCCTGGCTTGACTCTCTCCTGTGGGCCTCTTTCTGCATGTTGTCAAAGCTCAGGCTTGGCATTAGGTTGCCCCCTTCAGCGTTTGTTAACGTAATGCTTGGGCCGGCTCTGTCGTGGTATGTTGCTTCCAGCTCGGCCCAGATGTCGACAAGTTGTGGGTCGTTCTCTGTCTCTGAGTAGTATTCCGACAGTGCCTTCCTCATGTCTTCTAGCCTGCCCCCCAGGGCGACATTAATCCTCTGTGCGACATGGGCGAAGTCCTCCTTCTTGAGGCGGTAAATCCACTTCTTTCCCATTTTCGTTGTGCTGTTCTCACTGTTCGTACCCAAAGGTACTCAACATGACTACACCCAACAAATCAAGCAGTAGCCAAGTTGGGAACAGTACCAGGCGCTCAGTAGCACCCACTGCATATGAGAATGGCTGATCAGCATATTATATGTCTCACTAACTCACCGTCTCACCGACTCAACGGCACACTGACCGGCCAATGTAGTCAGCACATTTTGCAGTGTCTGCCGAGCCAACTACACAAACTGCTACCATAATCAAAACTCCCTGACCTACCTACCTACTTTAGAATATACCTCATTCACTAATCATTACACTAAACTTCCGTGTTCCAAGTAGTATATAAACATGTACCAGATGAAGAATAAATCAGTTATCAACGCATCTCATAACTCCGCGGTTCTACTTCCTACCTCTGGGAATAGGGCTCGTAATATACTAACTCCACTACCAGCTTACCTACGTTAGCTCAACCTCAGCGCTGTTCCGCATCGCCTGTGGTCCGGCAACGCAGTAACCATCGATACCATTGCCGCGACGCGATCGTCTTGCCAGCAAAGCGTCCCCGTGACAGCGACAAGTGCTCAATACCCCCTTGTCCCGCGGTGTGACGCGGAAGTGTCTACTTCGGTTAGGCACAAACATTGGTGACCCCGACGTGATCCTTTAACAACAAAGGATCACACTCAAGCAACCCCCTTCCAACTAAAGGACTCACAGCTTTATCCAGCTTCATAGGATACGCTCCTTCTTCCAGCGTCACAGGAACTTCAGCTTAATCCAGCTTCACAGGATACGCTTCGTCTTCAGCGTCACAGGAACTTCAGCTTAATCCAGCTTCACAGGATTCGCTTCTTCTTCCAGCGTCACAGGAACTTCAGCTTAATCCAGCTTCACAGGATACGCTTCTTCTTCCAGCGTCACAGGAACTTCAGCTTCATCCAGCTTCACAGGATACGCTTCATATTCCAGCGTCACAGGAACTTCAGCTTAATCCAGCTTCACAGGATACGCTTCTTCTTCCAGCGTCACAGGAACTTCAGCTTAATCCAGCTTCACAGGATTCGCTTCTTCTTCCAGCGTCACAGGAACTTCAGCTTAATCCAGCTTCACAGGATACGCTTCTTCTTCCAGCGTCACAGGAACTTCAGCTTAGTCCAGCTTTACAGGATACGCTTCGTCTTCCAGCGTCACAGGAACTTCAGCTTAATCCAGCTTCACAGAATTCGCTTCTTCTTCCAGCGTCACAGGAACTTCAGCTTAATCCAGCTTCACAGGATACGCTTCTTCTTCCAGCGTCTCATTAACTTCAGCTTAATTCAGCTTCACAGGATTCGCTTCTTCTTCTAGCGTCACAGGAACTTCAGCTTCATCCAGCTTCACAGGATACGCTTCTTCTTCCAGCGTCACGGGAACTTCAGCTTCATCCAGCTTCACAGGATACTTAGCTTCATCCAGCTTCACAGGATACTCAGCTTCATCCAGCTTCACAGGATACTCAGCTTCACCAAGCTTCACAAGATTCTTTGTTTCCAAGACATACTTCATTCATTGAGGAAACAAGTCACATAAGAATCGATTTACACAATCGATTACTAGACACCCAAAACGAGCTGCAAGGGAAAATCCAACAGCTCATTAAGAACTATGGCAAAGATTCTGCCGACCGACCCCACCGAGACGGCTATTATTCCGGTAAGCTAAATCAGTTAAAGGATCTCTGGCAGCAGTTTTGCGACCTAGATGAAAAAGTCCAGCAAGCGGCATTACCCACTGGAAGTGAGTACTCTTCACGATTAGTAGCACTTAAGGAGCTGGTCGAAAAATATCAGAATATCTTTCTGGACAACATGCCGACTGGAAGCGGGCTTCCGAAGGCCCCGAGACGAACGTCGGCTAACATCAAGATCACAACAAGAGATCAAGTCAAAGGAGATTCCGCAATTGACACGGTGATCCGACAGTTGCATAGAAGATGGAACGAATTGGAGTCATCATTAACATTAGCCTCGAACGCCCCAACCGTCACCCCAGCCCTACAAAGGCACCTGGATCTCCATTGGGCGTTACTGAGGCAGGCCCACGACGAATTGGACAGCACACCTGGGGCCGCAGCCCTGGCAGAAGCAGAGCTAACTCAATTCCACACATATTACGAGGAATACGAAATGAACCTGCTTCGGGAAAACGACGCGCCAATGAGCCTAAACATGGCACTTCCGCCAATTAGCATTCCGGAGTTCAACGGCGAGTATCTATGATCTCTTTGTGGAATTGGTTTATCAGAAACCATTTTTGGCCAGTCAAAAACTACATATTCTACAGTGTTCGCTTCGTGGTGAAGCGAGTAACGTCTTGACAGACACAACCTTCTTACAGGGTGGCTATGACGACACCTGGTTGCGTTTAAAGGCCAGGTACCAGAACGGAAAAATACTGGTATTCGCCGCCATAGCAAAAATGGTTGACTATAAGCCTATAGACGGCTGTTCGCGCCAACTAAGGACCTTACATGACACTATAAAAAACTCAATGAGTACTCTTAAAAACCTCGATATCAGCACAAAATCCTGGGATCGAATCCTGTGTTTTTTTATCAGAAGAAACCTAGACCAGCAGTCTCTAGCTGCTCTAGAAAATTCAGCGGATGCACCAACGGAAATTCCAACGTTATGGAGTGTACTGACGTTTATTGAGCGGCGCGCTTGCATGCATGGAGACAATAAGCGCTCAACCTACAGCAACACTCCGCCAGCATTCAGTTCACAACGAAGAGAGCTGTAAGATTTGTCACCTAGAACAACATAATCTTAGAGCATGTAGCCGTATCCAGCAAATGGACCCCAAAGCGCGGCGTCAAGCCATTATTCAATTAGGATCATGCACAAATTGTTTGTCTACAGCTCATAAAGTTGAAAACTGTGGATCACCGACCACTTGTCGAGTCTGCGAGCAACGGCATCATTCACTGTTACACCAAGGACCGACTAGCAATCCAGTGGCCGGCGCAGTAACCATTGCAGGCTACGACAACGTAGGAGGATATACTCTGCTCGCGACCGCCAAGGTCTCATTACAAGGGCCAAACGGTCAACTACAAACATGTCGCGCTATAATAGATGGTGGATCACAGGTGAATCTTATCTCAAGGCGAATGGCAGATCTGCTATCTCTTAAGGAAAGGGCACCGATTGAAATATCTGGAATCGGAGGAAAGATATCAACAGCAATTAGATCAACACTAAAGCTCTCATCATGTACATCAGGGTTTGAAAAACTATTAGAGGTATTTATTATGCCCACAGTCATTACAGACCAACCGTCAGTACCGATTAGAGCCGATCTTAATATTCCCGAGGGACTGCCATTAGCAGATCCTGACTTTCGGCAACCTGGACCCATTGACCTAACCTTAGAGGCTGAGGTGTATTCTCGTGTAATAACCGGTGAACTTCTTGAACTAGGACCTAATAAGGCACAAGGCACTAGGCTTGGTTATGTAATCACAGGTTATCTCAATAAAGAAACCTCATTTGATACGGAAATCAACCCAATTCTGGTAGAAGGCAGAGGTGATTTTGCAGGACCGAACGCTTCTTATGAGCCAACAAAAGATAAAAATCCGATGAATATGGAACCGTCTTCTCATCAATTTAAAACCTACAAGAAGGCTGACTTTGGTTCAACATGTCCAAACCTAACCAAGAAATATCTTAGTTTTATTGCAGAATGTCCACATACCATAGACGTGCCAAATGATCAAGTTCTACGAGAGCACAATTTCAGTCCCCACGGTAATGTCAATTTTATCGCAAAGGGGAGTGTTAAGCAGCATCAAGAAGATGTGAAGGACCTGAATCACAAACCGCAGTTAAAGGAAAGATCCACCTTGGTCAATGATTTGTTAGGTGCTTCCTATACAATTCGGTCAAGGACTGACCAACATCACGACTTAATTGAGGGTACCCCTCAACGGGGGGGAGAATGTTCGTACCCAAAGGTACTCAACATGACCACACCCAACAAATCAAGCAGTAGCCAAGTTGGGAACAGTACCAGGCGCTCAGTAGCACCCACTGCACATGAGAATGGCTGATCAGCATATTATATGTCTCACTAACACACCGTCTCACCGGTCAGCACATTTTGCAGTGTCTGCCGAGCCAACTACACAAACTGCTACCATAATCAAAACTCCCTGACCTACCTACCTACTTTAGAATATAGCTCATTCACTAATCATTACACTAAACTTCCGTGTTCCAAGTAGTATATAAACATGTACCAAATGAAGAATAAATCAGTTATCAACGCATCTCATAACTCCGCGGTTCTACTTCCTACCTCTGGGAATAGGGCTCGTTATACACTATCTCAACTAGCAGCTAACCACGTTAGCTCACCCTCAGCGCAGTTCAGCATCGCCTGTGGTCCGGCATCGCAGTAACTATCGTTACCATTGCCGCGACGCGATCGTCCTGCCAGCAAAGCGTTCCCGTGCCAGCGACAAGTGCTCATTACCCCCTTGTCCCACGGTGTGACCCGGAAGTGTCTACTTCGGTTAGGCACAAACACTCACTGTTGGGACAATCACGTTGGGCGCCAGATGTAACGAACTTATTTTTTAGATCAGTGAGAAAACAAAGGGTTCAAATGGTAGCAGTGGGATTTATTCTCGTGGTATTAGTACAGCGGGTGTGTGGCTGCGCTGGCTTCAGTATCGCCCGACGCGTTGACTCGTCTTCCTCTGGATCCTGGGTCTCGGGACGCTCGTAGTGGCCGCCTCTGTTTGCTTGCCAACGCGCTGCCTCGGGGTCGCGGTTTGCGCCTTAGACCGCAGAGAGTTCGGCCTTGTGGGCTTAGGGAAGCGTCACCGTTCTCAGCTGGTGTCGCTGTCGATGTCCTCAGCGCTGTCTTCTGAACAGTATCTCGTCGTTCTGGCACTCGGGGAGTTGGGCGATTGCTGTTCGGGAACTTCGCCGGTAATCGCAGGGCTCTCCAGGCGGCCGCCTCTTGAAACCACAAATCGATCTACCGCTCGTCCGTCACGCCAGGTCCTGCTTGGTCGGGCAAGGTAGGCTGGGTCGCAGACAACTTTCCTCCCCAAGCTGACGGTTCTTCGTCGTAGGACTCTTTTGCTTGTCTCTGACAGACCCGCCGGGCGACTCGCCATGGTGTGTTCGTGCCAAAGTTGGAAAACAAACGCCTTGACTTAGCCGCGTGGTGCCTTCCAGAACTCAGCCACCTGTGTCTCAATTCGGAGATTCCTGATGTCCCAGTCCCGAACGTCTCGACGTGGCGGTCTTGCTCCTTGTGTGCTTCCCACGGCGCTGCTTCCGACGACTCGCTTGGTTGTAGCTCCCTCGTAGATTACTTGCTTGTATGACTGTTTACTTGGTACTTTAACTGATCTTGAATGTTTGACTCCTCGTGATCGACTGATCTAGATGCCAGCGCTCTGCGGCCTTTTATAGGGCCTCCGGGAACCGTTATTTCCCTTTTGCGCACGACCCGCTGGATCTCTCCACTCTGGGTCCAAAGTCCGTGCCTCCTGGTTGACTCACTTGTCCTTCACGAACCGCTTCCAATCGATGCTCCGCCCACTGCTGCAGTCCCGCTGTTTCCCCTGATGCTTGTGGCACGCCTGTGTGCCGCTCCACTGCCGAGATGTGGCACTTCCTCTCCCGGTCCAAAGTTCACGGGAGAGTCCAAAGTCCGGTGGAGTTCCGTTATCCTGTTTTTGCACACGGCACTCTGGTCTTGCCCGCGAAGTCTCCATTCTCTCTCTATCTCCATGCTTGGTCTCCAAACTCTCTCGCTCTCCGTCCTTGGTCTCCAAATTCTCTCGCTCTCCATCCTTGGTCTCCAAACTCTCTCGTTCTCCATCCAAGTCTCCAAACTCTCTCCTCGCCGCGCCGTTACTACGCGAATTCGCCGCGTATCTGGTAAGCGGCCGGCCATCTGCTGCTGCTTCTATTTGTGGGGAGTTATTCAACTCCTCACACCACTACGAGCGTGCCACAGCACAGGAGCGAGCGGACGTCGAGTCAACACGTCGACAAGCCAGGAAGAGGAGCACTAGCAGCCGTCGAAGCCAGAGCAAGGAGATACCGAGATTTGTTCACTTCTTTGTCTCAAACAGAAATAATACATTTTGCGAAATGTTTTGTTTAGCATAAATAAGTATTCCGTTCTTCCCAATGCCATTCAAACGATTGCAATCTATTCTTCTTATAATGTCAAAATTCATTAAAGTCGACTCTTTTTGTGGAAGAGTCCAGGTCTCAACAAAACATAAAAAGTTGGCAGAACAAATAATGGTGTCGTTGGCAACTTGCGATGAGCGCGAAGAGATTCCACGTTGTGGTAATATAAAGAGATATCCTCATTTTCATTGACAAAAAATTCATATTGCGTAGTCAACGCCTTTGCCCCTCTTAAACGTGCAAGTTCTAAATGGACATTTGTAGCTCCAATTCTAGGTGGAGGGACAAGGTCTCCTAAAAGGAAAAGACCCGATGCGCTAGTTGCTCTGCTGCAACCTACGTACAACGTAGCTCTCTTAATGCCTCTTTTAAGATGCACTGCGACTTTGCTGTAGGTTGCTCCTTGGCTCTTTTGGAATGTAATAGCCTCAGCAGGAACAACTGGAAGTTGTTTCGGATCAATTGAAGAATGTCCCGAATTTCCGCATTGGAATACTCGGGCTGTTTATATAAATTGGAGTCCAGTCTGGGTGATCATTTCCTCGAACTTTTGACCTAGCTATAGTATTGACATTGGCATCTGTAAACTTAATCCACAGTCCAGTAACTAATAATGAGACGTTAACCATACAGTTGTCAAATCGCATTTATTGACCAGTTGCCCCATTTACAAGTCCATCATTTGTGTCAATGTTGACGGTAACCAAATATTTTGCAGTAGTTTTCAGGTGTAAAATATATGGTAGACCCTGAGTTTCAGAGGTCTTCATGTTTTGGACATGCCTAAGAGTTGATTCTCAACTTCTTTCTGACATATTAGCTGATTTAACTGAATCTACTGCAGTTGATACAAATTCTTCAGTTCTAGTTTGGGCAAGTTTTAGGGAGTTGTAATGGTTTACGTCAGCATTAGAACAGAATAAGTGAATTGCGTCGTCAGGAACATCGGTTACTGGAAGAACTCTTGTCCTGAAAAGCTCAATGTCTGCATCTGTCATGTTGGCTTCAGACATATTATTCACGGAATTCAACGGAGGCCATTTAGAATGTGAAATCAATCGTCATGTTGTACAAGACTGTCAAAAAATGAATTATTTATATAATTTATTATATATTAATTTTTTAATATTAATTATCATTTTTTGGGTGTGGCAATGGAAATATAACTTTGATTTCGTTGCTGTTCGTACCCAAAGGTACTCAACATGACCACACCCAACAAATCAAGCAGTAGCCAAGTTGGGAACAGTACCAGGCGCTCAGTGGCACCCACTGCATAAGAGAATTGCTGATCAGCATATTATATGTCTCACTAATTCACCGTCTCACCGACTCAACGGCACACTGACCGGCCAATGCAACTACACAAACTGCTACCATAATCAAAACTCCCTGACCGACCTACCTACTTTAGAATATAGCTTACTTCACTAATCATTACACTAAACTTCCGTGTTCCAAGTAGTATATAAACATGTACCAGATGAAGAATAAATCAGTTATCAACGCATCTCATAACTCCGCGGTTCTACTTCCTACCTCTGGGAATAGGGCTCGTAATATACTAACTCCACTACCAGCTTACCTACGTTAGCTCAACCTCAGTGCTGTTCCGCATCGCCTGTGGTCCGGCAACGCAGTAACCATCGTTACCATTGCCGCGACGCGATCGTCTTGCCAGCAAAGCGTCCCCGTGACAGCGACAAGTGCTCAATACCCCCTTGTCCCGCGGTGTGACGCGGAAGTGTCTACTTCGGTTAGGCACAAACATTGGTGACCCCGACGTGATCCTTTAACAACAAAGGATCACACTCAAGCAACCCCCTTCCCACTAAAGGCTGAACCTCTGACTGCTTCACAGGATACTCAGCTTCACAGGATACTCAGCTTAATCCAGCTTCACAGAATACGCTTCTTCTTCCAGCGTCACAGGAACTTCAGCTTAATCCAGCTTCACAGGATACGCTTCTTCTTCCAGCGTCACAGGAACTTCAGCTTAATCCAGCTTCACAGGATAAGCTTCTTCTTCCAGCGTCACAGGAACCTCAGCTTAATCCAGCTTCACAGGATACACTTCTTCTTCCAGCGTCACAGGAACTTCAGCTTAATCCAGCTTCACAGGATACGCTTCTTCTTCCAGCGTCACAGGAACTTCAGCTTAATCCAGCTTCACAGGATACGATTCTTCTTCCAGCGTCACAGGAACGTCAGCTTCATCCAGCTTCACAGGACTCGCTTCTTCTTCCAGCGTCACAGGAACTTCAGCTTAATCCAGCTTCACAGGATACGCTTCTTCTTCCAGAGTCACAGGAACTTCAGCTTAATCCAGCTTCACAGGATACGCTTCTTCTTCCAGCTTCACAGGAACCTCAGCTTAATCCAGCTTCACAGGATACGCTTCTTCTTCCAGCGTCACAGGAACTTCAGCTTAATCCAGCTGCACAGGATACGCTTCTTCTTCCAGCGTCACAGGAACTTCAGCTTAATCCAACTTCACAAGATTCGCTTCTTCCAGAGTCACAGGAAATTCAGCTTAATCCAGCTTGACAGGATCCGTTTCTTCTTCCAGCGTCACAGGAACTTCAGCTTCATCCAGCTTCACAGGATACGCTTCTTCTTCCAGCGTCACAGGAACCTCAGCTTAATCCAGCTTCACAGGATACGCTTCTTCTTTCAGCGTCACAGGAACCTCAGCTTAATTCAGCTTCACAGGATACCCTTCTTCTTCCAGCGTCACAGGAACATCAGCTTAATCCAGCTTCACAGGATACGCTTCTTCTTCCGTCACAGGAACTTCACCTTAATCCAGCTTCACAGGATACGCTTCTTATTCCAGCGTCACAGGAACTTCAGCTTAATCCAGCTTTACAGGATACGCTTCTTCTTCCAGCGTCACAGGAACTTCAGCTTCATCCAGCTTCACAGGATACGCTTCTTCTTCCAGATTCACAGGATACTCAGCTTAATCCAGCTTCACAGGACTCACAGCTTCATTCAGCTTCACAGGATACGCTTCTTCTTCCAGCGTGACAGGAACGTCAGCTTCATCCAGCTTCACAGGATACTCAGCTTCATCCAGCTTCACAAGATTCTTTGTTTCCAAGTCACACAATATGTCTACTTCATTCATTGAGGAAACAAGTCATACAAGAATCGATTTACACAATCGATTACTAGACACCCAAAACGAGCTGCAAGGGAAAATCCAACAGCTCATTAAGAACTATGGCAAGGGTTCTGCCGACCGACGCCACCGAGACGGCTATTATTCCGGTAAGCTAAATCAGTTAAACGATCTCTGGCAGCAGTTTTGCGACCTAGATGAAGAAGTCCAGCAAGCGGCATTACCCACTGGAAGTGAGTACTCTTCACGATTAGTAGCACTTAAGGAGCTAGTCGAAAAATATCAGAATATCTTTCTGGACAACATGCCGACTGGAAGCGGGCTTCCGAAGGCCCCGAGACGAACGTCGGCTAACATCAAGATCACAACAAGAGATCAAGTCAAAGGAGATTCCGCAATTGACACGGTGATCCGACAGTTGCAGAGAAGATGGAACGAATTGGAGTCATCATTAACATTAGCCTCGAACGCCCCAACCGTCACCCCAGCCCTACAAAGGCACCTGGATCTCCATTGGGCGTTACTGAGGCAGGCCCACGACGAATTGGACAGCACACCTGGGGCCGCAGCCCTGGCAGAAGCAGAGCTAACTCAATTCCACACATTATACGAGGAATACGAAATGAACGACGCGCCAATGAGCCTAAACATGGCACTTCCGCCAATTAGCATTCCGGAGTTCAACGGCGAGTATCTATGATCTCTTTGTGGAATTGGTTTATCAGAAACCATATTTGGCCAGTCAAAAACTACATATTCTACAGTGTTCGCTTCGTGGTGAAGCGAGTAACGTCTTGACAGACACAGCCTTCTTACAGGGTGGCTATGACGACACCTGGTTGCGTTTAAAGGCCAGGTACCAGAACGGAAAAATACTGGTATTCGCCGCCATAGCAAAAATGGTTTACTATAAGCCTATAGACGGCTGTTCGCACCAACTAAGGACCTTACATGACACTATAAAAAACTCAATGAGTACTCTTAAAAACCTCGATTTGAGCACAAAATTCTGGGATCCCCTCCTGTGTTTTATTATCAGAAGAAAACTAGACCAGCAGTCTCTAGCTGCTCTGGAAAATTCAACGGATGCACCAACGGAAATTCCAACGTTAAGGAGTGTACTGACGTTTATTGAACGGCGCGCTTTTATGCTGGAGACGAAAGGCGCTCAACTCACAACGAAGAGAGCTGTAAGATTTGTCACGTAGGACCACATAATCTTAGATCATGTAGCCTTTTCCAGGAAATGGACCCCAAAAACGGCGCCAAGCCATTATTCAAATAGGACCATGCACAAATTGTTTGTCTACAGCTCACCGATCCACAACTGTGGATCACCGACCACTTGTCGAGTCTGCCAGCAACGGCATCATTCACTGTTACACAAAGGACCGACTAGCAACCCAGTGGCCGGCGCAGTAACCATTGCAGGCTACGACGACGTAGGGGGATATACTCAGCTCGCGACCGCCAAGGTATCATTACAAGGGCCAAGTGGTCAATTACAAACATGTCGCGCTGTAATAGATGGTGGATCACAGGTGAATCTTATCTCAAGGAGAATGGCCGATCTGCTATCTGTTAAGGAAAGGTCACCGATTGAAATATCTGGAATCGGAGGAAAGGTATCATTAGCAATTAGATAAACACTAAAGCTCTCATCAGTTACATCAGGGTTTAAAACACTAATAGAGGTATTTATTATTCCCACAGTCATTACAGACCAACCGTCAGTACCGATTGATACCGATCTTAATATTCCCGAGGGACTGCCGTTAGCAGATCCTGACTTTCGGCAACCTGGACCCATTGACCTAACCTTAGGGGTTGAGGTGTATTCTCGTGTAATAACCGGTGAACTTCTTGAACTAGGACCTAATAAACCTTTGGCACAAGGCACTAGGCTTGGTTATGTAATCACAGGTTATCTCAATAAAGAAACCTCATCTGATACGGAAATCAACCCTATTCTGGTAGAAGGCAGAGGTGAGTTTGCAGGACCGAACGCTTCTTATGAGCCAACAAAAGAGAAAAATCCGATGAATATAGAACTGACTTCTAATCAATTTAAAACATACAAGAAGGCTGACTTTGGTTCAACATTTCCAAACCTAACCAAGAAATATCTTAGTTTTGTTGCAGAATGTCCACATACCATAGACGTGCCAAATGATCAAGTTCTACGAGAGCACAATTTCAGTCCCCACGGTAATGTAAATTTTATCGCAAAGGAGAGTGTTAAGCAGCATCAAGAAGATGTGAAGGACCTGAAACACAAACATGAACCGCAGTTGAAGGAAAGATCCACCTTGGTCAATGATTTGTTAGGTGCTTCCTATACAATTCGGTCAAGGGTTGACCAACATCACGACTTAATTGAGGGTACCCCCCTCAATGGGGGGGAGAATGTTCGTACCCAAAGGTACTCAACATGACCACACCCAACAAATCAAGCAGTAGCCAAGTTGGGAACAGTACCAGGCGCTCAGTGGCACCCACTGCATAAGAGAATTGCTGATCAGCATATTATATGTCTCACTAATTCACCGTCTCACCGACTCAACGGCACACTGACCGGCCAATGCAACTACACAAACTGCTACCATAATCAAAACTCCCTGACCGACCTACCTACTTTAGAATATAGCTTAAATCACTAATCATTACACTAAACTTCCGTGTTCCAAGTAGTATATAAACATGTACCAAATGAAGAATAAATCAGTTATCAACGCATCTCATAACTCCGCGGTTCTTCTTCCTACCTCTGGGAATAGGGCTCGTAATATACTATCTCCACTAGCAGGTAACCTACGTTAGCTCAACCTCAGCGCAGTTCCGCATCGCCTGTGGTCCGGCAACGCAGTAACCATCGTTACCATTGCCGCGACGCGATCGTCCTGCCAGCAAAGCGTCCCCGTGCCAGCGACAAGTGCCCATTACCCCGTTGTCCCGCGGTGTGACCCGGAAGTGTCTACTTCGGTTAGGCACAAACAGTTGCATTTCATAAAATTTGTACATATAAAAGACTTTGGGCACTACTGCGCAACGACGGTCATAAAAGCGAATTTGCGATCTTGCTTTTTTTTGCATAGGTCGAATTTTCCTTAAATATTTCGCTGCAAGAAATAGTTGGGAAGGAAAAGTTCTTCTGCGTCGTCGTCAAGGGTTACATTTTTTGGAATGCGGCCTTCTCTGAAGTCCAAAATCATCGTTTTCTAATAGGGTTTCATGACCTCCGGACTTTAAATAACCTTCTTGCTCGTCATTTGATTGAGAATGAGAATGTTGGCGAAGAAGCTCTTCTACAACTTCTCGGTCGGATTCATCTGGAAAGTCGAAGCCATTAGAGAGACAAAGGGATGGTATTCTACCCTTGGAAACGTCTTGACGACATGTACTGCAAAATTGATATTTGCCGGACGGACTCGGAAACTTTCTACTTAAATAAAAGGCATTGTCTATCCTAAAGTTGGGGTATTTAGAAGAAATAGTACGTATGATCAAACTAACCTGAGATGGAAACCTCCCCAGCACGTACAAAACATAGTTGGTCCGTCTTTAGTGTTACGAAGATATTGTTCCCTTGCTGTAGCTCGACTCCTCAGTCGCTGGCGTTCCCGTTGATCCTCTCGTTCATCGTCCAAAAGTTGTGCTCTTGCAGCAATATTGCGCAGTGACTGTCTTCTGCGCGCTACAGCGACCCGTGCGCGCTCTGGTCCTCGATTTTCCTCGACCGATCTCCACGTAGCATGGCCAGCAGTATTTTGCACCTGCTGTCGTCGTCGCTCTTCGGAACTCGTTCTGGCGCTTGCGCGCGCTGCAGCGTCCCGTGTGCGCTCGAGTCCTCGATTTTCCTCGATCGACCTCCAAGTAGTATGATCAACAGTTTTTCGCGTCTGCTTTCGTCGTCGCTCCTCGGTATCCGACCTGACTATTGTGCGCGCTACAGCGTCCGGTGCGCGCTCTGCTCCTCGATATTCATAGATCGATCTCTAAGTAGCATGGTCAGCAGTATTTGGCACCTGCTGTCGTCTTCACTCTTCGGAGTTTGACCTGTCGCTTGCGTGCGCTGCAGCGTCCCGTGTGCGCTCGAGTCCTCGATTTTCCTCGATTGATCTACAGGTAGCTGATCAGCAGTGTTTCGCGACTGCTCTCGTCGTCGCCCTTCGGAATCAAAGCTGGCGCTTGCGTGCGCTGCAGCGTCCCGTGTACGCTCGAGTCCTCGATTTTCCTCGATCGATCTCCAGGTAGCATGATCAGCAGTGTTTCGCGACTGCTCTCGTCGTCGCTCTTCGGAGTCCGACCTGGCGCTTGCGTGCGTTTCAGCGTCCCGTGTGCGCTCGAGTCCTCGATTTTCTCGATCGCTCTCCAGGTAGCGTGATTGTCAGCGTTCCTCAATCGTTCCCTGGCTCGAATTCTTTCACTTCTCCTTCTCTGAGAGCGAGCAGAGGAGTTTCGCGAGCGAGTTTCTTCTGCTACCTCCAAATTACTTGTACGGGTCAAGGCAATGTGCTGCGCATTACGGGTCCTTATTTGTGACTCATTTTGAGCATATTGGGATCGGCTTCGTCTAAGAGCAGCTTGGCGGCGCTGCCCTTTATATAAAGAAGATATGCGAGGCATTCTCTTTACTTTGCTGTTAAAAAATAATTGTATAAAAGTTAAGGGGTTATAATTTGTCAGAGGTTTTCAAAATCTCTTTGGTCGGGATTCTGGTAAATATTTATTGAAGTTCATTGACGTTCAACCTGAGTTTCACCAGGAGAGACTTATGTGTTACGAATTTATGAATCCTGTTTTACTTTACAGAAATACTTACCAAAGCAAAAAAGTATAATAATACTTTATTATTTTGTTACACACTTTTTTCACTTTTCACCTTATACCTTTTGGTAGATTTTTAATCACTTTTCATCTTATACTTTTTATGGGGTTATATTCACATTTCACCTTGTACTTTTTGGTGGATTTTCATTCCGGGGATTAGGATTACGAGTCAATATATAGGTTTGAATCATACCTACTATTAACCTTCATATAACCCTTTCGATGGCGGGCAATGCCTGATTTTAGGGACAATTCGTAGGTATATTAGGTATTCAAGTTGATTAACTAATTTAAGGATTGCGTTATAACTGCATTATTACCTTTTATCTAGCTTCGTGGCAACCTTGTTATGGTTATTTCTGTAATCTTATATATTAAAAATGGGTATATCTAGTGTTGGGGCGGGGTGGCTTGGTACGAATGGTACGCAAAAACACGGGAGTACTTTGGGGTCTTTACACGACGTGCGTAGATGTTTATTGGATCACTTGGAAAAGAGCACTACTTAAGCCTAACTTCACTTAAGCGCTCCAGAGCAGAGCGGAATACTTAGGGGAGAGATGGAGAGGGAGAGCGGAAGGCAGTGCGAGCGCGCGAGATGTAGACATCTGATAAGCCTACCGCTCGACACTGCCTCCCGAAATTAAACGCCCTTTTGACGTAATTATTCTCCCCTCAGGATATTAGGCTCAGAAATATGTTAGAAGTGAAGATCAGTCGTCCATATGTAGGAGAGCGTGGTGGGCCTTGCCACACTTGTGGAGCGCTTGTGCAATCCCGGAATTGATGGCTGCTTGCAATGCAATTGAAGCACAACTGCTTCCTTTGAATATAGGCTATGCGATCGTCTACCGTCATTTGTAGGAAGCGTGGACATATACGCATGGGGTGGTTCTTCTTCGAACACAGATCACAGCCTTTGGGTATCGGAACTAGCCTTGTGTTGAAGGAATTTATTTTTGGAAATTCTGCCTCTCGATTTGTGTCTTTGGACTGGACGTGGTGGAAATTGGCAGATCGGAAGATATCGACGGCCTCAAGAGTTCGATGGCGCTCCGTCAAGTAGGAATCAAGCTTGTTTGTGCCTAACCGAAGTAGACACTTCCGGGGCGCACCGCGGGGCAAGGGGGTAGTGAGCACTTGTCGCTGGCAGGGGGACGCTTTGCTGGCAGGACGATCGCGTCGCGGTTATGGGTTAATGCGATGCCGGACCACAGGCGATGCGGAACTGCGCTGAGGTTGAGCTAACGTAGGTTAGCTGATAGTGTAGATAGTGTATTACGAGCCCTATTCCCAGAGGTAGGAAGTAGAACCGCGGAGTTATGAGTTGCGTTGATAACTGATTTATTCTTCATTTGGTACACGTTTATATACTACTAGGAACCCGGAAGTTTAGTGTAATGATTAGTGAAGTAAGCTATATTCTAAAGTAGGTAAGTAAGTCAGGGACACTGCAAAATGTGCTGACTGCATTGGCGGGTCAGTGTGCCGTTGAGTCGGTGAGACGGTGAGTTAGTGAGACATATAGTATGCTGATCAGCAGTTCTCATATGCAGTGGGTGCTACTGAGCGCCTGGTACTGTTCCCAACTTGGCTATTGCTTGATTTGTTGGGTGTGGTCATGTTGAGCACCTTTGGGTACGAACATTCTACCCCCCCCCCCCCCCCCCATTGAGGGGTACCATCAATTAAGTCGTGATGTCGGTCAGCCCTTGGCCGAATTGTATAGGAAACACCTAACAAATCATTGGCCGAGGTGGATCCTTCCTTCAACTGCGGCGGTTCATGTTTGTGATTCAGGTCACTCATACCTTCTTTATGCTGCTTAACACTCCCCGTTGCGATAAAATTGACATTACCGTGGGGACTGAAATTGTGCCCTCGTAGAACTTGATTATTTGGCACGTCTGTGGTATGTG
This sequence comes from Drosophila suzukii, assembly GCF_043229965.1. Classification (NCBI taxonomy): domain Eukaryota; kingdom Metazoa; phylum Arthropoda; class Insecta; order Diptera; family Drosophilidae; genus Drosophila; species Drosophila suzukii. The sequence goes on along the minus strand of NW_027255896.1, from coordinate 22,873,671 downwards.
GACTTTCTGCAACAACACTCTCCAGGTAGCGTGATTGTCAGCGTTCCTCAATCGTTCCCTGGCTCGAATTCTTTCACTTCTCCTTCTCTGAGAGCGAGCAGAGGAGTTTCGCGAGCGAGTTTCTTCTGCTACCTCCAAATTACTTGTACGGGTCAAGGCAATGTGCTGCGCATTACGGGTCCTTATTTGTGACTCATTTTGAGCATATTGGGATCGGCTTCGTCTAAGAGCAGCTTGGCGGCGCTGCCCTTTATATAAAGAAGATATGCGAGGCATTCTCTTTACTTTGCTGTTAAAAAATAATTGTATAAAAGTTAAGGGGTTATAATTTGTCAGAGGTTTTCAAAATCTCTTTGGTCGGGATTCTGGTAAATATTTATTGAAGTTCATTGACGTTCAACCTGAGTTTCACCAGGAGAGACTTATGTGTTACGAATTTATGAATCCTGTTTTACTTTACAGAAATACTTACCAAAGCAAAAAAGTATAATAATACTTTATTATTTTGTTACACACTTTTTTCACTTTTCACCTTATACCTTTTGGTAGATTTTTAATCACTTTTCATCTTATACTTTTTATGGGGTTATATTCACATTTCACCTTGTACTTTTTGGTGGATTTTCATTCCGGGGATTAGGATTACGAGTCAATATATAGGTTTGAATCATACCTACTATTAACCTTCATATAACCCTTTCGATGGCGGGCAATGCCTGATTTTAGGGACAATTCGTAGGTATATTAGGTATTCAAGTTGATTAACTAATTTAAGGATTGCGTTATAACTGCATTATTACCTTTTATCTAGCTTCGTGGCAACCTTGTTATGGTTATTTCTGTAATCTTATATATTAAAAATGGGTATATCTAGTGTTGGGGCGGGGTGGCTTGGTACGAATGGTACGCAAAAACACGGGAGTACTTTGGGGTCTTTACACGACGTGCGTAGATGTTTATTGGATCACTTGGAAAAGAGCACTACTTAAGCCTAACTTCACTTAAGCGCTCCAGAGCAGAGCGGAATACTTAGGGGAGAGATGGAGAGGGAGAGCGGAAGGCAGTGCGAGCGCGCGAGATGTAGACATCTGATAAGCCTACCGCTCGACACTGCCTCCCGAAATTAAACGCCCTTTTGACGTAATTATTCTCCCCTCAGGATATTAGGCTCAGAAATATGTTAGAAGTGAAGATCAGTCGTCCATATGTAGGAGAGCGTGGTGGGCCTTGCCACACTTGTGGAGCGCTTGTGCAATCCCGGAATTGATGGCTGCTTGCAATGCAATTGAAGCACAACTGCTTCCTTTGAATATAGGCTATGCGATCGTCTACCGTCATTTGTAGGAAGCGTGGACATATACGCATGGGGTGGTTCTTCTTCGAACACAGATCACAGCCTTTGGGTATCGGAACTAGCCTTGTGTTGAAGGAATTTATTTTTGGAAATTCTGCCTCTCGATTTGTGTCTTTGGACTGGACGTGGTGGAAATTGGCAGATCGGAAGATATCGACGGCCTCAAGAGTTCGATGGCGCTCCGTCAAGTAGGAATCAAGCTTGTTTGTGCCTAACCGAAGTAGACACTTCCGGGGCGCACCGCGGGGCAAGGGGGTAGTGAGCACTTGTCGCTGGCAGGGGGACGCTTTGCTGGCAGGACGATCGCGTCGCGGTTATGGGTTAATGCGATGCCGGACCACAGGCGATGCGGAACTGCGCTGAGGTTGAGCTAACGTAGGTTAGCTGATAGTGTAGATAGTGTATTACGAGCCCTATTCCCAGAGGTAGGAAGTAGAACCGCGGAGTTATGAGTTGCGTTGATAACTGATTTATTCTTCATTTGGTACACGTTTATATACTACTAGGAACCCGGAAGTTTAGTGTAATGATTAGTGAAGTAAGCTATATTCTAAAGTAGGTAAGTAAGTCAGGGACACTGCAAAATGTGCTGACTGCATTGGCGGGTCAGTGTGCCGTTGAGTCGGTGAGACGGTGAGTTAGTGAGACATATAGTATGCTGATCAGCAGTTCTCATATGCAGTGGGTGCTACTGAGCGCCTGGTACTGTTCCCAACTTGGCTATTGCTTGATTTGTTGGGTGTGGTCATGTTGAGCACCTTTGGGTACGAACATTCTACCCCCCCCCCCCCCCCCATTGAGGGGTACCATCAATTAAGTCGTGATGTCGGTCAGCCCTTGGCCGAATTGTATAGGAAACACCTAACAAATCATTGGCCGAGGTGGATCCTTCCTTCAACTGCGGCGGTTCATGTTTGTGATTCAGGTCACTCATACCTTCTTTATGCTGCTTAACACTCCCCGTTGCGATAAAATTGACATTACCGTGGGGACTGAAATTGTGCCCTCGTAGAACTTGATTATTTGGCACGTCTGTGGTATGTGGACTTTCTGCAACAACACTTAGGTATTTCTTGGTTAAATTTAGAAATGTTGAACAAAATTCAGGCTTCTTTTTGGTTTTAAGTTGATGGGAAGTCGGTTCTGTATCAATTGGTTTTTCTTTTGTAGTATAAAGTTCAGTTAGCTGCAATGAATTATTATGTATAACTTGATCCTCGATCGGACGAGTCAGTGTTGCTGGTTCTTGATTGGCTACATATATCTTCAGGTTCGCTTATTTTATGTTCCATCAGTGCTACGTTCGTTAAATGAATCCTTTTTTCATCGAGTGAAATCTCATTCTGCCGTTTGCTATCTTCTGTATCAAAATGATTATCATTCATAGGATTTTTATCTTTCGTTGGCTCATAAGCAGCAATCAGTCCTGCATGATCATCTCTGTCTTCTACCAGAATAGGGTTGATTTCCGTATCAGATGAGGTTTCTTTATTGAGATAACCTGTGATTACATAACCAAGCCTTATGCCTTGTGCCAAAGGTTTATTAGGTCCTAGTTCAAGAAGTTCACCGGTTATTACACGAGAATAAACCTCAACCCTCAAGGTTAGGTCAACGGGTCCAGGTTGCCGAAAGTCAGGATCTGCTAACGGCAGTCCCCCGGGCATATTAAGATCGGTAACAATCGGTACTGACGGTTGGTCTGTAATGACTGTGGGATTAATAAAAATTTCTATTAGTGTTTCAAACCCTGATGCAACTGATGAGAGCTTTAGTGTTGATCTAATTGCTGTTGATATTTTTCCTCCGATTCCAGATATTTCAATCGGTGACATTTTCATCCTCCTTGAGATAAGATTCACCTGTGATCCACCATCTATTACAGCGCGACATGTTTGTAGGTGACCCGTTGGCCCATGTAATGATACCTTTGCGGTCGCGAACAGAGTATATCCCCCTACGTTGTCGTAGCCTGCAATGGTTACTGCGCCGGCCACTGGATTGATAGTCGGTCCTTCGTGTAACAGTGAACGATGCCGTTGTTGGCAGACTCGACAAGTGGTCGGTGATCCACAGTTTTCAACCTTATGAGCTGTAGACAAACAATTTGTGCATGGTCCTACTTTAATAATGGCTTGGCGCCGTACTTTGGGGTCCATTTGCTGGAAACGGCTACATGCTCTAAGATTATGTTGTCCTAGGTGACAAATCTTACAGCTCTCTTCGTTGTGAACTGACTGATGGCGTAGTGTTGCTGTAGGTTGAGCGCCTTTCGTCTCCAGCATGCAAGCGCGCCGCTCAATAAACATCAGTACACTCCTTAACGTTGGAATTTCCGTTGGAGCATCCGCTGAATTTTCCAGAGCAGCTAGAGACTGCTGGTCTAGTTTTCTTCTGATAAGAACACACAGGATTGGATCCCAGGATTTTGTGCTGACATCGAGGTTTTTAAGAGTATTCATTGAGTTTTTTATAGTGTCATGTAAGGCTCTTTGTTGGCTCTAGGAGCCGCTTGTAGGCTTATGGTCAATTATTTTTGCTATGGCGGCGAATACTAGTATTTTTCCGTTCTGGTACCTGGCCTTCAAACGCAACCAGGTGTCGTCATAGCCACCCTACCAAAACGTTCCTCGCTTTACCACGAAGCGAACACTGTAGAATATGTAGTTTTTGACTGGCCAAATGTGGTTTATGATGTACCAATTCCACAAAGAGATCATGGAACCGTAGCCAGTCTAGATACTCGCCGTTGAACTCCGGAATGCTAATTGGCGGAAGTGCCAAGTTTAGGCTCATTGGCGCGTCGTTTTCCCGAAGCAGGTTCATTTCGTATTCCTCGTATAATGTGTGGAATTGAGCTAGCTCTGCTTCTGCCAGGGCTGCGGCACTAGGTGTGTTGTCCAATTCGTCGTGGGCTTGCCTCAGTAACGCCCAATGGAGATCCAGGTGCCTTTGTAGGGCTGGGGTGATGGTTGGGGTTCGAGGCTAATGCTAATGATGACTCCAATTCGTTGCATCTTCTCTGCAACTGTCGGCTCACCGTGTCAATTGCGGAATCTCCTTTGACTTGATCTCTTGTTGTGATCTTGATGTTGGCCGACGTTCGTCTCGGGGCCTTCGGAAGCCCGCTTCCAGTCGGCATGTTGTCCAGAAAGATATTGTGATATTTTTCGACCAGCTCCTTAAGTGCTAGTAATCGTGAAGAGTACTCACTTCCAGTGGGTAATGCCGCTTGCGGGACTTCTTCATCTAGGTCGCAAAACTGCTGCCAGAGATCGTTTAACTGATTTAGCTTACCAGAATAATAGCCGTCTCGGTGGCGTCGGTCGGCAGAATCCTTGCCATAATTCTTAATAAGCTGTTGGATTTTCCCTTGCATTTCGTTTTGGGTGTCTAGTAATCAATTGTTTAAATCGATTCTTGTGTGACTTGTTTCCTCTATGAATGAAGTAGACATACTTTGTGTCGTGGAAACAAAGAATCCTGTGAAGCCGGATAAAGCAGTGTGCCTTTTGAAGCTGGATGATGCTTAGTATCCTGTGAAGCTGGATGAAGCTGAAGTTCCTGTGATGCTGGAAGAAGAAGCGTATCCTGTGAAGCTAGATGAAGCTGTGAGTCCTGTGAAACTGGATTAAGCTGAGTATCCTGTGATGCTGGAAGAAGAAGAGTATCCTGTCAAGCTGGATGAAGCTGTGAGTCCTGTGAAGCTGGATTAAGTTGAGTATCCTGTGAAGCTGGATGAAGCTGTGAGTCCTGTGAAGCTGGATTAAGATGAGTTCCTGAGACGCTGGAAGAAGAAGCGTATCCTGTGAAGCTGGATTAGGCTGACGTTCCTGTGAAGCTGGAAGAAGAAGCGTATCCTGTGAAGCTGGATAAAGCTGAAGTTCCTGTGACGCTGGAAGAAGAAGAGTATTCTGTGAAGCTGGATGAAGCTGAAGATCCTATGACGCTGGAAAAAGAAGCCTATCCTGTGAAGCTGTATAAGGCTGAGTATCCTATGAAGCTGGATGAAGCTGAGTATCCTGTGAAGCTGGATGAAGAAGCGTATCCAGTCAGAGGTTCAGCCTTTGGTGGGAAGGGGGTTGCTTGAGTGTGATCCTTTGTTGTTAAAGGATCACGTCGGGGTCACCAATGTTTGTGCCTAAACAACGTGGACACATCCGGGACGCACCGCGGGGCAAGGGGGTAGTGAGCACTTGTCGCTGACACGGGGACGCCCTGCTGGCAGGACGATCGCGTCGCGGTAATGGTAACGATGGTTACTGCGATGCCGGACCACAGGCGATGCGGAACTGCGCTGAGGTTGAGCTAACGTAGGCTATCTGCTTGTGTAGATAGTGTATTACGAGCCCTATTCCCAGAGGTAGAAAGTAGAACCGCGGAGTTATGAGATGCGTTGATAACTGATTTATTCTTCATTTGGTTATGTGGCTTTATTCTAAAGTAGGTAAGTAAGTCAGGGAGTTTTGATTATGGTAGCAGTTTTTGTAGTTAGCTTGGCAGACACTGCAAAATGTGCTGACTGCATTGGCGGGTCAGTGTGCCGTTGAGCCGGTGATTTAGTGAGACATATAATATGCTGATCAGCAATTCTCATATGCAGTGGGTGCTACTGAGCGCCTGGTACTGTTCCCAACTTGGCTATTGCTTGATTTGTTGGGTGTGGTCTTGTAAAGCACCTTTGGGTACGAACAAAGCTCAAGCCACGTAGGAATTTCGGCTTTATTTTGGATCGATTGCTCCCGTAATGAGAGAGTGAGCTTTGGTAGCTTTGTCGAGCTCATTTAAACCAGGATAGGGTCCGAATTCACAATATTAACACCGGAAAATGTAAGGAAAGTTAAGCAACCTTGAAAAGTGCGTTGAAGTTCTTTTAAGGCTGCTCCCGACTCCTGTACTATGGATTGCACGTTGAAAAGTGTTTCACCTGCAATCGCTTATTTTTGAAACGCTCAGTTAGGTTATTCCAGGCTGAGCGAAAGCCATCATTGGTGAGTGGGGATCTTAAAACTATGGAATAAGCTTCGCCACTTCTTTTTGAATTTAAATGGAATAATTTGTCAACGGGCGTTAGACTCGGATTGTCTATGGATATTGCCGTGAAAAGGTCCCGGAAAGTCGGCCAGCGAAGACAATCGCTAGAGAAAACCTCTGTTTCGATAGGAGGGAGCCGACAGCCATAAGACGTGGAATTTTATGACGGAGTTACTGGAGCTTGAGGTATTTGGGAGGAGCCTTTTTGGACTTGTTCCATCAGCTGGGCGGCAAATAGTTCATAAGTGGAGTACGTTTGGTAATACTTGGACTTTAGTATGGATTTCGTGTCTGCGGTGCTCTCGCCTGCAGCCACAATGCAGTCGGAGCAAATGTCGTATTCTGCCTTTACCGTTTGCCACAAGGAATTGAAGTGATCGCGTCGGATTTTACAGGCGGATAACGTTGGGGTGGAGCACCTGGAGCGTTCACAGTAGCCTCAAAGTGGATCAGTCAGTAGGATGTGGCCATAAATCGGGTTAGCGGAACCGTCCAGGAAAGAGCAACGGACCGGTATTGCCTCGAAAGGCGTTGGCCTGGAGAGCAAAGCTTGTTCACCCTAGTCTGAGAACGGTGACGCTTCCCTAAGCCCACAAGGCCGAATTCTCTGCGAGTCTAAGGCGCGACAAGCGACCCCGAGGCAGCGCGTCGGCAAGCGACCACAAGCGGCCACTACGAGCGTGCCAAGACACAGGAGCGAGCGGACGTCGAGTCAACACGTCGACAAGCCAGGAAGAGGAGCACTAGCAGCCGTCGAAACCAGAGCAAGGAGATACCGAAGCCAGGCCAGCCACACACCCGCTGTACTAATACGACGAGAATAAATGCCACTGTTACCATTTGAACCCTTTATTTTCTCACTGATCTACGGGGCAGTCACGTCATTAAAATTATAATCTTCTACCTAGCCGCACAAATCTCTTAGCGAGCAGACAACAAAAATCAGTTCGTTACAATATTTAAATGCAATCGATTAATACGTTGCCCTTGTGTTTGTGGACTTCTTTGTCTCAAACAGAAATAATACATTTTGCGAAATGTTTTGTTTAGCATAGATAAGTATTCCGTTCTTCCCAATACCATTCAAACGATTGCAATCTATTCTTCTTATAATATCAAAATCCATTAAAGTCTACTCTTTTTGTGGAAGAGTCCAGGTCTCAACAAAACATAAAAAGTTGGCAGAACAAATAATGGTGTCGTTGGCAACTTGCGATGAGCGCGAAGAGATTCCACGTTGTGGTAATATAAAGAGATATCCTCATTTTCATTGACAAAAAATTCATATTGCGTAGTCAACGCCTTTGCCCCTCTTAAACGTGCAAGTTCTAAATGGACATTTGTAGCTCCAATTCTAGGTGGAGGGACAAGGTCTCCTAAAAGGAAAAGACCCGATGCGCTAGTTGCTCTGCTGCAACCTACGTACAACGTAGCTCTCTTAATGCCTCTTTTAAGATGCACTGCGACTTTGCTGTAGGTTGCTCCTTGGCTCTTTTGGAATGTAATAGCCTCAGCAGGAACAACTGGAAGTTGTTTCGGATCAATTGAAGAATGTCCCGAATTTCCGCATTGGAATACTCGGGCTGTTTATATAAATTGGAGTCCAGTCTGGGTGATCATTTCCTCGAACTTTTGACCTAGCTATAGTATTGACATTGGCATCTGTAAACTTAATCCACAGTCCAGTAACTAATAATGAGACGTTAACCATACAGTTGTCAAATCGCATTTATTGACCAGTTGCCCCATTTACAAGTCCATCATTTGTGTCAATGTTAACGGTAACCATATATTTTGCAGTAGTTTTCAGGTGTAAAATATATGGTAGACCCTGAGTTTCAGAGGTCTTCATGTTTTGGACATGCCTAAGAGTTGATTCTCAACTTCTTTCTGACATATTAGCTGATTTAACTGAATCTACTGCAGTTGATACAAATTCTTCAGTTCTAGTTTGGGCAAGTTTTAGGGAGTTGTAATGGTTTACGTCAGCATTAGAACACAATAAGTGAATTGCGTCGTCAGGAACATCGGTTACTGGAAGAACTCTTGTCCTGAAAAGCTCAATGTCTGCATCCGTCATGTTGGCTTCAGACATATTATTCACGGAATTCAACGGAGGCCATTTAGAATGTGAAATCAATCGTCATGTTGTACAAGACTGTCAAAAAATGAATTATTTATATAATTTATTATATATTAATTTTTTAATATTAATTATCATTTTTTGGGTGTGGCAATGGAAATAGAACTTTGATTTCGTTGCTGTTCGTACCCAAAGGTACTCAACATGACCACACCCAACAAATCAAGCAGTAGCCAAGTTGGGAACAGTACCAGGCGCTCAGTGGCACCCACTGCATAAGAGAATTGCTGATCAGCATATTATATGTCTCACTAATTCACCGTCTCACCGACTCAACGGCACACTGACCGGCCAATGCAACTACACAAACTGCTACCATAATCAAAACTCCCTGACCGACCTACCTACTTTAGAATATAGCTTACTTCACTAATCATTACACTAAACTTCCGTGTTCCAAGTAGTATATAAACATGTACCAGATGAAGAATAAATCAGTTATCAACGCATCTCATAACTCCGCGGTTCTACTTCCTACCTCTGGGAATAGGGCTCTTAATATACTAACTCCACTACCAGCTTACCTACGTTAGCTCAACCTCAGCGCTGTTCCGCATCGCCTGTGGTCCGGCAACGCAGTAACCATCGTTACCATTGCCGCGACGCGATCGTCTTGCCAGCAAAGCGTCCCCGTGACAGCGACAAGTGCTCAATACCCCCTTGTCCCGCGGTGTGACGCGGAAGTGTCTACTTCGGTTAGGCACAAACATTGGTGACCCCGACGTGATCCTTTAACAACAAAGGATCACACTCAAGCAACCCCCTTCCCACTAAAGGCTGAACCTCTGACTGCTTCACAGGATACTCAGCTTCACAGGATACTCAGCTTAATCCAGCTTCACAGAATACGCTTCTTCTTCCAGCGTCACAGGAACTTCAGCTTAATCCAGCTTCACAGGATACGCTTCTTCTTCCAGCGTCACAGGAACTTCAGCTTAATCCAGCTTCACAGGATACGCTTCTTCTTCCAGCGTCACAGGAACCTCAGCTTAATCCAGCTTCACAGGATACGCTTCTTCTTCCAGCGTCACAGGAACTTCAGCTTAATCCAGCTTCACAGGATACGCTTCTTCTTCCAGCGTCACAGGAACTTCAGCTTAATCCAGCTTCACAGGATACGATTCTTCTTCCAGCGTCACAGGAACGTCAGCTTCATCCAGCTTCACAGGACTCGCTTCTTCTTCCAGCGTCACAGGAACTTCAGCTTAATCCAGCTTCACAGGATACGCTTCTTCTTCCAGAGTCACAGGAACTTCAGCTTAATCCAGCTTCACAGGATACGCTTCTTCTTCCAGCTTCACAGGAACCTCAGCTTAATCCAGCTTCACAGGATACGCTTCTTCTTCCAGCGTCACAGGAACTTCAGCTTAATCCAGCTGCACAGGATACGCTTCTTCTTCCAGCGTCACAGGAACTTCAGCTTAATCCAACTTCACAAGATTCGCTTCTTCCAGAGTCACAGGAAATTCAGCTTAATCCAGCTTGACAGGATCCGTTTCTTCTTCCAGCGTCACAGGAACTTCAGCTTCATCCAGCTTCACAGGATACGCTTCTTCTTCCAGCGTCACAGGAACCTCAGCTTAATCCAGCTTCACAGGATACGCTTCTTCTTTCAGCGTCACAGGAACCTCAGCTTAATTCAGCTTCACAGGATACCCTTCTTCTTCCAGCGTCACAGGAACATCAGCTTAATCCAGCTTCACAGGATACGCTTCTTCTTCCAGCGTCACAGGAACTTCACCTTAATCCAGCTTCACAGGATACGCTTCTTATTCCAGCGTCACAGGAACTTCAGCTTAATCCAGCTTTACAGGATACGCTTCTTCTTCCAGCGTCACAGGAACTTCAGCTTCATCCAGCTTCACAGGATACGCTTCTTCTTCCAGATTCACAGGATACTCAGCTTAATCCAGCTTCACAGGACTCACAGCTTCATTCAGCTTCACAGGATACGCTTCTTCTTCCAGCGTCACAGGAACGTCAGCTTCATCCAGCTTCACAGGATACTCAGCTTCATCCAGCTTCACAAGATTCTTTGTTTCCAAGTCACACAATATGTCTACTTCATTCATTGAGGAAACAAGTCACACAAGAATCGATTAACACAATCGATTACTAGACACCCAAAACGAGCTGCAAGGGAAAATCCAACAGCTCATTAAGAACTATGGCAAGGATTCTGCCGACCGACGCCACCGAGACGTCTATTATTCCGGTAAGCTAAATCAGTTAAACGATCTCTGGCAGCAGTTTTGCGACCTAGATGAAGAAGTCCAGCAAGCGGCATTACCCACTGGAAGTGAGTACTCTTCACGATTAGTAGCACTTAAGGAGCTAGTCGAAAAATATCAGAATATCTTTCTGGACAACATGCCGACTGGAAGCGGGCTTCCGAAGGCCCCGAGACGAACGTCGGCTAACATCAAGATCACAACAAGAGATCAAGTCAAAGGAGATTCCGCAATTGACACGGTGATCCGACAGTTGCAGAGAAGATGGAACGAATTGGAGTCATCATTAACATTAGCCTCGAACGCCCCAACCGTCACCCCAGCCCTACAAAGGCACCTGGATCTCCATTGGGCGTTACTGAGGCAGGCCCACGACGAATTGGACAGCACACCTGGGGCCGCAGCCCTGGCAAAAGCAGAGCTAGCTCAATTCCACACATTATACGAGGAATACGAAATGAACCTGCTTCGGGAAAACGACGCGCCAATGAGCCTAAACATGGCACTTCCGCCAATTAGCGTTCCGGAGTTCAACGGCGAGTATCTATGATCTCTTTGTGGAATTGGTTTATCAGAAACCATATTTGGCCAGTCAAAAACTACATATTCTACAGTGTTCGCTTCGTGGTGAAGCGAGTAACGTCTTGACAGACACAGCCTTCTTACAGGGTGGCTATGACGACACCTGGTTGCGTTTAAAGGCCAGGTACCAGAACGGAAAAATACTGGTATTCGCCGCCATAGCAAAAATGGTTGACTATAAGCCTATAGACGGCTGTTCGCGCCAACTAAGGACCTTACATGACACTATAAAAAACTCAATGAGTACTCTTAAAAACCTCGATTTGAGCACAAAATCCTGGGATCCACTCCTGTGTTTTATTATCAGAAGAAAACTAGACCAGCAGTCTCTAGCTGCTCTGGAAAATTCAACGGATGCACCTACGGAAATTCCAACGTTAAGGAGTGTACTGACGTTTATTGAACGGCGCGCTTTCATGCTGGAGACGAAAGGCGCTCAACATACAGCAACACTACGCCATCAGTCAGTTCACAACGAAGAGAGCTGTAAGATTTGTCACGTAGGACCACATAATCTTAGATCATGTAGCCTTTTCCAGGAAATGGACCCCAAAAATGGCGCCAAGCCATTATTCAAATAGGACCATGCACAAATTGTTTGTCTACAGCTCACCGATCCACAACTGTGGATCACCGACCACTTGTCGAGTCTGCCAGCAACGGCATCATTCACTGTTACACAAAGGACCGACTAGCAATCCAGTGGCCGGCGCAGTAACCATTGCAGGCTACGACGACGTAGGGGGATATACTCAGCTCGCGACCGCCAAGGTCAAGTCATTACAGACCAACCGTCAGTACCGATTGATACCGATCTTAATATTCCCGAGGGACTGCCGTTAGCAGATCCTGACTTTCGGCAACCTGGACCCATTGACCTAACCTTAGGGGTTGAGGTGTATTCTCGTGTAATAATCGGTGAACTTCTTGAACTAGGACCTAATAAACCTTTGGCACAAGGCACTAGGCTTGGTTATGTAATCACAGGTTATCTCAATATAGAAACCTCATCTGATACGGAAATCAACCCTATTCTGGTAGAAGGCAGAGGTGAGTTTGCAGGACCGAACGCTTCTTATGAGCCAACAAAAGAGAAAAATCCGATGAATATAGAACTGACTTCTAATCAATTTAAAACATACAAGAAGGCTGACTTTGGTTCAACATTTCCAAACCTAACCAAGAAATATCTTAGTTTTGTTGCAGAATGTCCACATACCATAGACGTGCCAAATGATCAAGTTCTACGAGAGCACAATTTCAGTCCCCACGGTAATGTAAATTTTATCGCAAAGGAGAGTGTTAAGCAGCATCAAGAAGATGTGAAGGACCTGAAACACAAACATGAACCGCAGTTAAAGGAAAGATCCCCCTTGGTCAATGATTTGTTAGGTGCTTCCTATACAATTCGGTCAAGGGTTGACCAACATCACGACTTAATTGAGGGTACCCCTCAATGGGGGGGAGAATGTTCGTACCCAAAGGTACTCAACATGACCACACCCAACAAATCAAGCAGTAGCCAAGTTGGGAACAGTACCAGGCGCTCAGTGGCACCCACTGCATAAGAGAATTGCTGATCAGCATATTATATGTCTCACTAATTCACCGTCTCACCGACTCAACGGCACACTGACCGGCCAATGCAACTACACAAACTGCTACCATAATCAAAACTCCCTGACCGACCTACCTACTTTAGAATATAGCTTAAATCACTAATCATTACACTAAACTTCCGTGTTCCAAGTAGTATATAAACATGTACCAAATGAAGAATAAATCAGTTATCAACGCATCTCATAACTCCGCGGTTCTTCTTCCTACCTCTGGGAATAGGGCTCGTAATATACTATCTCCACTAGCAGGTAACCTACGTTAGCTCAACCTCAGCGCAGTTCCGCATCGCCTGTGGTCCGGCAACGCAGTAACCATCGTTACCATTGCCGCGACGCGATCGTCCTGCCAGCAAAGCGTCCCCGTGCCAGCGACAAGTGCCCATTACCCCGTTGTCCCGCGGTGTGACCCGGAAGTGTCTACTTCGGTTAGGCACAAACAGTTGCATTTCATAAAATTTGTACATATAAAAGACTTTGGGCACTACTGCGCAACGACGGTCATAAAAGCGAATTTGCGATCTTGCTTTTTTTTGCATAGGTCGAGTTTTCCTTAAATATTTCGCTGCAAGAAATAGTTGGGAAGGAAAAGTTCTTCTGCGTCGTCGTCAAGGGTTAAATTTTTTGGAATGCGGCCTTCTCTGAAGTCCAAAATCATCGTTTTCTAATAGGGTTTCATGACCTCCGGACTTTAAATCACCTTCTTGCTCGTCATTTGATTGAGAATGAGAATGTTGGCGAAGAAGCTCTTCTACAACTTCTCGGTCGGATTCATCTGGAAAGTCGAAGCCATTAGAGAGACAAAGGGATGGTATCCTACCCTTGGAAACGTCTTGACGACATGTACTGCAAAATTGATATTTGCCGGACGGACTCGGAAACTTTCTACTTAAATAAAAGGCATTGTCTATCCTAAAGTTGGGGTATTTAGAAGAAATAGTACGTATGATCAAACTAACCTGAGATGGAAACCTCCCCAGCACGTACAAAACATAGTTGGTCCGTCTTTAGTGTTACGAAGATATTGTTCCCTTGCTGTAGCTCGACTCCTCAGTCGCTGGCGTTCCCGTTGATCCTCTCGTTCATCGTCCAAAAGTTGTGCTCTTGCAGCAATATTGCGCAGTGACTGTCTTCTGCGCGCTACAGCGACCCGTGCGCGCTCTGGTCCTCGATTTTCCTCGACCGATCTCCACGTAGCATGGCCAGCAGTATTTTGCACCTGCTGTCGTCGTCGCTCTTCGGAACTCGTTCTGGCGCTTGCGCGCGCTGCAGCGTCCCGTGTGCGCTCGAGTCCTCGATTTTCCTCGATCGACCTCCAAGTAGTATGATCAACAGTTTTTCGCGACTGCTTTCGTCGTCGCTCCTCGCTATCCGACCTGACTATTGTGCGCGCTACAGCGTCCGGTGCGCGCTCTGCTCCTCGATATTCATAGATCGATCTCTAAGTAGCATGGTCAGCAGTATTTGGCACCTGCTGTCGTCTTCACTCTTCGGAGTTCGACCTGTCGCTTGCGTGCGCTGCAGCGTCCCGTGTGCGCTCGAGTCCTCGATTTTCCTCGATCGATCTACAGGTAGCTGATCAGCAGTGTTTCGCGACTGCTCTCGTCGTCGCCCTTCGGAATCCAACCTGGCGCTTGCGTGCGCTGCAGCGTCCCGTGTACGCTCGAGTCCTCGATTTTCCTCGATCGATCTCCAGGTAGCATGATCAGCAGTGTTTCGCGACTGCTCTCGTCGTCGCTCTTCGGAGTCCGACCTGGCGCTTGCGTGCGTTTCAGCGTCCCGTGTGCGCTCGAGTCCTCGATTTTCTCGATCGCTCTCCAGGTAGCGTGATTGTCAGCGTTCCTCAATCGTTCCCTGGCTCGAATTCTTTCACTTCTCCTTCTCTGAGAGCGAGCAGAGGAGTTTCGCGAGCGAGTTTCTTCTGCTACCTCCAAATTACTTGTACGGGTCAAGGCAATGTGCTGCGCATTACGGGTCCTTATTTGTGACTCATTTTGAGCATATTGGGATCGGCTTCGTCTAAGAGCAGCTTGGCGGCGCTGCCCTTTATATAAAGAAGATATGCGAGGCATTCTCTTTACTTTGCTGTTAAAAAATAATTGTATAAAAGTTAAGGGGTTATAATTTGTCAGAGGTTTTCAAAATCTCTTTGGTCGGGATTCTGGTAAATATTTATTGAAGTTCATTGACGTTAAACCTGAGTTTCACCAGGAGAAACTTATGTGTTACGAATTTATGAATCCTGTTTTACTTTACAGAAATACTTACCAAAGCAAAAAAGTATAATAATACTTTATTATTTTGTTACACACTTTTTTCACTTTTCACCTTATACCTTTTGGTAGATTTTTAATCACTTTTCATCTTATACTTTTTATGGGGTTATATTCACATTTCACCTTGTACTTTTTGGTGGATTTTCATTCCGGGGATTAGGATTACGAGTCAATATATAGGTTTGAATCATACCTACTATTAACCTTCATATAACCCTTTCGATGGCGGGCAATGCCTGATTTTAGGGACAATTCGTAGGTATATTAGGTATTCAAGTTGATTAACTAATTTAAGGATTGCGTTATAACTGCATTATTACCTTTTATCTAGCTTCGTGGCAACCTTGTTATGGTTATTTCTGTAATCTTATATATTAAAAATGGGTATATCTAGTGTTGGGGCGGGGTGGCTTGGTACGAATGGTACGAAAAAACACGGGAGTACTTTGGGGTCTTTACACGACGTGCGTAGATGTTTATTGGATCACTTGGAAAAGAGCACTACTTAAGCCTAACTTCACTTAAGCGCTCCAGAGCAGAGCGGAATACTTAGGGGAGAGATGGAGAGGGAGAGCGGAAGGCAGTGCGAGCGCGCGAGATGTAGACATCTGATAAACCTACCGCTCGACACTGCCTCCCGAAATTAAACGCCCTTTTGACGTAATTATTCTCCCCTCAGGATATTAGGCTCAGAAATATGTTAGAAGTGAAGATCAGTCGTCCATATGTAGGAGAGTGTGGTGGGCCTTGCCACACTTGTGGAGCGCTTGTGCAATCCCGGAATTGATGGCTGCTTGCAATGCAATTGAAGCACAACTGCTTCCTTTGAATATAGGCTATGCGATCGTCTACCGTCATTTGTAGGAAGCGTGGACATATACGCATGGGGTGGTTCTTCTTCGAACACAGATCACAGCCTTTGGGTATCGGAACTAGCCTTGTGTTGAAGGAATTTATTTTTGGAAATTCTGCCTCTCGATTTGTGTCTTTGGACTGGACGTGGTGGAAATTGGCAGATCGGAAGATATCGACGGCCTCAAGAGTTCGATGGCGCTCCGTCAAGTAGGAATCAAGCTTGTTTGTGCCTAACCGAAGTAGACACTTCCGGGGCGCACCGCGGGGCAAGGGGGTAGTGAGCACTTGTCGCTGGCACGGGGACGCTGTGCTGGCAGGACGATCGCGTCGCGGTAATGGTAACGATGGTTAATGCGATGCCGGACCACAGGCGATGCGGAACTGCGCTGAGGTTGAGCTAACGTAGGTTAGCTGATAGTGTAGATAGTGTATTACGAGCCCTATTCCCAGAGGTAGGAAGTAGAACCGCGGAGTTATGAGTTGCGTTGATAACTGATTTATTCTTCATTTGGTACACGTTTATATACTACTAGGAACCCGGAAGTTTAGTGTAATGATTAGTGAAGTAAGCTATATTCTAAAGTAGGTAAGTAAGTCAGGGACACTGCAAAATGTGCTGACTGCATTGGCGGGTCAGTGTGCCGTTGAGTCGGTGAGACGGTGAGTTAGTGAGACATATAGTATGCTGATCAGCAGTTCTCATATGCAGTGGGTGCTACTGAGCGCCTGGTACTGTTCCCAACTTGGCTATTGCTTGATTTGTTGGGTGTGGTCATGTTGAGCACCTTTGGGTACGAACATTCTCCCCCCCCCCCCCCCCATTGAGGGGTACCATCAATTAAGTCGTGATGTCGGTCAGCCCTTGGCCGAATTGTATAGGAAACACCTAACAAATCATTGGCCGAGGTGGATCCTTCCTTCAACTGCGGCGGTTCATGTTTGTGATTCAGGTCACTCATACCTTCTTTATGCTGCTTAACACTCCCCGTTGCGATAAAATTGACATTACCGTGGGGACTGAAATTGTGCCCTCGTAGAACTTGATTATTTGGCACGTCTGTGGTATGTGGACTTTCCGCAACAACACTTAGGTATTTCTTGGTTAAATTTAGAAATGTTGAACAAAATTCAGGCTTCTTTTTGGTTTTAAGTTGATGGGAAGTCGGTTCTGTATCAATTGGTTTTTCTTTTGTAGTATAAAGTTCAGTTAGCTGCAATGAATTATTATGTATAACTTGATCCTCGATCGGACGAGTCAGTGTTGCTGGTTCTTGATTGGCTACATATATCTTCAGGTTCGCTTATTTTATGTTCCATCAGTGCTACGTTCGTTAAATGAATCCTTTTTTCATCGAGTGAAATCTCATTCTGCCGTTTGCTATCTTCTGTATCAAAATGATTATCATTCATAGGATTTTTATCTTTCGTTGGCTCATAAGCAGCAATCAGTCCTGCATGATCATCTCTGTCTTCTACCAGAATAGGGTTGATTTCCGTATCAGATGAGGTTTCTTTATTGAGATAACCTGTGATTACATAACCAAGCCTTGTGCCTTGTGCCAAAGGTTTATTAGGTCCTAGTTCAAGAAGTTCACCGGTTATTACACGAGAATAAACCTCAACCCTCAAGGTTAGGTCAACGGGTCCAGGTTGCCGAAAGTCAGGATCTGCTAACGGCAGTCCCCCGGGCATATTAAGATCGGTAACAATCGGTACTGACGGTTGGTCTGTAATGACTGTGGGATTAATAAAAAATTCTATTAGTGTTTCAAACCCTGATGCAACTGATGAGAGCTTTAGTGTTGATCTAATTGCTGTTGATATTTTTCCTCCGATTCCAGATATTTCAATCGGTGACATTTTCATCCTCCTTGAGATAAGATTCACCTGTGATCCACCATCTATTACAGCGCGACTTGTTTGTAGGTGACCCGTTGGCCCATGTAATGATACCTTTGCGGTCGCGAGCAGAGTATATCCCCCTACGTTGTCGTAGCCTGCAATGGTTACTGCGCCGGCCACTGGATTGATAGTCGGTCCTTCGTGTAACAGTGAACGATGCCGTTGTTGGCAGACTCGACAACTGGTCGGTGATCCACAGTTTTCAACCTTATGAGCTGTAGACAAACAATTTGTGCATGGTCCTACTTTAATAATGGCTTGGCGCCGTACTTTGGGGTCCATTTGCTGGAAACGGCTACATGCTCTAAGATTATGTTGTCCTAGGTGACAAATCTTACAGCTCTCTTCGTTGTGAACTGACTGATGGCGTAGTGTTGCTGTAGGTTGAGCGCCTTTCGTCTCCAGCATGCAAGCGCGCCGCTCAATAAACATCAGTACACTCCTTAACGTTGGAATTTCCGTTGGAGCATCCGCTGAATTTTCCAGAGCAGCTAGAGACTGCTGGTCTAGTTTTCTTCTGATAAGAACACACAGGATTGGATCCCAGGATTTTGTGCTGACATCGAGGTTTTTAAGAGCATTCATTGAGTTTTTTATAGTGTCATGTAAGGCTCTTTGTTGGCTCTAGGAGCCGCTTGTAGGCTTATGGTCAATTATTTTTGCTATGGCGGCGAATACTAGTATTTTTCCGTTCTGGTACCTGGCCTTCAAACGCAACCAGGTGTCGTCATAGCCACCCTACCAAAACGTTCCTCGCTTTACCACGAAGCGAACACTGTAGAATATGTAGTTTTTGACTGGCCAAATGTGGTTTATGATGTACCAATTCCACAAAGAGATCATGGAACCGTAGCCAGTCTAGATACTCGCCGTTGAACTCCGGAATGCTAATTGGCGGAAGTGCCAAGTTTAGGCTCATTGGCGCGTCGTTTTCCCGAAGCAGGTTCATTTCGTATTCCTCGTATAATGTGTGGAATTGAGCTAGCTCTGCTTCTGCCAGGGCTGCGGCACTAGGTGTGTTGTCCAATTCGTCGTGGGCTTGCCTCAGTAACGCCCAATGCAGATCCAGGTGCCTTTGTAGGGCTGGGGTGATGGTTGGGGTTCGAGGCTAATGCTAATGATGACTCCAATTCGTTGCATCTTCTCTGCAAGTCGGCTCACCGTGTCAATTGCGGAATCTCCTTTGACTTGATCTCTTGTTGTGATCTTGATGTTGGCCGACGTTCGTCTCGGGGCCTTCGGAAGCCCGCTTCCAGTCGGCATGTTGTCCAGAAAGATATTGTGATATTTTTCGACCAGCTCCTTAAGTGCTAGTAATCGTGAAGAGTACTCACTTCCAGTGGGTAATGCCGCTTGCGGGACTTCTTCATCTAGGTCGCAAAACTGCTGCCAGAGATCGTTTAACTGATTTAGCTTACCAGAATAATAGCCGTCTCGGTGGCGTCGGTCGGCAGAATCCTTGCCATAATTCTTAATAAGCTGTTGGGTTTTCCCTTCCATTTCGTTTTGGGTGTCTAGTAATCAATTGTTTAAATCGATTCTTGTGTGACTTGTTTCCTCTATGAATGAAGTAGACATACTTTGTGTCGTGGAAACAAAGAATCCTGTGAAGCCGGATAAAGCTGTGTGCCTTTTGAAGCTGGATGATGCTTAGTATCCTGTGAAGCTGGATGAAGCTGAAGTTCCTGTGATGCTGGAAGAAGAAGCGTATCCTGTGAAGCTAGATGAAGCTGTGAGTCCTGTGAAACTGGATTAAGCTGAGTATCCTGTGATGCTGGAAGAAGAAGAGTATCCTGTCAAGCTGGATGAAGCTGTGAGTCCTGTGAAGCTGGATTAAGTTGAGTATCCTGTGAAGCTGGATGAAGCTGTGAGTCCTGTGAAGCTGGATTAAGATGAGTTCCTGTGACGCTGGAAGAAGAAGCGTATCCTGTGAAGCTGGATTAGGCTGACGTTCCTGTGAAGCTGGAAGAAGAAGCGTATCCTGTGAAGCTGGATAAAGCTGAAGTTCCTGTGACGCTGGAAGAAGAAGAGTATTCTGTGAAGCTGGATGAAGCTGAAGATCCTGTGACGCTGGAAGAAGAAGCCTATCCTGTGAAGCTGTATAAGGCTGAGTATCCTATGAAGCTGGATGAAGCTGAGTATCCTGTGAAGCTGGATGAAGAAGCGTATCCAGTCAGAGGTTCAGCCTTTGGTGGGAAGGGGGTTGCTTGAGTGTGATCCTTTGTTGTTAAAGGATCACGTCGGGGTCACCAATGTTTGTGCCTAAACAACGTAGACACATCCGGGACGCACCGCGGGGCAAGGGGGTAGTGAGCACTTGTCGCTGACACGGGGACGCCCTGCTGGCAGGACGATCGCGTCGCGGTAATGGTAACGATGGTTACTGCGATGCCGGACCACAGGCGATGCGGAACTGCGCTGAGGTTGAGCTAACGTAGGCTATCTGCTTGTGTAGATAGTGTATTACGAGCCCTATTCCCAGAGGTAGAAAGTAGAACCGCGGAGTTATGAGATGCGTTGATAACTGATTTATTCTTCATTTGGTTATTTGGCTTTATTCTAAAGTAGGTAAGTAAGTCAGGGAGTTTTGATTATGGAAGCAGTTTTTGTAGTTAGCTTGGCAGACACTGCAAAATGTGCTGACTGCATTGGCGGGTCAGTGTGCCGTTGAGTCGGTGATTTAGTGAGACATATAATATGCTGATCAGCAATTCTCATATGCAGTGGGTGCTACTGAGCGCCTGGTACTGTTCCCAACTTGGCTATTGCTTGATTTGTTGGGTGTGGTCTTGTAAAGCACCTTTGGGTACGAACAAAGCTCAAGCCACGTAGGAATTTCGGCTTTATTTTGGATCGATTGCTCCCGTAATGAGAGAGTGAGCTTTGGTAGCTTTGTCGAGCTCATTTAAACCAGGATAGGGTCCGAATTCACAATATTAACACCGGAAAATGTAAGGAAAGTTAAGCAACCTTGAAAAGTGCGTTGAAGTTCTTTTAAGGCTGCTCCCGACTCCTGTGCTATGGATTGCACGTTGAAAAGTGTTTCACCTGCAATCGCTTATTTTTGAAACGCTCAGTTAGGTTATTCCAGGCTGAGCGAAAGCCATCATTGGTGAGTGGGGATCTTAAAGCTATGGAATAAGCTTCGCCACTTCTTTTTGAATTTAAATGGAATAATTTGTCAACGGGCGTGAGACTCGGATTGTCTATGGATATTGCCGTGAAAAGGTCCCGGAAAGTCGGCCAGCGAAGACAATCGCTAGAGAAAACCTCTGTTTCGATAGGAGGGAGCCGACAGCCATAAGACGTGGAATTTTGGGACGGAGTTACTGGAGCTTGAGGTATTTGGGAGGAGCCTTTTTGGACTTGTTCCATCAGCTGGGCGGCAAATAGTTCATAAGTGGAGTACGTTTGGTAATACTTGGACTTTAGTATGGATTTCGTGTCTGCGGTGCTCTCGCCTGCAGCCACAATGCAGTCGGAGCAAATGTCGTATTCTGCCTTTACCGTTTGCCACAAGGAATTGAAGTGATCGCGTCGGATTTTACAGGCGGATAACGTTGGGGTGGAGCACCTGGAGCGTTCACAGTAGCCTCAAAGTGGATCAGTCAGTAAGGTGTGGCCATAAATCGGGTTAAAGCGGATTTTACTGATGTCAAATAATAATGCCATGACGTAAAATAATTTAGAATTTTAATTCAGAAGTAAGGAAACGGTATGGAATCCAGTTGGAATTTAGGAACCAGTCAAGATTGTATATATATATACGGTAACACTGTCGGATAGGTAGAGTCAATAAATATTTATTCCATCGGATGGTCGGACTTATGTAAAGAATTACGGACTTTAATTTTGTTTTTTGGGAAGGAACATTTATTTTGAGCTCTTGACCCACTGTGCTCTGGCGAAATATCGGTATACGTATGTATGTACACTGTACACGGATTAAAGTTCCGGGAATTGTAAAGACTACGCTTATGTTTGTTTGTCGGTGCGTTTGTTTGTCACCTGCACAACTAAATTGCAAACGATTTGCTGGAGTAAATTTGTGGATGTTGTAACTTTTTTTTTAATTTTAGCAATAATTTAGACGTACTTGTAGGTCGAGAAAAGTAGTTGGAGTGGACTGTGTTAGAAAGAGTAGTTAGAGTGGGCTGTATTAGAATACTTATATAAATATACACACGCAGCTGGAACACAGTAAAAAATAAAGAGTGCAAATCTTAAGGAAAAATTTTATGATCGGGAATTTTTTACTGTGGCTGAGTTATATATTACACACGATTGGAATTGAAAATATATTTGACAAATATTTTAGTTGAATAGTAGAACTTAAATATCTACTGGAATTGTTTCAAGTGTACAATTGTGGGCAAAGGAACATGGAATATTGTCGGGCACAAGTAACGGAATTGAAATAAATATATTCAATGCCATTGCGTCGGATAAATCACTTTTGGATTTAGACAACATATCATACAGAAAGTTAGTCGAAAAAGGGTTCGAAAAACTGGCTGTATGACCGGCAATTATAGAAAGTAGAATTTATCTAGAGCGGTTCAAGCCTGCTGGGACAAAACCAAAGAAAACTCCAGGAGTGGAAAATCCAAAGATTTTGAAATCCGGCTCGAAGGACCAAAATGTTGGGGCTGAGTGGCCTGATCGTTGAAAATAGGTGAAGCCCCAAGATCGAATGGTACGCAAAAAAACGGGAGTACTTTGGGGTCTTTACACGACGTGCGTAGATGTTTATTGGATCACTTGGAAAAGAGCACTACTTAAGCCTAACTTAACTTAAGCGCTTAAGAGCAGAGCGGAGACTAAGCGGAGAGATGGAGAGGGAGAGCGGAAGGCAGTGCGAGCGCGCAAGATGTAGACATCTGTATAAACCTGCCGCTCGACTCTGCCTCCTGAAATTAAACGCCCTTTTGACGTAAACACCTAGGTATCCAACCTTATAATTTGGACACCTGTATCCATGTTATTCGTGTCCTAACACCACCCCATTCAGCAAAATATTATAGTCGTAAGATTTTTGTGTAATATTAATTTCGTAATTCTGAAAAGTTAAAATATTCTTTACCCAGAGTAAAAGAAAATACGATCAAAATCAACAAAGCAACATTTTTTTAAAAATAATTATTTCATTATTTCTCTAACCGTTTCTTTGACAGCTATATGTTAGAGTTATCCGATTTTTATTAAATATAGTTCAAAATTCTTAAAGCTACAAAAAATTTTATTCCCAATAGCATAAGATAATAATATGTCAAGAAACACCGAAGCTATAATTTGTTTCAATTTATTATAACCGTTACTCGTAGAGTAAAAGTGTATACTAGATTCGTCGGAAAGTATGTAACAGGCAGAAGGAAGCGTTTCCGACCCCATAAAGTATATATATTCTTGATCAGGATCACTAGCCGAGTCGATCTAGCCATGTCCGTCTGTCCGTCTGTCCGTCTGTCTGTCCGTACGGATGAACGCTGAGATCTCGGAAACTATGAGAGCTAGGCTATTGAGATTTGGCGTGCAGATTCCTGAGCTTCATACGCAGCGCAAGTTTGTTTCAGTAGAGTGCCACGCTCACTCTAACGCCCACAAACCGCCCAAAACTGTGGCTCCTACAGTTTTGATGCTAGAATAAAAATTTTAACTGAAAGGTAATGTTCTCATCAATACCTATCGATTGACACAAAAATTAATTTTATCTGAAATGTATTGGTCTCGTCAATACCTATGGATTGATCCAAAAAATTTGCCACGCCCACTCTAACGCCCATAACGCTTAAATGTGTATACCGCCGTTAGGTGGCGCATTTTAATCTCGCTTTGCTGCTTGCATATCTCCATTTAGCTGAGTAACGGGTATCTGATAGTCGAGGTACTCGACTATAGCGTTCTTCCCTGTTTTCAAATTCGAAATTCAGAACTAATTAAAAAATGTTAATTCCAAGCGTAGGAGGTTATATGTTAAAAAACACCTAAGATATAATATACAAATTTTTATCGATTATTACTATGGGAGCTATAACATATAGTTGCCCGATCAGGCTGGTTCCGACTTATATACTACCTGCATAAGAAAGAAGACTTTTGGGAAAGTTTCAGCCCGATAGCTTCAAGACAGACGGACATCGCTAAAAAAATCAATTACACAAAATAATATAAAAATAAATGCAAGGGTATAATAATTATTTCATTATTTCTCTGACCGTTTCTTTGACAGCTATATGTTAGAGTCGTCCGATTTGTATTAAATATAATAATGTGCTCTCTAAAATAATCTGATGGAGAAGAGCTTAAACTGAAGCGAACCCACCTAAGAATTAGGGCATGATTACGTCTTTTTACCCTACCAGTCCCATCCAGCATTTGGTAACTTTGTGCAGCATTGTTATTTTCTTCATCTGCATCAAAGTCGATATGTTCGTCATATTCTTCTTTTGACTGTTCTGATCGTTCATTTAGCTTGGAGAATTTGAACCAAGCCGCAAATTCCGCAAGACATAACGACTCTAGTTGTTCATGTCTTTGCACGTATCGATCAAGTCAATTTCGCTCAAAAATATCTGTTAAGTTTGCGGGAAGATGTTCTAATTCTCTGTTTGATCGGACTATCTGGACCCTTTTATTTGGATGGCAAGTGTTAATAAAAACATTCCCTTCACTAGCCTCAGACAAGTGCAAACCTAAAGTGTTGTATGCAGCTTCTTGGGCAGATATTTCTGTAGCCTTAATAAACTTGCTCCCCAAATGCTGCAATTTTCTTTTGACGGACACTTCCATGGCTTATTTCGAAGCAGTTGAGACACGCCACGGTTGGATTTATTTATGAAGTTAATTATATAACTACAACAGGCGTAACCATCTAGAATGAATTTAATATCCATGTTTGCTCTATGCAAGCCTAAAATATTTATATTGTAAGCATTTAGCAACCTAACAGAAAATTGGCGACGAAGAAATACTTGGGGCTTTTTTAAGTAAGACCGAATGGCGAACTTGTACTCCTCATATGAAATTTCAAGACGGCTGAGAAAATATTCAAAACTATTAAACATGGCCGATTCTGCTTCGGAAACAGATTTTAGGAGCTATTTAAGTTTTTTAAATATTTCTTTATGTTCTTAAACGTTGGATTCGATTTCTTCAAATGGATACAAAACAAGAGATTCAGGCATTCGTGGGCATGGCATATTTAAACGGCAGAGCTGTTGTCCTCGCAGTTCCCTTAAACATGAAGCGCTGTGCATATAGCGCTGATATTGAACTACTTCATGAATTTCAGGATCGTCCCCGCTGGTAGTAATGAAACGATCAATAAAGCGGGTGACCAGATCGAATTAGTCTAGCTTTTTCGGCGCTAGAAAGAGCTGCTGCCTCTTCCTCAGTAATGTCTGTGCTATCCAATAAAAGAGATAGAATAACTAAGATTTCGTTCCATTGAGATTCAGCAGCAAAGAGGGTTATGAAGAATGTAGGCAACCCAAATTGTCTAATCATGGCTATAACTTTCTTTTTTCTGCCTCCCAGTGTGCTGGAGCTGAACGGAGGCCTTTCAGAATGTGAAATCCATCGTCATGTTGTACGACTGTCAACAAATGAATTATCCCTCTCATTTGCAGCAGTTACTGCACCTGATTTTTTTCGTATGGCAATGGAAATAGAACTTTGAATTCGTTGCATTTATAAAGGACTTTGGGCACTACTGCGCAACGACGGTCGTAAAAGCGAATTTGCGATCTTGCTTTTTTTGCATAAGTCGAATTTCCCTTAAATATTTCGCCGCAAGAAATAGTTGGGAAGGAAAGTTCTTCTGCGTCGTCGTCAAGGGTTAAATTTGTTGGAATGCGGCTTTCTCCGGGGGCCATAGCAATTCGCTGAAGTCCAATATCATCGTTTTCTAATAGGGCTTCATGACGTCCGGGATTTTAATCACCTTCTTGCTCGTCACTTGATTGAGAATGAGAATGTTAATGAATAAGGTCTTCTACAACTTCACGGTCGGATTCATCTGCGATGAAAGGTATCTCTTCTTCGGCTCCCATTTAATTGAGCCAATCACCGTCAAAGGAAATGTGGTGCTTTTTGTAGAGCTCAGTGTTAACCAAGTATCGCACAGCTTGAATAACCCGAGCGAGTCAAATAGTTTCCGTCATGAAATTATGGGAATATTCTAACTTTGTTTTGAAATGAACCTGAATTACATGGGTCAAATCAAAGGTGCGCGGGAGTTCGCTTACTGTATCAGGTACTGAAATTGGAACATTGACTACAGCGCCTCTTATTTCGCATTGCCTTTTATATCCAAGGGATATAATGCGCATGAGACAAATTCGAGGAGAAATAAAGCGCTCCTTAAGACATGTCTAGTTTTTAAGGCATTCAGGTATCTCTGGAAAATCGAAGCCATTAGAGAGACAAAGGAATGGTATCCTACCTTTGGAAACGCCTTGACGACATGTACTGCAAAATTGATATTTGCCGGACGGACTCGGAAACTTTCTACTTAAATAAAAGGCATTGTCTAGACTAAAGTTGGGGTATTTAGAAGAAATAGTACGTATGTTCAAACCAATTACCTGAGATGGAAACCACGTTCCGCCACAGCACGTACAAAACTTAGTTGGTCCGTCCTTAATGTTACGAAGATATTGTTCCTTTGCCGTAGCTCGACTCCTCCGTCGCTGGCGTTCCCGTAGATACTGCTCCCGTCGTCGCTCCTCTTAATCCGACCTGACCATTGCGCGCTCTGCAGCTTCCCTTGCGCGCTATGGTCCTCGATTTTCCTCGACCGATCTCCACGTAGCATGGCCAGCAGTATTTTGCACCTGCTGTCGTCGTCGCTCTTCGGAATTCGTTCTGGCGCTTGCGTGCGCTGCAGCGTCCCGTGTGCGCTCGAGTCCTCGATTTTCCTCGATCGACCTCCAAGTAGTATGATCAACAGTTTTTCGCGACTGCTTTCGTCGTCGCTCCTCGGTATCCGACCTGACTATTGTGCGCGCTACAGCGTCCGGTGCGCGCTCTGGTCCTCGATTTTCATCGATCGATCTCTAAGTAGCATGGTCAGCAGTATTTTGCACCTGCTGTCGTCGTCGCTCTTCGGAATTCGACCTGGCCCTTGCGTGCGCTGCAGCGTCCCGTGTGCGCTCGAGTCCTCGATTTTCCTCGATCGATCTCCAGGTAGCATGATCAGCAGTGTTTCGCGACTGCTCTCGTCGTCGCCCTTCGGAATCCGACCTGGCGCTTGCGTGCGCTTCAGCCTCCCGTGTACGCTCAATTCCTCGATTTTCCTCGAGCTCTCTCCAGGTAGCGCGATTGTCAGTGTTCCTCAATCGTTTGATGGCTCGAATTCTTTCACTTCTCCTTCTCTGAGAGCGAGCAGCGGAATTTTGCGAGCGAGCTTCTTTTGCTACCTCCAAATTACTTGTACGGGTCAAGGCAATGTGCTGCGCATTACGGGTCCTTATTTGTGACGCATTTTGACGGCTTCGTCTAAGCGCAGCTTGGCGGCGCTTCTCTTGAGATAAAGGAGATATGAGCGGCATTCTCTTTATTTTGCTGTTAAAAAATATAATATATCGACGGCCTCAAGAGTTCGATGGCGCTCTGCCAAATAGGAATCTAGCTCAAGCCACGTAGGAATTTCGGCTTTATTTTGGATGGATTGTTCCAATAATGAGAGAGTGTGCCTTGGTAGTTTCGTCGAGCACATATAAACCAGGATAGGGTCCCAAATGTCAATATTAACACCGGAAGTGCGTTGAAGTTCTTTTAACGCTGCTCCCGAATCCTGTGCTATGGATTTCACATTGAAAAGTGTTTTCAGGTGACTGTTCACCTGCTGTCGCTTGCGTGCGCTGCAGCGTCCCGTATGCGCTCGAGTCCTCGATTTTCCTCGATCGATCTCCAGGTAGCATGATCAGCAGTGTTTCGCGACTGCTCTCGTCGTCGCCCTTCGGAATCCGACCTGGCGCTTGCGTGCGCTTCAGCCTCCCGTGTACGCTCAATTCCTCGATTTTCCTCGAGCGCTCTCCAGGTAGCGCGATTGTCAGTGTTCCTCAATCGTTTGATGGCTCGAATTCTTTCACTTCTCCTTCTCTGAGAGCGAGCAGCGGAATTTTGCGAGCGAGCTTCTTTTGCTACCTCCAAATTACTTGTACGGGTCAAGGCAATGTGCTGCGCATTACGGGTCCTTATTTGTGACGCATTTTGAGCATATTGAGATCGGCTTCGTCTAAGCGCAGCTTGGCGGCGCTTCTCTTGAGATAAAGGAGATATGAGCGGCATTCTCTTTATTTTGCTGTTAAAAAATATAATATATCGACGGCCTCAAGAGTTCGATGGCGCTCTGCCAAGTAGGAATCTAGCTCAAGCCACGTAGGAATTTCGGCTTTATTTTGGATGGATTGTTCCAATAATGAGAGAGTGTGCTTTGGTAGTTTTGTCGAGCACATATAAACCCAAATGTCAATATTAACACCGGAAGTGCGTTGAAGTTCTTTTAACGCTGCTCCCGAATCCTGTGCTATGGATTTCACATTGAAAAGTGTTTTCAGGTGACTGTTCACCTGCAATCGCTTATTTTCGAAACGCTCAGTTAGGTTATTCCAGGCTGAGCGAAAGCCATCATTGGTAAGTGGGGATCTTGAAACTATGGAATGAGCTTCGCCACTTGTTTTTGAATTTAAATGGAATTATTTTTCAGCGGGCGTTAGACTCGGATTGTCTATGTATATTGCCTTTAAAAGGTCCCGGAAAGTCGGCCAGCGAAGATAATCGTTAGAAAAAACCTCTGTTTCGATAGGAGGGATCCGACAGCCATAAGACGTGGATTTTTGGGACGTAGTAACTGGAGCTTAAGGTATTTGGGAGGAGCCTTTTTGGACTTGTTCCATCAGCTGGGCGGCAAATATTTCATAAGTTGAGTACGTTGAGAATACTTGGACTTTAGTATGGATTTCGTGTCTGTGGCGCTCTCGCCTGCAGCCACAATGCAGTCGGAGCAAATGTCGTATGCTGCCTTTACCGTTTGCCACAGGGAATTGAAGTGGCCTCAAAGTGAATAAGACAGTAAGCTGTGGCCATAAATCGGGCTAAAGCGGATCTTACTGATGTTGCCATGACGTAAAATAATTTAGAATTTTAATTCAGAAGTAAGGAAACGGTATGGAATCGAGTTGGAGTTTAGGAACCAATCAAGATTGTATATATATATACGGTAACACTGTCGGATAGGTAGAGTTAATAAAAATTTATTGCATCGGATGGTCGGACTTATGTAAGGAATTTCGGACTTTAATTTTGATTGTTGGGAAGGAACATTTATTGTGAGCTCTTGATCCACTGTGCTCTGGCGAAATATCGGTATACGTATGTATGCACACTGTACATATGCACATATGTGGGGTGCGAAAAGCGGATTAACGTTCCGGGAATTGTAAAGACTACGCTTATGTTTGTTTGTCGGTGCGTTTGTTTGTCACCTGCACAACAAAATTGAAAACGATTTGCTGGAGTAAATTTGTGGATGTTGTAACTTTCTTTTTAATTTTAGAAATAGTTTAGCCGTATTTGTAGGTCGAGAAAAATAGTTGGAGTGGACTGTATTAGAAAGAGTAGTTAGAGTGGGCTGTATTAGAATACTTATGTAAATATACACACGCAGCTGGAACACAGTAAAAAATAAAGAGTGCAAATCTTAAGGACAAATTTTATGATCGGGAATTTTTTACTGTGGCTGAGTTATATTTTACACACGATTGGAATTGAAAATATATTTGACAAATATTTTAGTTGAATAGTAGCACTGAAATATCTACTGGAATTGTTTCAAGTGTACAATTGTGGGCAAAGGAAACTGGAATACTTTCGGGCACAATTAAAGGAATTGCGCCGGATTAGTCATTTTTGGATTTAGACAATATATCATACAGAAAGTTAGTCCAAATAGGGTTCTAAAAACTGGCTGTGTGACCGGAAATAATAGTAAGTGGAACTTATCTGGAGCGGCTTAAGCCTGCTGGGACAAAATCAAAGAAAACTCCAGGAGAGGAAAATCCAAAGATTTTGAAATCCGGCTCGAAGGAGCAAAATGTTGGGGCGGAGTGGCTTGATCGTTGAAAATAGGTGAAGCCCCAAGATCGAATGGTACGCAAAAACACTGGAGTACCTTGGGGTTTTTACGCGACGTGCGTAGATGTTTATTGGATCACTTGGAAATGAGCACTTCTTAAGCCTAACTTAACTTAAGCGCTCTAGAGCAGAGCGGAGACTTAGGGGAGAGATGCAGAGGGAGATCGGACGACAGTTCGGGCGCGCGAGATGTAGACATCTGGATAAACCTGCCGCTCGACTCTGCCTCCTGAAATTAAACGCCCTTTTGACGTAAACACCTAGGTATCCTACCTTATAATTTGGACACCTGTATCCATGTTATTCGTGTCCTAACACCACCCCATTCAGCAAAATATTATAGTCGTAAGATTTTTATGTAAAATTAATTTCGTAATTCTGAAAAGTTAAAATATTCTATACCAAGAGTAAAAGAAAATACGATCAAAATCAACAAAGCAAAATTTTTTTAAAAATAATTATTTCATTTTTTCTCTAACCGTTTCTTTGACAGCTATATGTTAGAGTTATCCGATTTTTATTAAATATAGTTCAAAATTCTTAAAGCTACAAAAAATTTTATTCCCAATAGCATAAGATAATAATATGTCAAGAAACACCGAAGCTATAATTTGTTTAATTTTATTTTAAAATTTTAAATTTGAAATTCAGAACTAATAAAAAAATATTATTTCCAAGCGTAGGAGGTTATGTGTTAAAAAAACACCTAAGATAAATTAAATAAAATTTTTTCGATTATTCCTATTGGAGCTATAACATATAGTTGTCCGATCTGGCTGACTTATATACTACCTGCATAAGAAAGAAGACTTTTGGGAAAGTTTCAGCCCGATAGCTTTAGGACAGACGGACATGGCTAAAAAAATCAATTACAAAAAAATAATATAAAAATAAATTCAAGGGCATAATAATTGTATCTTTGTTTCTCTGACCGTTTCTTTGACAGCTATTTGTTAGAGTCGTCCGATTTGTATTAAATATAATTCGAAATTCTTAAAACTACACAAAATGTTATTTCCAATAGTATAAGATAATATATCAAAAAACACCGAAGCTATAATATGTTTCATATTATTTTCCCACCAATTTTCCGATCGTTCCTATGGCAGCTATATGATATAGTCGTCCGATTTTGATAAAATCAAATTCGAAATTCGGAACTAATTAAAAAACGTTATTTCCAAGCGTAGGAAGTTGTATGTTAAACAAGAAAGGAAGTTAACTTTGACAAGCCGAAGTTTGAATACCCTTGCAGTTATAAGAAATAATCAATGTTAGTAACACTATGTTACATTTTAAGGATTGTTGCTAGCTTCAGTGATATTAAAACAATTTCACGTACTCAGCCCCCACACCACGTCAAGGTCACAATCCACGAGGAGGAAAATATTATCATTTATATATATACATATATATATAATATTTTGAAAACTACGTTGATAGATAGAAATAAATAAATTAATAATACCATAAAATACATATGTACAATATGATATATACAATTAATAATTTTTTCTAGCCTATTACAATTTTTACAATTTATATATTTTATTATATTATATATATATATGGCTATATGGTGTCTCATAGGTAATGGCAAGAGCTGGTGGAATTCGAGAATCTGAAAATATCCAATTAATTTGTGTTATTGTTTTTGTTGTGGGAGAATCATTGATTGAAAAGAGGTTATAGGTATTCAAATGTTCCTCCAGAATATCAGTCCCTGTGGATCTGCAAGTATTAAAACCTCCTAATATTACTACTTAAGCATTATCCATTCTACTCACTTTTTCCACATCAGCCTTAATTTCATTTCGAAATCTTGTAATATGAAATCCAGGACTCATATAAACAATTATAAATGACGTGTTGAGATATTTAAATGCAATCGATTGATACGTTGCCTTTGTGTTTGTGGACTTCTTTGTCTCAAACAGAAATAATACATTTGGCGAAATGTTTTGTTTAGCATAAATAAGTATTCCGTTCTTCCCAATACCATTCGAACGATTTCAACCTATTCTTCTTATAATGTCGAAATACCTTAAAGTGTACTCTTCTTGTGGAAGAGTCCAGGTTTCAACAAAACATAAAAAGTTGGAAGAACAAATAATGTTGTCGTAGGCAACATAATATAATGACATATCCTCATTTTCATTGACCAAAAATTCATAATGCGCAGTCAAAGCAAGTTCTACATGGACATTTGTAGCTCCAAATCTAGTTGGAGGGATAGTCTCCTAAAAGGAAAAGACCCGATGCGCTAGTTGCTCTGCTGCTTCACAACGAAGCTCGCGTAATGCCTCTTTTAAAATGCACTGCGACTTTGCTGCAGGTTGCTCCTTGGCTCTTATGGATGGTAATAGCCTAGGCAGGAACAACTAGAAATTGTTTTCGATCAATAGAAGAATGTCCCGAATATCCGCATTGGAATACTCGGGCTGTTTTATAAATTGGAGTCCAGTTTGGGAGATCATTTCCTCGAACTTTTGACCTAGCTATAGTACCGACAGTGGCATCTGTAAACTTATTCCACAGTCCAGTAACTGCATCTGTCATGTTGGCTTCAGACATATTATTCAAAGCCGAGGCAAAAGCGTGGTCGTCACGTTGCCGCATTATTTAAGTTAGCACGAAAAACTTAAAGTTATTCCAAAGGTTAGCTCCCGCCAGAATATAATAGGGATTAGATGTATTTTTTGCGAATATCCAACGATCTGGAGACTGGGCTATGCTGCTTCAGATCTCCAAACACTATTATAGACTTGCCCCCAAAACTTACATCTTGACTTTTAAAAATTTGACAAAGTCTTTGACCTAAGTACCCAAGCATTTTTGATCCGACTATCGAGATCTCATCTATAATAATTAATTGGATATCAATCAACTTGCAATGCATTGTATTTAAAGTGTCATTGCTTAAGGGTCTTAAAGGACCAGATGTTTGATTAACAGGAAGGAAGAAAACTGAATGAAGCGTTAGTCCCCCAATCCCAAAAGCTGCTTTTCCAGTAGGAGCACAAAGTAAAACCTTTGCGGAATCTGTTGATCTAGGAAGTTTATTTGTTCGCTAAGTTATAGACTGAAAGATTGTTAAAATCAATCTGCTTTTTGCCACTCCGGCCCCTCCACCAACATATTCATAAAATGTTTTTTTTCCTGCAACATTATGCATTACGTGGGCGTAATACTGGCGTTGCTTAAAGTTAAGAGACCGGGTAATCGAGCAAAGGTTATCGTCAGATACCATCGGAGGAAGTCTAATAAGAGGAAGTTCGCCATTTGAATCATTTTCATCTTGCCAAAGCCCTGAACTCTTCATCAAGGTATTGAGAGGCTGGCCCTTCGGGAAGGGGCCGTTTTCTTCTGTATCCACATTTTGCAGATCTTGAAGAACTCTCTCTAACTCCATGTCGTCAAACACATCATACTGCTCTTTATTGCGTTTAATAATTTCAAAATTATTTCTAAATGTGCTTTCATTGTCGTTTGAAATGAGTTCCGTCTCTTCACTTCTACATGGGAAAAAGAGCATTACGTGCTCTCTAAAATAATCTGATGGAGAAGAGCTGTGAGGAGTTGAATAACTCCCCACAAATAGGAGCAGCAGCAGATGGTCGGCCGCTTACCAGATACGCGGCGAACTCGCGTAATAGCGTAGTAACGGCGCGGCGAAGACAGTTTGGAGACTTGGATGGAGAGCGAGAGTGTTTGGAGACCAAGGATGGAGATCGAGAGAGTTTGGAAACCAAGGATGGAGAGCGAGAGAGTTTGGAGACCAAGAAGCGGATAATGAGAGACTGGAGACGTCGCGGGCAGACAAGAGTGCCGTGTGTAAAGGGGGATAACGGAACTCCCTTAGACTTTGGACTCTCCCGTGAACTTTGGACCGGGTGAGGAAGTGCCACATCTCGGCAGTGGAGCGGCACAAAGGCGTACCACAAGCATCACGGGAATCAGCGGGACGGCAGCAGTGGGCAGAGCATCGGTTGGAAGCGGTTCGTAAAGGACAAGTGTGTCAACCAGGAGGCACTGACTTTGGACCCGGAGTGGAGAGATCCAGCGGGCCGTGCGCAAAAGGGAAATAACGGTTCCCGGAGGCCCTATATAAGGCCGCAGAGCGTTGGCAGCTGGATCAGTCGATCACAAGGAGTCAAACCGTCAAGATTAATCAGATTAACAAAGTGAACAATCAAAACAGCCAGATAATCTACAAGGGAGCAAGTCGAGTCGTCTGAGAAGCAGCGCCGTGGGAGCCTACGAGGAGCAAGATTGCTACGTCGAGACGTTCGGAATTGGGATACCAGGAATCTCCGAATTGAGACGCACGTAGCTGAGGTCCAGAGGGCATCACACGGCTAGGTCAAGGCGGTCGGCATAACCCTATCAACAAAGTCCTGGCGTTACGCCTGGAGGATAACGAGTATAACAAGCCAGAAGGGAGAGCGGTCGATCGGTACGGTATCGAGTTGAGTTGTCCAGGAGAGCCCTACGGATTCGACTTGCGAGGTCCCGAAGCGACGTGCCCGAACCCCGAGTACCAAAAGTCACGCCACGTCCAGCCGCGCAGCCAGCACCACCAGGAGCAGTGCGCAAGATAGAACGAGCCACGCGGAAACGTTCCGGACCACATGCAGAACGGTAAGGCTAGGGTGGAATGTTCGTTTACACTCTTCCTAGCGTTCCGCCTTGACTGTCCGCGCGGACTGAACAGAAACACCAGTGGGACCATCCGGGACAGAGCAAGGGACAGGCGGCGGTGTGTCGAAAGGAGTGATCCTGGAGAGCGCAGCTTCTGTTCACCCTAGTCTGAGAACGGTCACGCTTCCCTAAGCCCGTACGGCTGATCCCCCTCGCGAGTCCGAGTCATTACCAGCAGTCACCAAGTCAACACGTCAGAAGCGAGCAGGGAGCGAGCTGCGAGGATCTTCAGGGAGCTGCGAGGATCTGCAGGAAGCTACAGGACTGGAGCACCGAGTCATCAAGGAGAGAGATCGTCGAGTCAATCAGGACCGTCGGAAGTGCCGAAGGTCACAAGCGACGAGTCAAGGCCAACCAAGCTACCAAGACATTTAAAACAAGGAAGAACGCTATAGTCGAGTACCTCGACTATCAGATACCCGTTACTCAAAGGGAAATGGAGATATGCAAGCAGCAAAGCGAAATTAAAATGCGCCACCTACCGGCGGTAGACAGATTTAAGCGTTATGGGCGTTAGAGTGCGCGTGGCAAAGTTATTTTTGGATCAATCGATACGTATTGACGACACCAATACATTTCAGTTAAAATTTTTTATCTAGCATGCAAATTGTGGGCGTCACAGGTTTTCGCGGTTTGTGGGCGTTTAAGTGGGCGTGGCAAACTTTTTTTTAGGTCAATCGATAGGTATTGATGAGAACAATACATTTCAGTTCATATTTTTTGTCTAGCATCAAAACTGTAGGAGTTACAGTTTTGGGCGGTTTGTGGGCGTGGCAGTCTACTGAAGCATACTTGCGCTGCGTAAGAAGCTCAGGAATCTGTACGCCAAATTTTAATAGCCTAGCTCTCATAGTTTCCGAGATCTCAGCGTTCATCCGGACAGACAGACGGACAGACGGTCAGACGGACAGACGGACAGACGGACATGGCTAGATCGACTCGGCTAGTGATCCTGATCAAGAATATATATATACTTTATGGGGTCGGAAACGCTTCCTTCTGCCTGTTACATACTTTCCGACGAATCTAGTATACCCTTTTACTCTACGAGTAACGGGTATAATAATATACCCGCAATAAACCCACTACGAACCCGTGAATTCTGTGCTTTCTCACTAAGCTACTGGGCGGTCATGTTAATATAAATTTGGTGGGACGAACACACAATCTACTGAGCTAGCCGCACGAATCTCGTAGCTAGCAGACCACAAAAATCAGTTCGTTACAGAGCTTAAACTGAAGCGAACCCACCTAATAATTAGGCCATGATTACGTCTTTTTACCCCACCAGTCCGATCCAGCATTTGGTAACTTTGTGCAGCAACGTTATTTTCTTCATATGCATCGAAGTCGATTGGTTCGTCATATTCTTCGTTTGACTGTTCTGATCGTGCATTTAGCTTGGAGAATTTGAACCATGCCGCAAATTCCACAAGACATAACGACTCTAGTTGTTCATGTCTTTGCATGTATCGATCAAGTAAATTTCGCTCAAAAATATCTGTTGAATTTGCTGGAAGCTGTTCTAATTCTCTGTTAGATCGTACTATCCGGACCCTTTTAACTGGATAGCAAGTGTTAATAAAAACATTCCCTTCACTAGCCCCAGACAAGTGTAAACCTAAAATGTTGTATGCAGCTTCTTGGGCAGATATTTCTGTAGCGTTAGTAAACTTGCTCCCTAAATGCTGCAATTTTCTTTTGACGGACACTTCCATGGCTTATTTCGAAGCAGTTGAGACACGCCACGGTTGGATTTATTTATGAAGTTAATTATATAACTACAACAGGCGTAACCATCTAGAATGAATTTAATATCCATGTTTGCTCTATGCAAGCCTAAAATATTTCTATTGTAAGCATTTAGCAACCTAACAGAAAATTGGCGACGAAGAAATACTTGGGGCTTTTTTAAGTAAGACCGAATGGCGAACTTGTACTCCTCATATGAAATTTCAAGACGGCTGAGAAAATATTCAATATTATTAAACATGGCCGATTCTTCTTCGGAAACAGATTTTAGGAGCTATTTAAGTTTTTTAAATATTTCTTTATGTTCTTAAACGTTGGATTCGATTTCTTCAAATGGATACAAAACAAGAGATTCAGGCATTCGTGGGCATGGCATATTTAAACGGCAGAGCTGTTGTCCTCGCAGTTCCCTTAAACATGAAGCGCTGTGCATATAGCGCTGATATTGAACTACTTCATGAATTTCAGGATCGTCCCCGCTGGTAGTAATGAAACGATCAATAAAGCGGGTGACCTCTTCGGCGTTATCGGGTCCTTCTAGCTTTGGGGCACCAGAAAACCAACCATGCCAAGAAAGTGCGGCGATCCTCTGTGCTGGAACTCGATCCTCCAACAATAATGGACGAGTCTTAACACACCAAATATCTCGGAGCTTTTAATTAATTTCATTAATTGCCGGAACCTGTAGTCGAAGTACCGGGAGCACGTTACTGGGTCAGATGGAATAAATCTAGTTTTTTCTGCGCTAGAAAGAGCTGCTGCCTCTTCCTCAGTAATGTCTCTTCTATCCAATAAAAGAGATAGAATAACTAAGAGTTCATTCCATTTAGACTCAGCAGCAGTATTTTGCACCTGCTGTCGTCGTCGCTCTTCGGAATTCGACCTGGCCCTTGCGTGCGCTGC
This sequence comes from Drosophila suzukii, assembly GCF_043229965.1. Classification (NCBI taxonomy): domain Eukaryota; kingdom Metazoa; phylum Arthropoda; class Insecta; order Diptera; family Drosophilidae; genus Drosophila; species Drosophila suzukii. The sequence continues at coordinate 22,836,184 of NW_027255896.1, read as the reverse complement.
AGCGTCCCGTGTGCGCTCGAGTCCTCGATTTTCCTCGATCGATCTCCAGGTAGCATGATCAGCAGTGTTTCGCGACTGCTCTCGTCGTCACTCTTCGGAATCCGACCTGGCGCTTGCGTGCGCTTCAGCGTCCCGTGTGGGCTCGAGTCCTCGATTTTCCTCGATCGCTCCCCAGGTAGCGCGATTGTCAGTGTTTCTCAATCGTTCGCTGACTCGAATTCTTTTACTTCTCCTTCTCTGGGAGCGAGCAGCGGAATTTCGCGAGCGAGCTTCTTCTGCTACCTCCAAATTACTTGTACTGGTCAAGGCATTGTGCTGCGCATTACGGGTCCTTATTTGTGACGAATTTTGAGCATATTGGGATCGGCTTCATCTAAGCGCAGCTTGGCGGCGCTGCTCTAGAGACAAGGGAGATATGCACTGCATTGTCTTTATTTTGCTGCTAAAAATAACTGTATAAAAGTTAAGGGGTTATAATTTGTCAGAGATTTTCAAAATCTCTTTGGTCGGGATTCTGGTAAAAATTTATTGATGTTCATTGATGTTCCACCTGAATTTCACCAGAAGAGACTTATGTGTTACGAATTTATGAATCCTGTTTTACTTTATAGAAATACTTTCCAATGGAATAAAGTATAATAATCCTTTATTATTTTGTTACACACTGTTTTCACCTTATACCTTTTGCTGGATTTTTAATAACTTCACCATATACTTTTTATGGGCTTATATTCACATTTCACCTTGTACTTTTTGGTGGATTTTTATTCACTTTTCACCTTATACTTTCGGTGTGTTGATATTAATTGAGTATAAAACATACACACAACAATGTATACCTTGTCAGTCGGCAACTGGTTTTCACAGACTAATACGGGGATTAGGATCACGAGTCAATATATAGGTTTGAATCATACCTACTATTAACCTTCATATAACCCTTTCGATGGCGGGCAATGCCTGATTTTAGGGACAATTCGTAGGTTGATTACCTAATTTAAGGATTGCGTAATAACTGCATTATTACCTGTTAACTAGCTTCGTGGCAGCCTTGTTATAGTTATTTCTGTAATCTAAAATAGGAAAAACGGATATACCTAGTGTTGGGGCGAGGTGGTTTGGTACGAATGGTACGCAAAAACACGGGAGTACTTTGGGGTTTTTACGCGACGTGCGTAGATGTTTATTGGATCACTTGGAAAAGAGCACTACTTAAGCCTTACTTAACTTAAGCGCTCCAGAGCAGAGCGGAGACTTAGGGGAGAGATGGAGAGGGAGAGCGGACGGCAGTGCGAGCGCGCGAGATGTAGACATCTGATAAACCTGCCGCTCGACACTGCCTCCCGAAATTAAACGCCCTTTTGACGTACACATTCTACCCCTTGCGAGGATACCCGTAGCAAGAACCTCAGGATATTAGGCTCAGGAATATGTTGGAAGTGAAGATCGGTCGTCCATATGTAGGAGAGTGTGGTGTGCCTTGCCACACTTGTGGCAGTGATGACCACTGCGGCAAGAGTCCTTGGAATGATTGTGACCCAAGCAATTGAAGCCGATTCTGGGGGCTTAGCCGTAGAAAGTGGTGGCACTTCCGTAGAGGATGGATCTTTTGGCAGACTCGGCATTGGTAGGATCTAATACCTCGAGTACGTCTGCCATCCAAGGCGGGTATGGAACCTAATATTCGGATGGAGTTTTCTTAGAAGAGACTTTTTGTACGGAAACTTGCGCTGAAAAGGACGAAATGATGTGTGGAACAGTGACGGATACTGGCCTTGGAGGGTCGGATGGAATCGGTGGAGTAGTAGGGCCGGTGTTTCGATGCAGCAATGTGTGATGCCGATCCTGGCAAGTGAGACAGTTGTGAGCGCTTGTGCAATACCGGAATTGATGGCTGCTTGCAAAGCAATTGGAGCACAACTGCTTCCTTTGAATATAGGCTAGGCGATCGTCTACCGTCATTTGTAGGAAGCGTGGACATATACGCATGGGGTGGTTCTTCTTCGAACACAGATCAACTAGCCTTGTGTTGAAGGAATTTATTTTTGGAAATTCCGCCACTCGATTTGTGTCTTTGGACTGGACGTGGTGGAAATTGGCAGATCGGAAGATATCGAGGACCTCAAGGGTTCGATGACACTCTGTCAAATAGGATCCTAGCTCAAGCCACGTAGGAATTTCGGCTTTATTTTGGATGGATTGCTCCCGTAATGAGAGAGTGAGCTTTGGTAGCTTTGTCGAGCACATTTAAACCAGGATAGGGTCCGAATTCTCAATATTAACACCGGAAAATTTAAGGAAACGCTCAGCTAGGTTATTCCAGGCTGAGCGAAAGCCATCATTGGTGAGTGGGGATCTTGAAACTATGGAATGAGCTTCGCCACTTGTTTTTGAATTTAAATGGAATTTGTTTTTCAACGGGCGTTAGACTCGGATTGTCTATGTATATGGCCGTGAAAAGGTCCCGGAAAGTCGGCCAGCGAAGATAATCGCTAGAGAAAACCTCTGTTTCGATAGGAGGGAGCCGACAGCCATAAGACGTGGAATTTTGGGACGGAGTTACTGGAGCTTGAGGTATTTGGGAGGAGCCTTTTTGGACTTGTTCCATCAGCTGGGCGGCAAATATTTCATAAGTGGAGTACGTTTGGTAATACTTGGACTTTAGTATGGAGCCACAATGCAGTCGGAGCAAATGTCGTATTCTGCCTTTACCGTTTGCCACAAGGAATTGAAGTGATCGCGTCGGATTTTACAGGCGGATAACGTTGGGGTAGGAGCACCTGGAGCGTTCACAGTAGCCTCAAAGTGGATCAGTCAGTCAGCTGTGGCCATAAATCGGGTTGAAGCGGATTTTACTGATGTTGCCATGACGTAAAATAATTTAGAATTTTAATTCAGAAATAAGGAAACGGGATAGAATCCAGTTGGAATTTAGGAACCAATCAAGATTGTATATATATATACGGTAACACTGTCGGATAGGTAGAGTCAATAAATATTTATTGCATCGGATGGTTGGACTTATGTAAAGAATTCGGACTTTAATTTTGTTTGTTTGGAAGGAACATTTATTGTGAGCTCTTGACCCTCTGTGCTCTGGCGAAATATCGGTATACGTATGTATGCACACTGTACATATGCACATATGTGGGGTCCGAAAAGCGGATTAACGTTCCGGGAATTGTAAAGACTACGCTTATGTTTGTTTGTCGGTGCGTTTGTTTGTCACCTGCACAACAAAATTGCAAACGATTTGCTGGAGTAAATTTGTGGATGTTGTAACTTTCTTTTTAATTTTAGAAATAATTTAGCCGTATTTGTAGGTCGAGAAAAGTAGTTGGAGTGGGCTGTATTAGAAAGAGTAGTTAGATTGGACTGTATTAGAATATTTATGTAAATATACACAAGCAGCTGGAACACAGTAAAAAACAAGGAAGAACGCTATAGTCGAGTACCTCGACTATCAGATACCCGTTACTCAAAGGGAAATGGAGATATGCAAGCAGCAAAGCGAGATTAAAATGCGCCACCTACCGGCGATAGACAGATTTAAGCGTTATGGGCGTTAGAGTGGGCGTGGCAAATTTATTTTTGGATCAATCGATAGGTATTGACGACATTAATACATTTCAGTTAAAATTTTGTATCTAGCATGCAAATTGTGGGCGTCACAGGTTTTCGCGGTTTGTGGGCGTTTTAGTGGGCGTGGCAAACTTTTTTTTAGGTCCATCAATAGGTATTGATGAGAACAATACATTTCACCTTATACTTTCGGTGTGTTGATATTAATTGAGTATAAAACATACACACAACAATGTATACCTTGTCAGTCGGCAACTGGTTTTCACAGACTAATACGGGGATTAGGATCACGAGTCAATATATAGGTTTGAATCATACCTACTATTAACCTTCATATAACCCTTTCGATGGCGGGCAATGCCTGATTTTAGGGACAATTCGTAGGTATATTAGGTAAACCAAGTTGATTACCTAATTTAAGGATTGCGTAATAACTGCATTATTACCTGTTAACTAGCTTCGTGGCAGCCTTGTTATGGTTATTTCTGTAATCTAAAATAGGAAAAACGGATATACCTAGTGTTGGGGCGAGGTGGTTTGGTACGAATGGTACGCAAAAACACGGGAGTACTTTGGGGTTTTTACGCGACGTGCGTAGATGTTTATTGGATCACTTGGAAAAGAGCACTACTTAAGCCTTACTTAACTTAAGCGCTCCAGAGCAGAGCGGAGACTTAGGGGAGAGATGGAGAGGGAGAGCGGACGGCAGTGCGAGCGCGCGAGATGTAGACATCTGATAAACCTGCCGCTCGACACTGCCTCCCGAAATTAAACGCCCTTTTGACGTACACATTCTACCCCTTGCGAGGATACCCGTAGCAAGAACCTCAGGATATTAGGCTCAGGAATATGTTGGAAGTGAAGATCGGTCGTCCATATGTAGGAGAGTGTGGTGTGCCTTGCCACACTTGTGGCAGTGATGACCACTGCGGCAAGAGTCCTTGGAATGATTGTGACCCAAGCAATTGAAGCCGATTCTGGGGGCTTAGCCGTAGAAAGTGGTGGCACTTCCGTAGAGTAAATTTGTGGATGTTGTAACTTTCTTTTTAATTTTAGAAATAATTTAGCCGTATTTGTAGGTCGAGAAAAGTAGTTGGAGTGGGCTGTATTAGAAAGAGTAGTTAGATTGGACTGTATTAGAATATTTATGTAAATATACACAAGCAGCTGGAACACAGTAAAAAACAAGGAAGAACGCTATAGTCGAGTACCTCGACTATCAGATACCCGTTACTCAAAGGGAAATGGAGATATGCAAGCAGCAAAGCGAGATTAAAATGCGCCACCTACCGGCGATAGACAGATTTAAGCGTTATGGGCGTTAGAGTGGGCGTGGCAAATTTATTTTTGGATCAATCGATAGGTATTGACGACATTAATACATTTCAGTTAAAATTTTGTATCTAGCACGCAAATTGTGGGCGTCACAGGTTTTCGCGGTTTGTGGGCGTTTTAGTGGGCGTGGCAAACTTTTTTTTAGGTCCATCGATAGGTATTGATGAGAACAATACATTTCAGTTAAAATTTTCTATCTAGCATCAAAACTGTAAGAGTTACAGCTTTTTGCGGTTTGTGGGCGTTAGAGTGGGCGTGGCAGTCTACTTGCGCTGCGTAAGAAGCTCAGGAATCTGTACGCCAAGTCTCAATAGCCTAGCTCTCATAGTTTCCGAGATCTCAGCGTTCATCCGGACAGACAGACGGACAGACGGACATGGCTAGATCGACTCGGCTAGTGATCCTGATCAAGAATATATATACTTTATGGGGTCGGAAACGCTTCCTTCTGCCTGTTACATACTTTCCGACGAATCTAGTATACCCTTTTACTCTACGAGTAACGGGTATAATAAAGAGTGCAAATCTTAAGGAAAAATTTTATGATCGGGAATTTTTAACTGTGGCTGAGTTGTATTCTTCACACGATTGGAATTGAAAATATATTTGAACAAGGAAGAACGCTATAGTCGAGTACCTCGACTATCAGATACCCGTTACTCAGCTAAAGGGACCAAAGGGAAATGAAGATATGCAAGCAGCAAATCGAGATTTAAATACGCCACCTACCGGCGGTAGACAGATTTAAGCGTTATGGGCGTTAGAGTGGGCGTGGCAAAATTTTTTTTGGATCAATCGATAGGTATTGACGAGACCAATACATTTCAGTTAAAATTCTTTATCTAGCTTGAAAACTGTGGCCGTCACAGGTTTGGTCGGTTTGTGGGCGTTAGAGGGGGCGTTTCAATTTTTTTTCGGGTCACTCGATAGGTATTGATGAGAAGAATACACTTATGTTAAAATTTTTATTATAGCATCAAAGCTGTAGGAGCCACAGTTTTGGGCGGTTTGTGGGCGTTAGAGTGGGCGTGGCAGTCTACTGAAACAAACTTGCGCTGCGTAAGAAGCTCAGGAATCTGTACGCCAAGTCTCAATAGCCTAGCTCCCATAGTTTCCGAGATCTCAGCGTTCATCCGGACGGACAGACAGACGGACAGACGGACATGGCTAGATCGACTCGGCTAGTGATCCTGATCAAGAATATATATACTTTATGGGGTCGGAAACGCTTCCTTCTGCCTGTTACATACTTTCCGACGAATCTAGTATACCCTTTTACTCTACGAGTAACGGGTATAAAAATATTTTAGTTGAATAGTAGCACTAAAATATCAACTCGAATTTTTTCAAGTGTACAATTGTGGGCAATACTGTCGGGCACAAGTAACGGAATTGAAACTTTTGGATTTAGACAATATACCATACAGAAAGTTAGTCGAAATAGGGTTCGAAAAACTGGCTGTATGACCGACAATTATAGTAATTGGAACTTATCTGGAGCGGTTCAAGCCTGCTGGGACAAAATCAAAGAAAACTCCAGGAGAGGAAAATCCAAAGATTTTGAAATCCGGCACGAAGGACCAAAATATGATCGTTGAAAATAGGTGAAGCCCCAAGATCGAATGATACGCAACAACACGGAAGTACTTTGGGGTTTCTATGCGACGCGCGTAGATGTTTATTGGATCACTTGGAAAAGAGCACTACGTAAGCCTAACTTAACTCTGCCTCCTGAAATTAAACGCCCTTTTGACGTAAACACCTAGGTATCCTACCTTATAATTTGGACACCTGTATCCATGTTATTCGTGTCCTAACACCAACCCATTCAGCAAAATATTATAGTCGTCAGATTTTTGTGTAAAATTAGTTTCGTAGTTCTGAAAAGTTAAAATATTCTATACCCAGAGTAAAAGAAAATACGATCAAAATCAACAAAGCAACATTTTATTAAAAAATAATTATTTCTTTATTTCTTTGACCGTTTCTTTGACAGCTATATGTTAGAGTCGTCCGATTTTTATTAAATTTAATTCGAAATTCTTAAAACTACAAAATGTTATTCCCAATAGCATAAGATAATAACATGTCAAGAAACACCGACGCTATAATTTGTTTCCATTTATTTTTAAATTTTAAATTCAAAATTCAGAATTAATTTAAAAATGTTTATTTATTTTATTTATTTATTTAAGATGATAGTAAAGTTTACAAAACTAATACTAACATAGGGAATGTAGTGCTAGCTACGAGGCCTTCGACTACGAATTTATTTACTTAATTTAACAATTTATTTATTTACTTAATTTAACAATTTTTTTTTTTTTATCATTTAGGTTTACATATATTTTAAATTTGAGGGATGTGAGGAGTTTTTATATGCTATGATATAATTTTATTTCTTTTAAATATGTTAATATTGTTTTGATGTTTTCTATTGATGGGTTTCTAAGGTACTGTATGGCGTTAATGTTATTGAGGATATTAAGTTTTGTTTGGGCTATGGCGGGGCATGAATTAAGGATGTGATCCATATTAATTGGGGAGTGTGTAAGGCAAATTGGGCAGTTTGTGGGGTGGTGCGATTTAAATAATATTTATGTGTCAGGTTTGTATGTCCTAGACGCAGTCTAGTAAATTTAATTTGATCAAGGCGAGTTATTTGTTGTTGTGTTACGTTTGAGTAGAAAGATGTGTGTGTGTTGTTTGTGTTGATGTTTTGATAACGTTATTTTCTTCATATGCATCGAAGTCGATTGGTTCGTCATATTCTTCGTTTGACTGTTCTGATCGTGCATTTAGCTTGGAGAATTTGAACCATGCCGCAAATTCCACAAGACATAACGACTCTAGTTGTTCATGTCTTTGCATGTATCGATCAAGTAAATTTCGCCCAAAAATATCTGTTGAATTTGCTGGAAGCTGTTCTAATTCTCTGTTAGATCGGACTATCCGGACCCTTTTATCTGGATAGCAAGTGTTAATAAAAACATTCCCTTCACTGGCCCCAGACAAGTGTAAACAGTGTGTTGTATGCAGCTTCTTGGGCAGATATTTCTGTAGCGTTAGTAAACTTGCTCCCTAAATGCTGCAATTTTCTTTTGACGGACACTTCCATGGCTTATTTCGAAGCAGTTGAGACACGCCACGGCTGGATTTATTTATGTAGTTAATTATATAACTACAACAGGCGTAACCATCTAGAATGAATTTAATATCCATGTTTGCTCTATGCAAGCCTAAAATATTTCTATTGTAAGCATTTAGCAACCTAACAGAAAATTGGCGACGAAGAAATACTTGGGGCTTTTTTAAGTAAGACCGAATGGCGAACTTGTACTCCTCATATGAAATTTCAAGACGGCTGAGAAAATATTCAATATTATTAAACATGGCCGATTCTTCTTCGGAAACAGATTTTAGGAGCTCTTTAACTTTTTTAAATATTTCTTTATATTCTTCAACGTTGGATTCGTTTTCTTCAAATGGATACAAAACCAGAGTTTCAGGCATTGGTGGGTATGGCAGGATAGGATAAACCAGGATAGGGTCCGAATTCTCAATATTAACACCGAAAAATTTAAGGAAAGTTAAGCAACCTTGAAAAGTGCGTTGAAGTTCTTTTAAGGCTGCTCCCGACTCCTTTGCTATGGATTTCACATTGAAAAGTGTTTTTAGGTGACTGTTCACCTGAAATCGCTTATTTTCAAAACGCTCAGTTAGGTTATTCCAGGCTGAGCGAAAGCCATCATTGGTGAGTGGGGATCTTGAAACTATGGAATGAGCTTCGCCACTTGTTTTTGAATTTAAATGGAATTTGTTTTTCAACGGGCTTTAGACTCAGATTGTCTATGTATATGGCCGTGAAAAGGTCCCGGAAAGTCGGCCAGCGAAGATAATCGCTAGAGAAAACCTCTGTTTCGATGGGAGGGAGCCGACAGCCATAAGACGTGGAATTTTGGGACGGAGTTACTGGAGCTTGAGGTATTTGAGAGGAGCCTTTTTGGACTTGTTCCATCAGCTGGGCGGCAAATATTTCATAAGTGGAGTACGTTTGGTAATACTTGGACTTTAGTATGGAGCCACAATGCAGTCGGAGCAAATGTCGTACTCTGCCTTTACCGTTTGCCACAAGGAATTGAAGTGATCGCGTCGGATTTTACAGGCGGATAACGTTGGGGTAGGAGCACCTGGAGCGTTCACAGTAGCCTCAAAGTGGATCAGTCAGTCAGCTGTGGCCATAAATCGGGTTGAAGCGGATTTTACTGATGTTGCCATGACGTAAAATAATTTAGAATTTTAATTCAGAAATAAGGAAACGGGATAGAATCCAGTTGGAATTTAGGAACCAATCAAGATTGTATATATATATACGGTAACACTGTCGGATAGGTAGAGTCAATAAATATTTATTGCATCGGATGGTTGGACTTATGTAAAGAATTCGGACTTTAATTTTGTTTGTTTGGAAGGAACATTTATTGTGAGCTCTTGACCCTCTGTGCTCTGGCGAAATATCGGTATACGTATGTATGCACACTGTACATATGCACATATGTGGGGTGCGAAAAGCGGATTAACGTTCCGGGAATTGTAAAGACTACGCTTATGTTTGTTTGTCGGTGCGTTTGTTTGTCACCTGCACAACAAAATTGCAAACGATTTGCTGGAGTAAATTTGTGGATGTTGTAACTTTCTTTTTAATTTTAGAAATAATTTAGCCGTATTTGTAGGTCGAGAAAAGTAGTTGGAGTGGGCTGTATTAGAAAGAGTAGTTAGATTGGACTGTATTAGAATATTCATGTAAATATACACAAGCAGCTGGAACACAGTAAAAAACAAGGAAGAACGCTATAGTCGAGTACCTCGACTATCAGATACCCGTTACTCAAAGGGAAATGGAGATATGCAAGCAGCAAAGCGAGATTAAAATGCGCCACCTATCGGCGATAGACAGATTTAAGCGTTATGGGCGTTAGAGTGGGCGTGGCAAATTTATTTTTGGATCAATCGATAGGTATTGACGACATTAATACATTTCAGTTAAAATTTTGTATCTAGCATGCAAATTGTGGGCGTCACAGGTTTTCGCGGTTTGTGGGCGTTTTAGTGGGCGTGGCAAACTTTTTTTTAGGTCCATCAATAGGTATTGATGAGAACAATACATTTCACCTTATACTTTCGGTGTGTTGATATTAATTGAGTATAAAACATACACACAACAATGTATACCTTGTCAGTCGGCAACTGGTTTTCACAGACTAATACGGGGATTAGGATCACGAGTCAATATATAGGTTTGAATCATACCTACTATTAACCTTCATATAACCCTTTCGATGGCGGGCAATGTCTGATTTTAGGGACAATTCGTAGGTATATTAGGTAAACCAAGTTGATTACCTAATTTAAGGATTGCGTAATAACTGCATTATTACCTGTTAACTAGCTTCGTGGCAGCCTTGTTATGGTTATTTCTGTAATCTAAAATAGGAAAAACGGATATACCTAGTGTTGGGGCGAGGTGGTTTGGTACGAATGGTACGCAAAAACACGGGAGTACTTTGGGGTTTTTACGCGACGTGCGTAGATGTTTATTGGATCACTTGGAAAAGAGCACTACTTAAGCCTTACTTAACTTAAGCGCTCCAGAGCAGAGCGGAGACTTAGGGGAGAGATGGAGAGGGAGAGCGGACGGCAGTGCGAGCGCGCGAGATGTAGACATCTGATAAACCTGCCGCTCGACACTGCCTCCCGAAATTAAACGCCCTTTTGACGTACACATTCTACCCCTTGCGAGGATACCCGTAGCAAGAACCTCAGGATATTAGGCTCAGGAATATGTTGGAAGTGAAGATCGGTCGTCCATATGTAGGAGAGTGTGGTGTGCCTTGCCACACTTGTGGCAGTGATGACCACTGCGGCAAGAGTCCTTGGAATGATTGTGACCCAAGCAATTGAAGCCGATTCTGGGGGCTTAGCCGTAGAAAGTGGTGGCACTTCCGTAGAGTAAATTTGTGGATGTTGTAACTTTCTTTTTAATTTTAGAAATAATTTAGCCGTATTTGTAGGTCGAGAAAAGTAGTTGGAGTGGGCTGTATTAGAAAGAGTAGTTAGATTGGACTGTATTAGAATATTTATGTAAATATACACAAGCAGCTGGAACACAGTTAAAAACAAGGAAGAACGCTATAGTCGAGTACCTCGACTATCAGATACCCGTTACTCAAAGGGAAATGGAGATATGCAAGCAGCAAAGCGAGATTAAAATGCGCCACCTACCGGCGATAGACAGATTTAAGCGTTATGGGCGTTAGAGTGGGCGTGGCAAATTTATTTTTGGATCAATCGATAGGTATTGACGACATTAATACATTTTAGTTAAAATTTTGTATCTAGCATGCAAATTGTGGGCGTCACAGGTTTTCGCGGTTTGTGGGCGTTTTAGTGGGCGTGGCAAACTTTTTTTTAGGTCCATCGATAGGTATTGATGAGAACAATACATTTCAGTTAAAATTTTCTATCTAGCATCAAAACTGTAAGAGTTACAGCTTTTTGCGGTTTGTGGGCGTTAGAGTGGGCGTGGCAGTCTACTTGCGCTGCGTAAGAAGCTCAGGAATCTGTACGCCAAGTCTCAATAGCCTAGCTCTCATAGTTTCCGAGATCTCAGCGTTCATCCGGACAGACAGACGGACAGACGGACATGGCTAGATCGACTCGGCTAGTGATCCTGATCAAGAATATATATACTTTATGGGGTCGGAAACGCTTCCTTCTGCCTGTTACATACTTTCCGACGAATCTAGTATACCCTTTTACTCTACGAGTAACGGGTATAATAAAGAGTGCAAATCTTAAGGAAAAATTTTATGATCGGGAATTTTTAACTGTGGCTGAGTTGTATTCTTCACACGATTGGAATTGAAAATATATTTGAACAAGGAAGAACGCTATAGTCGAGTACCTCGACTATCAGATACCCGTTACTCAGCTAAAGGGACCAAAGGGAAATGAAGATATGCAAGCAGCAAATCGAGATTTAAATACGCCACCTACCGGCGGTAGACAGATTTAAGCGTTATGGGCGTTAGAGTGGGCGTGGCAAAATTTTTTTTGGATCAATCGATAGGTATTGACGAGACCAATACATTTCAGTTAAAATTCTTTATCTAGCTTGAAAACTGTGGCCGTCACAGGTTTGGTCGGTTTGTGGGCGTTAGAGGGGGCGTTTCAATTTTTTTTCGGGTCACTCGATAGGTATTGATGAGAAGAATACACTTATGTTAAAATTTTTATTATAGCATCAAAGCTGTAGGAGCCACAGTTTTGGGCGGTTTGTGGGCGTTAGAGTGGGCGTGGCAGTCTACTGAAACAAACTTGCGCTGCGTAAGAAGCTCAGGAATCTGTACGCCAAGTCTCAATAGCCTAGCTCCCATAGTTTCCGAGATCTCAGCGTTCATCCGGACGGACAGACAGACGGACAGACGGACATGGCTAGATCGACTCGGCTAGTGATCCTGATCAAGAATATATATACTTTATGGGGTCGGAAACGCTTCCTTCTGCCTGTTACATACTTTCCGACGAATCTAGTATACCCTTTTACTCTACGAGTAACGGGTATAAAAATATTTTAGTTGAATAGTAGCACTAAAATATCAACTCGAATTTTTTCAAGTGTACAATTGTGGGCAATACTGTCGGGCACAAGTAACGGAATTGAAACTTTTGGATTTAGACAATATACCATACAGAAAGTTAGTCGAAATAGGGTTCGAAAAACTGGCTGTATGACCGACAATTATAGTAATTGGAACTTATCTGGAGCGGTTCAAGCCTGCTGGGACAAAATCAAAGAAAACTCCAGGAGAGGAAAATCCAAAGATTTTGAAATCCGGCACGAAGGACCAAAATATGATCGTTGAAAATAGGTGAAGCCCCAAGATCGAATGATACGCAACAACACGGAAGTACTTTGGGGTTTCTATGCGACGCGCGTAGATGTTTATTGGATCACTTGGAAAAGAGCACTACGTAAGCCTAACTTAACTCTGCCTCCTGAAATTAAACGCCCTTTTGACGTAAACACCTAGGTATCCTACCTTATAATTTGGACACCTGTATCCATGTTATTCGTGTCCTAACACCAACCCATTCAGCAAAATATTATAGTCGTCAGATTTTTGTGTAAAATTAGTTTCGTAGTTCTGAAAAGTTAAAATATTCTATTCCCAGAGTAAAAGAAAATACGATCAAAATCAACAAAGCAACATTTTATTAAAAAATAATTATTTCTTTATTTCTTTGACCGTTTCTTTGACAGCTATATGTTAGAGTCGTCCGATTTTTATTAAATTTAATTCGAAATTCTTAAAACTACAAAATTTTATTCCCAATAGCATAAGATAATAACATGTCAAGAAACACCGACGCTATAATTTGTTTCCATTTATTTTTAAATTTTAAATTCAAAATTCAGAATTAATTTAAAAATGTTTATTTATTTTATTTATTTATTTAAGATGATAGTAAAGTTTACAAAACTAATACTAACATAGGGAATGTAGTGCTAGCTACGAGGCCTTCGACTACGAATTTATTTACTTAATTTAACAATTTATTTATTTACTTAATTTAACAATTTTTTTTTTTTTATCATTTAGGTTTACATATATTTTAAATTTGAGGGATGTGAGGAGTTTTTATATGCTATGATATAATTTTATTTCTTTTAAATATGTTAATATTGTTTTGATGTTTTCTATTGATGGGTTTCTAAGGTACTGTATGGCGTTAATGTTATTGAGGATATTAAGTTTTGTTTGGGCTATGGCGGGGCATGAATTAAGGATGTGATCCATATTAATTGTGGAGTGTGTAAGGCAAATTGGGCAGTTTTGTGGGGTGGTGCGATTTAAATAATATTTATGTGTCAGGTTTGTATGTCCTAGACGCAGTCTAGTAAATTTAATTTGATCAAGGCGAGTTATTTGTTGTTGTGTTACGTTTGAGTAGAAAGATGTGTGTGTGTTGTTTGTGTTGATGTTTTGATAACGTTATTTTCTTCATATGCATCGAAGTCGATTGGTTCGTCATATTCTTCGTTTGACTGTTCTAATCGTGCATTTAGCTTGGAGAATTTGAACCATGCCGCAAATTCCACAAGACATAACGACTCTAGTTGTTCATGTCTTTGCATGTATCGATCAAGTAAATTTCGCCCAAAAATATCTGTTGAATTTGCTGGAAGCTGTTCTAATTCTCTGTTAGATCGGACTATCCGGACCCTTTTATCTGGATAGCAAGTGTTAATAAAAACATTCCCTTCACTAGCCCCAGACAAGTGTAAACAGTGTGTTGTATGCAGCTTCTTGGGCAGATATTTCTGTAGCGTTAGTAAACTTGCTCCCTAAATGCTGCAATTTTCTTTTGACGGACACTTCCATGGCTTATTTCGAAGCAGTTGAGACACGCCACGGCTGGATTTATTTATGTAGTTAATTATATAACTACAACAGGCGTAACCATCTAGAATGAATTTAATATCCATGTTTGCTCTATGCAAGCCTAAAATATTTCTATTGTAAGCATTTAGCAACCTAACAGAAAATTGGCGACGAAGAAATACTTGGGGCTTTTTTAAGTAAGACCGAATGGCGAACTTGTACTCCTCATATGAAATTTCAAGACGGCTGAGAAAATATTCAATATTATTAAACATGGCCGATTCTTCTTCGGAAACAGATTTTAGGAGCTCTTTAACTTTTTTAAATATTTCTTTATATTCTTCAACGTTGGATTCGTTTTCTTCAAATGGATACAAAACCAGAGTTTCAGGCATTGGTGGGTATGGCAGGATAGGATAAACCAGGATAGGGTCCGAATTCTCAATATTAACACCGAAAAATTTAAGGAAAGTTAAGCAACCTTGAAAAGTGCGTTGAAGTTCTTTTAAGGCTGCTCCCGACTCCTTTGCTATGGATTTCACATTGAAAAGTGTTTTTAGGTGACTGTTCACCTGAAATCGCTTATTTTCAAAACGCTCAGTTAGGTTATTCCAGGCTGAGCGAAAGCCATCATTGGTGAGTGGGGATCTTGAAACTATGGAATGAGCTTCGCCACTTGTTTTTGAATTTAAATGGAATTTGTTTTTCAACGGGCTTTAGACTCAGATTGTCTATGTATATGGCCGTGAAAAGGTCCCGGAAAGTCGGCCAGCGAAGATAATCGCTAGAGAAAACCTCTGTTTCGATGGGAGGGAGCCGACAGCCATAAGACGTGGAATGTTGGGACGGAGTTACTGGAGCTTGAGGTATTTGAGAGGAGCCTTTTTGGACTTGTTCCATCAGCTGGGCGGCAAATATTTCATAAGTGGAGTACGTTTGGTAATACTTGGACTTTAGTATGGAGCCACAATGCAGTCGGAGCAAATGTCGTACTCTGCCTTTACCGTTTGCCACAAGGAATTGAAGTGATCGCGTCGGATTTTACAGGCGGATAACGTTGGGGTAGGAGCACCTGGAGCGTTCACAGTAGCCTCAAAGTGGATCAGTCAGTCAGCTGTGGCCATAAATCGGGTTGAAGCGGATTTTACTGATGTTGCCATGACGTAAAATAATTTAGAATTTTAATTCAGAAATAAGGAAACGGGATAGAATCCAGTTGGAATTTAGGAACCAATCAAGATTGTATATATATATACGGTAACACTGTCGGATAGGTAGAGTCAATAAATATTTATTGCATCGGATGGTTGGACTTATGTAAAGAATTCGGACTTTAATTTTGTTTGTTTGGAAGGAACATTTATTGTGAGCTCTTGACCCTCTGTGCTCTGGCGAAATATCGGTATACGTATGTATGCACACTGTACATATGCACATATGTGGGGTGCGAAAAGCGGATTAACGTTCCGGGAATTGTAAAGACTACGCTTATGTTTGTTTGTCGGTGCGTTTGTTTGTCACCTGCACAACAAAATTGCAAACGATTTGCTGGAGTAAATTTGTGGATGTTGTAACTTTCTTTTTAATTTTAGAAATAATTTAGCCGTATTTGTAGGTCGAGAAAAGTAGTTGGAGTGGGCTGTATTAGAAAGAGTAGTTAGATTGGACTGTATTAGAATATTTATGTAAATATACACAAGCAGCTGGAACACAGTAAAAAACAAGGAAGAACGCTATAGTCGAGTACCTCGACTATCAGATACCCGTTACTCAAAGGGAAATGGAGATATGCAAGCAGCAAAGCGAGATTAAAATGCGCCACCTACCGGCGATAGACAGATTTAAGCGTTATGGGCGTTAGAGTGGGCGTGGCAAATTTATTTTTGGATCAATCGATAGGTATTGACGACATTAATACATTTCAGTTAAAATTTTGTATCTAGCATGCAAATTGTGGGCGTCACAGGTTTTCGCGGTTTGTGGGCGTTTTAGTGGGCGTGGCAAACTTTTTTTTAGGTCCATCAATAGGTATTGATGAGAACAATACATTTCACCTTATACTTTCGGTGTGTTGATATTAATTGAGTATAAAACATACACACAACAATGTATACCTTGTCAGTCGGCAACTGGTTTTCACAGACTAATACGGGGATTAGGATCACGAGTCAATATATAGGTTTGAATCATACCTACTATTAACCTTCATATAACCCTTTCGATGGCGGGCAATGCCTGATTTTAGGGACAATTCGTAGGTATATTAGGTAAACCAAGTTGATTACCTAATTTAAGGATTGCGTAATAACTGCATTATTACCTGTTAACTAGCTTCGTGGCAGCCTTGTTATGGTTATTTCTGTAATCTAAAATAGGAAAAACGGATATACCTAGTGTTGGGGCGAGGTGGTTTGGTACGAATGGTACGCAAAAACACGGGAGTACTTTGGGGTTTTTACGCGACGTGCGTAGATGTTTATTGGATCACTTGGAAAAGAGCACTACTTAAGCCTTACTTAACTTAAGCGCTCCAGAGCAGAGCGGAGACTTAGGGGAGAGATGGAGAGGGAGAGCGGACGGCAGTGCGAGCGCGCGAGATGTAGACATCTGATAAACCTGCCGCTCGACACTGCCTCCCGAAATTAAACGCCTTTTTGACGTACACATTCTACCCCTTGCGAGGATACCCGTAGCAAGAACCTCAGGATATTAGGCTCAGGAATATGTTGGAAGTGCAGATCGGTCGTCCATATGTAGGAGAGTGTGGTGTGCCTTGCCACACTTGTGGCAGTGATGACCACTGCGGCAAGAGTCCTTGGAATGATTGTGACCCAAGCAATTGAAGCCGATTCTGGGGGCTTAGCCGTAGAAAGTGGTGGCACTTCCGTAGAGTAAATTTGTGGATGTTGTAACTTTCTTTTTAATTTTAGAAATAATTTAGCCGTATTTGTAGGTCGAGAAAAGTAGTTGGAGTGGGCTGTATTAGAAAGAGTAGTTAGATTGGACTGTATTAGAATATTTATGTAAATATACACAAGCAGCTGGAACACAGTTAAAAACAAGGAAGAACGCTATAGTCGAGTACCTCGACTATCAGATACCCGTTACTCAAAGGGAAATGGAGATATGCAAGCAGCAAAGCGAGATTAAAATGCGCCACCTACCGGCGATAGACAGATTTAAGCGTTATGGGCGTTAGAGTGGGCGTGGCAAATTTATTTTTGGATCAATCGATAGGTATTGACGACATTAATACATTTTAGTTAAAATTTTGTATCTAGCATGCAAATTGTGGGCGTCACAGGTTTTCGCGGTTTGTGGGCGTTTTAGTGGGCGTGGCAAACTTTTTTTTAGGTCCATCGATAGGTATTGATGAGAACAATACATTTCAGTTAAAATTTTCTATCTAGCATCAAAACTGTAAGAGTTACAGCTTTTTGCGGTTTGTGGGCGTTAGAGTGGGCGTGGCAGTCTACTTGCGCTGCGTAAGAAGCTCAGGAATCTGTACGCCAAGTCTCAATAGCCTAGCTCTCATAGTTTCCGAGATCTCAGCGTTCATCCGGACAGACAGACGGACAGACGGACATGGCTAGATCGACTCGGCTAGTGATCCTGATCAAGAATATATATACTTTATGGGGTCGGAAACGCTTCCTTCTGCCTGTTACATACTTTCCGACGAATCTAGTATACCCTTTTACTCTACGAGTAACGGGTATAATAAAGAGTGCAAATCTTAAGGAAAAATTTTATGATCGGGAATTTTTAACTGTGGCTGAGTTGTATTCTTCACACGATTGGAATTGAAAATATATTTGAACAAGGAAGAACGCTATAGTCGAGTACCTCGACTATCAGATACCCGTTACTCAGCTAAAGGGACCAAAGGGAAATGAAGATATGCAAGCAGCAAATCGAGATTTAAATACGCCACCTACCGGCGGTAGACAGATTTAAGCGTTATGGGCGTTAGAGTGGGCGTGGCAAAATTTTTTTTGGATCAATCGATAGGTATTGACGAGACCAATACATTTCAGTTAAAATTCTTTATCTAGCTTGAAAACTGTGGCCGTCACAGGTTTGGTCGGTTTGTGGGCGTTAGAGGGGGCGTTTCAATTTTTTTTCGGGTCACTCGATAGGTATTGATGAGAAGAATACACTTATGTTAAAATTTTTATTATAGCATCAAAGCTGTAGGAGCCACAGTTTTGGGCGGTTTGTGGGCGTTAGAGTGGGCGTGGCAGTCTACTGAAACAAACTTGCGCTGCGTAAGAAGCTCAGGAATCTATACGCCAAGTCTCAATAGCCTAGCTCCCATAGTTTCCGAGATCTCAGCGTTCATCCGGACGGACAGACAGACGGACAGACGGACATGGCTAGATCGACTCGGCTAGTGATCCTGATCAAGAATATATATACTTTATGGGGTCGGAAACGCTTCCTTCTGCCTGTTACATACTTTCCGACGAATCTAGTATACCCTTTTACTCTACGAGTAACGGGTATAAAAATATTTTAGTTGAATAGTAGCACTAAAATATCAACTCGAATTTTTTCAAGTGTACAATTGTGGGCAATACTGTCGGGCACAAGTAACGGAATTGAAACTTTTGGATTTAGACAATATACCATACAGAAAGTTAGTCGAAATAGGGTTCGAAAAACTGGCTGTATGACCGACAATTATAGTAATTGGAACTTATCTGGAGCGGTTCAAGCCTGCTGGGACAAAATCAAAGAAAACTCCAGGAGAGGAAAATCCAAAGATTTTGAAATCCGGCACGAAGGACCAAAATATGATCGTTGAAAATAGGTGAAGCCCCAAGATCGAATGATACGCAACAACACGGAAGTACTTTGGGGTTTCTATGCGACGCGCGTAGATGTTTATTGGATCACTTGGAAAAGAGCACTACGTAAGCCTAACTTAACTCTGCCTCCTGAAATTAAACGCCCTTTTGACGTAAACACCTAGGTATCCTACCTTATAATTTGGACACCTGTATCCATGTTATTCGTGTCCTAACACCAACCCATTCAGCAAAATATTATAGTCGTCAGATTTTTGTGTAAAATTAGTTTCGTAGTTCTGAAAAGTTAAAATATTCTATACCCAGAGTAAAAGAAAATACGATCAAAATCAACAAAGCAACATTTTATTAAAAAATAATTATTTCTTTATTTCTTTGACCGTTTCTTTGACAGCTATATGTTAGAGTCGTCCGATTTTTATTAAATTTAATTCGAAATTCTTAAAACTACAAAATTTTATTAACAATAGCATAAGATAATAACATGTCAAGAAACACCGACGCTATAATTTGTTTCCATTTATTTTTAAATTTTAAATTCAAAATTCAGAATTAATTTAAAAATGTTTATTTATTTTATTTATTTATTTAAGATGATAGTAAAGTTTACAAAACTAATACTAACATAGGGAATGTAGTGCTAGCTACGAGGCCTTCGACTACGAATTTATTTACTTAATTTAACAATTTATTTATTTACTTAATTTAACAATTTTTTTTTTTTTATCATTTAGGTTTACATATATTTTAAATTTGAGGGATGTGAGGAGTTTTTATATGCTATGATATAATTTTATTTCTTTTAAATATGTTAATATTGTTTTGATGTTTTCTATTGATGGGTTTCTAAGGTACTGTATGGCGTTAATGTTATTGAGGATATTAAGTTTTGTTTGGGCTATGGCGGGGCATGAATTAAGGATGTGATCCATATTAATTGGGGAGTGTGTAAGGCAAATTGGGCAGTTTTGTGGGGTGGTGCGATTTAAATAATATTTATGTGTCAGGTTTGTATGTCCTAGACGCAGTCTAGTAAATTTAATTTGATCAAGGCGAGTTATTTGTTGTTGTGTTACGTTTGAGTAGAAAGATGTGTGTGTGTTGTTTGTGTTGATGTTTTGATAACGTTATTTTCTTCATATGCATCGAAGTCGATTGGTTCGTCATATTCTTCGTTTGACTGTTCTGATCGTGCATTTAGCTTGGAGAATTTGAACCATGCCGCAAATTCCACAAGACATAACGACTCTAGTTGTTCATGTCTTTGCATGTATCGATCAAGTAAATTTCGCCCAAAAATATCTGTTGAATTTGCTGGAAGCTGTTCTAATTCTCTGTTAGATCGGACTATCCGGACCCTTTTATCTGGATAGCAAGTGTTAATAAAAACATTCCCTTCACTAGCCCCAGACAAGTGTAAACAGTGTGTTGTATGCAGCTTCTTGGGCAGATATTTCTGTAGCGTTAGTAAACTTGCTCCCTAAATGCTGCAATTTTCTTTTGACGGACACTTCCATGGCTTATTTCGAAGCAGTTGAGACACGCCACGGCTGGATTTATTTATGTAGTTAATTATATAACTACAACAGGCGTAACCATCTAGAATGAATTTAATATCCATGTTTGCTCTATGCAAGCCTAAAATATTTCTATTGTAAGCATTTAGCAACCTAACAGAAAATTGGCGACGAAGAAATACTTGGGGCTTTTTTAAGTAAGACCGAATGGCGAACTTGTACTCCTCATATGAAATTTCAAGACGGCTGAGAAAATATTCAATATTATTAAACATGGCCGATTCTTCTTCGGAAACAGATTTTAGGAGCTCTTTAACTTTTTTAAATATTTCTTTATATTCTTCAACGTTGGATTCGTTTTCTTCAAATGGATACAAAACCAGAGTTTCAGGCATTGGTGGGTATGGCAGGATAGGATAAACCAGGATAGGGTCCGAATTCTCAATATTAACACCGAAAAATTTAAGGAAAGTTAAGCAACCTTGAAAAGTGCGTTGAAGTTCTTTTAAGGCTGCTCCCGACTCCTTTGCTATGGATTTCACATTGAAAAGTGTTTTTAGGTGACTGTTCACCTGAAATCGCTTATTTTCAAAACGCTCAGTTAGGTTATTCCAGGCTGAGCGAAAGCCATCATTGGTGAGTGGGGATCTTGAAACTATGGAATGAGCTTCGCCACTTGTTTTTGAATTTAAATGGAATTTGTTTTTCAACGGGCTTTAGACTCAGATTGTCTATGTATATGGCCGTGAAAAGGTCCCGGAAAGTCGGCCAGCGAAGATAATCGCTAGAGAAAACCTCTGTTTCGATGGGAGGGAGCCGACAGCCATAAGACGTGGAATTTTGGGACGGAGTTACTGGAGCTTGAGGTATTTGAGAGGAGCCTTTTTGGACTTGTTCCATCAGCTGGGCGGCAAATATTTCATAAGTGGAGTACGTTTGGTAATACTTGGACTTTAGTATGGAGCCACAATGCAGTCGGAGCAAATGTCGTACTCTGCCTTTACCGTTTGCCACAAGGAATTTGAAGTGATCGCGTCGGATTTTACAGGCGGATAACGTTGGGGTAGGAGCACCTGGAGCGTTCACAGTAGCCTCAAAGTGGATCAGTAAGTCAGCTGTGGCCATAAATCGGGTTAAAGCGGATTTTACTGATGTTGCCATGACGTAAAATAATTTAGAATTTTAATTCAGAAGTAAGGAAACGGGATAGAATCCAGTTGGAATTTAGGAACCAATCAAGATTGTATATATATATACGGTAACACTGTCGGATAGGTAGAGTCAATAAATATTTATTGCATCGAATGGTTGGACTTATGTAAAGAATTCGGACTTTAATTTTGTTTGTTTAGAAGGAACATTTATTGTGAGCTCTTGACCCTCTGTGCTCTGGCGAAATATCGGTATACGTATGTATGCACACTGTACATATGCACATATGTGGGGTGCGAAAAGCGGATTAACGTTCCGGGAATTGTAAAGACTACGCTTATGTTTGTTTTTCGGTGCGTTTGTTTGTCACCTGCACAACAAAATTGCAAACGATTTGCTGGAGTAAATTTGTGGATGTTGTAACTTTCTTTTTAATTTTAGAAATAATTAAGCCGTATTTGTAGGTCGAGAAAAGTAGTTGGAGTGGGCTGTATTAGAAAGAGTAGTTAGATTGGACTGTATTAGAATATTTATGTAAATATACACAAGCAGCTGGAACACAGTAAAAAACAAGGAAGAACGCTATAGTCGAGTACCTCGACTATCAGATACCCGTTACTCAAAAGGAAATGGAGATATGCAAGCAGCAAAGCGAGATTAAAATGCGCCACCTACCGGCGATAGACAGATTTAAGCGTTATGGGCGTTAGAGTGGGCGTGGCAAATTTATTTTTGGATCAATCGATAGGTATTGACGACATTAATACATTTCAGTTAAAATTTTGTATCTAGCATGCAAATTGTGGGCGTCACAGGTTTTCGCGGTTTGTGGGCGTTTTAGTGGGCGTGGCAAACTTTTTTTAGGTCCATCGATAGGTATTGATGAGAACAATACATTTCAGTTAAAATTTTCTATCTAGCATCAAAACTGTAGGAGTTACAGTTTTTTGCGGTTTGTGGGCGTTAGAGTGGGCGTGGCAGTCTACTGAAACAAACTTGCGCTGCGTAAGAAGCTCAGGAATCTGTACGCCAAGTCTCAATAGCCTAGCTCTCATAGTTTCCGAGATCTCAGCGTTCATCCGGACAGACAGACGGACAGACGGACATGGCTGGATCGACTCGGCTAGTGATCCTGATCAAGAATATATATACTTTATGGGGTCGGAAACGCTTCCTTCTGCCTGTTACATACTTTCCGACGAATCTAGTATACCCTTTTACTCTACGAGTAACGGGTATAACAAGGAAGAACGCTATAGTCGAGTACCTCGACTATCAGATACCCGTTACTCAAAGGGAAATGGAGATATGCAAGCAGCAAAGCGAGATTAAAATGCGCCACCTACCGGCGATAGACAGATTTAAGCGTTATGGGCGTTAGAGTGGGCGTGGCAAATTTATTTTTGGATCAATCGATAGGTATTGACGACATTAATACATTTCAGTTAAAATTTTGTATCTAGCATGCAAATTGTGGGCGTCACAGGTTTTCGCGGTTTGTGGGCGTTTTAGTGGGCGTGGCAAACTTTTTTTTAGGTCCATCGATAGGTATTGATGAGAACAATAAATTTCAGTTAAAATTTTCTATCTAGCATCAAAACTGTAGGAGTTACAGTTTTTTGCGGTTTGTGGGCGTTAGAGTGGGCGTGGCAGTCTACTGAAACAAACTTGCGCTGCGTAAGAAGCTCAGGAATCTGTACGCCAAGTCTCAATAGCCTAGCTCTCATAGTTTCCGAGATATCAGCGTTCATCCGGACAGACAGACGGACAGACGGACATGGCTAGATCGACTCGGCTAGTGATCCTGATCAAGAATTTATATACTTTATGGGGTCGGAAACGCTTCCTTCTGCCTGTTACATACTTTCCGACGAATCTAGTATACCCTTTTACTCTACGAGTAACGGGTATAATAAAGAGTGCAAATCTTAAGGAAAAATTTTATGATCGGGAATTTTTAACTGTGGCTGAGTTGTATTCTTCACACGATTGGAATTGAAAATATATTTGAACAAGGAAGAACGCTATAGTCGAGTACCTCGACTATCAGATACCCGTTACTCAGCTAAAGGGACCAAAGGGAAATGAAGATATGCAAGCAGCAAATCGAGATTTAAATACGCCACCTACCGGCGGTAGACAGATTTAAGCGTTATGGGCGTTAGAGTGGGCGTGGCAAAATTTTTTTTGGATCAATCGATAGGTATTGACGAGACCAATACATTTCAGTTAAAATTCTTTATCTAGCTTGAAAACTGTGGCCGTCACAGGTTTGGTCGGTTTGTGGGCGTTAGAGGGGGCGTTTCAATTTTTTTTCGGGTCACTCGATAGGTATTGATGAGAAGAATACACTTATGTTAAAATTTTTATTATAGCATCAAAGCTGTAGGAGCCACAGTTTTGGGCGGTTTGTGGGCGTTAGAGTGGGCGTGGCAGTCTACTGAAACAAACTTGCGCTGCGTAAGAAGCTCAGGAATCTGTACGCCAAGTCTCAATAGCCTAGCTCCCATAGTTTCCGAGATCTCAGCGTTCATCCGGACGGACAGACAGACGGACAGACGGACATGGCTAGATCGACTCGGCTAGTGATCCTGATCAAGAATATATATACTTTATGGGGTCGGAAACGCTTCCTTCTGCCTGTTACATACTTTCCGACGAATCTAGTATACCCTTTTACTCTACGAGTAACGGGTATAAAAATATTTTAGTTGAATAGTAGCACTAAAATATCAACTCGAATTTTTTCAAGTGTACAATTGTGGGCAATACTGTCGGGCACAAGTAACGGAATTGAAACTTTTGGATTTAGACAATATACCATACAGAAAGTTAGTCGAAATAGGGTTCGAAAAACTGGCTGTATGACCGACAATTATAGTAATTGGAACTTATCTGGAGCGGTTCAAGCCTGCTGGGACAAAATCAAAGAAAACTCCAGGAGAGGAAAATCCAAAGATTTTGAAATCCGGCACGAAGGACCAAAATATGATCGTTGAAAATAGGTGAAGCCCCAAGATCGAATGATACGCAACAACACGGAAGTACTTTGGGGTTTCTATGCGACGCGCGTAGATGTTTATTGGATCACTTGGAAAAGAGCACTACGTAAGCCTAACTTAACTCTGCCTCCTGAAATTAAACGCCCTTTTGACGTAAACACCTAGGTATCCTACCTTATAATTTGGACACCTGTATCCATGTTATTCGTGTCCTAACACCAACCCATTCAGCAAAATATTATAGTCGTCAGATTTTTGTGTAAAATTAGTTTCGTAGTTCTGAAAAGTTAAAATATTCTATACCCAGAGTAAAAGAAAATACGATCAAAATCAACAAAGCAACATTTTATTAAAAAATAATTATTTCTTTATTTCTTTGACCGTTTCTTTGACAGCTATATGTTAGAGTCGTCCGATTTTTATTAAATTTAATTCGAAATTCTTAAAACTACAAAATTTTATTCCCAATAGCATAAGATAATAACATGTCAAGAAACACCGACGCTATAATTTGTTTCCATTTATTTTTAAATTTTAAATTCAAAATTCAGAATTAATTTAAAAATGTTTATTTATTTTATTTATTTATTTAAGATGATAGTAAAGTTTACAAAACTAATACTAACATAGGGAATGTAGTGCTAGCTACGAGGCCTTCGACTACGAATTTATTTACTTAATTTAACAATTTATTTATTTACTTAATTTAACAATTTTTTTTTTTTTATCATTTAGGTTTACATATATTTTAAATTTGAGGGATGTGAGGAGTTTTTATATGCTATGATATAATTTTATTTCTTTTAAATATGTTAATATTGTTTTGATGTTTTCTATTGATGGGTTTCTAAGGTACTGTATGGCGTTAATGTTATTGAGGATATTAAGTTTTGTTTGGGCTATGGCGGGGCATGAATTAAGGATGTGATCCATATTAATTGGGGAGTGTGTAAGGCAAATTGGGCAGTTTTGTGGGGTGGTGCGATTTAAATAATATTTATGTGTCAGGTTTGTATGTCCTAGACGCAGTCTAGTAAATTTAATTTGATCAAGGCGAGTTATTTGTTGTTGTGTTACGTTTGAGTAGAAAGATGTGTGTGTGTTGTTTGTGTTGATGTTTTGATAACGTTATTTTCTTCATATGCATCGAAGTCGATTGGTTCGTCATATTCTTCGTTTGACTGTTCTGATCGTGCATTTAGCTTGGAGAATTTGAACCATGCCGCAAATTCCACAAGACATAACGACTCTAGTTGTTCATGTCTTTGCATGTATCGATCAAGTAAATTTCGCCCAAAAATATCTGTTGAATTTGCTGGAAGCTGTTCTAATTCTCTGTTAGATCGGACTATCCGGACCCTTTTATCTGGATAGCAAGTGTTAATAAAAACATTCCCTTCACTAGCCCCAGACAAGTGTAAACAGTGTGTTGTATGCAGCTTCTTGGGCAGATATTTCTGTAGCGTTAGTAAACTTGCTCCCTAAATGCTGCAATTTTCTTTTGACGGACACTTCCATGGCTTATTTCGAAGCAGTTGAGACACGCCACGGCTGGATTTATTTATGTAGTTAATTATATAACTACAACAGGCGTAACCATCTAGAATGAATTTAATATCCATGTTTGCTCTATGCAAGCCTAAAATATTTCTATTGTAAGCATTTAGCAACCTAACAGAAAATTGGCGACGAAGAAATACTTGGGGCTTTTTTAAGTAAGACCGAATGGCGAACTTGTACTCCTCATATGAAATTTCAAGACGGCTGAGAAAATATTCAATATTATTAAACATGGCCGATTCTTCTTCGGAAACAGATTTTAGGAGCTCTTTAACTTTTTTAAATATTTCTTTATATTCTTCAACGTTGGATTCGTTTTCTTCAAATGGATACAAAACCAGAGTTTCAGGCATTGGTGGGTATGGCAGGATAGGATAAACCAGGATAGGGTCCGAATTCTCAATATTAACACCGAAAAATTTAAGGAAAGTTAAGCAACCTTGAAAAGTGCGTTGAAGTTCTTTTAAGGCTGCTCCCGACTCCTTTGCTATGGATTTCACATTGAAAAGTGTTTTTAGGTGACTGTTCACCTGAAATCGCTTATTTTCAAAACGCTCAGTTAGGTTATTCCAGGCTGAGCGAAAGCCATCATTGGTGAGTGGGGATCTTGAAACTATGGAATGAGCTTCGCCACTTGTTTTTGAATTTAAATGGAATTTGTTTTTCAACGGGCTTTAGACTCAGATTGTCTATGTATATGGCCGTGAAAAGGTCCCGGAAAGTCGGCCAGCGAAGATAATCGCTAGAGAAAACCTCTGTTTCGATGGGAGGGAGCCGACAGCCATAAGACGTGGAATTTTGGGACGGAGTTACTGGAGCTTGAGGTATTTGAGAGGAGCCTTTTTGGACTTGTTCCATCAGCTGGGCGGCAAATATTTCATAAGTGGAGTACGTTTGGTAATACTTGGACTTTAGTATGGAGCCACAATGCAGTCGGAGCAAATGTCGTACTCTGCCTTTACCGTTTGCCACAAGGAATTGAAGTGATCGCGTCGGATTTTACAGGCGGATAACGTTGGGGTAGGAGCACCTGGAGCGTTCACAGTAGCCTCAAAGTGGATCAGTAAGTCAGCTGTGGCCATAAATCGGGTTAAAGCGGATTTTACTGATGTTGCCATGACGTAAAATAATTTAGAATTTTAATTCAGAAGTAAGGAAACGGGATAGAATCCAGTTGGAATTTAGGAACCAATCAAGATTGTATATATATATACGGTAACACTGTCGGATAGGTAGAGTCAATAAATATTTATTGCATCGAATGGTTGGACTTATGTAAAGAATTCGGACTTTAATTTTGTTTGTTTAGAAGGAACATTTATTGTGAGCTCTTGACCCTCTGTGCTCTGGCGAAATATCGGTATACGTATGTATGCACACTGTACATATGCACATATGTGGGGTGCGAAAAGCGGATTAACGTTCCGGGAATTGTAAAGACTACGCTTATGTTTGTTTTTCGGTGCGTTTGTTTGTCACCTGCACAACAAAATTGCAAACGATTTGCTGGAGTAAATTTGTGGATGTTGTAACTTTCTTTTTAATTTTAGAAATAATTAAGCCGTATTTGTAGGTCGAGAAAAGTAGTTGGAGTGGGCTGTATTAGAAAGAGTAGTTAGATTGGACTGTGTTAGAATATTTATGTAAATATACACAAGCAGCTGGAACACAGTAAAAAACAAGGAAGAACGCTATAGTCGAGTACCTCGACTATCAGATACCCGTTACTCAAAAGGAAATGGAGATATGCAAGCAGCAAAGCGAGATTTAAGCGTTATGGGCGTTAGAGTGGGCGTGGCAAATTTATTTTTGGATCAATCGATAGGTATTGACGACATTAATACATTTCAGTTAAAATTTTGTATCTAGCATGCAAATTGTGGGCGTCACAGGTTTTCGCGGTTTGTGGGCGTTTTAGTGGGCGTGGCAAACTTTTTTTTAGGTCCATCGATAGGTATTGATGAGAACAATACATTTCAGTTAAAATTTTCTATCTAGCATCAAAACTGTAGGAGTTACAGTCTTTTGCGGTTTGTGGGCGTTAGAGTGGGCGTGGCAGTCTACTGAAACAAACTTGCGCTGCGTAAGAAGCTCAGGAATCTGTACGCCAAGTCTCAATAGCCTAGCTCTCATAGTTTCCGAGATCTCAGCGTTCATCCGGACAGACAGACGGACAGACGGACATGGCTGGATCGACTCGGCTAGTGATCCTGATCAAGAATATATATACTTTATGGGGTCGGAAACGCTTCCTTCTGCCTGTTACATACTTTCCGACGAATCTAGTATACCCTTTTACTCTACGAGTAACGGGTATAACAAGGAAGAACGCTATAGTCGAGTACCTCGACTATCAGATACCCGTTACTCAAAGGGAAATGGAGATATGCAAGCAGCAAAGCGAGATTAAAATGCGCCACCTACCGGCGATAGACAGATTTAAGCGTTATGGGCGTTAGAGTGGGCGTGGCAAATTTATTTTTGGATCAATCGATAGGTATTGACGACATTAATACATTTCAGTTAAAATTTTGTATCTAGCATGCAAATTGTGGGCGTCACAGGTTTTCGCGGTTTGTGGGCGTTTTAGTGGGCGTGGCAAACTTTTTTTTAGGTCCATCGATAGGTATTGATGAGAACAATAAATTTCAGTTTAAATATTCTATCTAGCATCAAAACTGTAGGAGTTACAGTTTTTTGCGGTTTGTGGGCGTTAGAGTGGGCGTGGCAGTCTACTGAAACAAACTTGCGCTGCGTAAGAAGCTCAGGAATCTGTACGCCAAGTCTCAATAGCCTAGCTCTCATAGTTTCCGAGATATCAGCGTTCATCCGGACAGACAGACGGACAGACGGACATGGCTAGATCGACTCGGCTAGTGATCCTGATCAAGAATTTATATACTTTATGGGGTCGGAAACGCTTCCTTCTGCCTGTTACATACTTTCCGACGAATCTAGTATACCCTTTTACTCTACGAGTAACGGGTATAATAAAGAGTGCAAATCTTAAGGAAAAATTTTATGATCGGGAATTTTTAACTGTGGCTGAGTTGTATTCTTCACACGATTGGAATTGAAAATATATTTGAAAAATATTTTAGTTGAATAGTAGCACTAAAATATCAACTGAAATTTTTTCAAGTGTACAATTGTGGGCAAAGGAAACTGGAATATTGTCGGGCACAAGTAACGGAATTGAAACTTTTGGATTTAGACAATATACCATACAGAAAGTTAGTCGAAATAGGGTTCGAAAAACTGGCTGTATGACCGGCAATTATAGTAATTGGAACTTATCTGGAGCGGTTCAAGCCTGCTGGGACAAAATCAAAGAAAACTCCAGGAGAGGAAAATCCAAAGATTTTGAAATCCGGCACGAAGGACCAAAATATGATCGTTGAAAATAGGTGAAGCCCCAAGATCGAATGATAGGCAACAACACGGAAGTACTTTAAGGCTTCTACGCGACGCGCGTAGATGTTTATTGGATCACTTGGAAAAGAGCACTACGTAAGCCTAACTTAACTCTGCCTCCTGAAATTAAACGCCCTTTTGACGTAAACACCTAGGTATCCTACCTTATAATTTGGACACCTATATCCATGTTATTCGTGTCCTAACACCAACCCATTCAGCAAAATATTATAGTCGTCAGATTTTTGTGTAAAATTAGTTTCGTAGTTCTGAAAAGTTAAAATATTCTATACCCAGAGTAAAAGAAAATACGATCAAAATCAACAAAGCAACATTTTATTTAAAAATAATTATTTCATTATTTCTTTGACCGTTTCTTTGACAGCTATATGTTAGAGTCGTCCGATTTTTATTAAATTTAATTCGAAATTCTTAAAACTACAAAATTTTATTCCCAATAGCATAAGATAATAACATGTCAAGAAACACCGACGCTATAATTTGTTTCAATTTATTTTTAAATTTTAAATTCGAAATTCAGAATTAATTAAAAAATGTTTATTTATTTTATTTATTTATTTAAGATGATAGTAAAGTTTACAAAACTAATACTAACATAGGGAATG
Source organism: Drosophila suzukii (assembly GCF_043229965.1). Lineage (NCBI taxonomy): Eukaryota > Metazoa > Arthropoda > Insecta > Diptera > Drosophilidae > Drosophila > Drosophila suzukii. The sequence continues at coordinate 22,805,739 of NW_027255896.1, read as the reverse complement.
TAGTGCTGCGATTGCCGCATTATTTCCGTTAGCACGAAAAACTTAAAGTTATTCCAAAGGTTAGCTCCCGCCAGAATATAATAGGGATTAGATGTATTTTCTGCGAATATCCAACGATCTGGAGACTGGGCTATGCTGCTTCAGATCTCCAAACACTATTATAGACTTGCCCCCAAAACTTACATCTTGACTTCTAAAAATTTGACAAAGTCTTTGACCTAAGTATCCAAGCATTTTTGATCCGACTATCGAGATCTCATCTATAATAATTAATTGGATATCAATCAACTTGCAATGCATTGTATTTAAAGTGTCATTGCTTAAGGGTCTTAAAGGACCAGATGTTTGATTAACAGGAAGGAAGAAAACTGAATGAAGCGTTAGTCCCCCAATCCCAAAAGCTGCTTTTCCAGTAGGAGCACAAAGTAAAACCTTTGCGGAATCTGTTGATCTAGGAAGTTTATTTGTTCGCTAAGTTATAAACTGAAAGATTGTTAAAATCAATCTGCTTTTTGCCACTCCGGCCCCTCCACCAACATATTCATAAAATGTTTTTTTTCCTGCAACACTATGCATTACGTGGGCGTAATACTGGCGTTGCTTAAAGTTAAGAGACCGGGTAATCGAGCAAAGGTTATCGTCAGATACCATCGGAGGAAGTCTAATAAGAGGAAGTTCGCCATTTGAATCATTTTCATCTTGCCAAAGCCCTGAACTCTTCATCAAGGTATTGAGAGGCTGGCCCTTCGGGAAGGGGCCGTTTTCTTCTGTATCCACATTTTGCAGATCTTGAAGAACTCTCTCTAACTCCATGTCGTGAAACACATCATACTGCTCTTTATTGCGTTTAATAATTTCAAAATTATTTCTAAATGTGCTTTCCTTGTCGTTTGAAATGAGTTCCGTCTCTTCACTTCTCCATGGGAAAAAGAGCATTACGTGCTCTCTAAAATAATCTGATGGAGAAGAGCTGTGAGGAGTTGAATAACTCCCCACAAATAGGAGCAGCAGCAGATGGTCGGCCGCTTACCAGATACGCGGCGAACTCGCGTAATAGCGTAGTAACGGCGCGGCGAAGAGAGTTTGGAGACTTGGATGGAGAGCGAGAGTGTTTGGAGACCAAGGATGGAGATCGAGAGAGTTTGGAAACCAAGGATGGAGAGCGAAAGAGTTTGGAGACCAAGAAGCGGATAATGAGAGACTGGAGACGTCGCGGGCAGACAAGAGTGCCGTGTGTAAAGGGGGATAACGGAACTCCCTTAGACTTTGGACTCTCCCGTGAACTTTGGACCGGGTGAGGAAGTGCCACATCTCGGCAGTGGAGCGGCACAAAGGCGTACCACAAGCATCACGGGAATCAGCGGGACGGCAGCAGTGGGCAGAGCATCGGTTGGAAGCGGTTCGTAAAGGACAAGTGTGTCAACCAGGAGGCACTGACTTTGGACCCGGAGTGGACAGATCCAGCGGGCCGTGCGCAAAAGGGAAATAACGGTTCCCGGAGGCCCTATATAAGGCCGCAGAGCGCTGGCAGCTGGATCAGTCGATCACAAGGAGTCAAACCGTCAAGATTAATCAGATTAACAAAGTGAACAATCAAAACAGCCAGATAATCTACAAGGGAGCAAGTCGAGTCGTCTGAGAAGCAGCGCCGTGGGAGCCTACGAGGAGCAAGATTGCTACGTCGAGACGTTCGGAATTGGGATACCAGGAATCTCCGAATTGAGACGCACGTAGCTGAGGTCCAGAGGGCATCACACGGCTAGGTCAAGGCGGTCGGCATAACCCTATCAACAAAGTCCTGGCGTTACGCCTGGAGGATAACGAGTATAACAAGCCAGAAGGGAGAGCGGTCGATCGGTACGGTATCGAGTTGAGTTGTCCAGGAGAGCCCTACGGATTCGACTTGCGAGGTCCCGAAGCGACGTGCCCGAACCCCGAGTACCAAAAGTCACGCCACGTCCAGCCGCGCAGCCAGCACCACCAGGAGCAGTGCGCAAGATAGAACGAGCCACGCGGAAACGTTCCGGACCACATGCAGAACGGTAAGGCTAGGGTGGAATGTTCGTTTACACTCTTCCTAGCGTTCCGCCTTGACTGTCCGCGCGGACTGAACAGAAACACCAGTGGGACCATCCGGGACAGAGCAAGGGACAGGCGGCGGTGTGTCGAAAGGAGTGATCCTGGAGAGCGCAGCTTCTTCATCAAAACTGTAGGAGTTACAGTTTTGGGCGGTTTGTGGGCGTGGCAGTCTACTGAAACATACTTGCGCTGCGTAAGAAGCTCAGGAATCTGTACGCCAAATTTTAATAGCCTAGCTCTCATAGTTTCCGAGATCTCAGCGTTCATCCGGACAGACAGACGGAAAGACGGTCAGACGGACAGACGGACAGACGGACATGGCTAGATCGACTCGGCTAGTGATCCTGATCAAGAATATATATACTTTATGGGGTCGGAAACGCTTCCTTCTGCCTGTTACATACTTTCCGACGAATCTAGTATACCCTTTTACTCTACGAGTAACGGGTATAATAATATACCCGCAATAAACCCACTACGAACCCGTGAATTCTGTGCTTTCTCACTAAGCTACTGGGCGGTCATGTTAATATAAATTTGGTGGGACGAACACACAATCTACTGAGCTAGCCGCACGAATCTCGTAGCGAGCAGACCACAAAAATCAGTTCGTTACAGAGCTTAAACTGAAGCGAACCCACCTAATAATTAGGCCATGATTACGTCTTTTTACCCCACCAGTCCCATCCAGCATTTGGTAACTTTGTGCAGCAACGTTATTTTCTTCATATGCATCGAAGTCGATTGGTTCGTCATATTCTTCGTTTGACTGTTCTGATCGTGCATTTAGCTTGGAGAATTTGAACCATGCCGCAAATTCCACAAGACATAACGACTCTAGTTGTTCATGTCTTTGCATGTATCGATCAAGTAAATTTCGCTCAAAAATATCTGTTGAATTTGCTGGAAGCTGTTCTAATTCTCTGTTAGATCGGACTATCCGGACCCTTTTATCTGGATAGCAAGTGTTAATAAAAACATTCCCTTCACTAGCCCCAGACAAGTGTAAACCTAAAATGTTGTATGCAGCTTCTTGGGCAGATATTTCTGTAGCGTTAGTAAACTTGCTCCCTAAATGCTGCAATTTTCTTTTGACGGACACTTCCATGGCTTATTTCGAAGCAGTTGAGACACGCCACGGTTGGATTTATTTATGAAGTTAATTATATAACTACAACAGGCGTAACCATCTAGAATGAATTTAATATCCATGTTTGCTCTATGCAAGCCTAAAATATTTCTATTGTAAGCATTTAGCAACCTAACAGAAAATTGGCGACGAAGAAATACTTGGGGCTTTTTTAAGTAAGACCGAATGGTGAACTTGTACTCCTCATATGAAATTTCAAGACGGCTGAGAAAATATTCAATATTATTAAACATGGCCGATTCTTCTTCGGAAACAGATTTTAGGAGCTCTTTAACTTTTTTAAATATTTCTTTATATTCTTCAACGTTGGATTCGTTTTCTTCAAATGGATACAAAACCAGAGTTTCAGGCATTGGTGGGTATGGCATATTAAAACGGCGGAATTGTTGTCCTCGCAGTTCTCTTAAATATGAAGAGCTGTGCTTATGGCACTGATATTGAATTACTTCATAAATTTCAGGATCGTCCCCGCTGTTATTAATGAAACGATCAATAAAGCGGGTGACCTCTTCGGCGTTATCGGGTCCTTCTAGCTTTGGGGCATCAGAAAACCAATACATGCCAAGAAAGTGCGGCGATCCTCTGTGCTGGAACTCGATCCTCCAACAATAATGGACGAGTCTTAACACACCAAATATCTCGGAGCTTTTAATTAATTTCATTAATTGCCGGAACCTGTAGTCGAAGTACCGGGAGCACGTTACTGGGTCAGATGGAATAAATCTTGTTTTTTCTGCGCTAGAAAGAGCTGCTGCCTCTTCCTCAGTAATGTCTCTTCTATCCAATAAAAGAGATAGAATAACTAAGAGTTCATTCCATTTAGACTCAGCAGCAGTATTTTGCACCTGCTGTCGTCGTCGCTCTTCGGAATTCGACCTGGCCCTTGCGTGCGCTTCAGCGTCCCGTGTGGGCTCGAGTCCTCGATTTTCCTCGATCGCTCCCCAGGTAGCGCGATTGTCAGTGTTTCTCAATCGTTCGTTGACTCGAATTCTTTTACTTCTCCTTCTCTGGGAGCGAGCAGCGGAATTTCGCGAGCGAGCTTCTTCTGCTACCTCCAAATTACTTGTACTGGTCAAGGCATTGTGCTGCGCATTACGGGTCCTTATTTGTGATGAATTTTGAGCATATTGGGATCGGCTTCATCTAAGCGCAGCTTGGCGGCGCTGCTCTAGAGACAAGGGAGATATGCACGGCATTGTCTTTATTTTGCTGCTAAAAATAACTGTATAAAAGTTAAGGGGTTATAATTTGTCAGAGATTTTCAAAATCTCTTTGGTCGGGATTCTGGTAAAAATTTATTGATGTTCATTGATGTTCCACCTGAATTTCACCAGAAGAGACTTATGTGTTACGAATTTATGAATCCTGTTTTACTTTATAGAAATACTTTCCAATGGTATAAAGTATAATAATCCTTTATTATTTTGTTACACACTGTTTTCACCTTATACCTTTTGCTGGATTTTTAATAACTTCACCATATACTTTTTATGGGCTTATATTCACATTTCACCTTGTACTTTTTGGTGGATTTTTATTCACTTTTCACCTTATACTTTCGGTGTGTTGATATTAATTGAGTATAAAACATACACACAACAATGTATACCTTGTCAGTCGGCAACTGGTTTTCACAGACTAATACGGGGATTAGGATCACGAGTCAATATATAGGTTTGAATCATACCTACTATTAACCTTCATATAACCCTTTCGATGGCGGGCAATGCCTGATTTTAGGGACAATTCGTAGGTATATTAGGTAAACCAAGTTGATTACCTAATTTAAGGATTGCGTAATAACTGCATTATTACCTGTTAACTAGCTTCGTGGCAGCCTTGTTATGGATAACCATAACAAGGCTGCCACGAAGCTAGTTAACAGGTAATAATGCAGTTTTTGCGTACCATTCGTACCAAACCACCTCGCCCCAACACTAGGTATATCCGTTTTTCCTATTTTAGATTACAGAAATAATCTGTAATCTAAAGAAATAATCTGTAATCTAAAATAGGAAAAACGGATATACCTAGTGTTGGGGCGAGGTGGTTTGGTACGAATGGTACGCAAAAACACGGGAGTACTTTGGGGTTTTTACGCGACGTGCGTAGATGTTTATTGGATCACTTGGAAAAGAGCACTACTTAAGCCTTACTTAACTTAAGCGCTCCAGAGCAGAGCGGAGACTTAGGGGAGAGATGGAGAGGGAGAGCGGACGGCAGTGCGAGCGCGCGAGATGTAGACATCTGATAAACCTGCCGCTCGACACTGCCTCCCGAAATTAAACGCCCTTTTGACGTACACATTCTACCCCTTGCGAGGATACCCGTAGCAAGAACCTCAGGATATTAGGCTCAGGAATATGTTGGAAGTGAAGATCGGTCGTCCATATGTAGGAGAGTGTGGTGTGCCTTGCCACACTTGTGGCTGTGATGACCACTGCGGCAAGAGTCCTTGGAATGATTGTGACCCAAGCAATTGAAGCCGATTCTGGGGGCTTAGCCGTAGAAAGTGGTGGCACTTCCGTAGAGGATGGATCTTTTGGCAGACTCGGCATTGGTAGGATCTAATACCTCGAGTACGTCTGCCATCCAAGGCGGGTATGGAACCTAATATTCGGATGGAGTGTTCTTAGAAGAGACTTTTTGTACGGAAACTTGCGCTGAAAAGGACGAAATGATGTGTGGAACAGTGACGGATACTGGCCTTGGAGGGTCGGATGGAATCGGTGGAGTAGTAGGGCCGGTGTTTCGATGCAGCAATGTGTGATGCCGATCTTGGCAAGTGAGACAGTTGTGAGCGCTTGTGCAATACCGGAATTGATGGCTGCTTGCAAAGCAATTGGAGCACAACTGCTTCCTTTGAATATAGGCTAGGCGATCGTCTACCGTCATTTGTAGGAAGCGTGGACATATACGCATGGGGTGGTTCTTCTTCGAACACAGATCAACTAGCCTTGTGTTGAAGGAATTTATTTTTGGAAATTCCGCCACTCGATTTGTGTCTTTGGACTGGACGTGGTGGAAATTGGCAGATCGGAAGATATCGGGGACCTCAAGGGTTCGATGACACTCTGTCAAATAGGATCCTAGCTCAAGCCACGTAGGAATTTCGGCTTTATTTTGGATGGATTGCTCCCGTAATGAGAGAGTGAGCTTTGGTAGCTTTGTCGAGCACATTTAAACCAGGATAGGGTCCGAATTCTCAATATTAACACCGGAAAATTTAAGGAAAGTTAAGCAACCTTGAAAAGTGCGTTGAAGTTCTTTTAAGGCTGCTCCCGACTCCTTTGGAATGGATTTCACATTGAAAAGTGTTTTTAGGTGACTATTCACCTGAAATCGCTTATTTTCAAAACGCTCAGTTAGGTTATTCCAGGCTGAGCGAAAGCCATCATTGGTGAGTGGGGATCTTGAAACTATGGAATGAGCTTCGCCACTTGTTTTTGAATTTAAATGGAATTTGTTTTTCAACGGGCGTTAGACTCGGATTGTCTATGTATATGGCCGTGAAAAGGTCCCGGAAAGTCGGCCAGCGAAGATAATCGCTAGAGAAAACCTCTGTTTCGATAGGAGGGAGCCGACAGTCATAAGACGTGGAATTTTGGGACGGAGTTACTGGAGCTTGAGGTATTTGGGAGGAGCCTTTTTGGACTTGTTCCATCAGCTGGGCGGCAAATATTTCATAAGTGGAGTACGTTTGGTAATACTTGGACTTTAGTATGGAGCCACAATGCAGTCGGAGCAAATGTCGTACTCTGCCTTTACCGTTTGCCACAAGGAATTGAAGTGATCGCGTCGGATTTTACAGGCGGATAACGTTGGGGTAGGAGCACCTGGAGCGTTCACAGTAGCCTCAAAGTGGATCAGTCAGTCAGCTGTGGCCATAAATCGGGTTGAAGCGGATTTTACTGATGTTGCCATGACGTAAAATAATTTAGAATTTTAATTCAGAAGTAAGGAAACGGGATAGAATCCAGTTGGAATTTAGGAACCAATCAAGATTGTATATATATATACGGTAACACTGTCGGATAGGTAGAGTCAATAAATATTTATTGCATCGGATGGTTGGACTTATGTAAAGAATTCGGACTTTAAATTTGTTTGTTTGGAAGGAACATTTATTATGAGCTCTTGACCCTCTGTGCTCTGGCGAAATATCGGTATACGTATGTATGCACACTGTACATATGCACATATGTGGGGTGCGAAAAGCGGATTAACGTTCCGGGAATTGTAAAGACTACGCTTATGTTTGTTTGTCGGTGCGTTTGTTTGTCACCTGCACAACAAAATTGCAAACGATTTGCTGGAGTAAATTTGTGGATGTTGTAACTTTCTTTTTAATTTTAGAAATAATTTGGCCGTATTTGTAGGTCGAGAAAAGTAGTTGGAGTGGGCTGTATTAGAAAGAGTAGTTAGATTGGACTGTATTAGAATATTTATGTAAATATACACAAGCAGCTGGAACACAGTAAAAAACAAGGAAGAACGCTATAGTCGAGTACCTCGACTATCAGATACCCGTTACTCAAAGGGAAATGGAGATATGCAAGCAGCAAAGCGAGATTATGCGCCACCTACCGGCGATAGACAGATTTAAGCGTTATGGGCGTTAGAGTGGGCGTGGCAAATTTATTTTTGGATCAATCGATAGGTATTGACGACATTAATACATTTCAGTTAAAATTTTGTATCTAGCATGCAAATTGTGGACGTCACAGGTTTTCGCGGTTTGTGGGCGTTTTAGTGGGCGTGGCTTTTTTAGGTCCATCGATAGGTATTGATGAGAACAATACATTTCAGCTAAAATTTTCTATCTAGCATCAAAACTGTAGGAGTTACAGTTTTTTGCGGTTTGTGGGCGTTAGAGTGGGCGTGGCAGTCTACTGAAACAAACTTGCGCTGCGTAAGAAGCTCAGGAATCTGTACGCCAAGTCTCAATAGCCTAGCTCTCATAGTTTCCGAGATCTCAGCGTTCATCCGGACAGACAGACGGACAGACGGACATGGCTAGATCGACTCGGCTAGTGATCCTGATCAAGAATTTATATACTTTATGGGGTCGGAAACGCTTCCTTCTGCCTGTTACATACTTTCCGACGAATCTAGTATACCCTTTTACTCTACGAGTAACGGGTATAATAAAGAGTGCAAATCTTAAGGAAAAATTTTATGATCGGGAATTTTTAACTGTGGCTGAGTTGTATTCTTCACACGATTGGAATTGAAAATATATTTGAAAAATATTTTAGTTGAATAGTAGCACTAAAATATCAACTGAAATTTTTTCAAGTGTACAATTGTGGGCAAAGGAAACTGGAATATTGTCGGGCACAAGTAACGGAATTGAAACTTTTGGATTTAGACAATATACCATACAGAAAGTTAGTCGAAATAGGGTTCGAAAAACTGGCTGTATGACCGGCAATTATAGTAATTGGAACTTATCTGGAGCGGTTCAAGCCTGCTGGGACAAAATCAAAGAAAACTCCAGGAGAGGAAAATCCAAAGATTTTGAAATCCGGCACGAAGGACCAAAATATGATCGTTGAAAATAGGTGAAGCCCCAAGATCGAATGATAGGCAACAACACGGAAGTACTTTAAGGCTTCTACGCGACGCGCGTAGATGTTTATTGGATCACTTGGAAAAGAGCACTACGTAAGCCTAACTTAACTCTGCCTCCTGAAATTAAACGCCCTTTTGACGTAAACACCTAGGTATCCTACCTTATAATTTGGACACCTATATCCATGTTATTCGTGTCCTAACACCAACCCATTCAGCAAAATATTATAGTCGTCAGATTTTTGTGTAAAATTAGTTTCGTAGTTCTGAAAAGTTAAAATATTCTTTACCCAGAGTAAAAGAAAATACGATCAAAATCAACAAAGCAACATTTTATTTAAAAATAATTATTTCATTATTTCTTTGACCGTTTCTTTGACAGCTATATGTTAGAGTCGTCCGATTTTTATTAAATTTAATTCGAAATTCTTAAAACTACAAAATTTTATTCCCAATAGCATAAGATAATAACATGTCAAGAAACACCGACGCTATAATTTGTTTCAATTTATTTTTAAATTTTAAATTCGAAATTCAGAATTAATTAAAAAATGTTTATTTATTTTATTTATTTATTTAAGATGATAGTAAAGTTTACAAAACTAATACTAACATAGGGAATGTAGTGCTACGATTGCCGCATTATTTCCGTTAGCACGAAAAACTTAAAGTTATTCCAAAGGTTAGCTCCCGCCAGAATATAATAGGGATTAGATGTATTTTCTGCGAATATCCAACGATCTGGAGACTGGGCTATGCTGCTTCAGATCTCCAAACACTATTATAGACTTGCCCCCAAAACTTACATCTTGACTTCTAAAAATTTGACAAAGTCTTTGACCTAAGTATCCAAGCATTTTTGATCCGACTATCGAGATCTCATCTATAATAATTAATTGGATATCAATCAACTTGCAATGCATTGTATTTAAAGTGTCATTGCTTAAGGGTCTTAAAGGACCAGATGTTTGATTAACAGGAAGGAAGAAAACTGAATGAAGCGTTAGTCCCCCAATCCCAAAAGCTGCTTTTCCAGTAGGAGCACAAAGTAAAACCTTTGCGGAATCTGTTGATCTAGGAAGTTTATTTGTTCGCTAAGTTATAGACTGAAAGATTGTTAAAATCAATCTGCTTTTTGCCACTCCGGCCCCTCCACCAACATATTCATAAAATGTTTTTTTTCCTGCAACACTATGCATTACGTGGGCGTAATACTGGCGTTGCTTAAAGTTAAGAGACCGGGTAATCGAGCAAAGGTTATCGTCAGATACCATCGGAGGAAGTCTAATAAGAGGAAGTTCGCCATTTGAATCATTTTCATCTTGCCAAAGCCCTGAACTCTTCATCAAGGTATTGAGAGGCTGGCCCTTCGGGAAGGGGCCGTTTTCTTCTGTATCCACATTTTGCAGATCTTGAAGAACTCTCTCTAACTCCATGTCGTGAAACACATCATACTGCTCTTTATTGCGTTTAATAATTTCAAAATTATTTCTAAATGTGCTTTCCTTGTCGTTTGAAATGAGTTCCGTCTCTTCACTTCTCCATGGGAAAAAGAGCATTACGTGCTCTCTAAAATAATCTGATGGAGAAGAGCTGTGAGGAGTTGAATAACTCCCCACAAATAGGAGCAGCAGCAGATGGTCGGCCGCTTACCAGATACGCGGCGAACTCGCGTAATAGCGTAGTAACGGCGCGGCGAAGAGAGTTTGGAGACTTGGATGGAGAGCGAGAGTGTTTGGAGACCAAGGATGGAGATCGAGAGAGTTTGGAAACCAAGGATGGAGAGCGAAAGAGTTTGGAGACCAAGAAGCGGATAATGAGAGACTGGAGACGTCGCGGGCAGACAAGAGTGCCGTGTGTAAAGGGGGATAACGGAACTCCCTTAGACTTTGGACTCTCCCGTGAACTTTGGACCGGGTGAGGAAGTGCCACATCTCGGCAGTGGAGCGGCACAAAGGCGTACCACAAGCATCACGGGAATCAGCGGGACGGCAGCAGTGGGCAGAGCATCGGTTGGAAGCGGTTCGTAAAGGACAAGTGTGTCAACCAGGAGGCACTGACTTTGGACCCGGAGTGGAGAGATCCAGCGGGCCGTGCGCAAAAGGGAAATAACGGTTCCCGGAGGCCCTATATAAGGCCGCAGAGCGCTGGCAGCTGGATCAGTCGATCACAAGGAGTCAAACCGTCAAGATTAATCAGATTAACAAAGTGAACAATCAAAACAGCCAGATAATCTACAAGGGAGCAAGTCGAGTCGTCTGAGAAGCAGCGCCGTGGGAGCCTACGAGGAGCAAGATTGCTACGTCGAGACGTTCGGAATTGGGATACCAGGAATCTCCGAATTGAGACGCACGTAGCTGAGGTCCAGAGGGCATCACACGGCTAGGTCAAGGCGGTCGGCATAACCCTATCAACAAAGTCCTGGCGTTACGCCTGGAGGATAACGAGTATAACAAGCCAGAAGGGAGAGCGGTCGATCGGTACGGTATCGAGTTGAGTTGTCCAGGAGAGCCCTACGGATTCGACTTGCGAGGTCCCGAAGCGACGTGCCCGAACCCCGAGTACCAAAAGTCACGCCACGTCCAGCCGCGCAGCCAGCACCACCAGGAGCAGTGCGCAAGATAGAACGAGCCACGCGGAAACGTTCCGGACCACATGCAGAACGGTAAGGCTAGGGTGGAATGTTCGTTTACACTCTTCCTAGCGTTCCGCCTTGACTGTCCGCGCGGACTGAACAGAAACACCAGTGGGACCATCCGGGACAGAGCAAGGGACAGGCGGCGGTGTGTCGAAAGGAGTGATCCTGGAGAGCGCAGCTTCTTCATCAAAACTGTAGGAGTTACAGTTTTGGGCGGTTTGTGGGCGTGGCAGTCTACTGAAACATACTTGCGCTGCGTAAGAAGCTCAGGAATCTGTACGCCAAATTTTAATAGCCTAGCTCTCATAGTTTCCGAGATCTCAGCGTTCATCCGGACAGACAGACGGACAGACGGTCAGACGGACAGACGGACAGACGGACATGGCTAGATCGACTCGGCTAGTGATCCTGATCAAGAATATATATACTTTATGGGGTCGGAAACGCTTCCTTCTGCCTGTTACATACTTTCCGACGAATCTAGTATACCCTTTTACTCTACGAGTAACGGGTATAATAATATACCCGCAATAAACCCACTACGAACCCGTGAATTCTGTGCTTTCTCACTAAGCTACTGGGCGGTCATGTTAATATAAATTTGGTGGGACGAACACACAATCTACTGAGCTAGCCGCACGAATCTCGTAGCGAGCAGACCACAAAAATCAGTTCGTTACAGAGCTTAAACTGAAGCGAACCCACCTAATAATTAGGCCATGATTACGTCTTTTTACCCCACCAGTCCCATCCAGCATTTGGTAACTTTGTGCAGCAACGTTATTTTCTTCATATGCATCGAAGTCGATTGGTTCGTCATATTCTTCGTTTGACTGTTCTGATCGTGCATTTAGCTTGGAGAATTTGAACCATGCCGCAAATTCCACAAGACATAACGACTCTAGTTGTTCATGTCTTTGCATGTATCGATCAAGTAAATTTCGCTCAAAAATATCTGTTGAATTTGCTGGAAGCTGTTCTAATTCTCTGTTAGATCGGACTATCCGGACCCTTTTATCTGGATAGCAAGTGTTAATAAAAACATTCCCTTCACTAGCCCCAGACAAGTGTAAACCTAAAATGTTGTATGCAGCTTCTTGGGCAGATATTCTGTAGCGTTAGTAAACTTGCTCCCTAAATGCTGCAATTTTCTTTTGACGGACACTTCCATGGCTTATTTCGAAGCAGTTGAGACACGCCACGGTTGGATTTATTTATGAAGTTAATTATATAACTACAACAGGCGTAACCATCTAGAATGAATTTAATATCCATGTTTGCTCTATGCAAGCCTAAAATATTTCTATTGTAAGCATTTAGCAACCTAACAGAAAATTGGCGACGAAGAAATACTTGGGGCTTTTTTAAGTAAGACCGAATGGTGAACTTGTACTCCTCATATGAAATTTCAAGACGGCTGAGAAAATATTCAATATTATTAAACATGGCCGATTCTTCTTCGGAAACAGATTTTAGGAGCTCTTTAACTTTTTTAAATATTTCTTTATATTCTTCAACGTTGGATTCGTTTTCTTCAAATGGATACAAAACCAGAGTTTCAGGCATTGGTGGGTATGGCATATTAAAACGGCGGAATTGTTGTCCTCGCAGTTCTCTTAAATATGAAGAGCTGTGCTTATGGCACTGATATTGAATTACTTCATAAATTTCAGGATCGTCCCCGCTGTTATTAATGAAACGATCAATAAAGCGGGTGACCTCTTCGGCGTTATCGGGTCCTTCTAGCTTTGGGGCATCAGAAAACCAATACATGCCAAGAAAGTGCGGCGATCCTCTGTGCTGGAACTCGATCCTCCAACAATAATGGACGAGTCTTAACACACCAAATATCTCGGAGCTTTTAATTAATTTCATTAATTGCCGGAACCTGTAGTCGAAGTACCGGGAGCACGTTACTGGGTCAGATGGAATAAATCTTGTTTTTTCTGCGCTAGAAAGAGCTGCTGCCTCTTCCTCAGTAATGTCTCTTCTATCCAATAAAAGAGATAGAATAACTAAGAGTTCATTCCATTTAGACTCAGCAGCAGTATTTTGCACCTGCTGTCGTCGTCGCTCTTCGGAATTCGACCTGGCCCTTGCGTGCGCTTCAGCGTCCCGTGTGGGCTCGAGTCCTCGATTTTCCTCGATCGCTCCCCAGGTAGCGCGATTGTCAGTGTTTCTCAATCGTTCGCTGACTCGAATTCTTTTACTTCTCCTTCTCTGGGAGCGAGCAGCGGAATTTCGCGAGCGAGCTTCTTCTGCTACCTCCAAATTACTTGTACTGGTCAAGGCATTGTGCTGCGCATTACGGGTCCTTATTTGTGACGAATTTTGAGCATATTGGGATCGGCTTCATCTAAGCGCAGCTTGGCGGCGCTGCTCTAGAGACAAGGGAGATATGCACGGCATTGTCTTTATTTTGCTGCTAAAAATAACTGTATAAAAGTTAAGGGGTTATAATTTGTCAGAGATTTTCAAAATCTCTTTGGTCGGGATTCTGGTAAAAATTTATTGATGTTCATTGATGTTCCACCTGAATTTCACCAGAAGAGACTTATGTGTTACGAATTTATGAATCCTGTTTTACTTTATAGAAATACTTTCCAATGGTATAAAGTATAATAATCCTTTATTATTTTGTTACACACTGTTTTCACCTTATACCTTTTGCTGGATTTTTAATAACTTCACCATATACTTTTTATGGGCTTATATTCACATTTCACCTTGTACTTTTTGGTGGATTTTTATTCACTTTTCACCTTATACTTTCGGTGTGTTGATATTAATTGAGTATAAAACATACACACAACAATGTATACCTTGTCAGTCGGCAACTGGTTTTCACAGACTAATACGGGGATTAGGATCACGAGTCAATATATAGGTTTGAATCATACCTACTATTAACCTTCATATAACCCTTTCGATGGCGGGCAATGCCTGATTTTAGGGACAATTCGTAGGTATATTAGGTAAACCAAGTTGATTACCTAATTTAAGGATTGCGTAATAACTGCATTATTACCTGTTAACTAGCTTCGTGGCAGCCTTGTTATGGATAACCATAACAAGGCTGCCACGAAGCTAGTTAACAGGTAATAATGCAGTTTTTGCGTACCATTCGTACGGTGGTTTGGTACGAATGGTACGCAAAAACACGGGAGTACTTTGGGGTTTTTACGCGACGTGCGTAGATGTTTATTGGATCACTTGGAAAAGAGCACTACTTAAGCCTTACTTAACTTAAGCGCTCCAGAGCAGAGCGGAGACTTAGGGGAGAGATGGAGAGGGAGAGCGGACGGCAGTGCGAGCGCGCGAGATGTAGACATCTGATAAACCTGCCGCTCGACACTGCCTCCCGAAATTAAACGCCCTTTTGACGTACACATTCTACCCCTTGCGAGGATACCCGTAGCAAGAACCTCAGGATATTAGGCTCAGGAATATGTTGGAAGTGAAGATCGGTCGTCCATATGTAGGAGAGTGTGGTGTGCCTTGCCACACTTGTGGCTGTGATGACCACTGCGGCAAGAGTCCTTGGAATGATTGTGACCCAAGCAATTGAAGCCGATTCTGGGGGCTTAGCCGTAGAAAGTGGTGGCACTTCCGTAGAGGATGGATCTTTTGGCAGACTCGGCATTGGTAGGATCTAATACCTCGAGTACGTCTGCCATCCAAGGCGGGTATGGAACCTAATATTCGGATGGAGTGTTCTTAGAAGAGACTTTTTGTACGGAAACTTGCGCTGAAAAGGACGAAATGATGTGTGGAACAGTGACGGATACTGGCCTTGGAGGGTCGGATGGAATCGGTGGAGTAGTAGGGCCGGTGTTTCGATGCAGCAATGTGTGATGCCGATCTTGGCAAGTGAGACAGTTGTGAGCGCTTGTGCAATACCGGAATTGATGGCTGCTTGCAAAGCAATTGGAGCACAACTGCTTCCTTTGAATATAGGCTAGGCGATCGTCTACCGTCATTTGTAGGAAGCGTGGACATATACGCATGGGGTGGTTCTTCTTCGAACACAGATCAACTAGCCTTGTGTTGAAGGAATTTATTTTTGGAAATTCCGCCACTCGATTTGTGTCTTTGGACTGGACGTGGTGGAAATTGGCAGATCGGAAGATATCGGGGACCTCAAGGGTTCGATGACACTCTGTCAAATAGGATCCTAGCTCAAGCCACGTAGGAATTTCGGCTTTATTTTGGATGGATTGCTCCCGTAATGAGAGAGTGAGCTTTGGTAGCTTTGTCGAGCACATTTAAACCCGGATAGGGTCCGAATTCTCAATATTAACACCGGAAAATTTAAGGAAAGTTAAGCAACCTTGAAAAGTGCGTTGAAGTTCTTTTAAGGCTGCTCCCGACTCCTTTGGAATGGATTTCACATTGAAAAGTGTTTTTAGGTGACTGTTCACCTGAAATCGCTTATTTTCAAAACGCTCAGTTAGGTTATTCCAGGCTGAGCGAAAGCCATCATTGGTGAGTGGGGATCTTGAAACTATGGAATGAGCTTCGCCACTTGTTTTTGAATTTAAATGGAATTTGTTTTTCAACGGGCGTTAGACTCGGATTGTCTATGTATATGGCCGTGAAAAGGTCCCGGAAAGTCGGCCAGCGAAGATAATCGCTAGAGAAAACCTCTGTTTCGATAGGAGGGAGCCGACAGCCATAAGACGTGGAATTTTGGGACGGAGTTACTGGAGCTTGAGGTATTTGGGAGGAGCCTTTTTGGACTTGTTCCATCAGCTGGGCGGCAAATATTTCATAAGTGGAGTACGTTTGGTAATACTTGGACTTTAGTATGGAGCCACAATGCAGTCGGAGCAAATGTCGTACTCTGCCTTTACCGTTTGCCACAAGGAATTGAAGTGATCGCGTCGGATTTTACAGGCGGATAACGTTGGGGTAGGAGCACCTGGAGCGTTCACAGTAGCCTCAAAGTGGATCAGTCAGTCAGCTGTGGCCATAAATCGGGTTGAAGCGGATTTTACTGATGTTGCCATGACGTAAAATAATTTAGAATTTTAATTCAGAAGTAAGGAAACGGGATAGAATCCAGTTGGAATTTAGGAACCAATCAAGATTGTATATATATATACGGTAACACTGTCGGATAGGTAGAGTCAATAAATATTTATTGCATCGGATGGTTGGACTTATGTAAAGAATTCGGACTTTAAATTTGTTTGTTTGGAAGGAACATTTATTATGAGCTCTTGACCCTCTGTGCTCTGGCGAAATATCGGTATACGTATGTATGCACACTGTACATATGCACATATGTGGGGTGCGAAAAGCGGATTAACGTTCCGGGAATTGTAAAGACTACGCTTATGTTTGTTTGTCGGTGCGTTTGTTTGTCACCTGCACAACAAAATTGCAAACGATTTGCTGGAGTAAATTTGTGGATGTTGTAACTTTCTTTTTAATTTTAGAAATAATTTGGCCGTATTTGTAGGTCGAGAAAAGTAGTTGGAGTGGGCTGTATTAGAAAGAGTAGTTAGATTGGACTGTATTAGAATATTTATGTAAATATACACAAGCAGCTGGAACACAGTAAAAAACAAGGAAGAACGCTATAGTCGAGTACCTCGACTATCAGATACCCGTTACTCAAAGGGAAATGGAGATATGCAAGCAGCAAAGCGAGATTATGCGCCACCTACCGGCGATAGACAGATTTAAGCGTTATGGGCGTTAGAGTGGGCGTGGCAAATTTATTTTTGGATCAATCGATAGGTATTGACGACATTAATACATTTCAGTTAAAATGTTGTATCTAGCATGCAAATTGTGGACGTCACAGGTTTTCGCG
The DNA here is from genome assembly GCF_043229965.1 of Drosophila suzukii. Lineage (NCBI taxonomy): Eukaryota > Metazoa > Arthropoda > Insecta > Diptera > Drosophilidae > Drosophila > Drosophila suzukii. Next base: position 22,788,477 of record NW_027255896.1, on the reverse strand, counting down.
GTTTGTGGGCGTTTTAGTGGGCGTGGCTTTTTTAGGTCCATCGATAGGTATTGATGAGAACAATACATTTCAGCTAAAATTTTCTATCTAGCATCAAAACTGTAGGAGTTACAGTTTTTTGCGGTTTGTGGGCGTTAGAGTGGGCGTGGCAGTCTACTGAAACAAACTTGCGCTGCGTAAGAAGCTCAGGAATCTGTACGCCAAGTCTCAATAGCCTAGCTCTCATAGTTTCCGAGATCTCAGCGTTCATCCGGACAGACAGACGGACAGACGGACATGGCTAGATCGACTCGGCTAGTGATCCTGATCAAGAATTTATATACTTTATGGGGTCGGAAACGCTTCCTTCTGCCTGTTACATACTTTCCGACGAATCTAGTATACCCTTTTACTCTACGAGTAACGGGTATAATAAAGAGTGCAAATCTTAAGGAAAAATTTTATGATCGGGAATTTTTAACTGTGGCTGAGTTGTATTCTTCACACGATTGGAATTGAAAATATATTTGAAAAATATTTTAGTTGAATAGTAGCACTAAAATATCAACTGAAATTTTTTCAAGTGTACAATTGTGGGCAAAGGAAACTGGAATATTGTCGGGCACAAGTAACGGAATTGAAACTTTTGGATTTAGACAATATACCATACAGAAAGTTAGTCGAAATAGGGTTCGAAAAACTGGCTGTATGACCGGCAATTATAGTAATTGGAACTTATCTGGAGCGGTTCAAGCCTGCTGGGACAAAATCAAAGAAAACTCCAGGAGAGGAAAATCCAAAGATTTTGAAATCCGGCACGAAGGACCAAAATATGATCGTTGAAAATAGGTGAAGCCCCAAGATCGAATGATAGGCAACAACACGGAAGTACTTTAAGGCTTCTACGCGACGCGCGTAGATGTTTATTGGATCACTTGGAAAAGAGCACTACGTAAGCCTAACTTAACTCTGCCTCCTGAAATTAAACGCCCTTTTGACGTAAACACCTAGGTATCCTACCTTATAATTTGGACACCTATATCCATGTTATTCGTGTCCTAACACCAACCCATTCAGCAAAATATTATAGTCGTCAGATTTTTGTGTAAAATTAGTTTCGTAGTTCTGAAAAGTTAAAATATTCTATACCCAGAGTAAAAGAAAATACGATCAAAATCAACAAAGCAACATTTTATTTAAAAATAATTATTTCATTATTTCTTTGACCGTTTCTTTGACAGCTATATGTTAGAGTCGTCCGATTTTTATTAAATTTAATTCGAAATTCTTAAAACTACAAAATTTTATTCCCAATAGCATAAGATAATAACATGTCAAAAAACACCGACGCTATAATTTGTTTCAATTTATTTTTAAATTTTAAATTCGAAATTCAGAATTAATTAAAAAATGTTTATTTATTTTATTTATTTATTTAAGATGATAGTAAAGTTTACAAAACTAATACTAACATAGGGAATGTAGTGCTGCGATTGCCGCATTATTTCCGTTAGCACGAAAAACTTAAAGTTATTCCAAAGGTTAGCTCCCGCCAGAATATAATAGGGATTAGATGTACTTTCTGCGAATATCCAACGATCTGGAGACTGGGCTATGCTGCTTCAGATCTCCAAACACTATTATAGACTTGCCCCCAAAACTTACATCTTGACTTCTAAAAATTTGACAAAGTCTTTGACCTAAGTATCCAAGCATTTTTGATCCGACTATCGAGATCTCATCTATAATAATTAATTGGATATCAATCAACTTGCAATGCATTGTATTTAAAGTGTCATTGCTTAAGGGTCTTAAAGGACCAGATGTTTGATTAACAGGAAGGAAGAAAACTGAATGAAGCGTTAGTCCCCCAATCCCAAAAGCTGCTTTTCCAGTAGGAGCACAAAGTAAAACCTTTGCGGAATCTGTTGATCTAGGAAGTTTATTTGTTCGCTAAGTTATAGACTGAAAGATTGTTAAAATCAATCTGCTTTTTGCCACTCCGGCCCCTCCACCAACATATTCATAAAATGTTTTTTTTCCTGCAACACTATGCATTACGTGGGCGTAATACTGGCGTTGCTTAAAGTTAAGAGACCGGGTAATCGAGCAAAGGTTATCGTCAGATACCATCGGAGGAAGTCTAATAAGAGGAAGTTCGCCATTTGAATCATTTTCATCTTGCCAAAGCCCTGAACTCTTCATCAAGGTATTGAGAGGCTGGCCCTTCGGGAAGGGGCCGTTTTCTTCTGTATCCACATTTTGCAGATCTTGAAGAACTCTCTCTAACTCCATGTCGTCAAACACATCATACTGCTCTTTATTGCGTTTAATAATTTCAAAATTATTTCTAAATGTGCTTTCCTTGTCGTTTGAAATGAGTTCCGTCTCTTCACTTCTCCATGGGAAAAAGAGCATTACGTGCTCTCTAAAATAATCTGATGGAGAAGAGCTGTGAGGAGTTGAATAACTCCCCACAAATAGGAGCAGCAGCAGATGGTCGGCCGCTTACCAGATACGCGGCGAACTCGCGTAATAGCGTAGTAACGGCGCGGCGAAGAGAGTTTGGAGACTTGGATGGAGAGCGAGAGTGTTTGGAGACCAAGGATGGAGATCGAGAGAGTTTGGAAACCAAGGATGGAGAGCGAAAGAGTTTGGAGACCAAGAAGCGGATAATGAGAGACTGGAGACGTCGCGGGCAGACAAGAGTGCCGTGTGTAAAGGGGGATAACGGAACTCCCTTAGACTTTGGACTCTCCCGTGAACTTTGGACCGGGTGAGGAAGTGCCACATCTCGGCAGTGGAGCGGCACAAAGGCGTACCACAAGCATCACGGGAATCAGCGGGACGGCAGCAGTGGGCAGAGCATCGGTTGGAAGCGGTTCGTAAAGGACAAGTGTGTCAACCAGGAGGCACTGACTTTGGACCCGGAGTGGAGAGATCCAGCGGGCCGTGCGCAAAAGGGAAATAACGGTTCCCGGAGGCCCTATATAAGGCCGCAGAGCGCTGGCAGCTGGATCAGTCGATCACAAGGAGTCAAACCGTCAAGATTAATCAGATTAACAAAGTGAACAATCAAAACAGCCAGATAATCTACAAGGGAGCAAGTCGAGTCGTCTGAGAAGCAGCGCCGTGGGAGCCTACGAGGAGCAAGATTGCTACGTCGAGACGTTCGGAACTGGGATCCCAGGAATCTCCGAATTGAGACGCACGTAGCTGAGGTCCAGAGGGCATCACACGGCTAGGTCAAGGCGGTCGGCATAACCCTATCAACAAAGTCCTGGCGTTACGCCTGGAGGATAACGAGTATAACAAGCCAGAAGGGAGAGCGGTCGATCGGTACGGTATCGAGTTGAGTTGTCCAGGAGAGCCCTACGGATTCGACTTGCGAGGTCCCGAAGCGACGTGCCCGAACCCCGAGTACCAAAAGTCACGCCACGTCCAGCCGCGCAGCCAGCACCACCAGGAGCAGTGCGCAAGACAGAACGAGCCACGCGGAAACGTTCCGGACCACATGCAGAACGGTAAGGCTAGGGTGGAATGTTCGTTTACACTCTTCCTAGCGTTCCGCCTTGACTGTCCGCGCGGACTGAACAGAAACACCAGTGGGACCATCCGGGACAGAGCAAGGGACAGGCGGCGGTGTGTCGAAAGGAGTGATCCTGGAGAGCGCAGCTTCTTCATCAAAACTGTAGGAGTTACAGTTTTGGGCGGTTTGTGGGCGTGGCAGTCTACTGAAACATACTTGCGCTGCGTAAGAAGCTCAGGAATCTGTACGCCAAATTTTAATAGCCTAGCTCTCATAGTTTCCGAGATCTCAGCGTTCATCCGGACAGACAGACGGACAGACGGTCAGACGGACAGACGGACATGGCTAGATCGACTCGGCTAGTGATCCTGATCAAGAATATATATACTTTATGGGGTCGGAAACGCTTCCTTCTGCCTGTTACATACTTTCCGACGAATCTAGTATACCCTTTTACTCTACGAGTAACGGGTATAATAATATACCCGCAATAAACCCACTACGAACCCGTGAATTCTGTGCTTTCTCACTAAGCTACTGGGCGGTCATGTTAATATAAATTTGGTGGGACGAACACACAATCTACTGAGCTAGCCGCACGAATCTCGTAGCGAGCAGACCACAAAAATCAGTTCGTTACAGAGCTTAAACTGAAGCGAACCCACCTAATAATTAGGCCATGATTACGTCTTTTTACCCCACCAGTCCCATCCAGCATTTGGTAACTTTGTACAGCAACGTTATTTTCTTCATATGCATCGAAGTCGATTGGTTCGTCATATTCTTCGTTTGACTGTTCTGATCGTGCATTTAGCTTGGAGAATTTGAACCATGCCGCAAATTCCACAAGACATAACGACTCTAGTTGTTCATGTCTTTGCATGTATCGATCAAGTAAATTTCGCTCAAAAATATCTGTTGAATTTGCTGGAAGCTGTTCTAATTCTCTGTTAGATCGGACTATCCGGACCCTTTTATCTGGATAGCAAGTGTTAATAAAAACATTCCCTTCACTAGCACCAGACAAGTGTAAACCTAAAATGTTGTATGCAGCTTCTTGGGCAGATATTTCTGTAGCGTTAGTAAACTTGCTCCCTAAATGCTGCAATTTTCTTTTGACGGACACTTCCATGGCTTATTTCGAAGCAGTTGAGACACGCCACGGTTGGATTTATTTATGAAGTTAATTATATAACTACAACAGGCGTAACCATCTAGAATGAATTTAATATCCATGTTTGCTCTATGCAAGCCTAAAATATTTCTATTGTAAGCATTTAGCAACCTAACAGAAAATTGGCGACGAAGAAATACTTGGGGCTTTTTTAAGTAAGACCGAATGGCGAACTTGTACTCCTCATATGAAATTTCAAGACGGCTGAGAAAATATTCAATATTATTAAACATGGCCGATTCTTCTTCGGAAACAGATTTTAGGAGCTCTTTAACTTTTTTAAATATTTCTTTATATTCTTCAACGTTGGATTCGTTTTCTTCAAATGGATACAAAACCAGAGTTTCAGGCATTGGTGGGTATGGCATATTAAAACGGCGGAATTGTTGTCCTCGCAGTTCTCTTAAATATGAAGAGCTGTGCTTATGGCACTGATATTGAATTACTTCATGAATTTCAGGATCGTCCCCGCTGTTATTAATGAAACGATCAATAAAGCGGGTGACCTCTTCGGCGTTATCGGGTCCTTCTAGCTTTGGGGCACCAGAAAACCAACCATGCCAAGAAAGTGCGGCGATCCTCTGTGCTGGAACTCGATCGTCCAACAATAATGGACGAGTCTTAACACACCAAATATCTCGGAGCTTTTAATTAATTTCATTAATTGCCGGAACCTGTAGTCGAAGTACCGGGAGCACGTTACTGGGTCAGATGGAATAAATCTAGTTTTTTCTGCGCTAGAAAGAGCTGCTGCCTCTTCCTCAGTAATGTCTCTTCTATCCAATAAAAGAGATAGAATAACTAAGAGTTCATTCCATTTAGACTCAGCAGCAGTATTTTGCACCTGCTGTCGTCGTCGCTCTTCGGAATTCGACCTGGCCCTTGCGTGCGCTTCAGCGTCCCGTGTGGGCTCGAGTCCTCGATTTTCCTCGATCGCTCCCCAGGTAGCGCGATTGTCAGTGTTTCTCAATCGTTCGCTGACTCGAATTCTTTTACTTCTCCTTCTCTGGGAGCGAGCAGCGGAATTTCGCGAGCGAGCTTCTTCTGCTACCTCCAAATTACTTGTACTGGTCAAGGCATTGTGCTGCGCATTACGGGTCCTTATTTGTGACGAATTTTGAGCATATTGGGATCGGCTTCATCTAAGCGCAGCTTGGCGGCGCTGCTCTAGAGACAAGGGAGATATGCACGGCATTGTCTTTATTTTGCTGCTAAAAATAACTGTATAAAAGTTAAGGGGTTATAATTTGTCAGAGATTTTCAAAATCTCTTTGGTCGGGATTCTGGTAAAAATTTATTGATGTTCATTGATGTTCCACCTGAATTTCACCAGAAGAGACTTATGTGTTACGAATTTATGAATCCTGTTTTACTTTATAGAAATACTTTCCAATGGTATAAAGTATAATAATCCTTTATTATTTTGTTACACACTGTTTTCACCTTATACCTTTTGCTGGATTTTTAATAACTTCACCATATACTTTTTATGGGCTTATATTCACATTTCACCTTGTACTTTTTGGTGGATTTTTATTCACTTTTCACCTTATACTTTCGGTGTGTTGATATTAATTGAGTATAAAACATACACACAACAATGTATACCTTGTCAGTCGGCAACTGGTTTTCACAGACTAATACGGGGATTAGGATCACGAGTCAATATATAGGTTTGAATCATACCTACTATTAACCTTCATATAACCCTTTCGATGGCGGGCAATGCCTGATTTTAGGGACAATTCGTAGGTATATTAGGTAAACCAACTTGATTACCTAATTTAAGGATTGCGTAATAACTGCATTATTACCTGTTAACTAGCTTCGTGGCAGCCTTGTTATGGATAACCATAACAAGGCTGCCACGAAGCTAGTTAACAGGTAATAATGCAGTTTTTGCGTACCATTCGTACCAAACCACCTCGCCCCAACACTAGGTATATCCGTTTTTCCTATTTTAGATTACAGAAATAATCTGTAATCTAAAATAGGAAAAACGGATATACCTAGTGTTGGGGCGAGGTGGTTTGGTACGAATGGTACGCAAAAACACGGGAGTACTTTGGGGTTTTTACGCGACGTGCGTAGATGTTTATTGGATCACTTGGAAAAGAGCACTACTTAAGCCTTACTTAACTTAAGCGCTCCAGAGCAGAGCGGAGACTTAGGGGAGAGATGGAGAGGGAGAGCGGACGGCAGTGCGAGCGCGCGAGATGTAGACATCTGATAAACCTGCCGCTCGACACTGCCTCCCGAAATTAAACGCCCTTTTGACGTACACATTCTACCCCTTGCGAGGATACCCGTAGCAAGAACCTCAGGATATTAGGCTCAGGAATATGTTGGAAGTGAAGATCGGTCGTCCATATGTAGGAGAGTGTGGTGTGCCTTGCCACACTTGTGGCTGTGATGACCACTGCGGCAAGAGTCCTTGGAATGATTGTGACCCAAGCAATTGAAGCCGATTCTGGGGGCTTAGCCGTAGAAAGTGGTGGCACTTCCGTAGAGGATGGATCTTTTGGCAGACTCGGCATTGGTAGGATCTAATACCTCGAGTACGTCTGCCATCCAAGGCGGGTATGGAACCTAATATTCGGATGGAGTGTTCTTAGAAGAGACTTTTTGTGCGGAAACTTGCGCTGAAAAGGACGAAATGATGTGTGGAACAGTGACGGATACTGGCCTTGGAGGGTCGGATGGAATCGGTGGAGTAGTAGGGCCGGTGTTTCGATGCAGCAATGTGTGATGCCGATCTTGGCAAGTGAGACAGTTGTGAGCGCTTGTGCAATACCGGAATTGATGGCTGCTTGCAAAGCAATTGGAGCACAACTGCTTCCTTTGAATATAGGCTAGGCGATCGTCTACCGTCATTTGTAGGAAGCGTGGACATATACGCATGGGGTGGTTCTTCTTCGAACACAGATCAACTAGCCTTGTGTTGAAGGAATTTATTTTTGGAAATTCCGCCACTCGATTTGTGTCTTTGGACTGGACGTGGTGGAAATTGGCAGATCGGAAGATATCGGGGACCTCAAGGGTTCGATGACACTCTGTCAAATAGGATCCTAGCTCAAGCCACGTAGGAATTTCGGCTTTATTTTGGATGGATTGCTCCCGTAATGAGAGAGTGAGCTTTGGTAGCTTTGTCGAGCACATTTAAACCAGGATAGGGTCCGAATTCTCAATATTAACACCGGAAAATTTAAGGAAAGTTAAGCAACCTTGAAAAGTGCGTTGAAGTTCTTTTAAGGCTGCTCCCGACTCCTTTGGAATGGATTTCACATTGAAAAGTGTTTTTAGGTGACTGTTCACCTGAAATCGCTTATTTTCAAAACGCTCAGTTAGGTTATTCCAGGCTGAGCGAAAGCCATCATTGGTGAGTGGGGATCTTGAAACTATGGAATGAGCTTCGCCACTTGTTTTTGAATTTAAATGGAATTTGTTTTTCAACGGGCGTTAGACTCGGATTGTCTATGTATATGGCCGTGAAAAGGTCCCGGAAAGTCGGCCAGCGAAGATAATCGCTAGAGAAAACCTCTGTTTCGATAGGAGGGAGCCGACAGCCATAAGACGTGGAATTTTGGGACGGAGTTACTGGAGCTTGAGGTATTTGGGAGGAGCCTTTTTGGACTTGTTCCATCAGCTGGGCGGCAAATATTTCATAAGTGGAGTACGTTTGGTAATACTTGGACTTTAGTATGGAGCCACAATGCAGTCGGAGCAAATGTCGTACTCTGCCTTTACCGTTTGCCACAAGGAATTGAAGTGATCGCGTCGGATTTTACAGGCGGATAACGTTGGGGTAGGAGCACCTGGAGCGTTCACAGTAGCCTCAAAGTGGATCAGTCAGTCAGCTGTGGCCATAAATCGGGTTGAAGCGGATTTTACTGATGTTGCCATGACGTAAAATAATTTAGAATTTTAATTCAGAAGTAAGGAAACGGGATAGAATCCAGTTGGAATTTAGGAACCAATCAAGATTGTATATATATATACGGTAACACTGTCGGATAGGTAGAGTCAATAAATATTTATTGCATCGGATGGTTGGACTTATGTAAAGAATTCGGACTTTAAATTTGTTTGTTTGGAAGGAACATTTATTATGAGCTCTTGACCCTCTGTGCTCTGGCGAAATATCGGTATACGTATGTATGCACACTGTACATATGCACATATGTGGGGTGCGAAAAGCGGATTAACGTTCCGGGAATTGTAAAGACTACGCTTATGTTTGTTTGTCGGTGCGTTTGTTTGTCACCTGCACAACAAAATTGCAAACGATTTGCTGGAGTAAATTTGTGGATGTTGTAACTTTCTTTTTAATTTTAGAAATAATTTGGCCGTATTTGTAGGTCAAGAAAAGTAGTTGGAGTGGGCTGTATTAGAAAGAGTAGTTAGATTGGACTGTATTAGAATATTTATGTAAATATACACAAGCAGCTGGAACACAGTAAAAAACAAGGAAGAACGCTATAGTCGAGTACCTCGACTATCAGATACCCGTTACTCAAAGGGAAATGGAGATATGCAAGCAGCAAAGCGAGATTATGCGCCACCTACCGGCGATAGACAGATTTAAGCGTTATGGGCGTTAGAGTGGGCGTGGCAAATTTATTTTTGGATCAATCGATAGGTATTGACGACATTAATACATTTCAGTTAAAATTTTGTATCTAGCATGCAAATTGTGGACGTCACAGGTTTTCGCGGTTTGTGGGCGTTTTAGTGGGCGTGGCAAACTTTTTTTTAGGTCCATCGATAGGTATTGATGAGAACAATACATTTCAGCTAAAATTTTCTATCTAGCATCAAAACTGTAGGAGTTACAGTTTTTTGCGGTTTGTGGGCGTTAGAGTGGGCGTGGCAGTCTACTGAAACAAACTTGCGCTGCGTAAGAAGCTCAGGAATCTGTACGCCAAGTCTCAATAGCCTAGCTCTCATAGTTTCCGAGATCTCAGCGTTCATCCGGACAGACAGACGGACAGACGGACATGGCTAGATCGACTCGGCTAGTGATCCTGATCAAGAATATATATACTTTATGGGGTCGGAAACGCTTCCTTCTGCCTGTTACATACTTTCCGACGAATCTAGTATACCCTTTTACTCTACGAGTAACGGGTATAATAAAGAGTGCAAATCTTAAGGAAAAATTTTATGATCGGGAATTTTTAACTGTGGCTGAGTTGTATTCTTTACACGATTGGAATTGAAAATATATTTGAACAAGGAAGAACGCTATAGTCGAGTACCTCGACTATCAGATACCCGTTACTCAGCTTAAGGGACCAAAGGGAAATGAAGATATGCAAGCAGCAAATCGAGATTTAAATACGCCACCTACCGGCGGTAGACAGATTTAAGCGTTATGGGCGTTAAAGTGGGCGTGGCAAAATTTTTTTTGGATCAATCGATAGGTATTGACGAGACCAATACATTTCAGTTAAAATTCTTTATCTAGCTTGAAAACTGTGGCCGTCACAGGTTTGGTCGGTTTGTGGGCGTTAGAGGGGGCGTTTCAATTTTTTTTCGGGTCACTCGATAGGTATTGATGAGAAGAATACACTTATGTTAAAATTTTTATTATAGCTTCAAAGCTGTAGGAGCCACAGTTTTGGGCGGTTTGTGGGCGTTAGAGTGGGCGTGGCACATTGCTGAAACAAACTTGCGCTGCGTAAGAAGCTCAGAAATCTGCACGCCAAATCTCAATAGCCTAGCTCCCATAGTTTCCGAGATCTCAGCGTTCATCCGGACGGACAGACAGACGGACAGACGCACATGGCTAGATCGACTCGGCTAGTGATCCTGATCAAGAATATATATACTTTATGGGGTCGGAAACGCTTCCTTCTGCCTGTTACATACTTTCCGACGAATCTAGTATACCCTTTTACTCTACGAGTAACGGGTATAAAAATATTTTAGTTGAATAGTAGCACTAAAATATCAACTCGAATTTTTTCAAGTGTACAATTGTGGGCAATACTGTCGGGCACAAGTAACGGAATTGAAACTTTTGGATTTAGACAATATACCATACAGAAAGTTAGTCGAAATAGGGTTCGAAAAACTGGCTGTATGACCGACAATTATAGTAATTGGAACTTATCTGGAGCGGTTCAAGCCTGCTGGGACAAAATCAAAGAAAACTCCAGGAGAGGAAAATCCAAAGATTTTGAAATCCGGCACGAAGGACCAAAATATGATCGTTGAAAATAGGTGAAGCCCCAAGATCGAATGATACGCAACAACACGGAAGTACTTTGGGGTTTCTATGCGACGCGCGTAGATGTTTATTGGATCACTTGGAAAAGAGCACTACGTAAGCCTAACTTAACTCTGCCTCCTGAAATTAAACGCCCTTTTGACGTAAACACCTAGGTATCCTACCTTATAATTTGGACACCTATATCCATGTTATTCGTGTCCTAACACCAACCCATTCAGCAAAATATTATAGTCGTCAGATTTTTGTGTAAAATTAGTTTCGTAGTTCTGAAAAGTTAAAATATTCTATACCCAGAGTAAAAGAAAATACGATCAAAATCAACAAAGCAACATTTTATTAAAAAATAATTATTTCTTTATTTCTTTGGCCGTTTCTTTGACAGCTATATGTTAGAGTCGTCCGATTTTTATTAAATTTTATTCGAAATTCTTAAAACTACAAAATTTTATTCCCAATAGCATAAGATAATAACATGTCAAGAAACACCGACGCTATAATTTGTTTCCATTTATTTTTAAATTTTAAATTCAAAATTCAGAATTAATTAAAAAATGCTTATTTATTTTATTTATTTATTTAAGATGATAGTAAAGTTTACAAAACTAATACTAACATAGGGAATGTAGTGCTAGCTACGAGGCCTTCGACTACGAATTTATTTACTTAATTTAACAATTTATTTATTTACTTAATTTAACAATTTTTTTTTTTTTATCATTTAGGTTTACATATATTTTTAATTTGAGGGATGTGAGGAGTTTTTATATGCTATGATATAATTTTATTTCTTTTAAATATGTTAATATTGTTTTGATGTTTTCTATTGATGGGTTTCTAAGGTACTGTATGGCGTTAATGTTATTGAGGATATTAAGTTTTGTTTGGGCTATGGCGGGGCCTGAATTAAGGATGTGACCCATATTAATTGGGGAGTGTGTAAGGCAAATTGGGCAGTTTTGTGGGGTGGTGCGATTTAAATAATATTTATGTGTCAGGTTTGTATGTCCTAGACGCAGTCTAGTAAATTTAATTTGATCAAGGCGAGTTATTTGTTGTTGTGTTACGTTTGAGTAGAAAGATGTGTGTGTGTTGTTTGTGTTGATGTTTTGATAACGTTATTTTCTTCATATGCATCGAAGTCGATTGGTTCGTCATATTCTTCGTTTGACTGTTCTGATCGTGCATTTAGCTTGGAGAATTTGACCCATGCCGCAAATTCCACAAGACATAACGACTCTAGTTGTTCATGTCTTTGCATGTATCGATCAAGTAAATTTCGCTCAAAAATATCTGTTGAATTTGCTGGAAGCTGTTCTAATTCTCTGTTAGATCGGACTATCCGGACCCTTTTATCTGGATAGCAAGTGTTAATAAAAACATTCCCTTCACTAGCCCCAGACAAGTGTAAACAGTGTGTTGTATGCAGCTTCTTGGGCAGATATTTCTGTAGCGTTAGTAAACTTGCTCCCTAAATGCTGCAATTTTCTTTTGACGGACACTTCCATGGCTTATTTCGAAGCAGTTGAGACACGCCACGGCTGGATTTATTTATGTAGTTAATTATATAACTACAACAGGCGTAACCATCTAGAATGAATTTAATATCCATGTTTGCTCTATGCAAGCCTAAAATATTTCTATTGTAAGCATTTAGCAACCTAACAGAAAATTGGCGACGAAGAAATACTTGGGGCTTTTTTAAGTAAGACCGAATGGCGAACTTGTACTCCTCATATGAAATTTCAAGACGGCTGAGAAAGTATTCAAAATTATTAAACATGGCCGATTCTGCTTCGGAAACAGATTTTAGGAGCTATTTAAGTTTTTTAAATATTTCTTTATGTTCTTAAACGTTGGATTCGATTTCTTCAAATGGATACAAAACCAGAGTTTCAGGCATTGGTGGGTATGGCATATTAAAACGGCGGAATTGTTGTCCTCGCAGTTCTCTTAAATATGAAGAGCTGTGCTTATGGCACTGATATTGAATTACTTCATGAATTTCAGGATCGTCCCCGCTGTTATTAATGAAACGATCAATAAAGCGGGTGACCTCTTCGGCGTTATCGGGTCCTTCTAGCTTTGGGGCACCAGAAAACCAACCATGCCAAGAAAGTGCGGCGATCCTCTGTGCTGGAACTCGATCCTCCAACAATAATGGACGAGTCTTAACACACCAAATATCTCGGAGCTTTTAATTAATTTCATTAATTGCCGGAACCTGTAGTCGAAGTACCGGGAGCACGTTACTGGGTCAGATGGAATAAATCTAGTTTTTTCTGCGCTAGAAAGAGCTGCTGCCTCTTCCTCAGTAATGTCTCTTCTATCCAATAAAAGAGATAGAATAACTAAGAGTTCATTCCATTTAGACTCAGCAGCAGTATTTTGCACCTGCTGTCGTCGTCGCTCTTCGGAATTCGACCTGGCCCTTGCGTGCGCTGCAGCGTCCCGTGTGCGCTCGAGTCCTCGATTTTCCTCGATCGATCTCCACGTAGCATGGTCAGCAGTATTTTGCACCTGCTGTCGTCGTCGCTCTTCGGAATTCGACCTGGCCCTTGCGTGCGCTGCAGCGTCCCGTGTGGGCTCGAGTCCTCGATTTTCCTCGATCGCTCTCCAGGTAGCGCGATTGTCAGTGTTTCTCAATCGTTCGCTGACTCGAATTCTTTTACTTCTCCTTCTCTGGGAGCGAGCAGCGGAATTTCGCGAGCGAGCTTTTTCTTCTACCTCCAAATTACTTGTACTGGTCAAGGCATTGTACTGCGCATTACGGGTCCTTATTTGTGACGCATTTTGAGCATATTGGGATCGGCTTCATCTAAGCGCAGCTTGGCGGCGCTGCTCTAGAGACAAGGGAGATATGCACGGCATTGTCTTTATTTTGCTGCTAAAAATAACTAAATAAAAGTTAAGGGGTTATAATTTGTCAGAGATTTTCAAAATCTCTTTGGTCGGGATTCTGGTAAATATTTATTGATGTTCATTGATGTTCCACCTGAATTTCACCAGAAGAGACTTATGTGTTACGAATTTATGAATCCTGTTTTACTTTATAGAAATACTTACCAATGGAAAAAAGTATAATAATCCTTTATTATTTTGTTACACACTGTTTTCACCTTATACCTTTTTCTGGATTTTTAATAACTTCACCATATACTTTTTATGGGCTTATATTCACATTTCACCTTGTACTTTTTGGTGGATTTTCATTCACTTTTCATTTTATACTTTCGGTGTGTTGATATAATTGAGTATAAAACATACACACAACAATGTATACCTTGTCAGTCGGCAACTGGTTTTCACAGACTAATACGGGGATTAGGATCACGAGTCGATATATAGGTTTGAATCATACCTACTATTAACCTTCATATAACCCTTTCGATGGCGGGCAATGCCTGATTTTAGGGACAATTCGTAGGTATATTAGGTAAACCAAGTTGATTACCTAATTTAGGGATTGCGTAATAACTGCATTATTACCTGTTAACTAGCTTCGTGGTAGCCTTGTTATGGTTATTTCTGTAATCTAAAATAGGAAAAACGGATATACCTAGTGTTGGGGCGGGGTGGCTTGGTACGAATGGTACGCAAAAACACGGGAGTACTTTGGGGTTTTTACGCGACGTGCGTAGATGTTTATTGGATCACTTGGAAAAGAGCACTACTTAAGCCTAACTTAACTTAAGCGCTCCAGAGCAAAGCGGAAACTTAGGGGAGAGATGGAGAGGGAGAGCGGATGGCAGTGCGAGCGCGCGAGATGTAGACATCTGATAAACCTGCCGCTCGACACTGCCTCCCGAAATTAAACGCCCTTTTGACGTACACATTCTACCCCCTTGCGAGGATACCCGTAGCAAGATCCTCAGGATATTAGGCTCAGGAATATGTTGGAAGTGAAGATCGGTCGTCCATATGTAGAAGAGTGTGGTGTGCCTTGCCACACTTGTGCCAGTGATGACCACTGCGGCAAGAGTCCTTAGAATGATTGTGACCCAAGCAATTGGAGCAGTACTTCTGGATATGTACTTCCTGAAGCCGATTCTGGGGGCTTAGCCGTAGAAAGTGGTGGCACTTCCGTAGAGGATGGATCTTTTGGCAGACTCGGCATTGGTAGGATCTAATACCTCGAGTACGTCTGCCATCCAAGGCGGGGTATGGAACCTAATATTCGGATGGAGTGTTCTTAGAAGGGACTTTTTGTACGGAAACTTGCGCTGAAAAGGACGAAATGATGTGTGGAACAGTGACGGATACTGGCCTTGGAGGGTCGGATGGAATCGGCGGAGTAGTAGGGCCGCTGTTTCGATGCAGCAAAGTGTGATGCCGATCTTGGCAAGTGAGACAGTTGTGAGCGCTTGTGCAATACCGGAATTGATGGCTGCTTGCAAAGCAATTGGAGCACAACTGCTTCCTTTGAATATAGGCTAGGCGATCGTCTACCGTCATTTGTAGGAAGCGTGGACATATACGCACGGGGTGGTTCTTCTTCGAACACAGATCACAGCCTTTGGGTATCGGAACTAGCATTGTGTTGAAGGAATTTATTTTTGGAAATTCTGCCACTCGATTTGTGTCTTTGGACTGGACGTGGTGGAAATTGGCAGGTCGGAAGATATCGACGGCCTCAAGAGTTCGATGGCGCTCCGTCAAGTAGGAATCAAGCTTGTTTGTGCCTAACCGAAGTAGACACTTCCGGGTCGCACCGCGTGGCAAGGGGGTAGTGATCACTTGTCGCGGGCACGGGGACGCTTTGCTGGCAGGACGATCGCGTCGCGGTAATGGTAACGATGGTTACTGCGATGCCGGACCACAGGCGATGCGGAACTGTGCTGAGGTTGAGCTAACGTAGGTTTGCTGATAGTGTATTACGAGCCCTATTCCCAGAGGTAGGAAGTAGAACCGCGGAGTTATGAGTTGCGTTGATAACTGATTTATTCTTCATTTGGTACACGTTTATATACTACTAGGAACCCGAAAGTTTAGTGTAATGATTAGTGAACTAAGCTATATTCTAAAGTAGGTAAGTAAGTCAGGGACACTGCAAAATGTGCTGACTGCATTGGCGGGTCAGTGTGCCGTTGAGTCGGTGAGACGGTGAGACATATAGTATGCTGATCAGCAGTTCTCATATGCAGTGGGTGCTACTGAGCACCTGGTACTGTTCCCAACTTGGCTATTGCTTGATTTGTTGGGTGTGGTCATGTTGAGCACCTTTGGGCACGAACATACCCCCCCCCCCCCCAACCCCATTGAGGGGTACCCTCAATTAAGTCGTGATGTCGGTCAGCCCTATAAACTATAGCGTTCTTCCCTGTTTTCAAATTCGAAATTCAGAACTAATTAAAAAATGTTATTTCCAAGCGTAGGAGGTTATATGTTAAAAAAAACACCTAAGATATAATAAACAATTTTTTATCGATTATTCCTATGGGAGCTATAACATATAGTTGCCCGATCAGGCTGATTCCGACTTATATACTACCTGCATAAGAAAGAAGACTTTTGGGAAAGTTTCAGCCCGATAGCTTCAAGACAGACGGACATCGCTAAAAAAAATCAATTACACAAAATGATATAAAAATAAATGCAAGGGTATATTAATTATTTCATTATTTCTCAGACCGTTTCTTTGACAGCTATATGTTAGAGTCGTCCGATTTGCATTAAATATAATAATGTGCTCTCTAAAATAATCTGATGGAGAAGAGCTTAAACTGAAGCGAACCCACCTAAGAATTAGGGCATGATTACGTCTTTTTACTCCACCAGTCCCATCCAGCATTTGGTAACTTTGTGCAGCAACGTTGTTTTCTTCGTCTGCATCAAAGTCGATTGGTTCGTCATATTCTTCGTTTGACTGTTCTGATCGTGCATTAAGCTTGGAGAATTTGAACCAAGCCGCAAATTCCGCAAGACATAACGAACGTATAGATCAAGTAAATTTGTTGAGTTTGCGGGAAGCTGTTCTAATTCTCTGTTAGATCGGACTATCCGGACCCTTTTATCTGGATGGCAAGTGTTAATAAAAACATTCCCTTCACTAGCCTCAGACAAGTGTAAACCTAAAATGTTTTATGCAGCCTCTTGGCAGATATTTCTGTATCGTTAATAAACTTGCTCCCTAAGTGCTGGAATTTTCTTTTGACGGAAACACTTCAATGGCTTCTTTCTGTCATTGCTTCTCGAAGCAGTTGCGACACGCCACGGTTGAATTTATTTATGTTGTTATTTATATAACTACTACAGGCGTAAGGGTCTAGAATGAATTGAATATCCATGTTTGCTCTATGCAAGCCTAAAATATTTCTGTTATAAGCATTTAACAACCTATCAGAAAATTGGCGACGAAGAAATATTTGGGGCTTTTTTAAGCTAGTCCGAATGGCGAACTTGTACTCCTCATATGAAATTTCAAGATGGCTGAGAAAATATTCAAAATTATTAAACATGGCCGATTCTTCTTCGGAAACAGACTTTAGGAGCTCTTTAACTTTTTAAATATTTCTTTATATTCTTCAACGTTGGATTCGTTTTTTTCAAATGGATACAAAGCCAGAGTTTCAGGCATTGGTGGGTATGGCATATTAAAACGGCAGAATTGTTGTCCTCGAAGTTCTTTTCAACATGAAGCGCTGTGGTTATGGCGCTGATATTGAGTTACTTCATGAATTTCATGATCGTCCCCGCTGGTAGTAATGAAACGATCAATAAAGCTGGTGACCTCTTCTGCGTTATCGGGTCCTTCTAGCTTTGGGCCACCAGAAATCCAATACATGCCATAAGAGTGCGGTGAATGGACGAGTCTTAACACACCAAATATTTCTGAGCCTTTAAATAATTTCATTAAATGCCGGAACCTGTAGTCGAAGTACCGGGTCAGATAATACTGAGTCAGATCGAATTAATCTAGCCTTTTTGGCGCTAGAAAGAGCTGGTGCCTCTTCCTGAGTAATGTCTCTGCTGTCCAATAAAAGAGATAGAATAACTAAAAGTTATGAAGAATGTAGGCAACATAAATTGTCTAATCATTGCTATAACTTTCTTTTTTTCTGCCTCCCTGTGTGCTGGAGCTGAACGGAGGCATTTTAGAATGTGAAATCCATCGTCATGTTGTACGACTGTCAACAAATGAATAATCCCTCTCAACGACGGTCGTAAAAGCGAATTTGCGATCTTGCTTTTTTTGCATAGGTCGAATTTCCCTTAAATATTTCGCCGCAAGAAATAGTTGGGAAGGAAAGTTCTTCTGCGTCGTCGTCAAGGGTTAAATTTGTTGGAATGCGGCTTTCTCCGGGGGCCATAGCAATTCGCTGAAGTCCAATATCATCGTTTTCTAATAGGGCTTCATGACGTCCGGGATTTTAATCACCTTCTTGCTCGTCACTTGATTGAGAATGAGAATGTTAATGAATAAGGTCTTCTACAACTTCACGGTCGGATTCATCTGCGATGAAAGGTATCTCTTCTTCGGCTCCCATTTAATTGAGCCAATCACCGTCAAAGGAAATGTGGTGCTTTTTGTAAAGCTCAGTGTTAAGCAAGTATCGCACAGCTTGAATGACCCGAGCGAGTCGAATAGTTTCCGTCATGAAATTATGGGAATATTCTAACTTTGTTTTGAAATGAACCTGAATTACATGGGTCAAATTAAAGG
The DNA here is from genome assembly GCF_043229965.1 of Drosophila suzukii. NCBI lineage: Eukaryota > Metazoa > Arthropoda > Insecta > Diptera > Drosophilidae > Drosophila > Drosophila suzukii. The sequence continues at coordinate 22,769,900 of NW_027255896.1, read as the reverse complement.
TGCGCGGGAGTTCGCTTACTGTATCAGGTACTGAAATTGGAACATTGACTACAGCGCCTCTTATTTCGCATTGCCTTTTATATCCAAGGGATATAATGCGCATGAGACAAATTCGAGGAGAAATAAAGCGCTCCTTAAGACATGTCTAGTTTTTAAGGCATTCAGGTATCTCTGGAAAATCGAAGCCATTAGAGAGACAAAGGAATGGTATCCTACCTTTGGAAACGCCTTGACGACATGTACTGCAAAATTGATATTTGCCGGACGGACTCGGAAACTTTCTACTTAAATAAAAGGCATTGTCTAGACTAAAGTTGGGGTATTTAGAAGAAATAGTACGTATGTTCAAACCAATTACCTGAGATGGAAACCACGTTCCGCCACAGCACGTACAAAACTTAGTTGGTCCGTCCTTAATGTTACGAAGATATTGTTCCCTTGCCGTAGCTCGACTCCTCCGTCGCTGGCGTTCCCGTAGATACTGCTCCCGTCGTCGCTCCTCTTAATCCGACCTGACCATTGCGCGCTCTGCAGCTTCCCTTGCGCGCTATGGTCCTCGATTTTCCTCGACCGATCTCCACGTAGCATGGCCAGCAGTATTTTGCACCTGCTGTCGTCGTCGCTCTTCGGAATTCGTTCTGGCGCTTGCGTGCGCTGCAGCGTCCCGTGTGCGCTCGAGTCCTCGATTTTCCTCGATCGACCTCCAAGTAGTATGATCAAAAGTTTTTCGCGACTGCTTTCGTCGCCGCCCCTCGGTATCCGACCTGACTATTGTGCGCGCTACAGCGTCCGGTGCGCGCTCTGGTCCTCGATTTTCATCGATCGATCTCTAAGTAGCATGGTCAGCGGTATTTTGCACCTGCTGTCGTCGTCACTCTTCAGAATTCGACCTGTCGCTTGCGTGCGCTGCAGCGTCCCGTATGCGCTGGAGTCCTCGATTTTCCTCGATCGATCTCCAGGTAGCATGATCAGCAGTGTTTCGAGACTGCTCTCGTCGTCGCCCTTCGGAATCCGACCTGGCGCTTGCGTGCGCTTCAGCCTCCCGTGTACGCTCAATTCCTCGATTTTCCTCGAGCGCTCTCCAGGTAGCGCGATTGTCAGTGTTCCTCAATCGTTTGATGGCTCGAATTCTTTCACTTCTCCTTCTCTGAGAGCGAGCAGCGGAATTTTGCGAGCGAGCTTCTTTTGCTACCTCCAAATTACTTGTACGGGTCAAGGCAATGTGCTGCGCATTACGGGTCCTTATTTGTGACGCATTTTGAGCATATTGAGATCGGCTTCGTCTAAGCGCAGCTTGGCGGCGCTTCTCTTGAGATAAAGGAGATATGAGCGGCATTCTCTTTATTTTGCTGTTAAAAAATATAATATATCGACGGCCTCAAGAGTTCGATGGCGCTCTGCCAAATAGGAATCTAGCTCAAGCCACGTAGGAATTTCGGCTTTATTTTGGATGGATTGTTCCAATTATGAGAGAGTGTGCTTTGGTAGTTTCGTCGAGCACATATAAACCAGGATAGGGTCCCAAATGTCAATGTCAACACCGGAAGTGCGTTGAAGTTCTTTTAACGCTGCTCCCGAATCCTGTGCTATGGATTGCACATTGAAAAGTGTTTTCAGGTGACTGTTCACCTGCAATCGCTTATTTTCGAAACGCTCAGTTAGGTTATTCCAGGCTGAGCGAAAGCCATCATTGGTAAGTGGGGATCTTGAAACTATGGAATGAGCTTCGCCACTTGTTTTTGAATTTAAATGGAATTATTTTTCAGCGGGCGTTAGACTCGGATTGTCTATGTATATTGCCGTTAAAAGGTCCCGGAAAGTCGGCCAGCGAAGATAATCGTTATAGAAAACCTCTGTTTCGATAGGAGGGATCCGACAGCCATAAGACGTGGATTTTTGGGACGTAGTAACTGGAGCTTAAGGTATTTGGGAGGAGCCTTTTTGGACTTGTTCCATCAGCTGGGCGGCAAATATTTCATAAGTTGAGTACGTTGAGAATACTTGGACTTTAGTATGGATTTCGTGTCTGCGGCGCTCTCGCATGCAGCCACAATGCAGTCGGAGCAAATGTCGTATGCTGCCTTTACCGTTTGCCACAGGGAATTGAAGTGGCCTCAAAGTGAATCAGACAGTAAGCTGTGGCCATAAATCGGGCTAAAGCGGATCTTACTGATGTTGCCATGACGTAAAATAATTTAGAATTTTAATTCAGAAGTAAGGAAACGGTATGGAATCGAGTTGGAGTTTAGGAACCAATCAAGATTGTTAATAAAAATTTATTGCATCGGATGGTCGGACTTATGTAAAGAATTTCGGACTTTAATTTTGATTGTTGGGAAGGAACATTTATTGTGAGCTCTTGATCCACTGTGCTCTGGCGAAATATCGGTATACGTATGTATGCACACTGTACATATGCACATATGTGGGGTGCGAAAAGCGGATTAACGTTCCGGGAATTGTAAAGACTACGCTTATGTTTGTTTGTCGGTGCGTTTGTTTGTCACCTGCACAACAAAATTGAAAACGATTTGCTGGAGTAAATTTGTGGATGTTGTAACTTTCTTTTTAATTTTAGAAATAGTTTAGCCGTATTTGTAGGTCGAGAAAAATAGTTGGAGTGGACTGTATTAGAAAGAGTAGTTAGAGTGGGCTGTATTAGAATACTTATGTAAATATACACACGCAGCTGGAACACAGTAAAAAATAAAGAGTGCAAATCTTAAGGAAAAATTTTATGATCGGGAATTTTTTACTGTGGCTGAGTTATATTTTACACACGATTGGAATTGAAAATATATTTGACAAATATTTTAGTTGAATAGTAGCACTGAAATATCTACTGGAATTGTTTCAAGTGTACAATTGTGGGCAAAGGAAACTGGAATATTATCGGGCACAAGTAAAGGAATTGCGCCGGATTAGTCATTTTTGGATTTAGACAATATATCATACAGAAAGTTAGTCCAAATAGGGTTCTAAAAACTGGCTGTGTGACCGGAAATAATAGTAAGTGGAACTTATCTGGAGCGGTTCAAGCCTGCTGGGACAAAATCAAAGAAAACTCCAGGAGAGGAAAATCCAAAGATTTTGAAATCCGGCTCGAAGGAGCAAAATGTTGGGGCAGAGTGGCTTGATCGTTGAAAATAGGTGAAGCCCCAAGATCGAATGGTACGCAAAAACACTGGAGTACCTTGGGGTTTTTACGCGACGTGCGTAGATGTTTATTGGATCACTTGGAAATGAGCACTTCTTAAGCCTAACTTAACTTAAGCGCTCTAGAGCAGAGCGGAGACTTAGGGGAGAGATGCAGAGGGAGATCGGACGACAGTTCGGGCGCGCGAGATGTAGACATCTGGATAAACCTGCCGCTCGACTCTGCCTCCTGAAATTAAACGCCCTTTTGACGTAAACACCTTATAATTTGGACACCTGTATCCATGTTATTCGTGTCCTAACACCACCCCATTCAGCAAAATATTATAGTCGTAAGATTTTTATGTAAAATTAATTTCGTAATTCTGAAAAGTTAAAATATTCTATACCAAGAGTAAAAGAAAATACGATCAAAATCAACAAAGCAAAATTTTTTTTAAAATAATTATTTCATTTTTTCTCTAACCGTTTCTTTGACAGCTATATGTTAGAGTTATCCGATTTATATTAAATATAGTTCAAAATTCTTAAAGCTACAAAAAATTTTATTCTTAATAGCATAAGATAATAATATGTCAGGAAACACCGAAGCTATAATTTGTTTAATTTTATTTTAAAATTTTAAATTTGAAATTCAGAACTAATAAAAAAATATTATTTCCAAGCGTAGGAGGTTATGTGTTAAAAAAAACACCTAAGATAAATTAAATAAAATTTTTTCGATTATTCCTATGGGAGCTATAACATATAGTTGTCCGATCAGGCTGACTTATATACTACCTGCATAAGAAAGAAGACTTTTGGGAAAGTTTCAGCCCGATAGCTTTAGGACAGACGGACATGGCTAAAAAATCAATTACAAAAAAATAATATAAAAATAAATTCAAGGGCATAATAATTATATCTTTGTTTCTCTGACCGTTTCTTTGACAGCTATTTGTTAGAGTCGTCCGATTTGTATTAAATATAATTCGAAATTCTTAAAACTACACAAAATGTTATTTCCAATAGTATAAGATAATATATCAAAAAACACCGAAGCTATAATTTGTTTCATATTATTTTCCCACCAATTTTCCGATCGTTCCTATGGCAACTATATGATGTAGTCATCCGATTTTGATAAAATTTAATTTGAAATTCAAAACTAATTTAAAAAAATGGTATTTCCAAGCCTAGGAGGTCTTATGTAAAAGAACACCGAAGCTATAATTTGTTTCATATTATTTTCCCACCAATTTTCCGATCGTTCCTATGGCAGCTATATGATATAGTCGTCCGATTTTGATAAAATCAAATTCGAAATTCGGAACTAATTAAAAAACGTTATTTCCAAGCGTAGGAAGTTGTATGTAAGTTAACTTTGGCAAGCCGAAGTTTGAATACCCTTGCAGTTATAAGAAATAATCAATGTTAGTAACACTATGTTACATTTTAAGGATTGTTGCTAGCTTCAGTGGTATTAAAACAATTTCACGTACTCAGCCCCCACACCACGTCAAGGTCACAATCCACGAAGAGGAAAATATTATCATTTATATATATACATATATATATAATATTTTGAAAACTACGTTGATAGATAGAAATAAATAAATTAATAATACCATAAAAATACATATGTACAATATGATATATACAATTAATAATTTTTTCTAGCCTATTACAATTTTTACAATTTATATATTTTATTATATTATATATATATATGGCTATATGGTGTCTCATAGGTAATGGCAAGAGCTGGTGGAATTCGAGAATCTGAAAATATCTAATTAATTTGTGTTATTGTTTTTGTTGTGGGAGAATCATTGATTGAAAAGAGGTTATAGGCATTCAAATGTTCCTCCAGAATATCAGTCCCTGTGGATCTGCAAGTATTAAAACCTCCTAATATTACTACTTAAGTATTATCCATTCTACTCACTTTTTCCACATCAGCCTTAATTTCATTTCGAAATCTTGTAATATGAAATCCAGGACTCATATAAACAATTATAAATGACGTGTCGAGATATTTAAATGCAATCGATTGATACGTTGCCTTTGTGTTTGTGGACTTCTTTGTCTCAAACAGAAATAATACATTTGGCGAAATGTTTTGTTTAGCATAAATAAGTATTCCGTTCTTCCCAATACCATTCAAACGATTTCAATCTATTCTTCTTATAATGTCGAAATCCCTTAAAGCGTACTCTTCTTGTGGAAGAGTCCAGGTTTCAACAAAACATAAAAAGTTGGAAGAACAAATAATGTTGTCGTAGGCAACATAATATAATGACATATCCTCATTTTCATTGACCAAAAATTCATAATGTGCAGTCAAAGCAAGTTCTACATGGACATTTGTAGCTCCAAATCTAGTTGGAGGGATAGTCTCCTAAAAGGAAAAGACCCGATGCGCTAGTTGCTCTGCTGCTTCACAACGAAGCTCGCGTAATGCCTCTTTTAAAATGCACTGCGACTTTGCTGCAGGTTGCTCCTTGGCTCTTATGGATGGTAATAGCCTAGGCAGGAACAACTAGAAATTGTTTTCGATCAATAGAAGAATGTCCCGAATATCCGCATTGGAATACTCGGGCTGTTTTATAAATTGGAGTCCAGTTTGGGAGATCATTTCCTCGAACTTTTGACCTAGCTATAGTACCGACAGTGGCATCTGTAAACTTAATTTACAGTCCAGTAACTAATATTGAGCCATACAGTTGTCAATTCGCATTAATTGACCAGTTGCCCCATTTACAAATCCATCAATTGTGTCAATATTGACGGTAACCATATATTTTGCAGTAGTCTTCAGGTGTAAAATATATGGTAGACCCTGAGTTTCAGAGGACTTCATGTTTTGGGCATGCCTAGAGTTGATTCTCGACTTCTTTCAGACATATAATCTGATTTAACTGTATCTACTGAAGTTGACACAAATTCTTCAGTTCTAATTTGAGCAAGTTTTAGGGAGTTGTAATGGTTTACGTCAGCATTAGAACACAATAAGTGAATTGCGTCGTCAGGAACATCGGTTACTGGAAGAACTCATGTCCTGAAAATCTCAATATCTGCATCTGTCATGTTGGCTTCAGACATAATATTCAAAGCCGAGGCAAAAGCGTGGTCGTCACGTTGCCGCATTATTTCCGTTAGCACGAAAAACTTAAAGTTATTCCAAAGGTTAGCTCCCGCCAGAATATAATAGGGATTAGATGTATTTTCTGCGAATATCCAACGATCTGGAGACTGGGCTATGCTGCTTCAGATCTCCAAACACTATTATAGACTTGCCCCCAAAACTTACATCTTGACTTCTAAAAATTTGACAAAGTCTTTGACCTAAGTATCCAAGCATTTTTGATCCGACTATCGAGATCTCATCTATAATAATTAATTGGATATCAATCAACTTGCAATGCATTGTATTTAAAGTGTCATTGCTTAAGGGTCTTAAAGGACCAGATGTTTGATTAACAGGAAGGAAGAAAACTGAATGAAGCGTTAGTCCCCCAATCCCAAAAGCTGCTTTTCCAGTAGGAGCACAAAGTAAAACCTTTGCGGAATCTGTTGCCCTAGGAAGTTTATTTGTTCGCTAAGTTATAGACTGAAAGATTGTTAAAATCAATCTGCTTTTTGCCACTCCGGCCCCTCCACCAACATATTCATAAAATGTTTTTTTTCCTGCAACATTATGCATTACGTGGGCGTAATACTGGCGTTGCTTAAAGTTAAGAGAGGAGGAAGTCTAATAAGAGGAAGTTCGCCATTTGAATCGTTTTCATCTTGCCAAAGCCCTGAACTCTTCATCAAGGTATTGAGAGGCTGGCCCTTCGGGAAGGGGCCGTTTTCTTCTGTATCCACATTTTGCAGATCTTGAAGAACTCTCTCTAACTCCATGTCGTCAAACACATCATACTGCTCTTTATTGCGTTTAATACTTTCAAAATTATTTCTAAATGTGCTTTCATTGTCGTTTGAAATGAGTTCCGTCTCTTCACTTCTCCATGGGAAAAAGAGCATTACGTGCTCTCTAAAATAATCTGATGGAGAAGAGCTGTGAGGAGTTGAATAACTCCCCACAAATAGGAGCAGCAGCAGATGGTCGGCCGCTTACCAGATACGCGGCGAACTCGCGTAATAGCGTAGTAACGGCGCGGCGAAGAGAGTTTGGAGACTTGGATGGAGAGCGAGAGTGTTTGGAGACCAAGGATGGAGATCGAGAGAGTTTGGAAACCAAGGATGGAGAGCGAGAGAGTTTGGAGACCAAGAAGCGGATAATGAGACTGGAGACGTCGCGGGCAGACAAGAGTGCCGTGTGCAAAGGGGGATAACGGAACTCCCTTAGACTTTGGACTCTCCCGTGAACTTTGGACCGGGTGAGGAAGTGCCACATCTCGGCAGTGGAGCGGCACAAAGGCGTACCACAAGCATCACGGGAATCAGCGGGACGGCAGCAGTGGGCAGAGCATCGGTTGGAAGCGGTTCGTAAAGGACAAGTGTGTCAACCAGGAGGCACTGACTTTGGACCCGGAGTGGAGAGATCCAGCGGGCCGTGCGCAAAAGGGAAATAACGGTTCCCGGAGGCCCTATATAAGGCCGCAGAGCGCTGGCAGCTGGATCAGTCGATCACAAGGAGTCAAACCGTCAAGATTAATCAGATTAACAAAGTGAACAATCAAAACAGCCAGATAATCTACAAGGGAGCAAGTCGAGTCGTCTGAGAAGCAGCGCCGTGGGAGCCTACGAGGAGCAAGATTGCTACGTCGAGACGTTCGGAATTGGGATACCAGGAATCTCCGAATTGAGACGCACGTAGCTGAGGTCCAGAGGGCATCACACGGCTAGGTCAAGGCGGTCGGCATAACCCTATCAACAAAGTCCTGGCGTTACGCCTGGAGGATAACGAGTATAACAAGCCAGAAGGGAGAGCGGTCGATCGGTACGGTATCGAGTTGAGTTGTCCAGGAGAGCCCTACGGATTCGACTTGCGAGGTCCCGAAGCGACGTGCCCGAACCCCGAGTACCAAAAGTCACGCCACGTCCAGCCGCGCAGCCAGCACCACCAGGAGCAGTGCGCAAGATAGAACGAGCCACGCGGAAACGTTCCGGACCACATGCAGAACGGTAAGGCTAGGGTGGAATGTTTGTTTACACTCTTCCTAGCGTTCCGCCTTGACTGTCCGCGCGGACTGAACAGAAACACCAGTGGGACCATCCGGGACAGAGCAAGGGACAGGCGGCGGTGTGTCGAAAGGAGTGATCCTGGAGAGCGCAGCTTCTGTTCACCCTTGTCTGAGAACGGTCACGCTTCCCTAAGCCCGTACGGCTGATCCCCCTCGCGAGTCCGAGTCATTACCAGCAGTCACCAAGTCAACACGTCAGGAGCGAGCAGGGAGCGAGCTGCGAGGATCTTCAGGGAGCTGCGAGGATCTTCAGGAAGCTACAGGACTGGAGCACCGAGTCATCAAGGAGAGAGATCGTCGAGTCAATCAGGACCGTCGGAAGTGCCGAAGGTCACAAGCGACGAGTCAAGGCCAACCAAGCTACCAAGACATTTAAAACAAGGAAGAACGCTATAGTCGAGTACCTCGACTATCAGATACCCGTTACTCAAAGGGAAATGGAGATATGCAAGCAGCAAAGCGAAATTAAAATGCGCCACCTACCGGCGGTAGACAGATTTAAGCGTTATGGACGTTAGAGTGGGCGTGGCAAAGTTATTTTTGGATCAATCGATACGTATTGACGACACCAATACATTTCAGTTAAAATTTTTTATCTAGCATGCAAATTGTGGGCGTCACAGGTTTTCGCGGTTTGTGGGCGTTTAAGTGGGCGTGGCAAACTTTTTTTTAGGTCAATCGATAGGTATTGATGAGAACAATACATTTCAGTTCATATTTTTTGTCTAGCATCAAAACTGTAGGAGTTACAGTTTTGGGCGGTTTGTGGGCGTGGCAGTCTACTGAAACATACTTGCGCTGCGTAAGAAGCTCAGGAATCTGTACGCCAAATTTTAATAGCCTAGCTCTCATAGTTTCCGAGATCTCAGCGTTCATCCGGACAGACAGACGGACAGACGGTCAGACGGACAGACGGACAGACGGACAGACGGACAGACGGACATGGCTAGATCGACTCGGCTAGTGATCCTGATCAAGAATATATATACTTTATGGGGTCGGAAACGCTTCCTTCTGCATGTTACATACTTTCCGACGAATCTACAGTGGTCGGCATATGTATTTTGACAAAATAAAAGTTAAGTATACTCATAACTTGAATTTACTTCTTGTAAACTATAGGCATCAATGGAAAGGTAATTTCAATGCCGTTTGAATGATACAATACATTTCTTAACCCATTCAGTATTTATTGAAAAGGACGAATTTGTGTAAATCAACTTTTAAATTTTTTTTTCAAACTTTTTTCCTCGACTTGAAAACTTAAACTTTTTGATGCAAAAAGTTTCTTCAAACAAAAATAATAGTAACTGCAAAAAGAATTTTTCAAAAATCATTTTTCTTATATTTTTTATGAATTTTTGAAAATGCTTAAAAAAAGGCATTTGAGCCATATTTTTCTCTTTTTCATACAAATTTTTTCCGACATTGTCACCTTCAAAAAATCATAAAAAATATAAGAAAAATGATTTTTGAAAAATTCTTTTTGCAGTTACTATTATTTTTGTTTGAAGAAACTTTTTGCATCAAAAAGTTTAAGTTTTCAAGTAGAGGAAAAAAGTTTGAAAAAAAAATTTAAAAGTTGATTTACACAAAATTGTCCTTTTCAATAAGTACTGAATGGGTAAAGAAATGTATTGTATCATTCAAACGGCATTGAAATTACCTTTCCATTGATGCCTATAGTTTACAAGAAGTAAATTCAAGTTATGAGTATACTTAACTTTTATTTTGTCAAAATACATATGCCGACCAGTGTAGTATACCCTTTTACTCTACGAGTAACGGGTATAATAATATACCCGCAATAAACCCACTACGAACCCGTGAATTCTGTGCTTTCTCACTAAGCTACTGGGCGGTCATGTTAATATAAATTTGGTGAGACGAACACACAATCTACTGAGCTAGCCGCACGAATCTCGTAGCGAGCAGACCACAAAAATCAGTTCGTTACAGAGCTTAAACTGAAGCGAACCCACCTAATAATAAGGCCATGATTACGTCTTTTTACCCCACCAGTCCCATCCAACATTTGGTAACTTTGTGCAGCAACGTTATTTTCTTCATATGCATCGAAGTCGATTGGTTCGTCATATTCTTCGTTTGACTGTTCTGATCGTGCATTTAGCTTGGAGAATTTGAACCATGCCGCAAATTCCACAATACATAACGACTCTAGTTGTTCATGTCTTTGCATGTATCGATCAAGTAAATTTCGCTCAAAAATATCTGTTGAATTTGCTGGAAGCTGTTCTAATTTTCTGTTAGATCGGACTATCCGGACCCTTTTATCTGGATAGCAAGTGTTAATAAAAACATTCCCTTCACTAGCCCCAGACAAGTGTAAACCTAAAATGTTGTATGCAGCTTCTTGGGCAGATATTTCTGTAGCGTTAGTAAACTTGCTCCCCAAATGCTGCAATTTTCTTTTGACGGACACTTCCATGGCTTATTTCGAAGCAGTTGAGACACGCCACGGTTGGATTTATTTATGAAGTTAATTATATAACTACAACAGGCGTAACCATCTAGAATGAATTTAACATCCATGTTTGCTCTATGCAAGCCTAAAATATTTCTATTGTAAGCATTTAGCAACCTAACAGAAAATTGGCGACGAAGAAATACTTGGGGCTTTTTTAAGTAAGACCGAATGGCGAACTTGTACTCCTCATATGAAATTTCAAGACGGCTGAGAAAATATTCAAAATTATTAAACATGGCCGATTCTGCTTCGGAAACAGATTTTAGGAGCTATTTAAGTTTTTTAAATATTTCTTTATGTTCTTAAACGTTGGATTCGATTTCTTCAAATGGATACAAAACAAGAGTTTCAGGCATTCGTGGGCATGGCATATTTAAACGGCAGAGCTGTTGTCCTCGCAGTTCCCTTAAACATGAAGCACTGTGCATATAGCGCTGATATTGAACTACTTCATGAATTTCAGGATCGTCCCCGCTGGTAGTAATGAAACGATCAATAAAGCGGGTGACCAGATCGAATTAGTCTAGGTTTTTCGGCGCTAGAAAGAGCTGCTGCCTCTTCCTCGGTAATGTCTGTGCTATCCAATAAAAGAGATAGAATAACTAAGATTTCGTTCCATTGATATTCAGCAGCAAAGAGGGTTATGAAGAATGTAGGCAACCCAAATTGTCTAATCATGGCTATAACTTTCTTTTTTCTGCCTCCCAGTGTGCTGGAGCTGACTGGAGGCCTTTCAGAATGTGAAATCAATCGTCATGTTGTACAAGACTGTCAACAAATAAATTATCCTTAACATTTGCTGCAGTTACTGCACCTGAATTTTTCGTATGGCAATGGAACTTTGAATTCGTTGCATTTCAGAAAATGTGTACATATAATGTACTTTGGGCACTACTGCGCAACGACGGTAGTAAAAGCGAGTTTGCGATCTTGCTTTTTTTTGCATAGGTCGAATTTCCCTTAAATATTTCGCCGCAAGAAATAGTTGGGAAGGAAAGTTCTTCTGCGTCGTCGTCAAGGGTTAAATTTGTTGGAATGCGGCCTTCTCAGGAGCCCTAGCAGTACGCTGAAGTCCAATATCATCGTTTTCTAATAGGGTTTCATGACCTCAGGGCTTTAAATCACCTTCATGCTCGTCAGTTGATTGATAATTCGAATGTTGACGAAGAAGCTCTTCTACAACTTCTCGGTCGGATTCATCTGCGATGAAAGGTATCTCTTCTTCGGCTCCCATTTAATTGAGCCAGTCACCGTCAAAGGAAATGTTGAGCTTTTTGTAAAGCTCAGTGTTAACCAAGTATCGCACAGCTTGAATAACCCGAGCTGGTCGAATAGTTTCCGTCATGAAATTATGGGAATATTCTAACTTTCATTTTAAATGAACCTGGATTGCATGGGTCGAATCAAAGGTTCGCGGGAGTGCGCTTACAGTATCAGGTACTGAAATTGGAACATTGACTACAGCGCCTCGTATTTCGCATTGCCTTTCATATCCAATTGTTTCAAGTGTATAATTGTGGGCAAAGGAAACTGGAATATTGTGGAGAACAAGTAACGGAATTGAAATACATATATTCTCAATGCCGTTGCGTCGGATTAATCACTTTTGGATTTAGACAATATATCATACAGAAAGTTAGTCGAAAAAGAGTTCGAAAAACTGGCTGTATGACCGGCAATTATAGAAAGTGGAATTTATCTGGAGCGGTTCAAGCCTGCTGGGACAAAACCAAAGAAAACTCCAGGAGGAAAATCCAAAGATTTTGAAATCCGGCTCGAAGGACCACATTGTCGGGCGGGGTGGCTTGATCGTTGAAAATAGGTGGAGCCCCAAGATCGAATGGTACGCAAAAATACGGGAGTACTTTGGGGTCTTTACGCGACGTGCGTATATGTTTATTGGATCACTTGGAAAAGAGCACTACTTAAGCCTAACTTAACTTAAGCGCTCCAGAGCAGAGCGGAGACTTAGGGGAGAGATGGAGAGGGAGAGCGGACGCCAGTGCGAGCGCGCGAGATGTAGACATCTGCCGCTCGACTCTGCCTCCTGAAATTAAACGCCCTTTTGACGTAAACACCTAGGTATCCTACCTTGTAATTTGGACACCTGTATCTATGTTATTCGCGTCGGAACACCAACCCATTCAGCAAAATATTATAGTCGTCAGATTTTTGTGTAAAATTAATTTCGTAATTCTGAATAGTTAAAATATTCTATACCCAGAGTAAAAGAAAATACGATCAAAATCAACAAAGCAACATTTTTTTAATAATAATTATTTCATTATTTCTCTGAACGTTTCGTCCGATTTGTATTAAATATAATTACGTGCTCTCTAAAATAATCTGATGGAGAAGAACTTAAACTGAAGCGAACCCACCTAAGAATTAGGGCATGATTACGACTTTTTACCCTACCGGCCCCATCCAGCATTTGGTAACTTTGTGCAGCAACGTTATTTTCTTCATCTGCATCAAAGTGGATTGTTTCGTCATATTCTTCGTTTGACTGTTCTGATAGTGCATTTAGCTTGGAGAATTTGAACCAAACTGCAAATTCCGCAAGACATAACGACTCTAGTTGTCTTTGCACGTATCGATCAAGTAAATTTCGCTCAAAAATATCTGTTGAGTTTGCGGGAAGCTGTTCTAATTCTATGTTAGATCGAACTATCCGGACCCTTTTATCTGGATGGCAAGTGTTAATAAAAACATTCCCTTCACTAGCCTCACACAAGTGTAAACCTAAAATGTTGTATGCTGCTTCTTGGGCAGATATTTCTGTAGCGTTAATAAACTTGCTCCCTAAATGCTGCAATTTTCTTTTGACGGACACTTCAAGGCTTATTTTTGTCATTGCGAAGCAGTTGCGACTCAACACGGTTGGACTTATTTATATAGTTAATTATATAACTACAACAGGCGTAAGCATCTAGAATGAATTGAATATCCATGTTTGCTCTATGCAAGCCTTAAATATTTATTTTATAAGCATTTAGCAACCTATCAGAAAATTGGCGACGAAGAAATACTTGGGGCTTTTCTAAGCTAGACCGAATGGCGACGAAGAAATACTTGGCGCTTTTTTAAGCTAGACCGAATGGCGAACTTGTACTCCTCATATGAAATTTCAAGATGGCTGAGAAAATATTCAAAATTATTAAACATGGTTCTTTAATTTTTTTTAAATATTTCTTTATATTCTTCAACGTTGGATACGATTTCTTCAAATGGATACAAAACCAGAGTTACAGGCATTGGTGGGCATGGCATACTTAATCGGCAGAACTGTTGTCCTCGCAGTTCCCTTAAACATGAAGCGCTGTGCTTATGGCGCTGATATTGAATTACTTCGTGAATTTCAGGATCGTCCCCGCTGGTAGTAACAAAACGATCAATAAAGCGGGTGACCAGATCGAATTAGTCTAGCTTTTTCGGCGCCAGAAAGAGCTGCTGCCTCTTCCTCAGTAATGTCTGTGGTATCCAATAAAAGAGATAGAATAACTAAGATTTCGTTCCATTTAGATCCAGCAGCAGAGAGAGTTATGTAGAATGTAGGCAACCCAAATTGTCTAATCATGGCTATAACTTTCTATTTTTTTCTGCCTCCCAGTGTGCTGGAGCTGACTGGAGGCCTTTCAGAATGTGAAATCAATCGTCATGTTGTACGACTGTCAACAAATGAATCATCCCTCACATTTGCAGGACTTTGGGCACTACTGCGCATCGACGGTCGTAAAAGCGAATTTGCGATCTTGCTTTTTTTGCATAGGTCGAATTTCCCTTAAATATTTCGCCGCAAGAAATAGTTGGGAACGAAAGTTCTTCTGCGTCGTCGTCAAGGGTTAAATTTGTTGGAATGCGGCTTTCTCCGGGGGCCATAGCAATTCGCTGAAGTCCAATATCATCGTTTTCTAATAGGGCTTCATGACGTCCGGGATTTTAATCATCTTCTTGCTCGTCATTTGATTGAGAATGATGTTTACGAAGAAGATCTTCTAAAACTTCACGGTCGGATTCATCTGCGATGAAAGGTATCTCTTCTTCGGCTCCCATTTAGTTGAGCCAATCACCGTCAAAGGAAATGTGGTGCTTTTCGTAGCGCTCAGTGTTAACCAAGTATCACACAGCTTGAATAACCCGAGCGAGTCGAATAGTTTCCGTCATGAAATTATGGGAATATTCTAACTTTGTTTTGAAATGAACCTGAATTACATGGGGCAAATCAAAGGTGCGCGGGAGTACGCTTACTGAAATTGGAACATTGACTACAGCGCCTCTTATTCCGCATTGCCTCGATTTTCCTCGATCGATCTCCAGGTAGCATGATCAGTTGTGTTTCGCGACTGCTCCCGTCGTCGCTCCTCTTAATCCGACCTGACCATTGCGCGCGCTGCAGCTTCCCTTGCGCGCTCTGGTCCTCGATTTTCCTCGACCGATCTCCACGTAGCATGGCCAGCAGTATTTTGCACCTGCTGTCGTCGTCGCTCTTCGGGATTCGTTCTGGCGCTTGCGTGCGCTGCAGCGTCCCGTGTGCGCTCGAGTCCTCGATTTTCCTCGATCGACCTCCAAGTAGTATGATCAACAGTTTTTCGCGACTGCTTTCGTCGTCGCTCCTCGGTATCCGACCTGACTATTGTGCGCGCTACAGCGTCCGGTGCGCGCACTGGTCCTCGATTTTCATCGATCGATCTCTAAGTAGCATGGTCAGCAGTATTTTGCACCTGCTGTCGTCGTCACTCTTCGGAATTCGACCTGTCGCTTGCGTGCGCTGCAGCGTCCCGTGTGCGCTCGAGTCCTCGATTTTCCTCGATCGATCTCCAGGTAGAATGATCAGCAGTGTTTCGCGACTGCTCTCGTCGTCGCCCTTCGGAATCCGACCTGGCGCTTGCGTGCGCTTCAGCCTCCCGTGTACGCTCAATTCCTCGATTTTCCTCGAGCGCTCTCCAGGTAGCGCAATTAACAGTGTTCCTCAATCGTTTGATGGCTCGAATTCTTTCACTTCTCCTTCTCTGAGAGCGAGCAGCGGAATTTTGCGAGCGAGCTTCTTCTGCTACCTCCAAATTACTTGTACGGGTCAAGGCAATGTGCTGCGCATTACGGGTCCTTATTTGTGACGCATTTTGAGCATATTGAGATCGGCTTCGTCTAAGCGCAGCTTGGCGGCGCTTCTCTTGAGATAAAGGAGATATGAGCGGCATTCTCTTTACTTTGCTGTTAAAAAATATAATATATCGACGGCCTCAAGAGTTCGATGGCGCTCTGTCAAATAGGAATCTAGCTCAAGCCGCGTAGGAATTTCGGATTTATTTTGGATGGATTGCTCCCATAATGAGAGAGTGTGCTTTGGTAGTTTTGTCGAGCACATATAAACCAGGATAGGGTCCCAAATGTCAATATTAACACCGGAAGTGCGTTGAAGTTCTTTTAACGCTGCTCCCGAATCCTGTGCTATGGATTGCACATTGAAAAGTGTTTTCAGGTGACTGTTCACCTGCAATCGCTTATTTTCGAAACGCTCAGTTAGGTTATTCCAGGCTGAGCGAAAGCCATCATTGGTAAGTGGGGATCTTGAAACTATGGAATGAGCTTCGCCACTTGTTTTTGAATTTAAATGGAATTATTTTTCAGCGGGCGTTAGACTCGGATTGTCTATGTATATTGCCGTTAAAAGGTCCCGGAAAGTCGGCCAGCGAAGATAATCGTTATAGAAAACCTCTGTTTCGATAGGAGGGATCCGACAGCCATAAGACGTGGATTTTTGGGACGTAGTAACTGGAGCTTAAGGTATTTGGGAGGAGCCTTTTTGGACTTGTTCCATCAGCTGGGCGGCAAATATTTCATAAGTTGAGTACGTTGAGAATACTTGGACTTTAGTATGGATTTCGTGTCTGCGGCGCTCTCGCATGCAGCCACAATGCAGTCGGAGCAAATGTCGTATGCTGCCTTTACCGTTTGCCACAGGGAATTGAAGTGGCCTCAAAGTGAATCAGACAGTAAGCTGTGGCCATAAATCGGGCTAAAGCGGATCTTACTGATGTTGCCATGACGTAAAATAATTTAGAATTTTAATTCAGAAGTAAGGAAACGGTATGGAATCGAGTTGGAGTTTAGGAACCAATCAAGATTGTTAATAAAAATTTATTGCATCGGATGGTCGGACTTATGTAAAGAATTTCGGACTTTAATTTTGATTGTTGGGAAGGAACATTTATTGTGAGCTCTTGATCCACTGTGCTCTGGCGAAATATCGGTACACGTATGTATGCACACTGTACATATGCACATATGTGGGGTGCGAAAAGCGGATTAACGTTCCGGGAATTGTAAAGACTACGCTTATGTTTGTTTGTCGGTGCGTTTGTTTGTCACCTGCACAACAAAATTGAAAACGATTTGCTGGAGTAAATTTGTGGATGTTGTAACTTTCTTTTTAATTTTAGAAATAGTTTAGCCGTATTTGTAGGTCGAGAAAAATAGTTGGAGTGGACTGTATTAGAAAGAGTAGTTAGAGTGGGCTGTATTAGAATACTTATGTAAATATACACACGCAGCTGGAACACAGTAAAAAATAAAGAGTGCAAATCTTAAGGAAAAATTTTATGATCGGGAATTTTTTACTGTGGCTGAGTTATATTTTACACACGATTGGAATTGAAAATATATTTGACAAATATTTTAGTTGAATAGTAGCACTGAAATATCTACTGGAATTGTTTCAAGTGTACAATTGTGGGCAAAGGAAACTGGAATATTATCGGGCACAAGTAAAGGAATTGCGCCGGATTAGTCATTTTTGGATTTAGACAATATATCATACAGAAAGTTAGTCCAAATAGGGTTCTAAAAACTGGCTGTGTGACCGGAAATAATAGTAAGTGGAACTTATCTGGAGCGGTTCAAGCCTGCTGGGACAAAATCAAAGAAAACTCCAGGAGAGGAAAATCCAAAGATTTTGAAATCCGGCTCGAAGGAGCAAAATGTTGGGGCAGAGTGGCTTGATCGTTGAAAATAGGTGAAGCCCCAAGATCGAATGGTACGCAAAAACACTGGAGTACCTTGGGGTTTTTACGCGACGTGCGTAGATGTTTATTGGATCACTTGGAAATGAGCACTTCTTAAGCCTAACTTAACTTAAGCGCTCTAGAGCAGAGCGGAGACTTAGGGGAGAGATGCAGAGGGAGATCGGACGACAGTTCGGGCGCGCGAGATGTAGACATCTGGATAAACCTGCCGCTCGACTCTGCCTCCTGAAATTAAACGCCCTTTTGACGTAAACACCTTATAATTTGGACACCTGTATCCATGTTATTCGTGTCCTAACACCACCCCATTCAGCAAAATATTATAGTCGTAAGATTTTTATGTAAAATTAATTTCGTAATTCTGAAAAGTTAAAATATTCTATACCAAGAGTAAAAGAAAATACGATCAAAATCAACAAAGCAAAATTTTTTTAAAAATAATTATTTCATTTTTTCTCTAACCGTTTCTTTGACAGCTATATGTTAGAGTTATCCGATTTATATTAAATATAGTTCAAAATTCTTAAAGCTACAAAAAATTGTATTCCCAATAGCATAAGATAATAATATGTCAAGAAACACCGAAGCTATAATTTGTTTAATTTTATTTTAAAATTTTAAATTTGAAATTCAGATCTAATAAAAAAATATTATTTCCAAGCGTAGTAGGTTATATGTTAAAAAAAACACCTAAGTTATAATAAACAAAAGTTGTTCGATTTTTAATATGGGAGCTAGAACATATAGTTGTCCGATCAGGCTGGTTCCGACTTATATACTACCTGCATAAGAAAGAAGACTTTTAGGAAAGTTTCAGCCCGATAGCTTCAAGACAGACGGACATGGCTAAAAAAAAAATCATTTACAAAAAATATTATAAAAATAAATGCAAGGTTATATTAATTATATCATTGTTTCTCTGACCGTTTCTTTGACAGCTATTTGTTAGAGTCGTCCGATTTGTATAAAATATAATTCGAAATTCTTAAAACTACACAAAATGTTATTTCCAATAGTATAAGATAATATATCAAAAAACACCGAAGCTATAATTTGTTTCATATTATTTTCCCACCAATTTTCCGATCGTTCCTATGGCAACTATATGATGTAGTCATCCGATTTTGATAAAATTTAATTTGAAATTCAAAACTAATTTAAAAAAATGGTATTTCCAAGCCTAGGAGGTTTTATGTAAAAGAACACCGAAGCTATAATTTGTTTCATATTATTTTCCCACCAATTTTCCGATCGTTCCTATGGCAGCTATATGATATAGTCGTCCGATTTTGATAAAATCAAATTCGAAATTCGGAACTAATTAAAAAACGTTATTTCCAAGCGTAGGAAGTTGTATGTAAGTTAACTTTGGCAAGCCGAAGTTTGAATACCCTTGCAGTTATAAGAAATAATCAATGTTAGTAACACTATGTTACATTTTAAGGATTGTTGCTAGCTTCAGTGGTATTAAAACAATTTCACGTACTCAGCCCCCACACCACGTCAAGGTCACAATCCACGAAGAGGAAAATATTATCATTTATATATATACATATATATATAATATTTTGAAAACTACGTTGATAGATAGAAATAAATAAATTAATAATACCATAAAAATACATATGTACAATATGATATATACAATTAATAATTTTTTCTAGCCTATTACAATTTTTACAATTTATATATTTTATTATATTATATATATATATGGGTATATGGTGTCTCATAGGTAATGGCAAGAGCTGGTGGAATTCGAGAATCTGAAAATATCTAATTAATTTGTGTTATTGTTTTTGTTGTGGGAGAATCATTGATTGAAAAGAGGTTATAGGCATTCAAATGTTCCTCCAGAATATCAGTCCCTGTGGATCTGCAAGTATTAAAACCTCCTAATATTACTACTTAAGTATTATCCATTCTACTCACTTTTTCCACATCAGCCTTAATTTCATTTCGAAATCTTGTAATATGAAATCCAGGACTCATATAAACAATTATAAATGACGTGTCGAGATATTTAAATGCAATCGATTGATACGTTGCCTTTGTGTTTGTGGACTTCTTTGTCTTAAACAGAAATAATACATTTGGCGAAATTTTTTGTTTAGCATAAATAAGTATTCCGTTCTTCCCAATACCATTCAAACGATTTCAACCTATTCTTCTTATAATGTCGAAATCCCTTAAAGTGTACTCTTCTTGTGGAAGAGTCCAGGTTTCAACAAAACATAAAAAGCTGGAAGAACATATCCTCATTTTCATTGACCAAAAATTCATAATGCGCAGTCAAAGCAAGTTCTACATGGACATTTGTAGCTCCAAATCTAGTTGGAGGGATAGTCTCCTAAAAGGAAAAGACCCGATGCGCTAGTTGCTCTGCTGCTTCACAACGAAGCTCGCGTAATGCCTCTTTTATGGAATACTCGGGCTGTTTTAAAAATTGGAGTCCAGTTTGGGAGATCATTTCCTCGAACTTTTGACCTAGCTATAGTACCGACAGTGGCATCTGTAAACTTAATTTACAGTCCAGTAACTAATATTGAGCCATACAGTTGTCAATTCGCATTAATTGACCAGTTGCCCCATTTACAAATCCATCAATTGTGTCAATATTGACGGTAACCATATATTTTGCAGTAGTCTTCAGGTGTAAAATATATGGTAGACCCTGAGTTTCAGAGGACTTCATGTTTTGGGCATGCCTAGAGTTGATTCTCGACTTCTTTCAGACATATAATCTGATTTAACTGTATCTACTGAAGTTGACACAAATTCTTCAGTTCTAATTTGAGCAAGTTTTAGGGAGTTGTAATGGTTTACGTCAGCATTAGAACACAATAAGTGAATTGCGTCGTCAGGAACATCGGTTACTGGAAGAACTCTTGTCCTGAAAATCTCAATATCTGCATCTGTCATGTTGGCTTCAGACATAATATTCAAAGCCGAGGCAAAACCGTGGTCGTCACGTTGCCGCATTATTTCCGTTAGCACGAAAAACTTAAAGTTATTCCAAAGGTTAGCTCCCGCCAGAATATAATAGGGATTAGATGTATTTTCTGCGAATATCCAACGATCTCCAACTGGGCTATGCTGCTTCAGATCTCCAAACACTATTATAGACTTGCCCCCAAAACTTACATCTTGACTTCTAAAAATTTGACAAAGTCTTTGACCTAAGTATCCAAGCATTTTTGATCCGACTATCGAGATCTCATCTATAATAATTAATTGGATATCAATCGACTTGCAATGCATTGTATTTAAAGTGTCATTGCTTAAGGGTCTTAAAGGACCAGATGTTTGATTAACAGGAAGGAAGAAAACTGAATGAAGCGTTAGTCCCCCAATCCCAAAAGCTGCTTTTCCAGTAGGAGCACAAAGTAAAACCTTTGCGGAATCTGTTGCCCTAGGAAGTTTATTTGTTCGCTAAGTTATAGACTGAAAGATTGTTAAAATCAATCTGCTTTTTGCCACTCCGGCCCCTCCACCAACATATTCATAAAATGTTTTTTTTCCTGCAACATTATGCATTACGTGGGCGTAATACTGGCGTTGCTTAAAGTTAAGAGACCGGGTAAGGGAGCAAAGGTTATCGTCAGATACCATCGGAGGAAGTCTAATAAGAGGAAGTTCGCCATTTGAATCATTTTCATCTTGGAGTACATTTACGTTTTGGCCGACGTGGGGTACTGCCAAAGCCCTGAACTCTTCATCAAGGTATTGAGAGGCTGGCCCTTCGGGAAGGGGCCGTTTTCTTCTGTATCCACATTTTGCAGATCTTGAAGAACTCTCTCTAACTCCATGTCGTCAAACACATCATACTGCTCTTTATTGCGTTTAATAATTTCAAAATTGTTTCTAAATGTGTTTTCATTGTCGTTTGAAATGAGTTCCGTCTCTTCACTTCTCCATAGGAAAAAGGGCATTACGTGCTCTCTAAAATAATCTGATGGAGAAGAGCTGTGAGGAGTTGAATAACTCCCCACAAATAGGAGCAGCAGCAGATGGCCGGCCGCTTACCAGATACGCGGCGAATTCGCGTAGTAGCGTAGTAACGGCGCGGCGAAGAGAGTTTGGAGACTTGGATGGAGAGCGAGAGAGTTTGGAGACCAAGGATGGAGATCGAGAGAGTTTGGAAACCAAGGATGGAGAGCGAGAGAGTTCGGAGACCAAGAAGCGGATAATGAGAGACTGGAGACGTCGCGGGCAAGGAAAGAGTTCCGTGTGCAAAGGGGGATAACGAAACTCCCTTAGACCTTGGACTCTCCCGTGAACTTTGAACCGGGAGAGGAAGTGCCACATCTCGGCAGTGGAGCGGCACACAGGCGTACCACAAGCATCACGGTAATCAGCGGGACGGCAGCAGTGGGCAGAGCATCGGTTGGAAGCGGTTCGTAAAGGGCAAGTGTGTCAACCAGGAGGCACTGACTTTGGACCCGGAGTGGAGAGATCCAGCGGGCCGTGCGCAAAAGGGAAATAACGGTTCCCGGAGGCCCTATATATGGCCGCAGAGCGCTGGCAGCTGGATCAGTCGATCACAAGGAGTCAAACCGTCAAGATTAATCAGATTAACAAAGTGAACAATCAAAACAGCCAGATAATCTACAAGGGAGCAACAGCAAGTCGAGTCGTGTGAGAAGCAGCGCCGTGGGAGCCTACGAGGAGCAAGGTTGCTACGTCGAGACGTTCGGAATTGGGATACCAGGAATCTCCGAATTGAGACGCAGGTAGCTGAGGTCCAGAGGGCATCACTCGGCTAGGTCAATGCGGTCGGCTTAACCCTATCAACAAAGTCCTGGAGGATAACGAGTATAACAAGCCAGAAGGGAGAGCGGTCGATCGGTTCGGTCTCGAGGTGAGTTGTCCAGGAGAGCCCTACGGTTTCGACTTGCGTGGTCCCGAAGCGGCGTGCCCGAACCCCGAGTACCAAAAGCCACGCCACGTTCAGCCGCGCAGCCAGCACCACCAGGAGCAGTGCGCAAGATAGAACGAGCAACGCGGAAACGTTCCGGACCACACGCTGAAGGGTAAGGCTAGGGTGGAACGTTCGTTTACACTCTTCCTGGCGTTCCGCCTTGACTGTCCGCGCGGACTGAGCAGAAACACCAGTGGGACCATCTGGGACAGAGCAAGGGACAGGCGGCGGTGTGTCGAAAGGAGTGATCCTGGAGAGCGCAGCTTCTGTTCACCCTAGTCTGAGAACGGTGACGCTTCCCTAAGCCCGTACGGCTGATCCCTCTCGCGAGTACGAGTCATTACCAGCAGTCGCCAAGTCAACACGTCAGGAGCGAGCAGGGAGCGAGCTGCGGGGATCTTCAGGGAGCTACAGGACTGGAGCACCGAGTCATCAAGGCGAGAGGTCGTAGAATCAATCAGGACCGTCGGAAGTACCGAAGGTCACAAGCGACGAGTCAAGGCCAACCAAGCTACCAAGACATTTGTAATAATATACCCGCAATAAACCCACTACGAACCCGTGAATTCTGTGCTTTTTCACTAAGCTACTGGGCGGTCATGTTAATATTAATTTGGTGGGACGAACACACAATTCACTGAGCTAGCCGCACGAATCTCATAGCGAGCAGACCACAAAAAACAGTTCGTTACAGAGCTTAAACTGAAGCGAACCCACCTAAGAATTAGCCCATGATTACGTCTTTTTACCCTACCAGTCCCATCCAGCATTTGGTAACTTTGTGCAGCAACGTTATTTTCTTCATATGCATCGAAGTCGATTGGTTCGTCATATTCTTCGTTTGACTGTTCTGAGCGTGCATTTAGCTTGGAGAATTTGAACCAAGCCGCAAATTCCGCAAGACATAACAACTCTAGTTGTTCATGTCTTTGCATGTATCGATCAAGTAAATTTCGCTCAAAAATATCTGTTGAATTTGCTGGAAGCTGTTCTAATTCTCTGTTAGATCGGACTATTCGGACCCTTTTATCTGGATAGCAAGTGTTAATAAAAACATTCCCTTCACTAGCCTCAGACAAGTGTAAACCTAAAATGTTGTATGCAGCTTCTTGGGCAGATATTTCTGTAGCGTTAGTAAACTTGCACCCTAAATGCTGCAATTTTCTTTTGACGGACACTTCCATGGCTTATTTCTATCATTGCTTCTCGAAGCAGTTGCGACTCGCCACGGTTGGATTTATTTATGTAGTTATTTATATAACTACAATAGACGTAACCATCTAGAATGAATTTAATATCCATATATGCTCTATGCAAGCCTAAAATATTTATAATGTAAGCATTTAGCAACCTAACAGAAAATTGGCGACGAAGAAATACTTGGGGCTTTTTTAAGTTAGACCGAATGGCGAACTTGTACTCCTCATATGAAAATTCAAGACGGCTGAGAAAATATTCAATATTATTAAACATGGCCGATTCTTCTTCGGAAAGAGATTTTAGGAGCTCTTTAACTTTTTTTAATATTTCATTATATTTTTCAACGTTGGATTCGTTTACAAAACCAGAGTTTCAGGCATTGGTGGGTATGGCATATTAAAACGGCAGAATTGTTGTCCTCGCAGTTTCTTAAACACTAAGCGCTGTGCTTATGGCACTGATATTGAATTACTTCATGAATTTCAGGATCGTCCCCGCTGTTATTAATGAAACGATCAATAAAGCGGGTGACCTCTTCGGCGTTATCGGGTCTTTCTAGCTTTGGGGCACCAGAAAACCAATACATGCCATGAAAGTGCGGCGATCCTCTGTGCTGGAACTCGATCCTCCAACAATAATGGACGAGTCTTAACTCACCAAATATCTCGGAGCTTTTAATTAATTTCATTAATTGCCGGAACCTGTAGTCGAAGTACCGGGAGCAAGTTACTGGGTCAGATCGAATAAATTGTAACGAACTGATTTTGGGTGTCTGCTCGCTACGAGATTCGTGCGGCTAGCTCAGAAGATTGTGTGTTAGTCCCACCAAATTTATATGACGTGATTGCCCGTAGATCAGTGAGAAAACAAAGGGGTTCAAATGGTAACAGTGGGATTTATTCTCGTGGTATTAGTACAGCGGGTGTGTGGCTGGGCTGGCTTCGGTATCTCCTGGCTCTGGTTTCGCCGGCTGCTGGCGCTCCTCTTTCTGGCTCCTCGACGCGTTGACTCGTCTTCCTCTGGATCCTGGGTCTCGGGACGCTCGAAGTGGGGTCGCTTGTTGCGCCTTAGACCCGCAGAGAGTTCGGCTTTGTGGGCTTAGGGAAGCGTCACCATTCTCAGACTAGGGTGAACAAGCCTTGCTCTCCAGGCTGACGCCTTTCGAGGCAATACCTGTCCCTTGCTCTGTCCCGGACGGTCACGCTAGGTTCTTGATCAGTTCGCGCTGACAGTCAAGGCTGCCGCCAGGAAGCTGTCTAGCGGTTCACTTCGCTTTACGCCTAGCGCAGACGAACGTTCCACCCGGCTTCACCTTAATGCGTGACGTCTGCGACGCTCCTGCGCTCCCCAATGAGCTCCGCGCGGCGATGGTGACGTGGCTGCCGGAAATGTATGCTGGTGTCGCTGTCGATGTCCTCTGCGCTGTCTTCTGACCAGTATCTCGTCGTTCTGGCACTCGGGGAGTTGGGCGATCGCTGTTCGGGAACTTCGCCGGTAATCGCAGGGCTCTCCAGGCGGCCGCCTCTTGAAACCACAAATCGATCTACCGCTCGTCCGTCACGCCAGGTCCTGCTTGGTCGGGCAAGGTACACTGGGTCGCAGACAACTTTCCTCCCCAAGCTGACGGTTCTTCGTCGTAGGACTCTTTTGCTTGTCTCTGACAGACCCGCCGGGCGACTCGCCAGGGTGTGGTCGTGGCAAACTTGGAAAACAAACGCCTTGATTTAGCCGCGTTACGCCTTCCAGAACTCAGCCACCTGTGTCTCAATTCGGAGATTCTTGAAGTCTCAATCCCGAACGTCTCGACGTGGCGATCTAGCTCCTTGTGTGCTTCCCACGGCGCTGCCTCCGACGACTCGCTTGGTTGTAGCTCCCTCGTAGATTATATGCTTGACTGACTGTTTACTTGGTACTTTAACTGATATTGAAGGTTTGACTCCTCGTGATCGACTGATCCAGCTGCCAGCGCTCTGCGGGATTATATAGGGCCTCCGGGAACCGTTATTTCCCTTTTGCGTACGGCCCGCTGGATCTCTCCACTCCGGGTCCAAAGTCCGTGACTCCTGGTTGACCCACTTGTCCTTCACGTACCTCTTCCAATCGATGCTCCGCCCACTTATGCAGTCCCGCTGTTTCCCCTGATGCTTGTGGCACGCCTGTGTGCCGCTCCACTGCCGAGATGTGGCACTTCCTCTTCCGGTCCAAAGTTCACGGGAGTGTCCAAGGTCCGGTGGAGTTCCGTTATCCTGTTTTTGCACACGGCACTCTTGCCTTGCCCGCGAAGTCGCCATTCTCTCTCGATCTCCATGCTTGGTCTCCAAACTCTCTCGCTCTCCGTCCTTGGTCTCCAAACTCTCTCGCTCTCCATCCTTGGTCTCCAAACTCTCTCGCTCTCCATCATTGGTCTCCAAACTCTGTCGTTCTCCATCCAAGTCTTTAAACTCTCTCCTCGCCGCGCCGTTACTACGCGAATTCGCCGCGTATCTGATAAGCGGCCGGCCATCTGCTGCTGCTTCTATTTGTGGGGAGTTATTCAACTCCTCACATTCCCCCCTTACTTCGGGAAACATTTAAAACTTGTTTCTACTCTCCGGCGTTTCCTTGCATGTCCTAGCCTTCGAGTCCTTGTGATTCCCGCGGCGCTCCCTCGTTGCTCCCTCGTTGCTCCCTTGATGCTCCCACGACGCTCTTAACTCCCTTGAGTCTCTACAGCGCTGGTCATCGTCCACGTAGCAACTTTGAATCTCCCGCGCCAATATTTCCCGTGTTTCCACTGGGACATCGATACTCATGGGCTATCGATCCCCAGCTCGCTGCTCATTGCTCCGTTCTACTCCTTTTATTGGTTCCTCCGCCTGGTCACACCATTCGTGCGTGATCGATGTTTATTCGCATATCGACACCGACGGTGCGGCGTTACCACCTGCTCGTTGCGATATTTCCACCTTGGCCGATATTTCCATTTTCGTGTGCTCATCGATCGCACTATCGTCCAGTGCCAATCGATCGCCTATCGAGGCACCCCCTTCCCTGGCTCATGGTGATTTTGCAACTTTCATAGGTAAGTTTCTTTTGCATTTCCTTCACTCCTTTTCATCTCATCCTTTCGTCCTCTCTCGCCCTTCACTCGGCCCCCGTTTGGCAGCATCTGACTCCATATTGGCAGCTTTTGAGAGCGGATGCGGAGAGGACTTCGCATTCCTGCATTAAGCCCCCTTTAAATTTCGGGTTGCTGGTGCGGCCCATGCATGCCCCGTTCTTTTTCTGGTTTTTAGTCAACTGTTGGTGTGGTGCGTGTTTCTGTTTTTTTGTGACCAGCTGGTTACGGTGTAGATCTGATTCTGCACCGTCCTCCCACCGTCCTCGGGTAACAACTAGACGAGCTCGTCCGGCGCATTCCGTATAGAATCTCCGGATGCTGCGGTGTATGTCTGGACTGCGCGTCTTGTATTGCTTGTCTCCCTCCGCGCATATTCTCTTCTACGTGGCGTAATCGGTTGACTCTGGCTCGCGCCCGACGCTGAAACCTGTTGCCTTGCGGTTGGATCCCCACACGTTACCCGTATCATTGTGCCGTTTTGTAAGTGTCCCTTCCGCCTGGCGTTATCGCGGATGACTCTGGCAACTGCCCGACGCTGAATCCTGTTGCCTTGCGGTCGGGATCACCATCCATCCTTATCCACGTCCTTGTGCCCTACCCTTATAGTTGACCTTTCTGCGTGGCGTGTGGATGACTCTCGCTTCTGCCTGACGCCTAATCCTGTGGCCTCGCAGTGTGGATCAACGTGAGATCCTTATCCATATCCTTGCTCTATCCTGATTGTCTTGTCCGTGTGGCGTATGGATGACTATCGCTTCGGCCTGACGCCTAATCCTGTCGCCTCGTACCTGTTGTTAGACATCTGACGTTTCTGCTGTCTGCTCGTTTTGTTGCTTGAGCTCGCCAACGTGAACTGTCCTTTCTTTCTTCGACTGTGTGTGGCGAATTTTACAGATCACTGGAGAGACGAAATCTACAACCTGGTAAGGGCCATCGTACCTCGGGGCTAGTTTTGCAGCGAATTCTTCAGCCGCTTTGGACAGGTGATGTTCCTTGGCCCACACTATGTCGCCCACCGCTGGTTACCATTGTCTCCTTTTCAGATTGTAGTGTCTGGCTTGGTACTGGGAAGCCTTTTCCATAATTCGCAGCACGATCTCGAATACCTCTCTTAGTTTGTTAACATTTTCCTCAGGGGTCTCCGTAGCTCGTCCAGTGCCTAGGGTTTCCTTATCATATAGGCTGCTGGGTAGGCGTGGTTCCCTTCCCTGGGTAAGGAACGCCGGTGTATGGCCGGTGGATTCCGATGTGCTCGTGCTCACTGCTAGCATAATCTCCGGCCACTTCTCGTCCCAGTTTCTCTGGTCCTGCCCTGCGAATTGCGCAATCATGGTCTTGACCGTTCTGTTCGCTCGTTCGGTCGGATTTTCTTGTGGTGTGTATGGTGCGGTGAACTGTTGTCTGATACCCATCTCAGCCAGAAAACTCTTGAAGATACGGCTTGCAAACTGCACTCCGTTGTCCGTTATGACCACCTTTGGGACCCCGTACCTTGCGATAATGCGCTCCCTAAACGCCTTCTTGAGCGACTCTGCTGTCGCACTGCGCAGGGGCACCAGTTCCGTCCATTTCGAAAACCTGTCTATCATGACCAGCAGCATTTGGTTCCCGTGCTTAGATCTTGGTAGGGGTCCAACGAAGTCTGCACATACCGTGGCCCATGGTTCATCCGGCACTTGGGTCAACATCTTCCCGGCCGCCTGCATATGATTGGGCTTAAACCGCATGCAAATCTCGCATTTTCTTACGTGGGCTCGGGCGTCTCTATGCATGCCTGGCCAGTAGTATCGGGCTGCCAACCGTGCAATTGTCCTCCGGCTTCCTACGTGTCCCGCAGATGGTGCGTCGTGGTTTTCCCTCAACACTTTTTCTCGTAGCGACTTTGGGACGCACATCTTCCTTCACGCGACGTCTTCACTGCCTGCTCGGTGAGGTATGTTTCTGTACCATGTCTCACCATCCATAACATAGTCCGGGTACTTCTGCGGTTGGGTCCTTATCTTTTCGTCTATGTCCTTGATCCAGCTGCACCCTCATGAAGTAATTGTTGCCGACGCCTCTTTTAATCCTCGTAGCGTCTCTGGTAGTGGTTGTCTTGATAATGCGTCGGCCACCACGTTTAGCTGACCCTTTCTGTACGCTATCTCAAAGTCGTACTGTTGCAGCTCCAGGGCCCATCTGGCGATCCTGCCTGAAGGGCTTTCGATGCTGTTGAGCCACTTCAGGGCCATGTGGTCGGATACTACCTTAAAGTGGTAACATTCCAGATATGGCCTGAGCTTCCGGATCGCCCAGACGATCGCCAAGCACTCCTTCTCCGTTGTTGAATAGTTCTTCTCCGCGCCGTTCAGTGTTCGGCTCGAATAGGAGATTACTCTTTCGCCCTTTTCGGTGTCCTGGGTCAGTATTGCTCCGATGCCATAGTCGC
Source organism: Drosophila suzukii (assembly GCF_043229965.1). NCBI lineage: Eukaryota > Metazoa > Arthropoda > Insecta > Diptera > Drosophilidae > Drosophila > Drosophila suzukii. The sequence goes on along the minus strand of NW_027255896.1, from coordinate 22,740,411 downwards.
TGGCGTCTGTTTTCAGGATGAAATTTCTACTGAAGTCCGGGCATGCTAGCACCAGATCTGCCACGAGTCTTGCCTTTACTTCCTCAAACGCCCTCTGGTGCTCTGGTGTCCACTCCCACTTACTGCCTTTGCGCAGCAGGTCATTCAGGGGCTTGACGATTCTGGAAAAATCTGGTACAAATCGGCGGTACCACGACGCTACTCCTAGGTATTGCTGGAGTTCTTTGACGGTCGATGGCGGTTCCAGTTCGGCGATGGCGGCTACTTTTTCTGGATCTGTTCCTATTCCTCGCTTGTCACTCGATGTCCCAGGTACAGCAGTTCCTTTTTAAAGAATTGGCATTTATTTGGATTCAGCCTCAGGTTTGCCTCCTTTAGACGCCGGAACACTTCTCTCAGGTTTCTTTTGTGTTCTTCCAGCGTGCGACCGATCACTATTATGCCATCCTGGTAAGCGAATGCGTGAGGTGACATCTCGGGGCCAATTACTTGGTCCAAAACTCGCTGAGACGTTGCCGACGCCGAGTGAAGTCCGAACGGCATTACCCTCCACTGAAACAGACCTTTGCTTGGTACCGTGAACGCCGTATATTGCCTGCTACTCTCTTCCAGTGGGATTTGCCAGTATCCATCCTTCAGGTCCAAACTGCTGATGTACCGCGCTTCCCTTAGTTGGTCCAGGATATAGTTTATGCGGGGCATTGGGTAGGCATCCTTCACTGACTTCGCATTGATCTGCCTGAAGTCGACACACAGTCTCCACTTGCCTGTCTTCTTTTTCACCATCACGATGGGGAACCCCATTTGGAGAAGCTCGTCCACCTTTGCGTTGATTTCCCCTTGAATTTTTGGGTTCTTTGGGTAGTATCTCTGCTTGATTGGCTTGTCATCCTTCATTTTGATCTGGTGTTCTGCCATATTCGATGTTCCCGACATTGTGCTGAAGTCTGCCAGCTCTGTTTCAAGGAACGGTGTAGTATCGTCCAACTCGTTTACTTGTTGAACGACTGCTACTGATAGCTTCTCCTCGAGCCATCAACTGTGTCGGTTCCTGGCTGGTATTACTATCTCGTGTCCAGCACACCTTATTTCGGTTCTGACTTGTTTCAGGAAGTTCCATCCCAACACTAATGGATCCACTACTCCGGGTAAAATCAACAGGCTCATGGTCACTTGTTTGTTGCCGAATTTGACCTCCACCTCGAGCTGTGCATCAATTCCGCCGCACCTTCCGTCTGCCAACCTAACTTTCCGTCTCGTCTTTGTAATCCTTCCTAGCGCAGCAATATTGTCCGCCTATTCTTCGCTAACGAAGCTTGTCGTTGCTCCGGTGTCGATTGTGGCTTTGTAGCTGTTCCCACCAATCATCACAGCTGCGGTCAACTGCTGCTCCTCCTCGATTAGCTTGCCCGTTAGTTTGGAGAGGTGGCATTGTGCGATCCCCGCTCGCCTCTCTGCGGCTGAGATCGCTGGCCATTTCCCGATCGTTGGCAGCAATCGACGCTCCTGACACCTACCTTGCCGCATATCCAGCAAAATAATAGTCGCTGGTTTCGACATCCTCTAGCCCAGTGTCCGTTCCCGCCGCATTTCCGACAGGCCTCCTGCGGGTCTGTGATATGGGTGGCATCTTGTGGCCTCTGTGTGTTGCTTGGCGGCCTCCACAAGGTATTGTTTGGCTGTCTCTGTTGCTGTGGGGGTGGTGTCCAATGGCCTCCGCGTGGTGCGTCTGTTGCCTGCTGTCGTCTGGCTTGGTGTGGTGGTGACCATTGGTCATTTCCTCGTGTGTCTTGGTTATCTGTCTCCTCGCATCTTCTGCATGTCACCTGCGTTGGTGACGCCGGCTTTGTCTTTGAGAACTTGTTCTCCTGTGCGAAAACTTCTCGTTCCTTTTTAAGTTCTTCGTACTCATCGGCTAGGATCATTAGCGTATCCAGGTCCGACACTTTGTAGGCTCTTAAGAAAATCCGTAGGCTTGGTGTGCAGTTCTCTTTAATGACCCTTAACGTTTCTTTCGTAGAGTAGTTAAGTGGCCTCACCATCGTCTGCATGTCGATCATGTAGTCCTTGAACGACTCGCTGAAGCCTTGCTTCCGTTGCCGGACCTGGTCCGCTAGCCTGGTGAAGAAATCTCTTGGCAGAAAATACGTGTGGAAGCTTTCTATGAACTCTGCCCAGGTTCTCCATTGCTTGTTGTTGGCGATGAACCATTTCAACGCCCTTCCTTTAAGCAACTCCGGCATCGCTCGAGGGATCATATCAAGGTCCAAGCCGTACGTGTTGGCGGACCATTCTACCTGCTCCAGGAACTCGAATGGTTTTTCCGCCCCGTCGAACCTGAACGACCATTCGCGGACCTGCTTAGCGACCTTTGCATAGTCCGCCTGGCTTGGTCTCGGGGTCAGCGCTGCTGATTTCTTTTCTTGGCTTGATTCTCTCCTGTGGGCCTCTTTTCGCATGTTGTCAAAGCTCAGGCTTGCCACCAGGTTTTTCCCTTCAGCGTTCGTTAACGTAATGCTTGTGCCGGCTCTGTCGTGGTATGTTGCTTCCAACTCGGCCCAGATGTCGACAAGTTGTGGGTCGTTCTCTGTTTCTGAATAGTACTCCGACAGTGCCTTCCTCATGTCTTCTAGCGTGCCCTCCAGGGCGACATTAAGCCTCTGTGCGACATGGGCGAAGTCCTCCTTCTTGAGGCGGTAAATCCACTTCTTTCCCATTTTTGTTGTGCTGTTCTCACTGTTGTCAATGCTCAGGCTTGGCACCAGGTTGTCCCCTTCAGCGTTCTTTAACGTAATGCTTGGGCCGGCTCTGTCGTAGTATGTCGCCTCCAGCTCGGCCCAGATGTCGACGAGTTGTGGATCGTTCTCTGTTTCGGAGTAGTATTCCGATAGCGCCTTCCTCATGTCTTCTAGCCTGCCCTCCAGCGCGACATTAAGCATCTGTGCGACATGGGCGAAGTCCTCCTTCTTGAGGCGATAAATCCACTTCTTTCCCATTTTTGTTGTGCTGTTCTCACTGTTGGGACAATCACGTTGGGCGCCAGATGTAACGAACTGATTTTGGGTGTCTGCTCGCTACGAGATTCGTGAGGCTAGCTCAGAAGATTGTGTGTTCGTCCCACCAAATTTATATGACGTGATTGCCCGTAGATCAGTGAGAAAACTAAGGGGTTCAAATGGTAACAGTGGGATTTATTCTCGTGGTATTAGTTCAGCGGGTGTGTGGCTGGGCTGGCTTCGGTATGTCCTGGCTCTGGTTCCGCCGGCTGCTGGCGCTCCTCTTTCTGGCTCCTCGACGCGTTTACTCGTCTTCCTCTGGATCCTGGGTCTCGGGACGCTCGTAGTGGCCGCCTCTGCTTGCTTGCCGACGCGCTGCCTCGGGGTCGCTTGTTGCACCTTAGACCCGCAGAGAGTTCGGCCTTGTGGGCTTAGGGAAGCGTCACCGTTCTCAGACTAGGATGAACAAGCCTTGCTCTCCAGGCCGACGCCTTTCGAGGCAATACCTGTCCCTTGCTCTGTACCGTTGGTCCCGCTAGGTTCTTGCTCAGTTCGCGCTGACAGTCAAGGCTGCCGCCAGGAAGCTGTCTAACGGTTCACTTCGCTTTACGCCTAGCGCAGACGAACGTTTCACCCGGCTTCACCGGCGATGGTGACGTGGCTGCTGGAAATGTCTGCTGGTGTCGCTTTCGATGTCCTCTGCGCTGTCTTCTGACCAGTATCTCGTCGTTCTGGCACTCGGGGAGTTGGGCGATCGCTGTTCGGGAACTTCGCCGGTAATCGCAGGGCTCTCCAGGCGGCCGCCTCTTGAAACCACAAATCGATCTACCGCTTGTCCGTCACGCCAGGTCCTGCTTGGTCGGGCAAGGTACACTGGGTCGCAGACAACTTTCCTCCCCAAGCTGATGGTTCTTCGTCGTAGGACTCTTTTGCTTGTCTCTGGCAGACCCGCCGGGCGACTCGCAGGGTGTGGTCTTGACAAAGTTGGAAAACAAACGCCTTGACTCAGCCGCGTGACGCCTTCCAGAACTCAGCCACCTGTGCCTCAATTCGGAGATTCCTGATGTCTCAATCCCGAACGTCTCGACGTGGCGATCTTGCTCCTTGTGTGCTTCCCACGGCGCTGCTTCCGACGACTCGCTTGGTTGTAGCTCCCTCGTAGATTATTGGCTTGACTGTTTACTTGGTACTTTAACTGATCTTGAAGGTTTGACTCCTCGTGATCGACTGATCCAGCTGCCAGCGCTCTGCGGCCTTATATAGGGCCTTCGGGAACCGTTATTTCCCTTTTGCGTACGGCCCGCTGGATCTCTCCACTCCGGGTCCAAAGTCCGTGACTCCTGGTTGACCCACTTGTCCTTCACGTACCGCTTCCAATCGATGCTCCGCCCACTGCTGCAGTCCCGCTGTTTCTCCTGATGCTTGTGGCACGCCTGTGTGCCGCTCCACTGCCGAGATGTAGCACTTCCTCTCCCGGTCCAAAGTTCACAGGAGAGTCCAAAGTCCGGTGGAGTTCCGTTATCCTGTTTTTGCACACGGCACTCTTGCCTTGCCCGCGAAGTCTCCATTCTCTCTCGATCTCCATGCTTGGTCTCCAAACTCTCTCGCTCTCCGTCCTTGGTCTCCAAACTCTCTCGCTCTCCATCCTTGGTCTCCAAACTCTCTCGCTCTCCATCCTTGGTCTCCAAAATCTCTCGTTCTCCATCCAATTCTCCAAACTCTCTCCTCGCCGCGCCGTTACTACGCGAATTCACCGCGTATCTGGTAAGCGGCCGGCCATCTGCTGCTGCTTCTATTTGTAGGGAGTTATTCAACTCCTATTTCGGCGCTAGAATGAGCTGCTGTCTCTTCCTCAGTAATGTCCCTTCTATCCAATAATTCATTCATTCCATTTAGACGCAGCAGCAGAGAGGGTTATGCAAAATGTAGGCAACCCAAATTGTCTAGTCACGGCTATAGCTTTCTTTTATTCTTTCCTCTATTTTAATCTGGCGCTTGCGTGCGCTTCAGCGTCGCGTGTGGGCTCGAGTCATCGATTTTCCGCGATCGCTCTCCAGGTGGCGCGATTGTCAGTGTTCCTCAATCGTTCGCTGGCTCGAATTCTTTCACTTCTCCTTCTCTGGGAGCGAGCAGCGGAATTTCGCGAGCGAGCTTCTTCTGCTACCTCCAAATTACTTGTACTGGTCAAGGCACTGTGCTGCGCATTACGGGTCCTTATTTGTGACGCAGTTTGAGCATAATGGGATCGGCTTCATCTAAGCGCAGCTTGGCGGCGCTGCTCTAAAGATAAGGGAGATATGCGCGGCATTCTCTTTATTTTGCTGCTAAAAATAATTGTATAAAAGTTAACGGAATATAATTTGGCAGAGATTTTTAAAATCTCTTTGGTCGGGATTCTGGTAAATATTTATTGATGTTTTTGATGTTCCACCTGAATTTCTCCAGAAGAGACTTATGTGTTACGAATTTATGAATCCTGTTTTACTTTATAGAAATACTTACTTGAGGAAAAAAGTATAATAATCCTTTATTATTTTTTTACACACTGTTTTCACCTTATGCCTTTTGCTGGATTTTTAATAACTTCACCTTATACTTTTTATGGGCTTATATTCATTTCGGTGTGTTGATATTAATTGAGTATAAAACATACACACAACAATGTATACGTTGTCAGTCGGCAACTGGTTTTCACAGACTAATACGGGGATTAGGATCACGAGTCAATATATAGGTTTGAATCATACCTACTATTAACCTTCATATTACCCTTTCGATGGCGGGCAATGCCTGATTTTAGGGACAATTCGTAGATATATTAGGTAAACCAAGTTGATTAACTAATTTAAGGATTGCGTTATAACTGCATTATGACCTTTTATCTAGCTTCGTGGAAGCCTTGTTATGGTTATTTCTGTAATCTAAAATAGGAAAAACGGATATACCTAGTGTTGGGGCGGGGTGGCTTGATCGTTGAAAATAGGTGAAGCCCCAAGATCGAATGGTACGCAAAAACACGGGAGTACTTTGGGGCTTTTACGCGACGTGCGTAGATGTTTATTGGATCACTTGGAAAAGAGCACTACTTAAGCCTAACTTAACTTAAGCGCTCCAGAGCAGAGCGGAGACTTAGGGGAGAGATGGAGAGGGAGAGCGGACGGCAGTGCGAGCGCGCGAGATGTAGACATCTGATAAATCTGCCGCTCGACACTGCCTCCCGAAATTAAACGCCCTTTTGACGTAAACATTACCCCCCTTGCGAGGATACCCGTAGCAATAACCTCAGGATATTAGGCTCAGGAATATGTTGGAAGTGAAGATCGGTCGTCCATATGTAGGAGAGTGTGGTGGGCCTTGCCACACTTGTGGCAGTGATGACCACTGCGGCAAGAGTCCTTAGAATGATTGTGACCCAAGCAATTGGAGCAGTACTTCTGGGTATGTACTTCCTGAAGCCGATTCTGGGGGCTTAGCCGTAGAAAGTGGTGGCACTTCCGTAGAGGATGGATCTTTTGGCAGACTCGGCATTGGTAGGATCTAATACCTCGAGTACGGCTGCCATCCAAGGCGGGGTATGGAACCTAATATTCGGATGGAGTGTTCTTAGAAGGGACTTTTTGTACGGAAACTTGCGCTGAAAAAGACGAAATGATGTGTGGAACAGTGACGGATACTGGCCTTGGAGGGTCGCATGGAATCGGCGGAGCAGTAGGGCCGCTGTTTCGATGCAGCAATGTGTGATGCCGATCTTGGCAAGTGAGACAGTTGTGAGCGCTTGTGCAATACCGGAATTGTTGGAATATTGTCGGGCACAAGTAATGGAATTGAAACTTTTGGATTTAGACAATATACCATACAGAAAGTTAGTCGAAATAGGGTTCGAAAAACTGGCTGTATGACCGGCAATTATAGTAATTGGAACTTATCTGGAGCGGTTCAAGCCTGCTGGGACAAAATCAAAGAAAACTCCAGGAGAGGAAAGTCCAAAGATTTTGAAATCCGGCACGAAGGACCAAAATATGATCGTTGAAAATAGATGAAGCCCCAAGATCGAATGATATGCAACAACACGGGAGTACTTTGGGGTTTCTACGCGACGCGCGTATATGGTTATTGGATCACTTGGAAATGAGCACTACGTAAGCCTAACTTAACTTAAGCGCTCCAGAGAAGAGCGAAGACTTAAGGAAGAGATGGAGAGGGAGAGCGGACGGCAGTGCGAGCGCGCGAGATGTAGACATCTGGATAAACCTGCCGCTCGACTCTGCCTCCTGAAATTAAACGCCCTTTTGACGTAAACACCTAGGTATCCTACCTTATAATTTGGACACCTATATCCATGTTATTCGTGTCCTAACACCAACCCATTCAGCAAAATATTATAGTCGTCAGATTTTTATGTAAAATTAATTTCGTAATTCTGAAAAGTTAAAATATTCTATACCCAGAGTAAAAGAAAATACGAGCAAAATCAACAAAGCAAAATTTTTTTAAAAATAATTATTTCATTTTTTCTCTGACCGTTTCTTTGACGGCTATATATTAGAGTCGTCCGATTTTTATTAAATTTTATTCAAAATTCTTAAAAATACAAAAAGTTTATTCCAAATAGCATAAGATAAAAATATGTCAAGAAACACCGAAGCTATAATATGTTTCAATTCATTTTTAAATTTTAAATTCGAAAATCAGAACTAATAAAAAAATATTATTTCCAAGCGTAGGAGGTTATATGTTAAAAAAAACACCTAAGTTATAATAAACAAAAGTTGTTCGATTATTAATATGGGAGCTAGAACATATAGTTGTCCGATCAGGCTGGTTCCGACTTATATACTACCTGCATAAGAAAGAAGACCTTTAGGAAAGTTTCAGCCCGATAGCTTCAAGACAGACGGACATGGCTAAAAAAAAAATCAATTACAAAAAATATTATAAAAATAAATGCAAGGTTATATTAATTATATCATTGTTTCTCTGACCGTTTCTTTGACAGCCATATGTTAGAGTCGTCCGATTTGTATTAAATATAATTCGAAATTCATAAAAATACACAAAATGTTATTTCCAATAGTATAAGATAATATATTAAAAAACAACGAAGCTATAATTTGTTTCATATTATTTTCCTACCAATTTTCCGATCGTTCCTATGGCAGCTATATGATGTAGTCGTCCGATTTTGATAAAATTTAATTCGAAATTTAAAACTAATTAAAAAAAATGTTATTTCCAGGCTTAGGAGGTCTTATGTTAAAGAACACCGAAGCTATAATATGTTTCATATTATTTTCCCACCACAGTTTCACTCCAGACCTCATTGAGTAAAGACGTGTAGCTACGGCGATCTAAAATCACCAACAACCAGTGCTTATCAGCAAAACTTGCAACAACAAACAAGTGTACAAAAGAGACACCCAAAAAATCAAAAAAAAATACAACAACAAACAGTCACGTGATCACAACAACCACAAGCAGGGGGTTCGCCCCACGAAAGCAAAATGTTACCACCAGAAAAAAACAAACTTTTTTCAAAAAACTCAATAATTGAACATAAATTTATTGTTATAAAAAGAAAAGACAATTTATCCCTGGAAAACAGAAATCCATTTATCATTAAAAAATCAATCGACTACGTGTGCGGAGGTGAAGTCGAAAAATGCAAAGTAACAAGAGCAGGTACAATTCTGGTTCAAACAAAAAACACCCAACAAGCAGAAAAATTACTCAAAATTAAAAAAATTGGTGAAGTAGACGTAGAAGCATACGAACACAAGAACCTCAACGAGACCAAGGGAGTCATTTTCTGTAATTTGCTTAGGAATGTCTCAGAAGAAGAAATTCTAGCCGAACTGAAGTCCCAAAAAGTTTCTGAGGTCTACAAATGGACCAAACTAGTCGACCAAACCCGAGTCCCAACAGGACTTATAACGCTAACGTTCAACTCTAGGTGTGTTTATTGGTGTGGTGTTTAGGAAAAAGGTGTTTATTGGCTATGAAATAGTATTCACACGCCCATACATACCACGTCCTATGCAATGCAAAAAATGCCTTCGCTTCAACCACCCCCAACCTGGCTGCAAGCAAGAAAACCCTTCATGCAAAAACTGCTCTGAAACCACTCACAGCAACGACAACAACGAATGCAAACAGCAACCAAAGTGCATTAACTGCAAGGGCAACCACACATCCATGGACAGAAAATGCCCAATATTTCTCAAGGAACAGGAACTCATAGCCATTAGAATCACCGAAAAAGTAGACCATAAAACTGCCCGCTCCATTTACTTCACACGTCACAACCCTATCCAAGAAACTTCTTACTCCCAAACCCTAATAAATCCACCACCTACAGAAAACCCCACCAGATCAACAGAAACACAAATCCATAGTAATAACGTAATCCATAAGAAAACAACCGGATTAGAAGACTTTCTTAAAGAGGTTGACAAGAAATATGAAGAGATCTCTAAAATAGCACGTACCCCCGCAACCTACGACTTATTCGATGAAGAAATGCGCTCACTTACCAATGACGACTCTCAAAAACCCTCGACATCAACAAACGACCGTGTACTCAGAAGCCAAAATAAAGAAAAATCCATCCTATCTAAAAACCTCAAAGCAAAAGAACAAAGATCAAACCTTTCCAGCACTAACGTCATAAAACAAACACATAAACTTCATTAAACTATGTCCTTAAAAATATTACAATGGAATATAAAGGGATATTTGAACAATTACAACCAACTACTAATACTCATCAAGACACACTCTCCACATATTATCTCACTCCAAGAAACACACATACAACATTTTCACAGCCTACCGACACCAATAAACTACAATATACTAACAAACATTGCATCCAACAGATTTGGAGGAGTAGCCCTGCTAATCCACAAATCAATTCAACACACTCAAAGCAACATCAATGAAGATGTTGAAGCAATAGCAGCCGAAATAAAATCAAAAGAAAACTTTAAAATATACTCCATCTATATTTCACCCAACAAATCCTTTTCGCGCAATAACCTGAACAACGTAGTTAACATCAACAACGAAACTGTCATGATAACAGGAGATTTTAACAGCTGGCACCAAAACTGGGGATCCACACACTCGAATTCCAGAGGAAAAACAATAGCTAAGTACATTGAACAGTCACAACTTACCCTACTAAATGATAAGTCACCAACACACTTTACTACACACAACACCTTCACACACATTGACCTCAGCTTTTGTTCTCCCTCTCTCACACCAATCACAACCTGGAATGTAATAGATGACCTTTTCGCAAGTGACCACTTCCCAATCATCATTGCCCTTTTTCCAACCGACACCATCATCAACAAAAAGACACCAATTTTTAAACTAATCGAAGCAAACTGGGACATCTTTGCAACCCATACACTCAACAACAACAACCTATATCCTCCCTCAACTAACATAAACAAAGAAACAGCACTAATTAACAAAATAATTATAAAAAGCGCACACCATGCAATACCACAAACACTACCCAACCGACACTCACGCACAGTTCCCTGGTGGAACAAAAACCTAGCAGAGCTACACACAAAGAAAAAACAAACATGGAAAGCATTGAAAAGAAACACAACCCAAGAAACGATCATTGCTTACAGAAAAGCAAACGCGTTCCTGAAAAGGGAAATTAAAATTAGGAAAAGGGAATCCACAACCACTTTCACATCAACCATTCAATCAAACACACCAACAACAAAACAAGGAAGAACGCTATAGTCGAGTACCTCGACTATCAGATACCCGTTACTCAGCTAAATGGAGATATGCAAGCAGCAAAGCGAGATTAAAATGCGCCACCTACCGGCGGTATACAGATTTAAGCGTTATGGGCGTTAGAGTGGGCGTGGCAAATTTTTTTTTGGATCAATCGATAGGTATCGACGAGACCAATACATTTCAGTTAAAATTTTTTATCTAGCATGAAAATTGTGGGCGTCACAGGTTTTTGCGGTTTGTGGGCGTTAAAGTGGGCGTGGCAAACTTTTTTTTTGAGTCAATCGATAGGTAATGACGAGACGAATACATTTCAGTTAAAATTTTTTATCTAGCATAAAAATTGTGGGCGTCACAGGTTTTCGCGGTTTGTGGGCGTTAAAGTGGGCGTGGCAAACTTTTTTTAGGTCAATCGATAGGTATTGATGAGAACATTACATTTCAGTTAAAATTTTTATTCTAGCATCAAAACTGTAGGAGCCACAGTTTGGGGCGGTTTGTGGGCGTTAGAGTGGGCGTGGCAGTCTACTGAAACAAACTTGCGCTGCGTAAGAAGCTCAGGAATCTGCACGCCAAATCTCAATAGCCTAGCTCTCATAGTTTCCGAGATCTCAGCGTTCATCCGGACAGACGGACAGACGGACAGACGGACAGACGGACATGGCTAGATCGACTCGGCTAGTGATCCTGATCAAGAATATATATACTTTATGGGGTCGGAAACGCTTCCTTCTGCCTGTTACATACTTTCCGACGAATCTAGTATACCCTTTTACTCTACGAGTAACGGGTATAAATATTGAACAACATTCGCCGATTTTGCGGTCTTAACCCAGCAAAACAAATACACTGCATAACAACCAACAATAACGTAACTACCAACGACAAAAACCAAATCGCTAACCTGCTCGCACAACACTGGTCCTATCTCTCAAAAGACGCAAGCTTCAGCCAAGAATTCACCTCCCATAAATCCAACACAATAACCCTCAATCACATCCCAACCACATCTGCTTTAGAAATTGACAAACCCATAACCAATATCGAATTAACCATTGCTCTCCAATCACTTAAAGGCACAACACCAGGAATCAATAGAATCTCATACTCCATGATAAAAAACAGTTCACCATCAATAAAAAATAGAATACTTTCTCACTTCAACCACGTCTTCAACCACTACATACCTCAATCATACAAAACCAGTCTGATCGTACCAATCCTCAAAACCTCAAAAGGACAAAACCGACATCTCATCATACCGACCCATCTCACTTAACTGCTGCCTGAGTAAAACAATGGACAAAATAATAGCGAACAGACTATGGTGGTTCCTTAACAACGACAAACTTCTACACCCACACCAATTTGGTTTCAAGAAAGGTAAATCGACTTCAGATAATCTGCTCTATGCAGATCACATCATCACGAAGTCGCTCAATACTAGGAAACATACCTCACTCATCTCTCTTGACTTCGCAAGAGCTTTCGATCGAGTAGGTACTCACTCAATAATTGACCAACTGATAAAATGGAAATGCGGCCACAAAATAATAAATTACATTATAAACTTCACCAAAAGCAGAAAGATAACAGTCCGAATAGGGACACACTACTCAAACATACACCCTTTGGAAAACGGAATCCCGCAAGGATCCCCCATATCAGTGGTACTCTTTCTAATAGCATTCAATAAACTAGCCAACATCCTGACAAGATATAAACAGATCAAATTCAGCGCATATGCAGACGATTTCCTTTTGCTGGTAAATCTAAAAAATAAGAAAAACATTACCATCAACCTAAACCACCTCTTTAGGAAAATAAAATAATAAAAATAAATGCAAGGTTATATTAATTATATCATTGTTTCTCTGACCGTTTCTTTGACAGCCATATGTTAGAGTCGTCCGATTTGTATTAAATATAATTCGAAATTCATAAAAATACACAAAATGTTATTTCCAATAGTATAAGATAATATATTAAAAAACAACGAAGCTATAATTTGTTTCATATTATTTTCCTACCAATTTTCCGATCGTTCCTATGGCAGCTATATGATGTAGTCGTCCGATTTTGATAAAATTTAATTCGAAATTTAAAACTAATTAAAAAAAATGTTATTTCCAGGCTTAGGAGGTCTTATGTTAAAGAACACCGAAGCTATAATATGTTTCATATTATTTTCCCACCACAGTTTCACTCCAGACCTCATTGAGTAAAGACGTGTAGCTACGGCGATCTAAAATCACCAACAACCAGTGCTTATCAGCAAAACTTGCAACAACAAACAAGTGTACAAAAGAGACACCCAAAAAATCAAAAAAAAATACAACAACAAACAGTCACGTGATCACAACAACCACAAGCAGGGGGTTCGCCCCACGAAAGCAAAATGTTACCACCAGAAAAAAACAAACTTTTTTCAAAAAACTCAATAATTGAACATAAATTTATTGTTATAAAAAGAAAAGACAATTTATCCCTGGAAAACAGAAATCCATTTATCATTAAAAAATCAATCGACTACGTGTGCGGAGGTGAAGTCGAAAAATGCAAAGTAACAAGAGCAGGTACAATTCTGGTTCAAACAAAAAACACCCAACAAGCAGAAAAATTACTCAAAATTAAAAAAATTGGTGAAGTAGACGTAGAAGCATACGAACACAAGAACCTCAACGAGACCAAGGGAGTCATTTTCTGTAATTTGCTTAGGAATGTCTCAGAAGAAGAAATTCTAGCCGAACTGAAGTCCCAAAAAGTTTCTGAGGTCTACAAATGGACCAAACTAGTCGACCAAACCCGAGTCCCAACAGGACTTATAACGCTAACGTTCAACTCTAGGTGTGTTTATTGGTGTGGTGTTTAGGAAAAAGGTGTTTATTGGCTATGAAATAGTATTCACACGCCCATACATACCACGTCCTATGCAATGCAAAAAATGCCTTCGCTTCAACCACCCCCAACCTGGCTGCAAGCAAGAAAACCCTTCATGCAAAAACTGCTCTGAAACCACTCACAGCAACGACAACAACGAATGCAAACAGCAACCAAAGTGCATTAACTGCAAGGGCAACCACACATCCATGGACAGAAAATGCCCAATATTTCTCAAGGAACAGGAACTCATAGCCATTAGAATCACCGAAAAAGTAGACCATAAAACTGCCCGCTCCATTTACTTCACACGTCACAACCCTATCCAAGAAACTTCTTACTCCCAAACCCTAATAAATCCACCACCTACAGAAAACCCCACCAGATCAACAGAAACACAAATCCATAGTAATAACGTAATCCATAAGAAAACAACCGGATTAGAAGACTTTCTTAAAGAGGTTGACAAGAAATATGAAGAGATCTCTAAAATAGCACGTACCCCCGCAACCTACGACTTATTCGATGAAGAAATGCGCTCACTTACCAATGACGACTCTCAAAAACCCTCGACATCAACAAACGACCGTGTACTCAGAAGCCAAAATAAAGAAAAATCCATCCTATCTAAAAACCTCAAAGCAAAAGAACAAAGATCAAACCTTTCCAGCACTAACGTCATAAAACAAACACATAAACTTCATTAAACTATGTCCTTAAAAATATTACAATGGAATATAAAGGGATATTTGAACAATTACAACCAACTACTAATACTCATCAAGACACACTCTCCACATATTATCTCACTCCAAGAAACACACATACAACATTTTCACAGCCTACCGACACCAATAAACTACAATATACTAACAAACATTGCATCCAACAGATTTGGAGGAGTAGCCCTGCTAATCCACAAATCAATTCAACACACTCAAAGCAACATCAATGAAGATGTTGAAGCAATAGCAGCCGAAATAAAATCAAAAGAAAACTTTAAAATATACTCCATCTATATTTCACCCAACAAATCCTTTTCGCGCAATAACCTGAACAACGTAGTTAACATCAACAACGAAACTGTCATGATAACAGGAGATTTTAACAGCTGGCACCAAAACTGGGGATCCACACACTCGAATTCCAGAGGAAAAACAATAGCTAAGTACATTGAACAGTCACAACTTACCCTACTAAATGATAAGTCACCAACACACTTTACTACACACAACACCTTCACACACATTGACCTCAGCTTTTGTTCTCCCTCTCTCACACCAATCACAACCTGGAATGTAATAGATGACCTTTTCGCAAGTGACCACTTCCCAATCATCATTGCCCTTTTTCCAACCGACACCATCATCAACAAAAAGACACCAATTTTTAAACTAATCGAAGCAAACTGGGACATCTTTGCAACCCATACACTCAACAACAACAACCTATATCCTCCCTCAACTAACATAAACAAAGAAACAGCACTAATTAACAAAATAATTATAAAAAGCGCACACCATGCAATACCACAAACACTACCCAACCGACACTCACGCACAGTTCCCTGGTGGAACAAAAACCTAGCAGAGCTACACACAAAGAAAAAACAAACATGGAAAGCATTGAAAAGAAACACAACCCAAGAAACGATCATTGCTTACAGAAAAGCAAACGCGTTCCTGAAAAGGGAAATTAAAATTAGGAAAAGGGAATCCACAACCACTTTCACATCAACCATTCAATCAAACACACCAACAACAAAACAAGGAAGAACGCTATAGTCGAGTACCTCGTCTATCAGATACCCGTTACTCAGCTAAATGGAGATATGCAAGCAGCAAAGCGAGATTAAAATGCGCCACCTACCGGCGGTATACAGATTTAAGCGTTATGGGCGTTAGAGTGGGCGTGGCAAATTTTTTTTTGGATCAATCGATAGGTATCGACGAGACCAATACATTTCAGTTAAAATTTTTTATCTAGCATGAAAATTGTGGGCGTCACAGGTTTTTGCGGTTTGTGGGCGTTAAAGTGGGCGTGGCAAACTTTTTTTTTAAGTCAATCGATAGGTAATGACGAGACGAATACATTTCAGTTAAAATTTTTTATCTAGCATAAAAATTGTGGGCGTCACAGGTTTTCGCGGTTTGTGGGCGTTAAAGTGGGCGTGGCAAACTTTTTTTAGGTCAATCGATAGGTATTGATGAGAACATTACATTTCAGTTAAAATTTTTATTCTAGCATCAAAACTGTAGGAGCCACAGTTTGGGGCGGTTTGTGGGCGTTAGAGTGGGCGTGGCAGTCTACTGAAACAAACTTGCGCTGCGTAAGAAGCTCAGGAATCTGCACGCCAAATCTCAATAGCCTAGCTCTCATAGTTTCCGAGATCTCAGCGTTCATCCGGACAGACGGACAGACGGACAGACGGACATGGCTAGATCGACTCGGCTAGTGATCCTGATCAAGAATATATATACTTTATGGGGTCGGAAACGCTTCCTTCTGCCTGTTACATACTTTCCGACGAATCTAGTATACCCTTTTACTCTACGAGTAACGGGTATAAATATTGAACAACATTCGCCGATTTTGCGGTCTTAACCCAGCAAAACAAATACACTGCATAACAACCAACAATAACGTAACTACCAACGACAAAAACCAAATCGCTAACTTGCTCGCACAACACTGGTCCTATCTCTCAAAAGACGCAAACTTCAGCCAAGAATTCACCTCCCATAAATCCAACACAATAACCCTCAATCACATCCCAACCACATCTGCTTTAGAAATTGACAAACCCATAACCAATATCGAATTAACCATTGCTCTCCAATCACTTAAAGGCACAACACCAGGAATCAATAGAATCTCATACTCCATGATAAAAAACAGTTCACCATCAATAAAAAATAGAATACTTTCTCACTTCAACCACGTCTTCAACCACTACATACCTCAATCATACAAAACCAGTCTGATCGTACCAATCCTCAAAACCTCAAAAGGACAAAACCGACATCTCATCATACCGACCCATCTCACTTAACTGCTGCCTGAGTAAAACAATGGACAAAATAATAGCGAACAGACTATGGTGGTTCCTTAACAACGACAAACTTCTACACCCACACCAATTTGGTTTCAAGAAAGGTAAATCGACTTCAGATAATCTGCTCTATGCAGATCACATCATCACGAAGTCGCTCAATACTAGGAAACATACCTCACTCATCTCTCTTGACTTCGCAAGAGCTTTCGATCGAGTAGGTACTCACTCAATAATTGACCAACTGATAAAATGGAAATGCGGCCACAAAATAATAAATTACATTATAAACTTCACCAAAAGCAGAAAGATAACAGTCCGAATAGGGACACACTACTCAAACATACACCCTTTGGAAAACGGAATCCCGCAAGGATCCCCCATATCAGTGGTACTCTTTCTAATAGCATTCAATAAACTAGCCAACATCCTGACAAGATATAAACAGATCAAATTCAGCGCATATGCAGACGATTTCCTTTTGCTGGTAAATCTAAAAAATAAGAAAAACATTACCATCAACCTAAACCACCTCTTTAGGAAAATAGAAGACTGGGGAAGTTACTCAGGCGCATCCCTGTCACAAACTTAATGTGAACATCTACACATATGTAGAAAACACAGATACAACTGCGCAATTACAACACAGAATTCTAGCATAAAAAACGTAGCATCACTTAAAATACTCGGACTAACCATAAACAAGAAATACAACTGGAACTCACACATTGACACTCTCATACCATCACTCTCCAACAAACTTAACATCATAAAATGCTTGGCCAGCCCCAAGTTTAACTGCAACACAAACACTCTACTAAACATCACAAAAGCCATACTTATATCTAAAATTGACTATGCACTTCATACATATGGGTACGCCCCAAAAAACATACTAAACAAATTAAAAACCAAACTAAACGCAGCTCTTAGAGCAGTCCTAGGTGCGTTTCGCACAACACCAACATATAATTTACTTTACGAATCCAGCCTTCCAACCATCGAGCAACGGCGAGACCACCTTACAACCAAACTCTTCAAAAACCTCATTCGCTCTAAAGATACACCAATACACAAATTTATCAAACCAATAACCAAAAGAAAAAAATGGACCTCAACACTAGAACGAGCTATAGGAAATTGTCAACTTCTTAGCATACCCTTCCAACCAACAAAACTATACAAAACAAAACCGCCATGGCAACTACAAAAAAATTTAATCAACACCTCGCTACACAACTACAAAAAAACAACACCTCACCTGAAACATTCCAAAAACTTTTCAATGAAACAAAAGAAAACAAGGGAGAACGCTATAGTCGAGTACCTCGACTATCAGATACCTGTTACTCAGCTAAATGGAGATATGCAAGCAGCAAAGCGAGATTAAAATGCGCCACCTACCGGCGGTATACAGATTTAAGCGTTATGGGCGTTAGAGTGGGCGTGGCAAATTTTTTTTTTGATCAATCGATAGGTATTGACGATACCAATACATTTCAGTTAAAAATTTTTATCTAGCATGAAAATTGTGGGCGTCACAGGGTTTTGCGGTTTGTGGGCGTTAAAGTGGGCGTGGCAAACTTTTTTTTGGGTCAATCGATAGGTATTGATGAGAACTTTACATTTCAGTTAAAATTTTCTATCTAGCATCAAAACAGTAGGAGCCACAGTTTTGGGCGGTTTGTGGGCGTTAGAGTGGGCGTGGCAGTCTACTGAAACAAACTTGCGCTGCGTAGGAAGCTCAGGAATCTGCACGCCAAATCTCAATAGCTTAGTTCCCATAGTTTCCGAGATCTCAGCGTTCATCCGGACAGACGGACAGAAGGACAGACGGACATGGCTAGATCGACTCGGCTAGTGATCCTGATCAAGAATATATATACTTTGTGGGGTCGGCAACGCTTCCTTCTGCCTGTTACATACTTTCGGACGAATCTAGTATACCCTTCTACTCTACGAGTAACGGGTATAACTACAAAAACCATACATTTATATACACGGACGGATCCCAACAAAATTCAAACACAGCCTTTGCCATAACCACCGAAACAGAAACACTGCACTACGGAAACCTGCCACCTTATTCATCAATCCTAACAGCAGAGATAATTGGAATCCTCGAAGCCATCAAAATTGCGATTAGTAGGAGAGGAAAATTTGTAATCTGCTCTGACTCCTTAGGAGCGATCGAAGCAATCCGCAATCCACAAAACCTCAACAAATACCCAGCACACATCAGATCACAAATACAATCAAAACAAGGAAGAACGCTATAGTCGAGTACCTCGACTATCAGATACCCGTTACTCAGCTATATGGAGATATGCAAGCAGCAAAGCGAGATTAAAATGCGCCACCTACCGGCGGTATACAGATTTAAGCGTTATGGGCGTTAGAGTGGGCGTGGCAAATTTTTTTTTGGATCAATCGATAGGTATCGACGAGACCAATACATTTCAGTTAAAATTTTTTATCTAGCATGAAAATTGTGGGCGTCACAGGTTTTCGCGGTTTGTGGGCGTTAAAGTGGGCGTGGCAAACTTTTTTTTGGGTCAATCGATAGGTATTGATGAGAACAACACATTTCAGTTAAAATTTTTATTCTAGCATCAAAACTGTAGGAGCCACAGTTTTGGGCGGTTTGTGGGCGTTAGAGTGGGCGTGGCACTGTGCTGAAACAAACTTGCGCTGCGCAGGAATCTCAGGAATCTGCGTGCCTAATCCCAGTATTGTAACTCTCATAGTTTCCGAGATCTCAGCGTTCATACGGACAGACGGACAGACGGACAGACGGACAGACGGACATGGCTAGATCGACTCGGCTAGTGATCCTGATCAAGAATATATATACTTTGTGGGGTCGGAAACGCTTCCTTCTGCCTGTTACATACTTTCCGACGAATCTAGTATACCCTTTTACTCTACGAGTAACGGGTATAACAACCTAAAATAAAACTTTTATGGACCCCAGGACACTCCAACATCAAAGGAAACGAACTCGCAGACAAAACGGCCAAAGAAGCAACGAAAATGCCACTTATATATACGAAAAACGAAAATATAAAGACATAAACAAACTTCTAAAAAATCACCTAACGCAAGAAAAAGAAACCCTAATAAACAAGTGCAACACATGGTACAAAAACATTAACACAAACAACACCCACACATCAACACTCTCTAACATAATTCAAGAAGAAATTACCAGAGTTGACCAAATCAAATTTATAAGACTCCGCCTTGGACATTTAATCATAACACACAAACACCTTCTCGATCCAAACACCTCTCGCAACTGCCCTCTCTGCCAATCAACTCCAGTTAACATGGAACACATTTTAGATTCATGCCCAGCAATAACCCAGGACAAGCAACTTCTTTTTAAAAATCTCAAAGCCACCGACTACCTCATGCACCCAACAGCAGAAAATATAACTACTATCGTAAATTTTCTAAAAAAAACAAACTTATACAAATTAATCTAAAACCAAAATTTAAAATATTCTTAAATTAAGTTCACTTACTAAAAATTACGTAGTCGAAGGCCCCGCAGCTAGTACTACAACCCCCTATGTTAGTTTTAGTTTTGTAAACTTGTAACGAACTGATTTTTATTGTCTGCTCGCCACGAGATTCGTGCGGCTAACTCAGTATATTGTGTGTTCGTCCCACCAAATTTATATTAACGTGACCGCCCAGTAGCTCAGTGAGAAAGCACAGAATTCACGGGTTCGTATTGGGTTTTATTGCGGGTATATTATTACAAGTGTCTTAGTCGCTTGGTTGGCTTTGACTCGTTGCTTGTGACCTTCGGCCGTCGGCTTCCGACGGTCCTGGATGACTCTACGACCTCTCGCCTTGATGACTCGGTGCTCCAGTCCTGTAGCTCCCTGAAGATACTCGCAGCTTCCTGAAGATCCTCGCCGCTCCCTGAAGATCCTCGCAGCTCCCTGAAGATGCTCGCTCGCGGTTCACTTCTCACGCGTGACTTGGTGACTGCTGGTAACGACTCGGACTCGCGAGGGGTATCGGCCGTACGGGCTTAGGGAAGCGTCACCGTTCTCAGACTAGGGTGAACAGAAGCTGCGCTCTCCAGGATCGCTCCTTTCGACACACCGCCGCCTGTCCCTTGCTCTGTCCCGGATGGTCCCACTGGGGTTTCTGCTCAGCCCGCGCGGACAGTCAAGGCGGTAACGCCAGGAAGCTGCCTCGCGCCTTACTTCGCTTCCACGCCTAGTGTAAACGAACGTTCCACCCTAGCCTCACCCTTTTGCTTTTTGTCCGGGACGTTTCCGTGTGGCTTTTGGTACTCGGGGTTCGAACACGCCGCTCCGGGACCTCGCAAGTCGAATCCGTAGGGCTCTCCTGGATAATTCCACTCGAGACCGTACCGATCGACCGCTCTCCCTTCTGGCTTGTTATATTCGTGGTTCGGGCACGCCGCTAAGGGACCTCGCAAGTCGAATCCGTAGGGCTCTCCTGGACAATTCCACTCGAGACCTTACTGATCGACCGCACTCCCTTTTGGCTTGTTATACTCTTTCCAGGCGTAACGCCAGGACTTTGTGGACAGGGTTAATCGACCGCCTTGACCTAGCCGTGTGATGCCCTCTGGATCTCAGCTACCTGCGTCTCAATTCGGAGATTCCTGGTATCCCAATCCCGAACGTCTCGACGTAGCAATCTCGCTCCTTGTAGGCTCCCACGGCGCTGCTTCTCTGGCGACTCGACTTGCTGCTGCTCCCTTGTAGGTTATCTGGTTGTTTGATTGTTCACTTTGGTATCTGAGTGATCTTGACGGTTTGACTCCTTGTGATCGACTGATCCAGCTGCCAGCGCTCTGCGGCCTTATATAGGGCCTCCGGGAACCGTTATTTCCCTTTTGCGCACGGCCCGCTGGATCTCTCCACTCTGGGTCCAAAGTCCGTGCCTCCTGGATGACCCACTTGTCGTTCCCGTACCGTTTCCAATCGATGCTCCGCCCACTGCTGCCATCCCGCTGATTCCCGTGATGCTTGTGGCACGCCTGTGTGCCGCTCCACCGCCGAGATGTGGCACTTCCTCTCCCGGTCCAAAGTTCACGGGAGAGTCCAAAGTCCAGAGGAGTTCCGTTATCCCCTTCTGCATACGGCACTCTTGCTCTGCCCGCGAAGTCTCCATTCTCTGTCGATCTCCATCCTTGGTCTCCAATCTCTCTCGCTCTCCTTCATTGGTCTCCAAATTCTCTCGCTCTCCATCCTTGGTCTCCAATCTCTCTCGCTCTCTTTCATTGGTTTCCAAACTCTCTCGCTCTCCTTCGTTGGTCTCCAAACTCTCTCGATCTCCACCCTTGGTCTCCAGACTCTCTCGTTCTCCCCGCCGCGCCGTTACTACGCGAATTCGCCGCGTATCTGGTAAGCGGCCGGCCATCTGCTGCTGCTTCTATTTGTGGGGAGTTATTCAACTCCTCACATTCCCCCCTTACTTCGGGAAACATTTAAGACTGGTTCCTACTCTCCGGCGTTTCCTTGCTTATCCTAGCCTTTGAGTCCTTGTGATTCCCGCGGCGCTCCCTCGTTGCTCCCTCGATGCTCCCTCGACGCTCTTAACTCCCTTGAGTTTCTACAGCGGGGGTCATCCTCCTCGTAGCAACTTTAAATCTCCCGCGCCGATATTTCCTGTGTTCCCACTGGGACATCGATACTCCTAGGCTATCGATCCCCAGCTCGCTGCTCATTGCTGCGTCTCACTCCTTTCCATGTTTCCTCCGCCTGGTCACACCATTCGTGCGTGATCGATATTTATTCGCATATCGATACCGACGGTGCGGCGTTGCCACCTGCTCGTTTGCGATATTTCCACCTTGGCCGATATTTCCATTGTCGTGTGCCCATCGATCGCACTATCGTCCAGTGCCAATCGATCGCCTATCGAGACGCCCCCTTCCCTGGCTCATGGTGATTTTGCAACTTTCTAGGTAAGTTTTCGCATTTCCTCACTCCTTTCTATTTCATCCTTTCTCTCTCCACACGACCTCTCTCGCCTCTCGTCTCTCTCTCTCGCCCTTCAATCGTCCTCAGCCGGCTGAGCCTGTCTTTACGCTGGCAACACTCGAACGCTGGTGCGGAGAGGACTTCGCATTTGCTTCGCTGCAGGTAAGTATTTTGGTGTTGCTTGGCTGCTTCCTGCATTAACCCAATATTGATTTCAGGACGCTGAAGCTGCCATGTATGCCCCTTACTTCTGGCCCCTGTTTCAGCCGCGTTTCCCGTTCTATGTCGGTTTTTTTCCTTTTTTTTTTTAAACTCTGTTTTTTTCGGTTTATTTAACTTTTATTTTTGCTCCTCGAACACTCTCATGCCCGCCAGCCCCAACCGGACGCGGAACGCGCGCCTCTCTCTCCATACGCGCACGCTGCGCCTGCCGCCCAGGATGCGAGCCTCCTGCACCACCGGTGTCTCCGCGATCCCTTCGGGCCACTCCGTCTCCGCGATTTCTCGCCATCGCTGGCCTTCCGGCGCCGACACCGTCCGCGACAACTTCGGCCGGGCCACCACCTCGGACACTTCGGGCGCCGAGTGCTGCCGCTTGAGCGGAGGACGGCCGTTTCCCACGGGCTCAGGCCACACCCAGGGTCCTCGCTCCAGAGGCTCCGCGGTTACGGCGCTCCCGGTAGGCGTCGGCGTCGTTGGTCCGGTGCTCGGCGTCGGTGGTGCCCACTGCTCCGGTCTGCCACGGGTCCTGGGGTCCAGCGGGCTCACCCGGGGACCACATTCTTCCCAGATCCGGGGTTCTTCCGTCGCTGCCGTCTCCTCCTCGGGTCCCTCCGGCCAGGTCCAGACAACCGTCTGCTGTCGCCACCTTACCCCTTCGGCCACTAACGTCCGGGTGCTGTGGCTCACGTGGGCCGCCGGTATGTCTGTCCGGATGTGTTGCTGCTGCGGTGGTGGCTGCTGCTGTGGTGGCTGCTGCTGCTGTGGTGGCTGCTGCTGCTGTGGTGGCTGCTGCTGCTGTGGTGGCTGCTGCTGCGGTGGCTGCTGCTGCGGTGGTTGCTGCTGCGGTGGCTGCTGCTGCGGTGGTTGCTGCTGCGGTGGTGGCTGCTGCGGTGGTGGCTGCTGCTGCGGTGGCTGCTGCTCGTGCCTCGGCGTGGGCGGTCGCGCTGGCGTCCACCGTGGTGACCCCTCGTACCGCGGTGTGGGCGGGATTTCGGGCAGCCACCGCGGAGGCGAGGGCGCCCAATCGTCTGCCACTTCTTGCGGCGGGGTGCAGGGTTCGGGCGCATACCTCGGCGTAGGTGGGTACCCCGGGTTTTCCCACAGCTGCGTCTCCTCCTCCTCGGCCATCCGTAGTTGGGCCTGCCACTCCGGCGTCTCCTCCATCTCCTTCAACCGCCGCTCCTCGTCTCGCCTTCGCGCCTCGCACTTGCGCCGGAACTCCCACGTAGCCGCTGCCACAGCCTCGGCATGGCTAACGGGAGCCGGCTGGTCCTGGGGCGGCTCTTCACTGGCCCACTCCACCTGCGCCTCGCCAGTCGGGATGCGTCCGTCGGCCCGGTTGAACGCCTTACGAAGCCGCCATCGCCGTTGCTCCACCCGTGGGTCCTCCACCAACTCGACGTCGCTGTCGGAGCTGATTACCGGATCGGGGACGCCCCGCCCGGAGATCCGCCGCGAGGTTCGGGTAGGCCGGGCTGCCGACCATCCTTGCCCCGGGCTAGATCCTCCGGACGGCTGGTGGGCAGCCATCATCCTGCGCGCTTCGCTTCTCGTCACACGTGTGCTCATGATTGCTCGTTGATTTTGATTGTGCAGCTGGAGCCTGGGCTCCCTTTAACGACACCTCGGTTTCGAGCCTTCCTCTTTGCTCAATCCCGCTATTTCCATCGGCCTCTCCTTCTTACTACCCAGATCTACGGTACAGCTCTCTGCTCTGTGCCGTCTTCCCTCTTCCTTCGGCAGACTTTTGATGCGTGTTTTTTCTTTTCCTCCGATTAGTCCCAATCGAGACCTTAGACGCTCTGGTTCGCTCCCTTTGTGTTCTTAACGTTCTCCTGATGTCCTTTATGTGTTTCATTGCGCCTTTGTAGATGACCTGTAGTATCCTTGGAGGTATCCTTGGAATTTGTTCGTAGTATCCTTTGGGAATCCTTGCAGGTATCCTTGGACTCTTTCCGTAGTACCCTTTGGGAATCCTTGGACGTATCCTTTGACTCCTTTCGTAGTGTCCTTTGGTCATCCTTGGAGGTATCCTTGGACACCCTTCGTAGTATCCTTTGGGCATCCTTGGGGGTATCCTTGGACTCCTTTCGTAGTATCCTTTGGGCATCCTTGGAGGTATCCTTGGGATCCTTTCGTAGTGTCCTTTGGTCATCCTTGGAGGTATCCTTGGACACCCTTCGTAGTATCCTTTGGGCATCCTTGGAGGTATCCTTGGGATCCTTTCGTAGTGTCCTTTGGTCATCCTTGGAGGTATCCTTGGACACCCTTCGTAGTATCCTTTGGCCATCCTTGGAGGTATCCTTGGGATCCTTTCGTAGTATCCTTTGGTCATCCTTGTAGGTATCCTTGGACTTTTAATGTTGTTTTGCATCTGTTGTGTCTGCTTGCTGTAGCCGCTCGCCTGTGTTTTCCGTTTGTTGCTGTTTCAGCTCGCTTACGTGGATGGTCCGCTCTTTCTTTGTGTTTATGTGTCTTATTTTGCAGATTACTGGTGACGCAAAACCTATGACTTGGTAAGGTCCGTCGTATCTTGGGGCCAATTTTGCTGCGAACCCCTCGGCCGCTTTTGATAAATGGTGTTCCTTGGCCCACACGACGTCACCCACCTTTGGCGTCCATTGCCTCCTCCTTAGGTTATAATGCCTAGCCTGGTCCTGGGATGCTTTCTCCAGGTTCCGCCTTACAATCTCGAAGATTTCCCTGAGTTTGTTAGCATTCTCTTCCGGGGTCTCTGTCGGTCGTCCGGTCCCTACGGTTTCTCTGTCGTATAGGGCGTTTGGTAGTCTTGGTTCTCTGCCTTGGGTAATGAACGACGGTGTGTAACCTGTGGATTCTGAAACGCGCGTGTTTACTGCCAGCATGATTTCTGGCCATTTTTCGTCCCAGTCTCTTTGGTTCTGCCCTGCGAACTGCGCAATCATTGTTTTCACCGTCCTATTGGCTCTCTCAGTCGGGTTCTCCTGTGGGGTGTATGGAGCTGTGAACTGTTGCCTGGCTCCCATTTCGGCCAGGAAACTCTTGAAGGTTTTGCTGGTAAACTGGACTCCGTTGTCCGTTATGACTATTTTGGGGACCCCATACCTCGCGATTATGCGTTCTTTGAAAGCTTTCTTTAGGGATTCGGCCGTCGCGCTTCGCAGCGGCACCAACTCAGTCCACTTGGAGAACCTGTCTATCAATACCAGCAGCATTTGGTTGCCGTGTTTCGAACGCGGCAGGGGTCCGACGAAGTCCGCACATACCGTAGCCCATGGTTCCTCTGGCACCTGCGTAAGCATTTTCCCAGCCATTGGCATCTGATTCGGCTTGAACCTCATGCATGTCTCGCATACTCGCACGTGGGCTCGGGCGTCTCTGTGCATTCCTGGCCAGTAGTACCGGGCTGCCAGACGTGCTATTGTCTTTCGGCTTCCTACATGGCCAGCCGCCGGTGAGTCGTGGTTCTCCTTCAGCACCGTTTCCCGCAGCGCTTTCGGGACGCACATCTTCCATGTTGCAACATCTTCGCTGCCCGCTCTATGAGGTATATTCCTGTACAGGGTGTTACCCTCCATCACGTAGTCTGGATACTTTTGCGGCTGGGTCCTTATCTTTTCGCGCATTTCCAGAATCCAGCTGCATGCTGCAGAAGCTTCCGCCGCCGACGTCTCCTTGATCCCTCGAAGCGTTTCCGGCAGTGGCTGCCTTGACAAAGCGTCTGCCACCACGTTGAGTTGCCCTTTCCTGTACGCTATTTCGAAGTCGTACTGCTGCAATTCCAGGGCCCATCTGGCGATCCTCCCTGAAGGGCTCTCTATGCTGTTGAGCCACTTCAGTGCCATGTGGTCGGTTACTACTTTAAAGTGGTAACCTTCCAGATACGGCTTGAGCTTTCGGATTGCCCAGCCGATTGCCAAGCACTCCTTCTCGGTTGTTGAGTAATTCTTCTCAGCGCCGTTGAGCGTTCGGCTTGAGTAAGAGATTACCTTTTCGCCTCGTTCAGTTTCCTGGGTCAAGATTGCCCCGATGCCGTAGTCGCTTGCGTCAGTTTGCAAGATGAATGGTTTGTCGAAGTCCGGGCACGCCAGTACGGGGTCTGCGACGAGTCTTGCCTTCACCTCTTCGAACGCCGTCTGATGTTCCTGTGTCCACACCCATTTATTGCCCTTGCGTAGCAGATCGTTGAGAGGTTTGACTATTTTTGCGAAGTCAGGTACAAACCGGCGGTACCATGATGCTACGCCCAGGTACTGTCGGAGCTCTCTTACTGTCGATGGTGGTTCTAGTTCGGCGATGGCTGCTACCTTTTCCGGATCCGTGCCTATTCCTTCGCTAGTCACTCGATGACCGAGATATAACAGCTCTTTCTTGAAAAATTGACACTTCTCCGGGTTTAATCTCAGATTTGCCTCCTTTAGTCGTCGGAAAACTTCCTTTAGGTTGGCCTTATGTTCTTCCAGCGAGCGCCCGATCACTATGATGTCGTCCTGGTAAGCAAATGCGTGCGGCGACATTTCTGGGCCGATCACCCGGTCCAGCACCCGTTGAAAAGTCGCAGACGCTGAATGAAGTCCGAATGGCATTACTTTCCATTGGAATAAACCTTTCCCCGGCACTGTAAATGCCGTATACTGCCTGCTGTCCGCTTTCAGTGGGATTTGCCAGTACCCATCCTTTAGGTCCAAGCTGCTGATGTACCGTGCTTCCCTCAGTTGGTCGAGAATATAATTTATTCGGGGCATCGGGTAGGCATCCTTTACAGATTTGGCGTTTATTTGCCTAAAGTCGACGCACAGTCTCCATTTGCCCGTCTTTTTTCTAACCATCACGATGGGAGAACTGTATGGGCTTGTTGAGTGTTCTATGTATCCCATTTGGAGAAGCTCGTCCACCTTCGCATTGATCTCCCCTTGAACTTTCGGATTCTTGGGATAGTATCGCTGCTTTATTGGTTTGTCGTCTTTCATCGTGATCTGATGCTCTGCCATGTTTGATGTTCCCTTCATGCTGCTGAAAGTCGATAGCTCTGCCTCGTCGTGTCGTCATCTTCGCTTGCCCGTTGTACGACTGCCACCGACAACTTTTCCTCGAGCCATCCCTTGTGACGATTCCTGGCCGGTATTATCACTTCGTGTCCAGCGCACTTAATTTCGGTACCGACTTGTGTTAGAAAGTTCCATCCCAACACCAATGAATCCACTACTCCTGGTAGTATCAGCAGGCTCATGCTCAGTCGCTTGTTCCCGAACGCAATTTCCACCTCCAGCTGCTCATCGA
Organism: Drosophila suzukii; assembly: GCF_043229965.1. Lineage (NCBI taxonomy): Eukaryota > Metazoa > Arthropoda > Insecta > Diptera > Drosophilidae > Drosophila > Drosophila suzukii. The sequence continues at coordinate 22,712,263 of NW_027255896.1, read as the reverse complement.
TTCCGCCACATCTTCCGTCTGCCAACCTAACTTGCCGTCGTATCCTCGTAATCTTTCCGAGGGCAGCCAGGTCGTCCGCCAGCTCTTTGCTTATAAAGCTTGCTGTTGCCCCGGTGTCGATTGTGGCCTTGTATGTGCCCCCACCAATCGTCACCGCTGCGGACAACTGCTGCTCCTCCTCGATCAGCTTTCCCGTTAGTTTGGAGAGGTAGCATCTTGCGACCCCCGCTCGCCTCTCTGCGGCTGAGATCGCTGGGCATTTCCCGCCTGCTGGCAGCATTCAACGCTCCTGACGCCTACTCTCCCGCACACCCAGCAGAACAACAGGCGTTGGTGCCGACATCCCCGCGCCCAGTGTCCATGACCGCCGCACTTTCGGCAGGCCTCCTGGGGGTCTGTGATGTGTGTCGTTTCACGAGGCCTTTGTGTTGTACTTGGTGGCCTCCAAACATTGTTTGCTGGTTGCATCTGTTGCTGTTGTGGTGGTGTCCATTGGCCTCCGCGTGGTGCTCCTGTTGCCTGCTGCCGTGGTACTCGGTTAGGTGGCGACCATTGGTCGTTTCCCCGCGTCTCCTGGATTCCTGTCTCTTCGCATCTTCTGCATGTTACCTGCGCTGGCGATGACGACTTGTTCTTCGAGAATTTGTTTTCTTGCACGAACGCTTCCCGCTCCTTTTCGAGTTCTTCATACTCGTCCGCTAATATCATCAGCGTGTCCAGGTCCGACACTTTGTATGCCCTTAGGAAGATCCTTAGACTGGGGGTGCAGTTCTCCTTGATGATTCTTAGGGTCTCTATAGTGGAGTAATTAAGTGGCCTCACCATCGTCTGCATGTCGATCATGTAGTCTTTGAACGACTCGCTGAAGCCCTGCTTCCGTTGCCTGACCTGATCCGCCAGCCTGGTGAAGAAGTCTCTCGGTAGAAAGTATGTGTGGAAACTATCTATGAACTCCGCCCAGGTTTTCCACTGTTTGTTGTTGGCGATGAACCACTTCAAAGCCCTTCCCTTCAGTAATTCAGGCATCGCTCGGGGAATCATGTCTAACTCCAAGCCGTATGTGTTGGCGGACCATTCCACCTGCTCCAGGAACTCGAACGGTTTTTCCGCCCCGTCGAACCTGAACGACCATTCGCGGACCTGTTTAGCGATCCTTGCATAGTCTGATTGATTGGGTCTCGAGATCAGCGCTGTTGTTTTCCTGTCTTGGCTTGATTCTCTCCTGTTTGCCTCCTTTTGTAGGTTGTCAACGCTCAGGCTTGCCACTAAGTTGTCCCCTTCGACGGTTGTTAACGTGATGCTGGGGCCGGCTTTGTCGTGGTATGTGGCTTCCAAATCGGCCCAGATGTCAACGAGTTGTGGGTCATTATCCGTTTCTGAGTAATACTCGGATAGTGCTTTTCTCATGTCCTCTAATCTGCCGTCCAGGGTGACATTAAGCCTCTGTGCGACATTGGCGAAATCCTCCTTTTAAAGTCGGTAGATCCACTTCTTCCCCATTCTGTTTAAATTGCTTTCACTGCTGGGACAATCACGTTGGGCGCCAGATGTAACGAACTGATTTTTATTGTCTGCTCGCCACGAGATTCGTGCGGCTAACTCAGTATATTGTGTGTTCGTCCCACCAAATTTATATTAACGTGACCGCCCAGTAGCTCAGTGAGAAAGCACAGAATTCACGGGTTCGTATTGGGTTTTATTGCGGGTATATTATTACAAGTGTCTTAGTCGCTTGGTTGGCTTTGACTCGTTGCTTGTGACCTTCGGCCGTCGGCTTCCGACGGTCCTGGATGACTCTACGACCTCTCGCCTTGATGACTCGGTGCTCCAGTCCTGTAGCTCCCTGAAGATACTCGCAGCTTCCTGAAGATCCTCGCCGCTCCCTGAAGATCCTCGCAGCTCCCTGAAGATGCTCGCTCGCGGTTCACTTCTCACGCGTGACTTGGTGACTGCTGGTAACGACTCGGACTCGCGAGGGGTATCGGCCGTACGGGCTTAGGGAAGCGTCACCGTTCTCAGACTAGGGTGAACAGAAGCTGTGCTCTTCAGGATCGCTCCTTTCGACACACCGCCGCCTGTCCCTTGCTCTGTCCCGGATGGTCCCACTGGGGTTTCTGCTCAGCCCGCGCGGACAGTCAAGGCGGTAACGCCAAGAAGCTGCCTCGCGCCTTACTTCGCTTCCACGCCTAGTGTAAACGAACGTTCCACCCTAGCCTCACCCTTTTGCTTTTTGTCCGGGACGTATCCGTGTGGCTTTTGGTACTCGGGGTTCGGGCACGCCGCTCCGGGACCTCGCAAGTCGAATCCGTAGGGCTCTCCTGGATAATTCCACTCGAGACCGTACCGATCGACCGCTCTCCCTTCTGGCTTGTTATATTCGTGGTTCGGGCACGCCGCTCCGGGACCTCGCAAGTCGAATCCGTAGGGCTCTCCTGGACAATTCCACTCGAGACCTTACTGATCGACCGTTCTCCCTTCTGGCTTGTTATACTCTTTCCAGGCGTAACGCCAGGACTTTGTGGACAGGGTTAATCGACCGCCTTGACCTAGCCGTGTGATGCCCTCTGGATCTCAGCTACCTGCGTCTCAATTCGGAGATTCCTGGTATCCCAATCCCGAACGTCTCGACGTAGCAATCTCGCTCCTTGTAGGCTCCCACGGCGCTGCTTCTCTGGCGACTCGACTTGCTGCTGCTCCCTTGTAGGTTATCTGGTTGTTTGATTGTTCACTTTGGTATCTGAGTGATCTTGACGGTTTGACTCCTTGTGATCGACTGATCCAGCTGCCAGCGCTCTGCGGCCTTATATAGGGCCTCCGGGAACCGTTATTTCCCTTTTGCGCACGGCCCGCTGGATCTCTCCACTCTGGGTCCAAAGTCCGTGCCTCCTGGATGACCCACTTGTCGTTCCCGTACCGTTTCCAATCGATGCTCCGCCCACTGCTGCCATCCCGCTGATTCCCGTGATGCTTGTGGCACGCCTGTGTGCCGCTCCACCGCCGAGATGTGGCACTTCCTCTCCCGGTCCAAAGTTCACGGGAGAGTCCAAAGTCCAGAGGAGTTCCGTTATCCCCTTCTGCATACGGCACTCTTGCTCTGCCCGCGAAGTCTCCATTCTCTCTCGATCTCCATCCTTGGTCTCCAATCTCTCTCGCTCTCCTTCATTGGTCTCCAAACTCTCTCGCTCTCCATCCTTGGTCTCCGATCTCTCTCGCTCTCCTTCATTGGTTTCCAAACTCTCTCGCTCTCCTTCGTTGGTCTCCAAACTCTCTCGATCTCCACCCTTGGTCTCCAGACTCTCTCGTTCTCCCCGCCGCGCCGTTACTACGCGAATTCGCCGCGTATCTGGTAAGCGGCCGGCCATCTGCTGCTGCTTCTATTTGTGGGGAGTTATTCAACTCCTCACAAACTTTTCTAACATCTTTAATAAATAAATAAATAAATAAATATTTTCCCACCAATTTACCGATCGTTCCTATGGCAGCTATATGATATAGTCGTCCGATTTTGATAAAATTAAATTCGAAATTCAGAACTAATTAAAAAATGTTATTTCCAGGCGTAGGAGGTTATATGTTAAACAAGAAAGGAAGTTAACTTCGGCAAGCCGAATTTTAAATACCCTTGCAGTTATAAGAAATAATCAATGTTAATAACACAAAGTTACATTTTAAGGATTGTTGCTAGCTTCAGTGATGTTAAAACAATTTCACGTACTCAGCCCCCACACCACGTCAAGGTCACAATCCGCGAGGCGGAAAATATTATCGCTTATAAATATATATATATATAATATTTTGAAAACAACGTTGATAGATAGAAATAAATAAATTAATAATACCATAAAAATACATATATACGATATGCTATTTACAATTAATTATTTTTTCTAACCTATTACAAATTTTACAATTTATATATTAAATTATATTACCTACTAAAAGCTACACTTTAAAAAATTCCATCGTGGTGGCTATATGGTGTCTCATAAGTGATGGCCAGAGTTTGTGGAATTCAAGAATCTGAAAATATCCTATTAATTTCTGTTATTTTTTTGTTGTGGGAGAATCAGTGATTGAAAAGAGGTTATAGGCATTCAAATGTTCCTCCAGAATATCAGTCCCTCTGGATCTGCAATTATTAAAATCTCCTAATATTACTACTTTAGAGTTATCCATTCTACGCACTTTTTCCACATCAGCTTTAATTTAATTTCGAAATCTTGCAATAGGAAATCCTGGACTCCTGTAAACAATTATAAATGTCGTGACAAGATATTTAAATGCAATCGATTGATACGTTGCCTTTGTGTTTGTGGACTTCTTTGTCTCAAACATAAATAATACATTTTTCGAAATGTTTTGTTTAGCATATAAAAGAATTCCGTTCTTTCCAATACCATTCAAACGATTGCAATCTATTCTTCTTATAGTGTCGAAATCCCTAAAGTCTTCTTGTGGAAGAGTCCAGGTTTCAACAAAACATAAAAAGTTGGCAGAACAAATAATGTTGTCGTTGGCAACATCTTCGCGATGAGCGCGAAGAGATTCCACGTTGTGGTAATATAAAGATATATCCCCATTTTCATTGACCAAAAATTCATAATGCGTAGTCAAAGCCTTTTCCCCTCTTAAACGTGCAAGTTCTACTTGGACATTTGTAGCTCCAAATTTAGTTGGAGGGACAAAGTCTCCTTAAAGGAAAAGACCCGATGCGCTAGTTGCTCTGCTGCAGTCCAGTAACTGTCCAGTAACTGCATCTGTCATGTTGGCTTCAGACATATTATTCAAAGCCAAAGCAAAAGCGTGGTCGTCACGTTGCCGCATTATTTCCGTTAGCTTGAAAAACTTAAAGTTATTCCAAAGGCTAGCTCCTGAAAGAATATTATAGGGATTAGATGTATTTTCTGCGAATATTCAACGATCTCCAACTGGGCTAAGCTGCTTCAGATCTCCAAACACTATTATAGACTTGCCCCCAAGACTAACATCTTGACTTCTAAAAATTTGACAAAGTCTTTGACCTAAGTATCCAAGTATTTTTGATCCGACTATCGAGATTTCATCTATAATAGTTAATTGGATATCAATCAACTTGCAATGCATTGTATTTAAAGTGTCGTTGCCTAAGGGTCTTCAAAGACCAGATGTTTGATTAACAGGAAGGGAGAAAACTGAAAACATCTTAGCAGATATTTCTGTAGCGTTAATAAACTAGCTCCCTAATTGCTGCAATTTTCTTTTGACGGAAACACTTCCATGGCTTATTTCTGTCATTGCTTCTCGAAGCAGTTGCGACACGCCACGCTTGGATTTATTTATGTAGTTAATTATATAACTACAACAGACGTAAGCATCTAGAATGAATTGAATATCCATTTTTGTTCTATGCAAGCCTAAAATATTTCTATTATAAGCATTTAGCAACCTATCAGAGAATTGGCGGCGAAGAAATACTTGGGGTTTTTAAGCTAGACCGAATGGCGAACTTGTACACCTCATATGAAATTTCAAGATGGCTGCGAGAATATTCACAATTATTAAACACGGCCAATTCTTCTTCGGAAACAGACTTAAGGAGCTCTTTAACTTTTTTAAATATTTCTTTATATTCTTCAACGTTGGATTCGTTTTCTTCAAATGGATACAAAACCAGAGTTTCAGGTTTTCCTTTTTCCCTTAAAATGTTGTTACGGTACTTTAGAGCCTGGTTGATGTAGCTGTAGAGAGTTGACCAGCATTGACCATCCAGCGAATTGAAAACATCCCGCGGTTGCAGCTGTGCCCTACCAAAGTGCAACAGGCGGATCTCCCGTAGAATGGGGCAGCGTCCTATAAAGAGCTCCCTCATATTGCAGATCGGGCACACCGTGTCGCTGGCTGTCACGTTTGGGATAAAGCTTAGTGGGAGGATTTCTCCCCTGGCCATGAAAATGATACGAATCTTCTCAACGGTGAAAGCGTCAGTAAAATAGTTATCAAGTCCCGGATCATAATTAAGGGACCTTTGAGTCATCCGAGTTCTGCTTCTCCTTGATTCCATTTTGAACTGAGTCCTATAGGTTTCGTCCATATGTGCTAGAATATTTTTCGCCCATTGCGACCATTGTGAAGGATCGCCTAACTGTAGCCTTACTCCGTATGTCTCGGCAAGCGTCTCCCATTCTATGACCCATTGCTTACGCTCCTGCACCAAAAAGTTCGCTTGAATTCGTGGCAGCCTATGCTCGGGCATGGTTACCACTTTCTGGACATACCTGAAAAGCATTTCAGCTGTAAAGATATGCAGCGGCGACAGTCCTGTTTCAAGATATAGCATCCTGTTCAGAATAAATCTGGGTAGACGAAATATTTTCTTTAAGAACAATCTTTGAAGGCTTTCAACTTCTTCATAAGGTGAGATGCCCCAGACCTGCGCGCCGTAACAAAGGATTGACCGCGTTGCTGCACTAAACAGCTTGTACTTGCTACTCATTGGAACGTCCTTTTTTCCTAGCATCGATTTCCATGTGCAGTTTATGGCTAGTTTTGCTTCTCGAAGTTTCTCCTGTAAATGGTTGTTGAAACGACCGTTGTGGTAAATCCAGACTCATAGATACTTATACGACTTGACAATTTCTAGCTGAATAGACCCTAAATTTCACTTTTCGTTTTGTGCTAGCCTTCTCCAATGCCTCTTGAAAATCAGAACTTTCGACTTCTCGGTGTTTATTAACAATCCCCATAACAAACAGTATTTGTGCAGAGCATTAATCATTGTTTGCAGTTCAACGGGAGATTCGGCGAGGATCACAATATCATCTGCATACAGCAGAGCCTTGATCGAGCATCCGCATATTTGAATACCGCAAGGCAGGCTGTCCGAGTTGTTCACCATCCCATACTTCCGCCAGGTTATCCGTGTATAAGCTTTGTAGGACTTTCAAAAATGCCGTTGATATGCCGACATTGCTGAGCTTGAAGTTTAGGGTTCTTCTGTCTATAGAGTCTAAGGCAGCTCTGAAATCTACAAAGAACGCGTATAACTTCTTCCCGCTGTCGATATATGACCTTGCTATACTTGTAAGACTGAAAATGTTGTCTACTGTCGAATATCCTTTTCTAAAACCGGCTTGGAATTCAGTAAGAATATTGTTGTTTTTTACCCAGTTTTTTAGCCGCTCGAGTAGCAACGCAGAGAAGACTTTAGCTAACGCATTTTGAAAAGAGATTCCTCTGTAGTTAGATGTCACTTTCGGGTCGCCGTTCTTAAAGATGGGAAAAATTATAGCTTTTTGAAAGCTCTTTGGGACTGTTTCCGATCCCAAGAACTTGTTGAAAACAGTGACAAGGCTGGCTTTAAATTGAGGAGTAGCGTACTTTATGAATTCCGATGGTATCCTGTCAGGCCCGGGTGCTATTCTTTCTTTTAACATTGAAAATACATTTTCCACTTCTAGTCCTGTCACACATCCATCTAAAGAATGATTCTTTACCCACGGCATTGCAAAGTGCAGCGATAGCGTTCAGTCTGGAGGCGCTAGAAGATCACGGAAATGTTTTCCTAGAACATCTGCATTAACTTGCATTGTATTTACAAATGAGTTTCCATTGAGTTTCCTAATATTACTCCAATATGCCCTGCCATCTGTTATGGAATCCAATGATCTCGCTGGGTTAATGTTAAATTGCGTCCGAGCGTTTTGACAAGTTTACTTGTATGCGGCGTTTGCTTCGTGATACATTACCGCTGCACTTGCTGCGTTAGTTGATTTGGCCTGCATTAGCAAGTTGAAGGAAAGTATTCGAGCTGCCTCACACTGCTCCATGTACCACTCTTGCTTAAAGTCTCTGGGCTTTCTTCGTCCTCGATTATTAGCGGCTTTGGTAATGCACTCTGTAAGAAATCCTTCAATTTCGTCAGGGGTTATCAAATCTACCCCACAATTTGTTGCCAGGTTTCGGTCCAACTTTGTCCTATAGTTTTCACTCTCTCGATTTCGCCAGATCAAACTTGGTAAAGGTCCAAGCGGCGCTGTGCTTGCGTCCGATGTTGTGGAGAGGATGACTTTAACTTTCCACGGGAGATGGTCAGAGAATATTTGACTGCTCACTTGGAAGTCCTTGATAGTTTCTATCCATGTACCGCGTGCCATACATAGGTCGATGGTGGACCGAGCTTCACCTCTCATAAAAGTGTAATAGCCCAAAGGATCGCTTGCCGACCTTCCATTGACCACCGTGAAGCCAAACAGCATGACCAAGTCCATTAGGGGCCATTGGCGTCTGTTACTTTGTCTTTGGCATTACGGGCTTCATTGAGGGAGCTTGTGACTAACTGTTGGTGGAATCCATGAAGTTGAACTTCACCCAGCCTTGCGTTACAATCTCCTATGATCAGTGCACTTTCATTTAGTCGAGCATGGTTTAAAACCTCATATAACTTCCCAGAATCTCTTTCCCAATGATTGCAGTAATTATACACTGGCAGCAGGTGCAGGCTTTCATTTTCTACCGTGCTCAGTTGGATAATAGTGGTCTCATCTACATTTATGAATCTGATAATATTCCGGTCGTGAAGTTCTTTTTTATTCCTAATAACATTCCACCACTTGCTCGTCCTCTTTCGCTAGTTCGGATGGCGGGCACCCATCTCAGCACAAAATCTTTAAATTTGACTTCGACAGCATCCAGTTTCGCTTCAAGGAGTGTTTCAGATAGAATGAAAATTTGAAACGACGCAATGTACTGAAAGAAATCGTTATACTTGTATATAAGCTTATTTTGTATTCCTGCCACGTTATAGGACAATATTCTGATCTCCAGTCTCTTTATGGTATCGGCCTATTTTTTCGCATTTGCACCTGCAGCATTACTACATTTTAACACAGGACTACATCTACTACATTTATTATTGTTTCTTTTTAGCTTTTTGACTTCGACTTTTGGCTTAGTGACGCATAATTAATGCGAGACATTTCCAAACTGTTTCCGTATATTTCCTTTAATTTTGTTTCAGCTGGTTTTCCTTGCCACATAAGCACCTTATTATTATTAAAGGACATCCAATTTGCGTCTACGTTAATACTGTCGTTTTAGACTTTTACTTTTGTTTCCCTGCGAAAGGCCAGAAGAAACTTTTTTAGCTCTAGAAGAGCAATTTTATTCGCCTGTTTTTGCAATGTCAAATCAAGGAACACCTGACTTCCACGCAATTTATGGCCATTCTTTAAAATATTCTCCGCTTCTCCTTGGGACTCACATTCTACTAGAACCATCATTTTTCCATCCCGCTCATTAAGCTTTCGCACATCGGAAACCCTTGAACCTTTTAATTGTAGTTTCTCTTCAATCAGAGTTTTGACAGCTAATTTGCAGTTTTTTTCCACCTTCAGACCTTTTACAACTACATTTTTTTTCTTTTGTTGTTCTAGCAACATATTTATGGTTCTCTTATCAGCTTCTCTACGAAGGCTTATAGCCTCTTCCTTGAGCCGCGCATTGTCGTCGGTAATCTGTTTGACCTGCAGAGAAATAGCCCCAATATCGCTTTTCAGCTCTTGTTTAAGACCTTCGACGTCCGATTTAGTTGGCAGATTTTTTAGCTTTATGTCGAGCAGCTTTGACATAGCTGATGTCAGATCCTTCAAGGATATTCCACCTGCAATGTTTTGGGACATATTCTCCAGCTTCCGCTTTTGTGATGCCTGCACCGGTGATTAGTAGGTTTCTTTTCCATCCGAACTCGACATGACTAATATCACCTATTATTTACTCGCCTAGCAGTATGCCGTGGTGGCCGCTACCCGATATGTTCAACGTTCTCGTTGAGTGTTAGGCAACTCACTGCGACTGATGGTTTCCATCTCTAGTCTTGTTTACTTCTTCCCACGCCAATTCAACTCATCCGCGCTTTCCTGCCTTTTCACGGGTTTTCACAACTTTCGCCGAAAAAATGAGTGAAAACCGAGTTCAGCTTTCTGCAAAACTAAATGCTGATTCTCGTGTTCTTTTCGTGTGTTTTTTATGGTGCTGGTGTCTTAAGAAGCGAAACTTTTCTCGAAGCCTGATAAAAACTCGACTACACACTTCACTTTCTTCTTCTTTTCTTAAAGAGTTCTTTATACTTTCTTTAATGTTCAGCTTTCTGCAAAACTAAATGCTGATTCTCGTGAGGTACGCTGGTCCACTGCGGATCCTCCGTGTTTTCTGCGGTCAGTAAGCACAGTGTCGACGTTTGGCAGTAAGTTTGTGTTTTTTATGGTGCGGGTGTCTTAATAAGCGAAACTTTTCTCGAAGCCTGATAAAAAACTCGACTACACACTTCACTTTCTTTTTCTTTTCTTAAAGAGTTCTTTATACTTTCTTTAATGATTTGATGCAAATGGATACTTTTAATTTTAGTCAAGCTTCCTACTATCGATATTTTTCCAGCCCATCGCTCACATTATCAGGGGTGTCACAGAAACCGGCGACGGATTTGGGGACCATCAAAACCGTAGGTGTCACAGAAATTTGAGCGATTTCTTTTTTTCGGAAAAAATTACTGAAAAACAAGGAAGAACGCTATAGTCGAGTACCTCGACTATCAGATACCCGTTACTCAGCTATATGGAGATATGCAAGTAGCAATGCGAGATTAAAATGCGCCACCTACCGGCGGTATACAGATTTAAGCGTTATGGGCGTTAGAGTGGGCGTGGCAAATTTTTTTTTGGATTAATCGATAGGTATCGACGAGACCAATACATTTCAGTTAAAATTTTTTGTCTAGCATGAAAATTGTGGGCGTCACAGGTTTTCGCGGCTTGTGGGCGTTAAAGTGGGCGTGGCAAACTTTTTTTTGGGTCAATCGATAGGTATTGATGAGAACAATACATTTCAGCATGAAAACTGTAGGAGCCACAGTTTTGGGCGGTTTGTGGGCGTTAGAGTGGGCGTGGCACTGTGCTGAAACAAACTTGCGCTGCGTAAGAAGCTCAGGAATCTGCACGCCAAATCTCAATAGCCTAGCTCCCATAGTTTCCGAGATCTCAGCGTTCATCCGGACGGACAGACAGACGGACAGACGGACAGACGGACATGGCTAGATCGACTCGGCTAGTGATCCTGATCAAGAATATATATACTTTGTGGGGTCGGAAACGCTTCCTTCTGCCTGTTACATACTTTCCGACGAATCTAGTATACCCTTTTACTCTTCGAGTAACGGGTATAAAAACACTATAAAGAACTACAGTCTTCTCTTTTTAACCAAACAAATACATATTACAAATCAAACAATACAGATCAAAACAATATATACAATTATGGTCGACTCCAAACCGACCTATTCATCCCACGTCATATCTTTACAAAAATTGTACGTCTTCGGTTAGGACACTCTAACCTAACCCATAGCTACCTTTTTACGCGCCCTCCGACAAGACCCTCTTGCCCCTTATGCAACAACGAAATAAGAACTCCTCGACACATCCTAATAGAATGTTCCTATCTGGATTCCATAAGATCGTCTCTCTTCACTTCCACAAACCCCTTACAATCCATATTTATCCCCACCGCACCACAAATAAAAAAAATAATAAAATTCCTTAGCTTTAATAATATAATTAATGAAATTTAATAAGCTTGTAAACGTATAGATAAATGAAGTTATGAAATGAATATTGAAATTTGTTATCTAGTTCTTAAGCTTAAGGTCACGTAACTATAGCTTATTTTAGGTTCGCCTGTAAATTTTACATTATAGTCGAATATTTTATAATATAATAATATTATAGATGAAATCTCGATAGTCGGATCAAAAATGCTTGGATACTTAGGTCAAAGACCTTGTCAAATTTTTAGAAGTCAAGATGTTAGTCTTGGGGGCAAGTCTATAATAGTGTTTGGAGATCTGAAGCAGCTTAGCCCAGTTGGAGATCGTTGAATGTTCGCAGAAAATACATCTAATCCCTATAATATTCTGGCAGGAGCTAACCTTTGGAATAACTTTAAGTTTTTCGAGCTAACGGAAATAATGCGGCAACGTGACGACCACGCTTTTGCTTTGGCTTTGAATAATATGTCTGAAGCCAACATGACAGATGCAGTTACTGGACTGTGGAATAAGTTTACAGATGCCACTGTCGGTACTATAGCTAGGTCAAAAGTTCGAGGAAATGATCACCCAGAATGGACTCCAGTTTATAAAACAGCCCGAGTATTCCAATAAGAAAATTTGGGACATTCTTCTATTGATCGAACCAAATTTGGAGCTACAAATGTCCAAGTAGAACTTGCACTCCAGTTTATAAAACAGCCCGAGTATTCCAATAAGAAAATTTGGGACATTCTTCTATTGATCGAACCAAATTTGGAGCTACAAATGTCCAAGTAGAACTTGCACGTTTTTCGAGCTAACGGAAATAATGCGGCAACGTGACGACCACGCTTTTGCTTTGGCTTTGAATAATGTGTCTGAAGCCAACATGACAGATGCAGTTACTGGACTGTGGAATAAGTTTACAGATGCCACTGTCGGTACTATAGCTAGGTCAAAAGTTCGAGGAAATGATCACCCAGAATGGACTCCAGTTTATAAAACAGCCCGAGTATTCCAATAAGAAAATTTGGGACATTCTTCTATTGATCGAACCAAATTTGGAGCTACAAATGTCCAAGTAGAACTTGCACGTTTAAGGGGGGAAAAGGCTTTGACTACGCATTATGAATTTTGGGGATATCTCTTTATTTTACCACAACGTGGAATCTCTTCGCGGTCATTTCGAAGATGTCGCCAACAACAACATTATTTGTTCTGCCAACTTTTTATGTTTTGTTGAAACCTGGACTATTCCACAAGAAGGCTTTAGGGATTTCGACACTATAAGAAGAATAGATTGCAATCGTTTGAATGGTATTGAAAAGAACGGAATACTTATATATGCTAAACAAAACATTTCTCAAAATGTATTACTTATGTTTGAGACAAAGAAGTCCACAAACACAAAGGCAACGTATCAATCGATTGCATTTAAATATCTTGACACGACATTTATAATTGTTTAAAGGAGTCCCGGATTTCCTATTGCAAGATTTCGAAATGAAATTAAAGCTGATTTGGAATAATAGAATGGATAATACTAAAGTAGTAATATTAGGAGATTTTAATATTTGCAGATCCACAGGGACTGATATTCTGAGGAACATTTGAATGCCTATAACCTCTTTTCAATCAATGATTCACCCACAACAAAAAAATAACACAAATTAATTGGATATTTTCAGATTCTCGAATTCCACAAGCTCTTGCCATTACTTATGAGACACCATATAGCCACCACGATGGAATTTTTTAAAGTATAGCTTGTTGTAGGTAATATAATTAAATATATAAATTGTAAAAATTGTAATAGGTTAGAAAAAATAATTCATTGTATATAGCATGTTGTATATATGTATTTTTATGGTTGTTTGTGCCTAACCGAAGTAGACACTTCCGGGTCACACCGCGGGACAAGGGGGTAATGAGCACTTGTCGCTGGCACGGGGACGCTTTGATGGTAGGACGATCGCTTCGCGGCAATTGTAACGATGGTTACTGCGATGCCGGACTACAGGCGATGCTGAAGCTGCTAGTTGAGATAGTGTATTACGAGCCCTATTCCCAGATGTAGGAAGTAGAACCTCGGAGTTAAGAGGTGTGTTGATAACTCATTTATTCTTCATTTGGTACATGTTTATATACTACTTGGAAGACGAAAGTTTAGTGTACTGATTAGTGAAGTGCGCTATATTCTAAAGCAGGTAGGTAGGTCAGGGAGTTTTGATTATGGTAGCAGTTTGTGTAGTTGGCTCGGCAGACACTGCAAAATGTGCTGACTGCATTGGCCGGTCAGTGTGCCGTTGAGTCGGTGAGACGGTGAGACATATAATATGCTGATCAGCCATTCTCATATGCAGTGGGTGCTACTGAGCGCCTGGTACTGTTCCCAACTTGGCTACTGCTTGATTTGTTGGGTGTGGTCATGTTGAGTACCTTTGGGTACGAACATTCTCCCCCCCCATTGAGGGGTACCCTCAATTAAGTCGTGATGTCGGTCAGCCCTTGACCGAATTGTATAGGAAGCACCTAACAAATCATTGACCAAGGTGGATCTTTCCTTCAACTGCGGTTCATGTTTGTGTTTCAGGTCCTTCACATCTTCTTGATGCTGCTTAACACTCTCCTTTGCGATAAAATTGACATTACCGTGGGGACTGAAATTGTGCTCTCGTAGAACTTGATCATTTGGCACGTCTATGGTATGTGGACATTCTGCAACAAAACTAAGATATTTCTTGGTTAGGTTTGGAAATGTTGAACCAAAGTCAGCCTTCTTGTAGGTATTAAATTGATCAGAAGTCGGTTCTATATTCATCGGATTATTATCTTTTGTTGGCTCATAAGCAGCGTTCGGTCCTGCAAAATCACCTCTGCCTTCTACCAGAATAGGGTTGATTTCCGTATCAGATGAGGTTTCTTTATTAAGATAACCTGTGATTACATAACCAAGCCTAGTGCCTTGTGCCAAAGGTTTATCAGGCCCTAGTTCAAGAAGTTCACCTGTTATTACACGAGAATACACCTCAGCCCCTAAGGTTAGGTCAATGGGTCCAGGTTGCCGAAAGTCAGGATCTGCTAATGGCAGTCCCCCGGGATCAATCGATAGGTATTGACAAGACCAATACATTTCAGTTAAAATTTTTTATCTAGCATGAAAACTGTGGCCGTCACAGGTTTGGGCGGTTTGTGGGCGTTAGAGTGGGCGTGGCAATTTTTTTTCGGGTCACTCGATAGGTATTGATGAGAAGAACACACTTATGTTAAAATTTTTATTCTAGCATCAAAACTGTAGGAGCCACAGTTTTGGGCGGTTTGTGGGCGTAAGAGTGGGCGTGGCACATTGCTGAAACAAACTTGCGCTGCGTAAGAAGCTCAGGAATCTGCACGCCAAATCTCAATAGCCTAGCTCCCATAGTTTCCGAGATCTCAGCGTTCATCCGGACGGACAGACAGACGGACAGACGGACAGACGGAAATGGCTAGATCGACTCGGCTATTGATCCTGATCAAGAATATATATACTTTATGGGGTCGGAAACGCTTCCTTCTGCCTGTTACATACTTTCCGACGAATCTAGTATACCCGTTTACTCTACGAGTAACGGGTATAACAAGGAAGAACGCTATAGTCGAGTACCTCGACTATGAGATACCCGTTACTCAGCTAATGGGACCAAAGGGAAATGGAGATATGCAAGCAGCAAAGCGAGATTGAAATGCGCCACCTACCGGCGGTAGACATATTTAAGTGTTATGGGCGTTAGAGTGGACGTGGCAATTTTTTTTTTTGGGATCAATCGATAGGTATTGACGGGACCAATACATTTTAGTTAAAATGTTTTATCTAGCATGAAAATTGTGGGCGCCACAGGCGTGGGCGGCTTGTATGCGTTAGAGTGGGCGTGTCAAATTTTTTTTTTGAATCAATCGATAGGTATTGACAAGACCAATACATTTCAGTTAAAATTTTTATTCTAACATCACACTGTTGGAGCCTTAGTTTTGGGCGGCTTGTGGGCGTTAGAGTGGCCGTGGCACTCTGCTGAAACAAACTTGCGCTGCGCAGGAATTTCAGGAATCTGCACGGCAAATCTCAATAGCCTAGCTCTTATAGTTACCGAGATCTCAGCGTTCATCCGGACGGACAGACAGACGGACATTGCTCGACTCGGCTAGTGATCCTGATCAAGAATATATATCCTTTATGGGGTCGGAAACGCTTTCTTCTGCCTGTTAGATACTTTCCGACGAATCTAGTATACCCTTTTACTCTACGAGTTACGGGTATAATTACTTTAAAATGGGTTCTTAGCAAAGTGCGCACAATCAGCCAGCATCAAACCCCGGCAGCGGTCATTCAGCATTCACTCGCGACCGAGTAAAAACACACAAATTTACGTTAACTTCTTAAATAAGTTTTGATGTATGAAGTAATGAATTCGCAAAAATCGTATTGAAAAAGGAAATGGCCTCGTAAGTGCTTTAACGGAACTTAAAAAGCTCAGCAGCACATCAGTGGATACAAAAAAAGTTCACTATCGATTTTAGTGTTTCTCAATCGAGCCTTGAGTTAATAAATTTTAAAATAAATGGCTGATGAGAATAGTCCAACTCAGGGTGGCGGATCTGGTATCCCAAGAGCGACATCAGCAACGCAAGGAGAAGCTTCGGGAGAAGTTTTTAACACTAAATTCAATATCGGTGCTATCTTCAATAGACTTGAGTCCCTATGCTCGCACTTTGGGCTGTTCTTGATGGATGAGTATGATTTGAAAGTTCACCTGGAATCCCTCAACAAGTTGTAGTCTTATTTTGGCATCGGTCAATCTACAGGATTTTAATTCCATAGCCTCCGAAATATCAATCAAGCTGGAATCCAAATTAATAACCGTTAGATCTACTTTGCAGAAAGAGCTCGGCAGACAATCAACGATGGGATCGAACGCTGCTGACGCGCCGTCATTTATGGTACAGTCCAATAGATTCCGCTTGCCTTAATTGAAACTTCCTGAATTCGTCGGGGTTTACACTGATTGTAGCAGTCATTGATAAGGAAGCAGAGTTGACTTCAATCTAAAAGATTTAATAATTGCTCTTCTGTTAATCTGGCACATTAAGGATGCTAACTACCAAGTTGCATTGGATATTCTAAAGAAACGATTTGACAATAAACGTCATATTATACAGGCTCATATATGAGTAATATTTGGATTCGAGCGAGTGGAGTTTTTGGTTGCAAGGTTGGATTCGGGCAATGGATTCTCTTGCCATTAAGTAGGACATTTTTGTGTGCGTTCTGGACCACGCCTTACTTCAGAAACTCGAAAAAGCCACGCAAGCCAAGTAAGAAGAATTGTCATCAAATCAGGAACTACCATTGTGTCCACCTTTTTGGAAAGTAGATGTCGCACAATGGAAAATGTTAAGCGTGCGATGCAAGGCAATCCGTGGCAAATTAGGAAGTCTGGAAGGGCCGTGAGTACAAATCAAAGTAAAGCATTTGCAACTATAGCTGAATCGGCGTCATGCGTATGTTGTCGCATCATGATCAATGGCCCGTTTTGTGAGTTTATCGCCCAGGGCTCGCCACAAA
Source organism: Drosophila suzukii (assembly GCF_043229965.1). NCBI lineage: Eukaryota > Metazoa > Arthropoda > Insecta > Diptera > Drosophilidae > Drosophila > Drosophila suzukii. The sequence continues at coordinate 22,695,107 of NW_027255896.1, read as the reverse complement.
AAAGCGATAAAGTTGTCATTATGCATTAACTGTCTAAAAAAGGACCATCATGCGCGAGACTGTTCGTCAAGTCCTTGCCATGCCTGTCAATTGAAGCATCACACTCTTCTCCATTATAGACAATCAGTTCTGGAGCATTGTCCATCGGAAAATCAAACACCAGGTTCAAGTCATATGATTCCTCAACGTGATTTCATTCTGGCCGTCTCGTCATTTGCCTTTCCATCAGTCTCACTGTCCGTCTCGCCAACCGCCTCGCAGTCAGCCTCGCATTCCCTTGTATCTAAACATTCGATTGAGCCGATGCTTCTCGCAACCGCCGTTGTCCTAATTAAGAACCGCGCAGGCACTTACGTACCCTGTCGCACGCTGTTGGACTCAGGATCTCAAGTTCATTAAATTACAACTAGCTTCGCCAATCAACTTCAACTTAGAAGAAACAAATCGTTGACCGCAGTAACTGGCATTGGGCACTATAGCTCTTTAACAAAAGGATACTCAGTTGAACTCGTCGTAAAGTCTCGTATATCAAACTTTACAAATAGCATTCAGGCCATCATAACTTCGAGAATAACTGATCAACAACTTATTCACGCACTTGGCACTGACTCGTGGAATATCCCGTCGAACGTACATCTCGCTGATCCCTTCATCTTCGTGTCGCAGCGCATTGATCTACTGATAGGCGCTAGTTTGTTCTTCAAGTTGCTATGTGTTGATCAGATTCAGTTAAAAACCCATCTAGGTTGGATGTTGTCTGGTGGTGGGCAGCAGGTCCTAAAACATTCGTCATTCATCGCAACTGATCGCTTACCACAGCGTGGTGGCATTTTATTAGACGAGCTCGTAGCTCGGTTTTGGGAAATAGAACACGTCACTGAGCCAAATGCAAGGATGTCAAAGGAGGAGCTCCAGTACGAAGAGCATTTTAAAAGGAATTATATTCGTCTTCAATCTAAAGTGACCTTGCATTGTTTGGTGAGTCTTACTCGCAAGCCAAAAGGCGTTTGGAAAACCTCGAGCGGAAATTTAATAGGAATCCTCACAAAAAAGTTGCCTACTCTGCCTTTATAAGGGAGTATCTAGACCTCAAGCACATTTCGATAGCGCCTAGTTCGGAGGTACATTTTTGTAAATATTTCCTTCCATTGCATTTTTAAAGAAGATATCACGTCCACTAAGTTGAGGTTATTACTTGATGGCTCGGCAAATAGTACATCTGGGTTCTCGTTGAATGAACTTCTTTTATCGGGACCTACAAACCAAGCCAGTCTGTTCGATGTTCTCATTCTGTATCGCGCATTTCCAGTGGCTCTTACAAGCGACATTTTCAAAAAGTACCGGTGTGTAAGCGTTGCACCTCATGCTTCAGTGTATCCCTTGGCGCGAATCCCCGACCCAGGATATTTAGGCGTTTAAATTATACACAGTAACATACGGGACCAAGCCAGCATCGTTTCTAGCTATACGAGCGATGCGCCAGCTAGCATTTGACGAAGCTGATTCCTACCCATTAGGCTCCACCGTGGTTCTACGGACTTTAATGTATACGATATGATTTCTGAAGGCAATTCTGTGCCAGAAGTCTTAGAAGCTATTCATCAGACTACCAGTCTTCTTAAGCTTGGGCTTTTTTGAGGGTTTTGCGTCATATTCCCAAATCAGAAAGGGAAGGGTTTTTGAAATTTGTTGATGGAATGAACATAACAAAAACTCTTGGACTAGTTTGGGAGCCACATCGGAATAGGTTTTTGTTCACTTTTGCTCGTCATAATGGTTCTGAAAAGCATACGCTCATGCAAAAATGCAAAATGCTCAGTTTTGTCAAAAATAGCACGGTGTTACGATCCACTTGGTTTAGTCGGTCCCACTATAACAAAGGCCAAATCAATCTTACAAAGGTTATGGAGAGACAAGTTGCAACGGAATGAAAGTTGGCCGCAATCTTTGGAGACAGCGTGCTCTGAGTTTTGCAAGGAAGTTTCTGAGGTTAGATACGTTGAAGTCCCACACTATATTTTGCAGTCAAGAGCAATCGTAGAGGTACATGCCTTCTGTGTGTGCATTTATGCACGATCAGTCAAGAAGGGTGAAGTCAAGGTACATTTAATATGTGCAAAGTCGAGACTAGCGCCTCTATTTTCATTAACTGTGCCCAAATTGAAATATGTGCCCACAACCTTGAAACCGGCAGATATACTTTCGATGCCTTTGGTTGCATGGTCCCAATTTACTGCATGAGGAGAAGATCAAGGGGCCTAAGTCGTGCCTACCAGAAAAAATGCATCCTGAGACTCGTTACAAAGTACTGCTGGACTCCGACTGTTCAGAAATGTCCCTTGGATTCAAATACATAAACTCTTTTGGATCAATGCAACGAATTTTTGGATACGTATACAAATTTATTAACAGGTTTAGATCGCCTAACATTACTGTGGAAAATGTTCGCCGATGTACTGATATACTAATTCGAACAGTTCAGAAGGCACAATTGGTATCTGAGTACAAAGCACTACAAAAGGAAAAAACGATGGAATCTTAAAGCAGCCTTTCTTCATTGTCACCTTTTCTAGATGAGCATGGAGTAATTCGGCTGGGCGGTGGCCTGCGAAACTCCACTCTAGCCTTTGAGGGTCGTCACCCTGTGATTTTGCCTAGGCACCATCCACCACCTACTTTGCTGCTTGCACTTGTTTGGTTGCAGTATCGCGTGCACTTCGAAAATCCATACTCTATACATATCATGGCTGATCTGCCGAAAAACAACGTGCAGGCAGCGCCCTCCTTTTCGGATACTGGTGTGGATTATTGCGGACCTTTTTACTACAAGCCAGAAGTTCGTAACAAGGAACCACAAAAGAGCTATACTAGTGTCTTCGTTTGATTTGCCTCCAAAGCGGTATGGATGGAGCTCGTCAAGGATCTTTCAACTGCGGCATTTCTAAATGCGCTTAAGGGTTTCGTTGCCACTCGAGGACCTCCCCGCTGCATTTGGTCAGACAATTTTTGTGCGCGAAGAACGAGCTTGAGGCGTTGCGTCAGCTCCTTGGATGCCAGGCAGCACCAAAGTAAAGTATATGATCACTGCCTGGCAAGCGGTTTTGATTTGCGTTTTATTCCCCCTCGCTCTCTACACTTCGGAGGTTTATGGAAAGCCGCCGTAAAAATGGCTAAGCACCATTTGTATCGATCGTTGGGGTCATCTATCCTCGGTTTTGATGAGCTACGCACCCTGGTATGCCAGATCCAGGAGATAAATAATTCCCTTCCTCTTGCACCACTTTCAGATAGTCCTGACGACCTTGGCATGCTTACTCCACGATACTTCCTCATTGGGCGGCATTTGCTAAGCCAGATCTCTCCGAGATAAACTACAGCCGGTTAGATTGGCAACTGCCAGCAGCGGTCATATGCATAGGAATGTCAATGCTCATACATAAGGCTGGTAACAGCCAGAGCGCGAGAGAGATTGTATATGCATGCATTGCTTGTGTGCGTTGTCAAGCCATGGAAATATGCTGACACTTGCACTTCCCATATGTCGGGCTTTGAAGTGCGTTTGGCTGATCATATTTCGGTTTATGACTTTATGTTTATGTAAGTACACTGTAGCACAATGTTTACATTGGTACCCCCTTTTGATAAATATCGTAATATGAAGTTATTTTATTTTCTAGATATTTGTAATTGATAATAATTGAATTTTTGTTGTAATTGGTTCCGTTTCCAATCCAAAATGTCTGTATATTTTAAACGTAATTCTGTCATTAGTTTTTTTGTTCAGGGGGAAAATTTATTTTTAATTTAATCAAAATTTTTCGGATCTTTTTAGATCGTTATGATCTGCCATTTGGTAATTAGTTAATGACTCGAATTTAATATCTTGTATGTTTAAAATTTTACTGCTGTCAGTTGTGTGTAATATTGGCATGTATGCGTTTTTTGAATTTGAAATGGAGTTCCCTATGTATATACCATCTCCTACTTCCTGATTAAATATTAGGATTTGGTTTTCTTTAGTAATTTGTAATTAAGTATGTTTGGCGAATCACTTCGCAACGTGATAGTATGACTGCCTCATTATTACTTGTGCTGTGGAAGATTGGGATTTTAATTGATTGGCCAACGTTGCTTGTCGCTTACTGTGTTGAAATCTAACTGGCAGTTGAATTTTTTCATGAAGTCTATTTCAATTATTCCGTCACTTGAGATCAGAAAATTATTTTCTACTATGTGGAAGTTATGTGGTGTAATGAAGTTACAGGTTCTCATTTCGAAAAATGTTAAACCTAATGAGCTTAGTGATCCTTTTTCGATTCCAAGGAAATTCATCAGAATTTATTTTAATAACTGATATATCAGCTCCTGTGTCTATTAAGAATGCTACTTTTCTACAAGTATGTTCGTTTTTATAAATTTAAACTGAGATTGATAGGTTATTTTTAATATTGCTGAGTTCCTAAGGGATACTGCGCCTTTTACGGCGTGCATTCAGCATACCGTATATTATTGTTTGAGGTTTTATTCTGCTGAATATTAAAGTTACCACCTCTGTTGGTTTCCTCTATAGTTTCCATTGATATGTTTGTAATTGTATTGGTCTTTGCTCCAGCCCGGTAATAGTCTCTAGTATAGCCACCATGTTTGGCTTGTCTCTCTTCTTATTATTTAAGCCTCCTTCCACTCCGTCAACCCTGAAAAGCACCGGAGCCCAATCGGTGGAATGGCTTCCCTTCAGTTACAAAAAAATGTTTCACTTGTGAATCACCTTGTGAATCCCGTTGGACATGTCCTCTTGTACAAGTGAGGAACAAGTGACACTCCATATAGAACATTGTATGGGATGTCCGCATTTTCACAAGTGAAAACACAAATGAAAATTTTTCGAAGTCCCACGGGATTTCACTTGTTCCTTATATTCATTTTTCGTATGGCCTGTCACGTGCCGGTGACACGTCCCAAGTAAAATCACTTGTGAAAATCACAATTTTTCCCATGAGTTTTCACTTATGAAAATATAGAATTTAAAATACATACATTTTTATTTACTTTTAAATTTATTTTAATTAAATAGTGTTATTTAGGTTTTCTGTTAGTAAGCCTAGTTTTATATTACGTTAATTTGCTTTTTACATTGGTCATCGCCTTCCTTAGACCTCTGTCCGGGTCCTCCAAATCCTTGGCCAACGCTCCTGAAAAAATGTATGGGCATATTTTAAAAAAATGCGTTTTATTTGTTTATTTGCATATTTACCTTTTAGAGCTGTGTTTCACCCTTTGCAGGATTTTTATTGGCGCAAAACATTTCATCATCCACTTTCGGCTAACGGAACTCATTGAATACCTTAATAATTTAAACTAAGATCAATGCACAACATCTTAAACTTAATGTAAGACTTACCTGACCTTATTATTTTCACTTTAAAAAACGAAAAGAGTAAGTCTGCTGCGCACAATTTAAATGGCTTGCTTCCCTTTCAATAACTCAAACAGTATGAACCAAGTCTTCCTCTCACCCCTTTACTTGATTTCTTTTGTTTTCTCTTAGCCGTAGGCGCGTGCCAGTGCACCTTTACCCTTTCTAAAGCGAAAAATATCCGAGTGTATAAATTTTACTTCTTAAGAAAAATTTACAATACGAATTTTCTAAAAATGGTAATATTAAAATGTTTTAAATATTTAAATCAATTATAACGTACTAAATTTCTATAACTTAACTAAAAAATTATATTATACTATTATTGTATAATACGTAAGCATAACATTAAAAGTAAATTCAATTCGCTTAATTTTACTATAATCAAATAATTTACTTTTATAAAACAATTGTGAACAGCGCCTAATATAGTATATACCAAACCTTCGATATTAGTGTAGAATAAGTCCCTTTTTATAATGTTACCAGACTCTGAAAATGAAAAGTAGTCGAGACAGAGGTAGACTCCAGAGCAGAACGTGTGCAGATTACTAATAGTTCTAATTTCTATATGTAATAATATATCCAACACAACTATCCTAAGTAAACCTACACCACTCGAATAGCTACCTTTTTCAGTTCAGAAGTGGGATCAGTGTGGTTGGATATGTGTGAAGCGGAGGAGTTGTGTCAATAACTCTAAGAAAAGCAGCAAGAATCGTCGGCGTGGAAAGTTTGCAATGGGATGTGTTCCCAGGTCTATGTGACAGCTAAAATTGCAAATTACGGATGTAGAGCAGCAGAAGTCTCAAGAGAAGCCAAAGCACATACATGCATACAAGGAGATTGTGTGTATTGGTCAAGTGAGAAAGCAGATGCAGATCTTTGTGAGGTACATATAGTTGTCTCGCTCGCAAGGAGGACTGCCAACCTAGTCGCTAAAACAACATTAAAATGCCGAAGATAGCAGATCTAAAAGGCGACGTGTTAAGATTCCTGCTGAGATCTAGAAACGTGTCAGTTTCGGGCACCAGTGCCGAATTGGATCAAAGACTTGTAGAGTTTGAGCAATCGGAGGACGTAGAACTGCCAGCAGCAGTGGGTATCAACATGCAGCAAGAAGAAACGATGTCAGCACAGTCAGCGGCAATTTCACAATTGCATAACGAGATGAAGGAACTAAAGGACATGTTAGCTCAATTAGTTACCGGTTAAATGGGAAACGCAGCACCAGCACATGCAGGAAATCAGCAACAGCACCAAATAATCGATTTGGATATCAACGAGATCAACAACGAGAGCATTCCTGTTCAAGCTACTAACAACGTGAGGCAAGCTTCAGTCAAGGAAATTGCCAACACCTTGCCAGAATTTGATCCCAACGACGACATCGCCATTTCAGTCAATCAGTTCATCGATCGTGTCAACAAAGTGGTTGATGCCTACCAGTGGGACGAGAAGTTCCTGTTACTCGCCATTCATACAAAGCTAAAAGGTCCAGCCAAAATGTGGCTAGATTCATCACCCATTCTACACACTACGTGGAAAAACTTCGCCGTAGCTATAAAGGACGAGTTCGGCGCTAATCCAGACGAAGCAGAAGTGCATTTCAACATGGCCAATGCAACCAGGCGACCAAAGGAGACGGTAAAGGAGTACGGTTTCAGGATGTCAGCCCTTGGGGTGCGCTACAAGCTCAGCGAGGCAGCGATCATCAGATATGTCCGCGCAGGTCTACAGCATCGTGAATTGCAAAACAGTATTGCAGCAATTCATTTCGCCACAATGAAACAGCTTCGTGATGCAGCCGAATCGTATTTCGTTAATCGAGGTCGGTCAAGTACGACCAAGAAAGAGTATTCACCGAAAGCCAGCAACTTCGAGCAGAAGCCAGACAGCGATGTTAAGCCACCAAGGACAAAGGAATCCGTTATATGCTACAACTGCGGAGAAAAGGGACACTTTGCTAATTCGTGTCCGAAGGAGAAGAAAAAGTCACGCTGTACGAAGTGCAACAAGTTCCACGAGCCAAATGGAAGTTGCCAAGCCACCAATGTCATGCGTTTAGGAGCCGCAAATCAGGACAAACTTTTCACGAGGAAAATCTGCGTACATTCGCACGATTACAGCGCCTTCGTCGACACAGGTAGTTAAGCCAGTCTCATCCGACAATTGGTTGCCGAGCAAATTAACGCCAAGCGCCACAAGTGCTCTATGAAGATTAGAGGCATTTGCGGAGGTTCATGTATCCTCACAGAAGCGATAACTGTGGATATGGATATCGATGGGAAGACGATTACAGCGAAAGTGTACATAGCAGACAACGATATATTGCAGGAGGACTTTCTGTTGGGACAGGACGTCATCATCTCCGGTCATCTCGAGCTCAACTTTGAGTCAGGCGATTCTAAAATCAAGCGAGCAGTCCATCAGCCGACAACCCCTGTTAGCACCAATATCGCGAAGCTGTTGGAAAATTTTCAGAACGACAAAGAATGTAAGCAAATGCGCGGCTTACTGGAGAACTTCGCCGATGTTTTCTCGACAGGATTGGAAGGCATAGGAAAGACAAGCGTGGTCACAGCAGATATCACCGTCGAAAGCAGTCAGGTGGTAGCACAAGCCCCATACCGAGTAGCCAAAGAAAGAAATCGTAAGCAGAATGGTCGACGAGCTGCTAAAGCAGGACATCATCACGTTGTCAACATCAGAGTACGCAAGCCCGGTGGTGCTCATCAAGAAGCCGAATGGTAGCGATCGAATGTGCGTCGACTACCGCCGCCTAAACAAGCTGATCAAGAAGGACAATTTTCCAGTGCCGAACATCGAAGAACGTCTGCAGCAGGCGAAAAGGTTTAAGTACTTCTCATCCCTAGGCCTCAACAGTGGATACAGATGGATTATACGAATTCAAGCGACTTCCGTTCGGAATGAAGAACGCACCTGCGGTTTTCAATCGACTCATGGCAGATTTACAAAAGAGTGTGCGGAAAGGCGACATGATACAGTCAAACATTTGATGAGATGTACGAGAAACTTGAGGGGATCCTGAAAGTTTTAAAGGAGTGCGGATTAACGTTAAACCTGGACAAATGTGAGTTATATAAACAGTCAATAACATTTCTTGGTCACCAGATACACGCAGAAGGAATCAGTCCTGGAGAAATTAAGACGAACGCCATTAGAATGTTCCCGAAACCAGCCAATGTTACCGATGTGAGAAAGTTTTTGGGTCTCACTGGTTATTTCCGCGAATTCGTTGCTGGATATGCCATCATTTCAGCGCCATTAAGAATCCTATTGCGCAAAGATCAGCCATTTTTTTGGAAAGCGCCACAAGAAGAAGCCTTCGACGAATTAAAAAAATGTCTAATATCAAAACCAGTTGTCACCAGCTATCGTCTAGACGCCAAGCATGAACTACATACCGATGCCAGCGCCGTTGGTTTAGCCGGTCTTTTGCTACAACATGAAGAGGATCAGCTGAAACCAATCGCTTATTATAGCCGAGCTACTTCGAAACCAGAAAAAAATTATCACAGCTACGAACTTGAGGCTCTAGCCGTCGTGGAAAGATAAAGGTCATCACCGACTGCAATGCCCTAAAGACGTCGATGGAGAAACGTAAACTGATACCCCGGATTGCAAGATGGTGGTTACGCATTCAAGAATTCGACATAGACATCGTTCATCGAGCAGGAACACAGATGAACCACGTAGACGCACTCAGTCGAGCGCCGTTCGAAGATGCTCGAGAGATGGATACCGCAAGTCTGAAAATAGCAAAAACGATAATTGACGAAGAGGATTGGCTATTTTCTATACAGCTGCAGGACGAAAAAATACAGAAAATTGTCGCAGACATGAAATTGAAAAAGAAATCTGAGAGCGACGAGTATGCGATCGAGCAAAATCGCTTGTTTCGAAAACATGGCAACAATTTGTGCCGAAGCAGTTGAGATTCCACATTTTACATGAATGTCACGATAAGGCCGGACATATGAGCACGGATAAGACTATGGCACGAATTCTAAACTTATTTTGGTTTCCCCGAATGCGAAACTATGTTAAAAGCTACATCAAATCCTTTGTGGGCTGTGCGTTTTATAAAACACCAGGTGGACGTCAGGGAGATCAGTACCACTACGATGACATCAAGCCGATTCCCTTTTCCACGATACATATGGACCACCTGGGGCCATTTTCAAAGAGTTCCAAGAGAAACGAGCATATTCTGGTAATAGTCGATGCATTCACCAAGTTCACCATTGTACGAGCGGTGAAAAGTACAGCCACTAAACACGTCCTGGATGTCCTGCAAGATGTAACCAGCTACCTGGGAATGCCAGATCGAATTTTAACAGATCGTTGTACAGCATTTACATCAAAAAATTTCGATAAGTACTGCAAATCAAACAATTAGGGTATTCAATTGCGTTGCAAAAGTGTAAACTTTGTAAGTTTGCCAGACGAGAATTGTGAACGTCCTCTATTTTAAAATATCGTTGCAGGAAATTGACGTACAAAATAACGCAAACTTTTAAATTTTTGTGAAAAGAAGGCTATGATATTTTCTGTCATTAAAACCCAACTTTTCAGTATATTTTTAGTATTTTAGAAAAAATTCCTACCCATTATTAACCCCCTATTTCTACACAAGTACAACAGATTTGTATACATAGGCTGGGGTGTTGTAGGCCTTGAAAACTATTTTGTATGGAAATTGTGGTTGGAACTGCTTACACTTTTACACTTTTCAAACGATTGCAACGCAATTGAATACCCTAAATGTTGAGCACATTTTAAATGCTGTAAGAACACCCAGAGCCAATGGTCACGCAGAGCGCACAAATCGCATCATTTTGTCAATGTTGTTGCCTTCCAATGACATCGATAAGCGTTGGGATGACAATATCCGATCAATCCAGTGGAGCATCAATACCATGGTAAATAGTACAACTAAATGCTCTCCCTTTCAGCTTCTGTATGAGTATGAACCTCGAGATATCCTGAAGAACGCGATAACCAACATCATTATAAGCCAACACCAAAAGATGCTAACCGATGCGGAATTGGATCAACTTAGAGCAGATGCTGCGACAACTGTCAACGACCACCGAGCTGCTGCCAAGAAACGCTACGATACCAAACATGCTAAACCAACTGTTTACAGCCTTGGAGACCTTGTGCTGGTCGAGAATGAGCCATTCAGCACGGGCACATCACGCAAATTGGAGCCGCGCTACAAAGTACCATTTATAATCAACAAAGACCTGCCGAACGACAGATATCTTGTAGAAGATATCCCTCACGCACAACGAAAGCAGAGACACTACAAGTCGGTGTATTCGTCCGACAAGATGAAACGCTGGTGTGAGCTGCCACCGGAGGAGCCAGACGAAGATGACGATTTTGAAGATATTCCACCCCACGAATCCTGCGAGGACGCAGAGAGTTGTCAGGAGAGGCCGACTGTGAACAGCGCCTAATATAGTATGTACCAAACCTTCGATATTAGTGTAGAATAAGTCCCTTTTTATAATGTTACCAGACTCTGAAAATGAAAAGTAGTCGAGACAGAGATAGACTCCAGAGCAGAACGTGTGCAGAACACTTATAGTTATAATTTCTATATGTAATAATATATCCAACACAACTATCCTAAATAAACCTACACCACTCGAATAGCTACCCTTTTCATTTGATTTTTTTTCGATATACAATAATGCTCCTAAAATATTAGGGCATTCACATGTCGCTGTGCCACGAAAATTTTTCCGCCGAAATGTTAGTCGCTAGCCGAACATAATGGAGAGACGAAAAGAAAATAACGGTCCGGCCGAAATTTGTCTCGGAGAGCGCCGAATGCACGCAGATTATACGACAAGGAAAGAGAGGGATCTTCCGAATATCTGCCTCTCTTTGTTGCACGATCGTTTTCGTAGGCAGTCTTCTACGCTGCGCCGACTTCTCTGCTGACGTCAACAGCGGCACAGCGTTTTAGGCACAAAAAAAAACAAAAAGGCTGTTTGCCTTGAGCCATGTCACTGCGTCCCTAGTGCAGAACTGAAGGGCATGTACATAGGAGTACGTGGTGCTATGGATATGTCACTATATATATAAATATGTGCACCAAAACGACGATGACACAAGGGGATCCTAAAGCGCGGCCCGCGGCGATCCGTTTGGCATATATACATAATTACAAGTTTGCACCATAGGTTTACAATAAAAAACTTTATTTAATTTAATATTAAACTGGTTACAATCTTATTTTTATGTTGTAAGAACACCGACTTGCTATTAACAAATCAAACTGAACTCGATTCTTATCATAAACTACTTCGACGATGACACCTCTGTATTGAGCTTTAGAGCTTTTTATGAGTGCACTTAGTTTTACTTAAGTGAGTTTTCCATTTGCCATTTGGATTGTTGATTGTAAATGCACCAGTGGCACAATCCAAATGCTTAGGTTTGAGGGTCAAAAAGTGTAAGAAAGAGTTGATAGTGTACCTTGAATCCTTCTGGATGTTTAGTCTAGACTTTGAGTGCATTTGCAATTAGATACAGGATGGTTGGGGTACTAAGCTTGTCTGAAGGGTAGATTCTGGGGTGTTTAATGTGTGTGTGGACATGTGCAAATTGGGTAAGGAGGCTGGGATCATGAGCTGGATAACTCTCCCCCTTCTAAATTGAATCGTCCCGATTCATTGGAAGTGTCGGATAAACTGAATTTAGATGATTTGTCAATTCGACTATAATTTCATCCTCAGTGGTATTTTCATTTTCGGACATATTATTTTCGGGGGTTATTTCAATATGAATTTGCAGTGGTTTGAATATTAGATATTTTTTGAATTTAAATACAAGCGTGATAATTACATATATTTAAGTTAATATGATCAGTATTATTAGAATTTGTGTTTGTTTAATTTGAATAAATGGGCTTAATATGTTAATGTTATCGAATGAAAGTTCCGAATCCTTTGACATAAGATATTCGGATACTAAAAAATCATTATACTGTTTAGCAGTGATATAATCTATTACCTTATGGTCCAGATTAGAGTAGGGTATATTATTTATTGTAGCAGTACTATTAAAAATAATTAAAAATTACCCATTTAAATGAGTATCATTAACAGTATTATAATCATTTATAAAAATGGCTCCTTCTTGGATTAACTCAATTTTTTTATTATACTCCATGATTTTATTACAAAGAGATTTTTCTCCATTTAGTAGCCTAGTAAAACAAGTACTTTCTGGGCTTAAAGTGCCATAATTATTAAATATTTCTGTCTTAAAATTAGAAATTACATAATATATATTGTTACATTTAGCGACATGATTATCAATTAACAGTTTTCCATCATTGTGTGAGATGGATCTTGCGTTATACACTTCGCAACGGTTTGTTATGATGGGGTATTTTATTTATATTACAATTAACTCTTGGTGTATGGCGATTTTAAATTTTGATATTCCTAATATAATTATATAATTAATTAATTAATAACTACTGTTCGTGTTTATATATTTCTTGGATTTCTTCGGCGTTTAGAATTTTGGTGTTGAAAACATCTATTTTTGCTAAAGTAATGGTATCTTTAAATTCATCAGATCGTAAGTGAGCAAGCGAAAACGGTGTTTTCTGAAGAGAAAATCTTAGTTTGAAAGAACTGTTTGAAGATTCTCACATAGGGTTTTTATTTCTTTAAATAATTTAGAATTAATAACAAACTGATTATTATTATTTTGGATTAAATCATCAATATTATTTTTGACCGTTATTAAATCATCATGATCGGGAGTCCCTGCTATCCATTTCCAAAGGGTGCCTAATTCATTGATTACTCCTTTGGCCCTACTTGGTATAATTTGTGAGAGAAGCATTTTAATAATATTGAAATCATAGGAAATTTCCCACTGTAAATTCTGATTACTTTTGATTATGAGAGTTTATTCGAGTGTTATTATGTCTTTATATAAATTAGTTATATTAAATAGGTCAGCGTATGAATCATAAATAAGAATGTCTTTTGTATCCTTGTAGAGGAAAAATCATGGTTCGTGTAATCGTGTAATCCATATCCAATACATATATTATTGAATTCATTTTCTGTAATTTAAGACAAACTGTGTTTAGGATTTGATGTTATCTTTATGAATCGTACGATTTCTATTATTTATATCTAGAGTTAAGCTTATTCCTTTTCCCGTGTTTTCTCTCATAGCTGACTTTGCCTACGAGATAGTTCTTTTCCTTTTTGTCTTTGTTGTGAGAATTTAACATTTTCTCTTGTGCCTGTTTTAATATCTGTAAAATAGTATCATGTTCTATTTAATTGTATAACATATCGTACGGTCGTGGTTGTATTGTTGTATTTCTGAGCTGCTTTAGTTATAATTTCAGAATAATCAACTAAATTAAGTTTGTGAGGGGTTGAATAATTCCCCACAAGTCTAAGCAGCAGCAGCAAATGGCCGGCCAGATACCAAATACGCGTCGAATTCCCGTAGTGACGGCGCGGCGAGGAGAGAGTTTGGAGACCAAGGATGGAGATCAAGAGAGTTTGGAGACCAAGAAGCGTATAATGAGAGAATGGAGACTTGGCGGGCAGAGCAAGAGTGCCGTGTGCAAAAGGGGATAACGGAACTCCGCCGGACTTTGGACTCTGCCGTGAACTTTGGACCGGGAGAAAAAGTGCCACATATCGGCAGTGGAACGGCACACGGGCGTGTCACAAGCATCACGGGAATCAGCGGGACGGCAGCAGTGGGCAGAGCATTGGTTGGAAGCAGTACGTAAAGTACAAGTGGGTCAACCAGGAGGCACGGACTTTGGACCCGGAGTGGAGAAATTCAGCGGGCCGTGCGCAGAAGGGAAATAACGGTTCCCGGAGGCCCTATATAAGGCCGCAGAGCGCTGGCAGTGAACAGTCAGTAAACCAAGTAATCTACGAGGGAGCCACAACAAGGCGAGTCGTCGGAAACAGCGCCGTGGGAAGCACAGAAGGAGCAAGATCGCCACGTCGAGACGTTCGGGATTGGGACATCAGGAATCTCCAAATTGAGGCACAAGTGGCTGAGGTCCGGAAGGCATCACACGGCTAAGTCAAGGCGATTGTTTCCAACTTTGTCACGTCCACACCATGGCGAATCGCCCGGCGGGTCTGTCAGAGTCAAGCGAAAGAGCCCTACGACGAAGAACGGGGGAGGTAAGTTGTCTAAGACCCAGCGTACCTTGCGCTACCAAGCAGGACCTGGCGTGAAGGGCAAGCGGTGGATCAATTTGCGGTTTCAAGAGGCGTTGGCCTGGAGAGCCCTGCGATTACCGGCGAAGTTCCCAAACAGCAACCACCCAAACCCCGAGTGTCAGAACGCCAAGCTACTAGACAGGAGGCAGCGCAGAGGACATCGGCAGCGACGCCAGCAGACATCACCGGCAGCCACGTTACCGTCGCCACGCGGAGCTCATTGGGGAGCGCAGGAGCGTCGCGGACGTCAAGCATTAGGGTGAGGCCGGGTGGAACGTTCATCTGAGCTAGGAGTAAAGCAAAGTGAACTGCTAGGCAGCTTCCTGGAGGTAGCCTTGACTGTCAGCGCGATCTGAGGGACAGGTATTGCCTCGAAAGGCGTTGGCCTGGAGAGCAAGGCTTGTTCACCCTAGTCTGGGAACGGTGACGCTTCCCTAAGCACACAAGGCCGAACTCTCTGCGAGCCCAAGGCGCGACAAGCGACCCCGAGGCAGCGCGTCGGCAAGCGAGCAGCAGCGGCCACTACGATCGTCACAGGATCCAGCGGACGTGGAGTCAACGCGTCGACAAGCCAGCACGAGGAGCACTAGCAGCCGGCGGAACCAGAGCAAGGAGATACCATGGCCAGCCCAGCCACACACCCGCTGTACTAATAGCACGAGAATAAATCCCACTGTTACCATTCGAACCCTGTGTTTTCTTACTGATCTACGGGGCAGTCACGTCATATAAATTTTGTGGGACGAACACACAATCTTCTGAGCTAGCCGGACGATTCTCGTAGCGAGAAGACAACAAAAGCAGTTCGTTACAAGTTCTTCTTTGATGCAGCGAGCAATTACTATAAGGGTTGAATGAGCCCTTTCTATTTGTACATTGGACGTACTATGGCGAGGATCCGCAATATATAAATTAATACCGCATCTTTGTGCGAAGGATTTAAATTGTGTTGATGGAAAACTAGGCGCGTTATCCATCATTTAAGTTTTAGCAAGTGGAAGTGTTGCAAAATTTCTGAAATCTTGGTGTCTATGTTGAGATTATTTTGGATCTCCTTTACAACTAAGTATTTTGAATATGAAACAATACAAGTAATAAACATAAAATTCTGAGCGTAAAAAATGTCGATATGCTAATTTTCTCCTTCTTTATTTGGGACGGGTGCTTGACCAATAGGAATAATTACAGGGTGTATTTTATATTTGTTACTATTACAAATTGTACAGTCCTTTATGTACTCCTGGAGTTTTTTGTTCAAACTTGGCCAATAGTATAGTCTGTTAATTTGCTTGTAATTTTCGTTCAGTCCCCTGTGTGCTCTACAATGAGTTTCTTCTTTTATTAATGCTCTGTCTTCAGGGTTTTCTACTTCTTGGACAAATATTTTTGTATATAGGAATTTATTCGTGAAATTTTATTTAAGTGGATTTTGAATTTTGTTTAAGTCTTCTAAAGTACAGTGAACACCTATTGTTATGTTAGGAGGAACATATTCCCTTAATATTGATACCAAATTTTCCGGGTTATCAAACTCTATTATATGTCTGGTATTTCCGAATATATTGACCATCTCATGTATTGCTATTAGCAATTGTTGCTTAAACTGGTATAAAGTTTGCGGGTTTCTTGTATAACATTCTCAAAACTACTCTCTGCTGAGTGTTTTGATCTGAGACCGACTCGTTACTGTCAGTTAGGTTGTTAATTTGAATTCTTGATAAGGCGTCAGCAACTACATTGGTAGATCCTGGTTGATAAATAAATTGGGAAAGTAACTTTCCATGAATGAGTACCATTTTTTCATCTCGATGTTTGGATTTTTTTAAGAGATCGAGAAAGACAGTGGTTGGTGATCTGTATAGACTTCTATGTTGTTAACGTCGTATAAATAGTTTCGCAAATTTGTAAATGCCCAAACTATTGCTAAAAGTTCTTTCTTATTGGTTGCATATATTTGCTCGGCTTTAGTTAGAGTTTTCCTCCCTAAGAAATAACAGCACCAATAGCTAAATCTGACGCATCGGTCGTTAAAGTGCATTTTTTATTATAATCAGGTTGTACCAATTCGATATGTGCAATTAAATTCTTTGAGCTCGTTAAAAGCTTTTAAAGCTAAATCGTCCAACTGTATGGACACGAGATAATAATACCAGCCAGGAACTGACACAATGGATGGCTCGAGGAGAAGCTATCAGTAGCAGTCGCTCAACAAGTAAACGAATTGGACGATACTACAGCGTTTCTTGAACAGAGCTGGCAGACTTCAGCACAATGACGGGAACATCGAATATGGCAGAACACCAGATCAAAATGAAGGATGACAAGCCAATCAAGCAGAGATACTACCCCAAGAACCCGAAAATTCAAGGGGAAATCAACGTAAAGGTGGACGAGCTTCTCCAAATGGGGTTCATAGAGCATTCAAAGAGCCCATACAGCTCCCACATCGTGATGGTGAAAAAGAAGACAGGCAAGTGGAGACTGTGTGTCGACTTCAGACAGATCAACGCGAAGTCAGTGAAGGATGCCTACCCAATGCCCCGCATAAACTAAATGCAAGACCAACTAAGGGAAGCGCGGTACATCAGCAGTTTGCACCTGAAGGATGGATACTGGCAGATCCCACTGACACTGACTGGCAGATACCAGGCAACGGTCTGTTTCAGTGGAGGGTAATGCCGTTCGGACTTCACTCGGCGTCGGCAACGTCTCAGCGAGTTTTGGACCAAGTAATTGGCCCCGAGATGTCACCTCACGCATTCGCTTACCAGGATGGCATAATAGTGATCGGGCGCACGCTGGAAGAACACAAAAGAAACCTTAGAGAAGTGTTCCGGCATCTAAGAGAAGCGAACCTGAGGCTGAATCCAGAAAAATGCCAATTCTTTAAGAAGGAACTGCTGTACCTGGGAACTCGACTAGCGAGGGAATAGGAACAGATTCAGAAAAAGTAGGCGACATCGCTAAACTGGAACCGCCAACGACCGCCAAAGAGCTCCGGCAATACCAAGGAAGAGCGTCGTGGTACCGCCGATTTTTACCAGACCTGCTGCGCAAAGGCAGTAAATGGGAGTGGACACCAGAGCACCAGATGGCGTTTGAGGAAGTAAAGGCAAGACTCGTAGCAGATCCGGTGCTAGCATGCCCGGACTTCAGTAGAACTTTCATCGTGCAAACAAACGCCAGCGACTACGGCATCGGAGAAATACTGACCCAGGACACCGAAAAGGGCGAATGAGTAATCTCCTATTCGAGACGATTACAGAACGGCGCGAAAAAGAACTATTCAACAACGGAGAAGGAGTGCTTGGCGATCGTCTGGGCGATCTGGAAGCTCAGGCCATATCTGGAAGGTTACCACTTTAAGGTAGTAACCGACCACATGACCCTGAAGTGGCTTAACAGCATCACATGTCTCTTGTAACTAAGGAACCGTCAGAAACACAATCCCTCTTGCCCCATCATTGCGTACATAAGCAGGAGAGCACGATCTTCCAAAACAACTTCTGTTAGCTCTCTGAACGACTTACTTCTGATAGGACCAACAATTCAACAAAAAATCTTTAGTATACTCCTTCGCTCTCGATTTTTTAAAGTTGCCCTTTGTGGAGATATCTGCAAGATGAACCGTTGTGTGCAAGTTTTGTACCCGGATGATTTTTTGCAGTGCATCGTTTGGAGAGAGAGCTCTACGGAAGAGTTCAGTGTTTTTAAATTGAACACGGTGACTTAAGGAACCAGGCCATCTGCCTTCTTGGCTATAAGGGCCATCCATCAACTCTCTTACGATGAGGAGGAATCATTTCCTATTGGAGCAAAAATTGTTCGTACAGATTTCTATGTGGATGATTTAATATCTGGTGGGGACTCAGTTGAGGAGGTGAGAGAAATTCGTCGTCAGGTGAAGGAACTACTGTCGCGAGGCCATTTTCCAATTCGCAAATGGTGTTCGAACGAGTCAGCAGCCCTGGATGGAGAGTCTGAATGCGATAAGGAGCAGCTAATCAAATTTCACGATGGATCGGATGTCGCCAAGGCATTGGGACTAGTCTGGGATCCATCTTCTGATCAACTCCTATTTCATTTTTCTCAACTGCCAACCAATCAACGACCCACTAAGTGGGTTGCATTGTAAACGATTGCCAAATTCTATGATCCACTCGGTTTAATAGCTCCTATTATCACAATATCTAAGATTTTTCTGCAATCTCTGTGGATTGCGAACGTGGATTGGGATGACGCACTGCCAGAGCCCATTCCTTCGTCATAGGGGAGTTGACCTCACAGATATCGGTCGTCCAGAACTTAAAATTTCCACGATTCGTATTGCAACCAAGGGCTTCCGTTGAGTTGCATGGCTTCTGCGATGCTAGCATGTAAGCTTATGGAGCGTGTCTATACTTGCGATCGGAAACCAATGGAGAATCGAAAGTCCATCTGCTCTGTGCCAAGTCAATGGTACCTCCATTGAAGGCCTTAACAATTCCAAGATTGGCTGAGCTAATCGTAAACGCCAAGGAAGCCATAGATTTCGATTGCACCTTTCATTGCTGGTCGGATTCGTCTATTGTGTTGGCGTGGATTCGGCAACCTCCGAGGGAGTTTAACATTTTCGTATCAAACAGAATCGCGAAAATTCAGGAGATGACAAAAGACATGACTTGGCATCACGTTCCTACAAACTTGAATCCGGCAGACGTCGTATCGCGAGGATGTACCCCAAGAGAATTGTTGGAACATTCCCTTTGGGCTAACGGGCCTCCATTCCTTCTGCAAAGCTCGTCGAATTGGCCGTCCCTGCTAGACTCAGTAAAGGATCTTCCAGACCGCCGTTCTGTGGCTCTAATTGGTTCCGTTTGCATAGACAGAGGATCGCAGGCGCTGCTTGCCGCATTACGGCAAAGGTACTGGCCGATTGGAGGCCGCAAGTTCGTCGCCAGCGTTATCAACAAATGCGTTTGATGTTTCCGAATGAAGCCTGTTACTTGGGAGTACGTCATGGGTAGCCTGCCAGCAAATGTATAGAGTGCAGCCCAATGCAGCTTTTCATACCACAGGAGTGGACTATTGTGGGCCATTCTATCATAAGGCAGAGGCCAGAAATAAGGCACCCTACAAGTTTTATATCGCCGTCCTTGTTTGCTTTTCCACGAAGGCCGCTCATTTGGAAGTAGTCCAGGATCTCACGACGGATTCTTTCATCGCAGCGCTGAGGAGATTCATCAGCCTTAGAGACAGTCCGCGTACCATTTGGAGGGACAATGCTACAAACTTTGTCGGTGCAAAGAGCGAGCATGCCGAGCTGAAAGAGCTCTTTTCGAGCGAGCAGCACACAGCATCGATATATTCCGTTTGTTTAGATAATGGGATCGATATGAAGTTCATCCCTCCTCGTGACCCGCACTTTGGTGGTTTATGGGAGGCTGCTGTGAAGTCAGCTAAATTTCACTTCTACAGAGTAGTCGATGCATCCATTTTAGCCATCGATGAATTAAGAAGTCTTGCTTATGAGATTTCTGCTATACTTAACTCCCGTCCACTCTGTCCAATTTCAGAAAATGCTGAAAGCCTTGAGGTGCTAACACCGGCGCATTTCCTGAAGGGTTCCAGCTACACTAAGTTTCCTGAACCTGACATTACTCATCTTCGCGAAGGCCGCCTCAGCAGATGGCAGCGGGTGACCCAGATGCAAAAACATTTCTGGAAAAGGTGGAGCACCGAGTATTTGTCCCTACTTCAAGAGAGCCGTCGCCAAGCTGGCCGTTCTGCCCATCGATTCCGAGATAGTTGGAACCTTACCTCTTCCAACGGGGGGAGTCTGTTCGTAGCAGATCGCCAGCGCCTAGTCATGCGCGCATAGGTGTACGACGGCACATGCAGCGCTCTCTGCTTATCTTTGTCGCTTTCTTTCTTAAACCACTAAAGCTGTCGCTTATCTATTCAGCAACTACTTTGTAAGCCTGCAAATGTCTATATGAAGTTCTTGGAGCCGAGCTTTTACACAGTCCGTCTGCCGCTCCGAATAAACGCTATACATTTTAATATAACTATTCGTGCGTTATTAATTATAAATATAAGGGTGACATATTTGTTGTCTTCCCCATAAACAGGGACATTCATTTTAAAGAAAGAATTCTGAAATTAGTTTCAGCAACTTCAGTAAGCATTTATGATTTAGAAATTTTATATATTGAAACATTTAATTTAGATACTTCTCCACTAATACATTGCACAAGGACCAAAAGGGGAATTGTATTATCCAACATTCCAGGTGTACAAGTTAGATCAGTAGTAGACGAACACCCAATACTAGGTAGAGCAATAGTAATGACGGTCCTTAAGAAATAATTCATCTCCATAATATAATGGAATGGAATGAATTATATAAGCTAATAAATAACATACAAGTTGACTTTGATAAATCATATAAGTCACTTACTCAAAACAGGCCAATTCAAAATAAACAAGGAAGAACGCTATAGTCGAGTACCTCGACTATCAGATACCCGTTACTCAGCTAAATAGAGATATGCAAGTAGCAACGCGAGATTAAAATGCGCCACCTACCGGCGGTATACAGATTTAAGCGTTATGGGCGTTAGAGTGGGCGTGGCAATCGATAGGTATTGTCGAGACCAATACATTTCAGTTAAAATTTTGTATCTAGCATAAAAATTGTGGGCGTCACAGGTTTTCGCGGTTTGTGGGCGTTAGAGTGGGCGTGGCATATTCGCGTAACAAACTTGCGCTGCGTATAAGGCTACGGAATCTAAATCTGAAATCCCAATTCTCTATCTTTGATAGTTTCCGAGATATACACGTTCATATTTACGATTTTTTGAAGTTTGTGGGCGGTTTATGGGCGTTAGGGTGGGTGTGGCAAACTTTTTTTTGGGTCAATCGATAGGTACTGATGAGAACATTTCATTTCAGCTAAAATTTTTATTCTAGCATCAAAACTGTAAGAGCCACAGTTTTGGGCGGTTTGTGGGCGTTAGAGTGGGCGTGGCACTCTACTGAAACAATTTTGCGCTGCGTAAGAAGCTCAGGAATCTGCACGTCAAATCTCAATAGCCTAGCTCCCATAGTTTCCGAGATTTCAGCGTTCATCCGGACAGACAGACGGACATGGCTAGATCGACTCGGCTAGTGATCCTGATGAAGAATATATATACTTTATGCGGTCGGAAACGCTTCCTTCTGCCTGTTACGTACTTTCCGACGAATCTAGTATACCCTTTCACTCTACGAGTAACGGGTATAAATACCATTACAAGTGCCATTACTATTGTAGTAAAATGCTTTAATGAAGCACGAATACTAATTCATGGCCAGAGGGAAAAATAAAATCAAGATCATTGGTACCAAGTATCAAAATTTTTGATCAGACTACGATCTAATTTAATATAATTAAACAAAAGATTAAGTTGGACATATCAGTACCGACTATACTTAACACTTCCCTAACAGTTGCAACTGGTGATGAACCGGAATCAACAAAACAAACTGACATTGACCAAATAGAATCAGAAGACCTTACTGAAACAAATCCTAAAACAGAAGAGCAAGATCACAATGGCACAATCTAATATGGATTTTATTAATACAGCATCCAAGCTTATACCAGTTTTCGATGGTAAAGCTGAAAACTTAACAAGATTTATTGATGCATTACAAATAATAGAATCAATAAAAGGCGAGCACGAACAATTAGCAGTTTCCATAATAAAAACAAAGCTAAAAGGTCAATATTGGCAGTAACCATATATTTTGCAGTAGTCTTCAGGTGTTAAATATATGGTAGACCCTGAGTTTCAGAGGTCTTCATGTTTTGGGCATGCCTAAGAGTTGATTCTCGACTTCTTTCAGACATATTAGCTGATTTAACTGTATCTACTGCAGTTGACACAAATTCTTCAGTTCTAATTTGGGCAAGTTTTAGGGAGTTGTAATGGTTTACGTCAGCATTAGAACAGATTAAGTGAATTGCGTCAACAGGAACATCGGTTACTGGAAGAACTCTTGTCCCGAAAAGCTCAATATTTGCATCTGTCATGTTGGCTTCAGACATATTATTCAAAGCCAACGCAAAAGCGTGGTCGTCACGTTGCCGCATTATTTCCGATAGCTCGAAAAACTTAATGCTATTCCATAACTTAATGATAGCTCTTGCCAGAATATTATAGGGACTAGATGTATTTTCTGCGAATATCCAACGATCTCCAACTGGGCCAAACACTATTGTAGACTTGCCCCCAAAACTTACATCTTGACTTATAAAAATTTGACAGTCTTTGATCTAAGTATTCAAGCATTTTTGATCCGACTATCGAGATCTCATCTATAATAATTAATTGGATATCAATCAACTTGCAATGCATTGTATTTAAAGTGCCATTGCTTAAGGGTCTTAAGAGACCAGATGTTTGATTAACAGGAAGGGAGAAAACTGAATGAAGCGTTAGTCCCCCAATCCCAAAAGCTGCATTTCCAGTAGGAGCACAAAGTAAAACCTTTGCGGAATCTGTTGCCCCAGGAAGTTTATTTGCTCACCAAGTTATAGACTGAAATATTGTAGAAATCAATCTGCTTTTTCCCACTCCGGCCCCTCCACCAACGTATTCATAAAATGTTTTTTTGGCTGCAACATTATGCATTACGTGGGCGTAATACTGGCGTTGCTTAAAGTTGAGAGACCAGGTAAGCGAGCAAAGGCTATCGTCAGATACCATCGGAGGAAGTCTTGTAAGAGGAAGTTCGCCATTTGTATCATTTTCATCTTGGAGTACATTTACGTTTTGGCCGACGTCGGGTACTGCCAAAGCACTGAACTCTTCATCAAGGTATTGAGAGGCTGGCCCTTCGGGAAGGGGGCCGTTTTCTTCTCTATCCACATTTTGAAGATCTTGAAGAACTCTCTCTAACTCCATGTCGTCAAACACATCATACTGCCCTTTATTGCGTTTAATAATTTCAAAAATTTTTCTAAATGTGCTTTCATTGTCGTTTGAAATGAGTTCAGTCTCCTCACTTCTCCATGGGAAAAAGAGCATAACGTGCTCTCTAAAATAATCTGATGGAGAAGAGCTTAAACTGAAGCGAACCCATCTAAGAATTAGGGCATGATTACGTCTTTTTACCCTACCAGTCCCATCTGGCATTTGGTAACTTTGTGCAGCAACGTAATTTTCTAAATCTGCATCAAAATCGATTGGTTCGTCATATTCTTCGTTTGACTGTTCTGATCGTGCATTTAGCTTGGAGAATTTGCGCTGTGCTTATGGCGCTGATATTGAATTACTTCATGAATTTTAGGATCGTCCCCGCTGGTAGTAATGAAACGATCAATAAAGCTGGTGACCTCTTCGGCGTTATCGGGTCCTTCTAGCTTTGGGCCACCAGAAATCCAATACATGCCATAAGAGTGCGGTGAACTCCATCCTCCAATAATAATGGACGAGTCTTAACTCACCAAATATCTCGGAGCTTTTAAAGAATTTCATTTATTGCCGGAACCTGTAGTCGAAGTACCGGGAGCACGTTACTGGGTCAGATCGAATTAATCTAGCTTTTTCGGCGCTAGAAAGAGATGCTGTCTCATCCTCACTAATGTCTCTGCTATCCAATAATAGAGAAAGAATAACTAAGACTTTGTTCTAAATTCAGCAGCAGAGAGGGTTATGAAGAATGTAGGCAACCCAAATTGTTTAATCATGGCTATAACTTTTTTTTCTGCCTCCCAGTGTGCTGGAGCTGAACGTACGCCTTTTAGAATGTGAAATCCATCGTCATGTTGTACAAGACTGTCAACATATGAATTATCCCTCACATTTGCAGCAGTTAGGTAAGGTAGGAGTGGTTGGAGACTAGATATTAATCCCCTTACTTAGGCCGCAATGGGCCCCTTGTGATACCACATGATCTCCGAAAGATCCGTTTCCCTAGCTCAAGGGTTATCTGCTTTCGCGAAGTATTCTGTTCTTCTCAAGAAACATAATAGTTTTTGGATGCTTACGTCCTGAATGACCGCAAGGTTCGGAAGTGTGTAGCTACCTAGGGTTTGAAAGCGCTTTAGGTTATGCGCTGGGCAGAAGCATAGGAGGTGTTCGATCGTTCGTTTTGCTATTCTAATTTCATTTTTGTATAGGCTTAGTTTTGTATGACATAAATTCCAGGAGGATTCGCTATTGTTGTATTAAGCTCTATTGAAGTAAGTTCTACAATCTCTTTTAAGGTTCGCCAGGGCTGCGTTCCACCAAGGGGGTTTGTGCTTTGTTTTGATTGTTCTGCTTGGGCAAGCCCTTATTAAGGCCTCACCGCAGATATCAGTAAAAGTGTTAACTAGGTTATCTAATTCTTGACGGTTGCGTATGTGTGTCGGTGGAGCGTGTAGGTTCCTGTTGAGGAGATTTTTGTAATATCCCCAGTTGGTTAATCTTAGATTAGTGATGTTCTCGGCGGGAGGACAGTCTAGAATTATTGTAATTTCTATGCAGGTTCTGGTTTTACCCTTATCCTTGGTGTAAAAAAGCTTGTATAGGAGGGTTGATAAGCCACAGATCTTGTTGCCAACAATCCATGGAATGAGGACTACGTCTATGTTGCCTGTTGCCAGGCGGGTGAGGAGGGCAGCGGATTCTGCCTTGCTGTGGTGCAGGTTAATTTGCAGAAACTGCACCATCTTTGGGACTGAGGTCGGGCTGGGTACCCTCCGCTCCCTCCGCTATGTCCTGGAGAACAGAGCGCCCTGGTCGGGTAGTGTCCTGGGTGCACAGCTGCTTCAGGCTCTCTGTCAGCTCCGAGTCGGTTGACACGTAGCCGGTGAGGGTGGCCTCTTCATGTTCTAATTCGTCGTCGCTCGGGGGCTCGCACGACGCACAGGTAGCCAGGTTGTCTGCTGCTATCTTATCGGTGTCGTAGATTCGTAGCTGCACCTTATCGAACCCGTTGTTCACCCGGTGTTGTTGGGCTGCGAGGGGTTCCAAGCAGGCCTGGTTCAGGAGGATAACCACGTTCATGGTGACGCGCTCGGTTTTCTCCACCTTCCAACCGTCTGTTGGAAGTTTCGGGTTGAACCTGGTCAGCAGGCTGAGTATAGCCTCTGGTTCCGATGGTTCCGACGGCAGCCACACCCTCGCTCTCGGTCGAGACGGGATGTCTGCAGCCTCGCAAACTGCCAGCTTGGCCCCGGGGTGGACCTCGCCGACCTTGTTAATTGCAGCCTTGTAGAGTGCTGCCGATCTCTCGTCTTCGCAGGCGATCAACTTTACGTTGCCCTGATATCACCCTGCATCTGTGCAATCGGGTGGCGGACCTGGGTTCTCGTCTAGCACTTTAAAGGCCACTGACGCAAGGGTCCGTCTAACCAGACCCCATTGGTTCCTTGGGATCCTTCCGCCTTCATCGCTCTGGTCGATGACTCCAATGATCTTCCGATCCTTTACTACTTCAGCAAAGGATCTCGACCATGTGCCGCGGTTGGTTATTCTGGCCTTCTTGCTCGCTGGTTGAGCTGTCTCCATCGACCTCTCTCGCTTGTTACTGTTGGTGGTGGTCATAGCGATGTCGAAGTCTGGGAGGCTATGTCCTCTTGGATTTTTAGGTAATCCAATTTTGACGTTCGATCCTCACGGAGCCTTTTGAGGATCCGAAATGCTTTCTTACGTTCAAGAGGACCTGCCTGGTTAGGTGGTATCCTCTTGAACTCCTTTGCCCTGGTACTCTCCACGAGACCGGCTTTGGCGAAACCCTTAGGTTGGAGTAGCAGGTTAGCCACACCTGCGCTGGTGGGAGGCTTGGGCTTGTCGTTATGGTGTTCGCTGGCCTTGGCAGGGGTAGACGTCCCATGGACTAGGGTATTCGGAGCCGTGATCTTGCTTTTCTTGTCGTCGTTGGTTACGACTTCCGACTTTTTGAGAGTGTCGGGATCTTTTTTGGTGCTGTTATCTTTTTTGTTGTTATTGATTACATTCTCCATGTTAGATCCCACGATCAAAAACGGGGGTACTTTGCGGTATTTTTTCACGCGACGTGCATAGGTGTTTATTTGAACACCTCAAATCAAGAACTAGTTAAGCCCAACTTAACTTAAGCGCTCCAGAGCGGAGCGGAGACTTAGGGGAGAGACGGAGAGGGGACGGCAGTGCGCGCTCGAGATGTAGACTTCTGGATAAAACTGCCGCTCGACAATGCCTCTTGAAATTAAACGCCCACTACCTAACATCTATGAATTCTGCGGAGTACATTAACCAAATCCCGTCCGATAAAGAATTGGCTCAGTTCGAAGATAAAATAAAAGAAACGATTTCTAATATCCAGAAGATCAAAAATATAGATAACATAGGAGACATAAGCCCTCACAAACTTAATACTTCTTTAATCTGGCCGTAACTTTAATCCAGGCAGGAGGAGTTACCGTTCAGTAAGGAGTACCGGTACGTAAGGAACCTCCGGCTAAGCCATTCAAAGCAGCTTCGAGCCAGAGAATTTCACGTAATCATTTTTGTATTTATTTTTAAGTTCTACATTCGCCAGCGGTGTAATGTTGTCCAATTCTGAATAATACTTGAATTCAATCTTGAACAGAACTCACACTGCAACTGTTTATTCATTTCAAAAACCAAGAACCAATAAAAGGAAATCTACTTAAGCCAAATCCGAAGGAAGACTTCGTAAGCTCAACCTCAGCGCAGTTCCGGCATAGCAGTAACCATCGTTACCATTGTCGCGACGCGATAATCGTTCTGCCATCACGCGTCATCTTGCCTTCGACAAGTGGTTACTCACCCGTTGTCCCGCGGAATGACCCATAAGTGTGTACTTCGGCTAGGCAAAAACATTCGTGACCCCGGCGTGATTCTTAATCAACAAATAATCACACTTCAGCAGCTCCCTTCCGTACCTGCCGTGGGAATCATAACTCATCCTGCTTTACAGGATAAACAGCTCCATTTAGCTTCACAGGATCGATCACCAGTGTTGGGAATCATAGCTCACACAGCATCAAAGGATACACAGCTTCATATAGTTTAACAGAATACTCAGCCTCATCCAGCTTCACAGGAGCGATCATCCACGTTGGAAACCAGAGCTTATCCAACTTTACAGGATGCAAAGCATCGCCCGGCTTACAGATTCTTCCGGCTTCATAGGATTCACACAATAAGTCAACTTCATTCATAGAGGACACATGTCAAACAAGAATCGATTTATACAATCGACTATTACAACGGGTCAAAAAGAACTATCGCAAGAGCTATCGTAGAACGACGCCAATCAACAATCTCTGGCATCAGTTGTGCGACCTTGCTGAAGAAGCCGATTACCCTATGAAGATGCCTCAAGACTAACAGGCTTAAAGGAGGTGGTAGAGAAATATCAGCAAGTATTTAAAAGTCAACATGGCTTCAGCACGTCAAAAGGTACCTTCACGAATCCAGAACAACCCAATGAACCCGTTAGTCGAGCAAATCAAGAGTGACTCATCGGTCGACATGGTTATTCGTTAACTTCAGGGGCGATACAACGAATTTGAATCATCTCTAATTCTGGTGACAAGAGGGCTACAACGACACCTGGAGGTCCAATGGGAACTATTAGGACAGTCCCATGATGATCTCGATAACACACCTGGGGCACAGTCCGCCCCCGAAGAACAAGTATGTCGATCTCAGACCTTGAATATGATATTGCTTTGAGAAAACGACGCTCCAATGAGCCTATATTTGTAGTATTAGTACATATTATGTCATACTTACCCAGCCAGAAGCTCTGTTTTCTGCAAGGCTCACTCCGCGGTGGAGCAGGAACATTTTGACAGACCCAGCCTTCTCACAAGGTGGATACAACTTGGACGACCTAAGCCCGCTCGTAAGCTAACGAAAGATGCATACCCGATGGATGAGGACAAATTTTATAAAAAAAACATTAATGAATCAGAAAATTATAATAAGCGCTATTCATTGCACTAAGCTTCCGTGTGCCAAGTAGTATATAAGCATGTATTTTTTAAGAATAGACCAGATGTCAACGCAACTTATAACTCCCCGGTCTTACTTCCTGCCTCCGGGGATAGGGCTTGTAATACTACACTATCTCAACTTGCAGCTTACCTTCGTTAGTTCAACCTCAGCACAGCTCCCATATCGCCTGTGCACTATTGGGACTTTGATCTGCTTTTTGGGCATAAATTAATAACTCCTGAACTATGCAAGGTATTTTAATCTTTTTTTTTCTAGTGGTCGGCACACCCTTAGATTTAATTGGGAGAAGTGGGCGTGTCGACAACTATATTTTTATACCCTTGCAGAGGGTATATTGATTTCAGTCAGAAGTTTGCAACGCAGTGAAGGAGACGTTTCCGACCCC
Source organism: Drosophila suzukii (assembly GCF_043229965.1). Classification (NCBI taxonomy): domain Eukaryota; kingdom Metazoa; phylum Arthropoda; class Insecta; order Diptera; family Drosophilidae; genus Drosophila; species Drosophila suzukii. The sequence continues at coordinate 22,666,061 of NW_027255896.1, read as the reverse complement.
ATAAAGTATATATATTCTTGATCAGCATGATTAGACGAGTCGATCTAACCATGTCCGTCTGTCCGTCCGTTTCTACGCAAACTAGTCTCTCAGTTTTAAAGCTATCGGGCTGAAACTTTCCCGAAAGTCTTATATCTTTTGCAGGTAGTATATAAATCGGAACCAGCCGGATCGGACAACTATATCTTATAGCTCCCATAGGAATAATAGGACAAAAAAATTAAAATAAATTATATTTTTGGTGTTTTTTAGCATATAACCTCCTAAGCTTGGAAATAACATTTTTTAATTACTTTTGAATTTTGAATTCAATTTTATCGAAATCGGACGACTATATCATATAGCTGTCATAGGAACGATCGGAAAATTGGTGGAAAAATAATATGAAACAAATTATAGCTTCGGTGTTTTTCAACATATAACCTCCAACGCTTGGAAATAACATTTTTTAATTAGTTCTGAATTTCGAATTTATTTTTATCAAAATCGGACGACTATATCATATAGCTGCCATAGGAACGATCGGAAAATTGGTAGGAAAATAATATGAAACAAATTATAGCTTCGGTGTTTTTTGACATATTATTTTATACTATTGGGAATATCATTTTTTGTGTTTTTAAATTTAATAATTATACAATAGCTGCAAGGGTATATAAGCTTCGGCTTGCCAAAGCTAACTTTCTTTCTTGTTTAAAATTGGCTTTGCACTGTGCACTTAAATTTGGTGTAATGTCGATGTCAACTAAAACCAGGAATATTTGTCAACGTTGAGAGCTCCCGTTTTATCGCAAAGTTCTTTAAAAATTTTAGGTTTAGTTACCCTCGAATAGCGCAATACTGAAAACGTAGTCTAGAATTAAAGCCAAAGCCTCCTCACCGGTAGATCGATAGACCGATAGATTTTGACTTTCGCTGGACTAAAGGCAAGAACTTTTATTTCGGTGGCGAGGTCGATGTGTCCCCGAGCAGCATTGCTTGACGCATGTACCAGTAAGCCTCTTGTGTCTTTTAAAGAAAATGAATTTTTGGACGTCCATCTTATTTCCTTTTCGGCTGTACGTTTCTTTTGTTTCCAATTAAATCCGAGCGAACTTATCCTTCCATATTGAACATTTACGGAAAACATTCGCTCGTATTAGAGTCGGGGAAAATTAAATGTATACGACGGCAATACTTAGAGTTTACAATATATCTGTTCTTACATCAAGTTTAATTATTTTTACAGCAGGTCTCTTATAAATATATATAAATTATAAATTTATCTTTAATTTGTACATTAAGAATAAAAGAATTTGTTCCCAATAAACCGAGAACAAATAACAGACCTTCCACTGCGCCAAAAAACTAAAAAGTTTATTTTTGGCTTATCAAAATGTTAGGGGACTAAATATGAAGCTACCCAAGCTTTATGCTGACTCCTCTGCATTTACTGCTGATATTTTGGCTTTTACGGAAACTTGGCTGAAACCAGAGATATCTGACAATGAAGTTCTGTCAAACATTTTTAATGCCTATAGGACCGATCGCTCCTCACGTAGGGGAGGCGGTGTGCTGATTGCCGTTAGCACTAGCCTAACATCCGAGAGAATTCACTCTGATACTCCTAACGAAATTGAATTTGTTAGTGTGAAAGTTTCCTTGCAATCATTCTCAATATTTCTTACATGTTCCTATATTCCACCTGGCTCTGATTTAATAATTTATGAGCACCACCTGTCTGCGATAAAATCTGTTCTATCCCTTCTTTCAAACAGTGACCTTTTGATTGTTTTGGGTGACTTTAATCTCCCTGATATTTCTTGGTCTCCTACTACTGACTCACTAGTCGCTATACCTCTATCCGCCCATGATTTTGTAGATGGTCTTCTAGAATTATCGTTACAGCAAGTAAGCTTTATACGGAATTCATTAAATAGACAACTAGATCTTGTGTTTGTTTCAGACCCGTCTGAAGTCACGGTATCTAGAATTGACGCTCTTGTTGTACCTGAAGACCGATATCATCCAACAACGGAATTGACAATCTGCCTCCCATGCGTTGATACCCTCTCTCCTTTAGTTTCTCAAACTAAAGTGAGATGTTTCCGAAAATGTAACTATAAAAAACTTAACGACATGATTTCTCAATATAATTGGACAGAATTGTACAATTGTATGGATATTGAAAGTGCCACTGAACACTTCTATATAGTGTTAAATACCTTTTTTAATGAATGCGTTCCTGATAGGTTTCCTTCAAAGACAAACAGGCCACCTTGGTTTACCAATGAGCTTCAAAGACTTAAAAACCTTAAGACAAACACTTATAAAAAGTATAAGAAATCGGGTAAGCCATCTGATTTTTCGAAATATGTGGTGGCTCGATCGGATTTTAATGTTCTCAATAGTCATTGCTATTCTATGTATTTAAGTCGATGTAAATTTGAATTTTCAAATGATCCGAAGCAGTTTTATAACTTTGTCAATGCCAAGCGTAAGTCGTCAGCATTGCCTTCATCGGTACGTTTTAACTCAATGGAGGCATCGACGCATTCTGAAATTGCTGATTTATTTGCCGAGTTTTTCCAAACTACTTATAGTTCGGCTGCTTGGTCAAATTCTAACTACCCTAATCCCTTAAATAAGGAAAATTGCATCTTTACCCCTGAAATTACGGAAATTTTTCTCGTAAGAGACTTAGAAAAAACAACGCCAACTTATTCTCCCGGTTCTGATGGACTCCCCGGGTGTGTGCTTAAGTTTTGTGCGTCAACCATATGTAAACCGATTCTTAAACTTTTTAATTTGTCTATTTCATCGTCAGTTTTTCCTACTATCTGGAAGGACTCTTTTATCATTCCACTTCACAAAAAGGGTGAGAAGGCGGATGCCCAGAATTACAGAGGTATTTCTAAATTGTCGGCAATTCCTAAAGCATTTGAAGGTATTATTACTTCTCATTTGCAACATTTATGTTCCTCGCTAATATCACCGTGTCAGCATGGTTTTGTTAAGCGAAGATCGACCACCACCAACCTTCTGGAATTGTCATCTATTGTAATAAATGGATTTAAGAATAAAATGCAGACTGACGTTATATACACTGATTTTAGTAAGGCCTTTGACTCTGTCAACCACTCTCTTCTCTTATTCAAATTAAATCAGCTTGAATTTCCATGTAATCTATTAACTTGGATTTCAAGTTATTTGAATGGTAGGACTCAGAGGGTTATATTCAAGAACGCTGCTTCAAAACTGATCTATGTGACATCTGGAGTGCCTCAGGGTAGTCATTTGGGCCCTTTGCTGTTTACTTTGTTTATTAACGATCTTCCCTCTATCATAACACACTCTCGTGTACTAATGTATGCTGATTCTGGACCCAAAACTTAAATTTGACTGCCACATAATGTCCAATGTCAGCAAGGCCATGAGTGTTCTTGGGTTTATAAAGCGTTGGTCAAAAGAATTTGATGACCCTTATACAACCAAATTATTATTTACCTCACTTGTCCGTTCTATTTTGGAATATTGTTCTTCGGTTTGGAGTCCACAATATCAAGTGCATATTGACCGTATTGAGTCGGTACAAAAAAAATTTCTTCTTTTTGCCCTTCGTAGTTTGAACTGAGATCAAAACATAAGGCTACCTTCCTATCAGAGTAGATTACTATTGCTTAATTTACCTACCCTTGCAAATCGTAGAACAATGCTTGGTACTATTTTTATGCAAAATCTTATAAGAGGTGATATTGATTCTGTAGAACTTGTAAACCGCCTAACTTTCAATGTTCCTGTTAGATTAACACGAAATTATTATCCCCTAAATTTGCCACGATGTACATCTAATTTTTGTCTGCACGAGCCCTTTCGCGTTCCATGTAATAATTATAACAACCTTTATCATTTAATTTGCACTTCAACTTCTATCCCGGTATTAAAAACTAATATTTTAACTCATTTGCTTCGTTCTTAGATGCTTCTTTTATTTTCATTTGTGTCCCGTCTCTATTTGTTTTTTGTATCTTCCTCGCGAACTCGTATTTTTTGGCCAAATTGATAAAAGGCCCCGCGCGTAGCAAGCACGTGCTTGGTGTCGTTGGGCCACTTGTTTGTACTGCTCGTAGTGCATCAACGTCCATCATATATATATAACAATACGCACACACAGGAGCTTGTAGAAACAATCAAAAGTGATCTACGAGGATGGTCCGATAAGTACTTAGCCTCCAAAAGAAAAAAGAAAATTTTGGAAAGTGGCGATTTATTTCTCCACATAATCTCCTTTTAGCTCGATACACTTGACCCAGCGATGATCCAACTTCTTAAACCCGTCTGAAAAATACGTTTTCTCGAGGTCTGCAAAATAGGCCTCTGTGGCGGCGACGACCTCCTCACTCGACGCAAATTTCTGTCCAGCGAGTGACCTTATCAAGTTTGGTAACAAAAAGAAGTCACACGGGGCTAAATCTGGAGAATATGGTGGATGGGGTAGCAGTTTGTAGCCCAATTCGACCAATTTGGCCTTGCCGAGGGCGGAAGTATGAGCCGGTGCGTTGCTATGATGGAAGAGCGCTTTTTCTTCGCCAAATGGGGCCGTATTTTCTGCAATTCGGCGGCGAATCGGCACAATAATTCGGCATAGTTCAGCCCTGTGACCGTTTTGCCCTTCTCCAGGTAGTCGATGTAGATCACACCTTGTGAATCCAAAAAAACGGTGGCCATCACTTTCCGGCCGATGGGACAGTCTTCGCCTTCTTCGGAGCAGGTTCGCCGGGGAAAGTCCACTGTTTCGACTGTTCCTTTGTCTCTGGATCCATGTTTCGTCGACGCTCACGAAACGACGCAGAAACTCCTTCGGATTGCGCTTAAACAGCGTCAAACACTGCTCTGAAGTGGTCTCACGGTTGCGTTTGTTGTCCGGAGTGAGCAAACGCGGCACCCATCGCGCCGACAGCTTTCTTATGCCCAAAATTTCATGGAGGATATGACCCACGTGGTCTTTTGACATGCCTACTGTCTCAGCTATCTCGCGTATCTTCAATCGGCGGTCTGCCAATACGAGATCGTGGATTTTTGTCAAAAAAAAAACGTGCGACCACGTTGAAACTCCTTAAACCAATTTTTGTCAGTCGCCACGAAGGAAAAGAGTCACCGTACACAGCTTCCAAGCGCTCTTTGATTTCGCTGCGCGGCTTGCCTTCCAAAAACAAGAATGGAATCACAGACCGATATTGCTCTTTCTCCATTTTTCTAAAATCCGCGGACACGTCTACGAGAATGTACTATACGGTAGTAATTTTCTCTTGCGATAGTGACGCCGTCGGGCGGTGAGGCTAAGTACTTATCGGACTGCTCTCGTACTGTTAATCATAAGCTCCATCTCTCTCTCTGTCTTTTAGAAGAACTCCAAAATATTTCTTGCGTCTCCCAGGCTCCTCCCATGTGAGAGGACAGGGATGGGTTAAAGTTCCAAGTGCAACCATTCGTGGTAAAAAAATGAGTTATCTTGTCACTTGGCCAGTCTTGTATGTTTTCTCTTATGACCTTGTCAGCGCTCCTGTAATTGGTTCCGATGTCGAAAATCCTCGAATACAACTTAATTGTCTGAATAAATGCATGAACGCATTGCAGTATAGGTCTTCAACAATCTCATGATGAACTGCACGTGTTGCCATGCATGTGAAAATAACACTTTAACGCTTTACATGACTTCTATTCTGTGTAACTTCTATTGGACCAAAATAATCAATACCTACTTTCAAAAAGGCTCTCTCGGTAAGCTGGAAGCTGGCTACTTAAGTTTCCTTTTCCATACGAAAATTTTAGACGTGATAGTACTGAACGAGCAACTTAGTGATTAGATGATTAGTCTGCCTCTGAGTCTTAACAGATTATCGCTAGATAAAAGCAGATTGCTTGAAGTTGAGACAGATTCATTACATTTGAGTTTTCCAATTTCCTGATAAAAACTGTCTTGTTGTATTCTAAGAAAAATTAAATTTTCCGCTTTGGAAAGTTCTGTGGCTGTTTTCTCTTTATTGATAGAGATTGCAACTTTGGTCTTAGTTTTGTCAAATACCTCAAAACCCAAGCTGTTGTTCTTAAAAATCTTATCCATCCGGTAAAGTAAGTGACGGCTTCTGAATGTTAGTGAGATTTACGAACTCTTTATCGCTATCATCAGACCTGTCTGGACTAAGAGCTATTTTTCCTAATGGCCACTGATCTTGACTCTTTCTTTGAAATGGCGGTTCTATAACCCATAACTCGTTTGATGAGAAGTCGGAGGATGATATATTTGTTGCTTTATTAGCGGGGATCAGCTTTGAGGGTACGTGTCGCCATTCCCTTTAGATTGTTAATTCTTGTATCTCTTCCAAGCGCTGAGCCACAAAAGTCTTGAACCTTTTGCTGCTCGTTTTCAGCCAGTATAAGACAATCTCCGAATCTGTCCACATGAATGTTGATTATACTCTAAGATTTAATGTTTCTTTAATAGCTTTACTTAGCCTAGCTCCTAGCAAGGTTCCTTGAAGCTTTAGTCTAGGAACTGACATTGGTTTAAGTGGCGCTTCTCGCGACTTAGCTAAAATCAAGGTAGTTTCTATTTGGCTGTTGCACTCGAAGCGTAAGTACGCACATGTTGCGTATGCGTACTTTGAGGCATCGCAAAATATATGTAATTGGATATTACCATGACTTATGATAAGTGTAGGCAACTGCCTTGGAACGTAGAAATCGTTTATTTTATTTAAGTTTCACAATGCAAGTTTTGGCTAATGAAATTGCGCTCTAGTTTCGCGTAATCCATGTGCCGTAATCCATGGGCTCGAAAGACCATTTGTTGTGGTAATTACCTGGTAAGGGTTATACCTATTCAGGATTATGGGGCTCGAAAGACCGAGTTCTAGCCCACACAAACCACAGTCGTTGTAGTCGTCGAATGGATTGTTTGATTTAGAGCACGTCTTCTCTGCTGATTAGTTTATTTTTGATTTGTTGCAATATTTGAGCTTCTTGCTCTTGTCTACTGGTGTTCTTTTTTACTTTTTTCACGCAAGTAGCGTCTCTTTTTGATTGAGACTGGATTCTTTTAATCACAACAACAAATTTCAACATTTGTTGTAAACTCTATTCTATATTCTCTGTTATATAAAGCTAGCTAATAGCTAGCTAGCTAAATTAATAAGTTGTTTAAAAAATACAAACAAAAATCCCTTATATTAATTTTACCATATAGTATACACATGCAGAATAAATATCCATTTCAAATTTAAAGAATTTAGTTAACATTTCCGTTTTGTCATATAATATTTTGATCTGTTCCTAATTCGATAACATAAACTTTTTGCAATTTTGAATATTTGTGAAAAACAGGGTAATGCCAAGAAAACAGGGCAAAGTCCTCATAGTGCAGTGGTCCGGCATCGCAGCAACCATCATTACCATTCTCGCGACGCGATAATCGACCTGCCATAAAGCCTGCGACAAGTGCTCAAGTGCTCCTGTGGCGTGACCCAGAAGTGTCTACTTCCGTTAGGAACAATCAAGCATATTGGTTCGGTATGTTTAGACGGGTATGTCGATCCAGATCGGAGAATAGCGAGCGTTGTTCATCCTGCGGAAATGTTTCGTTGAATTATGTTTACAACTAACTTGATTTATCCGAGGTCCATTATTAATACCCTATAGCCTATTTGGCAGGGACTGCAAATTTTATAACTTAACTAAAGTAAGAACGTTATAGTCTAGTGCATCGACTATCAATTACCCGTTACTCAGATAAAGGGATCAAAGGAAGATGGGCTTTTAAAAGCAGCAAAGCGAGATTGTACAGATTAAATTTAAGATGTACTTTATCTGCCAAAAAATAGCTGTTATGAAATGACTTTTATACATTTTTTACAGAGAACAGCTGTTATGAAATGACTTTTATATATTTTTTACAGAGAATAACTGTTATCAACGGGCTTTGTTGAACTAATAAGCTTTTTTAGTAGTTATTGCTAAATTAAAATACGAATTTCAGGTTGCTTTATGCTTGTTAACAATTTATTAGCGAGAGAGTGTAAAGCAGGCGAGACGAGAGTGCATTTACTGTCGAGATTAGAATTCGTACTACCTTTACAAAGGGACAACCAGCCGAATGCTGGGCCCAAGAATGCAAGTACATAAAAAACGAGAGAGAGCTACCTTTCGCTAGGCAACTAATATAAGAGATCGAATTAAGTTAATTAGCTGCTGCGGCTGCTTGACCCGACATACTCCCCCCGTTGGAAGCCTGGGTTTCATCATCAACCTTAAGGGGAAGCAGACAAAGCTTGTTAACTTCTCGCTTTGTCACTCCTGATGCTGTCATCAGAATGGCAACTCGAGCAACCCCTTCTCCAACGAACAGAAGCTCGATCACTCTGGCGAGGGGCCACTTCATGGGAGGCAAGTTTTCGTCCTTGATCAGAACTAAGTCATCGACAACGAAGCTAGGTTTTAGGGTGCGCCACTTGGAGCGCTGCTGCAGTAATCTTAAGTATTCTTCCTTCCATCGGGACCAAAAGATCTGCTGCAAGTAAGCCACGCGTTGCCATCCATCCAAGCGATTGAAGTTAAGACTGGTCACATCCGACTCGACGAAAAGGAAGGCGGACCACCATTCAAAAAATGTGCTGGGGTTAATACATCCAGATCAGCTGGTTTTTCTGAAATCGAGACTAATGGTCGAGAATTAACAACCGCCGAAATGTGACACACCAGGGTCCGCAACTTCTCAAAGGCTAAAACAACAGTGCCAACAGCGCGGTAGAAATGATGCTTAGCGATCTTCACAGCCGCTTCCCAAAGATCGCCAAAGTGTGGCGATCTAGGAGGAATGAACGCCAACCAATAGCCAAAAATCCAACGTAGCTCTCTGGTGATCACTGCTGAGGAATAGGCGCATTAGTTCGAGCAGCTCATTGCGAGCGCCAACAAAGTTGGTTGCATTATCAGACCAAATCTGCCGCGGCCTTCTTCTAGTGCATATAAATCGTTTGAGGCCATGTAGAAACGATACCGTAGAAAGATCCTTGATTAACTCCAAATGAATAGCCTATGTGGCGAAACAAATGAAGACAGACTTGTAGAAAAATGGCCCGCAAAAATCAATGCCAGTGACTTCGAAGAGATCGCATGAGATCCATCAAGTAGCCCCTTTGGAAGATCTGCCATGATATGCTCCACTGCTCGAGGCTTCATTCGAAAGCATCTTATTCATTTGTTTACCGCCTTCATAACCGTCTTCCTCCCTTCAATAGGCCAATATTGGGATCGAATTATGCCGAGTACTACCCGTGGCCCAGTGTGCAGATTGCATTCATGAAAATGAGTAATAAGGGCAATAGTGACCGAATGACTCCCTGGTAATATAATTGGATGACGCCCATTAAAATCCAGAGAAGAATTCCTCAGCCGGCCATCCACTCTAAGAAGCCCAAATTGGTCAATAAATGGTGAAAGAGATGCGAGCGAGCTGGAGGAGTGCACCATTCCCTTTGACTGCAATGATTTGATGTCATCCCATAAATGTGAGCGCTGGACAAGACGAAGCAACAGCAGCGTACCGCCTTGAAGGTCAGACACCGTGAGCGTAGGGCGATGGATGCGATTACTAAACTTATAGACGTATCCGAAAATTCTTTGAAGGGCAGCAAAGGAATTGGCAAATTTGGAACTGGCCACTATGTCTTCGTATGGAGATTTTGTTAGTAGAATCCTCCGGCGAACCTCAAACGTTGGCTTTTCAGCAGTGATTGGGGTCGGCCAGTCAGCTTTGGGGCCACAGAGGAATTTCGGTCCATGAGCCCAGAGAGGAGACTCGTTGAGCTCAGCAGGAAAAGCACCTCGGGAGAGAATGTCAGCTGGATTTAAAGAAGTTGGAACATATCGTCACTCCACTGACTCAGTTAGCTCTTGAATGGCAGCTACTCAGTTCGATACAAAAATATTGAATCTAGACGGCTCGTCTCGGATCCATGAAAGCGCAACAGCAGAGTCGCTCCAGCAGTAAACCTTCCCCTCAAAAGCACTCGTTCCAGCCACTTCTGCGATGAGCCTAGACAGGAGTTCCGCCCCACACAGTTCCAGCTTGGGCACAGTGAGTGTTTTCAAGGGGGCTACCCTTGACTTTGAGCAAAGTAACTGAGATCGGCCGTTGCAAACGATGTAGACACAGGCACCATATGCTTCTATGCTGGCATCACAAAATCCATGAATTTCACTCTCAGAGCTTGGAGAACGAACCAGCCGAGGAAATGACGCATGCTTAATCTGCCCAAAACTCGTACATATAGCACTCCATTCCGTATTCTGTAACTCAGGAAGGCTTTCATCCCAGGATAACTTCTCCTTGCACAGTTGTTGAAGGAAATTTTCGATTTTGTGATCACAGGTCCAACCAACCCGAGAGGATCGTAAAATCGCGTTATTGCAGACAGGACAGATCGCCTGCAGGGGCTTGATGTTGACTGTAAGACCGAAAAGGAAAACAATAGTTGGCCAGAAACTGGATCCCAAGCGAGACCTAAGGTTTTTGCAAAATCAGTGCCATCATCAAACTTCAAATAGGACTCCTTATCCTTGTCTGCAACTCCATCCAAAACAGCCGACACATTTGAGCACCACTTTCTAAGCTTAAATTTCCCTTGGCTAAAAGTTTTGATGCCTGATCCATAATGATGACTGCCTCTTCCTTGGACTTGGCTCCAGATATCAAATCATCCACATAAAAATCGCGACGAGTGAGCTCAGCCTCAAGCCGAAACGCTGTATGGTCGTCTGCTGCCAACTGATGCTTAGCTCGCACAGCCAGAAATGATGCTGGCTTCGTACCATATGTAACGGTGTCTAGCTTAAACACCCGCAATTGGTCCTGGGGGAATCCCTCCACAAAATGCATTGCAATTGATGGCCGCCGATCCATCAAAGACTACGCGAAGCTTTGTAGTGGAGCTATCTTCCTTTATGATGCAATGATGAGGCAAGAAGTATCCGCATAGCCCGATGTCAGCGGCAGAAACTGATGATATATGTCCTTGATCAAGGTATTCCTTCAAGAATGCTGCATATTGAGCCTTCAAGGCTGGCTGACGATTCAACTTTCTCTCTAGGGCCAAGAACCTTCGATAATCTTGCTGGTAGGACTCTCCCAAAAGATCTAGATTGAACTTGGCAGGCAGCCAAACAGAATAATCATCAGCTGGCAAATGAACGACGTGTCTTACGAAATGTGCTTCACAGTCCAATTCTTCCTTAGTAGCGCGTATAATTGGCTCGGCGCAGCTTTCCACTTCCCAAAATCGTCGAAGAAGATCATCTAACCGATCGAAACTATTCTCTGTACTAGCGAGAAGTATATCTTGAGACGACATTAAAGCCGAGTCATTGGAAAGGCCATAACCTCCAGAAACAACCCAACCCAGGCGCATCTTTTGAATTAGGGGTAATCCAGGAGGGAGCTTGATTTGGCTCCGATTAAAAGATCCACCCGCTGGGGACCATAAAACCTTGGGTCAGCTAACTGTATATTATTGGGTATGTTCCATCTGCCCATGTCGACGTTGAAGCTAGGCTGTCGCTATGTTATGTTCGGAGCAATCACCGCGGTAATGTTGGCTGAGTATTCGGAAGTTCGGGACTGAATCATAATATTCACCGAGTGACCGTCCGTCACAAAACTGGAACCCCCTATTCCAGTTACAGATCCTGAAAATTTTATTTTCTTTACTTGAAGCTTATTTGCGAATCGGGACGTTATCGAGTAGAGCTCGACAGGGAACGAAAACCCCGGAACGGTTTTTTACTAAAACGCTAGTCGTTGCTAAGAGCACAATATCATTAATAAACTCCTGTGCAATAAGAGCAGTCGAAGTGGAAGGCAGTGCAGAGGGTGAGGCAGAGGGAAGTGCTTCTTGAAGCTGTGCTCCTTCTTGTGAATGAAAGGAAGGTGAGTTTCCCAGGTGAAGCAGGGTGTGGTGCTTAGATCCGCATGCACAACAACTACTGGAGTTGCATTGCTGAACTTGATGACCAACCTTAAGACAATTTATGCAAAGACCGAGCCGTTTCGCTTCTTGAAGCCTGTTCGCAGGAGACAGGATTTTAAAATTCTGACAATAAGAAATGGAATGCCCCGTATCATTACAGAATATACAAATCCAAGGGCTAGCATTCGAGGCAACAAATGCTCTACGCGCATTGGGTATTCTGTTATTACTTCCCACCTGATTGCCCGGCGCATAGTTGGCCATGGCGCAACCAACCTTTCCAACCTTTGGAACAGGATTTGGACGATGATGCATCCTGCGATTTGTTCCGTCGTTCCCAGTCCTTTGAGAGCACGAATATGAGCGTTGAATTTATCGGACAGCTCCCGAAGTGTCGAGACGGAACCACTCTGCACCGCCTTTAGTCCCAGGATCTCAGTAATGTGTGCCTGAAAAACCAAACGTCGATTATCAAATCTATTTTTCAGCAAATCTAAAGCCATTGCGTAGTTGCCATCCGAAATTTCCAATGAGCGAATAGTTTCCAACGCTGCGTCCCTCAGGCACGATCGTAGATGCTGCAGCTTTTCTACGTTGGTGAGGTCCGGCTGACTATCTATGATCGTGGTATGCATAGAATAAAAGTCAGAACAATTTGCATAACCTCCTGCGAATTTTGGAAGCTCCAGTGGGGGCAGCAATGCTGCCATATGTCGAGGCTGACGCTGCTGGGGGCCGAAAAATCCCGGAGTGATGACGTCAGCAAAAGTTGAGTGCGAAAGAAGCTGTGAGGCGCTCACTTCGAGCTCACCCAGCACCCTTTTAAATGACTCTTGAAGCTCATCAATCAACTCTAACCTCACATGAAGACCGTATTCGTCGCATGAAGTTAACGCCGCACTTGATAGGGAATCCACTAAGCGCTACACTCTATGCATCAGCGGTAACATCTCCAAAAGTTCCCGTAGGCATGGCTACAACAACAACAGCAGACGAAATGCCCGAAATTCGGCTCCAGCGGGAAGATGAGCGCAAAGCAAACAAGGGAATAACAGCCCGTTAAAGCTGATTTTGCGCCTTATATGTAAATTTCCGCAATCACCAACTGCTATTTATTTATAGCGCTCACTGCATTTACGGCCTTATGATTGTTGCTCTGCCAATGCACCGCAGCCGCAAGAATGAAAAAGTCAATAAATAGACTTATATGATTTGCACTTAGTATTATTTATGCACAAATCACTTCGGGGTCACCAATGTTTAACTAATAAGCTTTTTCATTAGTTATTGCTAAATTAAAATACGAATTTCAGGTTGCTTTAGCTTGTTAACAATTTATTAGCGAGGGAGAGTATAGCAGGCGAGACGAGAGTGCATTTAATGTTGAGATTAGAATTCGTACTACCCTTACAAAGGGACAGCCAGCCGAATGCTGGGCCCAAGAATGCAAGTACACAAAAAACGAGAGAGCTAGATAGAGAGAGCTACCTTTCGCGATGCAATTATTATAAGAGATCGAATTAAGTTAATAGCTGCTGCGGCTGCGTGACCCGACAGGTTTTTAAAATAAAAATCAAAAATAAAAAGTAGTCCGAGACTTTTATTATTTTGAAAAAGTCCCTAAAAGTCATTTTGAAACATCTCGCTTTATAAACATAGGAAAAGGATAGGAAAAGAACCCATTACTTTCGAGCTAATTTATTTGTTTTATATAATTGCAAGACAAAAAACTTTAAAATTTGTATTTGTTATGAAAGAGAAAGTGGAGAGAAAAGGTTTGGAGAACACACAATCTACTGAGCCAGCCGCACTAATCTCAAAGCGAGCAGACCAAATAATATCAGTTCCTTACAATAAATCCATAGAGTTCATATAAATAAACAATTCTGCGCTTTTAGAATAATTATATATATTTTTCCTCATATTTAGTTTTAAGGGAGTTTAAAAAAATCCTGGTATTTTCGGCTCCAAATTTGTTTCGGTCCGCATAAAAATGAAATTGATTGCAAAGTGCATTTAAAATGTTTAAATTAACCAAAATTAAGTGTGCACGTGATTCACGGTTTTTCTTCAGACCTGCCTCCATCAATAATTATATAATTTAAATCCTTTGAATAGCGACGATTCGCTAACAAGAATAAAATTACTTTAGGGGAACTGGGCAAGAGACAATGGGATAATATTGCAAGGAAGCAAAGGCAATTTAACAAAACGCAGCAGACTTACGTGATAGCGGGGAAAGGAGCGAAGGGATAAAGAGGCAAAAACAATATATTTTATGTCAATGAATGTTCTAAGTCCGTGAACTTATAAAAAATTATCAATTTTCGTTTAAATATTTTTTAAAATAATTTTATGGTGACAAAATAGTGTTCCAATCTTTTCCACCAAGTTTAAGAACAGTTTCTCAAACGCAGACTAGGTCGCGGCTGAAAGGCTTGTATTATATGTGTATAGGTGTTTATGCTCACTTCAATGTTCTTGCTGACCTTTATGCTTTTAGGTGAAATATTCCTACAGGCTTTCCCGCCAGATCCTTCAGCTCATAGACGTTATTTTCTATTGAACGCACGACTTGGAATTAACTATATTTACATATAAATTTCGCATTGTAACTTTTGAAAAAGTCACTCCAGGATGAAGTCCTGCCGCTATACTTCTTACCCAGGCTTTGCGAAGAAAATTTGGGCATGTTTGTTATAAAGTTAGCTGCCACGCTCTTAGGCCTGATGGAGATTCTGGCAGGTGTGTTCCCGTATGATACGGTGCTTATCCACAGGGGCGAGATCTTCAACATCATGATCCATTATCCACTTCCAATAGGTACATGAGCTTCCTAACATAGTTACGGAAGCTCCGATATCCAACAACACGGACATTCGGCGTCCTTGGATCAAAACTTCCCCGAAAACACTTGGCTCACCCCGTGATCCACGCTTAGCTGCATCAACCACTTCCTTGTGTGTCTGTATCCTGTCGGCGACTGACTCAGCGCATATGTACCTTCTAGCTGTTTATCCTCAAAGATCTTCTTCCGTATTTCTATATAAACCTTTATCCGATTCTTGGCTGGCATTTTTATTTCAGTTTAAAAATGTTAACATCTGATTTCTCCAACAGCTCATCGTTTACTTTCTCAGAGGCTTCTACCCCAAACGCTTATAGCCCACCATCGTCACGCCTGCTGAGCCGTGACCCGAACAATTCGGGAACGTTGGTGTATACGAGTATACACCCTGCTTCCCACACCCTAAACAAAATTTTCTGCGTTCTGGGATTGGGATTTTTCATTATCCTGTTTCCTCCTTTTCTTGGAGTTCAGTTTCCGATAGGACCTGCTCGACTCTACTGCGAAGGAGACGATAGGCTGCCCTCTGCTCTCGTCTGACAAAAGTGTCGTCGACTTCTAGATTTTCCTCCCGAAGCTGTTCCATGTTTCTGACCCTAACCGCATGCATATTGTGCGATGTCGTTTCTTCATCAACCGGAGTATTTTAGACTCCGACTTAGGTTTGGTAAGTCTGGTGGCTAGTCTTCGTAGTCTCAGAAACAATCTTTTACTGATTTCCCAGGTTTCTGCCTCCGCCAATGGGGCGAAAAGTATCAATTTTCTTATCAAACAATATAAATAAATGACCTAAAAATTTGAAGTTTTCACATTTTTTTTAAATTTAACCTTGTTAAAAAAATATTTAAATCGGTGAAATATATCTAATACCTGCCGTATAAACGATTATTTCAAGGGGGAATATCTTAGTTTTTAAAAAATAGTTGTGTTAGCTATGGCTGCGTTACTACGGAGCCGCAGTCTTCAGCAGAATAGGATGCGGCGCACAGAGTGATTGTCCACCTGTGACGGCGATGAAGTTCCTCGGAGCGGAGATCTGTTTCCCATGGTTCCAAATGACAAGTCGATAAGTTCTAAAATGTACATTGTGTTGAATTAGGTTATTTTTTATTATAAAACGTAAAAGGACACAGAGCGTGCGTCAATAAATATTGACTTTCGCTCGCATACTATATCGGTTACATATCATTTCTACCGAAGCTGCAGCTGACCAATATTATGTACATAGGTATGCAGAAACAAATTAACTTTGATCTGGTTCGGTATTTCTAACAAGACTACAAATAAAGGGCAAAGAAGAATGTCTGTTACTAGAGCGCTTCCAGTGTGTGCCGTCAGGAACTCTAAAATTTCTCGACAATTTTACAGTCCAAACATTCTCCCCCCTAATGATATGTACATCGGAATATCATTAAGTGCTTCTGTAGCGCCTTTGGTATTTCGGAGTTTAAACGCTGAAAGAGGTGGTACAACTTAGAATTGTTGGAGGGTCAAGATCATCACTTATCCAATTTTCTTGTATAGGTAGTGAAAGCACCACCCTGAGACTGGACCAAACCGTCTTGGCCGCAATTAGTTTCACTAATTAAACCAAGAGCCCGTAAATTGAACGGCAAACGCTCATCTTTAACGAGTACTATATATCCAGCCTGCAAGTTCTGCCTCTTTTTCAACCATTTCGGTCTCCGTTGCAAACATGATAAATAATCCGAACACCACTCCTTACAAAATTGCGCATCCAAGTGCTGACAGTGTCTCCATCTCTTGGTGGCAGACAGCTTATTGCCTCTGTTGGCAGAGCGAGTAACTCAAACTAAGAAGAGACCTGGGGCTAGGACCATCAGATATTCCTTCATTGTTTCGTGGTTACAGTGGCCAACTCCCTGTAAGTAAGCGTACGATCACCAACTGTCCTTTTCAAGAGGTGTTTCATTGACTTAACGCCCGCCTCCCACAATCCTCCAAAATGTGGAGCGGAGGGAGAGTTAAAATGCCGCGTAATACCGTCATCAGCTAGCCTACCAAGAATTGATTCTCGATATATAACTTGTATGCCAATTGGTCTGCTTGCAGCTTCCGGTTTCGTGCCGCAGTCGCTTTAAATATGAACACATCTCCCACGTCGGCCGATGAAACGGTTAAGTGCTCCAATAAATGCGTCTGCTGTAAAATCCCCTACTGGTTCCAGATGGATGGCTTTTGTCACAAGACAAACGAAAACAGCGATATAGCCCATAACCAAAGTCCATCATATCCCTTTAGATGATTATATGTTAATCGGTCCCGCGTAGTCAATCCCAACTGAGGTAATGCATTATGTGGCCAAATTCTTGCCGGTGGTAAATTACCCATCTGTTGGCTGCGATGCTAGGTTTGAATTTATGGCAAACAATAAATTTATGTGTTTTCTCTTCGTACGGCGTTACGTTGGTTTAGAATTCAATATTTCTTCCCGATATGATTTAGCGTAAGGGCAGCACCTCCATGTATGGTATTGGCATGGCTGTAACGAATGTATGAGTGTTTCTCCGCAATTGATTGATTGTGGTTGGCAACGAACACTTATCATCTCGCAGCACCTCCATGAATCCAGCTCCAGACGATCATTGAATCTGACCAGAAGACAGCCTCTGAAAAACTAATATGAATAGTTAAGTGATCCTTTATAACTAATATAATAACTACTGCACACAATTCCACTGTGGGAATCGTGAGATGCGGCTTGATAGGGGCTACCTTGCATTTCGCTAAAACTAATTCCGCATAAATTGCGTCCTTTCCTAAAGGCATTCGTAGGTACGCTGCCGCACCGTAAGGGCATCCAGATGCATCTCAAAAAATGTGTAACTGTGGAGTTTCAATCGATAGTCCCCAAGTAATGTAGCGCGGTATATGAATCTTAGACAAACTTGGCAGCTCTTGAATGCATTTCTTCCATTCTTTCTGTAAATCTTACGGTAAGTGGTCGTCCCAATAAAGTTTTGTCTTCTACAGAGCTTGAACCATTCGCTTTCCAATAACTGTGATTGGGCACAACCATTCCATTGGGTCGAAAGACCTTGCAGTCGTCGAAAGAATCTTTTTCTTCGTTGGTGTACCTGAGGGAAGATCAAAATTAATTTATAATCGAATTGAGCGTTCAATATAACCTTAATGCTCTAATCGTCTCATCCCCCTATTCTAGAGGTATTCCTAGCAATAGTTGAGGGCAGTTGATGGACAATTTCCGCAACTCAAAAGATCATTTTCTCATCATATTTATAGCTTGCGCTTGAAATTCTTTTGCCTCTGCCATGCAATTCGCCCCAAATAAAACGTCGTCCTCGTATGTGGACGTTTTATAACATTGGCTGCCTGCGATCAGTCATGCTCTTTATCTTCGGCTAACTGCTGCATAGCTCTAATAGCCAGATAGGAAGCACAGCTCGTGCTAAACATCACCGTGCAAGAAGCAAACTCCTCTATTTGGTCGCTGTTGTACGGTTTCCAACAATTCTTTGAAATTGAACATCATTCTTATGTATATTAATGCACCTACACCCAGAAAAAAAAGAACGAAGAAAATCAAGAACATTTTTCATGAAATGCGAACAATCCGTTCTCCATTTTTAGTTCTCACATTTCGAACGTTTGTTCACGAAAATCGAACGGTGTTGGTAACAATTTCTACCGACTAACAACTTGGTTCCAAATTGCGAAAAATGTTCTCAGATATCGGACGCCGTTCATTAAAAAGCTTCGATAGACGCGTTAAAGTCTATCGGAATCGATAAATTATCAAAATCGTTCATAAAAACATGTATGTAGGTCTAGTGTCCCGATTGTCCGCACTCGAAAAACTGGCTCGGTGGTCCAGCTGCTAGAGCGTCCGCCTTCGACACATGGTAGCACAGGTTCGAGTCCGCGAGAAGACGGTTGTGAGTTGTGAGTTTTATAAAAATAATATTTCTAATGTTTATATGTACTTCTATTAATAAATAAATTCTTTGTCTTCAGCAAAATATCCAAAATACATTGAATTCTAGCAATAACAAAACATAAGGTGGGAAATTAAATAAATCTCTACCAGGCGTGTACACAAACCTCGTTTTTTTTAGATTTTTATGTTCTCAGGTTAAGCCCGAAATGTACTTAAACTGACACCATTCGTTCGGAACCCGACCCTAAAGTTTCGGTCACATTTTACGAACGACCGTTCACGAACTGTCAACAAACGGGCTCACGCACTTTTTGAAAACGTTTGGTCTTGATTTTTGAACATTTCGAACGGATTTTTTTCTGGGTGTATAGATTTTCTCTATCTAATTGCACTCCAGTAAGTCTGAACCGCTGGAAGCTCCATATGCAATTTCAGCCCTATTGCTAAGATTTCATTCAAGGATTTTCCATTGCTCGTCTTTATCGATCCGTCGAACACGACACGCCCCTTGGTGGTCAATGATGATTCCTTGATGACTGGGTGGTGAGTCAAATAACATTGGGGGGTTCCCACCGAGTAACCTGATTCTTATGTTTGAACAGGTTGTGTAAGAACCTTTTCCATTTGACCCAACTCCAAATATTCCTGGTTTGAAATACACCTCCGTTTCAAAGCACCATGACACGACGACCCAATTACTGACTTAGGATCCAAAGAGGATAGGAATGGCAACCGCACACAATGTATATCCCTGAAGGTAACCACACGTGTGTATTAACAAAATGATCCTCACACCACAAGTTTTCTCTGGACAGACCTTCCGCTGCCTCATCCATATGTTCAAACTCCCAGAATCTGCGAAGTAATCCTTTTATATCCGCAGACGATTCAGCCTTACCTACGGTAACTGTGTGTACCGAAACGTTTTCGAAAGATTCTTTAACCTTTCCTGAGATAATGAATCAAAGTCGTATGTTTTGGGCAATAGCAGAGCCAGCAGGTCCACGATGTATTTCACTCAATTTCACATCAATTCACATTATCACAAAAATAATAAGGATCAGCAAGGCAAAGATTATGAAATGAGACCTTACTGACCCTTGGCAAAACGCGCACAGTGACTTTTTACTTTGCCTGTGGCTCAAACCTTTATCTAAAACTCAATAGTATGGACGAAGACGCTTCGGAAATGTCGGGCGTTCGCCAGTCCATTATTCGATACAAACGCAGCTTGCGATCCTTGGTCCAGAAATGTTTAAAACTGTAGTGTAAAATCTGCAGTCTTGTATAAAATGACCATTCTTCCCACATATTACGCATTTTAAATCCGATCGAGAAAAAAAAGAATATTTCACATCTCGCCGCTTCTCAGATGAATCGTTCCTTACTTTCGTTACATGTTAGCCAGTATTGTCTTCTCGCCACTGGCTGCAGTAAGCAATGTCCCAGTCCCACCGCAGTTCCGCAGGTAATTTCTTAGTCACCATATTCCCTCCCCTTTACACATTCGTGTGCCAATGGATCGCCGCGGGCCGCGCAATACGATCCCCTATTGTCAAGGTTGTCCGTCGAAAGTTATCTCATGTTATGTTACTCCTCACCCCCTCTTGTTAAAGTTCAAGCATTTCATGGTTTTGATCTCCTTTTACATTATGAATCTATTAGGTAATATATATATGGCTAATTCATATGGAAATTAAATTAATTGACAATTACTTTTTTAGCGAAGAGTATCGAATTTACCACCTGTGAAGGTTCACATATCAGCAAAATTATGACATCGCTCAGAGGGCTCTTGCAATTGTACATACAACTACAAGGCTAATACTCGCCGCTGATAAGTTTACAGTAGCCAAGTTTTCTTTTAGGATACTGCACGAATATTTATAAATATATGTTTATAAGAAAGGAACAGTGTTCTGACAAACGTACCCCACTTTAAATCCTGGGCGATGAGATCTCGACGCTCCAGGTCCTGGGGTTTGGGAAAATATTATATTGGATATATATATATAAATATACGTGCACCAAAATGCGGCTGTTCTTAAGTATACCAATTTACTGAAACACAAAATATATACATATATTATGCCAGAGGTACGCGACTTCTTAAACGGCTGATGAAGAGATTCGTCCTTTCTAATTGTTCATCATGATTCTCATTTTGTCTATTGATTCGATTGGTTTAAATATATTTCAATGCATGTTTGAATGCTTCCAATGTTTTTTTTTTGATTTTCACTTATTATCCAATTGAATTACTTGAGGATATTGGTCTTTGGTTATGCATGAGTTCACTTTAGCTTTGGTTGGCTCGATAAACACATTTATATTGCATCACTACTTTCTCCGACGTATGCTATTGGTCGCTACGCCTCTGAACGGATGGTTCCTACAGCTGAACAAATTTTAGGAGCAAGGGGATTACGCATACTCCGTCCACAAACATCACAGTATGTCGGATGTCGTCCTTATTGTTGATCCTCTCCACGTTCTTTAATGACAATGGCAGCGCTGGTTCGACACATAAGATTCTTTCAAGCTGCAATTGTGTTCTCCTTAAGGACTGTTGGGTACGGTGGCTGGTCCTGGTGGCAGAAGACTACGTGGACAACTGCCCCATGGAAAGTCGCCTTCTTTCGAAGCTGCCGGCTTCCGTCAGCAAGACACCCAAATGGCTTCTCTCCCTTTCTCTATTTGTCTAAGGTCTTTTATACCAGAATAGAGCTTTTACTTGGCTGCCTGTATGGATCGGATAAACTTGGTGTTCCCACCTAGGATTACTGTTTCTTGATATCTGCTATGTTGGTGGTCAACGGCCGGCTGTTGCCCTTTGCCAGCTACCGGAGTTGGTTACCAATAGGTCGATAGTGGCCGTTGTTCTGGTCACGCGACACCCGAGAATTGCCGAATTGCTTTTTCTTCTGCCTTTACCAGTATGAGTCTGGTTAGTCACATGCACCCCTCCCCTTGGCTAAAGATTCGTCGTTGTTTCTCTATGTGAATCTTTCAATGTGGAGGGCGTACGTAACAGGCTCGAAGTAATCGATGCTGACCGCATGGAATGACTTCGCAAAAGGAATCTGCGTACGACCATCGTTGCCTGTTCTGTGTTTTTTCTCCTTTTTAGGCGCCCATTCACGTGTGGCCTCGACCCACTCCTGTGATCAAGAGTCTTTCAAAAGCTCAACAAATTCATCTCTAGCGATTTTATGCTTCAGTTTGAAATGCAAGTTGTGCATATCGGATACATAATCGCTGAAGGTTTCGTGCTGTCCTTGCTTGCGTTCCATTAATTCCTTGACTTTCATAAGATCACTTTCGGTAGTGGAAAACGCTCGTTCCATCTCCTGTGTCAACGAATAGTAGTCAAAATCGTAGTCTTCTGCCTTGTCCTCCATTAGCTGCCAATACCATTTAGGGGTCGCACCTGTCAGTAGAAGATGGAAATCGATTAACTTCAATAACTTGAGGTCATACAATTCTTGCAACCCGTCAACGCGGAACAGGAAACTTTCAACTGTCATGCCGCGTCCGCTTCCATCGAATTTTAGGTTCCATTTGTCTAATCTTACTTCTTTTGATCTCGGACCCTGAAATGATAGGTTTCGATCAATCTCTGGATGCAGTTGGTGACTCGTCTTCATCTCGTTCGTTTGGGATTGTATGTGGGACGGCTTATCTATCCGCCTGGGTGTTCTCAACCGGTGCATCTAGCTATTGAGGATGTCCTGTGTTACCGGTTGCAGAGGCGGAGTCTCTAGGTATCTCAAGAAACCGTCTGCTACTTGTGCCTTCAGAGCTTCTATCTGGGCGCTCATGGGTCGCTCCATTTCGTGGCTCAGCCTCAAGAGCTCCATCAACCTCTGTTCACGCTGCTCGACAGCCTCTAAGTTGTCCTCCTCATGCCTCTGACCTTTTTCATAGCCCCCTTATTTTATGTAGTTTGGCCCTCATTGTAGGCCTCCGTATTATCTAATAGTTGTCACTTTGTGCTGATTAATTTAGGCATTTAACTTTTTCACTTTTTTGTGCTTAGTAAAATGAGTGATAGTTTTCAAAATGCACGGTCAGCGTCGTAAACGCTGAGTAAGTCGACAATAAATGTTTTTAAATTGGGGGGGTGCTTTCCTCTGCTCACCGATATATAAGCCCAAAAAAAACAAAACGAAAATCCCTAACTAGGGGTGTTAGCCGCATCTACCAAACTGGGTTCCGCTAAGCTAACATGCACTTACTTTCCCTTTCAGCTCGTAGTTCTAAGTATAGTATTATAAATAAAGGATAACTCATAGTTCTTGGAAATTCCGGTAAATTTTTCTACGATTGTAAAAGACAAAAATTAAAACATTTTAAAGTCAACCCTCCATTCTGAGACAAAGTTCTGATTGAGCCAACGCTCACCACTGACAGTCAGAAGAAGTTGGGGACTTTAAAGTTACTAGTTTAAAGACAAAACAAATGCGTCCGATGTTTGCCTGGAAAAATAACATTAGTTTGAAAGCTAAGCTAAGCTAAGTTGTGGCTTGATCGCAACACGATCGGGCTGTGTTTCGGGCATATTCCCTCCCCTTCACTCATTAGTGTGCCAAATGGACCGTCGCGGGTCGTGCAATACGATCCCCTATTGTCAAGGTTGTCCGTCAAAAGTTATGTCATTGTTCTTGACCTACTCCACTTCTGGCGTCCGCACAACCCCCTTGTAAAAGTTATATTTTATGTGTAATATATATCGGCATGCGCCGTGGATGAGTAACTTTATATTGGCTAATGCATATGCAATTAATTTAGTTTTCAATTACACCAGTTTACAAAAAAAAATTGATGAAATGCGCCTTCAAGGAAACCTTTGTTTTCCGGTAAGGTACATCTCCCTGATTAAGAAAAAGGCACTTAAAATTTGTTCTATGGTACCAGTTTTTTTAAGTGTAAAAAACTTTATTCGCACTCATTTATTTTCTCACTCGAGTTCTGATAAACCGAATTCGGTCATTAAAGACTCATTTTACAGGTAATTTTTCCTTGCTACAAATATATGAAAATTTATGATGTATTGCCAAGTTACAAGCAGGTGTAAAAAGCAAAAAAAAAAAACAGCTACCCAGAAGATATCAGCGTTACTTAAGCAAACGCTGAAGTTCAACTGCAAAGTTTGCTAAGCCATACAGCTTCACGGATTTTAAAACATTAACCTGAAGTTATTAAGAAAATTACGGACGATTCGGTTAAAAACTTAATTTTGATGGGAAAATGGGGATTAGATGGTAGCACCGGACAGTCTAAATATAAACAGAAAGCGCTTAACAATAATTTCGACTCTACTCTTCTTGTTACCTCATACGTACCATTGCAGCTGATTACCAATTCAAGTGATCCCAAAGGTCAAGAAATGATTTTAAAAATCTACACGCTTCTGCAGACCAATGTGGATTCAATTTCGAAAAGAAACGGCTCAATTAGCTTTAAACGAAGAAAGGCATTATAAGGAACAAATTGATAAGTTAAATCATACTGTATGCGATATCAACAATAAAAGAATCGAGGTTAAACACAGCTTGCAATTAACCATTGTAGATGGGAAAATTTGTAATGCCCTCAGCGATACGTCTGAAGTCAAATGTTACATTTGTAATGCAAAGCCAACGGAAATAAACGATTTAGAAAAGTGTTTGAAGAAGAATGTTAATAAAAACAGCTTCGAGTTTGGATTATCACCATTACACTCTTATATAAGATTCTTTAAATATTTTTTGAACGGTGCCTTCAGATTGGACCAAAAAAGTTGGCAGCGGAGGGAAAACAGTAACTTTCTTTAAGAAAAAAAAAAAAGAATTCTAGAAGACTTTAGGACAAAAATGGGGCTAGTAGTGGACCAGCCGAGAAGTAAAGGTAGCGGAAATTCAAATGAGGGAAGTACTGCGAGAACATTTTTCAATAGTTCGGAATTATCAGCTAAAATAACTGGCTTAGATTAAAGCGTTTTAATAAGATGTTTAACATTGCTAGAAGCCATGGCATCAGGGTACAGGATTAATGCTGATAAATTCCGTATATATGCTCTTGACACTGCCAAAAAATTGCTAGGTTTGTATGATTGTTACTACTTCCCGCCCTCAGTGCACAATGTTTTAATCCATGGTGCAGATGTGATTAATTTTGCACTTGTTTCAATTGGAGAATTATCGGGAGAAGCTTCAGAGTCGCGAAACAAAGATATAAAAGTATACAGAAAGCAGAACACACGGAAAGGATCTCGAATTGCCACAAGCACGGACTTAAAAAGCAGACTACTTTTGTCTTCTGACCCTTTTATTACTGGACTAAGGAAATTACCATGCAAATTATAAAATAATTAAATGAAATCAACATTAGACATGTTAGAAGAATTGGATTAATTATACTGTTTTCTATGTTTTTTGATTTAATTGACGTTTTTTATATTATTTTATTTGTTATGGCTCCTATTTTATATTACAGAAGAGTCTTATTATTAAAATAATTGAATATTATTTGAAACTGGTAATTATTTGTGTTTGCAATTTTTGCTATGGCAGCTGTATGATATTGTTTTCCGATTTTGAACATATTTGGTAAGCATATATAAAACTGCTCCAAACACACAATCTGAGAGCTTGGTTTACATATCTTGAAAAACAAAAAAGTTTTTTATACTAAATACTTATTTTTGTCATATCTATGTGATACAGACGTGCGATATGACCAATTTCTTTATTATACATTTAAAATATTTTTTTTTAATTTTGGTGTAAATTTCGTTACAATATATGAACTAGAAGTACTTATGGCCGCGGCTCCATACAAGCCCAACCACTGAGCAATGCAGTCAGCACATTTTGCAGTGTCAGCCCAGCCAACTACGCAAACTGCTACCATAATCAAAATTCCCTGACCTACTCTAAAATATATCTCATTTCACTATTCATTACATTAAACTTCCGTGTTCGAATTAGTAAATAAAC
Source organism: Drosophila suzukii (assembly GCF_043229965.1). Classification (NCBI taxonomy): domain Eukaryota; kingdom Metazoa; phylum Arthropoda; class Insecta; order Diptera; family Drosophilidae; genus Drosophila; species Drosophila suzukii. The sequence continues at coordinate 22,640,312 of NW_027255896.1, read as the reverse complement.
ATGTATAAATTTAAGAATAAATCAGTTATCAACGCAACTCATAACTACGTGGTTCTACTTCGGTCCTCTGGGAATAGGGCTCGTAATACACTATCTCAACTAGCAGCTAACCTAAGTTATCTCAACCTCAGCGCAGTTCCCGCATCCCCTGTGGTTCGGCACGCAGTAACCCTCGTTACCATTGCCGCGACGCGATCGTCCTGCCATCAAAGCGTCCCCGTGCCAGCGGCAAGTGCTCATTACTCCTTGTTCCGCGGCGTGAGCCAGAAGTGCCTACTTCGGTTAGGCACAAACATTGGTGACCCGGACGTGATCCTTTACCAACAAAGGATCACAATCCAGCCACCCCCTTCCAACCGTGAGAAGTACCGTTAAGTTCACACTAAATCCACCCACCCTAGAAACCATAGCTTCTTCCAGCTTCACAGGATTCTCAGCTTCATCCAGCTTCACAAGATCGTGAGCTTCAACCAGCTTCACAGGCTACTCAGCTTCATTCAGCTTCACAGGATACGCAGCTTAATCCAGCTTCACATGATCGTCAGCTTAATCCAGCTTCACTGGATAATCAGCTGGTGAGAAGTACCGTTAAGTTCACACTAAATCCACCCACCCTGGAAACCATAGCTTCTTCCAGCTTCACAGGATACTCAGCTTCATCCAGCTTCACACGGATACGCAGCTTGATCCAGCTTCACTGGACGCATAGCTTTATCCGCCTTCACAGGATTCTTCGTTTCCACACATTATGGAAACAAGTCACACAAGAATCGATTTACACAATGGATTACTAGACAACCAAAATGAGCTACAAGTACAGATCCTACTATTATTCCAGTAAGCTATATCAGCTAAACGATATCTGGCAGCAGTTTTGTGACCTAGATGAAGAAGTCCAGCAAGCGGCATTACCCTCTGGAAGTGATTACACTTCACGACTAGTAGCACTTAAGGAGCTGGTCAAAAAATATCAAAAAATATTGCTGGGGCTTCTGAAGGTCCCCAGACGAACTTCGGCCAACATCAAAATTACAACAGGAGATCAAGTCAAGAGAGACTCCGCGATTGACACGGTTATCCAACATTTGCAGAGAATAAGCAACGAATTGCAATCATCAGCAACATTAGCCTCTAATAGACTAGACTGGCCACGGTTCCATGATCTCTTTGTGGAATTGGTACAATATAAATCATATTCGGCCAGTCAAAAACTACATATTTTACAGAGTTCGTTTCGTGGTGAAGCGAGGAACGTTTTGACAGACACCGCCTTCCCACAGGGTGGCTATGACGACACCTGGTTGCGATTGAAGGCCAGGTACCAGAACGGAAGAATAATAAGAATAATTGGTACTTTAAAAAACCTGGACATCTGCACAAAAACGTTGAATCCAATTATAGGGTTTTTAGTGCGTCGAAAACTGGACCCGTATGCTTTAGCTGCACTGGAAAATTCATCAGATTCACCATCAGAAATTCTAACTTTAAGGAGTGTACTGATGTTTATTGAGCGGTATGCTAGACACGATAAGCGCACAACCTACAGGAACACTTCGCCATCAGTTAGTTCACAACGAAGAGGGCTGTAATATTTGCCACCTAGGACCAAATCATCTTAAGCTTGTAGCCGTTTCTAGGAAATGAACCCCAAAATGCGACGCCAAGCCATTATTCAAGTAGGAGCATGCACAAATTGTTTGTCTACAGCTGAAAACTGTTGAAAACAGTGGAACTCCGGCCACTTGTCGAGTCTATCAGCAACGGCATCATTGACTGTTACGCCAAGGACCGACTAGCAATCCCGTGTCTGACGCAGCAACCATTGCAGGCTACGACAACCCTAGAGGATATGTTCACATTCATTGCGCCCATAGGCCATAATTAAAAAAAATCGATCTTAAAATATTTAGTCAAAATGTAAAGAACTTTTCTCTAAATTATCTAAACTTTCCCATGGTAAACCAGTTTTTTCCGGAAATCTAACGGGACATTCTAAAAATAGAATGCAAAGTGTAATTACGTGTTCAATTTGCAGTTGCAGCTGCGTTAAACATCGATAAACCCTTTTATTGTCTATTTTGTGAACGTCCTTTTCGTGTTTAGTCCCTGACAGAGACTTGGGCCGAGGGAGAGGCGTTCGATGTTCAGGCACCATTTGCCGGCATAAGCTACGACGTATTTGGGTCGTGGGATCTTGGTAAACCTCGCTCCTCTCCAACATAGCGAGAATAAAAATTTAAAGTGCCTAGAAAAATAATATTAGTCCGTAAAGTTCGTCTGTCGTCAGCCCACACTGCCCCACAAGCTAAGCTGTCGCTTGATCGCAACACGATCGGGATGTGTTTTGGGCATATTCCCTCCCCTTTCACACTATCGTGTGCCAAATGGATAGTCGCGGGCAATGCAATAAGATCCCCTATTGTCAAGGTTGTCCGTCGAAAGTTATGTCATTGTTCTTGACCTACTCCACTTCTTGCGTCAGCACACCCCCCTTGAAAAAGTTCTAGCACTTCATGGTTTTGATTTCTTTTTTACCTTGTATATTTATTGTGTAATATATATCGACGTACGCCGTGGATGAATAACATATTATTGGCTAATTCATACGCAATTAATTTAATTGTCAATTATTTTTGGTTGCGGAAAGTATAGAATTAACCACCTACTAGGTGCACACATCAGTAAGACGCTGACTATAAACGACTACAAACGTCGCTCAGAGTGCTCTTGCAATTGTACATACATTTACAAGGCTGATAATCGCCGCTGAATAGCTTAAAGTAGTCTATAAAATTGTAGGATACTAAACGAATATTTATTTATGTATGCTTATAAGGAAGGAACCGTGTTCCGACAACCTTACCCCCTTTTTAAATCCTGGGCGATGAGATCTCTACGCTCTACGCTTGGAAAACATTATATTTGATATATATATATATATAAAAATACGTGCACCAATATAAGGCTGTTCTTAAGTATATCAATTCACTTAAACACAAAATATATACATAATTATTCCAGAAGCTTGCGACTTCTTCGACGGCTGGTGGAGAGAATCGCCTTCCCTAATTGTTCATCATGATTCGCTCTTTGTCTTTCAATTCTGTTGGCTTAAATGCATTTCAATGCATTTTTTAATGCTTCCAATATTTTTTTTATTTTCACTTGTATTGTAGTACTTGAGCCAATTGGTCTTTGGTGGATCATGGGGATTAGGGGTACTCCGGCCACAAAACATCACAGTGTGTCGGATATGGTCCTTATTGTTGATCCTCTCAACGTTCTTTGATGACAGTGGCGGCGCTGGTCGGACACATAAGATTCTTTCAAGTTGCTATTTGTGTCCTCCTCAAGGACTGTTGGATATGGTGGCTGCTCCTGGGGCAAAAGACTTCGTGAACGACTAAGACCTAAGAAAGGTGTTTTAGACTAGAGCTTTCAACCTGGTCTTTCTATGAATCTTTCTATGTGGAGGGCGTACGTAACAGGCTCAAAGTGATCGATGCGGACCGCATGAAATGATTTCGCAAAAAGAATTTGTACGACCATCGTTGTCTGTTCCGTGCTTTTTTTTCCTTCTTGGGCGCCCATCCAAGTGTGGCTTCGACCCATTCCTGTGAACAAGAGTCTCATTTTTTATCAGCTGAGCTGCCCAGGCTGATATCATCACTGCTGTTGCTTTATGTTAAGGTATATTCTATACTGTAGTACTTTTCTTAATCTTGGCGAATGGAATTTGGGCTTTGATGTTTCATCTTTTGATCAAACTGACGATTAATTAATTCATATTTATTAGAAATGTTTGATTTATATGTTAAGAGGTGTATGAACTTTTGTACCATTATTAAAGCTTTATTGTGCTGGGCATGTTTTTTGCAACATTTTATAACCAGCGGTCCACTCGGAGACCCTCCCTTTTGAATTCCCCTAAAGAAGTTAATGGGGATGTTAGCAGCAAGCCGCCCATCTGGGAGTTCATGTTGCCTTTCAAAAGCTTAAAAAATTCATCTCTAGCGATTTTATGCTTAAGTTTGAAATGCAAGTTGTGCATATCGGAGACATAATCGCTGAAGGTTTCGTGCTGTCCTTGCTTGCGTTCCATTAATTCCTTGACTTTTCATAAGGTCACTTCCGGTAGTGGAAAACGCTCGTTCCATCTCCTGTGTCAACAAATAGTAGTAAAAATCATAGTCTTCTGTCTTGTCCTCTATTAGCTGCCAATACCAATTAGTGGCTGCACCTGCCAGCAGAATATGGAATTCCCGAAAGACTTGTTGACGGCTTAAGCCATGCAACTTTTGCAATCGGTCGACGCAGAACAGGAAACTTTCAATTGTCATACCGCGTCCACTTCCACCGAACTTTAGGTTCCATTATTCCAGCCCAACTTCTTTTGGTCTCGGTCCCTGAAACGATGACCTCCGATCGATCTCTGGGTGCAGTTGGTGACTAACCTCCCTTTCGTCTGTTTTGGATTGTCTGTGTGACTGAGTATCTATACGCCTGGGTGTTCTTAGTCGGTGCATCTTGCCATTTTAGCATGTCCAGCGTTACCGGTTCCAGAGGCGGGGTGTCTTGGTATCTCAAGAGGCTGTCAGTTGGTTTCGGAACAGTTCGGCGAGGGCAGTCCCTTCTGTTCGGGTCTCCTGGATGTCGGAGACTGCAACTCAGCCACTTGTGCCTTCAGAGCTTCTATCTGGGTGCTCATACCACGCTGCATTTCGTTGCTCTTCCTCAAGAGCTCCGAGAGCTGTCGCTCGGCAGCCTCAAAATTGTCCTCCTCGTTCCTCTGAAATTGGGAAAGCATGCTTGATCTTCCTTTCGGTGGTCCTAAGGGTAGATTCTCCCCACCGGCGCCTCCTTCCATTTCAGTGGATCGATCCAAATTGTTTTTCTCGGACAGGGTATCTACCTGTCCTGGCTGATTATGTGCGAGCTCCCACGGCTCTCCTTCAGGTGAATCTCCTTGCCTTGGCGCGCTCGCACTCCGGGGCTGGTGGTTTTCACCGCGCGTTGTTGCTCGGGTCACTCTTCCGGTGCTGGGTTGGAATAAGACCTTCTTCTTGGACCCCTTCATTTATCTGATTGGGCCTTCTTTTAAGGCCTCCGCTTTCTTTGATAAATTGTCAGTATGTGCTGACAAACTAAGGCACTAAAATTTGTCTTCACTTTTTTTCTGCGTTTGGTATAAAAGGATCACGTGATTCCTATCAAAAAAGGCGGTCAGCGACGTAAACGCTGAATAAGTCGACAATAAAATGTTTATATACTGGAGGTGTTTCTCTCTGCTTCTCAAGTTTCTCTTCGGTCAAGAACCGTCCGATATTTAAGCCCCAAAAATAACACAAAACAAATATGCGTCCTGGATCGACAAACGAACACAAGACCCGCACCGCAATGCGTTACCGTAATTCTTGTGCTCCTGCTCTTTCAGGACTCGAACCTATCAAACGACCTGGCAAATGCCTGATACGTCTTGGGGCGTCGGCCAGAAAGTACCTATTAATTAAATTTACGTTAATTTCAACAAATAGTCGTTCAGCACGTAGTTGTAAGTATAGTATTATAAAGAGGATAACTCATAGTTCTTGCCTAAAGGAAATTTCGGTAAATCTGTCCATTACTAAAACAGGGAATTTCTACGGTTAAAAACATTTCCAATTCAGGCCACTATTCTGAGACAAAGTTCTGATTGAGAGGCCTCTCAGCACTGGCAGTCGCAGAAATTGGAGACTTTAAAGTTACTAGATTGAAGACAAAATAAATAAGTATGCGCATATTTAAAATTATCTAAGTTCCCTGCTCAATAAAACAGTAAAATTACTGAATGCAAATAAAGATGAAAGTAATGCCATCCCTAGGTACTTCCGCTCCGATATCGCAGGTACCCAGATTGTAGACCCTGGTAATATTCCTTAAGGAATATAAAATGTCCTATAGTTGGGCGCCAATTCTGTTACGTGGTAATATTAGTGCCCGAGTCCTGACAGGGACTTGGGCCGAGGGAGAGGCGTCCGATGTTCAGGCACCATTTGCGGGCATAAGCTACGTCGTATTCGGTTCGTGGTATCTTTGTAAGTCTCTCTCCTCTCCAACATAACGAGACTAAATATTAAAAATGCCTGGAAAAATAATATTAGTCCACAAAGTTCGTCAGTCATCAGTCCACACTGCCCCACAAGCTTAGCTGTCGCTTGATCGCTGTGTTTTGGCTATATTCCCTCCCCTTCACACAGTCGAGTGCCAATGGATCGTCGCAGGCCGCGCAATACGATCCCCTATTGTCAAGGTTGTCCGTCGAAAGTTATGTTTTTGTTCTTGACCTACTCCACACCCCTCTTGTTAAAGTTCTAGCAATTCATGGGTTTGATCTCAATCTACATTATAAATAATGAGTAACATTAAGTTGGCTAGTTCATACGGAAATTAAATTAATTGACAATTACTTTTGCTAGCGGAGAGTATCGAATTTACCACCTGTGAAGGTGCACACATCAGCAAAATGCTGACTATTCACGACTACAAACGTCGCTCTGAGGGATCTTGCAATTTTACATACAACAACAAGGCTGATACTCGCCGCTGAAAAGTTTACAGTAGCCAAGTGTTCTTGTAGAATACTGCACGAATATTTATATATGTATGTTTATAAGAAAGGAACTGTGTTCCGACAAACTTACCCCCTCTTTAAATCCTGGGCGATGAGATCTTGACGCTCCGGGTCCTGGGCTTTTGGAAAATATTATGTTGGATATATATATATATAAATATACGTGCACCAAAATACGGCTGTTCTTAAGTATATAATATATATTATGCCAGAGGCATGCGACTTCTTAAACGGCTGGTGGAGAGATTCGTCCTCTTTAATTGTTTATTATGATTCGCACTTTGTCTATTGATTCGGTTGGTTTAAATATATTTCAATGCATGTTTGAATGCTTCCAGTGTTTTTATACCGTTGCAGAGGGTATATTGATTTCAGTCAGAAGTTTGCAACGCAGTGAAGGAGACGTTTCCGACCCCATAAATTATATATATTCTTGATCAGCATGACTAGACGAGTCGATCTAGCCATGTCCGTCTGTCCGACTGTCCGTCCGTTTCTACGCAAACCAGTCTCTCAGTTTTAAAACTATCGGGCTGAAACTTTCCTGAAAGTCTTATATCTTTTGCAGGTAATATATAAGTCGGAACCAGCCGGATCGGACAACTATATCTTATAGCTCCCATAGGAATAATCGGACAAAAAAATTAAAAAAATTATATCTTTGGTGTTTTTTAGTATATAACCTCCTAAGCTTGAAAAAAACATTTTTTAATTAGTTTTGAATTTTGAATTAAATTTTATCGAAATCGGACGATTATATCATATAGCTGCCATAGGAACGATCGGAAAATTGGTAGAAAAATAATATGAAACAAATTATAGCTTCGGTGTTTTTCAACAAATAACCTCCAACACTTGGATATAACATTTTTTAATTAGTTCTGAATTTCGAATTTAATTTTATCAAAATCGGACGACTATATCATATAGCTGCCACAGGAACGATCGGAAAATTGGTAGGAAAATAATATGAGACAAATTGTAGCTTCGGTGTTTTTTAACATATAACCTTCTACGCTTGGAAATAACACTTTTTAATTAGTTCTGAATTTCGAATTTAATTTTATCAAAATCGGACGACTATATCATATAGCTGCCATAGGAACGATCGGAAAATTGGTAGGAAAAAAATATGAAACAAATTATAGCTTCGGTGTTTTTTGACATATTATCTTATACTATTGGGAATATCATTTTTTGTGTTATTAAATTTAATAATTATAGCTGCAAGGGTATATAAGCTTCGACTTGCCGAAGCTCACTTTTTTTCTTGTTTTTTTATTTTCACTTGTTATCCAATTGAATTACTTGAGGATATTGGTCTTTGGTTATGCATGAGTTCACTTTAGCTATGGTTGGCTTGATTAACACATTTATATTGCATCACCACTTCCTCCGACGTATGGTATTGGTCACTACGCCTCTGAACAGATGGCTCCTACAGCTGAACAAATGTCAGGAGCAAGGGGATCACGGATACTGCGTCCACAAACGCAAAAACGCAAACGGATGTCGTCCTTATTATTGGTTCTCTCCACGTTCTTTGATGACAATGGCGGCGCTGGTTCGACATTTAAGATTCTTTCGAGCTGCAATTGTGTTCTCCTTAAGGACTTGTAACTTTTTAATACCCTAGCTTCATCGGGAGGAATTGGGTGGGTTGTTGCGGCTGTTGTAGATCGCGGTTACGTCGAAATATTTAAAGTTCCGTCCAGAGACTAACTTATCGAAAGTCCGCACTAAAACCTGTCCTGGATCGACAAACGAACACAAGACCCGCACCGCAATGCGTTACCGTAATGCTTGTGCTCCTGCTCTTTCTGGACTCGAACCTATCAAACGACCTGGCAAATGGCTGATACGTCTTGGGGCGTCGGCCAGAAAGCACCTATTAATTAAATATACGTTAGTTTCAACAAATAGTCGTTCAGCACGTAGTTGTAAGTATAGTATTATAAAGAGGCTAACTCATAGTTCTTGCCTAAAGGAAATTTCGGTAAATCTGTCCATTACTAAAACATGGAATTTCTACGGTTAAAAATATTTCCAAGTCAGGCTACTATTCTGAGACAAAGTTCTGATTGAGAGGCCTCTCAGCACTGGCAGTCGCAGAAATTGGAGACTTTAAAGTTACTAGATTAAAGACAAAATAAATAAGTATGCGCATATTTAAAATTATCTAAGTTCCCTGCTCAATAAAACAGTAAAATTACTCAATGCAAATAAAGATGAAAGTAATGCCATCCCTAGGTACTTCCGCTCCGTTATCGCAGGTACCCAGATTGTGGACCCTGGTAATATTCCTTAAGGAATATATAATGTCCTATAGTTGTAGCGCCAATTCTGTTACGTGGTAATATTAGTGCCCGAGTCCTGACAGGGACTTGGGCCGAGGGAGAGGCGTCCGATGTTCAGGCACCATTTGCGGGCATAAGCTACGTCGTATTCGGTTCGTGGTATCTTTGTAAGTCTCTCTCCTCTCCAACATAACGAGAATAAATATTAAAAATGCCTGGAAAAATAATATTAGTCCACAAAGTTCGTCAGTCATCAGTCCACACTGCCCCACAAGCTTAGCTGTCGCTTGATCGCTATACGATCGGGCTGTGTTTTGGCTATATTCCCTCCCCTTCACACAGTCGAGTGCCAATGGATCGTCGCAGGCCGCGCAATACGATCCCCTATTGTCAAGGTTGTTCGTCGAAAGTTATGTCTTTGTTCTTGACCTACTCCACACCCCCTCTTGTTAAAGTTCTAGCAATTCATGGGTTTGATCTCAATCTACATTATAAATAATGAGTAACGTTAAGTTGGCTAGTTCATACGGAAATTAAATTAATTGACAATTACTTTTGCTAGCGGAGAGTATCGAATTTACCACCTGTGAAGGTGCACACATCAGCAAAATGCTGACTATTCACGACTACAAACGTCGCTCTGAGGGCTCTTGCAATTTTACATACAACAACAAGGCTGATACTCGCCGCTGAAAAGTTTACAGTAGCCAAGTGTTCTTGTAGAATACTGCAAGAATATTTAGATATGAATGTTTATAAGAAAGGAACCGTGTTCCGACAAACTTACCCCCTCTTTAAATCCTGGGCGATGAGATCTCGACGCTCCGGGTCCTGGGCTTTTGGAAAATATTATATTGGATATATATATATATATAAACATACGTGCACCAAAATACGGCTGTTCTTAAGTATATAATATATATTATGCCAGAGGCATGCGACTTCTTAAACGGCTGGTGGAGATATTCGTCCTCTCTAATTGTTTGCTATGATTCGCACTTTGTCTATTGATTCGGTTGGTTTAAATATATTTCAATGCATGTTTGAATGCTTCCAGTGTTTTTCTTATTTTCACTTGTTATCCAATTGAATTACTTGAGGATATTGGTCTTTGATTATGCATGAGTTCACTTTAGCTTTGGTTGGCTTGATTAACACATTTTTATTGCATCACCACTTTCTCCGACGTATGGTATTGGTCACTACGCCTCTGAACGGATGGCTCCTACAGCTGAACAAATGTCAGGAGCAAGGGGATCACGGTTACTACGTCAACAAACACAGTATATCGGATGTCGTCCTTATTGTTGATTCTCTCCACGTTCTTTGATGACAATGGCGGCGCTGTTTCGACATTTAAGATTCTTTCGAGCTGCAATTGTGTTCTCCTCAAGGACTTCTAACCCTTTAATACCCTAGCTTCAGCGGGAGGAATTGGGTGTGTTGTTGCGGCTGTTGTAGATCGCGGTTCCGTCGAAATATTTAAAGATCCCTCCAGAAACTAACTAATCGAAAGTTCGCACTAAAACCTCAAATTAATAATGGAACTGAGCAATGAATGGCGGATAAACTAAATCAGTAAGCAGCACATAAGTTGAATAGATAAAAGCGGATGGGACTGAGGTGTTGTTCGTCCTACCCTTCTATACCCTCCCAACCTTCGTTCTTTCTGTTAAGGTATTAAATGAGAACACCAAAATCATATGTTCACTATTATTTTAGGGACTTAGCTTTTCATCATGGTATATATATACTTAAGTTTTGGCATACATTAATCAAGACTTCATGTACATAACTTCATGATATTCATTCAAGTTATATTAACTAACATAACTGGTCGCTTAAATTTTTACTCTAGGCATAGGTTTTCTAAGTTTTAAGTGCAATTGATTGGTTTCTTTGGATGGGTCAAATCTATTAATTCACTTCTTTCGTTTTCTTCCCCGGGCTTGTCTGCTTACTTGCTTACTATTTGTTTTTCTTTTCTATTCTTTTTCTTTGATTTACTTATGCAACGCAAACCGTAATTATACGCAATGAGTTCCCTTTAATTCATATTTGAGGGCAGCCAAAATTCTCCAAGACGCATAACACAATCAAAACAAAACTGCCTGGAAAGCTTATCTCGGCCGGACTCATGATTAGGCAAACCTGTAAGGATGCTTTCTCGGCCGGGATACAGATCTCAGTCGGATCCAGATTCCTTTACAAGAAAATTTGTAAATCACCGAAACGCCGGACTAGAGGGTTCCACTCCACAGGGGAACGGGTAACTTTGAGGGGAGTCTTCACCAGAGGTCCTTATTCACGTCGAAGAAAAGCAGATGACGTTGGTTATGCAGAATCCGATTCCTGGGCTGCGACCGCTGGAGTCTTGCACTTCGCGTCAGAGGCGAAAAGTCCACCGGGCTGGACCTTCGGGCGAGGCCAAGCCGGGAGATTACTTGGCGGGTGTCTTGGGTTTCGCGTCGGAGGTGAAAAATCCACCGGGCTGGACCTTCGGGCGAGGCCAAGCCGGGAGATTACTTTGCGGGCGTAAGTCAGCACGAGGGGCGGGGCCGCGCACGAGCCCCAGGATGGCGAAGGAGCTAGGATTGTGGATAAGGCGGGAAGGGCGTTCACGCGCAAATCCCAAAACCACATAGGGGGGGGGCGGGAAAACTAGGATTGGGGATACGGCGGGAAGGGTGTCCACGCACGAATCCCAAAACTACGGGGGAAGCAGGAAAACTAGGCTTGCGGATAAGGCGGGAAGGGTGTCCACGCGCAAATCCCAAAAACTACTGAGGCGGTGGGAAAGCTAGGATTACGGATACGGCGGGAAGGGTGTCCACGCACGAATCCCAAAACTACGGAGGAGACAAGGAGACTAGGCTTGTGGATACGCCGGGAAGGGTGTCCACGGGCGAATCCCAAAAACTACAGAGGTGTGAAAACTACTGGACCGGCCGGAAGGGGGTCCACATCCAGGTCCGAAGCAGCGGTGTGAGCGGGGTAAAGTTAGGTTAGCTTTGGTACCTGACTACGAGAAGGAAACACACGATCGAGAGATGCAATTAGATATTCTTCACCGTTTATTCAATTTGTCCTCACTCGGGTCCGCTACACCGTCTTGAGCACATGAGAATCTGATCGTACTAACCTTAGCAGATTTGCTTATATATATATGTGTGCCTTGTAATCGTCCGCGTGGCCACTCCGCAGAACTTGATCGCCTCCGCTCGGCTATTTCGAGGAGCACGCGTGATTTTCGAAACCTCGCTAAGCCGTTTTCGAATCACACGTCTTTTCCGTTCCACGATCCCGAGAAAAGAGACCCGCCACGATCGCCGCGCGACCCTCCCTCATTTTCCGGCCTTTTCCTCTATTCGGGATTTCTAGTATTTTCCTACTTCTGGTATCTTAGCTCCTTTGCTTTTTTAGTATTTAACATGTCTTGATTAACTACCGGTTGGCGTTGCCACCCAGGGTTCTGAACTTAGCTATGACTTATTTATTCTTAATAAGACTTAATATTTATTGTAATTCACTGTATTTCTCTTAAAGCTATAATAAAGAAAGTAGTACTTATTGTGGCGCACGCGCCTTCTAGGCGGGTTCGTCATAAACCAAATCATCACCGAAGGTTTTTGTATTTTGGGACGGCAGCCGGTTATTCGTTTAGGAGGGTTTTAGCTCACACGTTCGCTTTTGGGGTAAAATTCTTTCAATCGGCGGCTTGCCCGAAACAATCAAAACTAGAATAGCATGCGATCACTTACCCTCTGACAATTTCGATGAAGCGCTCCATTGTTCCAGGGGTTAACTAGTTTTTATTCCTTGGAGAGACAAGTTTTAATTATTTCTTCGCAACCGCCGTCGATACCTAAGACTTAGTGTTGATTCTCGTGCAGACATTTACAGGTGAAAAAAGAGAGTTATGCAACGCTTGTTCCGACTTGGGTGCGTAAGTATTTCAAATAGAATAACACGATCAATTGCACTTTGACTTACATAATTTTTAGAAAGATTTTAATATTTTGTTTTGGGGTTATTTCCAAGTGATACTGGCTAACTCTGTCTCTCTAATCTAGGAGCAGCTGCCCTGTTGGGTGGATTGACACGTAGCGGTCGCAATTGGGGTTGGTGTGTCTGGAGGTGCCGTTGGGAAGTCGTCGATGAATCTTCGTTGACTTTTGTGTCCGCAGTTTGCTGAACCTTAGCCTTCCCAACTGAAGGGATCCTCTTCCCGGTTGAGAAATGATTTTACCTGCCTAGCCTGCACTGTGAACGGCTTGGTTTCGAACCCCACGGACAACCTGCTGCTGGCTAGATGTTTATAGCCTGATTTTCTGATTGAGAACTAGATGATAATTTCACGTTGGCTATTTACTTTTACTTACGTTCAGTTTGTCTTCCTTTAATTTATGTGTTGTTTCTTTCTGTTTTCTGATTTAGGAGCTTGACTAGTTGGTTATACCATTGTGTTTTTGCATAAACGAGCTTAATAATCACTAATGACAAAGATTTATGTGAATTTCGACTGCACGTGGTGTGGCCAAAAATTTAAGTTGGACTAAGTTTTTGAAGCCAACCTTTCACTTAGAGTTCTCGAAACAGAAAGACTGAGTAGATCAGAGATCAAAAGCTGGAAGTGTAAACATCCGACAAAAATCTAAATTTTGACGTTTCGCTTTGGATCACTTTCCGTCTTCATTTAGGCAATTTTGTTTGTGATTACATGGGGTTACATACTACGGTAATTAACTCGGATAAGTAACGAGTGTTAGCTTTATTATCAGTTACTTTTTCAAAAAAATTTCTTTTAAAGATCTTGAGGTTGGTACATTACAGACTGTTGGATATGGTGGCTGGTCCTGGGGGCAGAAGACTCCGTGGACGACTGCCCCATGGAAAGTCGCCTTCTTTCGAAGCTGCCGGCTTCCATCAGCAAGACACCGAAATGGACTCTCTCCCTTTCTCTATTTGTCTACGGTCTTTTATACCAGACTAGAGCTTTTACTTGGCTGCCGGTATGGATCGGATAAACTAGGTGTTCCCACCTAGAATAACTGTTTCTTGATATCTGCTATCTTGGGAGTCAACGGCCGGCTGTTGCCCTTTGCCAGCTACCGGAGTATGATTACCAGTAGTTCGATCGTGGCCGTTGTTCTGGCCACGCGACACCCGAGAATTGCCGAGTTGCAATTTCTTCTGCTTTTACCAGTATGAGTCTGGTTAGTAAAATGCACCCCTCCCTCTGGCTATAGACTAGTCGTTGTTTCTCTATGTGAATCTTTCTATGTGGAGGGCATTAGTAACATACATGAGAAATTGTTTTGATCAGAGTTTGATGCTGTATATCCTTGATATATTCCCTGAAAAAACATTTTTTAGATAATGGAATCTAGGCAGATCAGTGAGTCTAGGGCAACTGTGGACCCGAGCAACAAATATTTCCTTAAATTCCGGCCAATCAACGAATTCTCCGCTAAATATAGGAAACTTAACCGTAGGGTGTATAACCTATGAAACCTAAAAAACATTAAGATTGTTAATACCTGTCGATTGAAGACGACGACCTTTAGTCTCAATAGGGCTATTTTAAATCTGCGCCACGCCATCAATATACGCTTTTTTGAGTATTCCTTCAAGATCTGCCTCCTTATAATCGATCCTAAGCAATTCGTCATCGGAACGCACCAATTTTCGATGATTGTCCTGGAACTCCATGCCGGAGATTCTAGCCTAGTCTCCGTGTGCACTTTCGAGTTGTTAGTCCAGGCTTTACGAAAGTTTTCTGATATGCGGTGCACCGAATCAACCAAAGCTGATTGTTACGCAATCAATTCCTCAGAAGTAGCCATGACTAGCCATGACTTCACCCTCTTTCTCACAACAAACACAGTGCACAAGCCTTATAAAAAACCTCATCGCGCTCCAACGTAGTACAAGAAGTGACCCACAGATAGCTTCCGAACAGTCCAAAAAAAGTCTTTCCGGGTCTCGGTGCCAAAATGTATTGCCTATGGCTCCGTTACTACGGAGCCCTAATCTTCGGCAGAACGGGATGCGGCGCATAGAGTGATTGACGGCGTTAAAGTTCCTCGGAGTGGAGATCTGTTTGCCAGGGTCCCAAATGGAAAGTCATGACGTTCCAAAATGTTGTCTCATATAATGTAATCGAGCAAGACTACAAATAAAGGGCAAAGAAGAATGTCTGTTTCTAGAGCGCTTCAACTGTGTGACGTCAGTTCTCGACAATTTTACAGTCCAAACTTCCGTCCTCCCTTTAGATGGTGATATGTTGATCTGTCCCGCGTAGTCAATCCCAACTGACGTAAAAGCATTCTGTGGTCGAATTCTCGCCGGTGGTAAATTACCCATCTGTTGGCTGTGATGCTAAGGTTAAATGTATAGCAAACAATACATTTATGTATTTCTCTTCGTACGGCGTTACGTTGGGTTAGGATTTAACATTTCTTCCTGATATGATTTATCGTAAGGGCAGCACCTCCATGTATGGTATTGGCATGGCTGTAACGAATGACCGAACGGATGCTGATAAGGAAGAATGTATGGGTGTTTCTCCGCAATTAACAACAATGCGTCCCTCAAGCGTCCTCCAAGTCAAATGTTTTTCCCGAATCTTATACGAGTTGAGTGGTGATAGCGAGCTTTGGTTAGGTAACCTTTTTCCTTCCGATAGTAGTTTCCATTCACCCGCAAAGCACTTATTTTGGCAAATACGAACTGAACACAACAACCCTGCAGAAAGGTTTGCTCACCGCGAGAGAATGGACTATTCGAGCAGATTTCGATGTCTGAAATTCCTTATAAGTCTCTGAATATATGCCAGGATACGAAAGAGACTTGTGTACGATGAGAACCTTTCTAATATAAATGACCCTATCTCTTTCGCTACAGAAATAGCGTTGCAGTGTACCTGCTTCCGTTAGCTGGTGACTCGTGTATCGTTTCCAGCACCTCGGCAGCATTATCCTTAGATAATAAATGTCGCCATTGCTTTTCATCGCATATCTTCAAAGTTTTGCTTATGTGGTTGGCACCGAACACTTTTCATCTCGCAGCACCTCCATGAATCCAGCTCCAGACGATCATTGAATCTGACCAGAAGACAGCCTCTGAAAAACTAATATGAATAATTAAGTGATCCTTTATAATAACTAATATAATAACTACTGCACACAATTTCACTCTGGGAATCGTGAGATGCGGCTTGACAGGGGCTACCTTGCATTTCGCTAAAACTAATTCCGCATAATTTGCGTCCTTTTCTATAGGCATTCGTAGGTACGCTGCCGCACCGTAAGGGCATCCAGATGCATCTCAAAAAATGTGTAACTGTGGAGTTTTAATCGACAGTCCCCAAGTAATGTAGCGCGGTATATGAATCTTAGACAAACTTGGCAGCTCTTGAATGCATTTCTTCCATTCTTTCTGTAAATCTATCGGTAAGTGGTCGTCCCAATAAAGTTTTGTCTTCCACAGAGCTTGAATCATTCGCTTTCCAATAACTGTGATTGGGCTCAACCATTCCATTTGGTCGAAAAACCTTGCAATCGTCGAAAGAATCTTTTTCATCTTTGGTGTACTTGATTAATTTATAATCGAATTGAGCGTTCAATATAAACATAATGCTCTAATCGTCTCATCTCCCTATTCTAGAGGTATTCCTAGCAATAGTTTAGGGCAGTTGATGGACCATTTCCGCAACTCAAAAGATAATTTTCTCATCATATTTATAGCTTGCGCTTGAAGTTCTTTTGCTTCTGCCATGCAATTCGCCCCAAATAAAACGTCGTCTTTGTATGTGGACGTTTAAGTACATTGGCTGCCTGCGACCAGTTATGCTCTTCATCTTCGGATAACTGCTGCATAACTCTTATAGCCAGATAGGAAGCACAGCTCGCGCTAAACATCACCGTGCAAGAAGCAAACTCCTCTATTTGGTCGCTGTTGTACGGTTTCCAACAATTCTTTGAAATTGAACATCCTTCTTATGTATATTAATGCACCTATAGATTTTCTTTATCTAATTGCACTCTAGTAAATCACTACCGCTGGAAGCTCCATATGCAATTTCGTCCCTATTGCTAAGATTTCATTGAAGGATTTTCCATTACTCGTCTTTATCAATCCGTCGATCACTATACGTTCTTTGTGGACAATGATGATTCCTTGATGACTGGGTGAAGAGTCAAATAACATTGGGGGGCTCGCACCGAGTAAGCTGATTCTTTCGCTTGAACAGGTTGTGTAAGAACCTTTTCCATTTGACCCAACTCCAAATATTCCTGGTTTGAAATACACCTCTGTGTTCTTAGGATCCAAAGCTGATAGGAATGGCAACCGCACACGAAGTATTTCCCTGAAGGAAACCACACCTGTGTATTAACAAAATGATCCTCACACCACAAGTTTTCTCTGGACAGAACTTCCGCTGCCTCATCTATCTCTTCAAGGTCCCAGAATCTGCGAAGTAATCCTTTTAACTCCGCAGACGGTTCAGCATTGACTACGGTAACTGTGTGTACCTAAACGTTCCTGAAAGATTATTTGACCTTTCCTGAGATAATGGATCCAAGTCGACTGTTTTGGGCAATAGCAAAGGCAGCAGGTCCACGATGTTTTTCACTCAATTTCACATCAATTCACACTATCACAAAAATAATTAGGATCAGCAAGGCAAAGATGTTTGAAATGAGACCTTACTCACCCTTGACAAAACGTGCACAGTCACATTATACTTTGCCTGTGGCTCTGACCTAAAACTCAATAGTATGGAGGAAGACGCTTCGGAAATTCGGGCGTTCGCCAGTCCATTTCCCGATACAAACGCAGCTTGCGATCTATGGTTCAGAAATGCTCGGAACTGTAGTGTAGTACCTGCAGTCTTGGGGAACATCTCGCCGCTCTCAGATGAACCATTCCTTCCTTTCGTGATATTTTAGCCAATATTGTCTTCTCGCCACTGGCTGCAGTAAGCAATGTCCCAGTTCAACCGCAGTTCCGCAGGTAATTTCTTAGTCACCATATAGACGAAGACATGACTTTAACGGAAGAGGTTAACGCCAACTTTTTCCAATGATTTAATGCAGGAACGACAAGATTGTAAAAATCTCTTAAGCGAGACAGGGTCGCCGCTTTGCACCATGGGGTGATGCTCTCATACCTGATTATAATGTTTAAATAAAACACACTTAATTTCATATAAGCTTACTAACATTTGTAAAGCTACATGAGAAATTGTTTCGATCAAATTTTGATGCTGTATATCTGTGATATATTCCCTGAAAGGAAATCTTTTAGATAGTGGAATCTATGCAGATCAGTGAGTCTAGGGCAATTGTGTACCCGAGCACCAATTATCGTTGTTAAATAACTAAATAAATAAATAAAATATTTTCTTTTGTGGGGGCAATGGTTTTTTTTAAATTAAAATTTTTTTATTTTTAAGAAATTAAGACTTTTGTGTGTTAAAAAATGTATTTAAAAAGTAGAGGTTTCAGAGGATTTTATGCAAAAGACATGAAATCAATCGGATAAATACAGATTGCAAACAGAGGGTACTTTTTGAAAACTAGCTTTTTTTTACAAACTTTAAAAAATTCCAACTAAAAATATAATTTTTTTTCGGCCTAATCCTGATACACGAGTTTACTTATTTTCCGAAAATTATACGTAAAAAATGTTTCAGGCAAATCAAAAATGTGAAATTTTTTTTTGCCAAATCCGCTCGGTTTGTAAAAGGACGGCCCATATGTATGTAGAAAAAAATTAACAGTGATCTTCTTCGGTATTTCGAAGAAGATTTCACATAAAGGGCAAAGAAGAATGTCTGTTACTAGAGCGCTTCCAGTGTGTGACGTCAGTAACGCAGAAAGTTCTCGACAATTTTACAGTCCAAACATTCTCCCCACTAATGATATGTACATCGGAATATCATTAAGTGCCTTTGGTATTTGGGAGATTGAACGCTAAGCGTAACTACCTGGACCAAACCGTCTTGGCCGCAATGAGTTTTAGTAATTCGATTAAGAGCCCGTAAATTGAGCGGCAAACGCTCATCTTCAACGAACAATATATCTCTAGCCTGCAAGTTTTGCCTCTTTTCCAACCATTTTGGTCTCCGTTGCAAACATGTTATATAATCCGAAGACCACTGCTTACAAAATTGCTCATCCAAGTGCTGACAAATCCTCCATCTCTCGGTGGCAGACTGCTTATTACCTGGCTCTGTTGGCAGAGCGAGTAACTCCAACTAAGAAGTGACCTGGGGCTAGGACCATCAGATATTCCTTCATTATTTCGTGGATACAATGGACGAGACTGTAAGCAAGCTTCGATTTGGGCTAAAACAGTGGCCCACTCCTCGTAAGTAAGCGTACGATCACCAACTGCCCTTTTCAAGTGGTGTTTCATAGACTTAACGCCCGCCTCCCACAATCCTCCAAAATGTGGAGCGGAGGGAGAGGTAAAATGCCGCATAATACCGTCATTAGTCAGCCTACCAAATATAGATTCTCGATTTACAACTTCTATGCCAATTGGTCTGCTTGCAGCTTCCGATTTGCTCCAGCGATATTCGTGCCGCAGTCGCTTTAAAAATGAAAAAATGCGTTTGCTGTAAAATCCCCTACTGGTTCCAGATGGATGACCTTTGTCACAAGACAAACGAAAACAGCGATATAGCCCATATCCGAAGTCCGTCCTCTCCCTTAAGATGGTGATATGTTGATCGGTCCCGCGTAATTAATCCCATCTGACGTAAAAGCATTTTGTGGTCGAATTCTTGTTACGTCGGCGTTACGTCGGTTTCGGATTGAACATTTCATCCTGAAATGATTTAGCGTAAGGGCAGCGCCTCCATGTATGGTATTGGCATTGCTGTAAGGAATGTATGGGTGTTTCTCCTCAATTGACAACAATACGTCCCTCAAGCGTCCTCCAAGTCGAATGTTTTTCCCGTATTTTAAACGGGTTGAGTGGTGATAGCGAGCTTTGGTTAGGTAACCTTTTTCCTTCCGATAGTAGTTTCCATTCACCCGCAAAGCACTTCTTTTGGCAAATACGAACTGAACACAACAACCCTGCATAAAGTTTGCTCACCGCGAGAGAATGGACTATTCGAGCAGATTTCGATGTCTGACAATTCCTTATAAGTCTCTGAATATATGCCAGGATGCGAACGATACTTGTGTACGATGGGAACCTTTCTAATATAAATGATCCTATCTCTTTCGCTACAGAATCTGACCAGAAGACAGCCTCTGAAAAACTAATATGAAAAGTAAGGTGATCCTTTTTAATAACTAATATAATAACTACTGCACACAATTCCACTCTGGGAATCGTGAGCTGCGGCTTGATGGGGGCTACCTTGCATTTCGCTAAAACTAATTCCGCATAAAATGAGTCGTTTCCTTTAGGCATTCGTGAGGATCACCCCAAAAGAAATGGTGAAAGTGGGGGTGAGGTATTTTGTCATGTCTTGTCTTGTCTTGCCTTTTTCTCACCCCAAAGGTGTGTGTGTGTGAGGGGTGTTTTGTCATGCGTAAAAATGTGTGATTGCTTAGAATGATCTTTACTGGAATAGGGTGTGTAAAAGTGTGTGATAGGGGTGTTTTGTCAAGCGTAAAAATTTTTGATTGCTTGTCTGTGAGGGGTGTTTTGTCATGCGTAGGAATTTGTGGTTGCTTAGAGTGATCTTTACTCGAATAGAGTGTGTAGGAGTGTGAGGGGGGTGTTTTGTCATGCGTAGGAATTTGTAAAACGATATTTAGGAGGAGGAGGGGGAAGTTGTATTATTATGCGTGGCCGTTTTGTTGATTCAATTAGGGTTGTAGATGATATCTGTTAGTGTAACCTGTCTTCGGTCTTGTGGTCAAAAGGTGTTGGTGTTCAGTCCCACGGTACTTGGTTCGTATGCACAGCTGATCGCCCTGCCAACTGAAGACGAAGGTCAGGAGATCTGGCAACCCGACGAACGAGGGAGAAGGGCAGTGAGAACTACAAGCTTCAGCGACCGGAACAACATTGTCTTCTTTTATTTTGCTGTCCATTGCGACCCATTATTTTGTTAAAGTTAATTAATGAAGAAGAGTGAAGTGTACACAATATAAGCTAATGAATTAAAGGCTAAACTGTTATATTTGAACTTCAGTCGTTTAATCACTCCCAAGAGCCCCTCTTACAATGACAGCCGTACAGAGCTTTTTTTTTTGCACGGCGTCACAACTGAACATGGTGGCCCATGAGGGGAATCTTGCTTGAAGTTTAAAAATCTCAGTTTGATCTTTCAATTGTGGGTTATACTGCATAACACCCAGCACTCCATCTAACACAAATTGCGATCGTCTCCGTTTGTGCCCCCAACAAGTGCTCTCACACCGATAGAGCACACTCACCAATACCAACACACCCGGTCGCCTGACAGCCCTTCTACACACACACACACGGGTGCTGCAAGAAGGCCCGTTATAATTTTGCAACCAAGGAAAATCTTCTACTCAAAGCGGAATCGAAAAACAGTACAGCCTGCGCTCACGCTATATTCAACGTTACGTAACATCAGGCATAAGTAAAAAAGGGAAAGATCACGTGAGAACGGGTGCTTTTTTATTTATCAAGCAGAGCTAGCTAGGTTCAAAATAAATTGGTAAAAATTCTCATAATATGTCTGACCACGAAGCTGATGATCCGGCCTTAGCAGGTTTTATTACACTTCAAAAGGAGCGTCTTCAAAGTCTAACACGTCTGCAGCAGAACTATAAGAAGGATTCCGCGTCTCGAAAAACCGAAAGCTATTATATGAAGCGCCTGCAGCAGATCGAGAGTTTAAACGCGGCTTTTGAGACCACCCATTAAGTAATCATCTGCACCGAGGGATATGTCAAAACGGACTATCACGCCAAGAAGATCGCCGTCAGTTTCGAGGATCTGTGCATGGAAACCTATTGCCTTGTAGCTGAAGGCCAACGAATAAAGTTCCCAGTGACGCCGTGCTCAGCCTCGGCACCCACCGCCGTGTCGACGGTTGCTGACGCACGTGTCCACATGCCACAACTGCCAGTGCCCAAGTTTAGCGGAAACGGTGTGGACTGGCCTGGATATTATGACGCCTTCACTCGGTTAATTCATCAAAATGAGCGGCTGGACAATATTCAACGGTTTCATTTCCTCAAGGAATCTCTGCCAGCTGGTCGAGATTGCGATATTCGTCAAATTCCTTTGACGGCCGCTAACTATACGGTAGCATGGGACACACTAATTCAGCGCTATAACAATCCACGCGTGGTCTTCTCCAATCACATGAACATGTTGTACCAGTTGCCAAGCCTAAGCAAGGAGAAGCCCGATGATATTCGATCTATGATCAGTGCAGTCAACGTCTGCGCAGCCGCCTGTAACACCATCAACGCATTGTTGCAGAACGGGGATCACTGGCTCGCCCATTATTTGACTGCAAAATTACCGAAAGAGACGCACTCCGCCTGGGAACATCATCTCGGCAGTCAAACCCACATTCCCTCGTACAAGGATCTCGAACAGTTTCTCAACAACCGGTTAATCACCCTGGACGCCATTGAAAATAGAAACTGTTCGGGCACCAACAAATCTGGATCACCACTGGATCATCACCCCACAAAACGTATCTCGGTTCATAACACCCACGCGCAACCAAGCCCCCCTGTGCTTCGTTGCCCACACTGCAATGGTAATCATATCCTTCGTCGATGTCAGCAATTCCTTAGCTTGGATTGCTACCAACGTAAGGAGGTCGTGAGTAAGTCAAATCTATGCCTCAACTGCCTGAGCAAATCGCATATGCTGGCCCGCTGTTCAAGTGTAAAGAATTGCTACCACTGTGGACAACGCCACCATTCTTTACTTCACCCGGCCGCGGCGCCAAGCATCACTCAAGCACCCCAACCTTACTCGCCGACCGTATCATCCAGTCAACCACATATCGCTTCGATTATGAACAACGACACCTCACCAGTTAGCCCCCTTGCTAATCCAAACCTCCAATGTTATTCTTCCACAGCCTCCCATGCAACGCGACAGAATATCTTGCTAGCTACCGCACGGATTATTGTCTGCCACCCCCAGAGCGGCGCTCAAGCAACAATAACTGCCCTCATCGATCAGGGGTCGGAAGCTACAATAATCTCAGAGCATACCGTCCAAGCTCTCCAGCTTCCACGATGCAGAATCCGCGCTTCGATCGCCGGCGTCGGCCAAACTACTGGTCAACGGTGCAACTTTACGGCAAGCTGCTGACCTCACATCTACCAAACCAATCGTTTTCGCCTCAAAACTGGAAACACATCAACGGACTCCAGCTCTCGGATCCTTTATACTATCGCTCGAAACGCATAGATCTCATCATCGGAGCCGACCTCATGGCGGGTCTTATCCTTCCGGGAACCCGAATCGGAAATCCATACGAACCTATTGCACAAAATTCTCACTTAGGTTGGATGATACTCGGCAAGTTCCAGGAATCAATCCACACACTTAATATTCGCTGTCATCAAACCACGCTAGACACGGAATCGCTTTTGAAGAATTTTTGCGAAATAGAATCTGTCCCAAGCCGATCACTTCAATTTGACGAAGAGCGGTGGTGTGAGTCCTTCTTTAAGGAAACGCATACACGTCAACCAAACGGTAGTTTTATGGTAAGACTACCTTTCAAATGGCATTTCGATCCCACAATGGCCCTAGGAAAATCGCATCAAGTCGCTTTAAACAGGTTTCTTCAATTAGAGCGGCGTTATGAACGGGATCCAGAAAAATGGATTCGCTACAAGGAGGGAATCGAAGAATATTTTGAATTGGGACAAATCACACCAGCAGTCTCTAGTGAGAGATCAACAGTCAGTACCTCCACAAAAACCGGTCGGGTTGAATCCTGCGTTCTTCCTCATCACGCTGTCTATAAAGAAGACAGTCTCACCACCAAACAGCGCATTGTATTCGACGCATCGGAAAAGACCTCAAACGGTCGATCTCTAAACGATGTATTGTCCGTAGGACCCACTCTACAAAATGATCTCCCTGCAGTGTTGCTGAATTGGAGACAGTACAGACATGTTTTCACCGCCGACATCCAGCTCATGTATCGTTGCATCGACGTACATCCAGACGACACGCAGTACCAGCGGATTTTATGGCGGGCGGCGGATGGAAACATCAAGGAATACTGTCTGTCAACTGTAACTTTCGGGGCCGCTTCTGCACCATTCACCGCCATCAGAGTCGTTCGTCAACTTGCAGAAGATGAACGCGAAAATTATCCATTGGCGGAAGAGGTCTTAAAGCACGAAATCTACGTCGACGATATTCTTTCTGGTGATCACACGATCTTAGCAGCACAAAACAAGAGCTTACAAATACAGAACGCTCTAAAATCCGCAAATATGGAATTGAGAAAATGGTCTAGCAACGACATAGCGCTCCTAGACAGCATTCCTTCATCAAACCGATGCAATCAAACTTCAAGAGGCTGGGACAGCTCTGATACAGTCAAAACCTAAGGAATGCATTGGTTACCTAACCAAGACTATTTCACCTACAAATTGCAAGCGAGCATTCCCACGGGTTCAACCAAAAGAGAAATTCTTTCGAGCATCGCCAGACTTTTCGACCCCTTAGGATTAATCGCTCCTATTCTCACTTCAGCAAAATTAATTCTAAAGGAAGTCACAGTGGCACACCTACATTCCGAGAACGATCGCAAGCACTTAGGGTGGGACGACCCAGTGCCCGGTTCCATCGCTAACAAATGGAATGGTCCACTCACGCCTACGCAGCGGCGGTTTACATGCGTATACCCCAACCGGATTCATCGTTTTATACGACTCTCATCACTGCACAATCCAAAATCTCTCCAACGAAACCCCTCACGATCCCGAGGACCGAGTTATGCGGCGCTGTGCTGGCAACCAAACTAACTAAATGGGTAGTAGCAAACAATCGTTGGAAAAACGCTCAAATCTCCGTTACATACTGGACGGACGCCACTATCGTTCTCCACTGGATCAAAGGAGATGGAAAACGTTCGTTGCCAATCGCGTTGCCTACATTCTGGACCACAGCGATTCAAACCAATGGAGACATGTTCCCACGGCGGATAATCCAGCAGACAGCACCACGAGAGGACTATCACCATCAGAAATCTCCATCTTTGATCTCTGGTGGCACGGACCATCATGGTTGAGGCAACACTCCAGTGAGTGGCCGGACACAGAGGTACCGAACATAAAGTTTGATGAGCAGTCCCTAGAAGAAAAATCTTTGCAAATTCGTTTGCACACCACCCAAGTAGACATTAATCTCATTGAGCGGTTTTCGACTTACACCAAACTCGTTCGAGTCATAGCATACATACTGCGCTTTTGTCACAACGCTCAATCGAAGAAAACCAGATCTTACAGTCAGCTGTCGCCAGAGGAACTGGGCAATGCACTTCGCTGCGTCGTGAAAATAGTACAAGCCGAAACATTTCTATCCGACATGCAAATTAATAGCTTCACTTGTGAATTATTTAAAAAAAATTATTTTTATTTTTTATTCACTAAGTTTAAACTTCACAACATTTCCTTAGTATCGACTTTTATTCTTGGCGGTTCACAATTAACTTCTTATACAACCGATCTTTTCGGATGCAAAAACGGACTGCCTGGCCAAGGGCCGCTTATCTGATAATCAAACCTCGGTTTAAGAGAATTGGGGAACTCATTCAGAGTTGGACAAGGGTTGGACTTAAGAGAGTCGGGAAATCGGATGATCTAATTCTCTGCTCAATTGCCAAACGGATTACGCTGCAGTCTTGGGGCTCGCCGGGTGTTGACCGGATGCTTGTGTTTACATTAGCTGGACCCAGCTTAGTTTATGTTAGGAGGACTGCGGCGCAATTGAATCTTAATAATGAACTTCGATTGAAGTGGGGGAGCTAATTGAGATTCTGTGGGAACGCTGAGTAAGGGGATCCCAGCTAAGAATTGTTTATAGGAAATTGTTTACGACTTGGGTAAGGCGGCTGGGCGCTCGAGCTGGAAAGCGTTCTCAGCTAAGAATTGTATATGAAGAGTTTGTTTATAAATTGGGTAAAGAGGCTGGGATCATGAGCTGGATAACTCTCCCCCTTCTAAATTGAATCGTCCCGATTCATTGGAAGTGTCGGATAAACTGAATTTAGATGATTTGTCAATTCGACTATAATTTGATCCTCAGTGGTATTTTCATTTTCGGACATATTATTTTCGGGGGTTATATTAATATGAATTTGCCGTGGTTTAAATATTAGATATTTTTTGAATTTAAATACAAGCGTGATAATTACATATATTAAAATTAACATGATCAGTATAAATGTTATTGGGATTTGAGTTTGTTTAATTTGAATAAATGGGTTTAATATGTTAATGTTATCGAATGAAAGTTCCGAATCATTTGACATAAGTTATTCGGATACTAAAATATTATTATACTGTATAGCAGTGATATATTCTATTATCTTATGGTCCAGATTAGAGTAGGGTATATTATTTATTGTAGTAGTACTATTAAAAGTAATTAAAAAGGACCCATTTAAATGGGTATCATTAACAGTATTATAACCACTTATAAAAATGGCTCCTTCTTGGATTACATCAATTTTTTTATTATATTCCCCGATTTTATTACAAAGGGATTTTTCTCCATTTAGTAGCCAAGTAAAACAAGTACTTTCTGGGCTTAAATTGCCATAATTATTAAATATTTCTGTCTTAAAATTAGAAATAACATAGTACCTATTGTTACATTTGGCGACATGATTATCAATTAATAGTTTTCCATCATTGTGTGAGATGGATCTTGCGTTATACACTTCGCAACGGTTAGTTATGATGGGGTATTTTATATATATTACAATTAATTCTTCGTGTATGGCGATTTTAAATTTGGATATATCTAGTATGTCAGTAATTACTACAGGTTTCTGTTCGTGTTTATATATTTCTTGTATTTCTTCAGCGTTCAGAATTTTAGTGTTGAAAACATCTATTTTTGCTAATGTAATTGTATCCATTAAATTCATCAGATCGTAAGTGAGCAAGCGAAGGCGGTGTTTTCTGAATGGAAATTCTTGATTTGAAATAACTGTTTGAAGATTCTCAGATAGAGTTTTTATTTCTTTAAATAATTTTGAGTTAATAACAAATTGATTGTTATTATTTTGGATTAAATCATCAATTTTATTTTGCACCGTTATCAAATCATCGTGATCGGGAGTCCCTTCTATCCATTTCCAAAGGGTGCCTAATTCATTAATTCCTCTTTTTGCCCTACTTTGTAAAACTTGTGAGAGGAGAATTTTAATAATATCTAAATCATAGGAAATTTCCCACTGTAAATTTTTATTTTTGTTTATGTGTGCTGATTCGAGTTTGATTATGTCTTTATATAAACTTAAATTAGTTATATGAAATAGGTCAGCGTATGAATCATAAATAAGAATGTCTTTTGTATCCTTGTAGAGGAAAAAATCATGGTTCGTGTAATCCATTATTTCGGAATTGGTGGCCGCTACTATCAATAATACAAATATTATTAAATTCATTTTCTGTAATGTAAGACAAACTGTGTTTAAGATTTGATGTTATCTTTATGAATCGTACGATTTCTATTGTTTTAGAAAATATAATAATGTCATCCATATATACGTGACATGTTTTACCTACTTGTTCTCTCAAAATATCATCCATTGCACGTTGGAATATTCTGGGAGCGTTTGTTAGCCCAAATGGCATTCTCAAGAATTCATATTTTCCGTTATTTATAGAAAAATGTCCGTTTCTTTCATTAGAATCTGGTGAAACCCAGACTCCAAGTCGATCGTGGAAAAGTATTTAGCCTTTCCAAGATTTGTCAAGATCACTGAAGGATCTTGCATTGGATATCTGTCGGGAATGGCGTTTTCATTTAGTTTCTTATAGTCTATAACTAATCTTAGTTTTGCAGTACCATCTTCATTAAATGCTTTTTTTGGTACCACTAAAACTAAGGGATTTTGCTTGGTCTTATAATTCCTTCTTTTAACATGCGATTAACTTCAGAGTTTACGAAATCTGAAGCTGATAGAGCATAGGGATACTGTTTGCTATAAATACAATAGCTCTATCATTTTCGATGTTTATTCCACCGCGAATATCAGTCCTGAAAGGGATTTTGACGGAATGAATTGAATTTTTGTCGGATACTTCAACGACGGCGCGCTCAGGATTTTTGAATCCCAAACTAGAATTTTTGTCGGATACTTCAACGACGGCGTGTTCAGGATATTTTAATCCCAAACTTGTTTTGCTTTGATTTGCCTCTTCAGACTCAGTTCTGATTTTTGCCTTTTCATCAAAGTATTTTCGTATAATAAATTCTTTAATGGAAGAGTTGTTTTTTCTTCAGATAAGGAAAGTTGGTTAAAAGAACTGTCATTATCATAAATTAATTTTTCTTTTTTTCTCCCATATTTATACCCGTTACTCGTAGAGTAAAAGGGTATACTAGATTCGTCGGAAAGTATGTAACAGGCAGAAGGAAGCGTTTCCGACCCCACAAAGTATATATATTCTTGATCAGGATCACTAGCCGAGTCGATCTAGCCATGTCCGTCTGTCCGTCTGTCCGTCTGTCCGTCTGTCTGTCCGTCCGGATGAACGCTGAGATCTCGGAAACTATGGGAGCTAGGCTATTGAGATTTGGCGTGCAGATTCCTGAGCTTCTTACGCAGCGCAAGTTTGTTTCGGCACAGTGCCACGCCCACTCTAACGCCCACAAACCGCCCAAAACTGTGGCTCCTACAGTTTTGATGCTAGAATAAAAATTTTAACTGAAATGTATTGTTCTCATCAATACCTATCGATTGACCCAAAAAAAAGTTTGCCACGCCCACTTTAACGCCCACAAACCGCGAAAACCTGTGACGCCCACAATTTTCATGCTAGATAAAAAATTTTAACTGAAATGTATTGGTCTCGTCGATGCCTAACGATTGATCCAAAAAAAAATTTGCCACGCCCACTCTAACGCCCATAACGCTTAAATCTGTATACCGCCGGTAGGTGGCGCATTTTAATCTCGCTTTGCTGCTTGCATATCTCCATATAGCTGAGTAACGGGTATCTGATAGTCGAGGTACTCGACTATAGCGTTCTTCCTTGTTTATTACTCCTTTTTCTGTGTCTATTACAGCTCCTATTTTTATTAATAGGTTGTAACCTATTAGAAAATCTGATTTAACCCGTCTACTTCATAAAATATGTAACGCGTGTCAAAGATCGTTACCATGTGATAATATTTAATTATAGAATATCCATTAACCGTAGATACTCTTTTATATATAGGAAGCTCGTTTTTGTTTTTATAAATTTCTGTTTTGATATAGCAGGAGGTTGCTCCTGTGTCAATTAAGATTTTAAGCTTTTTGTTTATTTTGCTATCATATCGGATTAGGTAGGGTAATCCTACTCCGGATTCTGGCCTAAAAAATGGTCCTCTTCGATATTATTTAATCGCGTAGTTTTGTTTGCCGGCTGGTTAACCGTACCTGTC
This sequence comes from Drosophila suzukii, assembly GCF_043229965.1. Classification (NCBI taxonomy): domain Eukaryota; kingdom Metazoa; phylum Arthropoda; class Insecta; order Diptera; family Drosophilidae; genus Drosophila; species Drosophila suzukii. Next base: position 22,610,804 of record NW_027255896.1, on the reverse strand, counting down.
GGTTCTCTTTTGTTCTGAGGATTATTTTGCTGAGTTGTTTGTGTCTCCGGCTTTTTATTTTTATTCCATTTATTCTGATTATAGTTGTTGTTACCATAATTGTTATAACCCTGATTGTACTTTGGCCTATTTTGAATCTGTAAGGATTCATCTACGTCCATCGGTTCTGGCTTGCTTTGCTGAGCTTTATTGGAATTCCATTGATTATGGGAATTATATTGTGGATTATACTGTCTGCCCTGACTCCAATTAAGATTTTTGTTTTGATTATAATTGTTTCTATTCTAGCTATCGGGTTGATTAAACCTCAAGTTGTTAGTATTCCTTTGATTACTATTATAGTTATTATGGTTACTTTGCTTGGGTCTATTACTTGAGTTTTGGTACCCGAATAAATTTGACTCATAACTCCTGCGCTGTGATGATGTGAAATTGTTAGCTAATTGGGCCCTCAAATTATTGCTTTCTAGTTCTTGTACTATTACCATAGCGTTCGGTAAGTCTGGCGGATTCATAGAAAATATGACGTCTGAGATGTGGCCGTTGAGGCCAGTTATGAATACTCTTAGAGCTGTCTTTTTGTGTTTTTCGTTCATTTCAGCAGTTAAAGGCTTATTTCTGCCGTAAGTCATAATGGTTTTATTTATTAGAAGAGTTAGTTTTTTATTAACTAACCCATAATATTCCATTATGGACAGTTTCCCTTGACTTAGTACTCCTAAGTCTTGCTCAATTATATGGATTGGACGTATGTCGCTAAAAACAAAGTCCAACCTTGGCATTATGGCGTAAAAATTTAGTACCGTTCCATTGTGTGTTAGGGCATCGTTTGCTGTGCCAGTTATTTTGTTCCTCAAGATTGATAATGCAGAAAAGAACCTTTCGCTACCTCTAGCATATTGTCCCATGGCTATTTCTGCTGATTGCCTCAAACTCACATATTTGTCTTCTTCTCCTTTAAATTCCCTGACTGATTTGATAATTTCAAAGGAAGTTTCACATTTAATATTTGGGTCAATGACTTCTACTTGAAAATCTTCAACCTTTTTTATATTTTGATTTAGTTGTGCTTTTAAACTCACGATCTCATTCCTTAAGGGATTCAATTCCATATTTATAATATGTGCGATTAATTCGCTCACTTGGTTATTAGCTTGGCTGCTAGAAGCCATTGCAGGTTGTGGTAGGGGCATGGTGAGAATTCTTTCAAAATCGTTAATGAGGTCTTCCACCTTGTTTGATTTTATTTAAATTTTTCTGCTTATAGTACTTAAATAAATATAAAAAATAAACAGTATACGCTCACTAATTGTTTTCTCTTCTTCTGGATTTAATGTGGTATCGTCTGTTTTCCTTTGATGATCCTGCTGGGGTCGTCCTTCTTGGTTGCTTTTAGCGAGGGATGGCCTCAGCTCTTCCTTCAATTTATTTTTCGGTCGTTAATTTTTAGCGAGGGATTGCCCTCAGCTCTTCCTTCAATTTGGTTTCTGGTCGTCGCTGTTTAGCGAGGGATTGCCCTCAGCTCTTCCTTCTTGTTGGATTTGGTATTTGAATTTATAATTGTTTTTGAATTTTGTTTCTCAGTTGTTTTTTTGTATCAGCTTTCACTTTCACAGTTTTTAAATTTTTTGTATCAGCTTTCACTTTCACAGTTTTTAAATTTTTTGTTTAACTTTGAAAATTGTTTGGTTTTTTTTTTTGAGACCGTTTAGTTTTTTGTTAAACCGAAGGTTTATTATGTCGATTACTAATTAGCAGATTGTTGTAAGTAAAAGGGGATTATTTCATTTATTAATTTCCTCCTTTTATTTTTAACACAAACTTTTTGTCGGTCGGGTTTTTATTAGACTACGCAAGTTCCTTTTCACTTTAAAACCGTTGGTTATTTATTTTAAAGCTTTATTTAGAACAAATTAGGCGTGGCCCCACGTTGGGCGCTAATTAATAATTTCACCTGTGAATTATTTAAAAAAATTTATTTTTATTTTTTATTCACTAAGTTTAAACTTCACAACATTTCCTTAGTATCGACTTTTATTCTTGGCGGTTCACAATTAACTTCATATACAGCCGATCTTCTCGGATGCAAAAACGTACTGCCTGGCCAAGGGCCGCTTATCTGATAATCAAACCTCGGTTTAAGAGAATTGGGGAACTCATTAAGAGTTGGACAAGGGTTGGACTCAAGAGAGTCGGGAAATCGGATGATATAATTCTCTGCTCCATTGCCAAACGGATTACGCTGCAGTTTTGGGGCTCGCCGGGTGTTGACCGGATGCTTGTGTTTACATTAGCTGGACCCAGCTTAGTTTATGTTAGGAGGACTGCGGCGCAATTGAATCTTAACAATGAACTTCGATTGAAGTGGGGGAGCTAATTGAGATTCTGTGGGAACGCTGAGTAAGGGGATCCCAGCTAAGAATTGTTTATAGGAACTTGTTTACGAATTGGGTAAGGCGGCTGGGCGCTCGAGCTGGAAAGCGTTCTCAGCTAAGAATTGTATATGAAGAGTTTGTTTATAAATTGGGTAAAGAGGCTGGGATCATGAGCTGGATAACTTGCACGCGATCCTCGCAGAAAATCCTCTGCCTCCGAAGAGCACCCTAAGAAATCTCACTCCCTTTCTTGACGACGGCATCTTACGCGTTCGCGGTCGTCTCAAACATTCCAACCTTTCTTTCGATCGCAAACATCCAATCATCTAACCGCAGCGTCATTTCTTTACAGAGCTGGTAATTCAGAACTCCCATCAAGCTACCCTGCATGGCGGCGCTCATCTTACTTTAGCCCACACGAGGTACAAGTTCTGGATTCCAAATGGAAGACAAGCCGTTCGAACAATCCTTCGAAAATGCATCACGTGCTTCCGCGCGACACCTAGCATCGGAAGTCAATTGATGGGCGACCTGCCAGTGCACAGAGTCAACCCACCAAACCTCCCATTCATTGCGACCGGCGTCGATTATACCGGGGCAATCGAAATCAAGGCAGCACGGCTTCGTGGGACAAGTACTTACAAAGGATACATTGCTATTTTCGTCTGCTTGGCTACGAAGCCAGTTCACCTAGAAGCAGTTACCGTACTCTTGTCGGAACACTTCCTACTAGCATTTTCTAGTTTTACTGGTCGCCGAGGACCAGTTCAACATATGTATAGCGACAACGGAACAAATTTCGTTAGCGCCAATAAGTTATTAGCAAGCGCACAACAGACGGATCGCGATCACGCTACGTGCCCAACATGGCATTTCACTCCGCCATACTCTCCCAATCTCGGAGGCCTTTGGGAGGCTGGGGTCAAGTCCGTCAAGCATCACCTGAAGAGGACTGTCGGAAGTCACAAGCAGACTTATGAGGAACTCGCAACGGTGCTCATCCGGATTGAAGCTTGCCTAAACTCTCGGCCACTTTGTCCGCTAACAGCTGATCCAGACGACTTAGAAGCTCTCACGCCGGCACATTTTCTCATTGGCGCCCTCAAAACTCGTCGTTCCGTGAGCAATTTCTGTCTCATCAAAATTTGATCTGTCAGTTTTGGATGTAATGGAGCCGAGATTGGCTGTCCCATTTTCAAACTCGCCCAAAATGGTGTCAGGAAAAGGAGAATTTAGAAATCAACGAATTAGTACTCATGAAGGACGATCAACTGCCTCCATCGCAATGGTCGCTCGGTAGAATTACCAGTCTCCATCCTGGAGAGGATTCACTCGTTCGTCAAAAACGCCCCATCTCCAAGCTTTGTCGCCTGCGATCTCATGCTAATATGAACCAGCTATTGCTCCCTTGGTAATCAATTGCATCCGTATGTCATTTCTCTTTCTCTTTGTCTTAGCCGCTTCGAGTACAAGGGAATTTAGATCCAGAATCCTGAACAACACATGTATCACGCGGATTTCGCATTCGGCAGTTCAGTCCCCCGGTACTTGGTTCGTATGCACAGCTGATAGCCCTGCCAACTGTAGACGAAGGTCAGGACATCTGGCAACCCGACAGAACGACAGAGAAGTGCAGTGAGAACTACAAGCTTCAGCGACCGGAACAACATTGTCTTCTTTGATTTTGCTGTCCATTGCGATCCATTATTTTGTTAAAGTTAATTAATGAAGAAGAGTGAAGTGTACGCATTATAAGCTAATGAATTAAAGGCTAAACTGTTACATTTGAACTTCAGTCGTTTAATTACTCCCAAGAGCCCCTCATACAATGACAGCCGTACAGAGCTTTTTTTTGGCACAGCGTCACAACTGAACAATCCGTATCAATCGGTACAGACGGTTGGTCTGTAATGACTGTGGGAATAATAAATACCTCTATTAGTGTTTCAAACCCTGATGTAACTGATGAAAGCTTTAGTGTTGATCTAATTGCTGGTGATACTTTTCCTCCGATATCAGATATTTCAATCGGTGACCTTTTCTTAAGAGATAGCAGATCTGCCATTCTCCTTGAGATAAGATTCACCTGTGATCCACCATCTATTACAGCGCGACATGTTTGTAATTGACCGTTTGGCCCATGTTATGATACCTTGGCGGTCGCGAGCAGAGTATATCCCCCTACGTCGTCGTAGCCTGGAATGCTAGTCGGTCCTTTGTGTAACAGTGAATGATGCCATTGCTGGCAGACTCGACAAGTGGTCGGTGATCCACAGTTTTCAACCTTATGAGATGTAGCCAAACAATTTTTGCATGCCCCTACTTGAGTAATGGCTTGGCGCCGTATTTTGGGGTCCATTTCCTGGAAACGGCTACATGCTCTAAGATTATGTGGTCCTAGGTGACAAATCTTACAGCTCTCTTCGTTGTGAACTGACTGATGGCGGAGTGTTGCTGTAGGTTATCGCTTCAATAAACGTCAGTACACTCCTTAACGTTGGAATTTCCATTGGTGCATCCGCTGAATTTTCCAGAGCAGCTAGAGACTGCTGGTCTAGTTTTCTTCTGATAATAAAACACAGGAGTGGATCCCAGGATTTGGTGCTCACATCGAGGTTTTTAAGAGTACTCATTGAGTTTTTAACAGTGTCATGTAAGGCCCTTAGTTGGCGCGAGCCGTCGTCTATGGGCCAATGGTCAATAATTTTTGCTATGGCGGCGAATACTAGTATTTTTCCGTTCTGGTACCTGGCCTTTAAACGCAACCAAGTGTCGTCATAGCCACCCTGTGAGAAGGCTGTGTCTGTCAAGACGTTTCTCGCTTCACCACGCAGCGAACTCTGTAGAATATGTAGTTTTCGACTGGCCGAATATGGTTTATTATGTACCAATTCCACAAAGAGATTATGGAACCGTGGCCAGTCTAGATACTCGCCGTTGAACTCCGGAATGCTAATTGGCGGAAGTGCCAAGTTTAGGCTCATTGGCGCGTCGTTTTCCCGAAGCAGGTTCATTTCGTATTCCTCGTATAATGTGTGGAATTGAGCTAGCTTTGCTTCTGCCAGGGCTGCGGCCCCAGGTGTACTGTCCAATTCGTCGTGGGCCTGCTTCAGTAAAGCCCAAGGGAGATCCAGGTGGCTTTGAAGGGCTGGGGTGACGGTTGGGGCGTTCGAGGTTAATGTTAATGATGACTCCAATTCGTTGCATCTTCTCTGCAACTGTCGGATCACCGTGTCATTTGCGGAATCTTCTTTGAGTTGATCTCTTGTTGTGATCTTGATGTTGGCCGACGTTCGTCTCGGGGCCTTTGGAAGCCCGCTTCCAGTCGGCATGTTGTCCAGAAAGATAGTAACGAACTGATTTTGTGTGTCTGCTCGCTACGAGATTCGTGCGGCTAGCTCAGAAGATTGTGCGTTCGTCCCACCAAATTTATATGACGTGATTGCCCGTAGATCAGTGAGAAAACAAAGGGTTCAAATGGTAACAGTGGGATTTATTCTCGTGGTATTAGTACAGCGGGTGTGTGGCTGGGCTGGCTTCGGTATCTCTTGGCTCTGGTTCCGCCGGCTGCTGGCGCTCCTCTTTCTGGCTCCTCGACGCGGTGACTCGTCCTCCTCTGGATCCTGGGTCTCGGGACGCTCGTAGTGGCCGCCTCTGCTTGCTTGCCGACGCGTTGCCTCGGGGTCGCTTGTTGCGCCTTAGACCCGCAGAGAGTTCGGCCTTGTAGGCTTAGGGAAGCGTCACCGTTCTCAGACTAGGGTGAACAAGCCTTGCTCTCCAGGCCGACGCCTTTCGAGGCAATACCTGTCCCTTGCTCTGTCCCGGACGGTCCCGCTAGGTTCTTGCTCAGTTCGCGCTGACAGTCATGTCTGCCGCCAGGAGGCTGTCTAGCGGTTCACTTCGCTTTACGCCTAGCGCAGACGAACGTTCCACCCGGCTTCACCCTAATGCGTGACGTCCGCGACGCTCCGGCGCTCCCCAATGAGCTCCGCGCGGCGATGGTAACGTGGCTGCCGGTAATGTCTGCTGGCGACGCTGTCGATGTCCTCTGCGCTGTCTTCTGACCAGTATCTCGTTGTTCTGGCGCTCGGGGAGCTGGGCGGTCGCTGCTCGGGAACTACGCCGGTAATCGCAGGGCTCTCCAGGCTGCCGCCTCTTGAAACCGCAAATCGATCTACCGCTCGTCCGTCACGCCAGGTCCTGCTTGGTCGGGCAAGGTACGCTGGGTCGCAGACAACTTTCCTCACCAAGCTGACGGCTCTTCATCGTAGGACTCTTTTGCTTGTCTCTGACAGACCCGCCGGGCGACTCGCCAGGGTGTGGTCGTGACAAAGTTAGAAAACAAACGCCTTGACTTAGCCGCGTGATGCCTTCCAGAACTCAGCCACCTGTGTCTCAATTCGGAGATTCCTGATGTCCTAATCCCGAACGTCTCGACGTGGCGATCTTGCTCCTTGTATGCTTCCCACGGCGCTGCTTCCGACGACTCGCTTGGTTGTAGCTCCCTCGTAGATTATTTGCTTGACTGACTGTTTACTTGGTACTTTAACTGATCTTGAAGGTTTGACTCCTCGTGATCGACTGATCCACCTGCCAGCGCTCTGCGGCCTTATATAGGGCCTCCGGGAACCGTTATTTTCCTTTCGCGCACGGCCCGCTGGATCTCTCCACTCTGGGTCCAAAATTCGTGCCTCCTGGATGACCCACTTGTCCCTCACGTACCGCTTCCAATAGATGCTCCGCCCACTGCTGCAGTCCCGCTGTTTCCCCTGATGCTTGTGACACGCCTGTGTGCCGCTCCACTGTCGAGATGTGACACTTCCTCTCCCGGTCCAAAGTTCACGGGAGAGTCCAAAGTCCCGTGGAGTTCCGTTATCCTGTTTGCCCGCGAAGTCTCCATTCTCTCTCGTTCTCCATGCTTGGTCTCCAAACTCTCTCGCTCTCCGTCCTTGGTCTCCAAACTCTCTCGATCTGCATCCTTGGTCTCCAAACTCTCTCGCTCTCCATCCTTGGTCTCCAAACTCTCTCGTTCTCCATCCAAGTCTCCAAACTCTCCTCGCCGCGCCGTTACTACGCGAATTCCCCGCGTAACTGGTAAGCGGCCGGCCATCTGCTGCTGCTTCTATTTGTGGGGAGTTATTCAACTCCTCACATTCCCCCCTTACTTCGGGAAACATTTAGAACTTGTTTCTACTCTCCGGCGTTTCCTTGAATGTCCTAGCCTTCGAGTCCTTGTGATTCCCGTGGCGCTCCCTCGTTGCTCCCTCGTTGCTCCCTCGACGCTCTTAACTCCCTTGAGTTTCCACAGCGCTGGTCATCCTCCTCGTAGCAACTTTAAAACTCCCGCGCCGATATTTCCCGTGTTTCCACTGGGACATCGATAATCATGGGCTATCGATCCCCAGCTCGCTGCTCATTGCTGCGTCTCACTCCTTTCCATGATTCCTCCGCCTGGTCACACCATCCGTGCGTGATCGATGTTTATTCGCATATCGATACCGACGGTGCGGCGTTGCCACCTGCTCGTTTGCGATATTTGCACCTTGGCCGATATTTCCATTGTCGTGTGCCCATCACTATCGTCCAGTGCCAATCGATCGCCTCTCGAGGCGCCCCCTTCCCTGGCTCGTTGTGATTTTGCAACTTTCATACTATGAAATTCATAGGTAAGTTTCTTTTGCATTTCCTTCACTCCTTTTCATCTCATCCTTTCGTCCTCTCTCGCCCTTCACTCGTCCTCTGTTGGCAGCATCTGACTCCACATTGGCAGCTTTTGAGAGCGGTTGCGGAGAGGACTTCGCATTCGCTTCGCAACCAGGACAGCATGTAAGTATTTATGATGTCCGTTTCTGCTTCCTGCATTAAGCCCCCTTTAAATTTCAGGTTACTGGTGCGGCCCATGCATGCCCCGTTCCTTTTCTTGTTTTTAGTCAACTGTTAATGTGGTGCGTGTTTCTGTTTTTTTTTTTTGTGACCAGCTGGCTACGGTGTAGATCTGATTCTGCACCGTCCTCCCCTTTTCCTCGGGTAACAACTAGACGAGCTCGTCCGGCGCATTCCGTATAGAATCTCCGGATGCTGCGGTGTATGTCTGGACTGCGCGTCTTGTGTTGCTTGTCTCCTTCCGCGCATACTCTCTTCTACGTTACCCGTATCCTTGTGCCGTTTTGTAAGTGTCCCTTCCGCCTGGCGTTATCGCGGATGACTCTGGCAACTGCCTGACGCTGAATCCTGTTGCCTTGCGGTCGGGATCATCATCCATCCCTATCCACGTCCTTGTGCCCTACCCTTATGGTTGACCTTTCTGCGTGGCGTGTGGATGACTCTCGCTTCGGCCTGACGCCTAATCCTGTGGCCTCGCAGTCTGGATCAACGTGTGATCCTTATCCATGTCCTTGTTCTATCCTGATTGTCCTTTCCGTGTGGCGTATGGATGACTCTCGCTTCGGCCTGACGCCTAATCCTGTCGCCTCGTACCCGTTGTTAGACATCTGATGTTTCTGCTGTCTGCTCGTTTACTTGTTGCTTGAGCTCGCCAACGTGAACTGTCTTTTCTTTCTTCGACTGTGTGTGGCGAATTTTGCAGATCACTGGAGAGACGAAATCTACACCCTGGTAAGGGCCATCGTACCTCGGGGCTAGTTTGGCAGCGAATCCATCGGCCGCTTTGGACAGGTGATGTTCCTTGGCCCACACTATGTCGCCCACCGCTGGTGACCATTGCCTCCTTCTCAGATTGTAGTGTCTGGCTTGGTCCTGGGACGCCTTTTCCATATTTCGAAGCACGATCTCGAATACCTCTCTTCGTTTGTTGGCATTTTCCTCAGGGGTCTCCGTAGCTCGTCCAGTGCCTAGAGTTTCCTTATCATATAGGCTGCTGGGTAGACGTGGTTCCCTTCCCTGGGTAAGAAACGCCGGTGTATGGCCAGTGGATTCCGATGTGCTCGTGTTCACTGCTAGCATAATCTCCGGCCACTTCTCGTCCCAGTTTCTCTGGTCCTGCCCTGCGAACTGCGCAATCATGGTCTTGACCGTTCTGTTCGCTCGTTCGGTCGGATTTTCTTGTGGTGTGTATGGTGCGGTGAACTGTTGTCTGATACCCATATCAGCCAGAAAACTCTTGAAGATACGGCTTGTAAACTGCACTCCGTTGTCCGTTATGACCACCTTCGGTTACCTTGCGATTATGCGCTCCCTGCGAACTGCGCAATCATGGTCTTGACCGTTCTGTTCGCTCGTTCGGTCGGATTTTCTTGTGGTGTGTATGGTGCGGTGAACTGTTGTCTGATACCCATATCAGCCAGAAAACTCTTGAAGATACGGCTTGTAAACTGCACTTCGTTGTCCGTTATGACCACCTTCGGTTACCTTGCGATTATGCGCTCCCCAAACGCCTTCTTGAGCGACTCTGCTGTCGCACTGCGCAGGGGCACCAGTTCCGTCCATTTCGAAAACCTGTCTATCATGACCAGCAGCAATTGGTTCCCGTGCTTAGATCTTGGTAGGGGTCCAACGAAGTCTGCACATACCGTGGCCCATGGTTCCTGCGGCACTTGGGTCAACATCTTCCCGGCCGCCTGCATCTGATTGGGCTTAAACCGCATGCAAATCTCGCATTTTCGTACGTGGGCTCGGGCGTCTCTATGCATGCCTGGCCAGTAGTATCGGGCTGCCAACCGTGCAATTGTCCTTCGGCTTCCTACGTGTCCCGCAGACGGTGCGTCGTGGTTCTCCCTCAACACTGCTTCTCGTAGCGACTTTGGGACGCACATCTTCCATGACGCGACGTCTTCACTGCCTGCTCGGTAAGGTATGTTTCTGTATAGTGTCTCACCCTCAATAACATAGTCCGGGTACTTCTGCGGTTGGGTCTTTATCTTTTCGCCCATTTCCTGGATCCAGCTGCACCCTCCTGAAGCTGTAGTTGCCGATGCCTCTTTTAAACCTCGTAGCGTCGGCCACCACGTTTAGCTGACCCTTTCTATACGCTATTTCAAAGTCGTACTGTTGTAGCTCCAGAGCCCATCTGGCGATCCTTCCTGAAAGGCTTTCTATGCTGTTGAGCCACTTCAGGGCCATGTGGTCGGTTACTACCTTAAAGTGGTAACCTTCCAGATATGGCCTGAGCTTCCGGATCGCCCAGACGATCTCCAAACACTCCTTCTCCGTTGTCGAGTAGTTCTTTTCCGCGCCGTTCAGTGTTCGGCTTGAGTAGGAGATTACTCTTTCGTTTTTTTCGGTGTCCTGGGTCAGTATCGCTCCGATGCCGTAGTCGCTGGCGTCTGTTTGCAGGATGAAAGTCCTACTGAAGTCCGGGCATGCTAGCACTGGATCTGCCACGAGTCTTGCCTTAACCTCCTCAAACGACATCTGGTGCTCTGGTGTCCACTCCCACTTACTGCCTTTGCGCAGCAGGTCATTCAAGGGTTTGACGATTCTGGAAAAATCTGGTACAAATCGGCGGTACCACGACGCTTCTCCTAGGTACTGCCGAAGTTCTTTGACGGTCGATGGCGGTTCCAGTTCGGCTATGGCAGCTACTTTTTCTGGATCTGTTCCTATTCCCTCGCTTGTCACTCGATGTCCCAGGTACAGTAGTTCCTTTTTAAAGAATTGGCATTTTTCTGGATTCAGCCTCAGGTTTGCCTCCTTTAGACGCCGGAACACTTCTCTCAGGTTTCTTTTGTGTTCTTCCAGCGTGCGACCGATCACTATTATGTCATCCTGGTAAGCGAATGCGTGAGGTGACATCTCGGGCCGATTACTTGGTCCAAAACTCGCTGAAACGTTGCCGAAGCCGAGTGAAGTCCGAACGGCATTACCCTCCACTGAAACAGACCTTTGCCTGGTACCGTGAACGCCGTATACTGCCTGCTATTCTCTTCCAGTGGGATTTGCCAGTATCCATCCTTCAGGTCCAAACTGCTGATGTACCGCGCTTGCCTTAGTTGGTCCAGGATGTAGTTTATGCGAGGCATTGAGAAGGCATCCTTAACTGACTTCGCGTTGATCTGCCTGAAGTCGACACACAGTCTCCACTTGCCTGTCTTCTTTTTCACCATCACGATGGGGGAGCTGTATGGGCTCTTTGAATGCTCTATGAACCCCATTTGGAGAAGCTCGTCCACCTTTACGTTGATTTCCCCTTGAATTTTCGGGTTCTTGGGGTAGTATCTCTGCTTGATTGGCTTGTCATCCTTCATTTTGATCTGGTGTTCTGCCATATTCGATATTCCCGTCATTGTGCTGAAGTCTACCAGCTCTGCTTCAAGGAACGCTGTAGTATCGTCCAATTCGTTTACTTGTTGAACGACTGCTACTGATAGCTTCTCCTCAAGCCATCCATTGTGTCGGTTCCTGGCTGCTATTATTATCTCGTGTCCAGCACAGCTTATCTCGGTTCCGACTTGTTTCAGGAAGTTCCATCCCAACACTAATGGATCCACTACTCCGAGTAAAATCAACAGGCTCATGGTCACTTGTTTGTTGCCGAATTTGACCTCCACCTCGAGCTGCGCATCAATTCCGCCGCACCTTCCATCTGCCAACCTAACTTGCCGTCTCGTCTTTGTAATCTTTCCTAGAGCAGCAATATTGTCCGCCAATTCTTCGCTCACGAAGCTTGTCGTTGCTCCGGTGTCGATTGTGGCTTTGAAGCTGTTCCCACCAATCATCACAGCTGCATACAACTGCTGCTCCTCCTCGATTAGCTTTCCCGTTAGACGTGGCATTGTGCGATCCCCGCTCGCCACTCAACGACTGAGATTGCTGGCCATTTCCCGATCGTTGGCAGTAATCGACGCTTCTGACACCCACCTTGCCGCATATCCAGCAGGATAACAGCCGTTGGTTTCGACAGCCTCTAGCCCAGTGTCCGTTCCCCCCACATTTCCGATAGGCCTCCTGCGAGAGTTTGATATGGGTGGAATCTTGTGGCCTCTGGGTGTGGCTTGGCGGCCTCCACAAGGTATTGTTTGGTTGTCTCTGTTGCTGTGGGGGTGGTGCCCAATGGCCTCCACGTGGTGCGTCTGTTGCCTGCTGTCGTCTGGCTTGGTGTGGTGGTGACCATTGGTCGTTTCCTCGTGTGTCCTGGTTATCTACCTCCTCGCATCTCCTGCATGTCACCTGTGTTGGTGGCGCCGACTTTGTCTTTGAGAACTTGTTCTCCTGTGCGAAGACTTCCCGTTCCTTTTCAAGTTCTTCGTACTCATCGGCTAGGATCATTAGCGTGTCCAGGTCCGACACTTTGTATGCTCTTAAGAACATTCGTAGGCTTGGGGTGCAGTTCTCTTTAATGACCCTTAACGTCTCTTTCGTAGAACAGTTAAGTGGCCTCACCATCGTCTGCATGTCGATCATGTAGTCCTTGAACGACTCGCTGAAGTCTTGCTTCCTTTGCCGGACCTGGTCCGCCAGCCTGGTGAAGAAATCTCTTGGCAGGAAATATGTGTGGAAGCTTTCAATGAATTCTGCCCCAGTTCTCCATTGCTTATTGTTGGCGTTGAACCATTTCAAGGCCCTTCCTTTTAGCAACTCCGGCATCGCTCGAGGGATCATATCAAGCTCCAAACCGTACGTGTTGGCGGACCATTCTACCTGCTCCAGGAACTCGAATGGTTTTTCCGCCCCGTCGAACCTGAACGACCATTCGCGGACCTGCTTAGCGACTTTTGCATAGTCCGACTGGCTTGGTCTCGGGATCAGCGCTGCTGCTTTCTTTTCTTGGCTTGATTTTCTCCTGTGGGCCTCTTTCTGCATGTTGTCAACGCTCAGGCTTGCCACCAGGTTGTCCCCTTCAGTGTTCGTTAATGTAATGCTTGGGCCGGCTCTGTCGTAGTATGTCGCCTCCAGCTCGGCCCAGATGTCGACGAGTTGTGGATCGTTCTCCGTTTCGGAGTAGTATTCCGATAGTGCCTTCCTCATGTCGTCTAGCCTGCCCTCTAGGGTGACGTTGAGCCTCTGTGCGACATGGGCGAAGTCTTCCTTCTTGAGGCGGTAAATCCACTTCTTTCCCGTTTTTACTGTGTTGTTCTCACTGTTGGGACAATCACGTTGGGCGCCAGATGTAACGAACTGATTTTGTGTGTCTGCTCGCTACGAGATTCGTGCGGCTAGCTCAGAAGATTGTGCGTTCGTGCCATCAAATTTATATGACGTGATTGCCCGTAGATCAGTGAGAAAACAAAGGGGTTCAAATGGTAACAGTGGGATTTATTCTCGTGGTATTAGTACAGCGGGTGTGTGGCTGGGCTGGCTTCGGTATCTCTTGGCTCTGGTTCCGCCGGCTGCTGGCGCTCCTCCTTCTGGATCCTCGACGCGTTGACTCGTCCTCCTCTGGATCCTGGGTCTCGGGACGCTCGTAGTGGCCGCCTCTGCTTGCTTGCCGACTCGTTGCCTCGGGGTCGCTTGTTGCGCCTTAGACCCGCAGAGAGTTCGGCCTTGTGGGCTTAGGGAAGCGTCACCGTTCTCAGACTAGGGTGAACAAGCCTTGCTCTCCAGGCCGACGCCTTTCGAGGCAATACCTGTGCCTTGCTCTGTCCCGGACGGTCCCGCTAGGTTCTTGCTCAGTTCGCGCTGACAGTCAAGGCTGCCGCCAGGAGGCAGTCTAGCGGTTCACTTCGCTTTACGCCTAGCGCAGACGAACGTTCCACCCGGCTTCACCCTAATGCGTGACGTCCGCGACGCTCCTGCGCTCCCCAATGAGCTCCGCGCGGCGATGGTAACGTGGCTGCCGGCTCTTCGCCGTAGGACTCTTTTGCTTGTCTCTGACAGACCCGCCGGGCGACTCGCCAGGGTGTGGTCGTGACAAAGTTAGAAAACAAACGGCTTGACTTAGCCGCGTGATGCCTTCCAGAACTCAGCCACCTGTGTCTCAATTCGGAGATTCCTGATGTCCTAATCCCGAACGTCTCGACGTGGCGATCTTGCTCCTTGTATGGTTCCCACGGCGCTGCTTCCGACGACTCGCTTGGTTGTAGCTCCCTCGTAGATTATTTGCTTGACTGACTGTTTACTTGGTACTTTAACTGATCTTGAAGATTTGACTCCTCGTGATCGACTGATCCAGCTGCCAGCGCTCTGCGGCCTTATATAGGGCCTCCGGGAACCGTTATTTCCCTTTCGCGCACGGCCCGCTGGATCACTCCACTCTGGGTCCAAAGTTCGTGCCTCCTAAATGACCCACTTGTCCTTCACGTACCGCTTCCAATAGATGCTCCGCCCACTGCTACAGTCCCGCTGTTTCCCCAGATGCTTGTGGCACGCCTGTGTGCCGCTCCACTGCCGAGATGTGACACTTCCTCTCCCGGTCCAAAGTTCACGGGAGAGTCCAAAGTCCCGTGGAGTTCCGTTATCCTGTTTGTCTCCATTCTCTCTCGTTCTCCATGCTTGGTCTCCAAACTCTCTCGCTCTCCGTCCTTGGTCTCCAAACTCTCTCGCTCTCCATTCTTGGTCTCCAAACTCTCTCGTTCTCCATCCAAGTCTCCAAACTCTCCTCGCCGCGCCGTTACTACGCGAATTCGCCGCGTAACTGGTAAGCGGAAGGCCATCTGCTGCTGCTTCTATTTGTGGGGAGTTATTCAACCCCTTACAAGATATTCTGATATTTTTCGACCAATCGTGAAGAGTACTCACTTTTAGTGGGTAATGCCGCTTGCTGGACTTCTTCATCTAGGTCGCAAAACTGCTGCCAGAGATCGTTTAACTGATTTCGCTTACCGGAATAATAGCCGTATCGGTGACGTCGGTCGGCATAATTCTTAATGAGCTGTTGGATTTTCCTTGCAGCTCGTTTTGGGTGTCTAGTAATCGATTGTGTAAATCAATTCTTGTGTGACTTGTTTCCTCTATGAATGAAGTTGACATAGTTGAATGAAACAAAGAATCCTGTGAAGCTGAATGAAGCTGAGTATCCTGTGATGCTGGATGAAGCTGTGATTCCTGTGAAGCTGGATTAAGCTGAGTATCCTGTGAAGCTGGATGAAGCTGACGTTCCTGTGACGCTGGAAGAAGAAGCGTATCCTGTGAAGCTGAATAAAACTAACGATCCTGTGACGCTGAATGACGAAGCGTATCCTGTGAAGCTGGATTAAGCTGAGTTCCTGTGACGCTGGAAGAAGAAGCGTATCCTGTGAAGCTGGATTAAGCTGAGTTCTTGTGGCGCTGGAAGAAGAAGCGTATCTTGTGAAGCTGGATAAAGCTGACGATCCTGTGACGCTGGAAGAAGAAGCGTATCCTGTGAAGCTGGATTAAGCTGAGTGTCCTGTGTAGCTGGATGAAGCTGAGTATCCAGTCAGAGGTTCAGCCTTTGGTGGGAAGGGGGTTGCTTGAAAGTGATCCTTTGTTGTTAAAGGATCACGTCGGGGTCACCAATGTTTGTTCCTAACCGAAGTAGACACTTCCGGGTCACACCGCGGGTAATGAGCACTTGTCGCTGGCACGGGGACGCTTTGCTGGCAGGACGATCGCGTCGCGGCAATGGTAACGATGGTTACTGCGATGCCGGACCACAGGCGATGCGGAACTGCGCTGAGGTTGAGCTAACGTAGGTTAGCTGCTTGTGGAGATAGTGTATTACGAGCCCTATTCCCAGAGGTATGAAGTAGAACCGCGGAGTTATGAGATGTGCGCCTGGTACAATTCCCAACTTGGCTACTGCTTGATTTGTTGGGTGTGGTCATGTTGAGTACCTTTGGGTACGAACATTCTAAACCCCCCAACACCCCCACCCACCCCCCCACTGAGGGGTACCCTCCATTAAGTCGTGATGTCGGTCAACCCTATACCGAATTGTATAGGAAGCACCTAACAACTCATTGACCAAGGTGGATCTTTCCTTCAACTGAGGTTCATGTTTGCGGTACAGGTCCTTCACATCTTCTTGATGCTGTTTAACACTCTGTTACGTAGGCATATTAGTGCCCGAGTCCTGACAAGGACTTGGGTCGAGGGAGAGGCGTCCGAAGTTCAGGCACCATTTGCCGGCATAAGCTACGTCGTATTCTTGTCGTGGGATCTTGGTAAGCCTCTCTCCTCTCCAACATAACGAGAATAAATATTAAAACTGCCTGGAAAATAATATTAGTCATCAAGTTCGTCTGTCGTCAGTCCACACTGCCCCACAAGCTAAGCTGTCGCTTGATCGCAACACGATCGGGCTGTGTTTTGGGCATATTCCCTCCCCTTTCACAATATCGTGTGCCAAATGGATAGTCGCGGGCAATGCAATACGATCACCTATTGTCAAGGTTGTCCGTCGAAAGTTATGTCATTGTTCTGGACCTACTCCACTTCTTGCGTCAGCACACCCCCCTTGAAAGAGTTCTAGCACTTCATGGTTTTGATTTCTTTTTTACCTTGTATATTTATTGTGTAATATATATCGACGTACGCCGTAGATGAGTAACATATTATTGGCTAATTCATACGCAATTAATTTAATTGTCAATTATTTTTCGTTGCAGAAAGTATAGAATTAACCACCTACTAGGTGCACACATCAGTAAGACGCTGACTATTAACGACTACAAACGTCGCTCAGAGTGCTCTTGCAATTGTACATACATTTACAAGGCTGATAATCGCCGTTGAATAGCTTAAAGTAGTCTATAAAATTGTAGGATACTAAACGAATATTTATTTATGTATGTTTATAAGGAAGGAACCGTGTTCCGACAACCTTACCCCCTTTTTAAATCCTGGGCGATGAGATCTCTACGCTTTACGCTTGGAAAATATTGAAATAAGATTGTTTCAAGTTTGTATTTTATTTTCATTTAGTTTTATTTTTGGGTTTATTTGGAGCAGCAATGGTGCCGCTCCAACGATCGAAGAGTCTCTGATTTTTACAATATTCTTTAAGTCTGATTAAGGCTAAGTCTCGTAGCTGCGCTGCTCGCAGGTGGCGGTAGAGAGACGGCTATGTAGCTATATACTTATGTATAAAGGAGTGTACTTATATATGTTGCTATGCGCTCTCGAGTGGAGTCGCGAGGGGTATGCATATGCTGTCCGTTCGTTGCAATTATGCCGACGCTAGCACTTTCTGTGTGCGGGCTAAGCCATAGCGATCGGTTCATATTTTGGCCACTTAGGGGACTTTAAAATATGTAAACACTGCAACAAAGTGTTACAGTGCTTACCCTTTAAGTACTTCGGTACAGTGGGTATTCAATGTATGTGCATACTACATCTCCCTCCTTTTGAAAAATAACGTAATATAATGAAGTTATTTTTATAGTAAAAATTTTTAATTAATACACTTTTTTTTTGTATTATTATTTTTTGTATTTTGTTATTAGAATCAAAGAAAATGAAATTATTAAGAGAATATGTGTATTTATTTATATATGTATGTGTGTCTTTGTATGGCCATACTAAGTGCAATTTATGAAATAAAGATTTTTAATCTATCCTTATGAACTGTTTGTTTCTTTTGTTTATTATTTGTTATTACTATGTTATCTCTATCTCCTATTTCCGTTACTATATACGGACCTGTATATTTAGGATCTAACTTATGACCTGTCTCGTTTTTTAATAAAACTTGGTCACCTAATGATATATCTATATCATTTGCTTTATGATCGTATAGTAGTTTATTTCTATTCTTATTTGCTTCTAACATAACTCTAGCTCTTTTATAGGCTACTTCTAATCTATACTTACTCTCCTTAGCATAGTCATCTATATTATATAGTGCTTCTACACTATCTATGCTCTTAAAATGTTTTGGTAAATTACTTGTTTTACTGAATACTAGCTCATATGGACAATAAGTATGTGCCATAGAGGGGGTCGTGTTGAAACAAAAGACAAAATATTGAAGCCATACGTCCCAATCAGTTTTATCAACCGATATGTAAGATCGAATGTACTCATTGAAAGTTCTATGACTTCTTTCTATTGTTCCAACTGTCTGGTGGTGGTGTGCTGTGGATGTAATATTTTCAATATTTAAATATTTGCACAAATCGTCTATAATTGAATTCTTATATTCTGTTCCCATGTCCGTAATGAACGTCTTCATTGGACCGTACTTCAGGATAAAAGATTCAAATATTGCTTTAGCGACAGTATTAGCATTTTTATTCGGAACAGGTATGGCAACTAAATACTTAGTTAAATCACATATTAAAGTGACTGCATACTCATTGCCATTTTCTGATTTTGGTAGTGGACCAATAGTGTCCACTATCACTCTGTCGAAAGCATTTATTGGTGTGTCAGTAATTGTTAAAGGGTTCTTCGTGTGTTTAGTTATTTTGGCTTTCTGGCATTTTTGACATTTTCTTACGTACTCAGTTATATCTTTAGACATTTTTTCCAGTAATAGTGTCTTTTTACTTTGGCCAAAGTTTTTGATATGCCAGTATGACCTCCTTGAATTGGATCGTCATGAAATGTAGACAAAATTGCTTCTTTTTCTTTTAAATTTGCTATTTGGGTCACCGGGTTGAGTAGCGCTACTCTTAATGTTTTCAAGATTTTATTGCCCATTAATTTGAAATTATCTATTGAAGTATGTTCAAAGATATTTTCCCACGGTGCCACTTTGAGTTGGCTGATTTTATGTATACCGGCTTGCATTTCAAGCCTTTGGAAAAATTGATCTAAGTCAATAACTCCATTAGTATATAAATCGCTGACATCATATCTTGCAGTAATTTTTTTGCCTTGTTTAAATAAACATAACGTATTTTTTATCTGCAAGGTCACTACTTTACGTACTTCATCATTGTTTATGACGTCGTATACGTTGGGCTTAGAAGCTTTATTTAAGGATTGCATAGGCAATTCTTGTTCTTGATTTTCTGCGCGGAATTTTTGTCTATTTTGATATCTAGTAGTGACTTTCAATATATTTCCAGTTATATTTTGTAGATCTTTGATGGTTATCCTTGATAACGCATCGGCTACATAAATATCTTTTCCCTTTAAATATTCGACTGTAAAGTCGTATTCTTCTAGTTCGAGCCTCATACGTGTCAGTTTAGAACTGGGATTGATCATTGAGAAAAGGTATGTTAAAGGTCTATGGTCTGTTTTTATTAGGAAATGTTTTCCATATATATATGGTCTAAAATGTAATATCGCCCAATGAATTGCAGCTAATTCCTGCTCAGTAGTACATTTGTTACTTTCACCTTTTGTAAATGCTCTTGATGCGTGCATACAATGGGAAGTTGGAGACCATTGTGGTTTTGAGTTAAAACCGCTCCACATGCTTGCATACTTGCATCTGTTATTATACAGAATTCTTTAGTGAAATCTGGATATTGTAGCAATGTAGGTTCCATAAGTTTTGTTTTTAAATATTGAAATGCATTTTCACACTCATCCGTCCATTTAAAAGGAACATTTTTTTACATAATCTTGTTATGTGCCGTGAATAGTCGGCGAAATTTTTTATAAAACGTCTATAATAGTTACAGAATGCTACGAAACGTCTAGCACTGTCCGCGTCGTGCGGAACTGGGTAGTTCATAATGACATCGTATTTCTTGTCATCTGGAAGTATTCCTTTATCAGTGCATTTATGACCTAGAAAAGTCACTTCATGCATAAAAAATGAACATTTTTCTGGATGTAACTTTAGGTTGTATTTCCTACATTTCTCAAAAACATCTGTTAAGTTCTTAAGCATATGTTTTTCGGAACAACCAATTACAATTAAGTCATCCATATAAAGGAATGCTTGAGAAGGATCTAGACCAGAGAACGCAATAGTCATCATTCTCTGAAACGAATTAGGAGCTATTTTTAATCCGAAGGGTAATCGCGTGAAGCGATATGAGCCGTTGCTCGTTGAAAAAGACGTTATATCTTTTGAACCTTTTTCTAGTTCAATTTGATGGAATCCTGACATTAAGTCAAGACATGAAAAGTATTTAGCTCGACCTAGTTGATCTAAAATATCATCAATTCTAGGTAATGGGAATTTATCAGAAAGTAATTTTTTATTAATTTGGCGGTAGTCAATTACTAATCGCCATTTCTTTACATTTGACCCGGGGGATGATTTCTTAGGAACAAGTAACAATGGGCTATTATATTCGGATACTGACGGTTCGACAATCCCGTCAGAGATTAATTTTCCTACTTGCTTTTGTATTTCGTTCACCTGACTATGTGGGCTTCGATAGTTATTTATATAGACTGGTTCATCATCTTTTAATCTCAGTCTTTGTTTATAAAAATTATTTGTGGTTATTGATTCGGTTTCCAATCCGAATATATCGCTATACTGGGTGCATAAGCTAGAAAGCTGTGACTTGAACTGTGTAGGGAAGTTTTTTGAAAGTTGTGATAGTACGGATTTTTTTCTATTGTCTGGATTTGTGTTGACTACATCGTAGTTCGAAAGTGGTTCATATGTTAGGTTATCTGTACTGACTACTTGGTCGGTATTTGTTGTGTTTATTAGCATTATGAAGGCATTATTGGATGTTGCTATGGTATTTGCAACGTAAATACCATACTGAATTTCCTGATTTGGAATTAATACACTGTCTTCTTTTGAATTAAGTTCAATTTTCCGAATAACTTGGGATCTTGCTGGCAGAAGTATTGAATTATTGCCAGCACTATGAGCTATTGGTACTTTAATTGGAAATTTTAAATTATTGGGTCTAATTATAAGCCAATCTTCAGATGGCTTGAAGTCTAATTGACAGTTGTATTTTTTAATAAAGTCGATGCCTAATTTTCCATCGCATGGAATAGGGAAATGTGAATTTACGATATGAAAATCGTGTGGGATTATGTATTTAGTTGTCTGAATCTCTATAGAAACTAAACCTTGGGATTTGGTTATTTCGTTACTTATGCCTTTTATGTCTATGATGTAATCATCTTGGATGTTTTGGAAGTTATCCGAAGTTTCTTTTAAAATGGAAATGTCTGCACCTGTGTCTATTAAAAAGTTAAGTTCTTTTCCAGTAGCTACATTGAAAAATGAAACGAATATATTTTGGCTGAGATTAATAGTGTGAACTCTGACTTCTTTTATTGTTGAGTATTTAAAGGGCTTTGGGAGTTTTCCGATGTGTTTTGGTTAGTATTTTGGGTAATTCTGACATTGCTTTGGTTATTGCCATTGTGGCCTCGGTTCGAGTTACTACCACCTCTAGAGTTTCCTCTATATTGGCCTCGTCCTCTATTGTTATTTTGGTAATTGTTGTTATAGTTATTGTGATTACCACGAAAATTACCTCTATAATTCCCACGGCCGCGATTTGAGCCGCGCTGTGGATAGTTCTTGAAATATAGGACGGTGTTTGACTGTCCAGTTGCTTCAGTGACACTATTGACAAATTTGGAAACGGCATCGTTCATAGTACTAAAGGTGCCAGCTTGCATGATAAGTTTTACCTTATCGATTGTGCAATTTTTAGTCATTGCCTTGACTGCATGCTGCGTGGAATAACTTCTGGCTAGCTCTAAAGATAAACCATCTGTTATAAATGCACCTTCTAAGGCTTTCGTCATCTGCTCAATTTCTTGTGTGTATTGGTTAGCAGTTTTATTGCGCTGCTGTAGGTTCATCAGCTTCGCTGATAATACTTCAACAGTTTCGCCTTTGACGTTGCCTCTTAGTCTGGAAATCACTTCAGTAATTGTTGTTTCATTACCGATTAGATTTCTGGCGACACCTTTTAGCTTTGTTTTAATTATGGAAACAGCTAATTCTTCGTGCTCGCCTTTTATTGATTCTATTATTTGTAAAGCATCAATGAAACTTGTTAAATTTTCAGCCTTACCATCAAAAACTGGTATATGCTTGGATGCTGTATTAATAAAGTCAATATTTGATTGTGCCATTGTGATAGAGTTACTTATTTTGTTTTCTATTACACTTGAAGTATCTGAATCTGTTGAATTGTCCAGATCAGTGTATACCGCCGGAATAGTAAGTTTATTTAAATCTTCATCTTCTATTTTGAGGTTTACTTCGGGAAGCTCTTCTGACTCCGATTCGTTCGCTTCTGTTGATTCCGGGTCAGGTGCAGTGTCAACTTCTATTGGAGTGTTAAGAACGGTTGGTACCGATAATTCTAAACTGAACTTTTGTTTAACAAATATTAAATTAGTTCGTAGTCGTATCAAAAGTTTCGATACCTGTGACCAATGATTTTGAGTAAATCTTTCCCTGTGATCATGTATTAGCATTCGCGCTTCATTAAAGCACTCTACTAATATTTCAACATGCTTCCTAACCGTGTTCTTTTGGAAAGGGTATTCTGGGTTAGTGACTTGTGTGATCTGTCAAATTTAGTTTTAATGTTTGCTAATTCCTCGTACAATTTGTTCCATTCCATGCCTTTAGTTTAGCCATACTTTGTAAGAAGAATATATTAAAATTTTTTTATATTTTTTTTTTATTTCATTTTCTTAGATTTTAGGTGTTAACATTTATGTGTAATAACTGTTGTTTGTGCTGTTTTTTTTTATTTATTTGTTTTGCTGCTTATATTTTATCCAGGTCATTTCCCTGGCTCATATACCTTTTTCTCAGACATTTATTATGCATATTGTAAATTTTGTAAAAGAAAGTGGTGCACATGATAACAACAATGATTATCAAAAGTATATGTACCCAATATAGATTGATGTTGCTAGATTCTACCTTATTGATGACATTGGCAGTGGAATCCACTGTTTTTATGTCCAAAGTCATTTTGGTGGGTTTTGCATATACTTGTATTTTATGTGTATAAAGTGTTTTATTAAAATTATTATGATCTTCTCTTGAAAATTTACTTATCGCATTACTGCGCATTTAAATTAACAAACTTCCTACCTAGTTTTTTGCATAGCTTTACGGGCTACACGTCTAATCGGGCAGAAAAAGTTCCGCTCAATTTTACAAAATATTATATTATATAAAAAAAATATGCATCGTAGTGCAATCAAAAAAATTATGCAACGCAGTGCATGGGTAAAAAAAAATTTGTTTTCAGCTTAGTTGGATTCTTTTTCTTCCTTCTACGTCAGCTGGTCGTCGCCAGTTTGGCTACGCTGACGTTCCTTCGAAGGCGCAGGTGGCGGTCGTGCCTCCCACGCTTGATAACTGCTGCAGCTGTCCTGGGCCTATTGGCTCAGGCGGTACCGGCGCTGGTCTTCGCACTGGTCTTCGGCTTCATGCATGCGTAATTGCATGCCGCAGAGTTGAGAGGTCCGGGGCAGTCGGTCGGGCAGACTTGTGGTTGTTTCGGCAGTGGCTTGGGAATATTTGGTTTCGTTATTAGTTTTTTATTTATAACTTGTATTTGATTTTCTGAGTGAGTTGTGACTTGTGGTACTCTATTTTGGAGGGTTTCCTTTAAAAATTCAAGCTCGTTGTAAAGTTTTTGCGCTGTACTCCATGCGGGCGGTGTTGGTTGAGCAAATAGCAGCCATTTTAGGCGGGCTATTCTTTTGTTAATTTTATTCTTCTGACCTCCACGTACCATAACGCACACTCTACTCACTCAGACGGGTTATTTTTTAGTATATCCTCCATGTATTATCTTCCTGATCCGCTGCTCCTTGTGACTCTAGTCACGGTCGCCATGAAATAAGATTGTTTCAAGTGTGTATTTTATTTTCATTTAGTTTTATTTTTGGGTTTATTTGGAGCAGCAATGGTGCCGCTCCAACGATCGAAGAGTCTCTGATTTTTACAATATTCTTTAAGTCTGATTAAGGCTAAGTCTCGTAGCTGCGCTGCTCGCAGGCGGCGGCAGAGAGACGGCTATGTACCTATATACTTATGTATAAAGAAGTGTACTTATATATGTTGCTATGCGCTCTCGAGTGGAGTCGCGAGGGGTATGCATATGCTGTCCGTTCGTTGCAATTATGCCGACGCTAGCACTTTCTGTGTGCGGGCTAAGCCATAGCGATCGGTTCATATTTCGGCCACTTAGGGGACTTTAAAATATGTAAACACTGCAACAAAGTGTTACAGTGCTTACCCTTTAAGTACTTCGGTACAGTGGGTATTCAATGTATGTGCATACTACAATATTATATTATATATATATATATACATATATATAAATACGTGCACCAATATAAGGCTGTTCCTAAGTATACCGATTCACTTAAACACAAAATATATACATAATTATTCCAGAAGCTTGCGACTTCTTCGACGGCTGGTGGAGAGAATCGCCTTCCCTAATTGTTCATCATGATTCGCTCTTTGTCTTTCAATTCTGTTGGCTTAAATGCATTTCAATGCATTTTTTAATGCTTCCAATATTTTTTTTATTTTCACTTGTATTGTAGTACTTGAGCCAATTGGTCTTTGGTGGATCATGGGGATTAGGGGTACTCCGGCCACAAAACATCACAGTGTGTCGGATATGGTCCTTATTGTTGATCCTCTCAACGTTCTTTGATGACAGTGGCGGCGCTGGTCGGACACATAAGATTCTTTCAAGTTGCTATTTGTGTCCTCCTCAAGGACTGTTGGATATGGTGGCTGCTCCTGGGGCAAAAGACTTCGTGAACGACTAAGACCTAAGAAAGGTGTTTTAGACTAGAGCTTTCAACCTGGTCTTTCTATGAATCTTTCTATGTGGAGGGCGTACGTAACAGGCTCAAAGTGATCGATGCGGACCGCATGAAATGATTTCGCAAAAAGAATTTGTACGACCATCGTTGTCTGTTCCGTGCTTTTTTTTCCTTCTTGGGCGCCCATCCAAGTGTGGCTTCGACCCATTCCTGTGAACAAGAGTCTCATTTTTTATCAGCTGAGCTGCCCAGGCTGATATCATCACTGCTGTTGCTTTATGTTAAGGTATATTCTATACTGTAGTACTTTTCTTAATCTTGGCGAATGGAATTTGGGCTTTGATGTTTCATCTTTTGATCAAACTGACGATTAATTAATTCATATTTATTAGAAATGTTTGATTTATATGTTAAGAGGTGTATGAACTTTTGTACCATTATTAAAGCTTTATAGTGCTGGGCATGTTTTTTGCAACATTTTATAACCAGCGGTCCACTCGGAGACCCTCCCTTTTGAATTCCCCTAAAGAAGTTAATGGGGATGTTAGCAGCAAGCCGCCCATCTGGGAGTTCATGTTGCCTTTCAAAAGCTTAAAAAATTCATCTCTAGCGATTTTATGCTTAAGTTTGAAATGCAAGTTGTGCATATCGGAGACATAATCGCTGAAGGTTTCGTGCTGTCCTTGCTTGCGTTCCATTAATTCCTTGACTTTTCATAAGGTCACTTCCGGTAGTGGAAAACGCTCGTTCCATCTCCTGTGTCAACAAATAGTAGTTAAAATCATAGTCTTCTGTCTTGTCCTCTATTAGCTGCCAATACCAATTAGTGGCTGCACCTGCCAGCAGAATATGGAATTCCCGAAAGACTTGTTGACGGCTTAAGCCATGCAACTTTTGCAATCGGTCGACGCAGAACAGGAAACTTTCAATTGTCATACCGCGTCCACTTCCATCGAACTTTAGGTTCCATTATTCCAGCACAACTTCTTTTGGTCTCGGTCCCTGAAACGATGACCTCCGATCGATCTCTGGGTGCAGTTGGTGACTAACCTCCCTTTCGTTTGTTTTGGATTGTCTGTGTGACTGAGTATCTATACGCCTGGGTGTTCTTAGTCGGTGCATCTTGCCATTTTAGCATGTCCAGCGTTACCGGTTCCAGAGGCGGGGTGTCTTGGTATCTCAAGAGGCTGTCAGTTGGTTTCGGAACAGTTCGGCGAGGGCAGTCCCTTCTGTTCGGGTCTCCTGGATGTCGGAGACTGCAACTCAGCCACTTGTGCCTTCAGAGCTTCTATCTGGGTGCACATACCACGCTGCATTTCGTTGCTCTTCCTCAAGAGCTCCGAGAGCTGTCGCTCGGCAGCCTCAAAATTGTCCTCCTCGTTCCTCTGAAATTGGGAAAGCATGCTTGATCTTCCTTTCGGCGGTCCTAAGGGTAGATTCTCCCCACCGGCGCCTCCTTCCATTTCAGTGGATCGATCCAAATTGTTTTCCTCGGACAGGGTATCTACCTGTCCTGGCTGATTCTGTGCGAGCTCCCACGGCTCTCCTTCAGGTGAATCTCCTTGCCTTGGCGCGCTCGCACTCCGGGGCTGGTGATTTTCACCGCGCGTTGTTGCTCGGGTCACTCATCCGGTGCTGGTTTGGAATAAGACCTTTTTCTTGGACCCCTTCATTTATCTGATTGGGCCTTCTTTTAAGGCCTCCGCTTTCATTGATAAATTGTCAGTATGTGCTGACAAACTAAGGCACTAAAATTTGTCTTCACTTTTTTTCTGCGTTTGGTATAACAGGATCACGTGATTCCTATCAAAACAGCCGGTCAGCGAAGTAAACGCTGAATAAGTCGACAATAAAATGTTTATATACTGGGGGTGTTTCTCTCTGCTTCTCAAGTTTCTCTTCGGTCAAGAACCGTCCGATATTTAAGCCCCAAAAATAACACAAAACAAATATGCGTCCTGGATCGACAAACGAACACAAGACCCGCACCGCAATGCGTTACCGTAATTCTTGTGCTCCTGCTCTTTCAGGACTCGAACCTATCAAACGACCTGGCAAATGCCTGATACGTCTTGGGGCGTCGGCCAGAAAGTACCTATTAATTAAATTTACGTTAATTTCAACAAATAGTCGTTCAGCACGTAGTTGTAAGTATAGTATTATAAAGAGGATAACTCATAGTTCTTGCCTAAAGGAAATTTCGGTAAATCTGTCCATTACTAAAACAGGGAATTTCTACGGTTAAAAACATTTCCAATTCAGGCCACTATTCTAAGACAAAGTTCTAATTGAGAGGCCTCTCAGCACTGGCAGTCGCAGAAATTGGAGACTTTAAAGTTACTAGATTAAAGACAAAATAAATAAGTATGCGCATATTTAAAATTATCTAAGTTCCCTGCTCAATAAAACAGTAAAATTACTCAATGCAAATAAAGATGAAAGTTATGCCATCCCTAGGTACTTCCGCTCCGATATCGCAGGTACCCAGATTGTGGACCCTGGTAATATTCCTTAAGGAATATAAAATGTCCTATAGTTGGGCGCCAATTCTGTTACGTGGTAATATTAGTGCCCGAGTCCTGGCAGGGACTTGGGCCGAGGGAGAGGCGTCCGATGTTCAGGCACCATTTGCCGGCATAAGCTACGTCGTATTCGGTTCGTGGTATCTTTGTAAGTCTCCCTCCTCTCCAACATAACGAGAATAAATATTAAAAATGCCTGGAAAAATAATATTAGTCCACAAAGTTCGTCAGTCATCAGTCCACACTGCCCCACAAACATAGCTGTCGCTTGATCGCAATACGATCTGGCTGTGTTATGGCCATATTCCCTCCCCTTCACACATTCGTGTGCCAATGGATCGTCGCGGGCAGCGCAATACGATCCCCCTATGTTAGAGTTCTAGCACACCATGGTTTCCAATTCTTTTTCACATTATAAATTTATTAGGTTATATATATCTCCGTCTGTTGATTAATCTAATTTAATTGACAATTATTCTGTTAGCGGAGAGTATCGAATTTATCACCTATGAAGGTGCACACATCAGCAAAATACTGACTATTCACGACTACAAACGTCGCTCAGAGGGCTCTTGCAATTATTATATAACGACTGCCCCAGGGAAAGTCACCTTCCCTCGAAGCTGCCGGCTTCCGTCACCCAAATGGATTCTCTTCCTTTCTCTATTTGTCTAAGGTCTTTTATACCAGACTAGAGCTTTTACTTGGCTGCGGGTATGGATCGGATAAACTAGGTGTTCCCACCTAGGAATACTGTTTCTTGATATCTGCTATCTTAGAAGTCAACGGCCGGCTGTTGCCCTTTGCAAGCTACCAGAGTATGGTTACCAATAGATCGATAGTGGCCGTTGTTCTGACCACGCGACACCCGAGAATTGCCGAATTGCTTTTTCTTCTGCTTTACCAGTATGAGTCTGGTTAGTCACATGCACTCTCCCCCTGGCTAAAGATTCGTCGTTGTTTCTCTGTGTAAATCTTTCTATGTGGAGGGCGTACGTAACAACTCCCCTTTGCGATAAAATTGACATTACCGTGGGGACTGAAATTGTGCCCTCGTAGAACTTGATAATTTGGCACGTCTATGGTACGTGGACATTCTGCAACAAAAATAAGATATTCCTTGGTTATGTTTAGAAATGTTGAACCAAAGTCAGCCTTCTTGTAGGTTTTAAATTGATGAGAAGTCGGTTCTATATTCATCGGATTTTTATCTTTAGTTGGCTCATAAGCAGCGTTCGGTCCTGCAAAGTCTACTCTGCCTTCTACCAGAATAGGGCTGATTTCCGTATCAGATGAGGTTTCTTTATTGAGATAACCTGTGACATAACCAAGCCTAGTGCCTTGTGCCAAAGGTTTATTAGGTCCTAGTTCAAGAAATTCACGGGTTATTACACGAGAATACACCTCAACCCCTAAGGTTAGGTCAATGGGTCCAGGTTGCCGAAAGTCAGGATCTGCTAACGGCAGTCCCTCGGGAATATTAAGATCCGTATCAATCGGTACTGACGGTTGGTCTGTAATGACTGTGGGAATAATAAATACCTCTACTAGTGTTTCAAACCCTGATGTAACTGATGAAAGCTTTAGTGTTGATCTAATTGCTGTTGATACTTTTCCTCCGATTCCAGATATTTCAATCGGTGACCTTTCCTTAAGAGATAGCAGATCTGCCACTCTCCTTGAGATAAGATTCACCTGTGATCCCCCATCTATTGCAGCGCGACATGTTTGTAATTGACCATTTGGCCCTTGTAATGATACCTTGGCGGTCGCGAGCAGAGTATATCCCCCTACGTCGTCGTAGCCTGCAATGGTTACTGCGCCGGCCACTGGATTGCTAGTCGGTCCTTTGTGTAACAGTGAATGATGCCATTGCTGGCAGACTCGACAAGTGGTCGGTGATCCACAGTTTTCAACCTTATGAGATGTAGACAAACAATTTGTGCATGCCCCTACTTGAATAATGGCTTGGCGCCGTATTTTGGGGTCCATTTCCTGGAAACGGCTACATGCTCTAAGATTATGTGGTCCTAGGTGACAAATCTTACAGCTCTCTTCGTTGTGAACTGACTGATGGCGGAGTGTTGCTGTAGGTTATCGCTTCAATAAACGTCAGTACACTCCTTAACGTTGGAATTTCCATTGGTGCATCCGCTGAATTTTCCAGAGCAGCTAGAGACTGCTGGTCTAGTTTTCTTCTGATAATAAAACACAGGAGTGGATCCCAGGATTTTGTGCTCACATCAAGGTTTTTAAGAGTACTCATTGAGTTTTGACAGTGTCATGTAAGGCCCTTAGTTGGCGCGAGCCGTCGTCTATGGGCCAATAGGTCCATAATTTTTGCTATGGCGGCGAATACTAGTATTTTTCCGTTCTGGTACCTGGCCTTTAAACGCAACCAAGTGTCGTCATAGCCACCCTGTGAGAAGGCTGTGTCTGTCAAGACGTTTCTCGCTTCACCACGCAGCGAACTCTGTAGAATATGTAGTTTTCGACTGGCCGAATATGGTTTATTATGTACCAATTCCACAAAGAGATCATGGAACCGTGGCCAGTCTAGATACTCGCCGTTGAACTCCGGAATGCTAATTGGCGGAAGGCTCATTGGCGCGTCGTTTTCCCGAAGCAGGTTCATTTCGTATTCCTCGTATAATGTGTGGAATTGAGCTAGCTTTGCTTCTGTTAGGGCTGCGGCCCCAGGTGTACTGTCCAATCCGTCGTGGGCCTGCCTCAGTAACGCGCAATGGAGATCCAGGTGCCTTTGAAGGGCTTGGGTGACGGTTGGGGCGTTCGAGGCTAATGTTAATGATGACTCCAATTCGTTGCATCTTCTCTGCAATTGTCGGATCACCGTTTCATTTGCGGAATCTTCTTTGACTTGATCTCTTGTTGTGATCTTGATGTTGGCCGACGTTCGTCTCGGGGCCTTTGGAAGCCCGCTTCCAGTCGGCATGTTGTCCAGAAAGATATTCTGATATTTTTCGACCAGGTCCTTAAGTGCTACTAATCGTGAAGAGTACTCACTTCCTTTCCACTTTCATCTAGGTCGCAAAACTGCTGCCAGAGATCGTTTAACTGATTTCGCTTACCGGAATAATAGCCGTCTCGGTGGCGTCGGTCGGCAGACTCCTTGCCATAATTCTTAATGAGCTGTTGGATTTTCCCTTGCAGCTCGTTTTGGGTGTCTAGTAATCGATTGTGTAAATCAATTCTTGTGTGACTTGTTTCCTCAATGAATGAAGTAAACATATTGTGTGTCTTGGAAACGAAGAATCTTGTGAAGCTGGATGAAGCTGAGTATCCTGTGAAGCTGGGTGAAGCTGAGTGTCCTGTGAAGCTGGATGAAGCTGGGTATCCTGTGAAGCTGGATAAAGCTGAAGTTCCCGTGACGCTGGAAGAAGCGTATCCGGTGAAGCTGGATGAAGCTGAAGTTCCTGTGACGCTGGAAGAAGAAGCGTATCCTGTGAAGCTGGATTAAGCTGAAGTTCCTGTGACGCTGGAAGAAGAAGCGTATCCTATGAAGCTGGAATAAGCTGAGGTTTCTGTGACGCTGGAAGAAGAAGCGTATCCTGTGAAGCTGGATGAAGCTGAAGTTCCCGTGACGCTGGAAGAAGAAGCGTATCCTGTGAAGCTGGATAAAGCTGAGTGTCCTGTGTAGCTGGATGAAGCTGAGTATCCAGTCAGAGGTTCAGCCTTTGGTGGGAAGGGGGTTGCTTGAAAGTGATCCTTTGTTGTTAAAGGATCACGTCGGGGTCACCAATGTTTGTTCCTAACCGAAGTAGACACTTCCGGGTCACACCGCGGGACAAGGGGGTAATGAGCACTTGTCGCTGGCACGGGGACGCTTTGCTGGCAGGACGATCGCGTTGCGGCAATGGTAACGATGGTTACTGCGATGCCGGACCACAGGCGATGCGGAACTGCGCTGAGGTTGAGCTAACGTAGGTTAGCTGCTTGTGGAGATAGTGTATTACGAGCCCTATTCCCAGAGGTATGAAGTAGAACCGCGGAGTTATGAGATGTGTTGATAACTGATTTATTCTTCATTTGGTACATGTTTATATACTACTTGGAAGAGGGAAGTTTAGTGTAATGATTAGTGAAGTACGCTATATTCTAAAGTAGGTAGGTAGGTCAGGGAGTTTTGATTATGGTAGCAGTTTGTGTAGTTGGCTCGGCAGACACTGCAAAATGTGCTGACTGCATTGGCCGTTGAGTCGGTAAGTCGGTGAGTTGGTGAGACATATAATATGCTGATCAGCAATTCTCATATGCAGTGGGTGCTACTGAGCGCCTGGTACTGTTCCCAACTTGGCTACTGCTTGATTTGTTGAGTGTGGTCATGTTGAGTACCTTTGGGTACGAACATGGAGTATATACATAATTCATTTAAAGAGCTTCTAGACAAATTGGAAAATCTTAACAAATTCATAAACCAACATTTAAAAAACCCTCCACCAATCATTCGTTCTGATCAGATACACATAGATGGAACAATACTACGAAAAAGTCAATTTTCACGTCGTGAAAACGAAGAAGAAGTTTTAACAATTAATGTGGATCATACATAAATTTCTTTCATTATTTATTTTATAATTAAAATGTCAGTTGATAAGTTTGGTTGCTTTTAAATGAGAAAGAGTACTCAAGAGATATAACAAAAGGTGTAGAAAAATTCCAAAGTATACTTAATGATTATGATGGACATTTAAATATTCAGAGGAAACGATTTAAAAATTCCCTACCATCCATTCATGAAAATGATATCGCAACAAAATTTGATACTGATGATGAAATAAGTAATCTAGTACAGAATACATCTAATAAAATTTCTAAGAAACCGCAGAAACAAGAAATCTTTAGATTAAGACCTCGAATCAATAATATTGAGGGAAAAGTGAGTGAAATTTCTAAAAAATTTGAATTTCTCATGAATACTATTAATAAGACAATGGAGGATATAAATGAAACAGAAAGTAACATTTTCAATTATATAATTGCACCAACCTCAGTTTTAATAAGGAAAAACGCTATAATCGAGTAGCTCAACTATTAGATACCCGTTACTCAGCTAAAGGGACCAAAGGGAAATGGAGATATGCAAGTAGCGGTAGACAGATTTCAGCGTTATGGGCGTTAGAGTGGGCGTTTCAAATTTTTTTTGAGTCAATCGATAGGTATTGATGAGAACAATAGATTTTTGTTAAAATTTTTATTCTAGCATCAAAACTTAAGGAGCCACCGTTTTGGGCGGTTTGTGGGCGTTAGAGTGGGCGTGGAACTCTTCTGAAAC
Source organism: Drosophila suzukii (assembly GCF_043229965.1). Lineage (NCBI taxonomy): Eukaryota > Metazoa > Arthropoda > Insecta > Diptera > Drosophilidae > Drosophila > Drosophila suzukii. Next base: position 22,578,114 of record NW_027255896.1, on the reverse strand, counting down.
AAACTTGCGCTGCGTAAAAACCTCAGGAATCTGCATGCCTAATCCCAGTATTGTAGCTTGTATAGTTTCCGAGATCTCAGCGCTCATACGGACAGGCGGACAGACAGACATGGCTAGATCGACTCGGCTAGTGATCCTGATCAAGAATATATATACTTTATGGGGTCGGAAACGCTTCCTTCTGCCTGTTACATACTTTCCGACGAATCTTTTACTCTACGAGTAACGGGTATAAAAAGTGAAACAAATAAAATAAAGCTATGAGTAAACGAGATATTGTAAATGAGTTACATCGCCCATAATTCAAGAGTTTCCCAACACGTAGAGTTAAAGTTAAGGGTTTTAATGATTTATGGCATACTGATTTCGTTGAGATGGGTGCATATGCATCATCAAATAAAATGGATGGGTGAAGCAATAAAATCAAAAAATGCAGAAAAAGTTCCAAAAGCATGAACAGATAGGAATTTGAACGGAACTTGAATATGATCTTGTGCGTGTGGCTAGTCTAAAAGAGCATGTACAGATAAAAATTTGAACGTAACTTGAACTCAAAAGATTCTGAAACAAAAAGATGATTGGATAGTTGTGTACTGTGTAGACTTTTTAAAATCAAAAGATATTGGGATTCAGAAAAACAACAAGTGGAAGCATAGAAATCAATTCACGTATATACAAATCTGGAGGCTATAAAGGGGGAAGAATTTCAAAAAGTATTCAGTTTTCATCTATTCGTTCACGCAACTCAATTCCGGGATCGTTTGCTCATTCGTTCGTTCGCTCGTTTGTTCGCTTGTGAAAAAAACAAAAAAAAGACGGTTCATACATTATTTTTTTCAATACTTTCCCTCTTTAATCCGATGGTGATACCACTCCCCAATGAAATGACTTTGATTGAAAACCCATTGACTTCCAATAATTCGATTGGATTATATGTCAATGTGCCAAAATTAAAAAAAATTAGAAACTTAAAATTTGAGATCCTACAGGATAGCCATATTTTTATGGATCTCATAAACAAGACAAGTGATGAAAGTGAGAAAACAAACATAAAAAATGAACTCGATACTAAAATATTTAATGCTATTAATAATATCGTTAGTTAAAAAGACTTAACAACAAGTACAAGTGCAAGCACAGTTGAAGAAGAACAAACTACAGCAACAACAACAACAACATCAACTAAAACTACATTTACAATAACTACAGCAACTGCAAGTACAACTACAATAAGAAGGGGAATTCCAGAGGAGGAAGAAGAAACAACACATCTTCAAAAACTACATCTGCAACAACTACATTAAAAATAGAAATTCTGGAAGAAGAAACAACAACAACAACATCTGCAATAACTACATCTGCAACAACTACAAGCCCACCCAATCTTTTTGATTTTAATAGCGAAAATACGAATGATGATTGTTGAACTAATAAGCTTTTTTATTAGTTATTGCTAAATTAAAATACGAATTTCAGGTTGCTTTAGGCTTGTTAACAATTTATTAGCGAGACGAGAATGCATTTGATGTCGAGATCAGAATTCGTACTGATTTTACAAAGGGACAGCCAGCCGAATGCTGCTACGCTACGATGCAATTAATATAAGGGATCGCTGCTGCGGCTGCGTGACCCGACATACTCCCCCCGTTGGAAGCCTGGGTTTAAACATCATCCTTAAGGGGAAGCAGACACAGCTTGTTTACTGCTCGCTTTGTCACTCCTGATGCTGTCTTCAGAACGGCAACTCGAGCAACCCCATCTCCACCGGACAGAAGTTCGATCACTCTGGCGAGGGGCCACTTAATGGGAGGCAAGTTTTCGTCCTTGACCAGAACTAAGTCATCGACAACCAGGCCAGGTTTTGGGGAGCGCTACTTGGAGCGCTGCTGCAGTAATGTTAAGAATTCTTCCTTCCATCGGGACCAAAAGATCTGCTTCAAGTAAGCCACGCGTTGCCATCCATCCAAGCGATTGAAGTTAAGGCTGGTCACATCCGGCTCGACGAAAGAGGAAGGCGGACCCCCATTCAAAAAATGTGCTGGGGTTAATACATCCAGATTAGCTGGGTTTTCTGAAATTAACAACCGCCGAAATGTGACACACCAGGGTCCGCAACTCCTCAAAGGCTAAAGCTAAAGGCTAAAACAGCAGTGCCAACAGGGCGGTAGAAATGATGCTTAGCGATCTTCACAGCCGTTTCCCAAAGACCGCCAAAGTGTGGCGACCTTGGAGGAATGAAACACCAATCAATAGCTTCCGCTAGGCAAAAATCCAACCTAGCTCTCTGGTGATCACTGCTGAGGAAGAGATGCCTTAGTTCGAGCAGCTCATTGCGAGCACCAACAAAGTTGGTTGCATTATCAGACCAAATCTGCCGCGGCCTTCTTCTAGTGCATATAAATCGTTTGAGGCCATGTAGAAACGATGCCGTAGAGAGATCCTTGATTAACTCCAAATGAATAGCCTTCGTGGCGAAACAAATGAAGACACAAACGTAGCATTTTACTGGAGGCTTGCTTAGCGCCTCTGACTTGTAGAAAAATGGCCCGCAAAAATCCATGCCAGTGACTTTGAACGCATGAGATCCATCAAGTAGCTCCTTTGAAAGATCCGCCATGATATGCTCCACTACTCGAGGCTTCATTCGAAAGCATCTAATACATTTGTTTACCGCCTTCATAACCGTCTTCCTCCCCCCAATAGGCCAATATTGGGATCGAATTATGCCGAGTAATGCCCGTGACCCAGTGTGCAGATTGCATTCATGAAAATGAGTAATAATGGCAATAGTGACCGAATTACTCCCTGGTAATATAATTGGATGACGCCCATTAAAATCCAGAGAAGAATTCCTCAGCCGGCCATCCACTCTAAGAAGCCCAAATTGGTCAATAAATGGTAAAAGAGATGCGAGCGAGCTGGAGGAGTGCACCATTCCCTTTGACTGCAATGATTTGATGTCATCCCATAAATGTGAGCGCTGGACAAGACGAAGCAACAGCAGCGTACCGCCTTGAAGGTCAGACACCGTGAGCGTAGGGCCATGGATGCGATTACTAAACTTGTATACGTATCCGAAAATTCTTTGAAGGGCAGCAAAGGAATTGGCCAATTTGGAACTGGCCACTATGTCTTCGTATGGAGATTTTGTTAGTAGAATCCTCCGGCGAACCTCAAGCGTTGGCTTTTCAGCAGTGATTGGGGTCGGCCAGTCAGCTTTGGGGCCACAGAGGAATTTCGGTCCATGAGCCCAGAGAGGAGACTCGTTGAGCTCAGCAGGAAAAGCACCTCGGGAGAGAATGTCAGCTGGATTTAAAGAAGTTGGAACATATCGTCACTCCACTGACTCAGTTAGCTCTTGAATGGCAGCTACTCAGTTCGCTACAAAAATATTGAATCTAGACGGCTCGTCTCGGATCCATGAAAGCGCAACAGCAGAGTCGCTCCAGCAGTAAACATTCCCCTCAAAAGCACTCGTTCCAGCCACTTCTGCGATGAGCCTAGACAGGAGTTCCGCCCCACACAGTTCCAGCTTGGGCACAGTGAGTGTTTTCAAGGGGGCTACCCTTGACTTTGAGCAAAGTAACTGAGATCGGCCGTTGCAAACGATGTAGACACAGGCACCATATGCTTCTATGCTGGCATCACAAAATCCATGAATTTCACTCTCAGAGCTTGGAGAACGAACCAGCCGAGGAAATGACGCATGCTTAATCTGCCCAAAACTCGTACATATAGCACTTCATTCCGTATTCTGTAACTCAGGAAGGCTTCCATCCCAGGATAACTTCTCCTTGCACAGTTGTTAAAAGAAAATTTTCGATTTTGTGATCACAGGTCCAACCAACCCGAGAGGATCGTAAAATCGCGTTATTGCAGGGGCTTGATGTTGACTGTAAGACCAAAAAGGAAAACAATAGTTGGTCAGAAACTGGATCCCAAGCGAGACCTAAGGTTTTTGCAAAATCAGTGCCATCATCAAACTTCAAATAGGACTCCTTATCCTTGTCTGCAACTCCATCCAAAACAGCCGACACATTTGAGCACCACTTTCTAAGCTTAAATTTTTCCTTGGCTAGAAGTTTTGATGCCGATCCATAATGATGACTGCCTCTTCCTTGGACTTGGCTCCAGGTATCAAATCATCCACATAAAAATCGGGACGAATGACCTCAGCCCCAAGCGGAAACGCTGTATGCTCGTCTGTTGCCAACTGATGCATAGCTCGCACAGCCAGAAATGATGCTGGCTTCGTGCAATAAGTAACGGTGTCTAGCTTAAACACCCGCAATTGGTCCTGGGGGGTATCCCTCCACAAAATGCATTGCAAATGGCTGTCCTCAGGCTGAACCCTAACACAACGGTACATTTTGCAAATTTCTCCTGTGATTGCTACTGGGTGTGAACGAAACCGAAGAAGAATCTGGAACAGCTTAGGCTGAATAACAGGGCCTGCCATAAGAACATCGTTGAAAGAATTGCCTGAGGAACTGGCCGCCGATCTATCAAAAACTACGCGAAGCTTTGTAGTGGAGCTATCTTCCTTTATGACGCAATGATGAGGCAAGAAGTATCGGCACAATCCGATGTCAGCGGCAGAAACTGATGACATATGTCCTAGATCGAGGTATTCCTTTATGAGTGCTGCATATTAAGCCTTCAAGGCTGGCTGACGATTCAACTTTCTCTCTAGGGACAAGAATCTTCGATAAGCTTGCTGGTAGGACTCTCCCAAAAGATCTAGATTGAACAGAATAATAATCAGCTGCCAAACAAACGACATGTCTTACGAAATGTGCTTCACAGTCTAATTCTTCCTTAGTAGCGAGTATAATTGGCTCGATGCAGCTTTCCACTTCCCAAAATCGTCGAAGAAGATCATCTAACGGATCGAAACTATTTTCTCTACTAAAGAGAAGTACATCTTGACACGACATTAAAGCCGAGTCATTGGAAAGGACATAACCTCCAGAAACAACCCAACCCAGACGCGTCTTTTGAATTAGGGGTAATCCAGGTGGGAGCTTGATTTGGCCAACGCACAACATCTCGAAAAAGAGGCTGGCTCCGATTAAAAGATCCACCCGCTGGGGAGCATAAAACCTTGGGTCAGCTAACTGGGTATATTCCAGCTGCCAATGTCGACGTTGAAGCTAGGCTGTCGCTCTGTTATGTTCAGAGCAATAACCGCGGTAATGTTGGCTGACTATTCAGAAGTTCGGCACTGAATCGTAATATTGACCGAGTGACCGTCCGTCACAAAACTGGGATCTCCTATTCCAGTTACAGATGCTGAAGATTTTATTTTCTTTACTTGAAGCTGATTTGCGAATCGGGACGTTATTAGATGCAGTTGGGAGGCCGAATCGAGTAGAGCTCAACAGGGAACGAAAACACCAAAACGGTTTTTTACTAAAATGCTAGCCGTTGCTAAGAGCACAATATCATTACTAAACTCCTGTGCAATAAGAGCAGACGAAGTGGAAGGCAGTGCAGAGGGTGAGGCAGAGGGAAGTGCTTCTTGAAGCTGTGCTCCTTCTTGTGAAGGAAAGGAAGGTGAGTTTCCCAGGTGATGCAGGGTGTTGTGCTTAGATCCGCATGCACGACAACTACTGGAGTTGCATTGCCGAACTTGATGACCAACCTTAAGACAATTTATGCAAAGACCGAGCCGTTTCGCTTCTTGAAGCCTATTCGCAGGAGACAGGATTATAAAATTCTTACAATAAGAAATGGAATGCCCCGTGTCATTACAGAATATACAAATCCAAGGGTTAGAATTCGAGGCAACAAATGCTGATTGCCCGGCGCATAGTTTGCCATGGCGAAATCCATAGTCTCCAACGTCCTGCATCGCTGCTCCAGAAATGATGCCATTGACTCCCACGTAGGAATTAAATTGACGAGGGCAGGGTCCTCTAAACGCTCTTCCCACTTTGCCTGACTTGCCGGATTCAACTTTTGGAACAGGACTTGGACGATGATGCATCCTGCGATTTGTTCCGTCGTGCCCAGTCCTTTGAGAGCACGAGTATGAGCATTGAATTTATCGGACAGCTCCCGAAGTGTCGAGACGGAACCACTCTGCACCGCCTTAAGTCCCAGGATCTCAAATCTGTTTTGCAGCAAATCTAAAGCAATTGCGTAGTTGCCATCCTAAATTTCCAATGAGCGAATAGTATCCAACACTGCGTCCCTCAGGCATGATCGTAGATGCTACAGCTTTTCTACGTTGGTGAGGTCCGGATGACTATCTATGATCGTGGTAAACATAGAATAAAAGTCAGTCCAATTTGCATAACCTCCAGCGAATTTTGGAAGCTCCAGTGGGGGCAGCAATGCTGCCCTATGTCGAGGCTGACGCTCTTGGGGGCCGAAAACTCCAAGAGTGATGCCGTCAGCAAAGGTTGAGTGCGAAAGAAGCTGTGAGGATCGAACCGATTACTTCAGAATTACGAGAATGTCATCAAATTTCTCACTAAATCACTTTCAATTTCTTCTTAATCCAATTCTTCGAGCTCACCGAGCACCCTTTTAAATGACTCTTGAAGCTCATCAATCAACTCTAACCTCACATGAAGACCGGATTCGTCGCATGAAGTTAACGCCGAACTTGATAGGGAATCACTAAACGCTCCACTCTATTAAATAAAGCCGTTGCCTTGCGCTTTAAAAATAGTGCCCTGTTTGCATCAGCGGTAACATCTCCAAAAGTTCCTGTAGGCATGTACAACAACAACAGCAGACGAAATGCCCGAAATTCGGCTCCAGCGGGAAGATGAGCGCAAAGCAAACAAGGGAATAACAGCCCGTTACTTGGCTATGTACGCTTCTATGTAAAGCTGATTTTGCGCCTTATATGTAAATTTCCGCAATCACCAACTGCTATTTAATTATAGCGCTCACTGCATTTAAGGCCTTATGATTGTTGCTCCGCCAATGCACCGCAGCCGCAAGAACGAAAAAGTCAATATATAGACTTATATGATTTGCACTTAGTATTATTTATGCACAAATCACGTCGGGGTCACCAATGTTGAACTAATAAGCTTTTTTATTAGTTATTGCTAAATTAAAATACGAATTTCAGGTTGCTTTAGGCTTGTTAACAATTAATTAGCGAGAGAGAGTACAGCAGGCGAGACGGGAATGCATTTGATGTCGAATCCTGGGCCCAAAAATGTAAGTACACAAAAAACGAGAGAGCTAGATAGAGAGAGCTACCTTTCGCGATGAAATTAATATATAAGATCGAAATAAGTTCATTAGCTGCTGCGGCTGCGTGACCCGACAATGATCAAAAAGAAAATAAAAACAAAGGAGATGAAAAATCGCAAAAAATTATTATGGGTATAAATGATAGTGAGGCAGAATTTGAAAACATAAGTCGAGCACCTATAATTAGTAATACATCACAAGAATTAGTGTTGGGGATCAATGATAGTGATACAGAATTTGAAAGTGTAAGTCGGGTTTCAATAAAAAGAAACACTACTCAAAAATTAAAAAGCACTGAAAACATGCATAATTCAGAAATCGAATTTACAAAGAGAGGAATAATAGAGAATTTTAAACAAAAATTAGTTGAGAATGAAAGGAGAATAGGAGGACATATGGGTTCAGGAAGAAGGGGTCTAAACAGATTCTTCACCGTCCAATACAAAAGTGCTTCGGTAGGAGTTAAATGCCATTATAATAATATATATAGAAGATCACATTCTAGGCGAAGTCTGAGTAAATCTAAACGTACAAATTTAAAATGTTTATCTACCCGCCACTGCCACCGAAAATCTAAACGCAACATTAATACCCCTAGCAACGTTAAGAATTAATTGTTTTGAATTTGCAGAAGTTTTGTCCCATTCAGTAATTAATGCAGAGAGACGGAAAGATAGGATTGTTTATGAAAGAATATCGAAAAATGCTGATCTTCTTTCCAAACAAGAAGGTAAACAAGATGAGTTAATGAAGAAGAAGTAGAACCAGGTTATCTTAGTGATGGTCACCGAATCCATGAAATTGAAATCGATGAAGCAGAAAGAATTAATGGGAAGAGAAATTTGGCAGCTCAAATGATGATTGAATATTTAAATAAAAAAGAAAGTGAGACTAGCACAGATAAAATACCAATTAACGATATTAACGATATCAAAATAACTAATAGTGATATTATATCCTAACCTGAATTAGTAGGGAAATATGTTTGTTTTTGCAGAATATAAAAAAAGAAGATGAAAATAATAGTTCGAGTAGATTAAAAAAAGGTGAGCTTAATATATATATACAAAATAACATTTTTATATTACGAATAATATTTATATTTTCAGAACTCCAATACATATATAACAATATTCTTAAATACAAAAATATTTGTATTTTCAGAATCTCAAAACATTAAGAAAAAAGTTGAAAATAATATTCCGGATGGATCACAAAAGGTTATTTGAATACATATATAATAATATTTTTAAGAACCAATAATATTTATATTTTCAGAATTTCAAAACGTTCAAAAAAAAGTTAAAAATAATATTTCGGGGGGAACACAAAAAGGTTAGTTGAATACATATAAAAAAATATTTATATATATTCAAATAATATTTATGTTTCCAGATCTCCAAAGCATTAATAAAAAAGAGGTTAGAAAGCTTCTCTTGGTTTTTTATGATTACGATGATGATGATGATGATGATGACAGTCCGGAACCATGTATTCCAAGATCATCTAGTGAGGATGAAACTATTGTTGTTGAGGGTGGTATAGTTTTTTTTCTTTTTTTTAATGCTTTGCTATTTGTTTATTTAATCTTCTCCCTTTGGATACTAACAATAAGTGTATCACATCTTAAACTCATTAATCTAACTAACAGTAATATAACTGATATTATGCTAAAGGGGGCCCGAAAGTTATTGCTGGCTTGGCAGGTCGTTGCGTTGTAGACGTGATCGGCTGGAAACCCAAGTCAAGACTCTTGCGAGCCGATTGTGGTGCACAGAGAGTTTTTCATTATAGCACGCTTTTTGTTTGTCTATTTCATCTTTTACGGTAAGGATGCCTAGGTCCCTGTGGATGTTTTGGTTGCGAATATACCATGGTGCCCCAGTGATAGCTCGCAGGATTTTCGATTGAACGCGCTGCACAATGTCTATGTTGCTGTTGCTGTCGTTACCCCATAGCTGGGAGCCATATGTCCAGATGGGCTTTAGAGTGTAACTGTAGAGCAAAACCTTGTAGTCCAGTCGCAGGGGCGAACGAGCGTTAAGAATCCAGTGGAAGCTGCTGGCTTTTAGTTTTAGATGTACTTTCTTGCGTTCGATGTGTCTTCTCCAGGTTAGTCGTCTGTCAAGGTGGACGCCGAGATACGTTACATCGTTGACTTGGGGAATCTGCGTATTATTCAATGATAGTAGAGGGCACGTTTGCCTGTTAAGAGTAAACGTTATGTTTTTACATTTTTGTTCATATATTTTAATCCGCCAATTAGATAGCCACCTCTCTACTACGGAGAGGTGGTTTGCTAGCTGTGATGTGGCTCGGCCTGGGCACCTCTAGCGACTTAAAATTGCGGTGTCGTCAGCGAACGTGGATGTTGTTAGCTGCTCGTTCGTGGGAATATCTGCTGTGTATAGGAGGAAAAGAGTAGGCCCTAGCGCGCTTCCTTGCGGGACACCAGCTCTGATACTGTAGTCGTCGGATGTTCTCGTGTTGCACCTTACTGCGAAGGCTCTGTTGTATAGATACGACATAAGAAGCTTGTGAGTGTAATCAGGCAAGTGTGTTTTGATTTTGTGCATGAGGCCATCTAGCCATACTCGATCAAAGGCCTGAGATACATCGAGGAATATTGCGCTACAGTATTCCCGAAGCTCAAATGCTATGCGTATTTCTGACGTTATTCTGTTTACTTGTTCGATTGTGTGCTCCTAGATATGGTATTATGCGAGTTAGAAGGCATTTTTCAAACAACTTAGACAGACACGATAATAAACTAATTGGTCTGTAGGATGACGGAATTATGTGGTCTTTTCCGGGCTTTGATATCATAATGTTAATATTTTTCTCCATTTTTTCAGATAGTAGCTTACAAATAACCTCAAGGGCAAAGTTTGGAAGTTCAATTTTCATTTTTGGGGTTATTTGGTCACCGCCAGGGGCCTTTTTCGATTTCAGTTCCCCATTGACTTTCGCGATCTCCTTTGGCTGAAACAATAATGGTAGGGAAATAGATTCTGATTCGATTTGAACCAGTGACAGGGTTCGGCTGGAAGACGTTTCTGAGATATAAGGCAAAAGCTTCGGCTCTATCTTCGTCGCTGCGGAGCCAGCTGCCAGATGAATTTCTTATCGGAGTGACTGTTTCGATTGGTGAGCTCAGATTTGGGCAAACCCTCCACAGAGGTTCTGTGTCTTGCTTTAGAGTTCGATTTAGTGTGCGAGTGCGATGATGACGGTGATCTGTTGGTTTGCCTTCTAGGATTGGTTGTTTGTTTCTAGGACTAGCCTTTCAATTTGCAGATTTGTTTTGAAGTGGCTGGTTTGCACGTCCCTGCCTTGTGGTGTTGAGATAGTGGCTGCCTCCACGAATACTTCTTCAAGACCATCGGTAGAGCAGTCGATGTCCTCTTCGATGTTGAAGTGAGGGGTTAATTGGATGTGTGAGCTTACATACTTTTTATATTTTAACCAGTTGGTTCTGTGCGACGTCAGCCTAAGGGGGTTATCTGTAGTTTTTGTGCTTTGACGAAGACTTATTAGCACTGGCGAGTGTGTGACGACAGGTCTGAAAGCGCTTTGGCGCTTATTATTTTGCGGGGAGTGTTTTTTGTCACCGCAAGTCTATTAGGTCTGCAACTTTCCTGGGGTCTGTTGGACAATATGTGGGGCTGCCAGGGGAAACATAGTTTAATTTGTTGTTCGGTTTTATGATTGCATTGTATAATTGCCTTCCTTTGGGAGTCACAAGGCGTGATCCCCAGTGCGTGTGTTTGGCATTATGGTCCCCTGCAGCTATAAAGCGATCTCCAAGCAAGTTGTTGAAGTCCATGAATTGTCCTTCAGAAATTGTAAGGCGAGGCGGACAGTAGACAGCGGCTGTGGTGAGGTTTCCGTTGCCTGACTGCACTTTAATAGTGGTGCTTGATGCTTTCCCTGATTAGGATGCTGGTTCCGCCGTGGGCCTTACCATCTGGATGGGCTGAGCGGTAGAAAGTGTAGCCTCTTATTTGGAAGTTGTATTTGTTTGTGAGGTGCGTCTCTACCAGTAGCATAATGTCGATATGATTATCATTCAGGAACTGTGTTACTTCAAGGTTGTGCCGTGAAACGCCATTGGCGTTCCACACTGTTAATAGTAGATTTGCCATGTGATATTTAGACTGCTTACCTGCAAGTATCTGTAACACCATGTTCTGGTTTTGAACCAGTGTTTGCATGGTCGTTTTCATAAATTCCATCATACTTTGCTGCATGGTGACCATCATAGATTCCAGAGTGCTTTGTGATTGTACTTGGATCTGCTGAGCGTTTCCTAGATTAGACTGGAGTGGTTTTTCCATCCCTGATCAAAGGGCATCGGCGTATAAGAAGCCCTTCTGGGTGTTTAGTTGACCAAATGAGGATCTTGCAGCCGTGCCGAAAAATGCTTCCGGAGTCGTACGCGAGTAAGTTTAGGCATTTTGGGTATTCTGATGGCGCGTTGCTGTCACTCGTTGCATGCGGTCCTTCATCTCTTTGCAGATCGGACAGCCTCTGTAGTTTGCCGTTCTTTGCAGAAAACCCTTTTTCCTTGTGAGCATCGATAACTTCCTTGGCGGTTACGTCGGGCTCGATTCCTTTTAGTACCACTTGCAGGCCCTTGCTGCTTTTTAGTTGGTCTGAAGCTTGGTTTCATGGATATCCCCTTTTGTGACCGGAACAACATGAATGATTCCGTCCCCGGTCAGTTTAGTTTTTGTGTTTTGTTTGCATTTAGTTTATCAACTTTCTTGCACTTTTCGCGGAGCTCGCACGAGACACGTCCGCTCTCTTTAGAGAATAATTGGGTTTTTTGATAGATAGATAACTATGTTCAAACTATACCGTTTAATTTGGATGAAGATAATGATGAATACAATAAATCAATTCCTTTAAGTAATGATGACAAAAAAGTGTATAGATTAGAGGGTGGTATAGATAACTATAATCAAACTATACCACTAAATAGAAAAATAAAAGAAAATATTGTAATTGTTCTGTTAAATAAAAATTTTATAATGTTTTGAATTGTAATAATTGGTTAACACATTTTCTTACACTTTAACATTAACCTCTATATAAAAAGCGACGTTTGTTAATAAAATTTCATTTGTTTTATTTACAATTATAGGTTACATATATTCTTTTTAACAATTTAGTAACTTTAATTCTAATTCTGTATTAAACATTTCAAATGTACAATCATCTATATTTTTCTAAAATTTTTCTACTTCAATGTACTGATAATTATTTCTATTAGGACAATTCTCTATTTCTTTTATTCTTTGTTCATAAACATAAATATTTGAATCTATTTCATTAATTTTATTTTCTAATCTCTTTTCTTCTATTTTATAATGTCCATATTGTAGTGTATTAATTTTATTGTTTTGTATAAGAACCTTTGTCTTTATGACTGAAAACTAATTTTTTACATTTAACTGTTGATAGAAGATGATTTTTAGATCTAATCATTGACATAGAGCCTACCACTTCCTCTTCCGAAAACAAACATTTTTCAAAACTATTAAAAGTTAATTGGTCTATTGCACTCCTTTTAACTCCCTTTCATTTTTTCACTGTTTTTTTAGAGTTGTCATTACTATTAGATGATTTAAAGGCATACATTTTTGATCTCAAAACAACAAATTCAGTCAAAGGGTTCAATTGAGTTCATCTTTAAAAAAACCCAACTTTTTTTCATTGGCTTTAGGAAAATTATAGAGATTAAGTTATTCATCAGATTAATCTGATGTATCAAACTTCATCTCAATATCATTCTGAATATCTTTATAAAAATCTTCAGTTTTAATAGTATATGTCGGAGATGTATAAGAAGAAAAAAAATGTAAAAGAAACTGTAGAGCATTAAGGAAGAGAAAGAAAAAAAGAATAAAATAAACTAGTCATTAGGTTATTTGTGGTTCCTTTTATTTGCACAATTTCTGAGAGCGTGGATTGAGAACGAGAGAGAGTGTCGTCTCAGCCGAGTGTGGCGCGGTCGTGGTCAAGGTCAAGGACTCTGACAGAGAGAAGGACCAAAACGGAATTGCAATTGAGAGAGAGAGAAAAGAAAGGAATTTGCAATTGGATGACGTTTGTCGTTTTGACGTGTGTCAGAAGAAGCCGGCAGAAGGATGCCGACTTCACTTTGCTTTTGATATCTGAACGGAGAAGACGTTGACCGCGACTCACTGCGCATCTGCAACAATATGCAAGAAGGAGACCAGCAAATGTCTCAGCCCCTGACATCAGAAGTGGGATCGGCTCAGGCCCAGCGCGATAGTGAATGTCGATCTCTGTTGGAAGCACAAAATCTACGATTCATCGAAAAACAATGCAGCAACCTGCTTCAACAACAACAAGTGAAAAGTCATTGAGACTACCAAAGTTTAATCCAGACGCGGCTGAAGCTGACGCCAGCGCGTGGCGGAAAACAGCCGACATGATTCTCACGGAGCATCCTCTGGAGGGCAGTGCGCTGGTTATGTCGCTGAGTGGAGCACTAGAAGGGAGCGCTTCCCAATGGCTTGCACAAATCAGCTATGCTGGTATTACCTGGCCACAATTCCAAGAGTTGTTTGTTCAGCGCTACGACGATTCTGAGACGCCGGCCGCCACCTTGTTGAACATTCTTAACGGACGGCCGAAAACGGGCGAGTGTTTGTCAGCGTACGGTAGCCGATTAGTGACGCCACTTTTGACAAAATGGAAGTCGATGGACATCGAGGGAATAGCTGTTTCTTTCGTGCTGGCACACACGTCACAAATCGACACTAGACTGCAGCGTCTACTGTTCACCACCAATATAACGAACAGAAATGAACTACAGCAGCAGTTGAAGGCGTACGCATACAGCAAGCGAAGTGAGCATCTGGCCTCAGATCTTTTGGCAGGCCCCGACAGGAAGAGATTCAAGGCACACACACCAATGAAGTGCCATTACTGTGGAACTTCTGGACACAAGATGCTGGAATGCCGTAAAATGAAGGCAGAACAATTAAAACCAAATCAATCGTTTGGAAGACCACTGGCGGTACGAGACAGGACTGGAGTGACTTGCTTTAAATGTGGAATCGTCGGTCATATTGCATCCGCATGCATGAAGGGAACAGCAGCATCGAGTAGCAGTGTGACCGAGAAGCGAGTAGATGTCTGTGCAGTGTTGGAGCCGAAAGGAATTTTGTATCAATTTGGTGAGGCCTTTCCCTTTCTCTTTCGACTCGGGTGCCGAGTGCTCCTTAATAATGGAAAAGTTAGCAGTCAAACTGGCCGAAAAAAGATTTAATAATTTAGTCATTCTAAAAGGAATTGGAACAAATGTTGTACACTGTAATTTACAAATACTGTCCACCATACAATTTTGTCAATTTAATTTGGAAATCATGTTTAATGTAGTTGTGGACGAGCATTTGAAACATGACATAATGATTGGTCGTGAAATCTTGGCACTTGGCTTTGGCATAACGATGGATGCTGATAAATTTAGTATTTTTAAAAGAAAACAAATTAATTCAATATCCGATGAAACTATTACAAATTATGATAAGCTATTTGATGAAAATTATGATTTAAGTGATAATAATAAGTCTAAATTGAAGAACATTGTTGACCAATACACCGAGCATTTTATTGTTGGAATACCGAGCAGACGTGTCACGACTGGAGAATTAGAAATTCGTTTATTAGATGCCAACAAGACTGTGCAGAGACATCCATATCGACTTGGCGTAGATGAAAAAGAATTAGTTAGAGATAAAATCAAAGAAATGTTGGTGGCAAATGTAATACGTCCAAGTAATTCTCCATTCGCGAGTCCAATTTTGTTAGTTAAGAAGAAAGATGGCAGTGATCGTTTGTGCATAGATTATAGAGAGCTAACTGCAAATACAGTGGCTGACAAATATCCTTTGCCTCTAATAACAGATCAAGTAAACAGACTGCGTGGGGGTAAATGCTTCTCTTGTTTAGATATGGCTAGTGGGTTTTATCAAATTCCAATAGATGTAGGATCTATAGAGCGAACTGCTTTTGTAACCCCTGAGGGCCAGTACGAATTTCTGTCTATGCCATTTGGGCTAAAGAATGCCTCTTCGATTTTTCAGCGAGCTATAGCGCGAGCACTGGGTGACCTGGCGTACTCCTATGCAATTGTTTACATTGATGATGTAGTGATAGTAGCAAGGTCAAAAGAGGAAGCATTTGAAAGATTCACAGTTGTGCTAAAGGCTCTATCGGAAGCAGGATTTTCATTTAATATAAAAAAATGCTCTTTTCTGAGAACTGAAATAGAATATCTTGGCTACTTGGTCAAGGACGGTAGTATTGAACCAAATCCGCGAAAAATACAAGCTCTGGCTGGACTATCTCAACCAAAGAATGTTTCACAATTACGACAATTTATAGGATTAGCGTCGTACTTCCGTAAATTTGTCCCACAGTTCTCTGAACAGATGAAACCGTTATATCAGTTGACTTCCAAAATTAGTAGTTTCGTTTGGAAAGCTGAGCATGAAGAAATACGGCAGAAGATCATCTCAGTACTAACACATGATCCGGTTTTAATGGCTATGGTGCCATTCTCATGGACAAAATAGACGGTAAGCCTAGCAAGTGTACATCGTTCCCAGAAACGAGGTATCATTCATACGAATTAGAAACCCTGGCAGTATACAACGCTGTAACAAGTTTCCGACATTACCTTCACGGTCGAAAGTTTGTAATATTTACAGATTGTAATTCATTGAAAGCAAGTCGTGCTAAAGTAGAACTAACGCCGAGAGTTCACCGTTGGTGGGCATATTTGCAATTATTTGATTTCACTGTAGAGTACCGCAAGGGAAATCGCATGGCGCACGTGGACTTTTTATCCAGAAATCCGATTGTCACTGAATGTGAGGCAACAAATAGAGTACCCGAAGTCCGCATCGACCTGACAGAGGTGACAGACAACTGGCTTGTAGCTGAGCAGCAGCGTGATTCGTGTGTAAGGGAACTTATAGTCCAGTTGAATGATGGAGACTTGCTGGAGAGTTTAGCGAAGACGTATGAGCTAGGAGCAGGAATTCTGTATCGGAAAATTCAGAGACATGGAAAAACACGCTGTCTACCTGTAATCCCAAGAGCCTTGAGGTGGTCTGTAGTAAATCACGTCCATGAAGCAACCATGCATTTGGAGTGGCAGAAAACGTTAGACAAGGTTTATGGGCAGTATTGGTTCGAGCATATGTCCAAGTATGTACGAAAATTTGTAGAAAACTGCATCACGTGCAAACGAGCAAAGCCTCCATCAGGGAAAATTCAAATGGAATTGCATCCAATTCTGAAAGTTGAGATACCTTGGCATACTGTGCACATTGATATTAGTGGAAGGCTGAGTGGTAAAAATGATACCAAGGAATATGTCATAGTACAAATAGAAAACTGTATTAGGGCTGTAAAATCAACAATGTCACTTTTTGGGGTACCTAACCGTATCATAGCAGATCAAGGCAGGAGTTTCTCTTGTGGAAAATTTCGTGAGTTCTGTTCAATGCATAAAATAGAGTTACATTTGATATCAACAAGTGCAAGTAGGGCCAATGGACAGGTTGAAAGAGTCATGAGCACGATGAAGAGTATGTTGACAGCGGTAGAGATAGGTGAACGTTCCTGGCAGGATGCACTCAGTGAAGTAAGGGTAACAAAGTATAGCCCATTAGAAATATTGATTGGAAGAGAGGCCAGGCCAATGGGCTTATTGCCAATAAATGAAAAAACTAAAATAGATTGTAAGCAAGCGAGGGCTCAGGCCAAAGAAAATATTAAAATAAATGAGAAATATGAAAAGAATCGAGTTGATAGGAATAAGGCCAAGATTGTAAAACACAAGGTTGGGGATCATGTCTTGCTTAGAAGTGAAGAGCGGCATCAGACCAAATTGGATCCTAAGTTCAAAGGACCTTTTGTGGTTGCCGAGTTGTTGGAAGGTACTCGATATTTCTTAAAATCGTTAACTAGCAAGCGAACCTACAAGTATTCGCACGAGTGTTTGAGAAGGCTGCCGGACGAGCAGATCTCTGATGAGACTATTGTGGAAAGTGACAGTGGTGAAAAAGACACTCGTCGTGAGACATCAAACACAGGGGCTAGATTTGATCAACAATAGTCATGCCTAGTATGGATGATATTGCGTGATGCAGTTTGGATCTGAGCAGATCGTGGCACTAAAGGTGCAAAGCGTCGCGTGGGGCGGCAAGAGCCTGTAACTGTGGTTTGATAACGAGGATAGCCAAATAGTCGGGTCTGCGCAGAAGAGTACGAGCTACTGAGAGGCACAAGTGTGGAACCAGGAGTGTTCTGTCATGGTGTGTGGCGCGGTTGACTGGTGTGACATGTTTGATTTGACTCACTGTATGATGTGAGAAAGCGAGATAGCCTGCGAAACCGACATTTGATGACGCAATTTATAAAGTTGTGTGTGTAGACTATTTGTTTGTTATTAAGAATGATGTTGAGAGATGTAAAAGTTGAAAAGAGAAATAAAGCAAGAATGATACCAACCTAGTGTTACAGTATGCACACGAGGACGTGTGAAAGTCAGGATGGCCGTGTCGGAGATGTATAAGAAGAAAGAAAATGTAAAAGAAACTGTAGAGCATTAAGAAAGAGAAAGAAAATAGGAATAAAATAAACTAGTCACTAGGTTATTTGTGGTTCCTTTTATTTGCACAATTGCTGAGAGCGTGGATTGAGAACGATAGAGAGTGTCGTCTCAGCCGAGTGTGGCGCGGTCATGGTCAAGGACTCTGAGAGAGAGAAGGACCAAAAAGGAATTGCAATTGAGAGAGAGAGAGAAAAGAAAGGAATTAGCAATTGGATGACGTTTGTCGATTTGACGTGTGTCAGAAGAAGCCGGCAGAAGGAAGCCAACTTCACTTTGCTTTTGATATCTGAACGGAGAAGACGTTGACCGCGACTCACTGCGCATCTGCAACAATATGCAAGAAGGAGACCAGCAAATGTCTCAGCCCCTGACATATATATAAAAGAATCTGTATCCATATAATTTAATTGAACATTTTTACTGTATTTAGGTTTAATATAATTATAATGAAAATCATACATTTTCCATTTCGATAAATCTAATACAGAAAAACCTTAATATAAAGGTTTGTTGTACAACAAATTTAATCTTTTCATTTGAAATGCAAAAAAGTTTTCTGAAAACTTATTTACACTACGGAAGTTAGACTTTGAAATAAGAGATCTACCACAATACCTTCCATAGACAGCATTATTTAAAAGTTTAAAAAAATCTAATTCAAATGTATTTTTTGCATTAGTTCTATGGAATGTATTCAAATCAATATATGTTTTTAACCAAGGCTTCTGAATGAAGTGAAGACCTCTATAAACTTTTGTTAGAAATAATCCATTTTCTATACACTGTTAAAGATTTTTATAATGAACTATTTATTTTTCTTTATCCCTTAAATCAGCAATTAATTTTTTTATTTTATCTGACTTTGTTGGTAACTGATTGTTACAACAAAATGGAAGATCATTGTGTTTATTGTGCAATTTAAAAGGATATTTTAAATCTACCTCAAAAATGTATCCATATTCACTATCATCTGCAATCTTTGTAATGTTTATACTATCAAGTTCTCCCCTTGAAATCCATTCAAAACCTCCATATGGTAAAGATTGTGACATAGCCCAACCATACAAATTATTTGCATCCAAATAAATCAAATATGATGATTTTTGAGAACTATCAACATTCTCAACATATTTGTTATTTGCTTTAGCATATCTACATGTACATTGTACTAAACCACTTCGAATACCACTTTGAATAAATTTATACTGATCTATATCAGTTAATAAATCTAATTCAATTTTAGTACATTCGAACATAGCTTCCCATGATAATCCTGGTGTAGGGAAAAAATGTGCTGGATCGAGTAAATAAATTTTAGTACAAAGTCTTCGGAAGTTTTCAAAGACATCAGACATTAACAAAACATCTGTTTTCAAATACAATTCTAAATAATCTTTAAGATTCTTACAAAAAAACTCATTCCATACCTTTTGCGCGTGAGTATAATTTTCAATTGAACATTCATTTTCGGTTAAGGAACTATAGAAATCTTCTCTAGGAGGTAATTTACTTTCTTTTAATTTCTCAACTGAATCTAAATATTCATATGGAAATACACCCTTTCTTCGCATTAAGTTGAAAAAATGAAAAATGATCTTGTTATATACATTTTTTCACTATCTAGATTTGAAGCTAATGTATCTAATGCAGAAGGCATAAATCGAAACGAATCTAGAAAACTAATTTCAAAGCTATCACCATTACTTATAGTTATAATTTTTGAAATTGAGATATATTGTTCATTATTTAACGGAATTACCTTTGTTTCACCAGGTATGATTGCGAAATCTTTTATAAATAGATGGCAATCCACCTGGGGAAATTGTGGAAGAAAACAGGAATAAATTTTGGAACTTTATATTTTAAATTGCTCGCATTATGTGCTGCACCCCTAAATCTTCCTGTGAAGTGACAGTGATCCCTAACTCTATCTAATAAAAGAGGAGTGTTACATATATGGCAATTATTAGATTTTTTAAAATCATCTTCTTCAACATCAGTAATTACTATAGGAACAAGTTTTGAAATATGGTTTTCGTATATAAAAGTTAAATTTTACATTAAAGATAAGAGGAAATTCATTCCTGAGTTTAATCTAGTTTCTAAAAAAAACTTATCTAAACTGTTATCATGTGCACACTATATATAGTATGCATATGAAACAGGTTTATATATATGTATAATATTTAAATTTAACGTTTCTTTTTTTGAGGGATGCATTCAAAGTCAGCGTAAACTGTGAATGGTACCATCACTTCCTTTTGAATATTCGTGTACAGAACCAATTTTTTGATTTATCTCTCGAAACCTGAGAGGAAATCAAACTAAAATAAAAATAAACACAAAAAAAATTTTTTTTTAATATGAAAACAAATAAATATTATGAAGTTTTAAAACAAAAACAAGAACAAAAAAAAATACTTAATAATGATATGATAAAACAACTTACTTAGAGAGTTTTAATCCAAGTATAATGTGATTTACATCCTTCCTCCAGTAGCAGCATATTTATAGAATTTGTCCTCACTTCAGGGGAGTATAATATAGGTCCAAATATAACTCCATCGTAGAGTCCGAAAAGTGTAACATTTATATCTTTATTTATTTCCATAAATTTAGGTATATCTGCAGGCTTAAGTGGAAATTCCAATTCATCATTTATATTAACATTATAGGTTCTACATCTGCTTGCATTCTTACTTAGATTACTTAATGCTGTGATTAAGCTCCATTTAAAACAATATTCGTCATTTATGATTTTTACACTTATAATTGGTTTTTTAGTTTCCAAACAAGAGGGTAGTTTAATGTATAACTTAATCTTAATATATTGAACATTGATTAATATTCATCTCCAATCGAATGAGATGAAGTAAAGTCCATCCACTATCCCTTTCCTGGAATTCTTCCATCATCACCAACATTTTTTCCATATGTTCGTTGTATTCATTTTCTATATTGGAGTAGGCACTAATTATTGTCATCTTACTTTGAAATGACTTTATTTCAATGCGTTCCTTTTCTTTCTTCAAAAGTGCGTACTCTCCAAAAAGTTCAACATTTATTATCACCGATGAATAACTTTCCAACAATGGGTACTGTTTGTGGGGAAGACAACAAATATGCCACCCATATATTTATAAGTAAAAACGCACCACGGATTGTGTAAAAGCTCGGCTCCAAGAACTTCATATAGACATTTGCAGGCTTACAAAGTAGTTGCTGAATAGATAAGCGACAGCTTTAGTGGTTTAAGAAAGAATGCGACAAAGATAAGCAGAGAGCGCTGCATGTGCCGTCGTACACCTATGCGCGCATGACTAGGCGCTGGCGATCTGCTACGAACATACTCCCCCCGTTGGAAGAGGTAAGGTTCCAACTATCTCGGAATCGATGGGCAGAACGGCCAGCTTGGCAACGGCTCTCTTGAAGTAGGGACAAATACTCGGTGCTCCACCTTTTCCAGAAATGTTGTTGCATCTGGGTCACCCGCTGCCATCTGCTGAGGCGGCCTTCGCGAAGATGAGTAATGTCAGGTTCAGGAAACTTAGTGTAGCTGGAACCATTCAGGAAATGCTCCGGTGTTAGCACCTCAAGGCTTTCAGCATTTTCTGAAATTGGACAGAGTGGACGGGAGTTAAGTATAGCAGAAATCTCATAAGCAAGACTTCTTAATTCATCGATGGCTAAGATGGATGCACCGACTACTCTGTAGAAGTGAAATTTAGCTGACTTCACAGCAGCCTCCCATAAACCACCGAAGTGCGGGTCACGAGGAGGGATGAACTTCATATCGATCCCATTATCTAAACAAACGGAATATATCGATGCTGTGTGCTGCTCGCTCGAAAAGAGCTCTTTCAGCTCGGCAAGCTCGCTCTTTGCACCGACAAAGTTTTTAGCATTGTCCCTCCAAATGGTACGCGGACTGCCTCTCAGGCTGATGAATCTCCTCAGCGCTGCGATGAAAGAATCCGTCGTGAGATCCTGGACCACTTCCAAATGAGCAGCCTTCGTGGAAAAGCAAACAAGGACGCCGATATAACACTTGTAGGGTGCCTTATTTCTGGCCTCTGCCTTATGATAGAATGGCCCACAATAGTCCACTCCTGTGGTATGAAAAGCTGCATTGGGCTGCACTCTATACATTTGCTGGCAGGCTACCCATGACGTACTCCCAAGTAACAGGCTTCATTCGGAAACATCAAACGCATTTGTTGATAACGCTGGCGACGAACTTGCGGCCTCCAATCGGCCAGTACCTTTGCTGTAATGCGGCAAGCAGCGCCTGCGATCATCCATGCAAATATTTCTCATGATAATAAACGATGATCGCCTTGGTGACTGGATGATCCTTGGGCAACTATCGGATGCCTCGTATCGTAGTCCAAGTTTGCGTTCTGATGCCTTCCACCCACGCGAAGTAACCCATCGGAGCCGAGTATAGGCCTAAGCGAAACCAGCTTGCTTTTCTGTGGAAACGGCTTGCCCTGGCTAAGAGATCCATACTCCTTCGCCAAGTTAACCTGTTGAATGCTCCTCAAAAAAAGTACAGTTCCAGAGTTGCTCTCCTGCACCGAAAGACGACCTTTTAACGGCGCAGATTTGGCTCTGCAATTTGAAGTGAACCGATAAATGTATGCAAGTACGCTGCAACTTATCGAAAGAGTTGAGGAATTTGCAGTTTGATGAACTGTCTATGCAAAAGGACCCAATTAGAGCCACAGAACGGCGGTCTGGAAGATCCTTTACAGAGTCTAGCAGGGACGGCCAACTCGACGAGCTTTGCAGAAGGAATGGAGGCCCGTAAGCCCAAAGGGAATGTTCCAACAATTCTCTTGGGGTACATCCTCGCCATACGACGTATGCCAGATTCAAGTTTGTAGGAACGTGATGCCAAGTCATATCTTTCGTCATCTCCTGAATTTTCGCAATTCTGTTTGATACGAAAACGTTTAACTCCCTCGGAGGTTGCCGAATCCACGCCAACACAATAAACGAGTCCGATCAGCAATGAAAGGTGCATTCGAAATCTATGGCTTCCTTGGCGTTTACGATTAGCTAAGCCAATAAAAGCGTTGCGGAAAGTTCTAATCTTGAAATTGTTAAGGCCTTCAATGGAGCTACCCTTGACTTGGCACAGAGCAGATGGACTTTCGATTCTCCATTGGTCTCCGATCGCAAGTATAGACACGCTCCATAAGCTGACATGCTAGCATCGCAGAATCCATGCAACTCAACGGAAGCCCTTGGTTGCAGTACGAATCGTGGAAATTTTAAGCTCTGTACTGCCGATAACTGTGAGGTCAACTCCCCCCATGACGAAAGAATGGGCTCTGGCAGTGCGTCATCCAAATCCACGTTAGCACTCCATAAAAATTGCAGAAAAATCTTAGATCTTGTGATGGTTGGAGTTATTAAACCGAGTGGATCATAGAAATTGGCAATCGTTGACAATGCAACCCGCTTAGTGGGTCGTTGATTGGTTGGCAGTTGAGAAAAATTAAACAGGAGTTGATCAGAGGATGGATCCCAGACTAGTCCCAATGCCTTGGCGACATCCGATCCATCGTGAAATTTGATAAGCTGCTCCTTGTCGCATTCAGACTCTCCTTCCAGGGCTACAGACTCATTCGAACACCATTTGCGGATTGGAAAATGGCCTCGCGACAGTAGTTCCTTCTTCTGACGATGAATTTCTCTCACCTCCTCAACTGAGTCCCCACCAGATATTAAATCATCCACGTAGAAATCTCTACGAACAATTTGTGCTCCAATAGGAAATGAATCCTCCTCATCGTAAGAGAGTTGATGGATGGCCCTTATAGCCAAGAAGGCAGATGGCCTGGTTCCATAAGTCACCGTGTTCAGTTTAAAAATACTCAACTCTTCCATGGAGCTCTCTCTCCAAACGACGCATTGCAAAAAATCATCTTGGTACGAAACACGCACGCAACGGTACATCTTGCATATATCTCCAAAAAAGGGCAACTTTAAAAAATCCAAAGCGAAGCAGTATATTGTGGATTTTTTGTTGAATTGTTGGTCCTGCCAGAAGTAAGTCGGCAAAATATTTAAGGTTTTGGGTGGAGGGCTTAGTAAATGATGATCAGGATGTGATGATGTATGCGAACATGGTACTAATGCTGATGAAGTAGATGGTAATGGCTGAGAGCTCGAGGATGGATCGCATGATGGAGATGAAAATGAGGTGGATGTTGCGGATGGGTCATGGTTCATGTGTAATAATGAATGCGACAATATTTGCAGTGAGTCGACTTGCATTGCTACAAACTATGCCCCTTGCGAAAACAGCTACCCTATATCGAAAATTCGGACTCAAATTTAAAAATCGAGAACACTTTGACCAATAACGTTCCCGTTCATCGCAAAATAAACATATCAAATGATTTGAGTAAGTAGCAGGAGCAATAAGTGTGTTTTGGTTATATCTGATCTAAGATCCCTCCTCGACACCCTTTAAACCAAATATTGCCTGAACGTGTGCCTGAAAGTGTAAAACTTAATTATCAAATCGATTAACCAGCAAATTCATAGCCTTTTTAAAATTAGCATTCGAGGGTTTAAGCGAGTGTATGGTTTCCAGAGCCACGCCGCCCAAACTCGAACTCCAATATTGTAATTTTTCAATGTCGCTTAGCTCATCATCATTTCCGATGACCGTAGTGACAGTCGCAACGAAAATCGGCCACTCAGAGTAGGATCCATGAAAACGAGCAATTTCCAAATTTGGCAACCGAGGCTACCTAGATCGAAAAGAAAGAAAAGAAAGAAAGAAATAGATTGGGCTTTGACTCGGTAGTAGTCAGCGTCACTTGTGGATTCATTTTGAGCCCGAACCGAGTTTTCCGTATCAGACATTTTTCAATCTCGAGAAAAAAATGAAATAAAATAAAATGTCCGACGGCGTTTGAGGCACGAAACACCGTATACCTTTAACCGCGAAAATGTAAAGGTTAACAAGCGTCGCCGAGATGCAGCGGAACCTTTAACTTGGTTGTTGTTGTTCTTGCCGATAACTTGCATGCCTAGCAACAGCGGATATATGAAACTGGCAAACGAATGTATGTATGGCTATAAGTACATATATATATATGTAACATGCGCTTTTAACAAAAATTAAATGAGATTCACTTTGTTGAGAATTATTTGCACAGCACAGTTTTGGTGTTTTTTCACAGCGCAAACTGTACAAAAAATCAAACGGCCGGCTGTGCACTTTTATATGCACATATGTATGTATGTTCGTGTGTTTGTGACCGAATGCACGATAACGACAGCGAAACAAAGCGTTTGTTTAATCTTTATTAAACAATCGCGAGACCGAGTTGCAGACTCCGATAAAAACTATATCACGTCGGGGTCACCAAATGTTTGTGGGGAAGACAACAAATATGCCACCCTTATATTTATAATTAATAACGCACGAATAGGTTATATTAAAAGTATAGTGTTTATTCGGAGCGGCAGACGGACTGTGTAAAAGCTCGGCTCCAAGAACTTCATATAGACCTTGGCAGGATTAAAAAGTAGTTGCTGAATAGATAAGCGACAGCTTTAGTGGTATACGAAAGAATGCGACAAAGATAAGCAGAGAGCGCTGCAGGTGCAGTCGTACACCTATGCGCGCATGACTAGGCGCTGGCGATCTGCTCCGAACAGGTACAAGTGAGGTAGAATATCTTCTCCTGCTTCCTCCATAAATTGTGTTGGATAAATGACCTCTTTGTTGGTATTTTCATAGAGGTAGTGAATAATCCTTCCTTGGAATCCAGAACTGATTTTTTTAATCCTTGATGATTTAATCGTTCAATAACATTCCTCTAATGTTGCTCCGTTCGCAGATAATCACTCCTCGAAATTTTACCCGATAGGGTAATGTTGCACTTTGGACAATACTTATAACTTTTGTTTTGTTTTTGGAAATATTGTATTGTACTGTAATTTTTTTTTATTTTTATCAATTTGATAACTCACAACTCAAATCTGGGTAGTTCACAAGTTCACACAACTTTACTTCACAGTTAGTAAAGTATTTTATTTTTTAACAATTTGATAAGTTCACACAACTCAAATCTGGGTAATTCACAAGTTCCCACAACTTTACTTTACAGTTAGTAAAGTATTATAATTATACCCGTTACTCGTAGAGTAAAAGGGTATACTAGATTCGTCGGAAAGTATGTAACAGGCAGAAGGAAGCGTTTCCGACCCCACAAAGTATATATATTCTTGATCAGGATCACTAGCCGAGTCGATCTAGCCATGTCCGTCTGTCCGTCTGTCCGTCTGTCCGGATGAACGCTGAGATCTCGGAAACTATGGGAGCTAGGCTATTGAGATTTGGCGTGCAGATTCCTGAGCTTCTTACGCAGCGCAAGTTTGTTTCAGCACAGTGCCACGCCCACTCTAACGCCCACAATCCGCCCAAAACTGTGGCTCCTACAGTTTTGATGCTAGAATAAAAATTTTAACTGAAATGTATTGTTCTCATCAATGCCTATCGATTGACCTAAAAAAAAGTTTGCCACGCCCACTTTAACGCCCACAAGCCGCGAAAATCTGTGACGCCCACAATTTTCATGCTAGATAAAAAATTTTAACTGAAATGTATTGGTCTCGTCGATACCTATCGATTGATCCAAAAAAAATTTGCCACGCCCACTCTAACGCCCATAACGCTTAAATCTGTATACCGCCGGTAGGTGGCGCATTTTAATCTCGCTTTGCTGCTTGCATATCTTCATTTAGCTGAGTAACGGGTATCTGATAGTCGAGGTACTCGACTATAGCGTTCTTCCTTGTTTTTATTAATTTGGTAAGTTTACACAAATCGAATTCGGGTAAAACGCAAGTTAACACGACTTTACTTTAACATGGAATTACCGGTGGGTTCGCAAGACGATTTTAGATGGTTCGCTCAACTCGAATAGTTTTCTTAAACTGAACTACTTTCCACATTTCTCCTTAACACATACATTTTTTGGTAAAAAAATTGTATTTTTTTTCTATAAGCGTGAGAAAAAATTTTCAAATATGATTAAATAAAAACGTATTTGACTAAATAAACGATCTCATTTGTTTTTGTGTATATTCTGTTAGGAACCACCACCACCTATACCTCCACTGTAGAACCGAAACATTTAAGATTACCCTCCCCTTAACTTAATACAAGTAAGAAGCAACATACTTTAGATATTCACGCTCCTACACTTCCGAAGCGTCTTCGTCCATGCTAGTGAGTCTTAGATCAAGGTTTGAGCCACAGGCAAAGTATAATGTGACTGTACACGTTTGCCAAGGGTGAGGAACGTCTCATTTCAAACATCTTTGCGTTGCTGATCCTAATTATTATTGTGATAGTGTGAGTTGATGTGAAATTGAGTGAAATACATAGTGGACCTGCTGGCTCTGCTATTGCCCAAAACATACGACTTGGATTCATTATCTCAGGAAAGGTCAAAAATCTTTCAAAAACGTTTCGGTACACACAGTTACCGTAGTCAAGGCTGAATCGTCTGCGGATATAGAAGGATTACTTCGCAGATTCTGGGAGTTTAAACATATGCTTGAGGCAGGGGAAGGTCTGTCCAGAGAAAACTTGTGGTGTGAGGATCATTTTGTTAATACACACGTGTGGTTACCTTCAGGGAAATACATCGTGTGCGGTTGCCATTCCTATCCGCTTTGGATCCTAAGTCAGTAATTGGGTCGTCGTGTCAAGGCGCTTTGAAACGGAGGTGTATTTCAAGGCAGGAATATTTGGAGTTGGGTCAAATGGAAAAGGTTCTTACACAACCTGTTCAAACGAAAGAATCAGGTTACTCGGTGGGAGCCCTCCAATGTTATTGGCCTCACCACCCAGTCATCAAGGAATCATCAACAAAGGCACGTATCGTGTTCGACGGATCGATAAAGACGAAATCTATTGTAAATTAAGTTTGATCTTCCCTCAGGTACACCAAAGATGAAAAAGATTCTTTTGACGACTGCAAGGTTTTTCGACCCAATGGAATGGTTGAGCCCAATCACAGTTTTTGGAAAGCGAATGGTTCAAGCTCTGTGGAAGACAAAACTTTATTGGGACGACCACTTACCGATGGATTTTCAGAAAGAATGGCAGAAATTTATTCAAGAGCTGCCAAGTTTGTCTACGATTCATATACCGCGCTACATTACTAGGGGACTGTCGATTGAAACTCCACAGTAATAGGATATTACGGGTATTATAAATATGTAATAAATCATGTCAAAAAAATTACCATAATTAAGTAATAAAAGTGTGTGAAAAAGGGGGTGGGGGTGACCGTTAGGCTGCACACAGTTGTTATAATGACCTAAGCATAAAAAGGTCACTTATTGCGGTTAGAAAGGGTGTGAGGTATGAGGATCACCCCAAAGGAATGGTGAAAGTGGGGGTGGGGTGTTTTGTCATGTCTTGTCTTGTCTTGCCTTTTTCTCACCCCAAAGGTGTGTGTGTGTGAGGGGTGTTTTGTCATGCGTAAAGATTGTGGTTGTTTCTTTACCCGAATAGGGTTTTATTTTTTTTGTATTCCATTTTTTAGCTTTATTACTACAACTAATAAATATACATTTAGAAGATAAATGGGCGTAAACTGCAGATGTTGTGCGGTACGGCCGCAAAGCAATGCTTCGCACAACCGCGGCAGCTTACGTGTCCAGGCCTCTCCTCTCTCTCTCAGCTATCCTGAGTTTTCGCATTACAGACGCAGCGAATTTGGTCGTCGCGTCCCACTCCGTTTGGCCTCTTAGCATGGTTGGCACTAGCGTGCTGGGGCTAGTGCTGACACCGGTCGCTATTTCCAGGGCGGTCCTGTCCTCTACGAACCGCACGCACTCGAACAGGACGTGGCGTGCGTTCTCCTCGATTCCAGAGCCGCAGGATGGGCATCCGTCACTCGTGTCGTGACCGTACTTCTTCAGGTACGACCGGAAGCATCCGTGCCCACTCAAGATCTGGGTCAGGTAAAAGTCCACCTGCCCGTGCCTCCTTTCCAGCCACGGACTCAAGACGGGAATCAGATCGTGGGTCCAGCGTCCAGAGGTTGCGGAATCCCACCTCTCCTGCCACCGAGAGATGGATCTCTCTCTCGCGGGCCGTCTTGCCTCGCGCCTAGTTTGGTCGTCCGTGGTCGTGACCGTTTCCTCTACTTCTACCGCCTGTCTTACCAGTTCTTGCACCGGAACTAGACCAGCTATGACCAGCGCAGCTTCCTCAGAGATTGTCCGGAAGGCACACGATATCCTTGTTGCACATAGTCTGTGCGTGCGAGCCACGCCACTCATATACGAGGGCGTCGTGGCGGCTTTAGCCCATACCGGGGCGGCATAAAGTACTTGTACCCGAATAGGGTGTCAAGGAGTGTGTGAGAGGGGTGTTTTGTCATGCGTAGGAATTTGTGGTTGCTTGTGTGTGAGGGGTGTTTTGTCATGCGTAGGAATTTGTGGTTGTCTAGAGTGATCTTTACCCGAATAGGGTGTGTAGGAGTGTGAATTTATAAAACGAATTTATAAAACGATATTTAGGAGGAGGAGGAGGAGAAGGAGGAGGAGGGGAAGTTGTTTTATTATGCGTGTTCGTTTTGTTGATTCAATTAGGGTTGGAGATGATGTCTTTAAGTGTAACCTGTCTTCGGTCTTGTGGTCAAAAGGTGTTGGATTGAGAGATATTAGACCGCATACTTTTGTGGTGTGAAACAAGCGTGAGTTCGAGATCCTCCCCCTTTTTAGCGAGCATTAGATGGGAAAGTGAGCGTGAATATCTAAAGTATGTTGCTTCTTACTTGTATTAAGTTAAGGGGAGGGTAATCTTAAATGTTTCAGTTCTACAGTGGAGGTATAGGTGGTGGTGGTTCCTAACAGAATATACACAAAAACAAATGAGATCGTTTATTTAGTCAAATACGTTTTTATTTAATCATATTTGAAAATTTTTTCTCACGCTTATAGAAAAAAAATAAAATTTTTTTTCCCAAAAAATGTATGTGTTAAGGAGAAATGTGGAAAATTCGGGAATTCGCCAGTCCCTTGTCCGATACAAACGTAGCTTGCGATACTTGGGCCAGAAATGCTCGGAACTGTAGTGTAAAATCTGCAGTCCTGTACAAAATGACCAATCTTCCCTCATATTACGCATTTCACATCCAATCGGGCAACAAAATAATATTTCACATCCCGCCGCTCTCAGATGAACCATTCCTTCCTTTCGTTACATTTCTGCCAATATTGTCTTCTCGCCACTGGCTGCAGTAAGCAATGTCCCAGTCCAACCGCAGTTCCGCAGGTAATTTCTTAGTCACCATATAGACGAAGACATGACTTTAATGGAAGAGGTTAACGCCAACTTTTTCCAATGATATAATGCAGGAACGACAAGATTGTAAAAATCTCTTAAGCGAGACAGGGTCGCCGCTTTGCACCATGGGGTGATGCTCTAATACCTGAATATAATGTTGAAATAAATAAGTTTACTAACATTTGTAAAGCTACATGAGAAATTGTTTCGATCAGATTTTGATGCTGTATATCTTTGATATGTTCCCTGAAAGGAAGTCTTTCAGATAGAGGAATCTATGCAGATCAGTGAGTCTATGGCAATTGTGGACCCGCTCACCATATATTAACCTTAAATGCCGGTCAATCTACGAAATCACCGCTAAATAAAGGAAACTTAACCGTAGGGAGTATAACCTCAACGACAGTTGTTTTTCTGCTGCTATAAAACCTAAAAAACATGAAGATTGTTAGTGCCTGTCGCTGCAAGAAGACGACCTTTAGTCTAATTAGGGTTAGTTTTAATCGTTATCAACGTACGCTTCTTGGAACATTCCTTCAAGATCTGCCTCCATATAATCGTTCCTTAGCAATTCGTCATCCGAACGCACCAATTTTCGATGATTGTCCCGGAACTCCATGCGAATAGTAGGCAGGGATTCTAACCTAGTCTCCGTGTGCACTTCCGATGTGTTAGTTCAGGCTATGCGAAAGTTGATTGTTCCGCAATCATTTCCTCAGAAGTCCTAGCCATGACTTCACCCTCTTTCTCACAACAAACACAGTGCACTAACATTATATAAAAACCTCCTCGCGCTCAAACGTAGTAAAAGGAGTGACCCACAGATAGGTTCCAAACAGTCCAAGAGAAGTCTTCCGGGTCTCAGCACCAAAATGTGTTCGCTATGACTGCGTTACTACTGAGCCCTAATCTTCAGCAGAATAGGATGCGGCGCACAGAGTGATTGTCCACCTGTGACGGCGTTGAAGTTCCTCGGAGTGGAGATCTGTTTGCCAGGGTCCCAAATGGCAAGTCAAGAGGTTCCAACATTATGTCTTAAGTAATGTAAGAGCATGCAGCGTGCGTCTGTATATATTGACTGTCACTCGCAGACTATATCCATATACACATCATTTTTACCGAAGCTGCAGCTGACCAACATTATATACATATGTATGTAGAAACAAATTAACTGTGATCTGGTTCGGTATTTCGAACAAGACTACAAATAATGGGCAAAAAAGAGTGCTTCGCCCTTGGTATTTGGGAGGTTGAACGCTAAAAGAGATAGTGCAACTTAGAATTGTTGGAGAGTCAAGATCATGATTTATCCAATTTTTTTGTATAGGTAGTGGGCACAACTTTGCTACTGGCTGTTTAATAACACCACCCTGAGTCTTAAGCTTTACTACCTGGCCCAAACCGTCTTGACCGAAATGAGTTTCAGTAATTCGACCAAGAGCCCGTATATTGAACGGCAAACGCTCATCTTTAACGATTACTATATCTCCAGCCTACAAGTTTTGCCTCTTTTCCAACCATTTTGGTCCGGAGACCACGGCTTACAAAATTGCTCATCGAAGTGGTGACAGTCCCTCCACCTCTCGGTGGCAGACAGCTTATTACCTGGCTCTGTTGGCAGAGCGGGAAACTCCAACTAAGAAGTGACCTGGGGCTAAGACCATCAGATATTCCATCATTGTTTCGTGGATACAATGGACGAGAGCTTCGATTTGGGCTAAAACTGTGGCCTATTCCTCGTAAGTAAGCGTACGATCACCAACTGCCCTTTTCAAGTGGGTTTCATTGACTTAACGCCCGTATCCCACAATCCTCCAAAGTGTGGAGCGGAGGGAGAGTTAAAATGCCGCGTAATACCGTCATCAGCCAGCCTACCAAGAATAGCTTCTCGATATACAATTTGGATGCCAATTGGTCTGCTTGCAGCTTCCGATTTGCTCCAACGAAATTCGTGCAGAAGTCGCTTTTAATATGAACACATTTCCCACGTCGGCCGATGAAACGGTTAAGTGCTCCAATAAATGCGTCTGCTGTGAAATCCCCTACTGGTTCCAGATGGATGGCCTTTGTCACAAGACAATCGAAAACAGCGATATAGCCCATAACCAAAGTCCGTCCTCTCCCTTTAGATAATGATATGTTGAGCGGTTCCGCGTAGTCAATCCCAACTGAGGTAAAAGCATTCTGTGGCCGAATTCTTGCCGGTGGTAAATTACCCATCTGTTGGCTGTGATGCTAGGGTTAAATTAATAGCAAACCAAAAGTATTTATGTATTTCTCTTCGTACTGCGTTACGTCGGTTTAGAATTCAACATTTCTTCCTGATATGATTTAGCGTTAGGGCAGCACCTCCATGTATGGTATTGGCATGGCTGTAACGAATAAATGAATGGATGCTAATAAGGAAGAATGTATGGGGGACAACAATGCGTCCCTCAAGCGTCCTCCAAGTCGAATGTTTTTCCCGCATTTTATACGGGTTGAGTGGTGATAGCGAGTTTTGTTTAGGTTACCTTTTTCCTTCCGCAAAGCACTCCTTTTGGCAAATACGAAGCGAACACAACAACCCTACAGAAAGTTTGTTCACCGCGAGAGAATTGACTATTTGAGCAGATTTCGATGTCTGACAATTGCTTATAAATCTCTGAACATATGCCAGGATGCGAATGAGACTTGTGTACGATGAAAACCTTTCCAAGATAAATGATCCTATCTCTTTTGCTACAGAAATAGCGTTACAGTGTACGTGCTTCCGTTCGCTGGAGACTCGTGTATCGTTTCCAGCATCTCGGCAGTATTATCCTCAGATAACAAATATCGGCATTGATTTTCATCGCATATCTCCAAAATTTTGCTTATGGGTTGGCAAAAAACACTTTTCATCTCGCAGCACCTCCATGAATCCAGCTCCAGGTGATCATCGAATCTGACCAGAAAAATTAATATGAATAGTTAAGTGATCTTTTAGATACCTGAACATTTTTACAGAAATAACTACTGCGCACAATGCCGCTCTGGGAATCGTGAGCTGTGGCTTGATAGGGGCTACCTTGCATTTCGCTAAAACTTATTCCGCATAAAATGCGTCCATTCCTACAGGCATTCTTAAGTAAGCTGCAGCACCGTAAGGTCATCCAGATGAGTTTCAAAAAATGTGTAACTGTGGAGTTTCAATCGACAGTCCCCTAGTAATGTAGCGCGGTGTATGAATCGTAGACAAACTTGGCAGCTCTTGAATGAATTTCTGCCATTCTTTCTGAAAATCCATCGGTAAGTGGTCGTCCCAATAAAGTTTTGTCTTCCACAGAACTGGAACCATTCGCTTTCCAACAACTGTGATTGGGCTCATGCATTCCATTGAGTGGAAAAACCTTTCAATCGTCAAAAAAAAATTTTTCTTCGTTGGTGTACCTGAGGGAAGATCAAAATTAATTTATAATTAAATTAAGCGTCCAATATAACCCTAATTTTTTAATTATTTATTTATTTGTTTATATCCTAGCGCTACAAGTGCATACATATAATTATCGCGCTAGTCACATTGAGTTGATATTTTACATTATTATTATTTTTAAATTATTAAAACAATTTCTCTCACTCTCTTAATTAATATTAATGACTAACCATTCGCTTTCCAACAACTGTGATTGGGCTCATGCATTCCATCGAGTGGAAAAACCTTGCAATCGTCAAAAGAATTTTTTTCTTCGTTGGTGTACCTGAGGGAAGATCAAAATTAATTTATAATTAAATTAAGCGTCCAATATAACCCAAATTTTGTAATTATTTACTTATTTCTTTATATCCTAG
Source organism: Drosophila suzukii (assembly GCF_043229965.1). NCBI lineage: Eukaryota > Metazoa > Arthropoda > Insecta > Diptera > Drosophilidae > Drosophila > Drosophila suzukii. Next base: position 22,544,089 of record NW_027255896.1, on the reverse strand, counting down.
CGCTACAAGTGCACACTTATAATTATCGCGCTAGTCACATTGAGTTGATATTTTACATTATTATTATTTTTAAATTATTAAAACAATTTCTCTCACTCTCTTAATTAATATTAATGACTAACATCAAATTTTCGTAGTTTCTTAGCTACTTTTATTATTGTTTTTAATATTTTTTTATATATATTTTTTTTTGTTTATTTTATTTCATTTCATTTAATTTGTATACTACTGTGTACTGGCATTTTAAAAGATCTTTAACATTATTGTAAAATTGAGCTGCGCTCCTAATTGTTTTGTATTACTGCGGTAGATAGTTCCATAATCGGATACCATTTATTAAAAATTGCCTTCTCGAGCACAGTGTTTGTATTCGAAGGCATACGTATTTGAAAGCGGTTGCGGAGGTTTTAAATGTATTTTGTATGGTTTGTTTTTAATTGCAAGCGTAAACTCATCCCATAATCAGTGAGTTTGGTATTCCACGGAACCCTCCCGTTTTATTGCATTTCAAATATTGTGACTCCTCGTTATCTTCTGAGAATGAGCAGGAGAAAGTGAACGTGCGTACCCACGAACCCGAATCTCACCCCCTACCCTCAAGTCCTTGCTCATGACTGCTTTTGCGGGACGGTGTGAAATTTTAATTTTGTGAGTTTTGTTCAATATGTGCAGTTTTATTTTAGAACAGAGAAAAGTATTCCATTGGAAAGGGCTTGAAAAATGCTTTCCAATGATACCAAATTTTTTACTAATTACGGTATCGGCGGTCATCGTCGTTTTATGCCATTTTCAGTCAAGTAGTGGAAATATACGGGAGCGGCGGTTTTCGCAACGGCGGTTTGTACGCTTTTCTAAAATAAAAACCGCACATTTTGAATAAAACTCACAAAATTAAAACTTCACACCTTCGCGCACAAGCAGTCATGAGCAAGGACTCGAGGGTAGGGGTGAGATTCGGGTTCGTGGGTACGCACGTTCACTTTCTCCTGCTGATTCTCAGAAGATAACGATAACACTGATTATGGGATGAGTATTCGCTTGCAATTAAAAACAACTCATACAAAATACATTTAAAACCGCCTAAAAAACCTCCGCAACCTACTAATAGCGGTTACTCTTAGCTTAAGGCTTAGGAAATTCGAATGGTTGCATCGCGACATAACTTAACTGACCACTTATTCATATCTTGCTTACACAGAGATTGCCTTTCCTTAACCTATGTCAAAGTAGTACACCTTCGATATTTACCTACATCCTAACCCCTCCTACACCACGTTAACCCCCGGTAACTTGTTATCAATCCTTGTGTTCGTTTTTCTTCTAATAACCATTCTACTGGGGTATTGGGCTGCTCCTTATATTCGAGAACCAATCGGATTGGTTCTAGGAGTACAACATGCCTGTATGCACTCCCTGTAGATGTCAACCTGTTAAGTGAACATTCTAGACTATAAAAATGACACCACTCAAATTGCTCAGGATCAGTTCTTCAAATGCCTCAGTACTGCATACGTATGGATCTAACCGTTGAATTTATCGATTCGGAAAACGAGGTTGAGATTGACAGCCTGGAATTACCACCTACGCAAGATTGTGAATTTTGCAATAATTGAAAATTTGGATCTGGATCTTGTGCAGGTTTCCGAAGCAGAAGATTCGGTTGATCGCCTCCTACAAAGCGTATTTCAACCGGCTGCATCGTCGACCCAAAATAGGGACCCAGGATTGGAGAATCTTGAGTGGAGCCAGTTTCCATTAGGGACTACTACGCAGGCTTTTTTGGAATCCCTTATTACACACGATGAAAGCGAAGTTGTATATCAGTGTGCCAATGAATTATTTCACTTGCGAATAATTTAAAAAATTTTATTTTTATTTTTTATTTACTAAGTTACAACTTTACAACTTTTCCTTAATACCGACTTTTATTCTACTGTTCACAATGTTTCTTCTATTGAACCGATCTTCTCGGATGCAAAAACGGACTGCTTGGCCAAGGGCCGATTATCTGATAAACAAACTTCGCTTTAAGAGAATTGGGGAACTCATTAAGAGTTGGACAAGGGTTGGACTCAAGAGAGTCGGGAAATGGGATGATCAAATTCTCTTCTCGATTGCTAAGCGGATTACGCTGCAGTTTTGGGGCTCGCGGGTGTTGACCGGATGCTTGTGTTTACATTAACTGGACCCAGCTTAGTTTATGCTAGGAGGACTGCGGCGCAATTGAATCTTAATAATGAACTTCGATTGAAGTGGGGGAGCTAATTGGGATTCTGTGGGAACGCTGAGTAAGGGGATCCCAGCTAAGAATTGTTTATAAGAAATTGTTTACGACTTGCGTAAGGAGGCTGGGCGCTCGAGCTGGAAGGCGTTCTCAGCTAAGAATTGTATATGAAGAGTTTGTTTATAAATTGGGTAAAGAAGCTGGGATCATGAGCTGGATAACTTGCACAGGAATTTCAATTGGACGACAACCTATCCAGGCCAGAAGATGAGGTTTTTCCTAACGACGACCACATCTTTGAAGAACTTATGGGACCTCAACCGCCACCGACTAACCATTATTTAACTTTGCTAGATGATGGAGATGACGACGCATTACTAGCTGTTTTATTTGATCTAGATTCTTAACTTTTTAATTATAAAAACCCGCTACATAAAGAAAAATAATGTAAAAACTATTTTAAAATTGTGAGCTTATAATTGTTTTTTATTTATTGGACTATTTTTCTATGCCTTAGCCTTAGCTCTGCGTTGTGAACCAACAGACAATGCATATTAACCAACCAAATTTTCCGTACTTTAGGACAGAAATAACAATAATAAAAATAAAATTTAGATTTCTGATGGGCGAAGTTGTTTATCTTTAAGGTATGCGCCTTTAGGCCGCTGCGAGTAGTAAAGGATTTGGTTATTGAGCACAACTCGCAATGATACTTCACCATTTCAATGTTTTTAAAAATAAACTGACTTGAAAAATAGATTTTGTCTTTGAATGCTTAGTAAGATGTTCAAAATGTTCAATTTGTAAAGTATTCATTTTAAAAGAGCGTACGAATATTTCTATGCCTCTCAATATCAATCATTGAATCGTATTCACAATATACCAAGCAAGTAACGGCTTCCGCTAGTGGTTCCGAAAATCTTCCTTCGATTCTTTTAGTACCTTTAGAGGATAAATTTGAACATAAAGTTGAATTTGATTGATCCGCAGTTAAGTCAAAGGCTAATATAAAACTGTTTAAATCAAACATTTCCTTAGTAATTAGTAGTCCACGATCGTAATGTTTAATTCCACATGATCTAAAAAGCATAATATAACGAATTTCAGAGCCTGAGAAGGAACTTGAACTCCATTAACCAATAAGTTCAAGCGTTGAATTTAAAAATGTTCAAATTGAAATGGGTCTCAGGCTCGGTTTCCTGAGTATAAGCGGTTTTTTACCATACAAAAGGCCAGAAAATTTGGTATTTGACCAATAACTGCGTTGTCTATCGACAGTGTATTGTTATGTGGTTCATGAAAAGTTGTGCTTCAAGTATCTTTAAATTTGATTCAGTGATTGAAATTAATTCTTAAATCAACATTGTTAACAAGCAGTTTGGCTTGATTAAAAATATCTCCATGAACTTTTCCGAATAACTCAACTTTGTTACTATTTAGAAAAATATTTTTAAGGGTTTCATTTGAGTCCAGATAAACATATTTCCCTGCTGTTATTCTTCCAAAATTGGGAAAATAACCTTGGGAGGCCAAGTGACTTTCAGAGGCGTCACTCCCATAGTTTAAAATTGATAAAATTTTCTATAGTGATAATTATTATCACTTTGCGATACCAGTATATTATTTTAATAAACTGACGAACTTCTAAATATTGAATGTAGAATATTGTTTACAACACCAACAGCATTTCCTTCAATGCTGTTGTTATCATTTTTTTAAAGTTGCACAACAAGTCGTAAATAAACACTTGATAAATCTCGATACGTTTCACCATTTCCCAAGCAAACAAATTCGATTGAAGAGACGCCGTCCAAAAAAGCAATTGGATTGTATGAGACTTCTTCAGTTCTTAGAATAGAACTTTGCGTGGGGTGTGCCGCAAACAAATCTAATTCACTTTTCAACCAATTTTACTTTGTTCTTGAATTTTATTTCTTAAAGGAACAAATTTCTCCCAAATTTATTGATTACAGCCCTATCAGTCTCAGCGGCCTGATTTCTTATAGCAGTTATGCCCGAAACAAAAAGTAATTTTATGTAATTAACTTTTTAATACCGCTAAAAAAATTTCCGATTCCTCGTCCTTGTTGCACTATATGCGGAGATATGTAAAGACTTCCCCCACCACACTGATTTACATAATAATGCTGATAAGATTTCACCATGATGACTTTTTTAGTTATAAATAAATAATATTTGGGTATGCATTATTTATAGTCCTGATCTTCTCCTTCTTCTAAAGTGAAGAGTAACGAAAATCGGAACAGCTGAAGTTTCAAATGGTACCTTATACCCATTGGAATCAGTAATTAGTATTGAGATTTCATTTGGTGACCATATGTCCAAATGATAATATTCAATATTTTTAAATTGAATATTTTTTTCTTTCCATTATAATGCAATACACGAAGGCATCGCGGTCTCTTACTAACTACTGACCTTGGTTTTATTATGTCAGTGTAAATAAAAATCAATTCATTTTCAGGTATATTCGTTTGAACGGATACATTTTTATACCTAAATGTTTCAGCATATACAAGTCTAACAAATTCTGTTTCTTCAACGACATTTTTATCTTGGTTAGGTGTATATTTAATGTAATTATTCAAATATATATCTGTAATACCGACTTCCCAATCATCGTTCATGTCTTCTGGAATGCTTACAATGTTTGTAAATGCACACTTTACGTTGTCAGGAAATACATTCATTACTTAACAATGTGATACAAATCTCATTTAAATAACCCATATTTGATTTTTATGGAAGTTAATGAAACGAAATCCAATTTAATTTATTTTTACCAGTTTGTACTGGATTTTTTGTTCTAACCGATCGCATTAACCTTTCACGTCCTGTTACATATTTAAAATTTTGATAAGGTAAAGTTTTCGTTTTCAATTTTTGTAGTTTTGCTTTTAATTTACGTTGTCGTTCATTAAGCTTCACTTTGAGCACTGGTTTCTCTAATCCTATTTTCTTTTTATCTGTTTGACTATCTAAAAAAGAGGTATCACTCACTCTTCGTTTATCTGATACAACATTTTCTTTTTTATTTGAAGTAAAATCCTCATCATCACTTTCAGGTGGTAAATCGGGAAACTCAAATTTTTCCGGACGTGACTGATCGTACTTTGATGTTGATTTTGATGTGCTGGGTTTTATATCAATCCAATCAGTGGATTGGGATTCAATTGTTTTTGTTGTAATAGGATTCGCTTTTTGTTCATTTTGAAGATTCCATGATTTATTACGCGTTTTATTTTGATAGTAACTTAATTCTTGACGAATTTTGAGCCATTTATCGAAATTACTTATTTTGGTTTTATTCAAAATTGGTAAAATTTTTATATTTATTATTTCATTTCCTCTATCATTGTATATAAATTTCTCATAGCTGTTAGGATGCATTAAAATTACTTTGCTTAAATTATGTTTATTCTTAATCATTTTTTAATAGTTTTCAAAAATTCCAGAAAGCAATGAAATTATTAGTGTGGGACTGGGTTGTGATTATACTTTCCAAATGAGTTGAAACCGATCTCACTTGTTTTGTTATATGTATTTTATTTATTATAGTTTAATTTTAATGAGTTTTTGTTTTATAAATTGATATGATTAAACTGATTAGTCTGCGTATTTTTATGTTCGTCTTCTCTTTTCACCAAATGCGTCGTATTTTACGTCTTCTCCGGTCGTCTCGCGAATTCTTTCTGCTTTTTTCGTCTTTTAGTTTGGCAGGCTTGCCCCGACGTTTTGTTCTCAATTTTTTTTTTTACCACCAGCTGCTCTAGGTTGCCAGACCAATCCCACATTAGAATCGGTAGAAATCCCGTTTTTTTAATAAGGACTTTTCTCTTAGAGTTTAATGTACGCTTTGGGCACGAAAGCATTTTTATACTTTTTAAGAGCATTAAGATGGGATTTAGTAACTTTATGGTTTCTTTGTAATGTGTTCAATACAATCTCTTTTATTGTTTTTACCAGGTCACTATTAATATTGCTTATAATTGCCTTACGTAGTCTATTGTCGGCCTTTTTGTGCACATACAATAAATGTTTGTTCGTTTTCAAGCGATTTAGGCTCTTTTTGTAAACCATTTTCATTTGAATAGCACACAGAATATTCTGAATTAAAAATGTCAGATCTAAATCTTAAGAGATCGTTAATGCCCTGAGTGAGATCAATAAGTAAATAACCGTGAGGTTGCTCCGTTACTTCTTCATATATTCTAAATAGCTCCGTTGGGTTTTCTGGGTAAATGTGTCTTGCTAAACATTGAAATTGAAGCTTATCACAAGGATTTTTGAAAGCAATAATGTATTTGGTATTTAGTGAAATATCTCTGGTGGGCGAAGATTTATGAAATATGTTCTGAGTTACCACTATTACTGATAAATTCCTATGGTGTGATCCTTTTGTAAGCAGCTCACACACATTCTTATTAAAGGCTCCCATCATCAAGTCATCCAATATTAAAAGAATTGGTTCATTCGTTTCATTTTCAACTGTTTCAGGGACTCCCTTAAAATATTAAATCTTTTCGAAATTGGGCTTGGCACTCTCCTCTGCATAACACCAAGTAATTCGGTCCATTGAAATATTAAAAAGATTATTCTTTTTGGTGATTAAATTTTCTAAAGAGGTTATTTTTCCCGATCTTGAGGGTCCACAAATAAGCATTGTAAAAAAATGTATAAATAGCGTAAACATTTTTTTATTAAAAAAATGTATTTTATTCGGAACGCATTTTAATATATTATATTATTACTAATTGCCTATATAATGTTTTTAAGTTACACTAGGTTTTATTAATATTCTCTTGATCGCGTTCCTTGGAGCAATAAATAAGTTATCATTTCCAAAAAATCTCTTAAAACCTGATAGGACCATAAATTTCTTTTTACTAAATTTTAAACACATGTGTCACCATTGCTATATATTTCATAATTGGTGTGTATTTAATTGTATTTAATGAACATCGAAGTGGAAGTTTTTTCTTGTGTATTCTACAATTCGTAAAAAAATTGGGTAGTTGAGTTAAACTTCTTCCAATGTCTATATCGATAATGTTTGATGATAAATACTTGATTAAAAAATTATTTTTAATTTCACCACGAACAATAACTGTGTTATACTTATTGAGTGGTGGGAGTATTTCTTCAAGACTTGTGTGTGGAATATCTCCAGCTGACCAATCCAATGCGTTTACGTTCTGTTGGTTAAGGTGCTGCTGCCTAAGAGCTCCATTATCCAATTCTTTTATGTTATATGGCGGTTTGAAATGAAAAAAAAAATTTTGTTTAACAGTTCCAGCAGGCATAAACGCCAGCTCCTTAACGAAAACTTGTTTGTTGTTACCAAGTACATATTGAAAATCTACTATAATGCTTGAATTACGATCGACTGTGTTCATCATTGGTTGAGATTTTTTAATCAACTGAGGGTGTGCTTACTAGGGCTTTCTCCTTTATATACCGGTAAGACAAGAACATGTTTACAGTTTATTTAAAGTAGTCTTACCTAATGGACATGTGTGTAACTAAAAGAAATAAAACTTCTCGAAAGAAACAGGACCACGAAGTCATTTTTGCATTCGAGTATTATGTTGTTCATAACTTAAAATTGAAATGTGGTCTGTCAACTACTCGAAAATTTTTGCCGATGGTTTGGATGCAGCAAAGTAAAAATAATTTCATTGGATTTGACAAAGACGAATGGATGCAACTGCTTACGTATAAGGAATTTATTCAGTTGAAACTGGACCAGTATGACTTCTTGATACCTGATACAATTATTGATCATCCGTGCTTGCACTCCATAAAATTTAACTTTAGATTTAGGAAATCAGATAATCAGTACGGTTTTGTGATTAATCAGTATGGTAACAAAATTGAGTTTGATTCTGAGTCCTGGAGATCATTACTAAGATTAGGCATAGGTTGGAACTCCATATAACGACAGCAAGTAATATATCTTTACAGTAATCATATTATTCCTAAGTGTGTATCTTTACAAAAATTTGATATTCAACTACCTGATTTAGACGGTACCTATGATAAAGATGTGCAAATAGATTTAACACGATTATATTTTGAAATTTCAAAAAAGATGCGTACAGGAATAAAAAGGGATGTTCTTGTATATAAACAAGCATTATTGACTAAGCAACCATCGTCATCAAATAAAAAGCAAGAAAAAACGCTATAGTCGAGTACCTCAACTATCAGATACCCGTTACTCAGCTAAATGAAGATATGCGAGCAGCAAAGCGAGATTAACATGCGCCACCTACCGGCGATAGACAGATTTAAGCGTTATGGCCGTTAGAGTGGGCGTGCCAAATTTTTTGATCAATCGATAGGTATTGACGAGACCAATACATTTCAGTTACAATTTTGTATCTAGCATGACAATGTGGGCGTCACAGGTTTGGGCGGTTTGTGGGCGTTAAAGTGGGCGTGGCAAACTTTTTTTTATGTCAATTGATAGGTATTGATGAGAACAAAACACTTCAGTTAAAATTTTTATTCTAGCATCAAAACTGTAGGAGCCACACTTTGTGGGCGCTAGCGTGGACGTGGCACTCTGCTGAAACAAACTTGCGTTGCGTAAGAAGCTCTGGAATCTGCACGCCAAATCTCAATATCCTAGGCCTTATAGTTTCCGAGATCTCAGCGTTCATCCGGACAGACGGACAGACGGACATGGCTAGATCGACTCGGCTAGTAATCCTGATCAAGAATATAGATACTTTATGGGGTCGGAAACGCTTTCTTCTGCCTGTTACATACCTTCCGACGAATATAGTATACCCTTTTACTCTACGAGTAACGGGTATAATAACACTAATAAATCAACACCTTAAGATGAGCAAACAACAAGTTGTCGATGAAATTTATAAGGCAGCGCGAAAAAACTTTATAAGGCGAAAGTTCGTTTTAAAAGGTATAAATGACACATGGCAAATTGATTTAGTTGAAATGATCCCGTTTTGAAAAAAAAGGGTTTTAGATATTTACTGACCGTTATTGACACGTTCTCAAAGTATGCATACGCCGAGGTAGTTAAGACAAAGTCTGCCCTGGATGTAGCAGAGACAATGAAATCTGTTTTTTAAAAGAGTAAAAGTGCACCCAAGAATATTCAGTCAGATCTAGGGAAAGAATTTTTTAATTCCCTTTTTAGGAAATTAATGGATAAATTTGATATAAATCATTATCATACTTATACGCATCTCAAGGCTTCTATATGTGAACGCTTTAATCGTACATTAAAAAATCGTATGTTTAGTATGCAGGGTAAGTATAAGTGGATTAATAACATCAATTATCTCGTAAATCAATACAATAATTCTTATCACCGAACAATTAAAATGAAGCCTATAGATGTCTGCACGAAAAATGAAGAGTTTATTTTAAAATCAGTATATAATATACCAAAAATATTACCAAAACATACATTTTTAGTAGGTTATTTTGTTAGAATAAGTAAATACAAGGGAGCATTTATGACGGGATACGAACCTAATTGGACCACAGAAGTTTTTAAAGTTTTAAAAGTCAAGTCTACAAATTATGTTTTAATTCTGGAGCCACGATCTATCCCTCGCCGCTGTCCGTGAGGGTGAGGGGTTGCGATCCAATTGCCACCGTGGCTGGTCCGGGGGAAGGGGTGATGATACAGTGGCCGCCGTGGCTGGCTGCTATTATGGATGAGCTGGGCGGTTGCCACTGGCTCTCTTCTTATGAAGATTACGTCGGGAGTAACTAACTCCGTTGCTAACGGCCCTTAAGGCTCGATAACCAATTTCAATTAATAAAGTAAATGTTGACGGCCAATGCCGGAGTTTTATATTCAAGCCAATGCTCTTTAATGAATGTCCAAGTAAAACTAAAAACATATTTGACTTTACGTAAGCTATGCGCGGCCGGCAAGCCGACCGCTCGTGCAGCAAAGTGCTGACACTAGCAAAATCAACATAACTCACCATACAGTGCACCAATAAGAACCAGGCACGGCCCCTAAAGATGTTTATGCTGATTTTGCAACTAAACACTAGGGTGATCCAAAAATCACCCAAGATCTGTATCGACTTATAATTACTCCTTAACAGTGTTAACAACTCCCCCCTTAGGAATATGACCGTCCTCGGTCATTTGGAATTTGTCAACGACTTGTTGGATCTCCCGTGCGTCTCGTCTCCTCCTCAGCATCTTGATGAGTAGGAAGGAGTAGCTGATGAGAAGACTGGCTCCCTAGCCAACCGCGAACCAGGTGTCGATAGTTCCAGCCGATTTCACTTCTTCCTTAAGCCCTTGGATAACCTCCAAGTTTTGGGTGTTAATTCTTTGGAAAAGTGGCATGCTTAGTGTGGAATCGTGGCCGATGATGTTGAGTAACGGGGATGCCGCCATGCCCGGAGTTTTTTTTATGGCTTCACGTTGGTTTGAGTATTTGGTGCCATTGATGAAAGCCACTCGCTCGAACGTAATGAGGTGTGTGCCGTCGGTGGCTATTTCAGGGCCGTCGTCAGTGCTGACTTTAGCTGGACACTCGTTGATTATTATTTCTCCGTCATCTATTAACGTGATGGGGTCTAGGTGGCTGGCTTGCGTCTCGCATAGTGCGGTACTCCCCGCGTGTAGGCCTCGAGCGCAAGTATCATGGGTCGCCAGCTTGCAAAACGACGCGTAAGTTGTTGTTACGCAATCGGTGACTGCTAAGACGTCGCTATTGCATTCGGCTACTGTGTTCTCCTTCAATTGCAGGTTGGTATGTTGGTGTGATACAGGGAAGATCGTGACTTTTTTACAAATAGTTTTAATCTTAGGGTATGCGATTAGCACATGGATTATACTATCGGACTGAAGGACTCTAATGTTAGACGCCTCTAGTAGGCTAATGATGGGGACTTCTGTGGGGTGATCAACAAATACAGACTTCAAATCATTTTGATTAAAAATTGCTGGGTTTATGATGTTGGCTTTTGCAAGGGTGACTGTAAGCATTACGTTTTGAATCTCGGTTATTAGTATTCTATTTCTGGCCAAAAGTACTTCGTATAGGTGGGAAGTGTCAACTATATTATTTTGTTTTGCCTTGATAATTTTATTAACGGCCTCTGTTAATTCATTAATTTTATTCTGCGTTTGCGTATTTATTATAGCCTGCCGGTTATTTGACTCAATTAAACGTGCCTCGGACACTTTTAGCATATCGAAGTCGGCCGCATCAGGTGTGCCCGCAATTACTTTGAGTGCGGTGCCTAGGAAGTCTAGGCTCCTGGCCATCCTATGGTGTATTTTTAAGACAGACAATAAACATCTAACATGTTCGGTATCGACGTCTAACAATTTTTTCATATGAGACTGTGGGAATAAATCGGACAACCTAGTAGTTTCTTCTACTATAATTGAAAATTCGGACAAGTTACTTGAATGTCGAAGCAAGTTTCTTTGTTCCCATACCAACGCGATTCCGTCCGAAATTGGGATATACTGAGCATGCGAATAATCCGTTACTCTAGCGTTAACTACAGTTAACGTTATCAATAAAATTCCCGCGATCCTGTAAGAAGGCAAATGTTAATCTACTGTGTATAAAATGGAGTAACTATGCTAAGGTGTAAGTATATATGAAAATAAAGTAAAAAAGGTAAAAAAGGATGAGGGGTATTTTTATCTAAGGTTGTCCTTGTGGACCACCCTCCCTCTAATAAGGACAGACGTTCCCATGTCTGCTTGTACACGCTCTTCTGTGTACAGTGCGGTTAGTTTATTTCCTAATGTTCAGGCCCACTGTCCGGCGAATCTGGACTGGCCCCGCTATCCAGCTGCACCAGCTGCACCGCTCTACCGCTCTACCGCTCTCCCGCTCTCCCGCTCTCCCGCTCTCTAGCGCTCCCGCTCTCCTGCGCTGTTCCTAGCTCCCGCCATGAAGTCTCCGCTGCGCTTTGGAGCGCAGAGCGGAGCTTAGACTAAGTCAGTTCGATTTCTGAAGTTCAAGAGAATAAACCGCGGTCGTACCCCCGCCTACTTTTTACCCAGTTTAACTTCTTGTGAACTTTTTATTTCCGACTAAGGGGCAAATACGCGTTCGAGTGGTTTCTCCCCTACAGCTTCATCAGCACCAGCAGCAAACCGCACCAGCAGCAAGCCAGCGAAGCCCTTCGAACCAGCCCGCCGACGCCGAACGTTTTCCCGCCGTCGCCTCCCACGCCATTCCACCAGCGCCAGCACGGTACCCCGCTGCCCCCCGGCGTACATTTTGATCCATTCGAGCCGATAAGATAAGTAAAGCTTTTCGTTATATTAATTGCCGGTCTGCAGTCAGCCACTCGAAAATAATTCGTTTGACTTTCTGTACGATTTGTCTAAAATCCTAGTCCGATTAAATCCGACAACGGCAATTAAAAATTACTTCGCCATTTTTTTCTTCGATTTTCCTTTTGCTACGTGCGGCCATATTGCCAATTTTTTCCGACTCCTTTTTTAATTGCATTTGGCCGCTCATCCATACTTACATACACATATACAAAATCGAGAAAAAAAATTCCAAGCTTAAAAAAAAATATTGTGCAAATATAAGCCAAGCATACAGTGAGAATTATTAAATTTCTAGTGTTCTGCCAATTCAGGCCCCCAAAACTTTTCAAGATTTTTCTCTCTGTATATCCGCAGCCGCTAAAATACTTGCACATATTTTTTCGTTTTTCCAAATACAGTCCACACACAATAAATCGAAAACTTCCACAACAACACATACCCCGCCGGCAATAATTATTTAACAAATTTAAAACCGGCGAAAATTACATACATACAAATATATTCCATCCATACAATTATCTACATCCATACAAATATCTACATCCATACAAATATCTACATATATACACATATCTACATCCATACAAATATCTACATCCATACAAATATCTACATCCATACAAATATCTACATCCATACAAAAATCTACATATATACACATATCTACATACAGTCACATATAATTTTTAACTCCACCATCCCGTTCCGACTAATTAAAGTTTTCCGTCGGCCATCCGGTAAAAAATAATAAAATACAAAAATTACACCAACCGACGAGAAAATTTTTTGGTCATTGTGTTTTTATTTACCATCAAACTTTTTAGTATTTTTTTGGTATTTGGTATTTACTCCGTAAAATTTATTTTATTTAAACGGGAAAAATACCAGCACTCCACTGCATGCATAGCATCCTCCGTCCACCATTTTTTTGGTATATTTTTAGTATTTTTTCCTCGAAATATTAAATCAAATTAAAGCAATACTCCAATATTAAATAATCAACCGATCTCATCCTCCGACCAACAAATTTTGGTATTTTTTCTTCATTTAGAAGTTTAAATAAAGGCGAAAATATTACAATTACTCCACCGGGGACTATATATATACACATAGTTGGTATTTTCCCCCCTCAATTTATCCAAACGCAAAAATACCAGCAAAAAATATACCAAACTTGATCCCAACCATAATACATATACCAAAAGGGTTAAATATTATAGAATTACTTCTCAACGGGTGATATTCGAACTCATCACTCACTGTTCCTAATCCGTATTATTGGGTTTAATTCCGCAAAGTAACCAGGTCGGTGCTTGCTTCCAATTTCTATTTCTCCGATCCACTACTTTTTTGTCGACACCTCGTTTCACTGTTCCAGAAGTGGGCCAGGTTTCCTATTTATCCGACATAAACAAAGGCGAACAGATTCAGACCCAAATAAAGGTAATTTCTCTTTAAATGTCCGCTGGAAGTGATAACAACAAGTTGTCTATTCCACCTGCCGTAGTCCCAGGCATATCCGTAGATCCGCCCACACCCGAACTAACTGCCAAGACCTCGTCGCCCCGAAAAAGGGTCACCCGTGCAAACGTCAAAATGGCACTAACACCTTCCCAGATCGCTCTAAGCAAATTTACTGAGGTCTCAGATCGGCTGAGTGAGTTTGAATCCAGAGCAAACACTCCTTCGCCGATCCCTCCTACTCTGTCTATGCTGAACATCCGCCGCGAAGAAATACGCGCGTTATGGGACCGCATCAAGGCAGAATACGATGAATGCACCGGGTGCATAGCAGAAGCCGGAGACAGTGCAGCTGATAGTTTGCCAGTTCTCAAGGCTAAATACGGCTACTGCTATTCCGTTTACGAGAGATGTGGGGCTCAGATCGCGGATATGATAGCCCAGGCTCCCCAAGTTCAAGCTGTTCCTACCCAGACTTACATTCCCTCTGGATGTCGGCTGCCTCCGTGCGATACCGAGGTTTTCACCGGAGACTATCTGCGGTGGCCGACCTTTAGGGATCTGTTTACGGCCATTTACATAAACAATCCAAGGCTGACGCCAGTCGAAAAATTGTTCCACCTAAATGCCAAAACAAGCGGCGATGCACACACGATAGTGTCAAACTCCCCCCTTACTAACGACGGCTTTCGCTCAGCTTGGGCTAACCTAACTGAGCGTTTCGAAAACAAGCGGTTGTTAGTAAATAGCCAATTGAAAATACTTTTCAATGTGCAGTCCGTTAATCAGGAATCTGGGTCAGCTATCCGTGAACTTCAACGTACCATCCAGGGTTGCCTTACGGCTTTAGAAATGTCCGGAATTGAAACAGAAAATTGGGATTGCCTCCTAGTGTACATGTGCTCCTCCAAACTTCCTAAGCTCACGCTATCCTTGTGGGAACAGTCCCTGCACAATAAGGCAGAGATTCCGACGTGGCAGGAACTGAACGCCTTCCTTACGGAGCGTCACCGGACCTTAGAAGCCATAGACGACGTACGGCCGTCGGGATCGAGTCAATCTCTGCCAAAAACATCCGCCCCCACTGCAGCGCCTCGAAGAATAAATTCATACGAGACAAGGGTAGCACCCAAGCCAAAAGGATGTGACCTTTGTAAGAAGAAAAACCATCCTGTCCGCACATGTGCACGGTTCCTCCAGATGACGGTCGACGAGCGTTCGGCATACATAAAGAGGAAGCAGCTGTGTCTAAACTGCTTCGCACGAGGGCACCAGCTGCGTGATTGTGAGAGCACTCATAGTTGCTTTACGTGCCGCGGCCGCCATCACACCTTACTACACAGAGGCAACTCCTCCCAATCGCCTTCGAATCCCGCCCCAAGACCCAGATCAAGACCAAGTACACCAGTTGCCACCGCTTCCCGGTCCACGGACTCGACAGTACAAAATTACTTCGCGACGGGGTATAGATCCGTCTTGCTGGGCACCGCCATAATTGACATATGTCACTTGGGGTCGAATTTTAAAGCTCGTGCCTTGATAGATTCAGGATCAGAGGCAACCTTCATTTCTGAGCGGCTGTTCAATCTAATTAAGTTGCCTCACCAGGTAATCCGAGCCCAAGTATCAGGCTTAAACCAGACAGTATCCGCTGAATCCAAAAAGCTCTGTCAGTTTACCATCCGTTCTCCGACCAGGCCTGGCTTGCAAATAAACACGACGGCCTATGTTCTTCCTCAATTAGCTGGAAACCTTCCATCTTGTCCGATTCCGCAACAGTTTCTACGGGATCTTCCCGAACTGTCACTAGCGGATCCAAAGTTCTACGAGAGTGCACAGATAGATATTCTGGTCGGGGCCGACATACTGCCATCCATTCTCCTAAGCGGCACCCGGCCGAATATTTGTGGCTCTCTTCTCGGGCAAGAAACCATTTTCGGGTGGATCCTAACAGGACCCGTTCCTGCTCCAAGGGAAAATCAGATTTCCGTTTTTTCCACACGAATCTCCCACACAGTTGACACGTCCCTGGATAGGCTTCTCACCAAATTTTGGGAGGTGGAGGATCTGCCAGTAAAAGTGACAAAATCTTCCGATTTGGCTTGTGAGGAAAATTTTCTCCGAACGACTACGAGAGACGATAACGGCAGGTATGTCGTAAGTCTTCCGTTTCGTGATCCTCAAAACGTAAAATCCGCCCTCGGTCACTCCAGATCCTCCGCGTTGTCGCAGTTCCTAAGAACCGAGCAACGCCTGAAGAGGGACTGTCAGCTGAAAGCCAAATACGACTCCGTGATTCAAGAGTATCTCGACCTCAATCACATGAAAGAGGTCCGTCCTACCCATAATTCTGCCAGTTATTACCTTCCGCATCATGCTGTGCTCAAGCCGGAAAGTACAACCACTAAGTTACGTGTGGTTTTCAATGCCTCCAGCCCTTCAGAGAATGGGGTCAGCTTAAATGATATCCTTCATGCTGGCCCAGTCTTACAGTCCGATCTAACTATCCAGATCCTGAAGTGGCGATATTTCCGATACGTCTACAGTGCCGATATCGAGAAAATGTATCGGCAGATATGGGTAGATCCGAAGCATTCCCCGTTCCAACGCATTTTATTCCGCAACAGCGAGGGGCACATTCGAGATTTCGAATTACAGACGGTAACTTTTGGAGTCAATTGCGCGCCATTCCTGGCCATTCGAGTCCTGCAAAAGTTGGCAACTGACGTGCAGCTCAGCCATCCAAGAGCGAGCAATGTCATTCGAAATAATATGTATGTAGACGATGTCCTTGCGGGAGCTGACTCCGCCGAGGACGCTAAGTCCATAGTTCGCGAGCTACAAAGTGCTCTAGATTCCGCGGGGTTTCCACTGAGAAAATGGACCTCCAACAACAAAGAAATATTAGCTCATATCCAAAGCGATCATCTTCTGACAGCCGACTTCCTCGAGATCGACACTGAGAGCACAGCCAAAACTCTCGGCGTACGATGGAAGGCGACGTCCGATGAGTTCTTTTTCGTCCCACCAGATTTAGCAACGGAAATCTCCCACACGAAACGACAAGTCCTTTCCCAAATTGCCAAGCTATTTGATCCAGCAGGCTGGCTCGCTCCATTTGTTGTGTGTGCCAAAATCTTTATGCAAGAGATTTGGCTTCAGGATCTAGGCTGGGACGATAAACTTCCAATTGAGCTGTGCCAAAGGTGGAACAGCTTTCTCCAGAGCTATTCGGTCCTAGACCAGGTCAGAATACCCAGATGGGTTTCCTTCCGTCCAGAGTTCCGCGTAGAGCATCACGGATTCTGTGACGCCTCGCAAAAGGCATACGGTGCTGCGATCTATGTGCGCGTAGAAGTGGGCCATAAGACGATGGTGCACTTGCTCACGGCCAAGACGCGTGTGGCGCCAGTCAAAACGGTGTCCCTTCCCAGGCTGGAGTTATGTGGGGCTCTCCTTTTGTCCGAGATGGCCGAAGCCATTCTTCCAAATATGCCGAGGCTGACCTCAAAATTCCATTGTTGGACCGATTCCACGATTGTGCTAGCATGGTTAGCAAAACCAGCGTGCCATTGGACTACGTTCGTTGCCAACAGGGTGACGAAGATCACCGAGTCCACTGAGGCGGCCAATTGGTCGCACGTTCAATCCGAACATAATCCAGCTGATTTGGCTAGTCGAGGAGTTCCCCTTCAAGAGCTGGTGGATAACCCGCTTTGGTGGCATGGACCCACTTGGCTGCAACGTCCACGCGATCAGTGGCCCAGCCAGGGAACCGACCTGCCGTTGACTGAGATCGAAAAGCGTGCCGTTAAAGTCCATGTGGCGTCTATGCCGTCAGAAGATTTCCTAGATCGCTTTTCCAATTTAGATAGAGCTTTGCGGGTCCTCGCGTATGTCCATCGATTTGTCCAACGATGTCGAAGACAATCACCGCCTTCCGGGGTCCGTGTAGAGGCCCAGGACGTTGCCGCCGCGGAAGAACTCATGACGATTTGCACTCAGCGCAGGTATTTTTCTGAAGAATACCGCTGCTTGAGTCAGAAGCGTCCTGTGCCCGCGGCGAGTTCGATTCTCTCCCTGAACCCCTTTCTAGATAAGAAAGGGGTAATCAGGGCATGCGGCCGCGTAACGGCCTCCGACAGTTTGCGGTATGATGAACGACATCCGATAATCCTGCCGTACGAATGTGCACTCTCGCGGCTTCTGGTCAAATTCACGCATCTCATTACGTTGCAGGGTGGCAACCAGTTAGTGGTGCGTCTCACTCGGTCCAGATACTGGGTTCCGAGAATAAAGAACTTGGTGAAGGCAGTGGTTAACTCCTGCAAGGTCTGCGTTATCCACAAAAAGAGATTGCAAGTCCAGATGATGGGAAGTTTTCCGAAAGAGCGAGTGTCCTTTTCCCGCCCGTTCACGTACACAGGGATGGACTACGCCGGCCCGTTTGACATAAAAAATTATACCGGAAGAGCTTGTCTCATTACGAAAGGGTATGTGTTGGTTTTCGTTTGTTTTTCTACAAAGGCCATCCATCTAGAGCCTACATCCGACTTAACGACTGAAAAGTTTCTGGCCGCTTTCGCTCGTTTCGTCTCTAGAAGAGGGTGTCCTCGCCAAGTCCAATCCGACAATGGAAAGACCTTCGTCGGCGCCTCCACCGTGCTTTCCCGAGACTTCCTGCAAGCCGTTAAGGAGTCTGTGACCGATGCCTATAGTCATCAGCAGCTCACCTGGCAATTCATTCCTCCGGGGGCACCCCACATGGGAGGCCTATGGGAAGCTGGTGTCAAGAGCTTCAAGACCTTGTTTTACAAGTCCACCGCTACGCGGAAGTACACCTTTGAAGAGCTGTCCACCCTCCTAGCGAGAATCGAAGCTTGTCTGAATTCCAGACCGCTATCTCCCATGTCCGAGGATCCAACTGATCTCTTAGCGTTGACACCAGGGCACTTTCTTGTTGGTGGACCTCTTCTATCCATAGTGGAACCTGAAGTAAAGGGCGAATCCAAGTCCATTCTGAACCGGTGGCAGCACTTAAAGTCTCTCCATCAACAATTCCGCACTCGATGGAAGGATGAGTACCTTAAGGAGCTCCACAAGCGCAACAAGTGGCAAGTCCCCACAGAAAATCTGCGTGTTGGCGATCTGGTCGTCATTAAGGATGACAATTTGCCCTCAAATGAGTGGCGACTCGGAAGAATAGACTCCGTTTTTCCGGGAGCCGATGGTAATGTCCGCGTAGTCGACATTCGTACGACACGCGGCATTGTCAAACGTCCAGTGACCAAGGTGGTTCTTCTTCCAAGAGAGCCGCCCAAAACTACCTCGTAACGAGCCGCGTTTCTTACACACCCTAGTCCGTAGCCATTTTCCACGTCAGTGTTAATCAGCCGTTTGTTTTTTTCCTTATCCACACTCTAAACAGGAAAATGGCTCCCCGTCCACGTAGCGCTCAGGCTCTGGATAGCAGACGTACTCGAGGTACTCAGTCCTACCGATGCCGAGTCTGCCGCGGAATCCATCCTCTTCGGAAGTGTCAGAGGTTCCTAAAGCTGAGCGCAGAGAAGCGGCTGCGGGCAGTGCTTATTAACAAGTACTGCGCGAACTGTCTCGCACACGAGCACTCCACTGGGAGCTGTCGTAGCGGTGACCGGTGCAGAACGTGCAACCGGGATCATCACACGCTGCTGCACATGCATGACCTTGGTTCCCGGAAAAAGTCCGGCTCCAAGCAAAAGTCCCGCTCTAAGCAAAAGTCCCGCTCCAAGCCACAGCCCGCTTCTCCGCAGCGTTCGCGCCGGCAAGATCCGCCAACTCGCCAAACGCCTGCTCCTCCACCGCGCTCAGCATCCTCGACACCAGCTCCGTCGCTCGCCGCACTTCTCCAGCGGCATAGCGTTAATGTCCTCCCGACTGCTGTGGTGATCGTCGAGACCGGAGAGAAGAAGTTCGACACCGCCGCACTCATCGATCCGTGCACCCCGACAAGCTCCATTGATGCATCCCTGGCCGCCGCGTTGCGTTTGCCGACAACGAACGTGGGCGACGAGAGCATATGCACGGCGACGATTCGTTCGAGGGTCGACGAGGCCATCAAGCTGGAGGTGGTCCTCAAGATCGAGCCTAACGTGCGCATCCGCACTCCCATCCGTGCGCTCAGTGAGAGCGTCGTCCAAAAATTTAAGGAGCTACCGCTCGCGGATGAGGTTTTCCACCGGCCAGCCACGATCTCATTGATCCTGGGCGCAGACGTCTACCCGAAGGTGATAAAGCCGGGCTTTCACATGGTCGACGAGGGACTGCCGGTAGCCCAGAAGACGGTGTTCGGGTGGATCGTCTCCGGCGCCTGTACGCAGGCTTGAGGCGTAGGCGGCTGGCCGAAGTTCCGTCCCCGTTATTATTTTTGCAACGCTAGCGATTGCAAGGGGGGCGGAATGTTCAGGCCCACTGTCCGGCGAATCTGGACTGGCCCCGCTATCCAGCTGCACCAGCTGCACCGCTCTACCGCTCTACCGCTCTCCCGCTCTCCCGCTCTCTAGCGCTCCCGCTCTCCTGCGCTGTTCCTAGCTCCCGCCATGAAGTCTCCGCTGCGCTTTGGAGCGCAGAGCGGAGCTTAGACTAAGTCAGTTCGATTTCTGAAGTTCAAGAGAATAAACCGCGGTCGTACCCCCGCCTACTTTTTACCCAGTTTAACTTCTTGTGAACTTTTTATTTCCGACTAAGGGGCAAATACGCGTTCGAGTGGTTTCTCCCCTACAGCTTCATCAGCACCAGCAGCAAACCGCACCAGCAGCAAGCCAGCGAAGCCCTTCGAACCAGCCCGCCGACGCCGAACGTTTTCCCGCCGTCGCCTCCCACGCCATTCCACCAGCGCCAGCACGGTACCCCGCTGCCCCCCGGCGTACACCTAACCTTTTGTTATTTTTGAGGTATACTTTTTCTCCTACCTCAAAAATTCTGTTTTGCCTAGTAGGGTTGATCCTGTCTAGATTGGCCTGTTGTGCCTTTTCAATATTACCTATTATTGTCAATTTTTGTTCGGCATTAGCTGAGTGCAAGGCCTGCTTAGGTGACAGTCTTGTCACTGAATGTATTGTCTTGTTATATTCTACCGTGGCTCTCATAATAAGCTCAACGGTGTCGTCAATCTTTTGGTCGATTTTCATGCACCTAGCTATCTCAGTTAGGGTACTGTGGAATCGCTCCACTTGCCCGTTTGAGCTGCTGTGTAGAGGGGGTGCATTAACAATGTCATTGTCATATTGATTTTTCAATAATGAGGTTATAGTCTCAGAGTTGAAAGACGCCTCATTATCACAATATATTGTTTTAATGTTTGGAAAAAAATTTATTAGTTGTAATATGGGGCTGCGCACATCGACTATGGCCCTAGAAAGTAATGGCTGTACTACAGCGAACTTTGAAAATTTATCTATGCAGGTTAAAAAAAATCTCTTATCAGTAGAGTATATGTCAATATGCAGCATTTCGCCAGCATATGAGGGGGTTGGTGTGATACCTAACTCTTGCTTCTTGGGGTGTCTGTTGTACTTCCCCTTGGTGCATGTCTTGCAGTTTACAACCACTTCGTTGGCGATTTTGGACATATTTGGAAAGTAGTAATCCTGAAGGACTTGTTTAACATTTTCCTGGGCTGCCCTATGAGCGCGGTTGTGTTCGCAGATAATTATTTCTTTTTGTTCATTTGCATCCGTGATGTCATTCACGAATTCTTTGCAATGCCAGAACTTGGTTGCTGGGAATTCGGTCACCAAGGAATAATGGATGCATGCCAGTGTGGAGTGGTCGCAGTAAATGGCGTTAACAACGTCTACGTTTACTATCTCTTTGACCAATCCGAACAGCGAGTCCCTGTTATTGAATTGGATTATGTGTCGGTTTTTGGTCCCGAAAACTATGAAGTGTCGCCGTAAAGGCTGCTCTGCTTCCTCCAGGATTATTTGATTCCTGTAGCAGTTCAGGGGTTTATCGGTAGATTCGACCGTGTAGGTTAAGGAAAGTTCACTGTGAATAGTGGCTACGTCAGATTGGGGTTCGTTTTGTATAGCGTTTATGTTTTGACGTGACAAAGCATCGGCCACAAAATTTTCTTTTCCGGGTTTGTAGAACACCTTGGCGTTATGTTCTTCGATGAATGCTTTCCATCGTTTAATTTTAGAATTCGTATTTCGCTCGTATACAGCGAAAGTAAGAGGTTGATGGTCCGTAAAAATCCTGATCTCTTTTGTGTCATATAGGTAGTTTTGTAGCTTTCCTATAGCCCAAACAATTGCCAATAATTCTCTTTCGTTGGTTGCGTAATTGAGTTCACAGTCTTTCAACGTACGAGATATCATTGTGATTGGCCTGCCTTTTTGGGAAAGTACCGCACCGATACCGCTTGCTGAGGCATCGGTGGTCAAATCGAAAGGGAGTTTGAAATCTGGATACGTTAGTATCACATCTTCTGATGACAAAATGTCTCGCAGGCGCTCGAACGCTCTGCGTTGGGACTCATTAAATTCGATAGCCACCTTTTTCGACATGTGTTTATTAACCGTGCCATTCTCTCCCTTAAGTATGGAGGTAAGTGGTCTGGCTATGGTAGCGAAGTCCCTGACAAAACTTCTGTAGCAACTAGCCAACCCTAGAAAAGACCTGAGGCTGAACAAATTTTTTGGTTCAGTGTACTCCTGAATGGTTTTTACCTTTTCCGGGTCTGTTTTGGCTCCGTTTGAAGTAACAATAAAACCTTAAAATTCAACACTTTCTTTGAAAAATTTTGTTTTCTCTGGTGCCACTCTCATGTTGGCTTCGCACAGGCATTTAAGGACTGTGTCAATGTGTATAACGTGGTCGGCAGCGTTTTGGGAGAAAATTATCACGTCGTCTACGTAGACGTAACAAATCTTCCCAATCTGCTCACGTAGTACGTCATCGATCGCCTTTTGAAAGATGCTTCCCGCATTTTTCAGTCCAAAGGGTAGACGACAAAATTCATACTTTCCTCCGTTTATGGAGAAAGCAGTTTTTTCGCGGTCTTTTTCAGCCAGATAAATCTGGTGGTACCCCGATCTTAGGTCGAGGGTACTAAAAAATTTTGCCTTTCCCAGATTCGCTAGAATCATAGGAATACTTGGCATAGGGTAACGGTCGGCGATAGTTCGTTCATTCAGTTTCCTGAAATCGATCACCAGCCGTTTTTTCTTGTTGCCATCTGCATCAAGTCCCTTTTTGTCAACAACCCATGTTGGGCTGTTAAATGGCGACCTAGAAGGTCGGATAATGCCATCCTTTAGCAGCTGTTTGATTTCTGTGTTAACGAAATCTGCTGCTCCCATGGGGTAGGGATATAGCTTGGAATATACGGGTTCGTTAGTCTCCGTACGAATTGTTGCAATGATCGAGGTGTTAAAAGGTAGCGCCTCGTTAGAGTGAGAAAACGCTTGTTTCCTCTTAAGGATCATTTTTTTAAATGCAGCTTTCACTGAATTTGGGACTATTAAGTCATCGATATTTGTGAAGTTCACGTTATCGCATTCGTGGTATATGAGCTGTTCAGATATGTTTCCATACCTGACTACGCTGTTACGTAAATCTAATGCCGCTCCGGCCTGCGTTAGCAACTCGAAACCAATTATGGCATCAAAAGTGTTGATAGTATCAAGTAAAAAAAATGGAGCCTTTAGGCCGAATATGTGCATAAAGCATTTTTCTCTTATAGTACTGGAGCCATGAACGGAACTCACAGTGAATGGGGAGTCAACAAGCATTATGTTCTTGAGCTCCTTTAAACGCTTTACATAACTCTTTGCCGCCCCCGTGTCTAAAAGGATTTTTATAGTTCTCCCTTTCTAAAATTTGAAGGTTGTCGGAACTTAGAAGATGATGTCCATAGGTTCCGTGGATTGGTTTTGTTTATTCTGGTCTATGTTTTGCTTTCTGAAAAAATAGGGATTTTTTTCCGGTTCGCGGTCGGCACCAGTATTTTTCCCCTATTTCTCGGGCGCTCGGTATTGGCCCTTGTGAAAATCAGTATTCTGATTTCTTGGCTCGGCTACCTTGGCATATGTGGCCGCGAACATACTTCGTTCAATGCTGGCCTCTGCCTCTCTAGCTAATGCCAGTGCTGCTGGCAGGTCTTTTGGCTGTGCTGGAAACACAACAGCCCTAAGTGATTTTTTTAGACCAGAAATGAATACGTGTAGGGCGTCAGCCCTAACTTCTGTATTAAGTAATGAAGCCCTTTCTTCGTCATGTGTCATGACAATTTTGTTCGTAACGAGGGTCAATTTTCGTTCGACCTCATGGTAATACTGCATAAGTGTTTGGTCGCCCTGGCGGATCGACTCGAGTCCCTGCCGTAATAGGCGCAAAGATGTTTTATCTGCGTAGGAGCAGTCTAATCTAGCTAATATGGCTTTAAAATTAAGCACTGTATTATAAGAAACTAGCAGCGCGCGCGCAGGTCCCTTAATTTTGTTTCTAATAATAGTAACGGCTTGGTAATGCGCGGAACTGCCCTCGTAAGACTCGAATAATTCATAGGCATCGGTGGCGGATTGCCTCCATGCCACGTACTCATCTTGTACGCCAGTAAAATCTGGAATTGACTTCACTATATGTAATGGTATATCGCACTGTGGTGCTCCCGGTACTACCTTTACCCTCTGGTAAGATTCTACCTCTGGCGCTTCTATACGCAAGCTCTGAAGCTGTTGATTAACGGCATTGATCTGACCCGCGAATTCGGCTCTGAGCCTCTGTTCTTGGTTAGCTAATGCGGCCTGAATTACCGCCTCTATTTGTGCCGCGTTCATGGTTTCTGCGTTATTTTCTTGTTGTGCCCGTGCTGGTTGATAACTACGGATTAATTCTTCTTCACTGTCACTGTCAAGTCTTTTTTTAGTTTCCCTATATGGGCCTGGAAAACTCATAAGGCCACTAATTAGTTGACACTAAACACAAGTTATTGGAAGGCCGAATGTTTTAATTTTACATAATGAATTTTGTTTATTAAAATTTTATATTAATAACCGGGTGCTTGGCGTCCTAAAGAAAATTTTATTTAGGGACGGCTGATATTAATTCACTTTATCTATAAGTCACGTTTACAATTGCTTTATTTAAACTGTAAAATTTTTTAATTTTGTGTAAATAATTTGTAGGGATTCTTATTTATTTTTTCCCTGTATGTATTTGAAGTTTGACTGTATTAATTTTGATCAGCCCACTTACATATTTTTGTGCCGTGAATTCGTGTTAAAGTTGGGTGCCAATTATGTTTTAATTCTGGAGCCACGATCTATCCCTCGCCGCTGTCCGTGAGGGTGAGGGGTTGCGATCCAATTGCCACCGTGGCTAGTCCGGGGGAAGGGGTGATGATACAGTTGCCGCCGTGGCTGGCTGCTATTATGGATGAGCTGGGCGGTTGCCACTGGCTCTCTTCTTATGAAGATTACGTCGGGAGTAACTAACTCCGTTGCTAACGGCCCTTAAGGCTCGATAACCAATTTCAATTAATAAAGTAAATGTTGACGGCCAATGCCGGAGTTTTATATTCAAGCCAATGCTCTTTAATGAATGTCCAAGTAAAACTAAAAACATATTTGACTTTACGTAAGCTATGCACCAATAAGAACCAGGCACGGCCCCTAAAGATGTTTATGCTGATTTTGCAACTAAACACTAGGGTGATCCAAAAATCACCCAAGATCTGTATCGACTTATAATTACTCCTTAACAGTGTTAACATACATACCCCGTAACATATGAAATACAAGATTATCTGGGTACCCCTATTAATGGGTCACTTTATGAAGAGGAACTTCATAAAGTGAAAGACAAAAATACTTTCCTAGTAGAGAAAATACTAAGAAGGAAAAATAATCAAGTGCTTGTAAAATGGAGCGGTTTCGATTCCAGCCACAACTCATGGATATCTGTAAATTACCTGCTAAAGTAATAAAACGCAACAATAACAAGTTTAATTTTTTATCTAATTATTTACAAATTTTTATTCTTATAATATTAATATATAAACATTTATTTAATAATGGGTTTAATTTTGGTTACTATTTAATATATGTTCAATATTATAACGTCCATGAGCCAATGTATTACAATTATCTGGTAAAATATATCTCTTATCATCCTTATAATTAAGGCTTATTTTGTTCATAATTTCAGTATATGGGATGTGCGACCTACTTCGAATAACTCGGTGGGATCCATAAAATGTTTTTTTATATGTTATACATTCTATATAATCTTCATGATTCAGTTTTTTAATAACAGATTTCTTAAACTCCTTTAATTTTTTTTATACATTCGTTTTCCTTAGCCTTAAGTCCCGCAAAAGAAGTCATAACCCTTCCTGCATGTTCATCCTTAATTTGTCCAGGTTTCTATTATTAGCTTGAACTTTATTAAATTGATTGTCTAGATTATAATTTAAGGTATCGAATCGTTCGGGATTTTCTTTTATAGTTTCGTAAAAGTCTTCCTCTGAAGATAAAATAAAGGAATCCGTATCCATATAAATTATTTTCGAAGGAGGACTTTTAAGTATTAGAAAATTATAATAAAATTCATACATTAACCATTTAGATAATTCTAGAACAGCAACTCCTATGTATATTGGTTTATCATACATAATTTTTGATGGTGTTGATTCAATCGCTGCAAGATCTGTCCCGAATATCTCAACGCTATGGAAATCATGTCTAGCTATGCGTTGCCTGAAGCCTGGCGAATTTTGTCTTGACTTATATTGTTTTACTAATACTATATTTCTATGCTTGGCGACATTTTCCATGGTTTTGCCGAATACTGCATTATTCATTAGCTTAAAACCTTATGCATTTTTCTTACAATTAAACCATGCTGTATACAAAGGAACTTTGGACGAACTTTGTTTTCTGGACAGAAAGGCAAGTAGCTATGTGTGTCATGCCGATCAGTAGGATATTCTAAATCAACTTCTAATATATATCGAACGATTCTAATTGATCATTACTTAAAAATTTAAATCCTGAAATCGGTAAGGGTTGAATCATTGCCCAACTATATAAATTACGTGCATCAATATAGCTCAGATAGTTAGTTGGCTTACTTGAATCAAAGTGAGTTATATATTTATTATTAGCTATAGAAATTCAGTAGTACATTTTACAAGTACATTGAGCTAACCCACCCCTTATCGCTCTTTTTAAAAAATTATACATGTCTCCGTCGCTAATAAGTTCTAAATTTACATTAGTATACTTGAGCATAGCATCCCAAGATATTGACGGTGCTGTAACATAGTTAATAGGGTCAACTAATAAATTTTCTGGCACATTTTTCTAAAATTTTCGAAAAAATCGGTTAAAATTAAAACATCACTTTCTAAATAAAGTTTTATATAATCTTTTATAGTGTTACAATTAAAAGTTTTCCAAACCTTTTGGGCAAAATTGTTATTATCTATACCACAATTTTCTTCGCTGAGAGAATTGTAAAAACTATCAATGTCAATAATCGTAAGGGAAAACACCCTTCCTACGCATTTGCTTAAATTTTTCTCCCTGAAATTTAGTACTTAGAATTTTAAAATCTTTGTTCTCCATGTAGCTCGATAGTTTTTCTAAACTAGAATTTAAAAATCTAATCGAATCGATATATCTTATTTTATATCTATTTGAGGCATTTATTTTAATTGTCTACGTTAGCGCTATATAAAACTCTTTATTACAGGGTATGGGGCTGAAGTCTCCTTCTATTTCAGTAATGAGTAAATGTATGTCATGTCAAAAATAGTTGTGATTCACGATTATAGTAACTAGATTGAAATCTTGTATACATTTCATATAGGTGAGCATACTAATTCTTGCTAAAATCAACATTTATATTATCATATGGATATAACTCAGAATTCAAGTGATCTTTCAAGTTTGATAAGTTATTTGTGATAAGTTCTCCATTTAGTGTAAATCCAATTATGGCAAATCTTGGTTTTTCGCGGTTAGCCGACAATTTCACATTCCAGCTGTGTTGACTTCCATACCCCAATTTGGGGTTAACATATGAATCCCAACTCCGGAATGCGATTGGTAGGTTTACACCACTTTTAATAATATCGTACATCTTAATTTTTGCAAAATCACTCGGAGTTACATGGGGGATTTTCCAGGTTATATGCGTCATTTCCAACTTAAAAGTTTGTTCATTTCTGGTTTGTTCAAACACATCACCAAGATTCTTAGTTAGCATCAACACTAGTTCGTGTTTACAATTTAACAATACTTTTTTATAATCCTCAGCAAATCCCAATTAATTGTTTAATGGTACAGAAAAGTTAAAGTGGGGTCCCGTAGAAATTTCGTCCCCACTGCTCCATCCGGAATTTAATAGATTTTGACTTTGAAGATTATCCAGAGATATATAATTTTTTAGGGTTGTAGTCATACCGACAAATCGTGCTTAATCAATCTTACATCCATTTATTTCGTACTTAATTTCATCCAAAAAGTAAGCCATACAATTATTTTTAAAAAAAGTGGTAACATTATCAGTTGTAGGTCCATTCGGTGAATCTTTTCTAATAATTCCTTGAAAATTAAGGTAACTTTCGTGAGGAAGCACGTACAAGTCTTGATTTTGAATAGTAATTCGAATTTCATCGTTTGGTTTAAATGTTTGATTATACGGTGAATAAGTATGAAACTCTTTTTTCGAAATACTCACATCTGAGTAAACCTTTTCTCGAACATTTAAAATTTCGTTCATTGTTTTCCTTTCCACCTTTTATATTATACTCGAAGCTTTAAGCCTAACGACTTTAAAAATAGTTTATTTTTCAAAGTAAGTGAGCTTCTTTTTACTGTCGATCCTCTTTCTATAGCTTTACAATTAGTAATGCTTGGCTGAGGACTTAAGCTACGTCTTTTATTATAAATAATCATTCTATTAACCGAATGTGCATGCGAATAGAAACGTTTTCACCACGTAAATTCACCAAATCACCGTTTTGATCAACTATGCGTATAGATAGTGTGCTTATTTCGTCACAGTTGATGGGTAAATAAATTTGGGTTTGTGGTGTCACTGTCATTTTATACCCAGGCGGAACATTAATACCAAACTCATGTAATATATGATTCGGTGTAATATCTACATATGAACCGCTGATTATATTACATTCCAAACGAATTGTATTAATTTTTAATATGTTCACGGTCTGATCTGATCGATAGGTTTTTGTAGGATGTGGCTCTAGTACTTTTTGATGGAAACCAAACAGTTGTCCAACCGTTCTTTCCTTATTAAAGTAAACTGACTCTCGCATGGTAGTTATTTCAACTTGAAGTGTATTATTATTACTTTGAATTTTAAATGTATT
Organism: Drosophila suzukii; assembly: GCF_043229965.1. Taxonomy (NCBI): domain Eukaryota; kingdom Metazoa; phylum Arthropoda; class Insecta; order Diptera; family Drosophilidae; genus Drosophila; species Drosophila suzukii. Next base: position 22,514,690 of record NW_027255896.1, on the reverse strand, counting down.
TTCCAGGTTATAGTCTTTTAGTTTATTGTAAATAAAATCGGTGATATCATTCAATTCATATGATCCAGTTGGAATTGTATTAACCTTGTCACCGATGTGGAAGAGGGTATTTTTTCATCAATATTTGGAATCGAATTATACATATTAAAATCGATAAGAGCGCACTCATATCGACCATTCAATTCGATAGGTGGAAAAAAGTTTGTATTTATAATGGAACTATTTCCATTCAAGGATAATGCAAGCGATCTAGACATATTGAAAGCTCTTGATAAACTGTGGGATTGTAAGTATCTAACCAAGCTTTACATTGAAATTACTCCTTAACTCATAATAAATTGATCAAATCCTTTTCTGTATCTTCCGTTATCCATATCGTTATCCTTGCTAATTAATAGGAATCCGTGCTTGTCCTCCCAACATTTTTGACAAATTTTCACAAATGTTTCATAATTCATATCATATGGTCCCGATATATATGTCGCATATTTAAATCATCTTGCTTAAACATTATAATAAAGTTGGCATTGTCACGAATCAGATGTTTAGGAATATGACTATACGTTTGACATAAATAAAGAGTCGATATTTTTGTGTCGACCCATACAAAAAAAGATCTTATGTTATCTTGTTTTTCACAAGCTACGTCATCGAATATCATAATGGAATTGTTTTTAGCTTCACTGGGGTCTAGTACACCCTCATTATGGGAGAATGTTTGATATCCCATTCCTTTAATCGGTTTGATTAATTTCTCCAAGTACTCATATTTAGGTTGATATAAGCTTTTTGAAAATATATAAACATTTTCGAATTTTAATCCATTAGGACTCTCTAGACTTGCCATAATTGGATTTACACTAAATGGAGAACTTATCACAAATAACTTATCAAACTTGAAAGTTCACTTGAATTCTGAGTCATATCCATATGATAATCTGAATGTTGATTTTAGTAAGAATCAGTATGCTCACCTATATGAAATGTATACAAGATTTCAATCTAGTCACTATAATCGTGAGTCACAACCATTTTTGACCCCAAATGAATTTAAATTGAAGGACCCTATTATTGTGGTTGATCTTTCATATCAAAACGAATCAGTAAAAACTGGCCCTATTGATGTGAGAATTTCAATAGAACTGAAGAAACCAAGTCATGAAAATACCCAAGCTTACTATCTCCTCATACATGACCGTTTAGTTGAGTATAACCCATTAAACGGACTAGTACAACGAGTTGTTTAACATTAGAAAAATGTTGAAAGATGCTGTTTCGATTTATGTTCAAGGTTTCTTTGATACTAATAATAATTTTATTTTAAAGGAAATTTGAATTGTTTTGAAAATATGATTTTACTTTGCTAAATACAAAATCTCGAAAGACTGCAATTTGGTTAACCAATACACATCACAAAATTTTTTGGAACGATGGAGAAAATAGTTTTTTACAAACTCGAAAGTATCTTAGGACAATTACAAGCGGAAAAACAAATTATTTGTAAAGGTGTGAAAAAGAAACGATTTCTGCAGACGTTTTTTTGGGAGTCATCAGCTCATTAATATCGAGGAAATGGGCTGTCGATCATTAAACCGGTTTAAAGGAAACCGGTTTCCCTATTGTGAATCACACCTTAAAGGTGGGGTTTGTGCTCTTAACAATGTATACATTATATTGACGTTTTTTTAATGTAGCTCCAAAACAATAAAATAATTTTTATACATTATTTTAAAGTTGAGACTAGATGTGTAAAGATGTGCAAATTGATCAGTTTATTGAACAATTTAAAGGACAGATAATTGGTCAGCATTTTCATTACCTTCTAAGGACAAAAACTATGTTCATGAATCGAGGTTGACATGATCTCAAAACTACGAGTTTTCTTGAACACTTTAAATTTTGTAATCCTGATTTGACGTCGTAAACGTGCGCCTGCCTCTTTTATGCAAATCGCCGGAATCAAAGCAGAAAATTAATTTCAATATATAATAAAACATGTTCGCAATACCAAAATAAATGAATTAATATACTTTTATGCTACAAAATGAACTTCTGACCTTTTATTTCGAGTTAAAATTACAGGTACGGAAAATGGAAAATATTTCCTTGAGTGAGGTATGTCGGCTACTTGCGAGTTATGGCGCGGTCGCTATTTCAACCCTTAGGGAACGTATTAGAGGTAGCAGTCAGCCGTGTGATCGTTGGCGTGAAGCCCATGATCTTGTCAATGAGCGTGCGCCTTCGGCCTTTTTTTCCGGTCAGGTAATAGACAGGTGCGCATGTTCGGGTAGCTCTTGCTTGAATCCCTTTTATGATATGTTTATGACCCGTCTAAGGAAAGGAGAGATCTTGGAAAATTTACCAGCTAAACATTCTAGGGCGAAAAAAAAATGTCTTGGGAGATTTATTTTATTGGGGTTCTATTGATTTTTAAATTAGTTTTACAATCATATTAAATGTTATTCCCCAACAACCATCTTTAGATTTTTTGGGTTTGCGACCTTTCTCACATGCACAGCAACACCTGCTGAATATTAATTGCTGATAATGAGGGAAAGGATACATGATCATTATTGTCACATGGGGAAGTGGGGGAAGTGTGCGACCTTTCTCCCGTGTACAGCAACACCTGCTGAATATTAATGAGGGAAAGGATTCATGATTAATATTGTCACATGGGTATGTGGAGGCAATTAAGTATACTCTTTATGGACATGATCGTGACATTTTTATGACTTCGAAGCCTATTAAAATCAGTTAATTTATTGAATTATGCTAATTGTCCTAGAACCCGCATATGTTAATGAGAGGGAGGGGGGTCGGGGGCCATTAATATGCTAATTGCCCCAGAACCCGTCTTTCCCTACTACTCAAGAACAGCCTCGATATCGGAATATATCACCACCGGAGGAGATAATTTTTTGTGAAAGCCCTTGAATGAAGTTGTAGTATTTGGTTCAGGGTAAAACGAGGCCACTTTTCCGCATTCAAGTTTGTTGTGGGTAGTATTGTTAACTGTGAAAAACTTTAGACAATTATCACAAAAATATCCTCCTGACTTGGCCTTGAAATGTTGTGAATAGCATAATCTTTTTACACTTGTTATGTAAGCGTAATGCATACTTTCTTGTATTACGTTATTTATTCCCAATATATTTATCTGATCAGTTCGAATACATTTAGTTGTTAACGTTGGATCGATATTTTTGTCACCATCAGCATCGATCTCATAAATATTTATACTAAAATCTTTATTATTTTTCTCGAAATGAATAATCCGTTTATTCGTGATTGGAAACTCGAGTCCTGAAAAATCCAATCTTATTCCGTCATAAACAATTATTTCGTTATTAATACTTATGTGGTAAATTGTGGGCTTTGTCATATTCTCTCGTGAACACTTTTTTTACTTTGCTGTTGTAAAGGTAGCACTCTCATTAGTTTTGGTAGCTATGAATGCCAGTATGTACCATTTGAAACAAAATACGTCAGTATTCTGTACGTTTATAAGTGCATTTCGGGCTCTTATATTCTTCGGGGCCTGTATGTATCCGCTAGCAGAAATGTTTTCTAGCTTTATTATAGTAATTTCAAAATAATTGATATTTTTTATTGCCCAACCAGAGTTTTTTTCTTGAAACTCACTGCTCGATGCTAATAAGCTATCTACTGCCATATTTAGTGCATCGATAATGTTTTCATTTTGGTATACAGATTTATATGCAGTCCCAAAATGTTTTGTTGTTTCGACAGTAACTCCTTCGTCTGTTTGTTTAATATAGGTACCCTAAACTCTTATATTGAATTTAATGGCTCTATATTCTATCATGCAATGCTTTATAATTTCAATTATAATTTTTTGGCAATGCTGATAAAAATCTTTTAAATCAATAGTGTTTTGGTCTGTACTATTGATTCGATATGATTTTACTGGAAAAACAGTTAAGAAGAATTATATTTTCATTATTTTTTACTTATAAATCCTTTTTATTTTCGCTAATCTTAATCTTTTTTTTCTTGGCTGAGTACTTCCTTACTTTCATCCATTCTCATACGTTTGAGAGCATTTGATGATGTTGCGGGATGATCGTTCAGATGGTTTTGCCTTCTGTTTTGTGGTTGCCGTTTTCAACATTCATTAAAATATTGAATGCATTTTTAGGTCCATTACAATTTGGTTAGTGCTCGTCAAATAAATAATTATGAACTAAGGTAGAGCATAAGTCACACCTTATTTTTGATATACACATTAAAACCTCGAAGGCACTCATCTCTAAATTGTTGGTGCACAAATCACAAGCAATGAATGACTTCATTTTTAGGGTCTTAGTTTTAATTTTTAATTCAAAAAAATATATTGTTATTTGTTGTAATGTTGTTAACAATTTTCACCCACTCGTTGAAAATGTAAAAAGCATACAGGCATGTTGTACTCATAGAACCAATCCGATTAATTCTCGAATATAATTTCCTAAGCCTTAAGTTTAGAGTAGCTATTTAAAGCGGTTGCAGAGGTTTTTAGGCGATTTTAAATGTATTTTGTATGAGTTGTTTTTAATTGCAAGCGTATACTCATCCCATAATCAGTGTGTTTGGTATTCCACGGAACCCTCCCGTTTCATTGCATTTCAAATATTGTGACCCCTCGATATATTCTGAGAATGAGCAGGAGAAAGTGAACGTGCGTACCCACGAACCCGAATCTCACCCCCTACCCTCGAGTCCTTGCTCTTGACTGCTTGTGCGCGAAGGTGTGAAATTTTAATTTTGTGAGTTTTGTTCAAAATGTGCAATTTTTATTTTAGAACAGAGAAATTATCTCATTGGAAAGGGCTTAAAAAATGCTTTCCAGTGATACCAAATTTATACTAATTACGGTATCGGCGGTCATCGTCGTTTTTTGCCTTTTTCAGTCGAGTAGTGGGAATATACGGGAGCGGCGGTTTTCGCAGCGGCGGTTTGTACGCTTTTCTTGGTTTGTTCCTCGAAGCGAGTCTCCAGAAGCTGTGGCGAATTGACCTCCGAAATGCATTCGCTGGCAGTTCCAGCATTGTTGCGGGTACGTTTAGTGGGTGGAGCAGAAGAACCCATGACTTTTGTAAGTGTATTTATTGTTTGATTTGATTAAAGTTAGGTGTATTTGTCGGTTGTGTTTGTATTGTATCTTTCGAATTTAGTCTTTAAGTTTAAATTGTAGCTTAGCTTGCAACCACACACTGCTTTACCTACAAACTTCTTTATCGTCAATAGTCAATAGCTGCCTTACCGGCGATAGCGCAGCTGATGGGGCAAATTTTTTTTTTTCTTGCACTCCGAAGATGCTGCCGCACCGATTGTCTCTCACTGAAGGTGCACGCACAGCCGCACTTGTTGTTCAGCTCTTGCTGAATTAATTTTCTGATTTACAGAGTCAACTTTGTTTATTAGCACTATGTTGTGTTGCTCGCGGATAGAGCTGGTGGCATTATAAGCGGTTATAGACTTTCTTCAGTTTTATAAATTTTATTTTCCGTGGAATATCGTTTATTTTATAGAGCGTTCAATAAAGCGACTGCACACGGGAGAGTTGGAGAGACTATAATGCTCTAATCGTCTCATCACCCTGTTCTTGAGGTCTTCCTAACAATAGTTGAGGGCAGTTGGTGGACCATTTCCGCAACTCAATGGATCATTTTCTCATCATACCTATATCTTGCGCTTGAAATTCTTTTGCTTCTGCCATGCAATTCGCCCCAAAGAAAGCGTCGTCCTTGTATGTGGACGTTTAGATTTCTAAGATTTCATTCAAGGATTATCCATTACTTGTCTTTATCGATCCGTCGAACACGATACGTGCCTTTGTGGTCAATGATGATTCCTTGATGACTGGGTGGTGAGGCCAATAACATTGGGGGGCTCCCACCGATTAACCTGATTCTTTCGTTTGAACAGGTTGTGTAAGAACCTTTTCCATTTGACCCAACTCCAAATGTTACTGGCTTGAAATACACCTCCGTTTCAAAGCACCTTGACACCCCGACCCAATTACTGACTTAGGATCCAAAGCGGATAGGAATGGCAGCCGCACACGATGTATTTCCCTGAAGGTAACCACACATGTGTATTAACAAAATGATCCTCACACCACAAGTTTTCTCTGGACAGACCTTCCGCTGCCTCATCCATATGTTTAAACTCCCAGAATCTGCGAAGTAATCCTTCTATATCCGCAGACGATTCAGCCTTGACTACGGTAACTGTGTGTACCGAAACGTTTTTGAAAGATTCTGTGACCTTTCCTGAGATAATGAGTCCAAGTCGTATGCTTTGGGCAATAGCAGAACCAGCAGGTCCACTATGTATTTCACTTAATTTCACATCAATTCACACTATCACAAAAATAATTAGGATCAGCAAGGCAAAGATGTTTGAAATGAGACCTTACTCACCCTTGACAAACGTGTACAGTCACATTATACTTTGCCTGAGGCTCAAACCTTGATCTAAAACTCACTAGCACGGACGAAGACGCTTTGGAAATTCGGGAATTCGCCAGTCCATTGTCCGATACAAACGTAGCTTGCGATACTTGGGCCAGAAATGCTCGGAACTGTTGTGTAAAACCTGCAGTCCTGTACAAAATGACCAATCTTCTACGCATTTCACATCCGATCGGGCAACAAAAGAATATTTCACATCACGCCGCTCTCAGATGAACCATTCCTTCCTTTCGTTACATTTCAGCCAATATTGTCTTCTCGCCACTTGCTGCAGTAAGCAATGTCACAGTCCAACCGCAGTTCCGCAGGTAATTTCTTAGTCACCATGTAGACGAAGACATGACTTTAATGGAAGAGGTTAACGCCAAATTTTTCCAACGATTTAATGCAGGAACGACGAGATTGTAAAAATCTCTTAAGCGAGACAGGGTCCCCGCTTTGCACCATGGGGTGCTCCTCTAATACCTGAATATAATGTTTAAATAAAACACGCTTAATTTAATATAAGTTTATTTACATTTGTCAAGCTACATGACAAATTGTTTCGATCAGAGTTTAATGGTGTATATCTTTGATACATTCCCTGAAAGAAAATCTTTCCGATAGTGGAATATATGCAGATCAGTGAGTCCCGACCCGAGCACCAAATATTTCCTTAAATGCCGGTCAATCTACGAATTCACCGCTAAATATAGGAAACAACCGTAGGGAGTATAATCTCAACTACATTGCTTTCTTCTGGTGCTATAAAACCTAAAAATCATTAAGATTGTTAATGCCTGTCGGTGCAAGAAGACGACCTTTAGTATCATTATACGCTTCTTGGAACTTTCCTTTCAGATCTGCCTCCATATAATCGTTTTTAAGGAATTTGTCATCCGAACGCACCAGTTTTCGATGATTGTTCCGGAACTCCATGCGAATAGTAGACAGAGAATCTAACCTAGTCTCCGTGTGCACTTCCCATGTGTTAGTTCAGGCATTGAGATTGTTTTCTAATATGCGGTGCACCGAATAAACCAAAGCTGATTGTTCCGCAATCAATTCCTCAGAAGTCCTAGCCATGACTTAACCCTCTTTCTCACAACAAACAAAGTGCACTTACCTTATATAAAAAACCTCCTCGCGCTCCAAAGTAGTAGAAGAAGTGACCCGCAGATAGCTTCCAAACAGTCCAAGATAAGTCTTCCCGGGTCTCAGCACCAAAATGTGTTCGCTATGACTGCGTTACTACTGAGCCCTAATCTTCAGCACAGAGTGATTGTCCACCTGTGACGGCGTTGAAGTTCCTCGGTCTGGAGATCTGTTTGCCAGGGTCCGAAATGGAAAGTCAAGAGGTTCCAACTTTTTGTCTTATATAAAGTAAAAGAGTACGCAGCGTGCGTCTATATATATTGACTGTCGCTCGCAGACTATATTCATATACATATGTTCGGTATTTCGAACAAGACTATAAATAAAGGGTAAAAAAGAATGTCTGTTACTAGAGCGCTTCCAGTGTGTAACGTCAGTTACGATGAAAGTTCTCGACAATTTTACAGTCCATACATTCTCCCCCTAATGATGTGTGCATAGGAATATCATTAAGTGCCTTTTTAACGCCTTCGGTATTTGGGATGCTGAACGCTGAAAGAGATTGTGCAACCTAGAATTGTTTCTTAGGTAGTGGACACCATTTTGCTACTGGCCGTTTGATAACACCACCCTGAGACTTAACAGTAACTACCTGGACCAAACCGTCTTGACCGAAATGAGTTTCAGTAATTCGACCAAGAACCCGTATATTGAACGGCAAACGCTCATCTTTAACGAGTACTATAACTCCAGCCTGCAAGTTTTTCCTCTTTTCCAACCACTTTTGTCTTCGTTGCAAACATGATAAATAATCAGGAGACCACTGCTTACAAAATTGCTCATCCAAGCGCTGACAGTTCCTCCATCTCTCTGTGACAGACAGCTTATTGCTTGGCCTGTTGGCAGAGCGAGTAACTCCAACTAAGAATTGACCTGGGGCTAAGACCATCAGATATTCCTTCACTGTTTCGTGGATACAATGGAAGAGAATTTGAGCAAGCTTCGATTTGGGCTAAAACAGTGGCCAACTCCTCGTAAGTAAGCGTACGATCACCAACTGTCCTTTTCAAGTGGTGTTTCATTGACTTAACGCCCGTATCCCACAATCCTCCAAAATGTGGAGCGGAGGGAGAGTTAAAATGTCCCGTAATACCGTCATCAGCTAGCCTACCAAGAATTGTTTCTCGAGATATAACGAACGATATTCGTGCCGAAGTCGCTTTAAGTATAAACACATCTCCCACGTCGGCCGATGAAAAGGTTAAGTGCTTCAATAAATCCGTCTGCTGTAAAATCCCCTACTGGTTCCAGATGGATGGCCTTTTTACAAGACAAACGAAAACAGCGTTATAGCCCATAACCAAAGTCCATCCTCTCCCTTTTGATGGTGATGTGTTGATCGGTACCGCGTGTTGAATCCCAACTGACGTAAAAGCATTCTGTGGTCGAATTCTTACCGGTGCTAAATTACTTATCTGTTGGCTGTGATGCTAAGGTTACATTTATAGCAAACAATACATTTATGTATTTCTCTTCGTACGGCGTTACGTCGGTTTAGGATTCAACATTTCTTCCTCATATGATTTAGCGAAAGGGCAGCACCTCCATGTATGGTATTGGCATGGCTGTAAGGAATGTATGGGTGTTTCTCCGCAATTGACAACAATACGTCCTCCAAGTCGAATGCTTTTCCCGCATTTTATACGGGTTGAGTGGTGATAGCGAGCTTTGGTTAGGTAACCTTTTTCCTTCCGATAGTAGTCTGAATATATCCCAGGATGCGAATGAGACTTGTGTACGATGAGAACCTTTCTAATATAAATGATCCTATCTCTTTCGCTACAGAAATAGCGTTGTAGTGTACCTGCTTCCGTTCGCTGGTGACTCGTGTATGGTTTCCAGCATCTCGGCCGTATTATCATCAGATAATAAATGTCGCCATTGTTTTCATCGCATATCTCCGAAATTTTGCATATGTGGTTGGCAACGGACACTTTTCATCTCGCAGCACCTCCATGAATCCAGCTCCAGACGATCATCGAATATTACCAGAAGACAGCCTCTGAAATATTAATATGAATAGTTAAGTGATCCTTAAGATACTTGAACAGTTTTATCGATTTTGAGAATCGAGAGCTGCGGCATTATAGGGGCTGCCTTGCATTTCGCTAAAACTAATTCCGCATAAAATGCGTCCTTTCCTATAGGCATTCGCAGATGCGTCTCAAAAAATGTGTAACTGTGGAGTCCCCAAATAATGTAGCGTGGTATATGAATATTAGACAAACCTGGCAGCCCTTGAATGAATTTTTGTCATTCTTTCTGAAAATCCATCGGTAAGTGTTTGTCCCAATAAAGTTTTGTCTTCCACAGAGCTTGAACCATTCGCTTTCCAATAACTGTGATTGGGCACAACCATTCCATTGGGTCGAAAGACCTTGCAATCGTCGAAAGAATCTTTTTCTTCGTTGGTGTACCTGAGGGAAGATCAAAATTAATTTATAATCGAATGGAGTGTCCAATATAACCCTAATGCTCTAATTGTCTCATCACCCTAATCTAGAGGTATTCCTCACAATAGTTGAGGGCAGTTGGTGGACCATTTCCGCAACTCAAAAGATCATTTTCTCATCATACCTATAACTTGCGCTTGAAGTTCTTTTGCTTTTGCCATGCAATTCGCCCCAAATAAATCATCGTCCTTGGATGTGGCCGTTTAAGTACATTGGCTGCCTGCGATCAGTTATGCTGTTAACTAACTGTTGCATAACTCTTAAAGCCAGATAGTCGTGCTAAACGTCACCGTGCAAGAAGCAAACTCTTCTATTTGGTCGCTGCTGTACGGTTTCCAAAATTTTTTTTGAAATTGAACATCTTTCTTATGTATATTAATGCACCTGTAGATTTTCTCTACCTAATTGCACACCAATAAATCAGTATCGCTGGAAGCTCCATATGCTATTTCGGCCCTTTGTGGTCAATGATGATTCCTTGATGACTGGGTGGTGAGGCAAATAACATTGGGGGCTCCCCCCGAGTAATCTGATTCTTCCGTTTGAACAGGTTATGTAAGAACCTTTTCCATTTGACCCTACTCCAAATATTCCTGGTTTGAAATACACCTCCGTGTACTTAGGATCCAAAGCTGATAGGAATGGCAACCGCACACGATGTATTTACCACACGTGTGGATTAACTTCCGCTGCCTCATCCATCTAACTCCGCAGGCGATTCAGCATTGACTACGGTAACTGTGTGTACCGAAACGTTTGTGAAAGATTCTTTGACCTTTCCTGAGATAAAGAATCCAAGTCGTATGTTTTGGCCAATAGCAGAGCCAGCAGGTCCACGATACATTTCACTCAATTTCACTCAATTTCACATCAATTCACACTATCACAAAAATAATTAGGATCCACAAGGCAAAGATGGCATGTGCTTACTCACCCTTGGCAAAACGTGCACAGTCACATTATACTTTGCCTGTGGCTCAACCCTTGATCTAAAACTCAATAGCACGGACGAAGACGCTTCGGAAATTCGGGCGTTCGCCAGTCCGTTATCCGATGCAAACGCAGCTTGCGATCCATGGTCGAGAAATGCTTGGAACTGTAGTGTAAAACCAGCAGTCTTGAACAAAAGAACCATTCTTTCCACATATTACGCATTTCACATCCGATCGGGCAACAAAAGAATATTTCCATCTCGCCTCTCTCAGATGAACCATTCCTTCCTTTCGTTACATGTTAGCCAATATTGTCTTCTCGCCAGAGGCTGCAGTAAGCAATGTCACAGTCCAACCGCAGTTCCGCAGGTAATTTCTTAGTCACCATGTAGACGAAGACATGACTTTAATGGAAGAGGTTAACGCCAAATTTTTTCAACGATTTAATGCAGGAATGACGAGATTGTAAAAATCTCTTAAGCGAGACAGGGTCGCCGCTTTGCACCATGGGGTGCTGCTCTAATACCTGAATATAATGTTTAAATAAATCACGCTTAATTTAATATAAGTTTATTTACATTTGTCAAGCTACATGAGAAAATGTTTCGATCAGAGTTTGATGGTGTATATCTTTGATACATTCCCTGAAAGAAAATCTTTCCGATAGTGAAATATATGCAGATCAGTGAGTCTCGGGCAATTGTGGACCCGAGCACCAAATATTTCCTTAAATGCCGGTCAATCTACGAATTCACCGCTAAATATAGGAAACTTAACCGTAGGGAGTATAATCTCAACTACATTGGTTTCTTCTGGTGCTATAAAACCTAAAAATCATTAAGATTGTTAATGCCTGTCGATGCAAGAAGACGACCTTTAGTATCATTATACGCCTCTTGGAACTTTCCTTTCAGATCTGCCTCCACCAGTTTTCGATGATTGTCCCGGAACTCCATGCGAATAGTAGACAGAGAATCTAACCTAGTCTCCGTGTGCACTTCCGATGTGTTAGTTCAGGCATTGAGATTGTTTTCTAATATGCGGTGCACCGAATAAACCAAAGCTGATTGTTCCGCAATCAATTCCTCAGAAGTCCTAGCCGTGACTTAACCCTCTTTCTCACAACAAACAAAGTGCACTTACCTTATATAAAAAACCTCCTCGCGCTCCAACGTAGTAGAAGAAGTGACCCGCAGATAGCTTCCAAACAGTCCAAGATAAGTCTTCCCGGGTCTCAGCACCAAAATGTGTTCGCTATGACTGCGTTACTACTGAGCCCTAATCTTCAGCACAGAGTGATTGTCCACCTGTGACGGCGTTGAAGTTCCTCGGTCTGGAGATCTGTTTGCCAGGGTCCGAAATGGAAAGTCAAGAGGTTCCAACTTTTTGTCTTATATAAAGTAAAAGAGCACGCAGTGTGCGTCTATATATATTGACTGTCGCTCGCAGACTATATCTATATACATATGTTCGGTATTTCGAACAAGACTATAAATAAAGGGTAAAGAAGAATGTCTGTTACTAGAGCGCTTCCAGTGTGTGATGTCAGTTACGATGAAAGTTCTCGACAATTTTACAGTCCATACATTCTCCCTCTAATGATGTGTGCATAGGAATATCATTAAGTGCCTTTTTAACGCCTTCGGTATTTGGGATGCTGAACGCTGAAAGAGATTGTGCAACCTAGAATTGTTTCTATAGGTAGTGGACACTATTTTGCTACTGGCCGTTTGATAACACCACCCTGAGACTTAAGTGTAACTACCTGGACCAAACCGTCTTGACCGAAATGAGTTTCAGTAATTCGACCAAGAGCCCGTATATTGAACGGCAAACGCTCATCTTTAACGAGTACTATAACTCCAGCCTGCAAGTTTTTCCTCTTTTCCAACCACTTTTGTCTTCGTTGCAAACATGATAAATAATCTGGAGACCACTGCTTACAAAATTGCTCATCCAAGCGCTGACAGTTCCTCCATCTCTCTGTGACAGACAGCTTATTGCTTGGCCTGCTGGCAGAGCGAGTAACTCCAACTAAGAATTGACCTGGGGCTAAGACCATCAGATATTCCTTCACTGTTTCGTGGATACAATGGAAGAGAATTTGAGCAAGCTTCGATTTGGGCTAAAACAGTGGCCAACTCCTCGTAAGTAAGCGTACGATCACCAACTGTCCTTTTCAAGTGGTGTTTCATTGACTTAACGCCCGTATCCCACAATCCTCCAAAATGTGGAGCGGAGGGAGAGTTAAAATGTCCCGTAATACCGTCATCAGCTAGCCTACCAAGAATTGTTTCTCGAGATATAACGAACGATATTCGTGCCGAAGTTGCTTTAAATATAAACACATCTCCCACGTCGGCCGATGAAAAGGTTAAGTGCTTCAATAAATTCGTCTGCTGTAGAATCCCCTACTGGTTCCAGATGGATGGCCTTTTTACAAGACAAACGAAAACAGCGTTATAGCCCATAACCAAAGTCCATCCTCTCCCTTTAGATGGTGATGTGTTGATCGGTACCGCGTAGTGAATCCCAACTGACGTAAAAGCATTCTGTGGTCGAATTCTTACCGGTGCTAAACTACTTATCTGTTGGCTGTGAAGCTAAGGTTACATTTATAGCAAACAAAACATTTATGTATTTCTCTTCGTACGGCGTTACGTCGATTTAGGATTCAACATTTCTTCCTCATATAATTTAGCGAAAGGGCAGCACCTCCATGTATGGTATTGGCATGGCTGTAAGGAATGTATGGGTGTTTCTCCGCAATTGACAACAATACGTCCTCCAAGTCGAATGCTTTTCCCGCATTTTATACGGGTTGAGTGGTGATAGCGAGCTTTGGTTAGGTAACCTTTTTCCTTCCGATAGTAGTCTGAATATATGCCAGGATGCGAATGAGACTTGTGTACGATGAGAACGTTTCTAATATAAATGATCCTATCTCTTTCGCTACAGAAATAGCGTTGTAGTGTACCTGCTTCCGTTCGCTGGTGACTCGTGTATAGTTTCCAGCATCTCGGCCGTATTATCATCAGATAATAAATGTCGCCATTGTTTTTCATCGCATATCTCCGAAATTTTGCATATGTGGTTGGCAACGGACACTTTTCATCTCGCAGCACCTCCATGAATCCAGCTCCAGACGATCATCGAATATTACCAGAAGACAGCCTCTGAAATATTACTATGAATAGTTAAGTGATCCTTAAGATACTTGAACAGTTTTACAGTAATGACTAAGGCACACAATTCCGCTTTGAGAATCGAGAGCTGCGGCATTATAGGGGCTGCCTTGCATTTCGCTAAAACTAATTCCGCATAAAATGCGTCCTTTCCTATAGGCATTCGCAGATGCGTCTCAAAAAATGTGTAACTGTGGAGTCCCCAAATAATGTAGCGTGGTATATGAATATTAGACAAACCTGGCAGCCCTTGAATGAATTTTTGTCATTCTTTCTGAAAATCCATCGGTAAGTGTTTGTCCCAATAAAGTTTTGTCTTCCACAGAGCTTGAACCATTCGCTTTCCAATAACTGTGATTGGGCACAACCATTCCATTGGGTCGAAAGACCTTGCAATCGTCGAAAGAATCTTTTTCTTCGTTGGTGTACCTGAGGAAAGATCAAAATTAATTTATAATCGAATGGAGTGTCCAATATAACCCTAATGCTCTAATTGTCTCATCACCCTAATCTAGAGGTATTCCTCACAATAGTTGAGGGCAGTTGGTGGACCATTTCCGCAACTCAAAAGATCATTTTCTCATCATACCTATAACTTGCGCTTGAAGTTCTTTTGCTTTTGCCATGCAATTCGCCCCAAATAAATCATCGTCCTTGGATGTGGCCGTTTAAGTACTTTGGCTGCCTGCGATCAGTTATGCTGTTCATCTTTGGCTAACTGTTGCATAACTCTAAAAGCCAGATAGTCGTGCTAAACGTCACCGTGCAAGAAGCAAACTCTTCTATTTGGTCGCTGCTGTACGGTTTCCAAAAATTTTTTTGAAGTTGAACATCTTTCTTATGTATATTAATGCACCTGTAGATTTTCTCTACCTAATTGCACACCAATAAATCAGTATCGCTGGAAGCTCCATATGCTATTTCGGCCCTTTGTGGTCAATGATGATTCCTTGATGACTGGGTGGTGAGGCAAATAACATTGGGGGCTCCCCCCGAGTAATCTGATTCTTCCGTTTGAACAGGTTGTGTAAGAACCTTTTCCATTTGACCCAACTCCAAATATTCCTGGTTTGAAATACACCTCCGTGTACTTATGATCCAAAGCTGATAGGAATGGCAATCGCACACGATGTATTTCCCTGAAGGTAACCACACGTGTGGATTAACAAAATGATCTTCACATCACAAGTTTTCTATGGACAGAACTTCCGCTGCCTCATCCATCTAACTCTGCAGACGATTTAGCATTGACTACGGTAACTGTGTGTACCGAAACGTTTGTGAAAGATTCATTGCCTTTCCTGAGATAATGAATCCAAGTCGTATGTTTTGGCCAATAGCAGAGCCAGCAGGTCCACGATACATTTCACTCAATTTCACATCAATTCACACTATCACAAAAATAATTAGGATCAGCAAGGCTAATATGTTTGAAATGAGATTATTTTTCACCCGCTAAGCGACGATTTGGCATGTGCTTACTCACCCTTGGCAAAACGTGCACAGTCACATTATACTTTGCCTGTGGCTCAAACCTTGATCTAAAACTCAATAGCACTGACGAATTCGGGCTTTCGCCAGTCCGTTATCCGATGCAAACGCAGCTTGCGATCCATGGTCCAGAAATGCTTGGAACTGTAGTGTAAAACCAGCAGTCTTGAACAAAAGAACCATTCTTTCCACATATTACGCATTTCACATCCGATCGGGCAACAAAAGAATATTTCCATCTCGCCTCTCTCAGATGAACCATTCCTTCCTTTCGTTACATGTTAGGCAATATTGTCTTCTCGCCAGTGGCTGCAGTAAGCAATGTCATAGTCCAACCACAGTTCCGCAGATAATTCCTTAGTCACCATGTAGACGAAGACATGACTTTGATATTAGAGGTTAACGCCAACTTTTTCCACTGATCTAATGCAGAACCGACAAGTTTGTAAAGATCTCTTAAGCGAGACAGGGTCGCCGCTTTGCACCATGGGGTGCTGCTCTAATACCTGAAATTAATGTTTAAATAAAACACGCTTAAATATACCCGTTACTCGTAGAGTAAAGGGGTATTCTTGATCAGGATCACTAGCCGAGCCGATCTAGCCATGTCCGTCTGTCCGTCTGTCTGTCCGTCCGGATGAACGCTGAGATCTAGGAAACTATAAGAGCTAGGATATTGAGATTTGGCATGCAAATTCCTGAGCTTCTTACGCAGCGCAAGTTTGTTTCAGCAATGTACCACGCCCACTCTAACGCCCACAAACCGCCCAAAACTGTTGTTCCAACAGGATTAAAAATATTAACTGAAATGTTTTGTCCTCATCAATACCTATCGATTAACCCAAAACAAGTTTGCCACGCCCACTTTAACGTCCACAGACCGCCCACAAACTTCAAAAAATCGTAAGTATGAACGCGTATATCTCAGAAACTATAGAAGATAGAGAATTGGGACTTCAGATTTGGATTGGCCTTTTACGCAGTGCAAGTTTGTCACGCAAAGATGCCACGCCCACTTTAACGCCCACAAACCGCCCAAATCTGTGGTGCCCACAATTTTAATGATAGATAAAAAAATTTAACTGAAACGTATTAGTCTCGTCAATGCCTATCGATTGACCCCAAAAAAAGTTTGCCACGCCCACTCTAACGCCCATAACACCTAAATCTGTCTCCCGCCCACATAACCATATATTGAGATCGCGGGTAGGTGGCGCATGTCAATCTCGCTTTAATGCTTGCATATCTCCATTTCCCTATGGTTCCTTTAGCTGAGTAACAGGTATCTGATAGTCGAGGTACTCGACTATAGCGTTCTCCCTTGTTTTATATAAAGTTTTTGGTATTGGACGACTTTTTGTCAGGTTTAATACTAGGCCTTATGGGAAAAAAAAGTGGAGAGGCTCATTCTATGGTTTCGATATCCCCACTCACCAATGATGGCTTTCGCGCAGCCTGTTAAAACCTAACAGAGCGTTTCGAAAATAAGCGATTGCAGGTGAACAGTCACCTGAAAAGTCAAAAGTCTGGAGCAGCTTTAAAGGAACTTTAACGCACCATTCAAGGTGGCTTAACTTCGTTACATATTTCAGGCGTTATTGTGAAGAATTGGGACCCTACCCTGAATTATATGTGCTCGAAAAAACCACCAAAGCTTACGCTCTTATTATATTGTACATATCAATTCTGGGCTTGCATTGAACAAATTAAGTTGTTCAATTCTAAGTTCACTAAAATCTTCAAAAAAAATTGTTGTTTAAGTTATCAGCTGTAGAAATGGAAGGAATAAAAATATATAATGTCAAAAAATAACAAACAAAAATTAAATCTTTATACCCTTCAAAATATTTGTCACTATACCCTACTGTTGGCATACACTACATGTGGCACCACTTTCATAAGGCGCAAAAGAATAAAACACAAAGTACCATGTACTAAAGTAATAATTATTACGCGTACACATTTAACTGACTTAGCTTTTCCTGGCACTGCTGAAACACAAATAAATTGAATAGGGTTCTTAAAATTTGCTCCACCTTTTTAGCCTAAACAAGGAAGAACGCTATAGTCGAGCACATCGACTATGAGATACCCGTTACTGAGCTAAACCAAAGGACCAAAGGGAGATAGAGACATGCAAGCAGCAATGCTTGATTGTATTGCGCCAGACAGATTTAAGTGTTATGGTCGTTAGAGTGGGCCTGGCAAATTTTTATAAGTTCTTTGCATAAATCCGACCATCCGATATAATAAATATTTAATGAATCTGCCTATCAAATAGTGTGACCGTATATATTCACAAACTTCGATAAATTCCATTTAGATTCTAGCCAGTTTCCGTTTCCTTACTTTTGAATTAAAATTCTAAATAAGTTTCCGTCCTGGCAACCTCAGTTAACTCCACCTTAGATCGTATTATGGCCACAGCTGACAGTCTGATCCAACTTGAGGCCACTGTGAACACTCCAGGTGCTCCTACCACAACGTTATCCTGCTGTAAAATCCGTCGCGATCATTTCAATTCGTTGTGGCAAACGGTAAAGGCAGCCTATGACATATGCTCCGATTGCGTTGTGGCTGAAGGCGAGAGCACCGCATCCACACTTAAGTCCAAGAATTACAAAACGTACTCCACTTATGAAATGTTTGCCGCGCAGATCATGGAACAAATCCAACAGGGCTTCTCCCAAATACGCCAAGCTCCAATAACTCCGACCCAAAATACCACGTCTAATGGCTGTCGGCTCCCTCCTATCGATACAGAGGTTTTCTCGGGCGATTATCTTTGCTGGTCGACTTTAGGGTACCTTTTGTCGGCGATATACATAGACAATCCGAGTCTAACGTTCGTTGAAAAATTGTTCCACTTAAGTTTTAAAAAGTGGCGAGGCTCATTCCATAGTTTCGAGATCCCCACTCACCAATTAAGGCTTTCGATCAGCCAGTAAAAACCTAACAGAGCGTTTCGAAAATAACTTCGTTAGTACTTCAACTATTTCAACGATCAAGCTACCCCCCGCCCCAACAAAGTTCAATTCGCATACCTTCAATAACGGAATACAAATTAAATTGTACACTTAAAAAATTGTACATATCAATTCTGGATCTGAATTGAACAAATTAAGTTGTTGAATTCCAAGTTCACTAAAATCTAGAATCTAGAATCTAGAATCTAGAATCTAGAAATGAAAGGAATAAAAATATATAATGTCAAAAAATACCAATCAAAGAATTAAGTCTTTAACCCCTCAAAATGTTTTTCACTTTACCCTACTGTTGAAAACATGTGGCGCCACTTTCATAAGGCGCAAAAGAATAAAACACAAAGTGCCATAAACTATTGCTAAAGATCTAATTATTACGCGTGTACATTTATCTGACTTAGTTGTTTCTGGCACTGCTGAAACACAAATAAATTGCATAGGTTTCTTAATTTTTGATCCACCTTTTTAGCCTAAACAAGGAAGAACGCTGTAGTCGAGCACATCGACTATCAGATACCCGTTACTTAGCTAAAGGGACCAAAGGGAGATAAAGACCTGCAAGCAGCAATCCGAGATAGTATTGCGCGAGGCAGATTTAAGTGTTATGGCCGTTAGAGTGGGTTTGGCAAATTTTTGTTGGGTCAATCGATAGGTATTGTAGACTCCGATACTTTTCAGTTAAAATTTATTTTCTAGCATGAAAATTATGGGCGCCACAGGCTTTGGCGGTTCTTGGAAAACTTTTTTTGATCAATCGATAGGTACTGTCGAGACTAATACATTTCAGTTAAAATTTTTTATCTAGCATGATAATTGTGGGCGCCATGGGTTTGGGCGGTTTGTGGGCCTTGGAGTGGGCATGGCATATTCACGTAACAAACTTGTGATGCGTACTAGGCTACGGAATCTAACTCTGAAATCATAAGTCTTTATCTTTGATAGTTTCCAAGATATCCGCGTTCATATGTACGGTTTTTTGAAATTTGTGGGCGTTAAAGTGGAAGTGGCAAACTTTTTTTTTGGTTCAATCGATAGGTATTGATGTGACCAATACATTTCAGTTAAAATTTTTGTTCTAGCATCAAACCTGTATGAGCCACAGTTTTGGGCGGTTTGTGGGCGTGGCACGCTGCTGAATCAAACTTGCGATGCGTAAGAAGCTCAGGAATCTGCATGCCAAATCTAAATAGCCTAGCTCCTATAGATTCCGAGATCTCAGCGTTCATCCGGACAGACAGACAGACGGACAGACGGACATGGCTAGATCGACTCGGCTAGTGATCCTGATCAAGAATATATGTACTTTATGCGGTCGGAAACGCTTCCTTCTGCCTGTTACATACTTTCCGACGAATCTAGTATCTTTTACTCTACGAGTAACGGGTATAAAAACAAAGTTACAATATCCACAAATTTACACCAGGAAATCGTCTGCAATTAAATTATGCAGGTGACGAACAAACGCAACGACAAACGATCATAAGCGATGTCTTCACAATTCTTACAACGTTATTCCGCTTTTCGCACCCCACATAAACTGTATACATACGTATATCGACACTTTCTCCAGCGCACATTAAATGTTCTTTCCAAGGAAACAAAATTAATGTCCGTAATTCTTTGCATAAATCCGACCACCCGATATAATAAATATTTATTGAATCTGCCTATCAAACAGTGTGACTGTATATATTTACAAACATCGATTAATTCGAATTAGATTCAAGCCAGTTTCCGTTTCCTTACTTCTGAATTAAAAATCTAAATTATATTTCGTTATGGGAACGTCAGTAAACTCCACCTTAGCTCGATTTATGGCCACAGCTGACAGTCTGATCCAATTAGAGGCCACTGTGAACGCTCCAGGTGCTCCCACCACAACGTTTCAATTCGTTGTGGCAAACGGTAAAGGCAGCATATGACATATGCTCCGATTGCGTTGTGGCTGCAGGCGAGAGCACCGCATACACCTAATCCATAAAAATTTGCCGCGCAGATCATGGAACAAATCCAACAGGGCTCCTCCCAAATACGCCAAGCTCCAATGCCGGCGATATACATAGACAATCCGAGTCTAATGTCCGTTGAAAAAATTCTTCCACTTAAATTTAAAAAAAAAGTGGCGAGGATCATTCAATAGTTTCGAGATCTTCACTCACCAATGATGGTTTTCGCTCACCCTCAGAAAATAAGCGAAAATAAGTGGGCGTGGCAAATTTTATCAATCGATAGGTATTGACGACACTAATACATTTCAGTTAAAATTTATGTTCTAGCATGCAAATTGTGGGCGCCTCAGGCTTTGGCGGTTCGTGGAAAACTTTTTTTTTTATCAATCGATAGCTACTGACGAGACTAATTCATTTCAGTTAAAATTGTGTATCCATCATGATAATTGTAGGCGTTGAAGTGGGCGTGGCATATTCACGTAACAAACTTGTGATCCGTACTAGGATACGGAATCGAACTCTGAAATCATAATTCCTTATCTTTGATAGTTTCCGAGATATCCGGTAAGAATTGATTAGCGTTATAGTTTCAATCGCTATTTATACAATTTAGTCGCTATTAGAACAATTTAAAAAAAGTATAAGAATGCTTATTTTTTTATTGGCTAAAATTCTATTCTGAAACGTGAACTTTGAAAATGTGTAATGGGAGATCTAAGCATCACAGTCAACATTTCTATCTTTCTCTTTTTTGTTTGTGCGCAGAATTCAATTTTACCATTTTTAAAAATAAAAAAAATTTTGGCACGGCATATATTCTAGTCGGCCACTAGTGCGCCGTTCGTACACAGCGCGTAGCCCCTTAAATTTGCTTGTTGGTAGCAAATTGAAAACCGTGCCACTGTCTCTTCCCATAGATGCTCCCAGATTTGGGAGGTCGCTCCCAGACGAATTGCCAATAACACTCGGCCGCTTGACCCCTGACCAGGTGATAAAAACTTTCGAGGACTTCATCCCACGAGCGTCGACTCTGATTACGAAGGAATTCAATCAGGAAAAATAAATCCACCACTATCATATTTTTTGAATCTCCAACAAAGGAAGTATTCTATTTCTTTATACCACCCCATTTCATATTCCCTTCTTCTTGTTCCATTTTGTCCATAATTGCTACTGGGAACCCTATGATTCGGTCTGCTTCAAACCGTTGAAATATCTTAACCATTAACTCGATATTTCGTAGGGCCATTATTGATACTAAAAATATTAGCAGACACCGGAACAAATCGAATGCAAAACAGTCCACTTTTACTTCTCTTTCTAATACAGTCACCTCCATTTATTTTACTCGACCTACAATTACTGCTAAATTATTTCTAAAATTAACAAGGAAGAACGCTATAGTCAAGTATCTCGACTATCAGATACCCGCTACTCAGCTAAAGGGTCAAAAGGGAAACGGAGATATGCAAGCAGCAAAGCGAGACTGAAATGCGCCACCTACCACTAATCACAATATATGCTTATGTGGGCGGTAGATAGATTTAAGCGTTATGGGCGTTATAGTGGGCGTGGCATATTCACGTAACAAACTTGTGATGCGTACAAGGCTACGGAATTGAAATCCCACTTCTCTATCTTTGATGGTGTCCGAGTTATCCGCGTTCATACAACGATTTGTTTAAGTTTGTGGGCGTTAAAGTGAACGTGGCAATTTTATTTTGTTCAATCGATAGGTTTTGATAAGAACAATACATTTCAGTTAAAATTTTTATTCTAGCATTAAAAACGTTGGAGCCACAGTTTTGGGCGGCTTGCCACAAAATTCCATAGTTTCGATATCCCCACTCACCAATGATGGCTTTCGCTCAGCCTGTAAAAACCTAACAGAGCGCTTCGAAAATAAGCGATTGCAGGTGAACAGTCACCTGAAAAGTCAATGTGCAACCCATAGCAGAGGAGTCTGGAGCAGCTTTAAAGGAACTTTAATGCACCATTCAAGGTGGCTTAACTTCGTTATATATTTCAGGCGTTAATATGAAGGATTGGGACCCTATCCTGAATTATACTCGTATGTGCTCGACAAAACCACCAAAGCTCACGCAATCCATCCAAAATAAAGCCGAAACTCCTACGTGCCTAAAGCTTGATTCTGGTAGAATGTTCACGCCAAAAGGGCGTTTAATTTTTGAAGCCAGTGTCGAGCGACAGTTTTTTAGAGATGTCAAAGTTCAATGAAATCACATATTTCATTTTACACTTAAAAAATTGTTCATATCAATTCTGGGCTTGAATTGAACAAATTAAGTTGTTAAATTTTAAGTTCACTAATATCTGCAAAAAAAAATTGTTGTTTAAGTCATACGATTTAGCGTCGCTTGTGAACGGTTGTGTTTACTCTTGTGCTCTGAATTTTTGTCTATTCTGTGATTTTTTGCGAGTGTTTTGTGTTTGTTTATTAACAAAGCTTAGTCTAACCGCTAGGTTAGTGTGTTTAGTGTTTTTTACTAGATCTCCCAGTGATTATAGTTATTTTAACATTTATATTAGATTTGTTTAATCTACTAGCTTTGTTAGTGTAATTCTTATACTCACTAAACTTGCTAAAACTCTTCGATTCTCACTCTCTCTCCCGCTCTATATTACAACTGTAACTTAAACTCTCTCTGAACCTGCCAAATTTCTGGTAGACTTTTGGTGTGCTATTCTCTTGTCTCTCTCTCTCTCTCTCTCTTGCTTGCTTTACATTGTAACTGTTCCTGCGTAAAGTTGTCAGTGTCCCACAAGCAACGCTCAATCGATAAAAGATTTTTTCTCTCGTGCTCTCTTACGTTTAAATTATTACGCGATCTCGCGCTCTTATTTTTTTTCGTGTTTTGTGCCTTTGTGGTTTTGGAATTTGATCCCAGTGCCAAATTTACTCGAGGTATTTTTCATATATTATTTTATTTTATTTAATTTCCTTAAAATGGCTCTTGTCTGCTCTAAGAAAAATTGTACTCTTTCGTCTTCAACTAAAGACCCTTTTATTTTCTGCTGGCTCTGCGAGTCGATAATGCACGTTAAATGCGCAGGATTTACTGGTAGAGTCAAAGACTTCATTGATCAGAATTCTGGACTCATGTGGTCATGTGGATCCTGCAAGGAATTGGTTGTTGAGATGAGCGGCTTTATGAAGCAGACTCGAGACAGCCTTTTGAATCTCTCTGGTGCTTTTAAACAGCTCAATGAGGGGTTTAATTACGTTTGTGCCCAATTTAATAATAAAAAATTACTAACTGAGTCGCCTAAACGTAAAAAAACCAGCTTAGCGGCAGTTAATACGCTCACGGTATCCACCCCAAATCCGAACTTGGTGGCTGCAGCAGTCTCTGTTCACACTGTGGTAAGTGAACCTACTGCGCCTATGGATACAGCTGTTTTAGGTGAAGTCACTGCTTCTCGAAGTCGGGTGGTAAAAAAACCTTCAGTGCCGGCTACGGTGCCGACCGTACTTATAGATACAGAAGTTACCGTTTCTGGCTCTCAGCTTAGTGAGGTGCAATCTGCTGCTGGGGGACGTAAGAAATTATCAGTTGTTCCACATAGAAAACAATTATTTGTTTCGAGATTCACCCCAGATACCACATCTGAGGATGTTTTGGAATTTATTCGTGAAAAATTCCCATCCCAGAATATTTCAGTGGAACAATTTAGATTTTCATATGCTCGTAGTATATCGTCGTTTAAAATATTTGCTGCGCCTGATGTGTTTAAGGTACTACTTTCTGAAAGCTTTTGGCTTAATGATGATTTAGTAATAAAAGAATTTGTTTCCAATAAACCGAGAACAAATAACAGACCTTCCACTGCGCCAAAAAACTAAACAGTTTATTTTTGGCTTATCAAAATGTTAGGGGACTAAATATGAAGCTACCCAAGCTTTATGCTGACTCCTCTGCATTTACTGCTGATATTTTGGCTTTTACGGAAACTTGGCTGAAACCAGAGATATCTGACAATGAAGTTCTGTCAAACAATTTTAATGCCTATAGGACCGATCGCTCATCACGTAGGGGAGGCGGTGTGCTGATTGCCGTTAGCACTAGCCTAACATCCGAGAGAATTCACTCTGATACTCCTAATGAAATTGAATTTGTTAGTGTGAAAGTTTCCTTGCAATCATTCTCTATATTTGTTACATGTTCCTATATTCCACCTGGCTCTGATTTAATAATTTATGAGCACCACCTGTCTGCGATAAAATCTGTTCTATCCCTTCTCTCTAACAGTGACCTTTTGATTGTTTTGAGTGACTTTAATCTCCCTGATATTTCTTGGTCTCCTCCTACTGACTCACTAGTCGCTATACCTCTATCCGCCCATGATTTTGTTGATGGTCTTCTAGAATTATCGTTACAGCAAGTAAGCTTTATACGGAATTCATTAAATAGACAACTAGATCTTGTGTTTGTTTCAGACCCGTCTGAAGTCACGGTATCTAGAATTGACGCTCTTGTTGTACCTGAAGACCGATATCATCTAACAATGGAATTGACAATCTGCCTCCCATGCGTTGATACCCTCTCTCCTTTAGTTTCTCAAACTAAAGTGAGATGTTTCCGAAAATGTAACTATAAAAAACTTAACGACATGATTTCTCAATATAATTGGACAGAATTGTACAATTGTATGGATATTGAAAGTGCCACTGAACACTTCTATATAGTGTTAAATACCTTTTTTAATGAATGCGTTCCTGATAGGTTTCCTTCAAAGACAAACAGGCCACCTTGGTTTACCAATGCGCTTCAAAGACTTAAAAACCTTAAGACAAACACTTATAAAAAGTATAAGAAATCGGGTAAGCCATCTGATTTTTCGAAATATGTGGTGGCTCGATCGGATTTTAATGTTCTCAATAGTCATTCCTATTCTATGTATTTAAGTCGATGTAAATTTGAATTTTCAAATGATCCGAAGCAGTTTTATAACTTTGTCAATGCCAAGCGTAAGTCGTCAGCATTGCCTTCATCGGTACGTTTTAACTCAATGGAGGCATCGACGGATTCTGAAATTGCTGATTTATTTGCCGAGTTTTTCCAAACTACTTATAGTTCGGCTGCTTGGTCAAATCCCTTAAATAAGGCAAATTGCATCTTTACCCCTGAAATTACGGAAATTTCTCTCGTAAGAGACTTAGAAAAAACAACGCCAACTTATTCTCCCGGTCCTGATGGACTCCCCGGGTGTGTGCTTAAGTTTTGTGCGTCAACCATATGTAAACCGATTCTTAAACTTTTTAATTTGTCTATTTCATCGTCAGTTTTTCCTACTATCTGGAAGGACTCTTTTATCATTCCACTTCACAAAAAGGGTGCGAAGGCGGATGCCCAGAATTACAGAGGTATTTCTAAATTGTCGGCAGTTCCTAAAGCATTTGAACGTATTATTACTTCTCATTTGCAATATTTATGTTCCTCGCTAATATCACCGTGTCAGCATGGTTTTGTTAAGCGAAGATCGACCACCACCAACCTTCTGGAATTGTCATCTATTGTAATAAATGGATTTAAGAATAAAATGCAGACTGACGTTATATACACTGATTTTAGTAAGGCCTTTGACTCTGTCAACCACTCTCTTCTCTTATTCAAATTAAATCAGCTTGGGTTTCCATGTAATCTATTAACTTGGATTTCAAGTTATTTGAATGGTAGGACTCAGAGGGTTATATTCAAGAACGCTGCCTCAAAACTGATCTATGTGACATCTGGAGTGCCTCAGGGTAGTCATTTGGGCCCTTTGCTGTTTACTTTGTTTATTAACGATCTTCCCTCTATCATAACACACTCTCGTGTACTAATGTATGCTGATGATGTTAAGCTTTGTTTATCACATAATGATATAGCGTCGGGTTTCAACTTACACTCAGATATTGATTGTTTTCAGGGATGGTGTGAGTATAACCTTTTAAATTTGAACTGCCTTAAATGCAACGTTATGACTTTTCATAGGGGTACTCCTACTTTTGTTAGTTACTCTCTTCAAAATACGCCACTCGACCGTATAAATTCAGTTAATGACTTAGGCGTTCTTCTGGACCCAAAACTTAAATTTGACTGCCACATAATGTCCACTGTCAGCAAGGCCATGAGTGTTCTTGGGTTTATAAAGCGTTGGTCAAAAGAATTTGATGACCCTTATACAACCAAATTATTATTTACCTCCCTTGTCCGTCCTATTTTGGAATATTGTTCTTCGGTTTGGAGTCCACAATATCAAGTGCATATTGACCGTATTGAGTCGGTACAAAAAAAATTTCTTCTTTTTGCCCTTCGTAGTTTGAACTGGGATCAAAACATAAGGCTACCTTCCTATCAGAGTAGATTACTATTGCTTAATTTACCTACCCTTGCAAATCGTAGAACAATGCTTGGTACTATTTTTATGCAAAATCTTATAAGAGGTGATATTGATTCTATAGAACTTGTAAACCGCCTAACTTTCAATGTTCCTGTTAGACTAACACGAAATTATTATCCCCTAAATTTGCCAAGATGTACATCTAATTTTTGTCTGCACGAGCCCTTTCGCGTTCTATGTAATAATTATAACAACCTTTATCATTTAATTTGCACTTCAACTTCTATCCCGGTATTAAAAACTAATATTTTAACTCATTTGCTTCGTTCTTAGATGCTTCCTTTATTTTCATTTGTGTCCCGTCTCTATTTGTTTTTTGTATCTTCCTCGCGAACTCGTATGTTTTGCCCAAATTGATAAAAGGGCCCCGCGCGTAACAAGCACGTGCTTGGTGTCGTTGGGCCACTTGTTTGTACTGCTCGTAGTGCATCAACGTTCATCATATAATAAAAGTTATCAGCTGTAGAAATGAAAGGAATAAAAATATGTCGGAGAGGAGGTAATTCAGTTTTTCGTTAGGCATGAGACTCTAAGGTGTGGCCATGGGTAGATCTGGTAAATACCAGTACTGGTATGATGGGGACTCAGTTTGCGAACTGAGGTTTTGTGTGACTTCGTTGCGTTGCTAGGTCTGGTCGCTCTTCTTTCCTTTTCGTCCTGAGCTTTAACGTGGTGTACAATTTAGGACTGCTAAAAAGGTTTATTATTACGAGCAACAAAGGCAACGAAGAATCGCTGCATCAGCCAGAACTCAATATGGAGCAACAACAAGAAATCGACCAAGCGACTAATGAGAACCTGCATGGAGAAGGCTCCAATTTTCCGACATCAGAAGTGGGATTCGGCCCTAACCAAACAACTTTGAGGGATGTCTTCGCGCTGTTAGAACAACAAAACCGTAACTTTCTGAAACTGGTTAAGAAGCTACAGATGCCGCCGAGTGAGTTGCAACAGACTAGCGAAATTTGCTTTGCAGTGGTGCGCTACGGTCAACATCATCTTACGAGGAAAATCATTAAATGACGGCGCTCTTATATTGGCGTTAGGTAAAGCTTTGGAAGGCACAGCGGAATAACTTGGCAACACTTCCGTCAATTGTTTTAGCAGCGATACGAGACTTCTGAGACGCTAGCCGCCGTCATTTTAAATCTTCTTAATAGTCGTCCAAGCAACAGTGAAAGCCTGCCGGTTTTTGCAAGTTGCAGTGTGACGTCACTGTGCACAAAATTGCGGATTTTGAATTCTGAACAAATTTCAATCGCCCTGGCTCCTGGGCACATGCCTTAAATCGACCGGCGTTCGCAGCGAATGATACACACAACGCATGTAAACAATCGACGTAAACTACAAGCGGAGCTGCAACTGTTCTCAGCGCTAAAAGAGCGTCCTAATGCATCAAACTGGGAACCAGAGGCAAAGCGAGCTAGGACTGGAGAAATCAAATGTTACCGGTGTGGAAAACAGGCAACAAAAAGCAAGACTGTAGATCTGGATCCCAGGTTTCGGCAACTGGAAGGGAGTGGCGGTCAGGGCAGCCCCGTCACGAAAGGACAAACGTAACGTGATACAGATATCAGGAGCCGGGACACATAGCCACTAATTGTCAAAAAAGGTGCAGAATACCGGATTGGGAGTAATTTTGATAAAATTGAAACTGAAATGGTCGAAAATTAAAAAGAAATGTTAATATCAATGCTAAAGCAACATTTTAAAGCTTTTATCGAAGGCACTCCGCAAACGCGCGTAAACTCTGGGGAAATGCGTATTCGTTTGATTGAATCGACTAAGACTGTGCAAAGCTGACCATACAGGTTTAGTCCAAGCGAACGGGAGTTAGTACGTGCTAAAATTAAAGAATTGATCGAACATAAAGTTATCAGGCCTAGTAACTCACCATTTGCGAGTCTTGCATTATTAGTAAAGAAAAACGGCTCAGCAAAACTTTGTGTTGATTATAGAGAATTGAATAAAAATACCGTAGCATATAAGTTTCCATTACCGTTAATATCAGATCAAACAGCTAGACTTAGGGGAGCTAAATATTTCACTTCTCTTGACATGACATTACCAGATTTCAATGCACCCTGAATCAATCGAATATACTGCTTTTGTTACCCCTGATGGGCAGTACGAATTCCTCGCGATGCCTTTTGGGTTAAAAAACGCACCTTCAGTGTTTCAGAGAGCTGTATTAAAGACAATCGGCAGTCTTGCTCATTCGTTTGTAATTACTTATATTCAAATTCTCAGTAAAATCATAAGTGTATTAACAAACAAGCCTGTCTTGATTATTTTTGATCCTCAATTTCCGATAGAACTCCATACCGACGCCAGCTCTATCGGGTATGGTGCCATCCTTTTGCACCGCATAAACTCTAAGCCCCATGTGGTTTTATACTTTAGCAGAGCAACTAGCCCCTGTGAGTCCAGATATACATCATATGAATAAGAAACGTTGGCTGTCGTGAATGCTGTAAAACATTTCCGTCACTATCTGCATGGGAGAAAATTCGTGATGTTTACTGACTGTAATTCAATCAAATCCTCTCGAAATAAAGTCGAGTTGTCACCTAGGATTTATCGTTGGTGGGAGCTTCTACAAACATTTGAATTCGAAATTGAATGCAGAGAAGGTAAACAAATTGCATACTTGGACTTTCTATCTAGGAACCCGGTGTTTCTAAGTAATAAGTCAGTACCAAATAAAATTGAAGAAAAACGAATTGACTTAACAGAAATATCAGAGAACAGGATACTGGTGGAACAACAAAAGGATCCACAAATTTCAGAAATCTTAACTAAATTGAAGAATGACGATTTACCATTGGTATTAGTTGCCACTTATGAAACTAAATCAAATGTTTTGTATAGAAAGATTCAGAGGAATTCAAGATCTCGTTGTTTACTTTTAGAGCCTCGTACTTTTCGCTGGTCAGTTATAAATCAGGTCTATCATGCATCTAGGTTGGGAGAAAACACTGGATCATGTGTACGATCATTACTGGTTTTCGGGTATGACAAAATATGTTCGAAGATATGTGGAGAACTGCATTACATGCAGAGTTTCTAAGGGTACGTCAGGAAAACCTCAAATGGAATTACACCCAATTCCAAAAATAAGCATTCCTTGGCACACTGTTCACATAGATATATCGGGAAAATTGAGCAGAAAAAGTGATCTTAACACCTTTGACACCTTTTCCTTGGATGCAAATACTTGTATAAACGCAATGAAATCTTCGATTGCCATTTTTGGCGTGCCAACACGTTTAATTGCCGATCAGGGGCGCAGCTTCACGGGCACAAAGTTTGTGTAATTTTGTTCTAGCCAAAAAATACAATTGCATCTAATTGGAACGGGCGCAAGTCGAGCCAACGGTCAAGTTGAAAGGGTCATAAGTACACTGAAGAATCTGTTGACGGCTGTTGAGACAAGCTCTTGATCGTGGCAGGCTAAAGTAACAAGGTTCTGTGTGGGTGACTTTGTGCTGCTTAAAGACAGCGAGAGACAGCAAACGAAATTAGATCCAAAGTTCAGGGGACCCTTTTTGGTGGTCGACGTATTGGACGGAGACCGATACGTTTTAAAGTCTACACAGAACAATAGGCGTTACCCACACGAAAGTTTGCGAAAGTTACCGATGTGGAAATTCCAGAAGAGCTTGATGGTAATTACAAAGAACAAAGTCAGTCGGAAAAGTATGTTGACAAAGAGAGTGTTCGTGAAGCCATGTGATTGGCGATGGACGACAGTTGCTTTAGTAATGTGTTTGATGAATTCGTGAAGTAATGTGATTGGCGATGGATGAGAGTTGCTTAACAAACGTGTTTGATGAATTCTTTAAGCCAAGTGTTGGGCGATGGACGAGCAATGTATTTGATGAATTCGTGAAGCCAAGTGTTGGGCGATGGACGAGTAATGTGGCTGATGAATTTGTGAAGCCATGTTTTTGGGTGATGAACAATTTAATTTGTTTGAAAATGTGTGAAGCCAATGTGTTTTGCGAAAAATTTAAAGGCTGGCTAGTAAAAGTCCAGTTATGTATTTTGGTTTACGAATTAACGATTTGAACTGATTAATGTTTAATTTGAAAATGTTTTATTGATCGATTGTTTGGAAATGTAAACGAAAAAAAGAATGGGTTATACGAGAATTTAACATAGATATGTTAAAATAGCCTACATGTTAAAAATATAATTTATGTTATGTTAATGAACATTATATGGATTTGAGATTATGTGGTTAAGTTCTTCGGAAGCATTCCATAAAAAAAAAAAAATCGAATGAAATTCAGATGTTTATTATAGACACGAGGACGTGTATATGTGAGGATGGCCGTGTCGAAGAGGAGGTAAATAAGTCTTTCGTAAGGCATGAGACTCTAAGGTGTGTCCATGGGTAGAACTGGTACATACCAGTTCGTGTATGATGGGGCCTCAGTTTGCGAACTGAGGTTTTGTGTGGCTTCGTTGCGTTGCTAGGTCTGGTCGCTCTTCTTTTCTTTTCGTCCTGAGCTATAACGTGGTGAACAATTGAGGACTGCTAAAAAGGTTAATAATTATGAGCAACAAAGGCAACGAGCCACTGTCTCTTCCTACAGATCCTCCCAGATCTCGGGAGGTCGCTCCCTGACGAATTGCCAATAAGACTCGGCCCCTTCACCCCTGACCAGGTGATGAAAACTTTTGAGGACTTCATCCCACGAGCGTCGACTCTGATTACGAAGGAATTCAATCAGGAAAACTAAATCCACCACTATCATATTGCTTGAATCTCCAACAAAGCAAGTATTCTATTTCTTTATACCACCCCATTTCATAATCCCTTCTTCTCAAGCAAAGTCAAATAAAAAAACAACACAAAACACAAAGACGGGAACTTTCAAAAAACACTCGGATAAGCTGAACACTGGTTCCACCATCCGTACCAGCACGGTCCCGAAAGGGCCGCATTCCAAGCTGCGGATGATGGGTGGCAGAAAGCCAGCCGCAAATGCCTCCGCCACGGGCGCATCTGCGCCTAAAGCAGCGGTAGGCAAACAAATACACTCACGCAGAAAGGGAGACTGCCGCCCAGACTCTGCGCTCTCATACTAGGAGCACCGTTGCCACACCTTCGCCTGAATGGCTAAAAAGGGTAGAGTGGGCAAGGAAGGGGCTTCCTAAATACGGGACTCAGGCGAAAAGGCTGCGATTCCTCGAACTACCCGGACCATCGGCGAAGAGATCTAAGATCCAGCCATCGGTCTCATTCGCCGAAATCACGAAGAACCGTGTCCTACTCGGCCTAATTGACAGGTGAAATTCGGAGGGCAGGATCCCCATGAACAAGTGGAAGGCAGTGGAGTCCCACCTTTCCCTCATTTGCCTGCGCATGGTACGGGAGAAGCCAGGCACCTCGCCCTGCTGCATGAACTCGGGCTGGTACCACGGCAGCGTCAAAGTTGTGGCCTGCGACAGTCAGCTGTCGGCCGACTTGTACAAACAGGTGACGAGCAAGCTCGGTGAGGTCTTCGAAGGGGCGAACATCGTCGCGCTAGACTGGTGTGATGTCCCCAGTAGGCCCCGAGCCAGGATTTGGCTTCCAGCAGCGACCAAGGCGCCGAAGGACATCCTCTTCATGTTGCAAGAATGCAACCCGCACCTCCCCACGAATGACTGGAAAGTCGTCAAAGTTGAGGAGCATGAAGGGGACGTCAACCAGGCGGTGTTGGTCCTGAACAAGGACCATCAATGTGTATAAGGGCGACTCCAACGCCGCTAGTAGCTCTGCCGGCAACCCAGACGAGCAGGTGCTTGCTGAGGAGTTGGAGGCACCTGGTGGGCCGGAGGACGGCTACTCTACCGATTCGTCGCTAAGCAGAGAGATGCGAGCGCTCGGACCGGCTATCGAGGACGTAGACCTCAGCGACACAGAGCAGGCCGACGATACTGTGGTGGAGGTTGAAGCTGTAGATGTCACTAAGACTTCTACAAATAAACCTTCACCACAGTAAAGCAGCCGACCTAGTCCTTGTACAGGAACCTTAGGTAGTAGGAGGCACGGTTGCTGGACTAGGAACAAAGGAATACAAGCTTATGCTTGAACCCAAAGAAGGTTAAATTCGAACCTACATATTAGCCAAAAGGCATCTTAGTATATTTCTACTTCGCAATTTCAGCAACGGAGACAACACCGCATCGGCCTACTTGGCCTTTGAAAAGGAAAACCCCCCAGATGCGCTGGTCAGAGGACTGGCAGAGGAATGCGAAAAGCTAAGGAAAGGTTTGTTAATAGGCTGTGAAGCCAACGCCCATCACACCCAGTGGGGTTGCCCAAACAACAACGACAGAGGTGAGTCTCTTTTTGATTTTATTCTACATTCGAACCTATTCTTATGCAATAGGGGCAATGTCCCTACATTCATAACTAAAGCTTGCCAAGCGATAATAGATCTAACTTTAGTATCAGACTCACTCGTAGGCGCAGTCAAAAACTGGGCAGTCTCTGACGAGCACTCCTTCATAGAAACCGTATTGTCCCTTGATTCCCCTCGCCGGTCAGCTTCGCTAACCCCAGACGAGCGGACTGGCACAGGTACAAAGAAGTTCTGACGAATATCCTCCCCATGGAACGCTTACACCAAAGGTAAGTCAGCAGAAACGGCGCTACACTTGGTGGTAAGCAGCATGGAGAAATCACTCAGCATCAAGGAATACACACTGATCGCCTTCCTGGATATAGAGGGGGCCTTCAATAACGTGCTCCCCACTGCTATAACAGAATCTCTCACAGAACTAGGGGTTGAGCCGCCAATAGTGAGGCTAATCCATAAATTGCTGATAAGCAGAATGGTCACAGCCGCACTAGGGTCCTCAACCCAGACTAGAACAGAGGCACCCCGCATGGAGGGTTACTATCACCCCTCCTGTGGAATTTCGCAGTAAATAAACTACTGCGGATTCTGGAAGGAGGAGGTTGTAAGGTTGTGGCATACGCAGACGACTTCGCCATCATCTTTAATCGAAAATATCCACCAACACTTTGCGATCTTATGACCGCTAAACTTAAAATACTATCGGAATGGACGATAGCGATTGGACTCGGGGTAAGTCCCTCGAAAACGAGACTTGTTCTATTTACAAATAGATACAAAATTCCACAACTCAACCCACCCATTCTAAACAATTGTAATCTCTCTTTTAGCGATCACGCCAGGTACTTGGGGTTAGCATTAGATAAGCGCCTCAAATGGGGCTTAAACAACCAAGAGAGAACCAAGAAAGCGACCATTGCACTTTACTCCTGTAAAAAAGCAATTGGGCTAAGATGAGGCATGTCCCCTAGAATAGTCAACTGGATATACACAGCAGTAGTCAAGACAATCCTACTGTACGGAGTGGCTCTGTGGTGGACCGCCCTGCACAAACAATGCATACTGACTCCTCTAAACAAAGTACAGCGAATGGCGGCTTTGTGTATTAGTGGAGCCCTTCGAACCATCCCGAATGAAGCGCTGAATACGATCTTGAACCTCTCTAGCCTGGACTTAGCAGGCATGGAAAGGGCCAAATCGGAAGCTATTCCACTGAGGGACACAGGGCAGTGGAAAGCCCAATTTTATGGCCATGCTAAAATTCTCCTGCATGAAAAATCGATTCCGAAGATCACGGATCTATGCAAATCCATTGAACATAGTCACACACCCCAAAGGCCCTGATTCCAGATAGAGAGGAATGGGAGCAGGGCCGACGGGGCACGACGGACGCAAATTGTTTCAATACAGATGGCTCCAAATTAGAAGGACACGTTGGCGGAGGTGTATAAATTATATTTTAGTGCGTGTCGGCTGGCGGGCAGGTCCCACGCAGCAGTCACTAGTATCCAAAAGCCAACAGTCTGGCAGCGGTCCCAATTCCTATTTGCCACGGGTGCTGGACCCAGGGGGATCGCAGGTACTGGATGTTGGGGTATTCTCCGGGTTAAGCCGGATTCTTGATGAGCCGGCTGGCTATTCCTATCCACTGAAGATTAGGAAGTTTACGTTGGAAGGGTGACTGCCCTTCTTTACCTGTTGGCCTAGAGACTCAGACAGTGTGAAAATAATAAGTTCTTAACGGCGGTATCCGGAGTTTAATATTGTCAGAGCTTGTGCTCTTTATTCAAGACTTCAAATTAGACTAAAACATAAAAGACTTTACGTAAGCTATGCGCGGCCGGCAAGCCGGCCGCTCGTGCAGCAAAGTGCTGACACTAGCAAAATCCGCATAACTCACCATACCGTGCATCAGTAGGAACCAGGCTCGGCCCCTAAAGGCGTTTATGCTGATTTTGCAAATAAACACTAGAGTGGTCCCATAATCACCCAAGATCTTTATAGACTTATAATTACTCCTTAACAGTGTTAACAACTCTCCCCTTAGGAATATGACCGTCCTCGGTCATCTCCAATTTTTCAACGACTTGTTGGATCTCCCGTGCGTCTCGTCTCCGCTTCAGCATTATGATGAGTAGGAAGGAGCAGCTGATGAGAAGACTGGCTCCCACGCCGACCGCGAACCAGGTGTCGGTAGTTCCAGCCGATTTCACTTCCTCCTTAAGCCCTTGGATGACTTTCAAGTTTTGGTTGTTAATTCTTTGGAGAAGTGGCATGCTTAGTGTGGGATCGTGGCCAATGATGTTGAGTAACGGGGATGCCGCCAAGCCCGGAGTTTTTCTTATGGCTTCACGTTGGTTTGAGTATTTGGTGCCATTGATGAAAGCCACTCGCTCGAACGTAATAAGGTGTGAGCCGTTGGTGACTATTTCAGGGCCGTCGTCAGTGCTGACCTTAGCTGGGCACTCGTTGATTATTATTACTCCGTCGTCTATTAACGTGATGGGGCTTAGGTGGCTGGCTTGCGTCTCGCATAATGCGGTACTCCCCGCGTGTAGGCCTCGAGCACAAGTATCATGGGTCGCCAGTTTGCAAAACGATGCGTAAGTTGTTGGTACGCAATCGGTGACTGGTCAGACGTCGCTATTGCATTCAGCTACTGTGTTCTCCTTCAACTGCAGGATGCTATGTTGGTGTGATACAGGGAAGATGGTGACCTTTTTACAAATTGTTTTAATCTTAGGGTATGCGATTAGCACATGAATTATACTATCGGACTAAAGGACTCTAATGTTAGACGCCTCTAGTACGCTAATGATGGGGACTTCTGTGGGGTGATCAACAAATACAGACTTAAAATCATTTTGATTAAAAATTGCTGGGTTTATGATGTTGGCTTTTGCAAGCGTGACTGTAAGCATAACGTTTTGAATCTCAGTTATTAGTATTCTATTTCTGGCCAAAAGTACCTCGTACAGGTGAGAAGTGTCAACAATATTATTTCGTTCTGCCTTGATGATTTTATTAACGGTTTCTGTTAATTCATTAATTTTATTCTGCGTCTGCGTATTTTTTATAACCTGTAAGTTTTTTGATTGAATTAAACATGCCTCGGACATTTTTTGTTTGTTTCCTAACCTTTTGTTATTTTTAAGATATACCTATTCTCCTACCTCAAAAATTCTGTTTTGTCTAGTAAGGTTGCACCTATCTAGATTTGCCTGTTGTGCTTTTTCAACATGACTTATTATTGCCAATTTTTGTTCGGCATTGGCTGAGTGCAAGGCCTCCTTGGGTGGCAGCCTCGTCACTGAATGTATTGTTTTATTATATTCTACCGTGGCTCTCATAATAAGCTCAACAGTATCGTCAACCTTTTGGTCAGTTAGGGTACTGTGGAATCGCTCCACTTGCCCGTGTGAACTGCTGTGTGCATTAACAATGTCAATGTTATATTGATTTTTAAAAAATGAGGTTATAGTCGCCGAGTTGAAAGACGCCTCATTATCACAATATATTGTTTTTGTGTTTGGGAAAAAGTTTATTAGTTGTAATATGGGGCTGCGCACATCGATTATGGCCCTAGAAAGTAATGGCTGTACTACGCCGAATTTTGAAAATGTATCTACGCAGGTTAAAATAAACTTCTTATCTGTAGAGTATATGTCTATATGCAGCATTTCGCCAGCATATGAGGGGGTTGGTGTGATACCCAACTCCTGCTTCTTGGGGTGCCTGTTGTACTTCCCCTTGGTACATGTCTTGCAGTTTAAAACTACTTAGTTTGCGAGTTTGGACATATTTGGAAAGTAGTAATCCTGAAGGATTTGCTTAACATTCTACTTCTTTCTGTTCATTTGCATCCGTGATGTCATTCACGAATTTTTTGCAATGCCAGAACTTGGTTGCTGGGAATTCGGTTACTAAGGCATGCTAGTGCTGAGATGTCGCAGTAAATGGCGTTAACAACATCTACGTTTACTACCTCTTTGACCAATCCGAACAGCGCGTCCTTGTTATTGAACTGGATTATGTGTCGGTTTTTGGTCCCGAAAACTATGAAATGTCGCCGTAATGGCTGCTCTGCTTCCTCCAGGATTATTTGATTCCTGTAGCAGTTCAGGGGTTTATCAGTGGATTCGACCGTTTAGGTCAAAGAAAGTTCACTGTGAATAGATAGTTAGATTGGGGTTCGCCTTCTATAGCGTTTATGTTTTGTCGTGACAAAGCGTCGGCCACAAAATTTTCCTTACCGGGCTTGTAGAATACCTTGGCGTTGAGTTCTTCGACTAATGCTTTCCATTGGCATTTGGCATTTGTATTTCGCTCGGATACAGCGAAGGTAAGAGGTTGATGGTCCGTAAAAATCCGGATTTCTTTTGTGCCGTATAGGTAATTTTGTAATTTTCCTATAGCCCAAACAATTGCCAATAATTTTCTTTCGTTGGTTGCGTAATTGAGCTCGCAGTCTTTCAACGTGCGAGATATCATTGTGATTGGCCTACCTTTTTGGGACAGTACCGCACCGATACCGCTTGCTGAGGCATCGGTGGTCAAATCGAAAGGGAGTTTGAAATCTGGATACGTTAGTATCACATCTTCTGATGATAAAATGTATCGCAGGCGCTCGAACGCTACGCGTTGGGTCTCGTCAAATTTGATAGCAACCTTTTTTGACATGTGTTTGTTAACAGTGCCATTCTCTCCCTTTAGTATGGAGGTAAGTGGTCTAGCTATGGTAGCGAAGTCCTTGACAAAACTTCTGTAGTAACTGGCCAATCCTAGAAAAGACCTAAGACTGAACAAATTTTCTGGTTCAGTGTACTCCTGAATGGTTTTTACTTTTTCCGGGTCTGTTTTGGCTCCGTTTGAAGTAACAATGAAACCTAAAAATTCAACACTTTCTTTGAAGAATTTGGTTTTTTCCGGTGCCACTCTCATATTGGCTTCGCACAGGCACTTTAGGACTGTGTCAATGTGCATGACGTGGTCGGCAGCCCTTTCTGAGAAAATTATCACGTCGTCTACATAGACGTAACAAATTTTCCCTCTCTCTTTTAGCGATCACGCCAGGTACTTGGGGTTAGCATTAGATAAGCGCCTCAAATGGGGCTTAAACAACCAAGAGAGAACCAAGAAAGCGACCATTGCACTTTACTCCTGTAAAAAAGCAATTGGGCTAAGATGAGGCATGTCCCCTAGAATAGTCAACTGGATATACACAGCAGTAGTCAAGACAATCCTACTGTACGGAGTGGCTCTGTGGTGGACCGCCCTGCACAAACAATGCATACTGACTCCTCTAAACAAAGTACAGCGAATGGCGGCTTTGTGTATTAGTGGAGCCCTTCGAACCATCCCGAATGAAGCGCTGAATACGATCTTGAACCTCTCTAGCCTGGACTTAGCAGGCATGGAAAGGGCCAAATCGGAAGCTATTCCACTGAGGGACACAGGGCAGTGGAAAGCCCAATTTTATGGCCATGCTAAAATTCTCCTGCATGAAAAATCGATTCCGAAGATCACGGATCTATGCAAATCCATTGAATATAGTCACACACCCCAAAGGCCCTGATTCCAGATAGAGAGGAATGGGAGCAGGGCCGACGGGGCACGACGGACGCAAATTGTTTCAATACAGATGGCTCCAAATTAGAAGGACACGTTGGCGGAGGTGTATAAATTATATTTTAGTGCGTGTCGGCTGGCGGGCAGGTCCCACGCAGCAGTCACTAGTATCCAAAAGCCAACAGTCTGGCAGCGGTCCCAATTCCTATGTGCCACGGGTGCTGGACCCAGGGGGATCGCAGGTACTGGATGTTGGGGTATTCTCCGGGTTAAGCCGGATTCTTGATGAGCCAGCTGGCTATTCCTATCCACTGAAGATTAGGAAGTTTACGTTGGAAGGGTGACTGCCCTTCTTTACCTGTTGGCCTAGAGACTCAGACAGTGTGAAAATAATAAGTTCTTAACGGCGGTATCCGGAGTTTAATATTGTCAGAGCTTGTGCTCTTTATTCAAGACTTCAAATTAGACTAAAACATAAAAGACTTTACGTAAGCTATGCGCGGCCGGCAAGCCGGCCGCTCGTGCAGCAAAGTGCTGACACTAGCAAAATCCGCATAACTCACCATACCGTGCATCAGTAGGAACCAGGCTCGGCCCCTAAAGGCGTTTATGCTGATTTTGCAAATAAACACTAGAGTGGTCCCATAATCACCCAAGATCTTTATAGACTTATAATTACTCCTTAACAGTGTTAACAACTCTCCCCTTAGGAATATGACCGTCCTCGGTCATCTCCAATTTTTCAACGACTTGTTGGATCTCCCGTGCGTCTCGTCTCCGCTTCAGCATTATGATGAGTAGGAAGGAGCAGCTGATGAGAAGACTGGCTCCCACGCCGACCGCGAACCAGGTGTCGGTAGTTCCAGCCGATTTCACTTCCTCCTTAAGCCCTTGGATGACTTTCAAGTTTTGGTTGTTAATTCTTTGGAGAAGTGGCATGCTTAGTGTGGGATCGTGGCCAATGATGTTGAGTAACGGGGATGCCGCCAAGCCCGGAGTTTTTCTTATGGCTTCACGTTGGTTTGAGTATTTGGTGCCATTGATGAAAGCCACTCGCTCGAACGTAATAAGGTGTGAGCCGTTGGTGACTATTTCAAGGCCGTCGTCAGTGCTGACCTTAGCTGGGCACTCGTTGATTATTATTACTCCGTCGTCTATTAACGTGATGGGGCTTAGGTGGCTGGCTTGCGTCTCGCATAATGCGGTACTCCCCGCGTGTAGGCCTCGAGCACAAGTATCATGGGTCGCCAGTTTGCAAAACGATGCGTAAGTTGTTGGTACGCAATCGGTGACTGGTCAGACGTCGCTATTGCATTCAGCTACTGTGTTCTCCTTCAACTGCAGGATGCTATGTTGGTGTGATACAGGGAAGATGGTGACCTTTTTACAAATTGTTTTAATCTTAGGGTATGCGATTAGCACATGAATTATACTATCGGACTAAAGGACTCTAATGTTAGACGCCTCTAGTACGCTAATGATGGGGACTTCTGTGGGGTGATCAACAAATACAGACTTAAAATCATTTTGATTAAAAATTGCTGGGTTTATGATGTTGGCTTTTGCAAGCGTGACTGTAAGCATAACGTTTTGAATCTCAGTTATTAGTATTCTATTTCTGGCCAAAAGTACCTCGTACAGGTGAGAAGTGTCAACAATATTATTTCGTTCTGCCTTGATGATTTTATTAACGGTTTCTGTTAATTCATTAATTTTATTCTGCGTCTGCGTATTTTTTATAACCTGTAAGTTTTTTGATTGAATTAAACATGCCTCGGACATTTTTTGTTTGTTTCCTAACCTTTTGTTATTTTTAAGATATACCTATTCTCCTACCTCAAAAACTCTGTTTTGTCTAGTAAGGTTGCACCTATCTAGATTTGCCTGTTGTGCTTTTTCAACATTACTTATTATTGCCAATTTTTGTTCGGCATTGGCTGAGTGCAAGGCCTCCTTGGGTGGCAGCCTCGTCACTGAATGTATTGTTTTATTATATTCTACCGTGGCTCTCATAATAAGCTCAACAGTATCGTCAACCTTTTGGTCAGTTAGGGTACTGTGGAATCGCTCCACTTGCCCGTGTGAACTGCTGTGTGCATTAACAATGTCAATGTTATATTGATTTTTTAAAAATGAGGTTATAGTCTCCGAGTTGAAAGACGCCTCATTATCACAATATATTGTTTTTATGTTTGGGAAAAAGTTTATTAGTTGTAATATGGGGCTGCGCACATCGATTATGGCCCTAGAAAGTAATGGCTGCACTACGCCGAATTTTGAAAATGTATCTACGCAGGTTAAAATAAACTTCTTATCTGTAGAGTATATGTCTATATGCAGCATTGGTGTGATACCCACCTCCTGCTTCTTGGGGTGCCTGTTGTTTTTCCCCTTGGTACATGTCTTGCAGTTTAAAACTACTTAGTTTGCGAGTTTGGACATATTTGGAAAGTAGTAATCCTGAAGGATTTGCTTAACATTCTACTTCTTTCTGTTATTTTGCATCCGTGATGTCATTCACGAATTTTTTGCAATGCCAGAACTTGGTTGCTGGGAATTCGGTTACTAAGGCATGCTAGTGCTGAGAGGTCGCAGTAAATGGCGTTAACAACATCTACGTTTACTACCTCTTTGACCAATCCGAACAGCTCGTCCTTGTTATTGAACTGGATTATGTGTCGGTTTTTGGTCCCGAAAACTATGAAATGTCGCCGTAAAAGCTGCTCTGCTTCCTCCAGGATTATTTGATTCCTGTAGCAGTTCAGGGGTTTATTAGTGAATTCGACCGTTTAGGTCAAAGAAAGTTCACTGTGAATAGATAGTTAGATTGGGGTTCGCCTTCTATAGCGTTTATGTTTTGTCGTGACAAAGCGTCGGCCACAAAATTTTCCTTACCGGGCTTGTAGAATACCTTGGCGTTGTGTTCTTCGACGAATGCCTTCCATCGTTTAATTTTGGCATTTGTATTTCGCTCGGATACAGCGAAGGTAAGAGGTTGATGGTCCGTAAAAATCCGGATTTCTTTTGTGCCGTATAGGTAATTTTGTAATTTTCCTATAGCCCAAACAATTGCCAATAATTTTCTTTCGTTGATTGCGTAATTGAGCTCGCAGTCTTTCAACGTGCGAGATATCATTGTGATTGGCCTACCTTTTTGGGACAGTACCGCACCGATACCGCTTGCTGAGGCATC
This sequence comes from Drosophila suzukii, assembly GCF_043229965.1. Taxonomy (NCBI): domain Eukaryota; kingdom Metazoa; phylum Arthropoda; class Insecta; order Diptera; family Drosophilidae; genus Drosophila; species Drosophila suzukii. The sequence continues at coordinate 22,472,561 of NW_027255896.1, read as the reverse complement.
GGTGGTCAAATCGAAAGGGAGTTTGAAATCTGGATACGTTAGTATCACATCTTCTGATGATAAAAGGTATCGCAGGCGCTCGAACACTATGCGTTGGGTCTCGTCAAATTTGATAGCAACCTTTTTTGACATGTGTTTGTTAACAGTGCCATTCTCTCCCTTTAGTATGGAGGTAAGTGGTCTAGCTATGGTAGCGAAGTCCTTGACAAAACTTCTGTAGTAACTGGCCAATCCTAGAAAAGACCTAAGACTGAACAAATTTTCTGGTTCAGTGTACTCCTGAATGGTTTTTACCTTTTCCGGGTCTGTTTGAAGTAACAATGAAACCTAAAAATTCAACACTTTTTTTGAAGAATTTGGTTTTTTCCGGTGCCACTCTCATGTTGGCTTCGCACAGGCACTTTAGGACTGTGTCAATGTGCATGACGTGGTCGGCAGCACTTTCTGAGAAAATTATCACGTCGTCTACATAGACGTAACAAATTTTGCCGACTTGTTCACGTAGTACGTCGTCAATCGCCCTTTGAAAAATGCTTCCCGCATTTTTCAGTCCAAGGGGTAGACGGCAAAATTCATACTTTCCTCCGTTTATGAAGAAAGCAGTTTTTTCACGGTCTTTTTCAGCTAGATAAATCTGGTGATACCCCGATTTTTAGTCTAGGGTACTAAAAAATATGGCCTTTCCTAGGTTCGCAAGAATCATAGGAATACTTGGCATAGGGTAACGGTCGGCGATAGTTCTTTCATTTAGTTTCCTTAAATCGATCACCAGCCGTTTTTTCTTGTTGCCATCCGCATCAAGTCTTTTTTGTCAACAACCCATGTTGGGCTGTTAAATGGTGACCTAGAAGACCTGATAATGCCATCTTTTAACAGCTGTCTGATTTCTGTGTTAACAAACTCTGCTGCTCCCATGGGGTAAGGATATAGCATTGAATATACGGGTTCGTTGGTCTCCGTACGAATTGTGGCAATGATCGAAGTGTTAAAGGGAAGCGCCTCGTTAGAGTGCGAAAACACTTGTTTCCTCTTAAGGATCATTTTCTTAAATGCAGCTTTCACTGAATTTGGGACTATTAAGTCATCGATATTTGTGAAGTTCACGTTATCGCATTCGTGGTATATGAGCTGTTCAGATATGTTTCCATACCTGACTACGCTGTTACGTAAATCTAATGCCGCTCCGGCCTGCGTTAGCAACTCGAAACCAATTATGGCATCAAAAGTGTTGATAGTATCAAGTAAAAAAAATGGAGCCTTTAGGCCGAATATGTGCATAAAGCATTTTTCTCTTATAGTACTGGAGCCATGAACGGAACTCATAGTGAATGGGGAGTCAACAAGCATTATGTTCTTGAGCTCCTTTAAACGCTTTACATAACTCTTTGCCGCCCCCGTGTCTAAAAGGATTTTTATAGTTCTCCCTTTCTAAAATTTGAAGGTTGTCGGAACTTAGAAGATGATGTCCATAGGTTCCGTGGATTGGTTTTGTTTATTCTGGTCTATGTTTTGCTTTCTGAAAAAATAGGGATTTTTTTCCGGTTCGCGGTCGGCACCAGTATTTTTCCCCTATTTCTCGGGCGCTCGGTATTGGCCCTTGTGAAAATCAGTATTCTGATTTCTTGGCTCGGCTACCTTGGCATATGTGGCCGCGAACATACTTCGTTCAATGCTGGCCTCTGCCTCTCTAGCTAATGCCAGTGCTGCTGGCAGGTCTTTTGGCTGTGCTGGAAACACAACAGCCCTAAGTGATTTTTTTAGACCAGAAATGAATACGTGTAGGGCGTCAGCCCTAACTTCTGTATTAAGTAATGAAGCCCTTTCTTCGTCATGTGTCATGACAATTTTGTTCGTAACGAGGGTCAATTTTCGTTCGACCTCATGGTAATACTGCATAAGTGTTTGGTCGCCCTGGCGGATCGACTCGAGTCCCTGCCGTAATAGGCGCAAAGATGTTTTATCTGCGTAGGAGCAGTCTAATCTAGCTAATATGGCTTTAAAATTAAGCACTGTATTATATGAAACTAGCAGCGCACGCGCTGGTCCCTTAATTTTGTTTCTAATAACAGTGACAGCTTGGTAATGCGCGTTACTGCCCTGATAAAATTCGAATAATTCGTAGGCGTCGGTGGCGGATTGCCTCCATGCCACGTACTCATCTTGAAACCCAGTAAAGTCTGGAACTGATTTCACTATATGTAATGGTATATCGCACTGTGGTGCTCCCGGTATTACCGCTACCCTCAGGTAGGATTCTACCTCTGGTGCTTCTATACGCAGACTCTGAAGCTGTTGCTTAACGGCACTGATCTGATTCGCGAATTCGGCTCTGAGCCTCATTTCTTGATTATTTAATGCGGCCTGAATTACCGCCTCTATTTGTGCCGCGTTCATGGTTTCTGCTTTACTTTCTTGTTGGTATCTGTTCAGGCCCACTGTCCGGCGAATCTGGACTGGCCCCGCTATCCAGCTGCACCGCACTACCGCTCTCCCGCTCTCCCGCTCTGTCGCGCTCCCGCTCTGTCGCGCTCCCGCTCTCCTGCGCTGTTCCTAGCTCCCTCCATGAAGTCTCCGCTGCGCTCTGGAGCGCAGAGCGGAGCTAAGACTAAATTAGTTCGATTTCTGGAGTTCAACTGAAATTAACCGCGGTCGCACCCCCGCCTACTTTCAAAGTTAACTTTTTTCTGGAGTACTTATTTTCGATTAAGGGGCAATACGCGTTCGAGTGGTTTCTCCCCTACAGCTTCCGCAGCACCAGCAGCAAACGCACCAGCAGCAAGCCACCGAAGCCCAGCGAAGCAACCCGCCGACGCCGCCAGTTTTCCGCCGTCGCCTCCCACGCCATTCCACCAGCACCACCACCGTACCCCGCTGCCCCCCCCCCCGGCGTACATTTTGGTCCTTCGAGCCGGATAAGATAAGTAAAACTTTTCGTCTTATTAATTGCCGGTCTGCAGTCAGCCACTCGAAAATATAATTCGTTTGACTTTCTGTACGATTTGTCCAAAATCCTAGTCCGATTGAATCCGACAACGGCAATTAAAAATTACTTCGCCATTTTTTTCTTCGATTTTCCTTTTGCTACGTGCGGCCATATTGCCAATTTTTTCCGACTCCTTTTTTTAATTGCAATTGGCTGCTCATCCATACTTACATACACATATACAAAATCGAGAAAAAATTCCAAGCTTAGAAAAAATATTGTGCAAATATAAGCCAAGCATACTCGTACAGTGAGAATTATTAAATTTCTAGTGTTCCGCCAATTCAGGCCCCCAAAACTTTTCAAGATTTTTCTCACTGTATATCCGCAGCCGCTAAAATACTTGCACATATTTTTTTCGTTTTTCCAAATAAAGTCCACACACAATAAATCGAAAACTTCCACAACAACACATACCCCGCCGGCAATATTTATTTAATAAATTTAAAGCCGACGAAAATTACATACATGCAAATATCTACATACATACAAATACCTACATATATACACATATCTACATACAGTCACATATAATTTTTAACTCCACCATCCCGTTCCGACTAATTAAAGTTGTGAGGAGTTGAATAACTCCCCACAAATAGAAGCAGCAGCAGATGGCCGGCCGCTTACCAGATACGCGGCGAATTCGCGTAGTAACGGCGCGGCGAGGAGATCGAGAGAGTTTGGAGACCAACGAAGGAGAGCGAGAGAGTTTGGAGACCAATGAAGGAGATCGAGAGAAATTGGAGACCAACGAAGGAGAGCGAGAGAGATTGGATACCAAGGATGGAGATCGAGAGAGAATGGAGACTTCGCGGGCAGAGCAAGAGTGCCGTATGCAAAAGGGGATAACGGAACTCCACCGGACTTTGGACTCTCCCGTGAACTTTGGACCGGAAGAGGAAGTGCCACATCTCGGCAGTGGAGCGGCACACAGGCGTGCCACAAGCGGCCCGGGAATCAGCGGGACTGCAGCAGTGGGCGGAGCATCGATTGAAAGCGGTACGTGAAGGAGAAGTGGGTCATCCAGGAGGCACGGACTTTGGACCCAGAGTGGAGAGATCCAGCGGGCCGTGCGCAAAAGGGAAATAACGGTGCTTGGCGGCCCTATATAAGGCCGCAGAGCGCTGGCAGCTGGATCAGTCGATCACGAGGAGTCAAACCTTCAAGATCAATTAAAGTACCAAATAAACAGTCAGTCAAGCAAATAATCTACGAGGGAGCTACAACCAAGCGAGTCGTCGGAAGCAGCGCCGTGGGAAGCATACAAGGAGCAAGATCGCCACGTCGAGACGTTCGGGATTAGGACATCAGGAATCTCCGAATTGAGACACAGGTGGCTGAGTTCTGAAAGGCATCACGCGGCTAAGTCAAGGCGTTTGTTTTCTAACTTTGTCACGACCACACCCTGGCGAGTCGCCCGGCGGGTCTGTCAGAGACAAGCAAAAGAGTCCCACGACGAAGAGCCGTCAGCTTGGGGAGGAAAGTTGTCTGCGACCCAGCGTACCTTGCCCGACCAAGCAGGACCTGGCGTGACGGACGAGCGGTAGATCGATTTGCGGTTTCAAGAGGCGGCAGCCTGGAGAGCCCTGCGATTACCGGCGAAGTTCCCGAGCAGCGACCGCCCAGCTCTCCGAGCGCCAGAACAACGAGATACTGGCGACGCCAGCAGACATTTCCGGCAGCCACGTTACCATCGCCGCGCGGAGCTCATTGGGGAGCGCAGGAGCGTCGCGGACGCCACGCATTAGGGTAAAGCCGGGTGGAACGTTCGTCTGCGCTAGGCGTAAAGCGAAGTGAACCGCTAGACAGCCTCCGGGCGGCAGCCTTGACTGTCAGCGCGAACTGAGCAAGAACCTAGCGGGACCGTCCGGGACAGAGCAAGGGACAGGTATTGCCTCGAAAAGCCTTATTATTTGAACCCATTGTTTTCTCACTGATCTACGGGGCAGTCACGTCATATAAATTTGGTGGGACGAACACACAATCTTCTGAGCTAGCCGCACGAATCTCGTAGCGAGCAGACACACGAAATCAGTTCGTTACAAAGTTTTCCGTCGGCCAACCGGTAAAAAAAATAATAAAATAAAAAATTACACCAACCGACTGAAAATTTTTTGGTTATTGTGTTTTATTTACCATCAAACTTTTTAGTATTTTTTCGGTATTTGGTATTTGCTCCGTAAAATTTATTTTATTTAAACGAGAAAAATACCAGCACTCCACTGCATGCATAGCATCCTCCGTCCACCAATTTTTTGGTATATTTTTAGTATTTTTCCCTCGGAATATTAAATCAAATTAAAGCAATACTCCAATATTAAATAATCAACCGATCGCATCCTCCGGCCAAAAAATGTTGGTATTTTTTCTTCATTCCGAAGTTTAAATAAAGGGGAAAATATTACAATTACTCCACCGGGGACTATATATATACACATAGTTGGTATTTTCCCCCTCAATTTATCCAAACGCAAAAAAAAACTAGCAAAAATATACCAAACTTGATCCCAACCATAATACATATACCAAAAGGGTTTAATATTACAGTATTACTTCTCAACGGGTGATATTCGAACTTCTTACTCACCGTTCCTAATCCGTATCATTGGGTTTAATTCCGCAAAGTAACCAGGTCGGTACTTGCTTCCAATTTCTATTTCTCCGATCCACTACTTTTTCTTGTCGACACCTCGTTCCACTGTTCAACAAGTGGGCCAGGTTTCCTATTTATCCGACATAAACAAAGGCGAGCAGATTATGACCCAAAAAAAGGTCATTTCTTTTAAATGTCCGTTGGAAGTGATAACAACAACTTGTCTATTCCACCTGCCGTAGTCCCAGGCATATCCGTAGATCCGCCCACACCCGAACTAACCGCCAAGACCTCGTCGCCCCGAAAAAGGGTCACCCGTGCAAACGTCAAAATGGCACTAACACCTTCCCAAATCGCTCTAAGCAAGATTACTGAGGTCGCAGATCGGCTGAGTGAGTTTGAATCCAGAGCAAACACTCCTTCGCCGATCCCTCCTACTCTGTCCATGCTGAACATCCGCCGCGAAGAAATACGCGCGTTATGGGACCGCATCAAGGCAGAATACGATGAATGCACCGGGTGCATAGCGGAAGCCGGAGACAGTACAGCTGATAGTTTGCCAGTTCTCAAGGCCAAATACGGCTACTGCTATTCCGTTTACGAGAGATGTGGGGCTCAGATCGCGGATATGATAGCCCAGGCTCCCCAAGTTCAAGCTGTTCCTACCCAGACTTACATTCCCTCTGAATGTCGGCTGCCTCCGTGCGATACCGAGGTTTTCACCGGAGATTATCTGCGGTGGCCGACCTTTAGGGATCTGTTTACGGCCATTTATATAAACAACCCAAGGCTGACGCCAGTCGAAAAATTGTTTCACCTAAATGCCAAAACAAGCGGCGATGCACACACGATAGTGTCGAACTCCCCCCTTACTAACGACGGCTTTCGCTCAGCTTGGGCTAACCTAACTGAGCGTTTCGAAAACAAGCGGTTGTTAGTAAATAGCCAATTAAAAATACTTTTCAATGTGCAGTCCGTTAATCAGGAATCTGGGTCAGCTATCCGTGAACTTCAACGTACCATCCAGGGTTGCCTTACGGCTTTAGAAATGTCCGGAATTGAAACCGAGAATTGGGATTGTCTCCTAGTGAACATGTGCTCCTCCAAACTTCCTAAGCTCACGCTATCCTTGTGGGAACAGTCCCTGCACAATAAGGCAGAGATTCCGACGTGGCAGGAACTGAACGCCTTCCATACGGAGCGTCACCGGACCTTAGAAGCCATAGACGACGTACGGCCGTCAGGCTCGAGTCAATCTCTGCCAAAAACATCCGCCCCCACTGCAGCGCCTCGAAGAATAAATTCTTACGAGACAAGGGTAGCACCCAAGCCAAAAGGATGTGACCTTTGTAAGAAGGAAAACCATCCTGTCCGCACATGTGCACGGTTCCTCCAGATGACGGTCGACGAGCATTCGGCATACATAAAGAGGAAGCAGCTGTGTCTAAACTGCTTCGCACGAGGGCATCAGCTGCGTGATTGTGAAAGCACTCATAGTTGCTTTACGTGCCGCGGCCGCCATCACACCTTACTACACAGATGCAACTCCTCCCAATCGCCTTCGAATCCCGCCCCAAAAACCCAGATCAAGACCAGTTTCCACCGCTTCCCGGTCCACGGACTCTACAGTCCAAAATTACTTCGCGACGGGGTATAGATCCGTCTTGCTGGGCACCGCCATAATTGACATATGTCACCTGGGGTCGAATTTTAAAGCTCGTGCCTTGATAGATTCAGGATCAGAGGCAACCTTTATTTTTGAGCTGCTGTTCAAACTAATTAAGTTGCCTCACCAGGTAATCCGAGCCCAAGTATCAGGCCTAAACCAGACAGTATCCGCTGAATCCAAAAAGCTCTGTCAGTTTACCATCCGTTCTCCGACCAGGCCAGGCTTGCAAATAAATACGACGTCCTGTGTTCTTCCTCAATTAGCTGGAAACCTTCCATCTTGTCCGATTCCGCAATAGTTTCTACGGGATCTTCCCGAACTGTCACTAGCGGATCCGAAGTTCTACGAGAGCGCACAGATAGATATTCTGGTCGGGGTCGACATCCTGCCATCCATTATTCTAAGCGGCACCCGGCCGAATATTTGTGGCTCTCTCCTCGGGCAAGAAACCATTTTCGGGTGGATTCTAACAGGACCCGTTCCTGCTCCAAGGGAAAATCAGATTTCCGTTTTTTCCACACGAATCTCCCACACAGTTGACACGTCCCTGGATAGGCTTCTCACCAAATTTTGTGGAGGTGGTGGATCTGCCAGTAAAAGTGACAAATTCTTCCGATTTGGCATGTGAGGAAAATTTTATCCGAACGACTACGGGAGACGATAACGGCAGGTATGTCGTAAGTCTTCCGTTTCGTGATCCTCAAAACGTAAAATCCGCCCTCGGTCACTCCAGATCCTCCGCGTTGTCGCAGTTCCTAAGAACCGAGCAACGCCTAAAGAGGGACTGTCAGCTGAAAGCCAAATACGACTCCGTGATTCAAGAGTATCTCGACCTCAATCACAAGAAAGACGTCCGTCCTACCCATAATTCTGCCAGTTATTACCTTCCGCATCATGCCGTGCTTAAGCCGGAAAGTACAACCACTAAGTTACGTGTGGTTTTCAGTGCCTCCACCCCTTCAGAGAATGGGGTCAGTTTAAATGATATCCTTCATGCTGGACCAGTCTTACAGTCCGATCTAACTATCCAGATCCTGAAGTGGCGATATTTCCGGTACGTCTACAGTGCCGATATCGAGAAAATGTATCGGCAGATATGGGTAGATCCGAAGCCTTCCCCGTTCCAGCGCATCTTATTCCGCAACAGCGAGGGGCACATTCGAGATTTCGAATTACAGACGGTAACTTTTGGAGTCAATTGCGCGCCATTCCTGGCCATTCGAGTCCTGCAACAGTTGGCAACTGACGTGCAGCTCAGCCATCCAAGAGCGAGCAACGTCATTCGAAATCATATGTATGTAGACGATGTCCTTTCGAGAGCTGACTGCGCCGAGGACGCTAAGTCCATTGTTCGCGAGCTACAAAGTGCTCTAGATTCCGCGGGGTTTCCATTGAGAAAATGGACGTCCAACAACAAAGAAATATTAGCTCATATCCAAAGCGATCATCTTCTGACAACCGACTTCCTCGAGATCGACACTGAGAGCACAGCCAAAACTCTCGGCGTACGATGGAAGGCGACGTCCGATGAGTTCTTTTTCGTCCCACCAGATTTAGCAACGGAAATCTCCCACACGAAAGGCCAAGTCCTTTCCCAAATTGCCAAGCTGTTTGATCCAGCAGGCTGGCTCGCTCCATTTGTTGTGTGTGCCAAAATCTTTATGCAAGAGATTTGGCTTCAGGATCTAGGCTGGGACGATAAACTTCCAATTGAGCTGTGCCAAAGGTGGAACAGCTTTCTCCAGAGCTATTCGGTCCTTGACCAGGTCAGAATACCCAGATGGGTTTCCTTCCGTCCAGAGTTCCGCGTAGAGCATCACGGATTCTGTGACGCCTCGCAAAAGGCACACGGTGCTGCGATCTATGTGCGCGTAGAAGTGGGCCATAAGACGATGGTGCACTTGCTCACGGCCAAGACGCGTGTGGCGCCAGTCAAAACGGTGTCCCTTCCCAGGCTGGAGTTATGTGGGGCTCTCCTTTTGTCCGAGATGGCCGAAGCCATTCTTCCAAATATGCCGAGGCTGACCTCAAAATTCCATTGTTGGACCGATTCCACGATTGTGCTAGCATGGTTAGCAAAACCAGCGTGCCATTGGACTACGTTCGTTGCCAACAGGGTGGCGAAGATCACCGAGTCCACTGAGGCGGCCAATTGGTCGCACGTTCAATCCGAACATAATCCAGCTGATTTTGCTAGTCGAGGATTTCCCCTTCAAGAGCTGGTGGATAACCCGCTTTGGTGGCATGGACCCACTTGGCTGCAACGTCCACGCGATCATTGGCCCAGCCAGGGAACCGACCTGCCGGTGACTGAGATCGAAAAGCGTGCCGTTAAAGTCCATGTGGCGTCTATGCCGTCAGAAGATTTCCTAGATCGCTTTTCCAATTTAGATAGGGCTTTGAGGGTCCTCGCGTATGTCCATCGATTTGTCCAACGATGTCGAAGACAATCATGCGAAGACAATTATGCTGATTTTGCAAATAAACACTGGGGTGGTCCCATAATCACCCAAGATCTTTATAGACTTATAATTACTCCTTAACAGTGTTAACATATACTCCGAACAATTAGATATCAGGAAGTCATTCAGGCTCCCGGACCACTGTAGCGTCTTTCAGGCGGAGGTCCACGCTATAAAAGAAGCACTAACCTGTTAAGGGAACTTTAGCCTCCAAAGAGGAAACCTAAGCATATATAGTGATAGCCAAGCGGCTATTAAGTCGATCTACTCGACAAGCACCAACTCCCGTACAATAGCAGACTGTCGCAGATCTCTCCACGAGATGGCAAATCAGTTTACTATCAGCCTAATGTGGGTTCCGGGTCACCGGGACATCGTAGGCAACTGCATAGCGGACGAGTTAGCCAGGGAGGGCACCACCAAGCCTTTCCTCCCAGGACAGGAGAATGTCGGTATGTCCATGGCAACTTGAAAACTAAATATAAAAAATTACTTCAACACACTAGCCAACACCCATTGGCAAAACGCACCACAGTGTCCTATCTCTCATCAGACATGGCCTGTGATAAACAACAATAAAAGCTCGGAGTTACTCAAGCTCAGCCGCACAGAGTGTGGCATGTTGATCCGAGCTCTTACAGGCCACTGGCTTGTTGGCGCGCATGCCGGCAGGCTAAAAGCCCCGCAAAATGAATTCTGCAGAAGCTGTAGGGATGAGGAAGAAGTGGAAACGGTAGAACACCTTCTCTGCTTCTGCCCAGCCCTATGCAGACTCAAACACTCAAACACTCAGACTGAAACACTTAAGAAGTCCCTTCATCGACGGTCTTACCGAAATATCGGAGATTAATCTCAAAAACATAAGTGCCTTTACAAAATCTTCCGGGTGGAAGACATGCTGATAAGCTCAACACAAGTTGAAACTACTAGAAACGGGACCCAAGCGAAAGAAAAACGAGATCATGCGGTATCACAATGGACCCATAGAGGTCTAAGTGTGTCGGACCATACTCCGACAGCCGCCCTAACCTAACCTAACCTAACATAACTTAAGACAAGAGAGAACTCTATAGTCGATGCCATCTACTATAAAATACTCGTTACTCAGTTAAGCGAAGTGCGAGGGCGATCGAACGAGCAAAGCGAGAGATGGCACACTTTACTTGCTTATAACTTTTTAATGAATGGTATGAATTGAATAATTTTTGAAATAGAGATTGATACTAATAATCAAATCTGCTGAAACAAACTTGCACTGCGCAAGAAGCTCAAGAATCTTAATACCAAATCCTAACTTTGTAGCTTTTATAGTTTTCGGGATCTCAGCCTTCATACGGATAGACCGTCCTGATCAAGAATATATATACTTTACAGGGTCGGAAATGCTTCCTTCTGCCTGTTACATACTTTTCGACGAATCTAGTACACCCCTTACTCTACGAGTAATAGGTATAATAAATACACCATCGAGTAGACGAGAAGAAACAATGGTGTTTACATTTAACAAGCAATTTACGTTTTACACTTGAAACTTTAAACCAGTAACTGTGAAGTCACTGATTATGCCCTTGCTAGATACGGCTTAAAATCATAATTTATTAGCTAATTTTCAGATTGTCATCATTTTTGGATGACAAGAGGAATAAAATAAATTGTTCTTAAAATTTTAATCTTTGAAAATGTGGGCGCAACAGTTTTGGGTGATTTGTGGTCGTTAGGATGGGCGTGGCATATGCACGTAATAAACTTGTGATGCGTACAAGGCTACGGAATTGAAATCTGAAATCCCAATTCTCTATCTTTGATAGTTTCCGAGTTATCCGCGTTCATATATACGATTTTTTGGGCGTTAAGGTGAACATGGCAAATTTTTTTTGGTTCAATCGATAGGTTTTGATAAGAACAATACATTTCAGTTAAAATGTTTATTCCAGCATTAAAAACGTTGAAGCCACAGTTTTGAGCGGTTTGTCACAAAATTTTTGTGACGTTTTTTTTATATAAAGTTTTTGGTTTTGGACGACTTTTTAATAGGTTTGATACTAGACCTTACTAAAAAACAATTTCCTCATAAAAAGCACAAAAAAGCAGGAGATTTTTTTCAGAACTTTTTTTAAATATCAAAATTTATTTAAAAATAAATTAAACCGCCTGAACTATTTTTTTCTAGGAATATCCAACAAACCGTGCTTTCTTTGGACCCCTTCTTAAAAAGAATAAAATGTAGTAACTATGAACTAAAAAATATTTTTCTTTTTGCAATCCGGTAAGAATTGGTTAGTCTTATAGTTTCAATCGCTATTTATACAACTTAGTCGCTATTAGAAAAATTTAAAAAAAGTATAAGAATGCTAATTTTCTTATTGGCTAAAATTCTATTCTGAAATGTTAACTTTGAAAAACTGTAATGGGAGACCTAAGCATCACAGACAACATTTCTTTCTTTCTCTTATTTAATTGTGCGCATAATTCAATGTTAACATTTTTAAAAATAAAAACAATTTTGCCAAGGTTTATATTCTAGTCGGCCCATAGTGCGCCGTTCGTACACAGCGCGTAGCCCCTTAAACTTGCCACCAACACTTCAAAACCGTGCCACTGTGTCTTCCCATAGATGCTCCCAGATTTGGAAGGTCGCTCCCTGACGAATTGCCAATAACACTCGGCCGCATGACCCCTGACCAGGTGATAAAAACTTTCGAGGACTTCATCCCACGAGCGTCGACTCTGATTACGAAGGAATTCAATCAGGAAAAATAAATCCACCACTATCATATTTTTTGAATCTCCAACAAAGGAAGTATTCTATTTCTTTATACCACCCCATTTCATATTCCCTTCTTCTTGTTCCATTTTGTCCATAATTGCTACTGGGAACCCTATGATTCGGTCTGCTTCAAACCGTTGAAATATCTTAACCATTAACTCGATATTTCGTAGGGCCATTATTGATACTAAAAATATTAGCAGACACAGGAACAAATCGAATGTAAAACAGTCCACTTTTACTTCTCTTTCTAATACAGTCACCTCCATTTATTTTACTCGACCTACAATTACTGCTAAATTATTTCTAAAATTAACAAGGAAGAACGCTATAGTCAAGTATCTCGACTATCAGATACCCGCTACTCAGCTAAAGGGTCAAAAGGGAAACGGAGATATGCAAGCAGCAAAGCGAGACTGAAATGCGCCACCTACCACTAATCACAATATATGCTTATGTGGGCGGTAGATAGATTTAAGCGTTATGGGCGTTATAGTGGGCGTGGCATATTCACGTAACAAACTTGTGATGCGTACAAGGCTACGGAATTGAAATCCCACTTCTCTATCTTTGATGGTGTCCGAGTTATCCGCGTTCATACAACGATTTGTTTAAGTTTGTGGGCGTAAAAGTGAACGTGGCAATTTTATTTTGGTCAATCGATAGGTTTTGATAAGAACAATACATTTCAGTTAAAATTTTTATTCTAGCATTAAAAACGTTGGAGCCACAGTTTTGGGCGGTTTGCCACAAAATTCCATAGTTTCGATATCCCCACTCACCAATGATGGCTTTCGCTCAGCCTGTAAAAACCTAACAGAGCGCTTCGAAAATAAGCGATTGCAGGTGAACAGTCACCTGAAAAGTCAATGTGCAACCCATAGCAGAGGAGTCTGGAGCAGCTTTATAGGAACTTTAACGCATTATTCAAGGTGGCTTAACTTCGTTACATATTTCAGGCGTTAATATGAAGAATTGGGACCCTATCCTGAATACATTTAACTGACTTAGTTGTTTCTAACACTGCTGAAACACAAAAAAATCGAATAGATTTCTTAATTTTTGCTAAATCTTTTTAGCCTAAACAAGGAAGAACGATATAGTCGAGCACGTCGACTATCAGATACCCGTTACTGAGCTAAAGGGACCAAAGGGAGATAGAGACATGCAAGCAGCAATGCGAGATTGTATTACGCCAGACAGACTTAAGTGTTATGGTCGTTAGAGTGGGCCTGGCAAATTTTTGTTGGGTCAATCGATAGGTGTTAACGACTCTAATACATTTAAGTTAAAATTTATTATCTAGCATGAAAATTGTGGGCGCCACAGGCTTTGGCGGTTCGTGGAAAACTTTTTTTTGATCAATAGATAGGTTTTGACGAGACTAATACATTTCAGTTTAAATTTTTTGTCTAGCATGATAATTGTGGGCGCCACAGGTTTGGGCGGCTTAATAAACTTGTGATGCGTACTAGGCTACGGAATCTAACTCTGAAATCATAATTCTTTATTTTTGATAGTTTCCGAGATATCCGCGTACATATTTACGATGTTTTGAAATATGTGGGCGATTTGTGGGCGTTAAGGTGGGCGTGGCAAACGTTTTTGGCCAATCGGTAGGTATTGACGATATTAATACATTTCAGTTAAAATTTATTTTTTAGCATGCAAATTGTGGGCGCCACAGGATTTGGCGGTTCGTGGAAAACTTTTTTTGATCAACCGATAGGTACTGAAAAGACTTATATATTTCAGTTAAAATTTAATTTCTAGCATGAAAATTGTGGGCGCCACAGGCTTTGGCGGTTCGTGGAAAACTTTTTTTTGATCAATCGATAGGTACTGACGAGACTAATACATTTCAGTTTAAATTTTTTATCTAGCATGATAATTGTGGGCGCCACAGGCTTTGGCGGTTTGTGGGCGTTAGGGTGGGCGTGGCATATTCACGTAACAAACTAGTGATGCGTACAAGGCTACGGAATTGAAATCTGAAATCACAATTCTCTATCTATTATAGTTTCCGAGTTATCCGCGTTCATATATACGATTTTTTTTAAGTTTGTGGGCGTTAAAGTGAACGTGGCAAATTTTTGTTTGGTTTATTCGATTGGTTTTGATAAGAACAATACATTTCATTTAAAATTTGTATTCTAGCATTTAAAACGTTGGAGCCACAGTTTTGCCACCGTGCCACTGTCTCTTCCTATAGATCCTCCCAGACCTCGGGAGGTCGCTCCCTGACGAATTGCCAATAACACTCGGCCGCTTGCCCCTGACCAGGTGATGAAAACTGTCGAAGACTTCATCCCACGAGCGCCGACTCTGGTAACGAAGGAATTAAATCAGGAAAACTAAATCCACAACTATCATATTGTTTGAATCTCCAACAAAGCAAGTATCCTCTTTCTTTATACCACCCCATTTCATATTCCCTTCTTGTTCCATTTCAGCATGCTGCCCAATACTTCATCCATAATTGCTACTGGGAACCGTTGAAGTAACTTAACCATTAACTCAATTTTTCGAAGGGCCATTATTGATACTAAAAATATTAGCAGACACAGGAACAAATCGAATGTAAAACAAGGAAGAACGCTATAGTCGAGTGCCTCGACTATCAGATAGCCGTTACTCAGCTAAAGGGATCAAATGGAAATGGAGATACGCAATCAGCAAAGCGAGATTAAAATACGCCACCTACCGGCGGTAGACAGATTTAAGCGTTATGGGCGTTAGAGTGGGCCTGGCATATTTTTGTTGGGTCAATCGATAGGTATTGACGATACTAATACATTTCAGTTAAAATTTATTTTCTAGCATGAAAATTGTGGGCGCCACAGGCTCTGGCGGTTCGTGGAAAACTTTTTTTTGATCAATCGATAGGTACTGACTAGACTAATACATTTCAGTTTAAATGTTTTATCTAGCATGATAATTGTGGGCGCCGCAGGCTTTGGTGGTTTGTGGGCGTTAGGATGGGCGTGGCATACTCACGTAACAAACTTGTGATGCGTACAAGGCCACGGAATTGAAATCTGAAATCCGAATGCTCTATCTTTGATAGTTTCAGAGTTATCCGCGTTCATATATACGATTTTTTTAAGTTTGTGGGCATTAGAGTGAACGTTGCAAATTTTTGTTTGGTTTATTCGATTGGTTTTGATAAGAACAATACATTTCATTTAAAATTTTTATTCTAGCATTAAAAACGTTGGAGCCACAGTTTTGCCACCGTGCCACTGTCTCTTCCTATAGATCCTCCCAGACCTCGGGAAGTCGCTCCCTGACGAATTGCCAATAACACTCGGCCGCTTGACCCCTGACCAGGTGATGAAAACTGCCGAAGACTTCATCCCACGAGCGCCGACTCTGATTACAAAGGAATTAAATCAGGAAAACTAAATCCACAACTATCATATTGTTTGAATCTCCAACAAAGCAAGTATCCTTTTTCTTTATACCACCCCATTTCATATTCCCTTCTTGTTCCATTTCAGCATGCTGCCCAATACTTCATCCATAATTGCTACTGGGAACCCTATGATTCGGTCTGCTTCAACCAGAGATCGTTGAAGTAACTTAACCATTAACTTGATTTTTCGAAGGGCCAATATTGATACTAAAAATAGTAGCATACACAGGAACAAATCGAATGTAAAACAAGGAAGAACGCTATAATCGAGTGCCTCGACTATCAGATACCCGTTACTCAGCTTAAGGGATCAAAGGGAAATGGAGATATGCAAGCAGCAAAGCGAGATTAAAATACGCCACCTACCGGCGGTAGACAGATTTAAGCGTTATGGGCGTTAGAGTGGGCGTGGTAAAATTTTTTTTGGATCAATCGATAGGTATTGATGAGAACAATACACTTCAGCTAAAATTTTTATTCTAGCATCAAAACTGTTGGAGCCATAGTTTTGGGCGGTTTGTGGGCGTAAGAGTGGGCGTGGCACATTGCCGAAGCAAACTTGCGCTGCGTAAGAAGCTCAGGAATCTGCACGCCAAATCTCAATAGCCTAGTTCCTATAGTTTCTGAGATCTCAGCGTTAATCCGGACAGACGGACAGACGGACATGGCTAGATCGACTCGGCTAGTGATCCTGATCATGAATAAACATACTTTATGGGGTCGGAAAGGCTTCCTTCTGCCTTTAACATACTTTCCGATGAATATAGTATGCCCTTTTAATCTACGAGTAACGGGTCTCTTGTCTGTCTCTTCCTATAGATCCTCCCAGACCTCGGGAGGTCGCTCCCTGACGAATTGCCAATAACACTCGGCCGCTTGACCCCTGACCAGGTGATGAAAACTGCCGAAGACTTCATCCCACGGGCGCCGACTCTGATTACGAAGGAATTAAATCAGGAAAACTAAATCCACAACTATCATATTGTTTGATTCTCCAACAAAGCAAGTATCCTCTTTCTTTATACCACCCCATTTCATATTCCCTTCTTGTTCCATTTCAGCATGCTGCCCAATACTTCATCCAAAATTGCTACTGGGAACCCTATGATTCGGTCTGCTTCAACCAGAGACCGTTGAGGTAACTTTACCATTAACTCGATTTTTCGAAGGGCCATTATTGATACTAAAAATAATAGCAGACACAGGAACAAATCGAATGTAAAACAAGGAAGAACGCTATAGTCGAGTGCCTCGACTATCAGATACCCGTTACTCAGCTAAAGGGATCAAATGGAAATGGAGATACGCAATCAGCAAAGCGAGATTAAAATACGCCACCTACCGGCGGTAGACAGATTTAAGCGCTATGGGCGTTAGAGTGGGCCTGGCAAATTTTTGTTGGGTCAATCGATAGGTATTGACGATACAAATACATTTCAGTTAAAATTTATTTTCTAGCATGAAAATTGTGGGCGCCACAGGCTTTGGCGGTTCGTGGAAAACTTTTTTTTGATCAATCGATAGGTACTGACGAGACTAATACATTTCAGTTTAAATTTTTTATCTAGCATGATAATTGTGGGCGCCGCAGGCTTTTGTGGCTTGTGGGCGTTAGGATGGGCGTGGTATACTCACGTAACAAACTTGTGATGCGTACAAGGCCACGGAATTGAAATCTGAAATCCGAATGCTCTATCTTTGATAGTTTCAGAGTTATCCGCGTTCATATATACGATTTTTTTAAGTTTGTGGGCATTAGAGTGAACGTTGCAAATTTTTGTTTGGTTTATTCGATTGGTTTTGATAAGAACAATACATTTCATTTAAAATTTTTATTCTAGCATTAAAAACGTTGGAGCCACAGTTTTGCCACCGTGCCACTGTCTCTTCCTATAGATCCTCCCAGACCTCGGGAGGTCGCTCCCTGACGAATTGCCAATAACACTCGGCCGCTTGACCCCTGACCAGGTGATGAAAACTGCCGAAGACTTCATCCCACGAGCGCCGACTCTGATTACAAAGGAATTAAATCAGGAAAACTAAATCCACAACTATCATATTGTTTGAATCCCCAACAAAGCAAGTATCCTTTTTCTTTATACCACCCCATTTCATATTCCCTTCTTGTTCCATTTCAGCATGCTGCCCAATACTTCATCCATAATTGCTACTGGGAACCCTATGATTCGGTCTGCTTCAACCAGAGATCGTTGAAGTAACTTAACCATTAACTTGATTTTTCGAAGGGCCAATATTGATACTAAAAATATTAGCATACACAGGAACAAATCGAATGTAAAACAAGGAAGAACGCTATAATCGAGTGCCTCGACTATCAGATACCCGTTACTCAGCTTAAGGGATCAAAGGGAAATGGAGATATGCAAGCAGCAAAGCGGGATTAAAATACGCCACCTACCGGCGGTAGACAGATTTAAGCGTTATGGGCGTTAGAGTGGGCGTGGCAAAATTTTTTTTGGATCAATCGATAGGTATTGATGAGAACAATACACTTCAGCTAAAATTTTTATTCTAGCATCAAAACTGTTGGAGCCACAGTTTTGGGCGGTTTGTGGGCGTAAGAGTGGGCGTGGCACATTGCCGAAACAAACTTGCGCTCAGGAATCTGCACGGCAAATCTCAATAGCCTAGTTCCTATAGTTTCTGAGATCTCAGCGTTAATCCGGACAGACGGACAGACGGACATGGCTAGATCGACTCGGCTAGTGATCCTGATCATGAATAAACATACTTTATGGGGTCGGAAAGGCTTCCTTCTGCCTTTTACATACTTTCCGACGAATATAGTATGCCCTTTTAATCTACGAGTAACGGGTCTCTTGTCTGTCTCTTCCTATAGATCCTCCCAGACCTCGGGAGGTCGCTCCCTGACGAATTGCCAATAACACTCGGCCGCTTGACCCCTGATCAGGTGATGAAATTTGTCGAAGACTTCATCCCACGAGCGCCGACTCTGATTACGAAGGAATTATATCAGGAAAACTAAATCCACAACTATCATATTGTTTGAATCTCCAACAAAGCAAGTATCCTCTTTCTTTATACCACCCCATTTCATATTCCCTTCTTGTTCCATTTCAGCATGCTGCCCAATACTTCATCCATAATTGCTACTGGGAACCCTATGATTCAGTCTGCTTCAACCAGAGACCGTTGAAGTAACTTAACCATTAACTTGATTTTTCGAAGGGCCAATATTGATACTAAAAATATTAGCAGACACAGGAACAAATCGAATGTAAAACAAGGAAGAACGCTATAGTCGAGTGCCTCGACTATCAGATACCCGTTACTCAGCTAAAGGGATCAAATGGAAATGGAGATACGCAATCAGCAAAGCGAGATTAAAATACGCCACCTACCGGCGGTAGACAGATTAAAGCGCTATGGGCGTTAGAGTGGGCCTGGCAAATTTTTGTTGGGTCAATCGATAGGTATTGACGATACAAATACATTTCAGTTAAAATTTATTTTCTAGCATGAAAATTGTGGGCGCCACAGGCTTTGGCGGTTCGTGGAAAACTTTTTTTTGATCAATCGATAGGTACTGACGAGACTAATACATTTCAGTTTAAATTTTTTATCTAGCATGATAATTGTGGGCGCCGCAGGCTTTTGTGGCTTGTGGGCGTTAGGATGGGCGTGGCATACTCACGTAACAAACTTGTGATGCGTACAAGGCCACGGAATTGAAATCTGAAATCCGAATGCTCTATCTTTGATAGTTTCAGAGTTATCCGCGTTCATATATACGATTTTTTTAAGTTTGTGGGCATTAGAGTGAACGTTGCAAATTTTTGTTTGGTTTATTCGATTGGTTTTGATAAGAACAATACATTTCATTTAAAATTTTTATTCTAGCATTAAAAACGTTGGAGCCACAGTTTTGCCACCGTGCCACTGTCTCTTCCTATAGATCCTCCCAGACCTCGGGAGGTCGCTCCCTGACGAATTGCCAATAACACTCGGCCGCTTGACCCCTGACCAGGTGATGAAAACTGCCGAAGACTTCATCCCACGAGCGCCGACTCTGATTACAAAGGAATTAAATCAGGAAAACTAAATCCACAACTATCATATTGTTTGAATCTCCAACAAAGCAAGTATCCTTTTTCTTTATACCACCCCATTTCATATTCCCTTCTTGTTCCATTTCAGCATGCTGCCCAATACTTCATCCATAATTGCTACTGGGAACCCTATGATTCGGTCTGCTTCAACCAGAGATCGTTGAAGTAACTTAACCATTAACTTGATTTTTCGAAGGGCCAATATTGATACTAAAAATAGTAGCATACACAGGAACAAATCGAATGTAAAACAAGGAAGAACGCTATAATCGAGTGCCTCGACTATCAGATACCCGTTACTCAGCTTAAGGGATCAAAGGGAAATGGAGATATGCAAGCAGCAAAGCGAGATTAAAATACGCCACCTACCGGCGGTAGACAGATTTAAGCGTTATGGGCGTTAGAGTGGGCGTGGTAAAATTTTTTTTGGATCAATCGATAGGTATTGATGAGAACAATACACTTCAGCTGAAATTTTTATTCTAGCATCAAAACTGTTGGAGCCATAGTTTTGGGCGGTTTGTGGGCGTAAGAGTGGGCGTGGCACATTGCCGAAGCAAACTTGCGCTGCGTAAGAAGCTCAGGAATCTGCACGCCAAATCTCAATAGCCTAGTTCCTATAGTTTCTGAGATCTCAGCGTTAATCCGGACAGACGGACAGACGGACATGGCTAGATCGACTCGGCTAGTGATCCTGATCATGAATAAACATACTTTATGGGGTCGGAAAGGCTTCCTTCTGCCTTTAACATACTTTCCGACGAATATAGTATGCCCTTTTAATCTACGAGTAACGGGTCTCTTGTCTGTCTCTTCCTATAGATCCTCCCAGACCTCGGGAGGTCGCTCCCTGACGAATTGCCAATAACACTCGGCCGCTTGACCCCTGACCAGGTGATGAAAACTGCCGAAGACTTCATCCCACGGGCGCCGACTCTGATTACGAAGGAATTAAATCAGGAAAACTAAATCCACAACTATCATATTGTTTGATTCTCCAACAAAGCAAGTATCCTCTTTCTTTATACCACCCCATTTCATATTCCCTTCTTGTTCCATTTCAGCATGCTGCCCAATACTTCATCCAAAATTGCTACTGGGAACCCTATGATTCGGTCTGCTTCAACCAGAGACCGTTGAAGTAACTTAACCATTAACTCGATTTTTCGAAGGGCCATTATTGATACTAAAAATAATAGCAGACACAGGAACAAATCGAATGTAAAACAAGGAAGAACGCTATAGTCGAGTGCCTCGACTATCAGATACCCGTTACTCAGCTAAAGGGATCAAATGGAAATGGAGATACGCAATCAGCAAAGCGAGATTAAAATACGCCACCTACCGGCGGTAGACAGATTTAAGCGCTATGGGCGTTAGAGTGGGCCTGGCAAATTTTTGTTGGGTCAATCGATAGGTATTGACGATACAAATACATTTCAGTTAAAATTTATTTTCTAGCATGAAAATTGTGGGCGCCACAGGCTTTGGCGGTTCGTGGAAAACTTTTTTTTGATCAATCGATAGGTACTGACGAGACTAATACATTTCAGTTTAAATTTTTTATCTAGCATGATAATTGTGGGCGCCGCAGGCTTTTGTGGCTTGTGGGCGTTAGGATGGGCGTGGCATACTCACGTAACAAACTTGTGATGCGTACAAGGCCACGGAATTGAAATCTGAAATCCGAATGCTCTATCTTTGATAGTTTCAGAGTTATCCGCGTTCATATATACGATTTTTTTAAGTTTGTGGGCATTAGAGTGAACGTTGCAAATTTTTGTTTGGTTTATTCGATTGGTTTTGATAAGAACAATACATTTCATTTAAAATTTTTATTCTAGCATTAAAAACGTTGGAGCCACAGTTTTGCCACCGTGCCACTGTCTCTTCCTATAGATCCTCCCAGACCTCGGGAGGTCGCTCCCTGACGAATTGCCAATAACACTCGGCCGCTTGACCCCTGACCAGGTGATGAAAACTGCCGAAGACTTCATCCCACGAGCGCCGACTCTGATTACAAAGGAATTAAATCAGGAAAACTAAATCCACAACTATCATATTGTTTGAATCCCCAACAAAGCAAGTATCCTTTTTCTTTATACCACCCCATTTCATATTCCCTTCTTGTTCCATTTCAGCATGCTGCCCAATACTTCATCCATAATTGCTACTGGGAACCCTATGATTCGGTCTGCTTCAACCAGAGATCGTTGAAGTAACTTAACCATTAACTTGATTTTTCGAAGGGCCAATATTGATACTAAAAATATTAGCATACACAGGAACAAATCGAATGTAAAACAAGGAAGAACGCTATAATCGAGTGCCTCGACTATCAGATACCCGTTACTCAGCTTAAGGGATCAAAGGGAAATGGAGATATGCAAGCAGCAAAGCGGGATTAAAATACGCCACCTACCGGCGGTAGACAGATTTAAGCGTTATGGGCGTTAGAGTGGGCGTGGCAAAATTTTTTTTGGATCAATCGATAGGTATTGATGAGAACAATACACTTCAGCTAAAATTTTTATTCTAGCATCAAAACTGTTGGAGCCACAGTTTTGGGCGGTTTGTGGGCGTAAGAGTGGGCGTGGCACATTGCCGAAACAAACTTGCGCTGCGTAAGAAGCTCAGGAATCTGCACGGCAAATCTCAATAGCCTAGTTCCTATAGTTTCTGAGATCTCAGCGTTAATCCGGACAGACGGACAGACGGACATGGCTAGATCGACTCGGCTAGTGATCCTGATCATGAATAAACATACTTTATGGGGTCGGAAAGGCTTCCTTCTGCCTTTTACATACTTTCCGACGAATATAGTATGCCCTTTTAATCTACGAGTAACGGGTCTCTTGTCTGTCTCTTCCTATAGATCCTCCCAGACCTCGGGAGGTCGCTCCCTGACGAATTGCCAATAACACTCGGCCGCTTGACCCCTGATCAGGTGATGAAATTTGTCGAAGACTTCATCCCACGAGCGCCGACTCTGATTACGAAGGAATTATATCAGGAAAACTAAATCCACAACTATCATATTGTTTGAATCTCCAACAAAGCAAGTATCCTCTTTCTTTATACCACCCCATTTCATATTCCCTTCTTGTTCCATTTCAGCATGCTGCCCAATACTTCATCCATAATTGCTACTGGGAACCCTATGATTCAGTCTGCTTCAACCAGAGACCGTTGAAGTAACTTAACCATTAACTTGATTTTTCGAAGGGCCAATATTGATACTAAAAATATTAGCAGACACAGGAACAAATCGAATGTAAAACAAGGAAGAACGCTATAGTCGAGTGCCTCGACTATCAGATACCCGTTACTCAGCTAAAGGGATCAAATGGAAATGGAGATACGCAATCAGCAAAGCGAGATTAAAATACGCCACCTACCGGCGGTAGACAGATTAAAGCGCTATGGGCGTTAGAGTGGGCCTGGCAAATTTTTGTTGGGTCAATCGATAGGTATTGACGATACAAATACATTTCAGTTAAAATTTATTTTCTAGCATGAAAATTGTGGGCGCCACAGGCTTTGGCGGTTCGTGGAAAACTTTTTTTTGATCAATCGATAGGTACTGACGAGACTAATACATTTCAGTTTAAATTTTTTATCTAGCATGATAATTGTGGGCGCCGCAGGCTTTTGTGGCTTGTGGGCGTTAGGATGGGCGTGGCATACTCACGTAACAAACTTGTGATGCGTACAAGGCCACGGAATTGAAATCTGAAATCCGAATGCTCTATCTTTGATAGTTTCAGAGTTATCCGCGTTCATATATACGATTTTTTTAAGTTTGTGGGCATTAGAGTGAACGTTGCAAATTTTTGTTTGGTTTATTCGATTGGTTTTGATAAGAACAATACATTTCATTTAAAATTTTTATTCTAGCATTAAAAACGTTGGAGCCACAGTTTTGCCACCGTGCCACTGTCTCTTCCTATAGATCCTCCCAGACCTCGGGAGGTCGCTCCCTGACGAATTGCCAATAACACTCGGCCGCTTGACCCCTGACCAGGTGATGAAAACTGCCGAAGACTTCATCCCACGAGCGCCGACTCTGATTACAAAGGAATTAAATCAGGAAAACTAAATCCACAACTATCATATTGTTTGAATCTCCAACAAAGCAAGTATCCTTTTTCTTTATACCACCCCATTTCATATTCCCTTCTTGTTCCATTTCAGCATGCTGCCCAATACTTCATCCATAATTGCTACTGGGAACCCTATGATTCGGTCTGCTTCAACCAGAGATCGTTGAAGTAACTTAACCATTAACTTGATTTTTCGAAGGGCCAATATTGATACTAAAAATATTAGCATACACAGGAACAAATCGAATGTAAAACAAGGAAGAACGCTATAATCGAGTGCCTCGACTATCAGATACCCGTTACTCAGCTTAAGGGATCAAAGGGAAATGGAGATATGCAAGCAGCAAAGCGGGATTAAAATACGCCACCTACCGGCGGTAGACAGATTTAAGCGTTATGGGCGTTAGAGTGGGCGTGGCAAAATTTTTTTTGGATCAATCGATAGGTATTGATGAGAACAATACACTTCAGCTAAAATTTTTATTCTAGCATCAAAACTGTTGGAGCCACAGTTTTGGGCGGTTTGTGGGCGTAAGAGTGGGCGTGGCACATTGCCGAAACAAACTTGCGCTGCGTAAGAAGCTCAGGAATCTGCACGGCAAATCTCAATAGCCTAGTTCCTATAGTTTCTGAGATCTCAGCGTTAATCCGGACAGACGGACAGACGGACATGGCTAGATCGACTCGGCTAGTGATCCTGATCATGAATAAACATACTTTATGGGGTCGGAAAGGCTTCCTTCTGCCTTTTACATACTTTCCGACGAATAAAGTATGCCCTTTTAATCTACGAGTAACGGGTCTCTTGTCTGTCTCTTCCTATAGATCCTCCCAGACCTCGGGAGGTCGCTCCCTGACAAATTGCCAATAACACTCGGCCGCTTGACCCCTGATCAGGTGATGAAATTCGTCGAAGACTTCATCCCACGAGCGCCGACTCTGATTACGAAGGAATTATATCAGGAAAACTAAATCCACAACTATCATATTGTTTGAATCTCCAACAAAGCAAGTATCCTCTTTCTTTATACCACCCCATTTCATATTCCCTTCTTGTTCCATTTCAGCATGCTGCCCAATACTTCATCCATAATTGCTACTGGGAACCCTATGATTCAGTCTGCTTCAACCAGAGACCGTTGAGGTAACTTAACCATTAACTTGATTTTTCGAAGGGCCAATATTGATACTAAAAATATTAGCAGACACAGGAACAAATCGAATGTAAAACAAGGAAGAACGCTATAGTCGAGTGCCTCGACTATCAGATACCCGTTACTCAGCTAAAGGGATCAAATGGAAATGGAGATACGCAATCAGCAAAGCGAGATTAAAATACGCCACCTACCGGCGGTAGACAGATTTAAGCGCTATGGGCGTTAGAGTGGGCCTGGCAAATTTTTGTTGGGTCAATCGATAGGTATTGACGATACAAATACATTTCAGTTAAAATTTATTTCCTAGCATTAAAATTGTGGGCGCCACAGGCTTTGGCGGTTCGTGGAAAACTTTTTTTTGATCAATCGATAGGTACTGACGAGACTATTACATTTCAGTTTAAATTTTTTATCTAGCATGATAATTGTGGGCGCCGCAGGCTTTTGTGGCTTGTGGGCGTTAGGATGGGCGTTGCGTACTCACGTAACAAACTTGTGATGCGTACAAGGCCACGGAATTGAAATCTGAAATCCGAATGCTCTATCTTTGATAGTTTCAGAGTTATCCGCGTTCATATATACGATTTTTTTAAGTTTGTGGGCATTAGAGTGAACGTTGCAAATTTTTGTTTGGTTTATTCGATTGGTTTTGATAAGAACAATACATTTCATTTAAAATTTTTATTCTAGCATTAAAAACGTTGGAGCCACAGTTTTGCCACCGTGCCACTGTCTCTTCCTATAGATCCTCCCAGACCTCGGGAGGTCGCTCCCTGACGAATTGCCAATAACACTCGGCCGCTTGACCCCTGACCAGGTGATGAAAACTGCCGAAGACTTCATCCCACGGGCGCCGACTCTGATTACGAAGGAATTAAATCAGGAAAACTAAATCCACAACTATCATATTGTTTGATTCTCCAACAAAGCAAGTATCCTCTTTCTTTATACCACCCCATTTCATATTCCCTTCTTGTTCCATTTCAGCATGCTGCCCAATACTTCATCCAAAATTGCTACTGGGAACCCTATGATTCGGTCTGCTTCAACCAGAGACCGTTGAAGTAACTTAACCATTAACTCGATTTTTCGAAGGGCCAATATTGATACTAAAAATATTAGCATACACAGGAACAAATCGAATGTAAAACAAGGAAGAACGCTATAGTCGAGTGCCTCGACTATCAGATACCCGTTACTCAGCTAAAGGGATCAAATGGAAATGGAGATACGCAATCAGCAAAGCGAGATTAAAATACGCCACCTACCGGCGGTAGACAGATTTAAGCGCTATGGGCGTTAGAGTGGGCCTGGCAAATTTTTGTTGGGTCAATCGATAGGTATTGACGATACAAATACATTTCAGTTAAAATTTATTTTCTAGCATGAAAATTGTGGGCGCCACAGGCTTTGGCGGTTCGTGGAAAACTTTTTTTTGATCAATCGATAGGTACTGACGAGACTAATACATTTCAGTTTAAATTTTTTATCTAGCATGATAATTGTGGGCGCCGCAGGCTTTTGTGGCTTGTGGGCGTTAGGATGGGCGTGGCATACTCACGTAACAAACTTGTGATGCGTACAAGGCCACGGAATTGAAATCTGAAATCGGAATGCTCTATCTTTGATAGTTTCAGAGTTATCCGCGTTCATATATACGATTTTTTTAAGTTTGTGGGCATTAGAGTGAACGTTGCAAATTTTTGTTTGGTTTATTCGATTGGTTTTGATAAGAACAATACATTTCATTTAAAATTTTTATTCTAGCATTAAAAACGTTGGAGCCACAGTTTTGCCACCGTGCCACTGTCTCTTCCTATAGATCCTCCCAGACCTCGGGAGGTCGCTCCCTGACGAATTGCCAATAACACTCGGCCGCTTGAAACTTGCGCTGCGTAAGAAGCTCAGGAATCTGCACGCCAAATCTCAATAGCCTAGTTCCTATAGTTTCTGAGATCTCAGCGTTAATCCGGACAGACGGACAGACGGACATGGCTAGATCGACTCGGCTAGTGATCCTGATCATGAATAAACATACTTTATGGGGTCGGAAAGGCTTCCTTCTGCCTTTTACATACTTTCCGACGAATATAGTATGCCCTTTTAATCAACGAGTAACGGGTCTCTTGTCTGTCTCTTCCTATAGATCCTCCCAGACCTCGGGAGGTCGCTCCCTGACGAATTGCCAATAACACTCGGCCGCTTGACCCCTGACCAGGTGATGAAAACTGCCGAAGACTTCATCCCACGAGCGCCGACTCTGATTACGAAGGAATTAAATCAGGAAAACTAAATCCACAACTATCATATTGTTTGATTCTCCAACAAAGCAAGTATCCTCTTTCTTTATACCACCCCATTTCATATTCCCTTCTTGTTCCATTTCAGCATGCTGCCCAATACTTCATCCATAATTGCTACTGGGAACCCTATGATTCGGTCTGCTTCAACCAGAGACCGTTGAAGTAACTTAACCATTAACTCGATTTTTCGAAGGGCCATTATTGATACTAAAAATAATAGCAGACACAGGAACAAATCGAATGTAAAACAAGGAAGAACGCTATAGTCGAGTGCCTCGACTATCAGATACCCGTTACTCAGCTAAAGGGATCAAATGGAAATGGAGATACGCAATCAGCAAAGCGAGATTAAAATACGCCACCTACCGGCGGTAGACAGATTTAAGCGCTATGGGCGTTAGAGTGGGCCTGGCAAATTTTTGTTGGGTCAATCGATAGGTATTGACGATACAAATACATTTCAGTTAAAATTTATTTTCTAGCATGAAAATTGTGGGCGCCACAGGCTTTGGCGGTTCGTGGAAAACTTTTTTTTGATCAATCGATAGGTACTGACGAGACTAATACATTTCAGTTTAAATTTTTTATCTAGCATGATAATTGTGGGCGCCGCAGGCTTTTGTGGCTTGTGGGCGTGGCATACTCACGTAACAAACTTGTGATGCGTACAAGGCCACGGAATTGAAATCTGAAATCCGAATGCTCTATCTTTGATAGTTTCAGAGTTATCCGCGTTCATATATACGATTTTTTTAAGTTTGTGGGCATTAGAGTGAACGTTGCAAATTTTTGTTTGGTTTATTCGATTGGTTTTGATAAGAACAATACATTTCATTTAAAATTTTTATTCTAGCATTAAAAACGTTGGAGCCACAGTTTTGCCACCGTGCCACTGTCTCTTCCTATAGATCCTCCCAGACCTCGGGAGGTCGCTCCCTGACGAATTGCCAATAACACTCGGCCGCTTGACCCCTGACCAGGTGATGAAAACTGCCGAAGACTTCATCCCACGAGCGCCGACTCTGATTACAAAGGAATTAAATCAGGAAAACTAAATCCACAACTATCATATTGTTTGAATCTCCAACAAAGCAAGTATCCTTTTTCTTTATACCACCCCATTTCATATTCCCTTCTTGTTCCATTTCAGCATGCTGCCCAATACTTCATCCATAATTGCTACTGGGAACCCTATGATTCGGTCTGCTTCAACCAGAGACCGTTGAAGTAACTTAACCATTAACTTGATTTTTCGAAGGGCCAATATTGATACTAAAAATATTAGCATACACAGGAACAAATCGAATGTAAAACAAGGAAGAACGCTATAATCGAGTGCCTCGACTATCAGATACCCGTTACTCAGCTTAAGGGATCAAAGGGAAATGTAGATATGCAAGCAGCAAAGCGAGATTAAAATACGCCACCTACCGGCGGTAGACAGATTTAAGCGTTATGGGCGTTAGAGTGGGCGTGGCAAAATTTTTTTTGGATCAATCGATAGGTATTGATGAGAACAATACACTTCAGCTAAAATTTTTATTCTAGCATCAAAACTGTTGGAGCCACAGTTTTGGGCGGTTTGTGGGCGTAAGAGTGGGCGTGGCACATTGCCGAAACAAACTTGCGCTGCGTAAGAAGCTCAGGAATCTGCACGTCAAATCTCAATAGCCTAGTTCCTATAGTTTCTGAGATCTCAGCGTTAACTCAGCGTTAATCCGGACAGACGGACATGGCTAGATCGACTCGGCTAGTGATCCTGATCATGAATAAACATACTTTATGGGGTCGGAAAGGCTTCCTTCTGCCTTTTACATACTTTCCGACGAATATAGTATGCCCTTTTAATCTACGAGTAACGGGTATAACAAGAGAGAACTGTGTAGTCAAGTGCCTCGACTATCAAATACCCATGGTTCAGGTTACATAATTCAAAACAAGAGAGAACTCTGTAGTCGATGCCATCTACTATCCAATACTTGTTACTCAGTTAAGCGAAGTGCGAGGGAGATCGAAGCGACCAAAGCGAAGGATTGCACACATTATTTTTTTTTTGAAATGGAGATTGATACTAATAATTAAATCTGCTGAAACAAACTTGCACTGCGCAAGAAGCTCAAGAATCTTAATGCCAAATTCTAACTTTTTAGTTTTTATAGTTTTCGAGATCTCAGCCTTCATACGGATAAACCGTCCTGATCAAGAATATATATACTTTACAGGGTCGGAAATGCTTCCTTCTGCCTGTTACATACTTTTCGACGAATCTAGTACACCCCGTACTCTACGAGTAATAGGTATAATAAATACACCATCGAGTAGACGAGAAGGAACAATGGTGATTACATTTAACAAGCAATTTACGTTTTACCCTTAAAATTTTAAACCAGTAACTGTGAAGTCACAAGTCTTAAAATTTTTATCTTTGAAAATGTGGGCGCTACAGTTTTGAGTGGCTTGTGGTCGTTAGGATGGGCGTGGCTCCCTGCTAACATACACATGCGCTGCTCGAGAATATCTAGAATCTACATTTTTAATTTAAACTGTAGGTTGCGAGATATGACCGTTCATACGGACAATTTTTGGCAGTTTTCGTCAAAAGTCCACGATTTTCCACGAGGGGAGGAGGGGGGGTCGAGGTAAGTGTCCACTTGGACATAGTAAAAATGTAATTGTAACCTTTATGTTATTTATTCCACTATTAAACTTATATTTATTTACCATTTTTAAAAATCTCTATAGATATCATTTTTAATAAGAAAAAAAAATTGTTTAATGAAAAAGTCCACGTGGACAAAATGGAGGAGGGTCGGATTAGTTAAAAATCCACGATTGTCCACGAGGTGGGGAGGGGGTGTCAAAAAGTGATTAAAATTTGTCCACGTGGTTTATGGACGGCCCCCTAATAAATTTCAATTAAAATGTTGTATCTAGCATGATAAATGTGGGCGCCACAGGTTTGGGCGGTTTGTGGGCGTTGGAGTGGGCGTGGCATGTTCACGTAACAAACTTGTGGTCAACCGATAGGTATTGACGAGACCAATACATTTCAGTTAAAATTTTTTATCTAGCATGAAAACTGTGGGCGTAACAGGTTTGGGCGGTTTGTGGGCGTTAGAGTGGGCGTGGCAAACTTTTTTTTGGGTCAATCAATAGGTATTGAAGAGAACAATACACTTCAGCTAAAAATTTTATTCTAGCGACGAATCTAGTATACCCTTTTACTCTACGAGTAACGGGTATAACAAGAGAGAACTGTGTAGTCAAGTGCCTCGACTACAAATACCCATTGTTCAGGTTACATAATTTAAAACAAGAGAGAACTCTATAGTAGATGCCATCTACTATCAAATACTCGTTACTCAGTTAAGCGAAGTGCGAGGGAGATCGAAGCGACCAAAGCGAAGGATTGCCCACTTTATTTGCTTATAACTTTTTAATGAATGGTATGAATTAAATAATTTTTGAAATGGAGATTGATACCAATAATCACATCTGCTGAAACAAACTTACACTGCGCAAGAAGCTCAAGAATCTTAATGCCAAATCCTAACTTTTTAGCTTTTATAGTTTTCGATATCTCAGCCTTCATACGGATAGACCGTCCTGATCAAGAATATATATACTTTACAGGGTCGGAAATGCTTCCTTCTGCCTGTTACATACTTTTCGACGACCTTAGTACACCCCTTACTCTACGAGTAACAGGTATTATAAATACACCATTGAGTAGACGAGAAGAAACAATGGTGTTTACATTTAACAAGCAATTTACGTTTTACACTTTAAACTTTTGTTACTGGCCGTGAAGTCACTGACGATGCTCTTGCCAGATACGGCTTTAAGTCATAATTTATTAGCTTATTTGTTGTCAAAAAAACATAAAACAGGGCACACAGTATCGTCAGCAACTGGGTGCTCAGAAAAACAAAGCCACGAACATAGAGCTGAACCAGTAGAATCGTCATCGTCAATTCTCAAAGAAAACAACACTAATATTTCAGGCGAGGAAAGTATTCATTCGAATTTTTGGCCTCAACTTGCTAAGCAGCAATTCCTGGATAATATTTCTAAGGTTCCATGCAGATCAAAATCAAGACACACAAATCGTATGCGATATTATTGGAAATCGGTTAACACAATAAATACTATTCGGTTTAAAGGAAACGATAAGCGACCACTGCAGAGGTTCAACTAAATTGCTCGTTAACAAAATTTAGTCGCCTATATAACCCACCTGTACCAACCAATGAAGTTGACTCCAAGTTCGGTAAACAGCAAACGCCGTCTTGACTCCAGATCACCGAATTGAGTCACCAAAATAATAAGAAATTCTAATAGCCCAAAAAAGAACGTCTCTGCTAACCGTTTTTCAGAACTGTCGAGCATGGACATAGACGTCGCAGTTTCTCAAACGGTCACCCCCAACCGCACTGAAAAATCCAGTACTTCTACCAGCAACAACAACGTAGTCAACACTAATGTTGGCAACAATAAGAAACATAGCCAACCGACTGGCAGCCAAGGACAATTACCCTCCCACAAACCACCCCCAATTATGGTTGATCACTGTGAGAATCTGAACGGACTTATTAGATCCACTGACAAGATCGTTGAACCGTCCAAGTACTTTTTGAAATGCCACCCGAACAACTCTGTTTCTATTCTGGCTGCAGATCCAAATGCATACAGAGCGATAACCAAGTCTCTAACGCTTAAAAAGTGCCATTCCATTCGTGGCAGCTAAAAGAAGAGAGATCCTATCCAGTAGTCATCCGTGGTGTTCATCATTCCATCCCGGATGAAAACATTAGAGAAAGTCTTACCCTAACTGGCCACAAGGTTCGATTTGTGAATAGACCTAGAAGCCGCTTCGACAAGATAAAGTTCGTGAACAAATAACAAAGAAATTCACGAAATTAAGACACTTTGTCGGCAACGGGTTCAAGTTGAACTCCCTTATAAAAAGGACGATGTCGTCCAATGCCACCGTTGTCAAGCATTTGGACACACTAAAAATCATTGTTAAAAGCTATCCAACTAAGTCAGATGTGGCCTACAACCTGGAGGCCTGCATAAAGGATGTTCACCCAGTCAAATGCGTAAACTGTGGCGGCTGTGCCGTCTATCAGCAAGTTGCATATCGACTAAAAAGTATCACATCTCATCGTGGCACTGTTCCTCAACAGCCTCAATGTTCGGTTAAACTTTGTGGGTCAGAACTCCTACGCAAGCGCCGTCCGCGGTCAAGTTAGTCGTCCCCAGCACAAACAAGCTCCTATGACTTTCTTACATAGTCAACAGTTTCCTCCACTGGGCAGCAACAATAGAAAGCAAGGTCAGCTGCACCATCAAATAGAACCACCTCTGCAGCAGCAGCAGCTATCACAGCAACAACAAAGGCCTCAACAACAGCAACAACAGCCAAGTCACCAGCAGGAGTCTTCCCCCCAACAACTGCGACGCAGCTCGCAGCAGTTGATCAACGACCAGCAATGGCAGCGCCAAGAGCAAACGTACTTGCAATCTAACCAAAATCTGTCGGTCCTCGTCGCTCAGATGGACAAGCTTTTCCAAATGATGGTGTCTATGATAGGACTTGTCTCAAAACTTTTGACTCAAAATTCTTCTGCAACTGCTCAAGCATTCGCTGAGTTTCACCCAGTCAATGTTGCACAACCATGAGTCAAATCGGCCTCAACATTGGTGTGTGGAGCGCTGACGGACTTGCCAACAAAGCCCTTGAGCTTGAGCTCTTTGTAAAATGTCATAATATTGACATTATTTGGATAGGGAAACACACTTCTGCTCGAGGTCGTACAACAAGTTGCACGGATACGATATACATCAAGCAACCCATCCGGCTGATCGGAAACGAGGTGGCTCTGCAATTTTAATAAAATCCTGTCTTCAATGTTACCAGTTCTATAGTCTACAAAGTTTTAATGTTCAATGTGTCGCCGTCAAAGTAAAAACAGACCTTGGTGAAACAGCTATTGCGTCTATCTATTGTCCACCAAACTTTCTATGTACTGCTGACGACTTTGAAAAACTCTTCGACGGTTTGGGAACAAATAATCGCAGGAGACTGGAATGCTCACAACCGTCTCTGGGGATCTCGCAACTCAAGCACCCGCGGAAGAGCACTAGCAGACTTTATACAAAGATCAAATGTCCAGGTCCTTGCGACCGGAGGGCCAATACACTATCCGTACAGTCAAAGAACGCCAACCGCCATTGACTTTGCTGTCTACAGAGAGATTCGGCCCGAGAGTCTCTCCATCTCAGAAGGTCTTGAACTAAGCTCTGATCACATCCCATTGATAGTTATACTAAGAGTCGCTGCGCAAAAAACTTCCCGTAGGCCTTGCATCCTTCCTCGGAATGCGAGACTCCCACGCTTTCAAGAAGCAGTTTTCTTGGACGTTGATGCACTATGGTCAGTACAAACAAGTGGCCCTACGACACCAAGCAAAGCTTGTTACGCGCGGAGCCCATCACCGTTTTGGTCGAGTAAACATAATCGCGGACAAAAAAAAGACAATGTAACAATAGACAATTAAAAATACAGGTCAATATACGAATAGACAAAATACATCAACAAAAACTAATTAGTTATTAGGGAGGATAGTGTTCACGCCAAAAGCGCGTTTAATTTCAGGAGACAGTGTCGAGCGGCAGTTTTATCCAGATTTCTATATCTCGCGCGCTCGCACTGCCGTCCGCTCTCCCTCTCCATCTCTCCCCTAAGTCTCCGCTCTGCTCTGGAGCGCTTAAGTTAAGTTAGGCTTAAGCAGTTCATGTTTCAAAGTGTACTAATAAACACCTACGCACGTCGCGTAAAAACCCAAAAGTACCCGCGTATTTTTATGCGTACCACTCGATATTGGGGCTTCAACTATTAAATCGATCAAGCCGCACCGCCTCAACATTTTGGTCCAGTTCGAGCCGGATTTCAAAATCTTTGGACTTTCCTCTCCTGGAGTTTCCTTTGATTTTGTCCCAGCAGGCTTGAAACACTCCAGATAAGTTCCGCTTACTATAATTGCCGATCATACAGCCAGTTTTTCGAACCCTATTTCGACTAACTTTCTGTATGATATATTGTCTAAATCCAAAAGAGATTAATCCGACGCAACGGCATTTAATATATGTATTTCAATTCCGTTACTTGTGCCCGACAATATTCCAGTTTCCTTTGCCCACAGTTGCACACTTAAAACAATTCCAGTAAATATTTCAGTGCTACTATTCAACGAAAATATTTGTCAAATATATTTTCAATTCCAATCGTGTGTAAAATATAACTCAGCCACAGTAAAAAAAATCCGGATCATAAAATTATTCCTTAAGACTTGAACTCTTTATTTTTTACTGTGTTCCAGCTGCATGTGTATATTTACAAAAACAATCTAATACAGTCCACTCGAACTACTTTTTTCTAATACAGTCCACTCCAACTACTTTTCTCGACCTACAAATACGGCAAAACTATTTCTAAAATTAAAAACAAAGTGACAATATCCACAAATTTACTCCAGCAAATCGTTTGCAATTTAGTTGTGCAGGTGACAAACAAACGCACCGACATACAAACATAAGCGAAGTCTTTCCAATTCCCGCAACGTTATTCCGCTATTCGCACCCCACATATGTACATATGTACAGTGTACATACATACGTATATCGCCAGAGCACAGTGGGTCAAGAGCTCACAAAAAAGTGTTCCTTTCAAACAAACAATATTAAAGTCCTTAATTCCTTACATAAGTCCGACCATCCGATATATTAAATATTTATTGCCTATCCGACAGTGTGACCGTATATATTTACAATCTTAATTGGTTCCTAAATTCCAATTTGATTCCAATCCGTTTCCTTACATCAGAATTAAAATTCTAAATTATTTAACGTCATGGCAACATCAGTAAAATCCGCTTTAACCCGATTTATGGCCACAGCTGACTGTCTGATCCACTTTGAGGCCACTGTGAACGCTCCAGGTGCTCCTACACCAACGTTATCCGCCTATAAAATCCTTCGCGATCATCTCAATTCCTTGTGGCAAACGGTAAAGGCAGCATACGACATATGCTCCGACTGCATTATAGCCGCAGGCGAGAGCGCCGCAGACACAAAATCCATACTAAAGTCCAAGTATTACCAAACGTACTCCACTTACGAAATATTTGCCGCGCAGCTGATGGAACAAATCCAAAAGGGCTCCTCCCAAATACCTCAAGCTCCAGTAACTCCGTCCCAAAATTCGACGTCTTATGGCTGTCGGCTCCCTCCTATCGACACAGAGGTTTTCTCTGGCGATTATCTTCGCTGGCCGACTTTCCGGGACCTTTTCACGGCAATATACATAGACAATCCGAGTCTAACGCCCGTTGAAAAATTATTCCACTTAAATTCAAAAACAAGTGGCGAAGCTCATTCCATAGTTTCAAGATCCCCACTCACCAATGATGGCTTTCGCTCAGCCTGGAATAACCTAACTGAGCGTTTCGAAAATAAGCGATTGCAGGTGAACAGTCACCTGAAAACACTTTTCAATGTGCAATCCATAGCACAGGAGTCGGGAGCAGCCTTAAAGGAACTTCAACGCACTTTTCAAGGTTGCTTAACTTCCTTAAAATTTTCCGGTGTTAATATTGAGAATTGGGACCCTATCCTGGTTTATATCTGCTCGACAAAACTACCAAAGCTCACTCTCTCATTATGGGAGCAATCCATCCAAAATAAAGCCGAAATTCCTACGTGGCTTGAGCTTGACGCATATTTGACGGAGCGCCATCTAACTCTTGAGGCCGTCGATAGCTTCCGATCTGCCAATTTCCACCACGTCCAGTCCAAAGACACAAATCGAGAGGCAGAATTTCCAAAAATAAATTCCTTCAACACAAGGTTAGTTCCGATAACCAAAGGCTGCGATCTGTGTTCGAAGAAGAACCACCCCGTGCGTATATGTCCACGCTTCCTACAGATGACGGTAGAAGATCGCTTAGCCTATATCCAAAGGAAGCAGTTGTGCTCCAATTGCTTTGCAAGTAGCCATCAATTCCGGGATTGCACAAGCGCTCACAACTGTCTCACTTGCCAAGATCGGCATCACACATTGCTGCATCGAAACAGCGGTCCTACTACTCCGACGATTCCATCCGACCCTCCAAGGCCAGTATCCGCCTCAGTTCCACACATCATTTCGTCCAAAAACTTCCTCCTAAGAATACTCCATCCGAATATTGGGTTCCATACCCCGCCTTGGATGGCAGACGTACTCGAGGTATTAAATCCTACCAATGCCGAGTCTGCCAAAAGATCCATCCTCTACGGAAGTGCCACCACTTTCTACGGCTAAGCCCCCAGAATCGGCTTCAGGAAGTACATATCCAGAAGTACTGCTCCAATTGCTTGGCTCACAATCATTCCAAGGACTCCTGCCGCAGTGGTCATCACTGCCACAAGTGTGGAAAGGCCCACCACACTCTCCTACATACGGACGACCGATTTACACTTCCAACATATTCCTGAGCCTACTATCCTGAGGTTCTTGCTACGGGTGTCCTCGCAAGGGGGGGGAGAATGTTCACGCCAAAAGCGCGTTTAATTTCAGGAGACAGTGTCGAGCGGCAGTTTTATCCAGATTTCTATATCTCGCGCGCTCGCACTGCCGTCCGCTCTCCCTCTCCATCTCTCCCCTAAGTCTCCGCTCTGCTCTGGAGCGCTTAAGTTAAGTTAGGCTTAAGCAGTTCATGTTTCAAAGTGTACTAATAAACACCTACGCACGTCGCGTAAAAACCCAAAAGTACCCGCGTATTTTTATGCGTACCACTCGATCTTGGGGCTTCAATTATTTCAACGATCAAGCCGCACCGCCCCAACAGATAGTATTATTGATTTAAAGATAGGAAGTGAGCCAGTAGTAGATATTAGATGATATAGTCTATTATAATCATTGCAAAGTACTCTAATAGGTTCATGCATTGCGTAATTAGAGATACAGTGATTTAATACTAAAGGAATATAGTTTCTAGTGAATCTATTTGGCACATTAAAATGCAGGCGACCCAGTAACTCGGGACTCTCTACATCACCATGAATAAGATTTCTAATAAACGTAATACCAAGCATAGTTCTACGGTTAGCTAACGATGGTAAGTTAATTAGAAGTTGTCTACTAGAGTAGGATGGTAGTATTAGGCTTGTATCCCAGTTAAGTCTCCGTAAGGCAAATATTAAGAAGTTTTTTTGCACAGACTCAATCCGGTCTATATGCATCCCATATTGGGGACTCCAAACAGGAGCGCAGTACTCAAGAATTGGTCGGACTAATGAAATAAACAAGGTCTTTGTGACATAGGGATCATCGAATTCCTTCGACCACCTTTTGATAAATGCAATCACGCCCCTGGCTTTATTTACCATAGTAGTAATGTGATCGGAAAATTTAAGTCTAGGATCCATGTAGACTCCAAGGTCGTCAGCATGCGTTATCCTATCTAACGCACAACCACTCAAAGTATACGTTGAGTTGTGGGGGCTGACACGAAAAAAGGTCATTAGTTAACACTTAGAACCATTTAAATTCAATTCATTATCCATGCACCATATTTGAAATGCATTTAGATCCGATTGTAAAGCTAAACTTTGTACGGGGTCATTATATTGCAGGCACAACTTAACGTCATCTGCGTACATAAGAACCCGTGACTTCGTTAAGACTAATGGAAGGCCATTTATAAATAATGTAAACAGGAGCGGACCAAGATGACTTCCTTGTGGTACACCGGACGTAACTCGGATTAGGGATGACAAAGAGTTTTTAAAAATTACCCTTTGAGTCCTGTCATTCAAATAACTTAAGATCCACCTAAGAAGATCACCTGAAAACCCTAAAAGGTCCATTTTCCGGACTAAAATCGGGTGATTTACAGAATCAAACGCCTTACTAAAATCAGTGTAGACCACATCAGTCTTACGATTCTTTCTAAAACCACTTATAACAAATGAAGTAAACTCCAATAGGTTGGTTGTCGTTGACCTACGTTTTATAAATCCGTGTTGACAAGAGGAAATAAGGGACCTACAACTGTGTTGTAAATGAGGCGTAATAATGTTCCTAAAAAGCTTCGGTATAGCTGATAGCTTTGAAATACCTCTGTAATTACATGCGTTCAATTTAATCCCTTTTTTAAGAAGTGGGATAACAAACGACTCCTTCCATCTGTGTGGGAAATCGGATGTTCCTAAAGACAAAGTAAACAGTTTGTGCAATGGTCTACACAAAGTCTCAGCGCAATACCTAAGCACACATCCAGGGACTCCGTCAGGACCCAATTCTAAAAGAAGTGAGCTTTTACTTATAACAGGACAACAAATAAAGTTTGATTTAGGAATGACATATGGGTAAGACTGATCTGGAGGACTTGATGTTAAGTAGGTGGTTTAAAAAAACTGTGCAAAAAGATCGGCTATGGCTTGATCAGTGCTAGCAGCCGAATTTTCAAATTTAAGTGATGATGGGTAACTAGAAGATTTACGCTTTGTGTTAACAAAATTAAAAAACTGTTTTGGATCCAGTGTAAACTGGGTCTTGCAACGAGCTAAATAGTTTTTATAACACTGGGCGTTAAGAATGGTGAAATCAGACCGAGCACTTAAGTTTCGGGAAAAGGCAGCTTGTGAACCTGAAGCTTTAAACTTTTTGTAGAGTCTAGACTTTACATTTTTAAGTCGTGCCAGCTCTTCGTTAAACCACGGAGGTTGGTTTGAAATTTTAGGATAATACGTAGGAACGCATGTATCAATAACTTCGTTTAATATTCTATAAAATATATTAACCGCTTCATTTATATTAGTGCTTAAGTACAGATTGGACCAATCCGAGCAAGCTATAAGGCTATTAATGAGTGCAAAGTTCGCTTTACGAAAGCAGGGGATGCGTTTAGCTATTTTTTCAGATACTTCATACACTTTTGTACCCGTGTCAATAGTCAGCTCTAGCGTTGGGTGATAAGGGTCTTCTGGTAAAGTAATTGCAGAGGTTCTAGCTATGCAGACACAATCTGGACTGGAAACATAGCATAGATCCAGTAATCGTCCTAAGAAATTTAAAACATGATTTACTTGAGACAATGAAATATCAAGCAAACCGTCTAGAAAATCATGCTGCGTTGAAGGTAACAATATATTTGAGGTTTCGACGGTGGACCATGTCGCCCTAGGTATATTAAAGTCACCTAAAACTATAACCTGATCCCTATCTGATAGTTAACTTAAAATAAACTGCATAGCGGACAGATGATTCGCATATGTCGGGAATTCCGATGATGGCGGAATATATGAACATGTTATGTATATAGAAATACCCGGAAGGGATAGTTTTATACACAGAAATTCAAAGGCATTTATTTCGTCGGACGTTATTACTTCAGACGTTAATTCTGAGTCAACTGCAATTAAAACTCCACCTCCACGTCGGGACAGTCGATCAAGCCTGTAAGTTGTGTACTTACTTGGAAAAACTTCGGAACTTAGAACTTTCGGTTTTAACCAGGTTTCAGTAAAAACAATAACATGGGAAGACAAGTAAAAACTATCAGTATACAATTTGGTCAACTTACTTTGTAAACCTCTTGTATTCTGATAAGAAAGCTGAAGAAAAGAATCTAGTTTTTTGAGATAGATGAGGATGTAGATGTGGATGGCTCTTTAAAGGGATTTCCAACTTCCTTTGAACGAATTTTTATACCCGTTACTCGTAGAGTAAAAGGGTATACTAGATTCGTCGGAAAGTATGTAACAGGCAGAAGGAAGCGTTTCCGACCCCATAAAGTATATATATTCTTGATCAGGATCACTAGCCGAGTCGATCTAGCCATGTCCGTCTGTCCGTCTGTCCGTCTGTCCGTCTGTCCGTCTGTCCGGATGAACGCTGAGATCTCGGAAACTATGGGAGCTAGGCTATTGAGATTTGGCGTGCAGATTCCTGAGCTTCCTACGCAGCGCAAGTTTGTTTCAGTAGACTGCCACGCCCGCTCTAACGCCCACAAACCGCCCAAAACTGTGGCTCCTACAGTTTTCATGCTAGATAGAAAATTTTAACTGAAATGTAATGTTCTCATCAATACCTATCGATTGACCCAAAAAAAAGTTTGCCACGCCCACTTTAACGCCCACAAACCGCAAAACCCTGTGACGCCCACAATTTTCATGCTAGATAAAAATTGAAATGTATTGGTCTCGTCAATACCTATCGATTGATCCAAAAAAAAATTTGCCACGCCCACTCTAACGCCCATAACGCTTAAATCTGTATACCGCCGGTAGGTGGCGCATTTTAATCTCGCTTTGCTGCTTGCATATCTCCATTTAGCTGAGTAACG
This sequence comes from Drosophila suzukii, assembly GCF_043229965.1. Lineage (NCBI taxonomy): Eukaryota > Metazoa > Arthropoda > Insecta > Diptera > Drosophilidae > Drosophila > Drosophila suzukii. Next base: position 22,431,624 of record NW_027255896.1, on the reverse strand, counting down.
GGTATCTGATAGTCGAGGTACTCGACTATAGCGTTCTCCCTTGTCTTTTTTTTAGTTTCGTACTCTTTAACAAAAATGCAAACAGGCCAAAAATTGGCTGAGCACATAGTTGCAAAATGAGCACAGGGAACAACGATCTTACAAGATGATACTTCCCTAGCATATGGATCATCAATCTGAACTTTGTTACGGATATAGGCCGTAATGTCCAGGGATGAAAGGTCAGGATCTAGCCGAGAAACAAAAATTTGTTTCCGCTGCGGTACACAGGTGACTGTTTTAGGTACCACGCATGTGACAGGTTTTGGTACTACGGCATTCACGGCTGCACTACCAGTTTCAGTCGGTACTCCGGACGTTAAGTCAGCATGCGGCGTTGGAATTATTATTGTTTTCTTTATAGCAGATTTTTAGGGCGTCTCATGCGGCAAAATCTCGCGTCCTTTGCAATCGGAAACCGCATCTTTTTTAGCTTTCGATCTCAGTACCATTTGTACGGCGGCTGAGATCGACTGCTGTGCTGCAGACCCCGGATCGCCAGAGAGAGTTACACTACCGGTTACCGTGGGTTGTCTATCGACCGCGATCTTTTTACGCTTAGGAGAATCGGGCTCAGATAGCATACGGCTAGTGAGCTGCGACTCAAGCGCCACAAGCATATCCGTATTTCTACGGCTGTTCCGGATTAATTCCGTAACAATGCTTTTTGTAAGCCGCCTTATAGAGAGTGCCTGGGTTTCATAAGCAGTGCATTTATCACAATAGTAGCGCAAGCCACTTCTCATGTCGATTGCATCGCGTACCAGGCCCGAATAGCCAAGGCATTTTGCATGAAAAATATTCTCACACGAATGGCACGGAATCCTCTGTTGTCCAGCCGAAATTAACGACTTGCATTTCTTTAAATTGCAGACAACCATTATCGCGATATTCCGAACCACAGTGCCAAGAGAATAAAGCTACGCAAGTAAAAGAGAGAGTTAGAGAGCGGGAGAGAATGAGCGGGAGTAAGTAAGCTGGGGGAGCGTAAGTTTTAGATGTTCCAAAAACAAAGTTATAAGCAGGAGTGCGGGAGAGCGGGTAATTACCGTTTAGACACTTACCGCTCCAAACAGCATTTGGAAGAAAAGAAGAAGACAATTAGAATAAAACAACAACAACAAACACTGCACAGAGATAAGACGAGCAAACTAATTTTGTTAATTTAAACACAAAACAATCACTATGCACTCGCGAAGCGAACGGCTGTTGTTAGGGACATAAAAAGTTATATAGACGTATGAAAATATGAATTAAACCCCGATGATTTATGGACAAAAAGAACAAAAATTCGGAGCGCAAGACAAAAACACGTCCGTTCACTGAAAGAGTAAAAGAGTTTTCCCGGTCAACCGGCTTGTTAACCTAAATATGGTGTTACGCTCTCCTGACGTCATCAACGACGCCGTCGATCTATTTGTCCGGAACATCCTTATCGCTGCCGAGTCCTCAACCTTAAGCTCAAGCCCCTCCAGTCCACCTCAGGCTCCTTTAAAACCTGAGATTATGGACCTGGTAAGGTTGAAACGATCCCTACGTCGCAGATACATGAGATCTCAAGATCCTGTCGACAAAAGCGCATATCGACGAGCAGAGGATGATCTTAAAAAGCTTCTTTATAAAGCTAAACGGAGGTACGGAGGAATATGAAACGACAGCCCCTACGAAAGATCCCCATAAAATCTGATGACACATGGTGCAGGTCCGACTCCGATATTTCATTAGCTTTTGCAGACGAACTTGAAAAACGCTTCCAGCCATTCGAACTTGCGAGCCGCGAGGATGTTGAAGAAACACTTGCCTTCCTTGATGCTCCTTCCCCGGGTGCCTTACCAATCCAACACGTAAGCCCAGAAGAAGTTTGTCTTCATATCCAAAAGCTGCATCCTAGAAAAGCGCTAGGCTTCGATGGCATTGATAGCAGAATCGCCAAGGCTTTGCCTAAAAAGGGAATCCTAATTCTTGTTCTCCTGTTTAACTCAATGCTACGTATCCACCACTTTTCCTTAACAATGATACCAAAACCAGGAAAACCGGAGAGCCTTGTCCAGTCATACCGACCGATAAGCTTGCTACCCACATTCTCTAAAATATTCGAAAGAATATTTCTTAGCAGTATCATGGGAGTAAGAAGCATGCAGGATGCCATTCCCGACCACCAGTTTGGTTCTAGGCATCATCATGGAACCCCAGAGCAACCACATAGAGTTGTCCAGCATATTTTAGATGCTTTTGAAATCAAGCACTACAGCTCTGCCATTTTTCTCGATGTTAAGGAAGCTTTCGACCGCGTGTGGCATGATGGCTTACTTTATAAGTTGAAGTCCCTACTCCCGACTAGCCAATACCTCCTACTTAAATCATACCTGCTTGACCGAAGTTTCATGGTCAAGGTGAGAGGGGAAAGGTCAAGCATCAGAATCGTTCGAGCTGGCGTTCCTCAGGGAATCGTTCTGGGTCCCGTTTTGTACACCCTGTTCACTTCAGATCTGCCGTGTCCTAATAAACCGGGCACGATTCTTGCTACATACGCTGACGACACTGCCTTTCTTGCGAACTCCTCTTGCCCAATCGAAGCATCAGGGATCACACAGGAATTTCTCGAATCCTACGGGAAGTGGACAAATATGTGGAACATATCCATAAATTGAAGAAAGTCGCAACACTGCAATTTCACCTTGAGAGAAAAGATCCTTCCTAGAGTATAGCTTCTCGATATCACCCTCCCACAATTACCCCAGGCGCAATATTTCGGTCTGATCCTGGACAAGCGGCTCACCTGGAAGCAGCACACAACCAAAATAGCAGCTACTTGTAGAGCTAAGCTGAGGAAACTCAACTGGTTGCTTAAACAAACGAGCAAGCTCAGCCTTGGCAACAAAGTTTTGCTGTTCAAAGCAATTGTGGTGCCCTCGATGACGTATTGCATCCAACTATGGGGCATGGCTTCAGACTCGAACGTCATGAAATTCCAAAGGGTCCAAAACCAGGCGCTGCGTATGATTCCAGACGCAGGTACATTAGGAATGACGCCCTAACAATCGACCTCCATGTTCCCACAGTCAGGGAACAGATAAACCGGCAATCCAGTGGGTACAATGAACGCCTCACTGCACACACAAACTACCTAGCAGCTTCCTTGGCCCACCCAAGGACTAGAAGAAGACTAAAGCGAAGGCACCCCGGTGATCTCTGGACAAGAGGACGTCATGTCTCTCGAGTCCTAAAGCAGTAACATTTTTTTTGTTCAATTATTATAAATATTGTTAACCACCTATCTGTTATGTATCCATGTTGATTATTTCTCTTCATATACAACGTTTTATAGTCATTTGGTTGGCTGATCAAAGTTAAATAAATAAATATGTTCTACTAAAAAAAACAAAAAAGCAAATCGTGCCTTATTTCTGTTCTCAAACTGCTCCAAAGACACTTCCAATCCATCCATCATCTGCATAATTGCGTCGTGAAAGCTGTGGAAGCTCTCCTTCTCTTTTTGCTTGCGATCATGAATAACTTCCCTAATATCAACATCAGTACGGGTGTGTCTAAATTGCTTCCTAAAAGCTTGACAAAGCAGATCCCATCTCAGTACTGGAGATGTTTTATGGAACCGCCAATAAAAATCTCTGGCTTTGCCTTCAAAAAGCATGCTTGCATTACTGCATAGAATGGTAAAATACCCTTCAAGTGTCTGACGAGTGAGAGCTTCAACCCTGTATATAAAATTATCAACACTGAGACCATCTTCATTTCCGCTGAAACGAATCTTCCAACCATTCAAGATGTGCGCAACCATATCTGGCCTTTGCGCTAAGTCAGAGACAAAACCTCGCAGCGACCCTGGTCCAGGACCGTGGCTGCCAACAAACCTAGATCAGTGTCTAAGTTTATTTCCAGAAATCCACTAGGCGATGGTTGGCCACTGGCAGAAGAACCACCGAGTTGGGATAGCTGTTCACTAATCGGTTGTAATTGAGCTGCTATAGCTGACAGAATTAGCTGTCCCATTTCCCTTGATAACTGGGCCATTAACTCGCTTTGCATTCCTCAAACGGCCTCTGATATGGCATTTGTTAAGCATTTGGTTTGTCCTGCATTCGAATCCGACGGTTGGCGAGCCGACTGATTTAAGCCAGCTGTAGTTACTGGACTATCCAAATGCATTTTACCCTGCGATTTGGTATTGGGCGTAGCCGGCTTCTCAAAGCAGACTGTACTACAGGTTGGACAAGTTGGTTTCTTTTTGGCATAAATTGCTATACACGATTTGTGAAATTCGTGCGCGAAGTTGGTTCTGAAAATTGTTGAAGCTGTTAAGGCTTTCCCATACAGCACACATTCTGGTGGTGGCGCAACACTACTGTTCTCCTCCTCAGACATCTTTTAATATAAATCTAAACGACTAAATAATAACTGAAATAAACAATAATGAGCTCTACACAAACAGATCCTAATAAGAGAAGAAAATTAATAAATAAATATGTTTAAAACTAGAATTTATTCTATGCAAATCAAATATTTTCCTTTGACTTGGATTCTTATTTCAAGAGTTCAAAACCAGCTCAAACGCAAAACCAGCTGTTTCCTTGCTTTTCGCTCAGCTTTATTATAAGTGCAAGAAGAAAAATAGTGCTCAACGAAAATCGAAAATAAAATTTCTCAAGATAAAAATCGCTTGCCTCTAGCGTGACTAATTCCCCTGCGAAAACCAAATTTAAGACGTCGACCAGGCAGGTGTTTAAAGAATTGGAAAAAAAACAAAAAAAAATACTGGGCATGCATATGAGCTGCGCTTATCTACAAATGAGCAACAACAACAAAACCTCAATGCATATCGTGGTCAGCGAGCGGTCCGCTCGGACTGCGTTCCAAACGATTTCGCCCATATGCCCTTATACACTGATTTTATCACTAGTCTTAGAACGTGGGCACTTAATTTATTTTTAAAGAATTTTCTAAGTGCATCCAAAGCGTTTGACCGTGTACTGATTTTTGTCAATATACGACGGAATGAATACCCTGCTGCGGCATTCAGCCCACCCTTCCATTGGCCGTTCCATAACCCTTTTCCTTTCCTCAGAACGGCCCCTTCGCGGTTGCGGCTTAACGGGGGTCTCATGTCCGCCGAGGACAAACACTTAATTTACCACATTATAAACATTTTATTTACCAACTAACAAATTAAAATCCTAGAAAAATGAACATCGCCCAAAGTACGGACTGAAACTAAGATTGAGATAATAAAACAAGGAAGAACGCTATAGTCGAGTACCTCGACTATCAGATACCCCTTACTCAGCTAAAGGGACCAAAGGGAAATGGAGATATGCAAATCGAGATTTAAATACGCCACCTACCGGCAGTAGACAGATTCTAGCGCTATGGGCGTTAGAGTGGGCGTGGCAAAATTTTTTTTGGATCAATCGATAGGTATTGACGAGACCAATACATTTCAGTTAAAATTTTTTATCTAGCATGAATACTGTGGCCGTCACAGGTTTGGGCGGTTTGTGGGCGTTAGAGTGGGCGTGGCAATTTTTTTTCGGGTCACTCGATAGGTATTGATGAGAAGAATACACTTAAGCTAAAATTTTAATTCTAGCATCAAAACTGTAGGAGCCACAGTTTTGGGCGGTTTGTGGGCGTTAGAGTGGCCGTGGCAGTCTACTGAAACAAACTTGCGCTGCGTAAGAAGCTCAGGAATCTGCACGCCAAATCTCAATAGCCTAGCTCTCATAGTTTCCGAGATCTCAGCGTTCATCCGGACAGACGGACAGACGGACAGACGGACATGGCTAGATCGACTCGGCTAGTGATCCTGATGAACAATATATATTCTTTATGGGGTCGGAAACGCTTCCTTCTGCCTGTTACATACTTTCCGACGAATCTAGTATATCCTTTTACTCTACGAGTAACGGGTATAAATATAAAATATCGTAATATAATAAATAGCAAAAAATATAATAAATAGCATAAATAATTTCTTATAACTAGGGGTAGATACGATAAATGTAGCTTATAAATATTCCAGCGGCATCCTCGAAGAAAGCGCTTTTCCGAAGTCGGCTAGATAAAAAATTTTAACTAAAATGTATTGGTCTCGTCTAAAAAAAAATTTGCCACACCCACTCTAACGCCCATAACGCTTAAATCTGTCTACCGCCGGTAGGTGGCGCATTTTAATCCCGCTTTGCTGCTTGCATGTCTCCATTTCCCCTTGGTCCCTTTAGCTGAGTAACGGGTATCTGATAGTCGAGGTACTCGACTATAGCGTTCTTCCTTGTTTTTATACCCGTTACTCGTAGAGTAAAGGGGTATACTAGATTCGTCGGAAAATATGTAACAGGCAGAAGGAAGCGTTTCCGACCCCATAAAGTATATATATTCTTGATCAGGATCACTAGCCGAGTCGATCTAGCCATGTCCGTCTGTCCGTCTGTCCGTCTGTCCGTCTGTCCGTCTGTCCGTCTGTCCGTCTGACCGTCTGTCCGTCTGTCCGTCTGTCCGTCTGTCCGTCTGTCCGTCTGTCTGTCCGGATGAACGCTGAGATCTCGGAAACTATGAGAGCTAGGCTATTGAGATTTGGCGTACAGATTCCTGAGCTTCTTACGCAGCGCAAGTTTGTTTCAGCAGACTGCCACGCCCACTCTAACGCCCACAAACCGCCCAAAACTGTAACTATTACAGTTTTGATGCTAGATAGAAAATTTTAACTGAAATGTATTGTTCTCAACAATACCTATCGATTGACCTAAAAAAAAGTTTGCCACGCCCACTAAAACGCCCACAAACCGCGAAAACCTGTGACGCCCACAAATTGCATGCTAGATAAGAAATTTTAACTGAAATGTATTGGTGTCGTCAATACCTATCGATTGATCCAAAAATAAATTTTCCACGCCCACTCTAACGCCCATAACGGTTAAATCTGTCTACCGCCGGTAGGTGGCGCATTTTAATCTCGCTTTGCTGCTTGCATATCTCCATTTCCCTTTGAGTAACGGGTATCTGATAGTCGAGGTACTCGACTATAGCGTTCTTCCTTGTTTTTTATAAAATTTTCTTTTCTTTTTAGATGGGGTAAGTTGCCATGCAATTATTTTCTCTTTTTTACTCACAAGATAAACCGTAAAAGAACATATAACAAAAAAGATTACTTATAATTACAAAAAAAAAATAAAAATTTAAGCTCGGCTGTATTCCGCCACTCTTCTTTTCGCTCTCTTATTCCTTTTTTCACTTTTCTTTCTGCTTCACGCCAATATTTGAGGTTAAACGGTCATTCTTTTTTTCTGGTTTTCCGCGATGGGTTTTAGATCCCTTACAGGCACAATTTAATGGGGTTTTTTGACGTTTTTCCCTCAGCCTAAAACGGAATCGGAACAGGGTAAAATTAAAACCTCGTGCAAGAAATTAACACCCTTTTCTTCGTCCAGCGATTTTTCCGTGTGCCGCGCCGATCGTAAGTCGCGTAATTACTGGTCGCCCTCTCCAAATCGCACTCCAATGAGAACTTCTGGTGCCCTCAGCTGGTTGAAGTCCAAAGTGTTCCCGCCGGTATCGAACATCTTAATTTTTTTTTCTTTTTGGTTTTTGGATTTATAATCGCTGAGCCCCTATAAATCACATAAAATGCTGCTGATCGGATCCTTTCGTTCTTGTTGATTTATTTTCGACTTACCCAAATCATAGGACTCGGCCGGAATGATTAAATTCGGTGCCTTTTTATACCCGTTACTCGTAGAGTAAAAGGGTATACTTGATTCGTCGGAAAGTATGTAACAGGCAGAAGGAAGCGTTTCCGACCCCATAAAGTATATATATTCTTGATCAGGATCACTAACCGAGTCGATCTAGCCATGTCCGTCTGTCCGTCTGTCCGGATGAACGCCGAGATCTCGGAAACTATGAGAGCTAGGCTATTGAGATTTGGCGTGCAGATTCCTGAGCTTCTTACGCAGCGCAAGTTTGTTTCAGTAGACTGCCACGCCCACTCTAACGCCCACAAACCGCCCAAAACTGTGGCTCCTACAGTTATGATGCTAGAATAAAAATTTTAGCATAAGTGTATTCTTCTCATCAATACCTATCGAGTGACCAGAAAAAAAATTGCCACGCCCACTCTAACGCCCACAAACCGCCCAAACCTGTGACGGCCACAGTTTTCATGCTAGATTAAAAATTTTAACTGAAATGTATTGGTCTCGTCAATACCTATCGATTGATCCAAAAAATTGCCACGCCCACTCTAACGCCCATAACGCTCAAATCTGTCTACCGCCGGTAGGTGGCGTATTTAAATCTCGATTTGCATATCTCCATTTCCCTTTGGTCCCTTTAGCTGAGTAACGGGTATCTGATAGTCGAGGTACTCGACTATAGCGTTCTTCCTTGTCCTTTTTAAAGTCTTCGCGAAGGCTTATATACCTGCTCGTCCCAAGACTATCACCACATAAATTTTGACGATGGTTTTTCTTTCACGACTTAATCGGTGGAAGGTTCAAATGGAAAAGAACTCTAATGCCGCTTGCCAATGGCGGCAAACCCCTTAACAGCGGAAATTAAAACCGCTCTCAGCAGAAAACAGCTCACATTGCGGTCTGTTGACCAATTAGGCTTTCTCTTACCCCTATTCCTACTTCGGCAACCAACCCACTGGTAGCTGGTAGCTGAGCCTGCTTATTGTTTCAAATCCTTAGCATGATAACGTCCCAAGGCCCGACCTTGAAAATCCTCCAGTTCATAGCATGAATTTCCTAGCTTTCTCTGAATTCTAGCCTTAATATATATAATGGACCTAATTTCGCACTATAACCTCCCGAAAAATTGTTCTGTCTAAAGTTCTTGCGATATACTTCCTGACCTACTTGATACACTACCTCTCGAGACCTTAAGTAATACTGACGTTCGTTCTTTTCATTCTGTTTTTGCATAACCTCTCGAGCCTTAGAACGCACCAATTCCAGCGAATCCTCCTGTGTGAATCTGGCTGCTCTGTCTTCAAGCAAACCGAGAGCCCTCCACAGCTTATAGGTCGAGCCCGACGAAACAAAATGCTGGCCAAAAGCATTGTATGGATGAACGCAACGCACAGCATATACTGCTAAGGATATTCGTCCCAATCTTTCTGGTCTTCTCGGATATATGACCGTATTGCAGCTATTACTGACCTGTTCACTCGCTCGGATGCATTTGCCTGTGGAGCATACACAGCGGTCAAGCTATGGGAAATTTTGTGTTGACTCAGAATCTTTTGGAATGGCTCGGACTAACACTGGGAGCCTTTATCTGATACGACCGATTCAGGCCCACCAAAGGTGTGAAACAATTCCAGCTGTAAGTACTTAACAATTACATCAACAGTCATTTTCTTTACGGCTTTCAAAGAGGCAAACTTTGAATAGCGGTCTAAACCTATAAATATCCCCACATTTCCTGAACGCGATCGTGGATATGGGCCGTGAAAATCAATGTAGAGTCGCTGGAAAAATCTCTGCGATTCGGGAGCAATTCCTGTCGGTCGCCGCTGCACTCTATTTGGTGCTTTTGTGTTTCTACAGATGTCACAATTACCTATGTATTTCTTAACATTTGTTACCCTCGGAAATATTACCTGCGAATTTGCTCTAAGGTCTTGTGCACTCCACCATGAAACGCAAACGGGTCGTCATGAGCCTTTTTTAAAACCTCCGGCAACAATTCGCTTGGAATCCACAACTTCCATGCAAAAGTATCGTGCTACAAATCTCCCGTTGCATGATCAGTTCTACGATATAATAAGCCATCAGCAATCCTCAAATCTAAAAATTTATCACTGTTTGCACTAATTTTTTCCTGAAGTTCTATATATTCGCCTGAAGACTGCAAATCGACCATCAAACCGTGGCTAGCATCTATTGCTGCTAAGCCTACCACTTCGATGCTCAATTTTAAAGTTAAAACCTTGTAGCTTTAGTGACCACCGCGCTAGACGACTGTGCAGATCTGTTTGGGACATGAGCCATTTCAGGGACGCATGATCCCTGATCCGGTGAATTCATCATATAGGCCCAAAACCTTTTTATGCAAACAATGGCTGCCAAACATTCTTGTACTGTCACCGAGTAATTTTTTTGGGCCTTACTCAACTTCTTAGAAACAAATGCGATAGGAAACTCATCGCCTTCGTCTGTTTTCTGATCAAGGACACCACCGACACCAGATTTACTTGCATCACACTGAACAAAGAAAGGTCTAAAGAAATCAGGGCTTCGAAGCACGGGCGCCAAGCAAAGCATGTCTTTTAGCGCTTCGACGGATTCTTTGCCTTCAGGGGTCACCACAAACTTTTTCTTTGGCTTGAGAAGATCTGTGAGTGGTGCAGTAACCGAAGCATAATTGTTGATAAATTTTCTGTACCACCCCACCATGCCAAGAATACTTCAAAGTGCTTTGAAGGATTTTGGAAAAGGAAAATCCTTTATAGCCAAGGGCAAATTTCACCTTTGGCTGCCTCCCATTAGGCAGGAAATTAAACATTGGCGACCGTGACAGGACACCTGTCCTGAACCTCAACAATTCGGCTGCGAGGGATCACAAAGGACTCAGTAGCAGCTACAATTCAAGCGGATCAGTTGAAAAGTTATCTCAACTTGGACTTTTACGGCACCACACCATTACGTCAACAGTGCACCTGAGACATTTACTAGAGTACGTAAGCTTTTAAATCGGCAGATTTAACCCAGTTTACTTGTTATTTGTTATATATTACAACCAGATTACAGCCAGATTTTATAGCAACAAAATCTACGCTTTTAAAACGTGCAAATGTTAACAAGCGCAATGGCCCTAGGACTCCGTCTTGATAAATTCCACCTGCTTTAGGGCCAGTTCCCATAATCGATTACCTTCTCTAAGACTCACAAAATTTGACGGAAAATATGGCGAGTACAACCGTTTTATTGCAGCCTTCAATAATATGGTTCATGATGATGTCTTACTTTCTGATATTGACAGTTTACGTATCTACTCGGATGTCTTTCTGGTCCTGCATTGAGTGTAGTGGCTGCATTTCAAGTATCGGAAGAAAATTACAAAAAGGCATTGGAGCGCCTTAAGGAACGATACGAAAAAAAAGTGTTGCTCTTACTCAAACATGTATCTAGCCTTTTTTCCATTTTTCAAATAAGAAAATCTGATTCTTCATCCCTTCGAGAAATTTTAGAGACAGTGGCAGCGTTGCGTGGTTCACTGCTCTCTCTTGGTACCGAACAAAATGCATTTAAAGTCATTTTAATTCAGCTCGTTTTGCAAAAGGTCGATTCAGATTCAAAACATGCTTATGATCGAGTTCAGAACTATGAGCAGCTTCCAACTTGGGATAAGTTCTACAACATATTATGTAGGCATTGTCAGTTTCTAGAATGCAGCGCAAAGCTAGGCCAGGAGTTCAAGCAGTTTGATAGGCGTCCAGAAAAACTAAATAACCCCCACAAATAGGCATTCCTAACGGCTAGAGGCAGTTGTATAAAATGCGATTCTACAGATCACAATCTAGGACCGTGCCCTTCATTCGTTGCACTTCCACATGAGAAGCGACATGCTTGGGTCAAACAGGCAGCGCTATGTTTAAACTGTTTTCATAAGGGCCACATCGCAGCTGACTGTCCTTCGAAATTTCGCTGTAGGACTTGTCGCGGGTTGCACCATTCTTCGTTACATCGCAGAAGTGAAACACAAGAAACTGCTCAACCAAATGTAGAACAGACAAACGAGCAACCTCGTTGCTCCACACAAGTAGTCGCATGTCTCTCTCGTATATCAAATCGAGCTCTTATCCCAACCCCTATAGCTCTTATCCAGGATAAATACGGAATGTTCCATCCGGCAAGGGCCTTTCTTGATTCTGGCTCGGAAATTAACTTTATCACAGATACTTTGGACAACAAATTACAACTTCAGCGAAAGCGTCAACATTTTGAAGAGTCTGGTATAGGAGATGTTACAGCAAAACTTCAGTTCTCAGTCTCGATGACCATACGCTCACATTTGTCTGCTGACGAATGATCATTGCGATTTGCTATTACCAAGGCAATAGCATTGACTCAACCCGCCACTCGAATAGAATCATCAACGTGGTCAATGACGGACGGAATAGATTTGGCTGACCCATTGTTTTTCAAACCACAAAAAATTGGCATTTTACTAAGCACCCAGGAATTCTTCGAATTGTTCACTGGCGGATGGATTATTGGTGGACAAGTTGTTGATAATCCGCAATCTAGGGCGAAGGCTAATGTTCTTATGTGCAAAATCTCGCAGTCCCAACAGCTGAATGAAAATCTAAAATGGTTTTGGGAAATCGAATCGTTTCCAGAATCATCTCAAAACCAGTACACAACTAAGGAGGAAGAATGTGATCGCCATTTCTGTAAAATCTCTGCTTTTCTCGAGAATAGGCGAGTTCAAGTTCGGCTTCCCTTTTCAAAATCTACCTAAAAATTGGGAAGTTCAGTGGATATTGCCAAGCAACGGTTTTGGCAAATAGAGCGACGTTTACAACGTTTACCCGATAAAAAAAATGTATTCTGATTTTATACAAGGATATTTTGATCTGGGGCACATGCAATCAGTAGATAGTTATACCCGTTACTCGTAGAGTAAAAGGGTATACTAGATTCGTCGGAAAGTATGTAACAGGCAGAAGGAAGCGTTTCCGACCCCATAAAGTATATATATTCTTGATCAGGATCACTAGCCGAGTCGATCTAGCCATGTCCGTCTGTCCGTCTCTCCGTCTGTCTGTCCGTCCGGATGAACGCTGAGATCTCGGAAACTATGAGAGCTAGGCTATTGAGATTTGGCGTGCAGATTCCTGAGCTTCTTACGCAGCGCAAGTTTGTTTCAGTAGAGTGCCACGCCCACTCTAACGCCCACAAACCGCCCAAAACTGTGGCTCCTACAGTTTTGATGCTAGAATAAAAATTTTAGCTGAAATGTAATGTTCTCATCAATACCTATCGATTGACCCAAAAAAAAGTTTGCCACGCCCACTTTAACGCCCACAAACCGCAAAAACTTGTGACGCCCACAATTTTCATGCTAGATAAAAAATTTTAACTGAAATGTATTGGTCTCGTAAATACCTATCGATTAATCCAAAAAAAAATTTGCCACGCCCACTCTAACGCCCATAACGCTTAAATTTGTATACCGCCGGTAGGTGGCGCATTTTAATCTCGCTTTGCTGCTTGGATATCTCTATTTAGCTGAGTAACGGGTATCTGATAGTCGAGGTACTCGACTATAGCGTTTGTTCGTACCCAAAAGTACTCAACATGACCACACCCAACAAATCAAGCAGTAGCCAAGTTGGGAACAGTACCAGGCGCACAGTAGCACCCACTGCATATGAGAATTGCTGATCAGCATATTATATGTCTCACTAACTCACCGTCTCACCGACTCAACGGCACACTGACCGGCCAATGCAGTCAGCACAATTTGCAGCGTCTGCCGAGCCAACTACACAAACTGCTACCATAATCAAAACTCCCTAACCTACCTAACTACTTTAGAATATAGCGTACTTCACTAATCATTACACTAAACTTCCGTATTCCAAGTAGTATATAAACATGTACCAAATGAAGAATAAATCAGTTATCAACACACCTCTTAACTCCGCGGTTCTACTTCCTACAACTGGGAATAGGGCTCGTAATACCCTATCTCAACTAGCAGCTAACCACGTTAGCTCACCCTCAGCGCAGCTGCAGCATCGCCTGTGGTCCGGCATCACAGTAACCATCGTTACCATTGCCGCGACGCGATCGTCCTGCCATCATAGCGTCCCCGTGCCAGCGACAAGTGCTCATTACCCCCTTGTCCCGCGGTGTGACCCGGAAGTGTCTACTTCGGTTAGGCACAAACATTGGTGACCCCGACGTGATCCTTGAACAACAAAGGATCACACTCAAGCAACCCCCTTCCCACTGAAGGACTCACAGCTTTATCCAGCTTCACAGGATACGCTTCTTCTTCCAGCGTCACAGGAACTTCAGCTTCATCCAGCTTCACAGGACACGCTTCTTCTTCCAGCGTCACAGGAACTTCAGCTTAATCCAGCTTCACAGGATACGCTTCTTCTTCCAGCGTCACAGGAACTTCAGCTTAATCCAGCTTCACAGGATTCGCTTCTTCTTCCAGCGTCACAGGAACTTCAGCTTAATCCAGCTTCACAGGATACGCTTCTTCTTCCAGCGTCACAGGAACTTCAGCTTAATCCAGCTTCACAGGATACGCTTCTTCTTCCAGCGTCACAGGAACTTCAGCTTCATCCAGCTTCACAGGATACGCTTCTTCTTCCAGCTTCACAGGAACTTCAGCTTAATCCAGCTTCACAGGATACGCTTCTTCTTCCAGCGTCACAGGAACTTCAGCTTAATCCAGCTTCACAGGATTCGCTTCTTCTTCCAGCGTCACAGGAACTTCAGCTTAATCCAGCTTCACAGGATACGCTTCGTCTTCCAGCGTCACAGGAACTTCAGCTTAATCCAGCTTCACAGGATTCGCTTCTTCTTCCAGCGTCACAGGAACTTCAGCTTAACCCAGCTTCACAGGATACGCTTCGTCTTCCAGCGTCACAGGAACTTCAGCTTAATCCAGCTTCACAGGATTCGCTTCTTCTTCCAGCGTCACAGGAACTTCAGCTTCATCCAGCTTCACAGGATACGCTTCTTCTTCCAGCGTCACAGGAACTTCAGCTTCATCCAGCTTCACAGGATACTCAGCTTCATCCAGCTTCACAGGATACTCAGCTTCATCCAGCTTCAAAGGATACTCAGCTTCATCCAGCTTCACAAGATTCTTTGTTTCTAAGTCACACAATATGTCTTCTTTATTCATTGAGGAAACAAGTCAGACAAGAATCGATTTACACAATCGATTACTAGACACCCAAAACGAGCTGCAAGGGAAAATCCAACAGCTCATTAAGAATTATGGCAAGGATTCTGCCGACCGACGCCATCAGTTAAACGATCTCTGGCAGCAGTTTTGCGACCTAGATGAAGAAGTCCAGCAAGCGGCATTACCCACTGGAAATGAGTACTCGTCACGACTAGTAGCACTTAAGGAGCTGGTCGAAAAATATCAGAATATCTTTGTGGACAACATGCCGACTGGAAGCGGGCTTCCGAAAGCCCCGAGACGAACGTCGGCCAACATCAAGATCACAACAAGAGATCAAGTCAAAGGAGATTCCACAATTGACACGGTGATCCGACAGTTGCAGAGAAGGTGCAACGAATTGGAGTCATCATTAACATTAGCCTCGAACGCCCCAACCGTCACCCCAGCCCTACAAAGGCACCTCGATCTCCATTGGGCGTTACTGAGGCAAGCCCACGACGAATTGGACAGCACACCTGGGGCCGCAGCCCTGGCAGAAGCAGAGCTAGCTCAATTCCACACATTATACGAGGAATACGAAATGAACCTGCTTCGAGAAAACGACTCGCCAATGAGCCTAAACTTGGCACTTCCGCCAATTAGCATTCCGGAGTTCAACGGCGAGTATCTAGACTAGCCACGGTTCCATGATCTCTTTGTGGAATTGGTACATAATAAACCATATTCAGTCAGTCAAAAACTGCATATTCTACAGAGTTCGCTTCGTGGTGAAGCGAGAAACGTCTTGACAGACACAGCCTTCTCACAGGGTGGCTTTGACGACACCTGGTTGCGTTTAAAGGCCAGGTACCAGAACGGAAAAATACTGGTATTCGCCGCCATAGCAAAAATGGTTTACTATAAGCCTATAGACGGCTGTTCGCGCCAACTAAGGACCTTACATGACACTATAAAAAACTCAATGAGTACTCTTAAAAACCTCGATTTGAGCACAAAATTCTGGGATCCCCTCCTGTGTTTTATTATCAGAAGAAAACTAGACCAGCAGTCTCTAGCTGCTCTGGAAAATTCAACGGATGCACCAACGGAAATTCCAACGTTAAGGAGTGTACTGACGTTTATTGAACGGCGCGCTTTCATGCTGGAGACGAAAGGCGCTCAACTCACAACGAAGAGAGCTGTAAGATTTGTCACGTAGGACCACATAATCTTAGATCATGTAGCCTTTTCCAGGAAATGGACCCCAAAAACGGCGCCAAGCCATTATTCAAATAGGACCATGTACAAATTGTTTGTCTACAGCTCACCGATCCACAACTGTGGATCACCGACCACTTGTCGAGTCTGCCAGCAACGGCATCATTCACTGTTACACAAAGGACCGACTAGCAACCCAGTGGCCGGCGCAGTAACCATTGCAGGCTACGACGACGTAGGGGGATATACTCAGCTCGCGACCGCCAAGGTATCATTACAAGGGCCAAGTGGTCAATTACAAACATGTCGCGCTGTAATAGATGGTGGATCACAGGTGAATCTTATCTCAAGGAGAATGGCCGATCTGCTATCTGTTAAGGAAAGGTCACCGATTGAAATATCTGGAATCGGAGGAAAGGTATCATTAGCAATTAGATAAACACTAAAGCTCTCATCATGTACATCAGGGTTTGAAAAACTATTAGAGGTATTTATTATGCCCACAGTCATTACAGACCAACCGTCAGTACCGATTACAACCGATCTTAATATTCCCGAGGGACTGCCGTTAGCAGATCCTGACTTTCGGCAACCATTACCCATTGACCTAACTTTAGGGGTTGAAGTATTTTCTCGTGTAATTACCGGTGAACGTCTTGAACTTGGACCTAATAAACCTTTGGCACAAGGCACTAGGCTTGGTTATGTAATCACAGGTTATCTCAATAAAGAAACCTCATCTTATACGGAAATCAACCCTATTCTAGTAGAAGGCAGAGGTGATTTTGCAGGACCGAACGCTGCTTATGATCCAACAAAAGATAAAAATCCGATGAATATAGAACCGACTTCTCATCAATTTAAAACCTACAAGAAGGCTGACTTTGGTTCAACCTTTCTAAACTTAACCAAGGAAGATCTTAGTTTTGTTGCAGAATGTCCACATACCATAGACGTGCCAAATGATCAAGTTCTACGAGGGCACAATTTCAGTCCCCACGGTAATGTCAATTTTATCGCAAAGGGGAGTATTAAGCAGCATCAAGAAGATGTGAAGGACCAGAGTCACAAACATGAACCGCAGTTGAAGGAAAAATCCACCTTGGTCAATGATTTGTTAGGTGCTTCCTATACAATTCGGTCAAGGGCTGACCGACATCATGACTTAATTGAGGGTACCCCTCAATGGGGGGGAGAATGTTCGTACCCAAAAGTACTCAACATGACCACACCCAACAAATCAAGCAGTAGCCAAGTTGGGAACAGTACCAGGCGCACAGTAGCACCCACTGCATATGAGAATTGCTGATCAGCATATTATATGTCTCACTAACTCACCGTCTCACCGACTCAACGGCACACTGACCGGCCAATGCAGTCAGCACAATTTGCAGCGTCTGCCGAGCCAACTACACAAACTGCTACCATAATCAAAACTCCCTAACCTACCTACCTACTTTAGAATATACCGTACTTCACTAATCATTACACTAAACTTCCGTATTCCAAGTAGTATATAAACATGTACCAAATGAAGAATAAATCAGTTATCAACACACCTCTTAACTCCGCGGTTCTACTTCCTACAACTGGGAATAGGGCTCGTAATACCCTATCTCAACTAGCAGCTAACCACGTTAGCTCACCCTCAGCGCAGCTGCAGCATCGCCTGTGGTCCGGCATCACAGTAACCATCGTTACCATTGCCGCGACGCGATCGTCCTGCCATCATAGAGTCCCCGTGCCAGCGACAAGTGCTCATTACCCCCTTGTCCCGCGGTGTGACCCGGAAGTGTCTACTTCGGTTAGGCACAAACAGCGTTCTTCCTTGTTTTGACTCAAATCAACCTCACTATGTAATCCCGCATCACGCTGTACTGCGTCCAGACAGCTCAACAACAAAGTTGCGTGTAGTTTTTGACGCATCTGCGAAGTCGTCGACAGGAGTATCATTAAATAACATTTTAGTGGTTGGACCGACAGTTCTGCAGGACCTCATCTTAACCCTGCTTTCATTTAGGTTGTATAGTCATGCTCTAACAGCTGATATAACAAAAATGTATTGGCAATTCATTGTAGATCCCCAGGACAGGACCCAGTTGATTTGGTGAAGGCACAATATTTCTGACCCGTTGAAATAATATCAGTTGAATACTGTCACATATGGGCTTGCTTGTGCACCGTTTCCCGCCATCAGAAGTTTGTATTTCATAGCAGAGAAATTAGGAAAGAATTTTCTATAGGATCTGAAATTATATCTAAAGAGATTTATGCCGATGACCTCCTTAGAGGAGCTGACTGCATTGAGGATTTAAATTTGAAGATTGATCAAGTTACTGGAATCTTGTCTTGTGCCAGATTGGAGTTAGCCAAATGGAATTTTAGCACGTTGGATGATAATATAAAAGAACATCGATTCAAGTTAAACAGCAAAGATATCACAAAAACCTTAGGAATGTCGTGGAGGCCCCAATTGGATGAATTTTGCTTTCGGTTCGATTTGCCGAAAACTAACGCTATGACGAAAAGGAATATTCTCTCAATTATTGCACGCCTGTATGACATACTTGGCTTGCTGGGACCAGTGGTTATAAGATGCAAAACTTTTGTGCAGGAGCTGTGGATGACTCATTTGGATTGGGACAAAATACTGCCTCAACAATTAATAGATCGCCGGCAATCTATTTATCCTGACTTGCACAATTTAAACCAATTTAAACCCCGATATGTAAGATTTTCCCCGAATCATGACTGCGAAATACATGAATTCGCAGATGCTTCACAGCGTGCATACGGCTGTTGTATATATCTGCGCTCAATTCAAAATGGATCAGTAGAATCGCATTTACTCATAGCAAAGTCAAAGGTTGCGCCAATTAAAGTCCTTTCTCTTCCACGATTAGAGCAAGATCCCTGCGAAAGCAAAAACCTCTGCGTGTCGCAAGCGGTAGAAGTGCCAGCAACTGAGTTGCAGCACTCGTTCCTGTTTATTGTAGGACTTATTCAGCATCAAGCGTATTGGAGGGAAATAGATTGTTTAAAGAAGGGTAAAGTCCTCAGCGCAGATCTTAAAAGGCTGACACCTTTTCTGTCGGAATCAGCTATAGGAACTCGCACGGTGACACTGATTCGTGTTGGCGGGCGTCTAGAAAATGCGCAAATCCCGGTAGAAGCCAAGTACCAACTTTTACTGCCAAAAGATCACAAATTCACAACTAACGTGCACGCAGGGCCCAAGGCTCTAATCGGAATCCTACGTCTCCAAGTATGGATCGTTAATTCTCGTCGACTAGTTAGCAAAGTGGTGCGCAACTGTGTCCACTGCTATCACTACAAGCCTCATGTGAATCTTATCTCAAGGAGAATGGCCGATCTGCTATCTGTTAAGGAAAGGTCACCGATTGAAATATCTGGAATCGGAGGAAAGGTATCATTAGCAATTAGATAAACACTAAAGCTCTCATCATGTACATCAGGGTTTGAAAAACTATTAGAGGTATTTATTATGCCCACAGTCATTACAGACCAACCGTCAGTACCGATTACAACCGATCTTAATATTCCCGAGGGAATATTCCCTCGGGAATATTAACTAACGTGCACGCAGGGCCCAAGGCTCTAATCGGAATCCTACGTCTCCAAGTATGGATCGTTAATTCTCGTCGACTAGTTAGCAAAGTGGTGCGCAACTGTGTCCACTGCTATCACTACAAGCCTCATTTGCTGAACCAGATCATGGGGTCACTTCCTGCTGACCGGCTGTCACTCACAAAACCCTTTGGTGTATCTGGAGTCGACCTGTGTGGTCCATTTCTGACGTCCTATCGCATTCGCGGAGAGGCTCCATACAAAAAATATATGGCCGTCTTCGTTTGCTTTGCCACCTAAGCAGTACATGTAGAACTAGTATCTGATCTTTCAACTAATACCATTATTCTCTGTTTAAAGCGCTTCATCGGGCGGAGAAGTTTGCCAAATCGGATATTCTGCGACAACGCAACCAACTTCGTTGGAACCCGCACCCAATTAGAAGAATTTAAAATGCCACTCTTCAGCCAGCAAGCGTTGAAGGACCTACAAATGTTCACCTCATCCAATGGCGTAGAATTTAGCTTCATTCCACCCCGCGCACCACATTTTGGCGGCTTGTGGGAGGCGGCGGTAAAGTCCATGAAGCTTTTATTGGTACAAAACACTGGTCACTCACATCTGACGTACGAGGAACTCCAAACTGTCGCAGTTGATGCTGAAGCGGTTTTCAACTCACGACCCCTCGCGCCTCTTTCAGAAGATCCAAACGATGGAGAAGCCCTCACTCCATCGCATTTTTTATTCGGAACGTCTTTAAAGGCACTTCCAGAGCCAAGTTTAGAGGAATGCAACCTATCGCACTTGACACGTTGGCAACGGGTCACCCACATCAAGCAACAATTCTGGGAGCTTTGGCGACGAGATTACCTGCACACCTTGCAGGCCCGCAGCAAGTGGCTTTCTCCAAAGGCGAACATAGTACCGGGGCAGCTGGTTATGATATATGAAGACAACGGTTCACCTCAGCAATGGCCCTTGGGACGCATTACCAATACTTGCTCTGGAGCGGACGGAAGAGTCCGAGTCGTCGATATTAAGACGGCAAAAGGAGTTATTCGTCCTCCAATTTGAAATATTGCGGCCCTGCCTATCTTCAAAGAACGACCGTCCTTCCAACGGGCAGAGTATGTTCACGCTTGCCTCTTTATTTTAGTTAAAAATTGTATGCTAAAATATTACCCTCTATTGTAAAGCATTATGATCCACAATGAAAACGGTAAATCATAAGCTTTCTTGTTATGCATAGCCCAACCAAATGTATAACCAAAAGCAGAATATAGTCTCACACAGAACTTCGTGAAGTAAATATCATTGACTCCGTCGTTTTAATTTTTGGGTCAAGCTCCGCCATCTGCACAGGGGCAGAGGCGGTGCAATAACAATAACCACTGGCATTTGCACGAGGGCAAATTTCACCTTTGGCTGCCTCCCATTAGGCAGCGGATTAAACAGACGTGATGATGTACTTTACTGATTTCATGCAAAAATTGCTTTTGCCAACATTAAGCGTTAATCCCGCAGCACGTCTTTGATCCGCAACCAAACTTAAAACCTTCATATGGCCTTTGAATGTATCCGATACCACCAACAGGTCATCCGGGTACACGAATACTTCATTTCTCAATCAGGCTGGAGTCACTTTATTCATGAGGCGGGTCATTGTTTGGGAAGCATTAGTACAAACCGAAGGGCATTACTTTGTACTGGTAAAACGGCTTCCCCGGAATGGTAAAAGCGAAAACTTGGCTCCAAAGGAATCTGCCAATAAACGTCTTTTAAATCTAGGCTTGAAATGTATATTGCTTTGGGAAATCAACCTTATATACCGTCAATCTGCGGAAGTGGATATGCATCTTTTTTCGTAGTTATGTTAACTTTTCTGCTATCGAGACAGAGTCTTACTTTATCAGGCTTCTGCACTTATACCACCGGAGACGACCAAGGACCATCCGATTCTTCGAAGACTCCGAGTTTAAGCATTCGCTCTATCTCAGCATACAACAATTTCTCAATTGCTGGGGATACCGGGAAAGGCCGCTGTTTTACCGGCTTAGCAGTAGGGTGTATTTGTATGTTCTGGATAAAACGAGGGTGTATTTGTATGTTCTGGATAAATTTTTATTGTATGTTCTGACTCACTTTTTCGCTGGTGCGGGGGCGCTTATCGCGAGCGGAAGTTGTTGTTGTGGAAGCTTCTAGGGCCGCGCTCACATCCCCTCCCACTTCCCCTCCCACTTCCCCTCCCCCTTCCCCTCCCGCTTGTCCTGGTGCTTGACCCTCTGGGGGGTTGCGCTCACTTCCCCTCCCACTTCCCCTCCCACTTCCCCTCCCCCTTCCCCTCCCACTTCCCCTCCCCCTTCCCCTTCCGCTTGTCCTGGTGCTTGACCGTCTGGGGAGTTGCGCTCACTTCCCCTCCCCCCTTCCCATCCCGCTTGTCCTCGGACTCTCACTCTCGTTTGCGATAGCGCCCACTCCGCCCTCCCCTCCCACTTCCCCTCCCACTTGTCCTCTCACTCTCGTTTAAAAGATATGTATGTATATATTATTTTCTTCGGTTTACAAAATCTTGTATTACGTGAATATTAATATAGTACAAACAATTTGTAACCATAGAAAACAATATACTCTTTTTATCTCACTTTACTTTAAAAATATATATTTTTTTTTTGTCGTTACTCGTTTAAAAATTATATATGTATGTATATTATTTTCTTCGGACTACAAATCTCCGTATTATGTGAATATTAATATAGTACAAAGAGTATGTAGCCCCATAGAAAACAATAAACTCTCTTTTTTATCTCACTTCACTTTCTCTACATTTTTGAAGGCTTAAAATATATATTTTTAATGTCATCAAGACGAAAGATCTATTAAATATATTAGATTTTCCACACAATAACAATAAAAAGAATATACCCTTTATCTCACTTCACTTTCTCTGCATTTTGAAGGCTGTAAATATATTTTTGAAGTTATCGTGTTTAAAGATCTTTTAAATATATTAGATTTTTACACACCATAACGTTAAAACAACATACTCTTTTTACCCTCACTTCCATTTTTTCTCGTTTTTGAAGGCTTTAAATATATTTTTTGATGTAATCGTGGTGCAATATCTATTAAATATATTAGATTTTTCCACACAATAACATCAAAACAATATACTCTTTCACTTAACTTTCTCCGCATTTTTGAAGGCTTTAAATATATTTTTGATGTCACCGTGGTGCTGTATCTATTAAATATATCAGATATTTTTCCCATGATGACAACAAATAATATACTCTTTTATCACACACTTCACTTTTTTTAATTTCTACACACACACGCACATTATTGAAGGCTTTAGA
The DNA here is from genome assembly GCF_043229965.1 of Drosophila suzukii. Classification (NCBI taxonomy): domain Eukaryota; kingdom Metazoa; phylum Arthropoda; class Insecta; order Diptera; family Drosophilidae; genus Drosophila; species Drosophila suzukii. The sequence goes on along the minus strand of NW_027255896.1, from coordinate 22,408,546 downwards.
TATATCTTTTTTTTGTTATCGCGGAAAGAGTTCTTCTATTAAATAAATATAAAATCTCTTTCCGCGACACAAAAAAAAAAAATACTCTTTATCTCACATCACTTTCTCTGCATTTCTGTTTTTTTTTTTTTTTTTTTTTTTGAAGGCTTTAAAAATATATTTTTTTCCTGATCGCGTAAAAAGATCTGTTAAATATAGCAGATCTTCCTCATCGATACAGAAAAAATATACTCTTCAACTTACGTTACACACACACACACGATCGTTGATTTTGATATTGTTTCTGTTCAACGTTCTAGTGCCATATTTTGTGAATATTAATATAATCAATAGGTCGTTGAAGAGAAACAATATATTTTTTTCACAAACCTCACATAATATTGTTTTTTTTGTTTTTGCGACTGTAAGCTGAAATGAGAACGTTGTATATTAAGAGATTCTATTTTCAGGAGTAAATAAGTTTTTTATTAATGTTGATAGGTTAATATATACATATATATTGTATATAGGTTATTGTTATATATGTGTATATTATTAATATCGCCTTTCAATTCTCTCAGCCAAATCCTGGTAGCGTTGTATTATAATATAAACTCCTACTTTGAAACGTTTTCTAATGTTACGTGAAAACTTCAGTTCGGTGTCTGATATGTGTGCCCCTATCGTCATCAATTTCCTCATATTAAGTAAGGTCTGTAGTTCAAAATCAGGTAGAATGTCTTCATACTCAATGCAAAATTCATCGATTTCTTTTTTTAGCTCATCAACTTCGTCTGTATTAACGAATGTTTCAATCTCATAACTGCTTAATTCTTTCCTATTTCTGTATCCCACACCGAAAACGTCATCATCATCTTCAATAATAATTTTAGGATCTTTTTTTGATAGGTTTTCACGCAAAAAGCGATAGCGTTGCATTAAATTAAAGGCTCCCCACATGAATTGCCCCCTGATTGGGCGTAAGGCTCTGTAGTCCCCTGGCGTAAGTACTGTTCTTACTGACAAAAGTTTTTTTATAGTGCGTAAGGTTTTCAGATCGGCGCAAGATATTACATCATCGTATAACGTACGAAACTCTTCAATTTCATCATTTAGCTCTCGAATTTCTCGATCAGCAACACCAACAGCGTCTTCACTGTTGATAGATCTTCGTTTAGCAAGAGAGTTAACAGTGGTGGATTTAACCAACTTATTGGGTCGAGGATCTTTCTTTTCAGCAACACCAGCAGCAGCAGCAGCAACACCAGCAGCAGCAGCATCAGCATCAGCAACACCAGCAGCAGCAGCATCATCAGTAGTACCATCATCAGTACTAGCAGCATCACCATCACCATCAATGATAGATTTAGAAACTTGTGTTTTGGAACCCTTTATTTTTTTTTTTTTGATTGAAAAAATATAAATAAAAAAAAGAGATGAAGAATAAATTATAATTTTACATTCTTTTTTTATGTTTTTTTTTTTTGTTTTGTCTAGGTATGGTTATGGTGGAGACCTACGTTATTATCCTCAATGGTGTCCTCAGGAATTTGATTTAAGATCTTGTAATCGTGGACGGTATAGTCTTCTTCTTCTTCGTCTTCTTCTGAGGTTGCGTAACCGGGTTGTCTGTGGGTACACACCACACATTTGCAATTGGAGCATCGAAGCGCTTTCGGTGGTCTACTCAATTTGCTTAACCAATTTGGATCGGATGCTTCTTCTGCTCCTACTACCACTTTCTTGAATTTGATCGTTTGTGACTCCATGTTAACTTCTGCTTGCTTGCTTAGTTTTGGTTATATATTGTTCACGTACTTAAGTCAATTATGAACTGACTTTGAATTTGACTGTCTCAGCGCTATTTATTGAAAATTTTTCGCTGATTGAGTGTGTATGTGGACGCTACATTTTCTCGCAATCACTTGCAAATACAAAGTAAGTGTTTTTTGTTTGAAATCCCTTTTGAACACCGGATGTGCGATAACTGCATCCATTGCAAAAAAAAAATTATTAATTTGTTTATTTCTACCCCCACGCTCTATATTTTTATTTGAGTAGGTGGCTTGCTGGATTTTTTTCGTTTCTTTTTTTTTTTAATTTATGTGAAAGAGAACGAAGAAAAAAAGGACATTAAAATTTATTGGCTGAGTGGATGATAAGAGTATACTTTGAAAAAAAAATATGTGATTTAAATTCACAACTGCGCAATAAGTGCACACACACACACACACACACACACACACACACACACACACACTCCCATCAGGCAGCAACCGGGGGAAATCCCGGCTCACCGTGGGACCTCCGACTAGTGCAGGCGATGGATAGGGAGAAATCGTCCGGACATGACGAGACCCAGGCTCTTGCAGTTGCCAGGGCAGAAGAAGAGCTGCTAAAGAAGTTTCAGATGATGAAACAGAAGGTGCAGCGGTCGCCAACGGGGATGGAGCAGGCTCCCGATGCCCACCCAGTGTCAGCGCCTCCCAAAGTGACCGACGGCATTCCCAATGCTGCACTGCACACATTGGTGGCAAACTTCCCTGGTATATTCACGGAGATGTACAACATGTGTCTCACCCAACGAACCTTCCCCATAGGTTGGAAGAGACAAAGGTTGGTGCTTATCCCAAAACCGGGCAAGTTGAACGACGACGCATCCTCGTACAGACCCCTATGTATGCTGAATACAACGGGGAAAATATTCGAGCGCATAATCTGCACCCACCTCGAAAAAGAACTCGACCAACTCAGAGCTTTATCGGACCACCAGTTTGGCTTCCGGAGAAAAGAAGCACTATTGACGCGATCCAAACGGTCACCCAACTGGCTGCTAACGCAATCGAAGGAGAAAGGTGGCTAGGTGGCTCAAAAGAGAACTGCCTCGTCTGCACCCTGGACGTCAAGAATGCCTTCAACTCTGCCAACTGGAACCTTGTCCAGCAGGCACTTCAGCGCATGGGAATCTCGAACTACCTGATCGAGCTCGTAGCGGACTACTTCAAGGACAGAGTGCTCACATATTCCTCTGATGCTGGAGAGCACGAGTACCTGGTGACAGGAGGAGTACCTCAAGGCTCAGTCCTGGGCCCGATACTGTGGAACGTCATGTACGACGGGATCCTAAGGCAGGTACTACCCGAAGGATGCACAGTTGTGGGATTTGCGGACGACATAGCGCTGGTAACGGTAGCGAAAACCCTCGATGAGATCACGGATAGATGCAGCCTCTCGATAGACACCCTTATGTGCTGGCTCACAGACAACGGGTTAGCAGTCGCCGAGCACAAAACGGAGGCAGTGCTCATAAGCAGCAGGAAGACTGTGGAGAAGGCCACAATACGAGTCGGATCAACTCTAATAGAAACAAGCGCCTCAATCAAGTATCTTGGAGTACTGATCGACCACAGGTTATCGTTTAAGACGCACCTATCGTATGCCGCAGCCAAAGCATCCAGATCGACTGCAGCCATCTCAAGGATGATGGCCAATACTCGAGGACCAAAGCAGCACAGCAGAAGGATTATAGCGACAGTGGTGACATCTATCATAATGTACGCCGCGCCCATATGGGCCGAGGCTATGAAGACCGCATCATACAGCCGCCAGTACAAAGCTGTCTACAGACGCTGCGCACTGCGCATCACAAGCAGCTTCTGCACGGTATCTGAGGAAGCCGCGCTAGTGGTAGCCGGTACTATACCGATAGACCTGCTGGCGGCAGAACGAAGAACTGGGAGCAGAGGAAGCAGGACCCAACGCGGTAACACGATCGAGGCATGGCAAATGAGGTGGAACAATGCGACCACAGGGCGGTGGACGCACAGGCTAATTCCCAGTCTAACACCCTGGCTGCAGAGACGACACGGACAGGTAGACTTCTACCTCACGCAGATGATCTCCGGGCACGGATGCTTTAAGGAATACCTGCATAGGTTTAAGCACGAGCCAAACCCCTACTGCGACCACTGCGGCACAGGAAGCATCGAAGACGCGGAGCACGCGCTATTCATCTGCCCCCTATACGATAGGAACCGAGCCGAAGCTGAAACGACAACCGTATGTAACCTGACAGCGGACAACGTGATCAGCTGCATGCTGGAAGATCAAAGCAAGTGGGACGCAGTAGGGGTTATAAGGACGAGCGGCAACCTGACCGCCATCCGTCCCGCGAAGTATAGCTTTGCGGCAGTCCCGCGGGATCGGAACTTTTTCTACCTCTTTTCTTCTTCTTGTATATATTTAAGCTTATTGATTAAAAAAAAAAAAAAAAAAAACACACACACACACACACACACACACACACACACGACTGGAGAGAGAGAGTTGTGAAAGCAGAGAGTGCGGACGCGTTCTAAAATCGCTCCGTTTATTCCTTGAAGTTTTCAGCTTAAAACCAGAAGCGCAGCCGGCCATCCGGCGTGGAGCACTCGGGACACGCACCTGGACATCAGCTGGTGGACGGGAGGCCGTGGACGACATCCAGGAGCAGCTTGGGAATCTATCCCCAACAGGTTTGGCGGCCAGGCAGGGGCCGGTCGTAGATGAGGGAGGGGAGGCATCTCTGCCTCTTATTACTTTCCACTCGTTGTTTGTTTAGCAGTTGCCAAATTTTTTTCACTCGCGCTTTCTATTTTTGCAAACACTGAATCAGTGGTGGAAAGCGCTTGCGCGACCAGCTGATCGTAGTGTGCGAAAGGGGCTGCGGGTGCTATAGCAGCAAGCTTCGGACAGGGTGCAGGCCAAGCACATAAATAAGTGCGTGCCGTAGCACGTATGGAATTTTGGGTGGCTCTTTAAAAAAAAAAAATTAGAAAATAAAAACCATAAGCCTTAGTACTAAGACTTATCCTTTTTATTAAATAATTCATAAAAATATTAAAGTCCGATCGGAAAACAGCAGATACTGCGGGTAAAGATCCGAACTCCCCAGGTGGGGAAATGGCGGGCAGGGGATCGGGGGCTCAACACCCTGGCGCTAGCCTAGGGGTTGGGCCAACCAATAGTGGAGGCACGCCGGCAAACAAAGGCCTGGCGGCGCCGGCTAATGCCGACGGCTTCCACACGCCTTTGTCCAGTCTACCTGACTGGGCCAACACGGGAGCTGACCCTTTTAAAAAAAGCAGCGTAATGGCGAGATCGCCAGAAAAAAGGGTGGAGTGCAGTGGCAGGCAGCCCGGCACCACCCCAGCAGGAGATAAAAGCAGCCCAAAAGCTGCAGATGAGGAGCAGGGGGATATGCTGAAGCAGCTGACGGGCCTGGGATCAAAGGCCAGGGAGCTGAAGAAGCTAATGGAAGGAAAGCGTTCCATTACTAACCCCATGAGGGATATAGTCGACGAAATCGACTATCTCCAGAGGGAAGTCCTGTCGGCTGTGCAATGCATAGTCGAAGAACAGGAAAAAGCTAAGGAGATAGCAAAAAAAAAAAACCTGCGCAGAAGTGCTCGCGAGCGGCACCAGCAAGCGACCCAGGGGTCAAGAAACTGGGATGACGCTAGCGGTACCAGCGAAAAAGGCGATGCATAAGGCACCGGCAAGTGATGCCAGCCAAGGGGTAAAGAAAGGGAAACATGCTGGGACAGTTAGCACCAGCAAGCCCCAAAAACCTGGGAAGAAGCCAGAGGAGTGGACACAGGTGAAGCAGAAGGTCCGGAAGCCCAAGGTGCGACCGCCACGGAATGACGCGATAGTCATCGCAGCCTCTGCTGGAGGGTCCTATGCCGACATCCTTAAAAAGGTTAAGGCTGAACCGCAGCTTAAGGAGCTAGGACAAGCAGTACAGGCCGTTAGGCGAACAGCAAAGGGGGAACTCCTAGTGATTCTAAACAAGGTCTCTGACCCTAAAACCGTAGAGCTTCAGACCACAATGAAGGCCGTCCTGGGCAACAATGTCGACGTCAGAGCGCTGACTGAGACAATGCTGATCGAGGTAAAAGACATCGATGAGACCACCGACAAAGCAGACATCTTATGTGCGGTTCAATCACAATTTGATGTGGAACTGCCAGAGTCCGCGGTGGTAAACCTAAGGGTGGCATACGGAGGCACCCAAACCGCCACACTAAGAGTTATGCCCGACATAGGGAGACGACTCTTGGAGAAGGGCAAAATTAGGCTGGGATGGACCTGGTGTAGAGTCCGCCCAAAGCTAACACCTAAAAGGTGTTTTAAATGTATGGAGTTTAACCATGTAGCAGGGAATTGCAGGGTCCAGGAGGACTGCTCAAAATGCTGCTACAACTGTGGCGCAAAGGAGCACCAAGCCAGAGGCTGCAAAGCAAAGGCCTGCTGCATGCTATGCAAACGAAAAAAGGAGAAAGATTGCGATCACCCAACAATGAGTGGGAAATGCCAGTACTTCAGGAGGGCTATGCAAGGGCTTAGGGGTAAATGAAGTTCCTTCAGATTAACCCAAACCATTGCGAGGTTGCCCAATCGTTGCTAGAGCAAAATGTCATCGAGAAAAACGTAGACATGGCACTCATAAGCGAGCAATACAGGAATAAAAATTCCGGAGAATGGGTAACAAATAATAGCAAAAAATCGGCAATATGGAGCTGCGGTAATCCAAGGCGACAGATTAGCAAGAAAAAATGCGGAAATTGCTTCGCTAGGGCCCAAGTGAATGGTATAGCTTTCTATAGCTGTTACCTGCCGCCAAGCCTTAGCCTCCCCCAGGCAACATCTGCGCTCGAAGAGATTGCAGAAGACGCCCGGGAAAATCGCCCCGCCGTAATTGCCGGGGACTTTAATGCCTGGGCTACGGAGTGGGGCTCCCCCCGAACCAACGCGAGGGGAAAGGCGCTACTCGAGAGCTTCGCCGCACTTGACCTAGTGCTGCTGAACTCTGGGACAAAACCGACTTTTTCAAGAGCCGGCACCAGTTCCATCATTGACCTCACATTTGTGAACACTGGATTGGCCTCGGGCTCCAGCTGGGAGGTTAGTGACACCTACACGGGTAGTGACCATGCAGCAATAATCTGCACGATAAATTCTAGAAGTGGCCCACCACGAGTCCCTAAGACCGTGCCAGGGTACAAAATAGAAACGCTAGACGTGGAGATGGTACAGATGTTGTTCGAGGACCTCTCCACAAGCGGCTCAGCTGAAGAAAGGGCAAACCACATCGCAGAGTACACCAAGGTAGCCTGTGATGCATCTATGCAGAGAAGAGGGAAAAACCCATCAAGAAGAAGACCTGCATACTGGTGGAACCAATCCATTGCGGAAGCCAGGAAAGACTGCCACAGGGCAAGACGCGCATACCAACGCTCAAGAGGAAGGCCCGAATTTGAGGCACTCGAAATATACTTCAGGGAAAAGAGACGAGCCCTGGAAAAAACTATAAAAGAGAGCAAACGCAGGTGCTTTAACAATATCTGCGAGGAAATAGACTCCAACCCATGGGGCTTCGCATACAAACTCGTCACAAAACGGCTGCGGGTATTTAGTCGGCCATCACCGACATGCCCAGTCAGCCTAAAAAGGATCGTGGAAACACTATTCCCAGAGCAAGAAGGTATGGCGCGGACCTCACTGATCGTGAACAGGGCGAGCATAAAGCTCACAAGTGCCGAAGAAGTCCTCCAGGTATTGAAGACAATACTGGACGACAAGGCACCGGGACCAGATGGAATCCCGAATAAAGTTCTCAAAATTGCCATAAAAGCAAATACAAAAGAGTACGTTGACATGTATAACGCATGCCTAACGGAAGGTGTGTTCCCTAGCCGCTGGAAAACACAGCGGCTGGTACTCATACCAAAGGGGGAAAAACCCGCGGAGGAGCCTTCTTCGTATAGGCCACTCTGCATGCTGGACACGGTGGGTAAAATTCTCGAAAGAATAATCCACTCCCGGCTAGAAGGTGCCCTTGCCGAAACCAACGGCCTCTCAGAGATGCAGTATGGTTTTCGGAAGGGGCTATCCACCATCGACGCCGTCGGTAAACTGTGTGAAATCGCAGATAAAGCCATTGAGGGGAAAAGGTGGTTGTACGGCACTAAGCAGTACTGCTTAGCGGCAACGTTGGATGTAAAAAACGCTTTCAACTCCGCCAGCTGGCACCACACACTAAATGCACTGAGCAACTTAAATGTACCAGTGTATATACAGAGAGTAATAGCGAGCTACTTTGAAGGCCGCCTGCTCCTGTACGATACTGATTCCGGGCAATCGACCCACAGGGTCACCGGGGGAGTTCCCCAAGGATCAGATCTAGGCCCTTTGTTATGGAATGTCATGTACGATGGGATACTTAGGATCACGATGCCCGAAGGGGCACGACTCATTGGTTTCGCGGATGACGTGGCCATAGTGGTTACGGCAAAGAAACTTCCAGATGCGGAAGAAATCTGCAATGAAGCGGGGAAAAGAGCAAGCGCATGGCTCGACTCCAAGGGACTCGCCTTGGCAGCGCACAAGACTGAAGCAGTCCTGATAAGTAGCAGGCAGAAAGTGGAGGCAGCTACTATCAAAATTGGAGAAGCCACAATTACATCGCGCCCAAGCCTAAAATACTTGGGCGTCATGATCGACCACCGGCTTTCTTTCAAAGAACATCTAGCGTACGCTAGTGGCAAGGCAAGTAGGACCGCGGCCGCGATATCGCGAATTATGGCGAACACTCGGGGACCAAGGCAACCAGGACGTAGATTACTGGTTAGTGCTGTCACATCGACGCTGATGTACGCTGCTCCCATATGGGCTCGAGCCACAAAAAATGGAAGTTATATGCAAGACGGCGACTCCGTGCAGAGATTGTGTGCACTACGGGTATGCTGTGCGTTCCGCACGGTATCCCATGACGCGGCGCTGGGAGGCCGGGAGGCATACCGATTGATCTGCTGGCAGTGGAATCAGCTAACATCCGCGCGGGCAGCACAGGGGTCGCAACTGCAGAATCCGTACGGAAAAGGTGCAGAGAACTCACCATTGCTAAGTGGCAAGAGAGGTGGGTAAATAGTAGCAAAGGACGATGGACGTATAAGCTTATCCCAGAACTGCAGAGATGGCTGGGACGGAAGCATGGACATGTGGACTACTACTTAACGCAACTGTTGACGGGACATGGATGCTTTAAATACTATCTGAATAGGTTTAAGCATGAACGTTATCCGCACTGCCCACTCTGCGAGTCGGATAATGAAGACGCAGAACACGTGTTTTTTGTCTGTCCGAGATTCGAAAATGAACGAAGAGATCTGAGCATAAGGGTTGGGAGGACGCCAGCCGCTTGTAACCTGGTGGACATTATGCTTGAATCAGAAGTAAATTGGTCTGCGGTTTGCAACATGGCCACAATAGTACTCAAAAAACTGCGCATCGCAGAAAGACTGCGAAATTCCAATAGGATAGAATCCTAGAGAGCCCTAAGGGCATTCCCCCCCGGCGAAGTAATACCTAACGGCAGTACCGCCGGGGAAGCGGGGAGGGGGTGGAGTTTTTACTGGGTTAGAGTCCCAGACTTCGGCAAGCTAGTTCAGCTCCGAGTTGGCTTTCGATGCTTTAAACCACCACTAACACAAAAAAAAAAAAAAAAAAAAAACACACACACGACTGACGTGAGGCAAGACGGTTGTATAGTCGAGTGCGCTCTGAGATTATCTCGTTTTAAAGTCAGTGTAGCGACGGTCGTTACCTAAAAAGTGTACTGTGTATAGTGCGAGACACTCCGGGACTTGAGGTACGTACCAGGTACTATACCGATAGACCTGCTGGCGGCAGAACGAAGAACTGGGAGCAGAGGAAGCAGGACCCAACGCGGTAACACGATCGAGGCATGGCAAATGAGGTGGAACAATGCGACCACAGGGCGGTGGACGCACAGGCTAATTCCCAGTCTAACACCCTGGCTGCAGAGACGACACGGACAGGTAGACTTCTACCTCACGCAGATGATCTCCGGGCACGGATGCTTTAAGGAATACCTGAATAGGTTTAAGCACGAGCCAAACCCCTACTGCGACCACTGCGGCACAGGAAGCATGGAAGACGCGGAGCACGCGCTATTCATCTGCCCCCTATACGATAGGAACCGAGCCGAAGCTGAAACGACAACCGTATGTAACCTGACAGCGGACAACGTGATCAGCTGCATGCTGGAAGATCAAAGCAAGTGGGACGCGATAGCCAACATGGCCGCTGGCATCCTGAAGGATCTTAGGCGTCGAGAACGGAGTCGACGCATGGAGTTATAAGGACGAGCGGCAACCTGACCGCCATCCGTCCCGCGAAGTATAGCTTTGCGGCAGTCCCGCGGGATCGGAACTTTTTCTACCTCTTTTCTTCTTCTACTACTTATATTCTTGTATATATTTAAGCTTATTGATTAAAAAAAAAAAAATAAAAACACACACACACACACACACACACACACACACACGACTGACGTGAGGCAAGACGGTTGAATAGTCGAGTGCGCTCTGAGATTATCTCGTTTTAAAGTCAGTGTAGCGACGGTCGTTACCTAAAAAGTGTACTGTGTATAGTGCGAGACACTCCGGGACTTGAGGTACGTACCAGGGCACTGTTCCGGCGGGGCCTCCGAACGTATCCCCAAGTCTTAAACTGGTGAGGCTGCTGTCGGTTCGTGGGCCAGGGGGGGGATCCTCTCCCGCGCCCATCGAGTGAGAGGCTTTCACCTGGAATTCTCTTTCACGCGCACAGCATCCACAAGCTGCCACCCCCGCGTTTTTTCCCTCATCACTGCAAACAACAAAATCAGCTGTTTACAGTGTTGAACAACGTCGGGGTAGGAGCTTAACAGCGCGGACCCCCGCGCCTAACAGCACATAGTGTTGGAAAGCGCCATAAACGCGGGCCCAGCCAAAGTTTTTGAATTTTGAATATTCGAAATTCTCCAAATTCTGGCATCGGGATTCAGGGACGGCAAAAGGCAGAAGGCCAAGGATCGGGCTAAATTCCAACCCCTCCGCCGCGGCAGTGTCTATCAAAAGGGGCACTGGGGACCGAAAAGGGGCGGTATATCCCCCATCGTAAGCCTAGGGGAAATCTGTGGCCAGCGCGGGAGCCTCCCTCGAACAAACCGGGTAGCCCGAGATGGAGGAGGCTGAAAGCCCTTCCGCGGGCAGACCAGTGGTGGTAAGATCTCTCCGTCATCCGAGGGAAGAGGGGACCGATGGAGTTGCAACGGCGTTTAGGAAGGGCAGCAAGCTCGCTCGCTCGCCGGCACCTTCGACAACCCAAGTCGATGAGCTGATCGTAGACACCGAGGAAGCTAAGGAAACCCCTAAGAGGACGCGTGATCCTGCGAGCCCAGCTAACTCGCAGAGGACAACGCCGGCCAAAAGGAGCAAGGCCTCCCACGAGACAACCTGCCTGGAGGATCTCTTGGAGCTGGGGAAGCTTCTGCAGGAGGTATCCACCAAGATGATGGACAAGACGGCGCGCCACATAACTGTCGCCACGAGGGAGACGTTCGTGCGCATGAAGGCGCTTCACACGAACATCCTAGAGGCGAACAGAGAGGGCGGCAAGGACGACATTATCAGGGTGAATGGGCAAGATGCTGCAATTGTGTGCGCGAAATGCTCTCGAAGCCTGCAGAGCGCCGACAAAGAACAGCAGACAACGCCTGTCTGGAGGAGAGATTCTGCAGCGCAAACGGAGCCTTGGCGAAGGATAAGCCAGCCGACTGTGGCTGGAGGAACCGTGGTTCAAGTGGCCCCACCATCCACGCGCCCAACGCAGCAGAAAAGTGCCAAAGCTTCCAGGAGCACCCGAAAGAACCCGCCAAAAGGGCCACAAGAGAGAGATGCGACGCACGCTGGCGCCAGTAAGACTGTGAGCCCCGCAATTCCGGTCGCTGAGTGGGAGGTGGTCAAGAAAAAGCCGAGGGCCACGCGTCGTGCCAGACCCGACGCCGTCGTTGTCCAGGCGAGCGGGAAATCGTACAGCGAGGTGTTAGCCATGGTGACTCGAAGGGAAGATAAACAGCTGTCGGACTTGGGAAGCTATGTATCCAAGGTACACCGCACCATTAACGGCAACCTACTGCTCGAGGTGGCCAAAGGCAGCGCAGAAAGTGCAGAAGCCATGAAGGAGAGCATTGCGAGGGTGCTAGGCGACGCAGCGTCAGTGCGAGCCATGTCGGATGAGACCAAACTGCTCGTTCTGGAGATACGAGACATCGACTCCATCGTGACGGAGCAGGAAATCTGCGCTGCGATTGCGAGCCAGTATGGTATCGACGCGGAGCGCATCAGAGTTCGGAGTCTGCGTCGAGGCTACGCGGAGTCGCAGCTAGCTGTGATCAGCTTGCCCTACTCCCTGGGGAAAACCGTCCTCCATCGTGGCGAGGTGCGGATTGGATGGACCATCTGCAGGATCCGCGAAAGAACAGGCCCCCCAAGATGTTTTAAATGCTTGGAATCCGGGCATATTGCAGTTAACTGCAAGAGCCTAGTGGACAGGAGCGATTGCTGCATGAGATGTGGTGAAAAAGGGCACAAGGCAGCCAAGTGCAGCAAGGAGCCTTCATGTTTATTCTGCTCTGCGGCAGGAAGAAAGGAGACCAGGCACCAGGCAGGAAGCAGACTCTGTCCAGCCACAACCAGCGGGACAGGGAGACCTCGGCCGTCATGCAATTGATTCAGCTAAATCTGAACCATTGTAGGGCCGCGCAGGACCTCCTGAAGCAGACGGTGCGTGAGCTGGGTTCTGAGGTGGCGATACTCAGTGAGCCATACAGAGTGGAAAGCAGCAGCGATTGGGTCACGGATCGCACAGGCAAAGCTGCACTGTGGCTCTGCGGCGTGAGTGTTCCACCAATGCGGGACACGATGGCAGTAGAGGGATTTTTCCGAGCGAACGTAGGCGGCACATGGATCTACAGCTGCTACCTGGCCCCCAGTCTATCACTGACGTCCTTTAGCAGGATCATGGACGAGCTGATCAGCGACCTAAGAGGAAGGAGCAACGTGGTGATCGGAGGCGACTTTAACGCCTGGGCCGAGGAATGGGGCTCCCTCTATACCAACGCCAGGGGGCGCACCATCCTTGAAGCAATCGCGTCTCTGGACATCGTCCTGTTGAACGAGGGCTCCCAGCACACCTTCAACAGAGCTGGGGCCGGTTCAATCATCGATCTATCGTTCGCGAGCAGCTCGTTATCCCGTAGCACACGCTGGAGGATAGGCGAGGTGCTCACGGCCAGCGACCATGAGGCCATCCTGCTGACAGTTGGCGGTCCACCGTGCCAAAGCCAGCCGATGACCGGGCCAAGCAAAGCCTACCGCCAGGACACCTTTAGGACACAGACCTTCGCCAGCGCACTGGAGGGATTGGCTGTATCTGAGCTGGACTCGGCAGATGTAGCAGCGAACAAATTGGCAGCCAGACTGGAGGAAGCCTGTGACCAAAGCATGCAGCAGCGTAAGACCTTTCGGAAGCACCACGCGCCAGTGTACTGGTGGAGCGAGGAAATCGCTAGCTTGCGCAGGACCTGCCTTCGAGCCAGGAGGTTAGTCCAAAGGGCGAGAGGCACCGCAAACCTTTCTGTCTGCAACTCTTGCTTTAAGAGTGCAAAGAAGGCACTCAAACTGGCGATTCGGGACAGCAAGAGGGAGAGCTACCTCAAGCTCTGTGACGAGCTGGAAAACGACCCATGGGGAAGAGCCTACAAGACGGTGGTCAAGCGTGTGAGTGCCGGCAACAGGTCGCCTACGGACCCAGCGGTCCTTGAAGGCATTGTCCAAGTGCTGTTTCCAGAGGGTCGCCGCCATTGCATCCCCCGATGGACGCGACAAATTGGGAGCCAGATATGTCCGGTCACGGAGACGGAACTATTGTCTGCGGCAAGGAACCTGAAGAGCAAGAAGGCACCCGGGCCGGATTTGGTCCCGAACAGGGCAGTGAAGACCCTGCTATCCCTCCATCCGGGCGTGGTAGCATCGCTCTACAACACGTGCATGCTGGAAGGGACCTTCCCCGACAGGTGGAAGCGCCAAAAACTTCTGCTCCTGCCGAAGCCAGGGAAACCAGCGGGCGAAGCTTCTTCATATAGACCCATCTGCCTGCTGGACACTATAAGCAAGGTCTTCGAAAGGGTCATTGCAACAAGACTTAACGCTGCCATGGAGGACGCCGGTGGACTGTCTTCAAACCAGTACGGTTTCCGTAAAGGGAAATCTACACTGGACGCGATAGAGAGGGTCACCAATATTGCTGCTAAAGCCATCGCGGGTACCAGATGGAAAGGTGGGACGAAAAAGTATTGTCTAGTGGTCACGCTGGACATACGGAACGCGTTCAACACAGCCGATTGGGGGAGGACACTGGAGGCACTACGGTCCTTCAACATCCCGGATTACCTGCTGAATGTAGTGCACAGCTACCTCAGCAAAAGGGAGTTGGTCCTAGATACCTCTGTGGGCCCCAGGACGTACGAGGTGACAGACGGTGTTCCTCAAGGCTCGGTACTGGGCCCTCTGCTCTGGAACACGATGTATGACGGTGTTTTGAAGCTCCCACTGCCGAGCAGCACCGACATTGTGGGCTTTGCGGATGATGTCGCGCTGGTTGTGGTGGCCAAGGAAGTTGCGGCCGTGGAGGCAGCTGCAAACTGCGCAATTCGAGCAGTGGAGGAGTGGCTCGCAGTGGCGGGCCTAGAGCTGGCCTCTCACAAAACTGAGGCGGTGCTGATTTCAAGCAGGAAAGCAGTGGAGTCGGCGCACATACAGATCGGAGGGTCAACGATAACTTCTCAGCGTGCCATAAGGTACCTGGGAGTCATGCTGGACACCCGCCTCTCCTACCGCGAACACCTGGAGTTCGTAAACAAGAAGGTAAGCGAAACCACAGGATCGCTCTGCAGGATCCTGCTGAATACCAGGGGACCGAAGCAGGACAGACGCAGGCTCCTCGCGACTATTGTCAAGTCGCAGTTGCTGTACGCGGCTCCAGTGTGGGCTGAGGCCACTGCTGTGAGTAGCTACATGCGAGGTGTTAACTCGACGTACCGCCTGTGCGCCGTTAGAATTTCGAGTGCCTTCAGGACGATCTCGGACGACGCAGCCCTTGTCATCGCAGGCCAAGTTCCCCTGTGTGAACTGGTGCGGGAGGCCAAGGAGATTCGCGCGGCTCTAGCAGGCGAACAGGCGGACCGCAGTACCAAGACCGAGGTGAAGAGAAGAGCCAGGATGCAGAGCGTCGTCAACTGGCAGGCAGCCTGGGACATCTCCAGCAAGGGTCGCTGGTCGCTAAGTAGGAAGCACGGCCAGGTGGATTTTTACCTCACGCAGGCGCTGAGTGGACACGGCTGCTTCCGAAGCTTCCTTAAGCGCTTCGGGCACGACACGGAGGACGGTTGCCCAGAGTGCGGCAGCGGCATTGTCGAGGACGCTCAGCATGTCCTTTTTGAATGTCGCCGCTTTGGCTATGACCGCCAGATACTCACGGAGACCACCGGGGCAAGAGTTCGGCCAGAAACCTTTGTGCCCCTCATGCTGCTGAAGGAGGCGAATTGGGAAGCGACGGCAGCCTACGCAGCGAGCGTACTGCGAACGCTGCGTCGCACCGATAACGAGAGGAGAGAAGTATCAGCCTAGGTGGCTACCATTGCGCGAAGCAATACCTTGCGGTGATACCGCGCAACCACGGCCCCCTACTCCTGTTCTTGAACTCACTTTTAATGTATATAGTTGTATGAAATAAATGAATATAAAAAAAAAAAAACGACACCCAGAAGAAGTATGTGCAGTGAGTGAAGGTGTGGGATCCAGCGCTCCGCTGAAAAAGTCGGCCAGCAGCGTCCACATGCACCGGCGCGGCAGCTCGCGGCTTCCAGCGGGCGGCTTAGGGACTCACCTGTCTCCGCACATGAAGGCAAACCCACCGTGAACTCCAGAAGGCATCTAGGCTGACATCGAGATTCCTCGGGAACCAAGCGGCACCAAGTAGCACTCTCTTGAGTGATTCTAGATGGCGGGTAAATATTGTTGTTGCACCTTCTCTCCAGCTTCCCACGCTTTGTGCCGCATTACGCTCAGCTGGCCTGAGCAGTGTTGCACAACGTCAGCAGATCCAGCTGATCGTAGGGCAAGCTGGCAAAAGCTCCCTACCATGATAGACCGAGACCCTACATGTAGATGTCGTGTTGGTGCGGCACCCAGCGTAGGAATGTACTGCCTACATTTGAGCGTTGCTGCTAGCTGACGACTGCTACCCGCTACGGGTTGCACTTGTCGATCGGCGCTCAGCAGTAGCATACATCTAAGGGCTGCTGATCGAACTCCTTGGCAAGGAGTCCGGGACCGAACGAGTGTC
Source organism: Drosophila suzukii (assembly GCF_043229965.1). Taxonomy (NCBI): domain Eukaryota; kingdom Metazoa; phylum Arthropoda; class Insecta; order Diptera; family Drosophilidae; genus Drosophila; species Drosophila suzukii. The sequence continues at coordinate 22,392,274 of NW_027255896.1, read as the reverse complement.
ACCACGTCTGCACGGCAGAGGTCTTCCTGGTGCCAAAGGTCAAGGAGCAGACCGACTGCCAACCCCCCCGCTAACGCGGTACACCGTGAAACGGGGCTCTGGCGACCGAGTAGAGGCGGTATAACCTCCATCGGAAAGTCGTGGGGAAATCCGCGGCCACCGGTGGAAACCTCGATCCGCGCACACCGAACTTATCGCAAAAAACCCACGTAGCGTCTGACCCATACTGGGCGGCTGCGTGGTCTGCGTCTGTGCCATATTGGCCGGCAGTCACGTCACCTGGCAGCAGGTATAAAATGCAAACAACCTGGCAGTAGGTTTAAAATGCAAACAACCTGGCAGTAGGTATAAAATGCAACAAATGAAAGGAATGTCGACAAAAAACGAAACTACTCCAGGTGGCAACCACACAAGTGGAAATCCACCCGTGGGAACCCACGGCCAGGGCACGAATTCTGGAGGCCCTAAATCCCATTCCCAAGCCGTCTTGACAGTGAATGCACCAAGTTTAAGCAGGAGGATTGAAAACAAAGGTACGGAAGCAGCCGGAGCGTTCAAGAGCAGCTCGAAGCTTCTTAGGTCACCAGTCCTGGAAAAGCCCGCGGGCCAGCCGTCCACGCGGGAAGATGATAAGTTGCAGGACGCGGCCAAGCGCCAAAGAGACCCAGGCAGCCCAACCGGTGGGCAAAGAACTGCCTCTGCTAAGAGGCCCAAAGCGGACCAGGAGCTCACTGGACCAGAACAGCTCGCGGAGATTGGAGCGCTTCTCGACGAAGTCCTCCACCTCACGAGCGTATTGCAGGTGCGTCACATCAATGTGACCATGAAAGCGATGTTCTCGAGGATGAAGTCCCTCCAAGAAGGAGCAGTGATCTCCTTCAACCAAGTTGGAGACTCCCACCAGCAAAAAGAGCCCACGGAGTGCAACAAATGCAAAGGCCCTCTCCGAAACAGCGAGAGCAAGGAGCACCAGACTCCGGTTTGTCTTCAAAAGGACAACGCCGCTCAAACGGAGTTCTGGCGAAACGCGACACAAGGCCCCATGGTCACCAGCGCGGCGCAAACAGACCCGTGGCGAAGGCTTAGCCAACCCGGCACGGTTTTAAACGGGGGAGAGCCCTCGACTTCACCAGCGCAATCGTCTGCGCGAAGAGCGCCAGCGGGATCCCAGCAGAAAAAGAAGAGAAACCCACATGAGGAGCATGCAAAAAAACGGGACCCCAGAGGAAAAACAGCCGCGGGAGGCAGCGCTGGAAAGGACGATGGAAAGGACGCGACCACCGCCTGGAGAAAGGCTGCTCCAAAAAAGCGGGCGCGAAAGCCTCACCGCCCGGACGCTCTTATAGTGGAGGCAAATGGCAAGACCTACAGCGAAGTCTTAGCGATGGTAACCCGTAGGGACGTCGGCAAGCTACAAAGCCTCAGCACCTGTGTAAACAAGGTCCGGCGCACAGCGAACGGGAACCTTCTTCTGGAGCTCAACAGAAGCGAGGACACCAGCACGGAGGAAATAAAAGAGAGCCTTGAGGCTGTCCTAGGAGAAGCGACTGCGGTTCGAGCGCTATCCGAAAGTGCAAGGACAAGGACGGTGGTGATTAGCGACCTTGACCCGCTAGTTGAGGCCGTAGATGTCACCAAAGCTCTGGTGGACCAATTCGTGAACGCCGAATCAGTCAAATTGAGGAGTCTACGTCCATCACACAGAGACACCCAGACGGCAGTGGTTGGACTGCCCAGCAGAGACGCAGAAGCGGTTCTCTGCAAGGGTAAAATCAAGTTAGGATGGTCTATCTGCAAGGTGAAGGAGAGGGACTCGCAGCCCAGGTGCTACAAGTGCCTAGAGATTGGCCACATTGCTATAAAGTGTCATAGCAAAGTGGACAGAAGTGGGTGCTGCATTAAGTGCGGCAAGACGGGGCACAAAATCGCTCAGTGTCCCAACGAGAGCGTATGCTTTATATGCACCGAAGGAGGACCGAAGTCGAAGAACCACCAAGCAGGAAGCAGGCGGTGTCCTCACGCCGCAAAAAGAGCCGTAGCCAAATCCCGCGAATGGAAGTGATCCAGATAAACCTGAATCACTGCCGGGCTGCGCAGGACTTACTCCTGCAGTCAGCGAGGGAATGTAAGGCGGACCTGGCTGTCATCAGTGAACCCTACAAAGTCAAAGACGACGGCGACTGGATAACGGACACATCGGGCAAGGCCGCGATATGGCTGTGCAGAAGAAACGGTAAATCCTTTCTGGACGTGCACAAGGGCTCGGGTTTCGTCCGAGCTCGTATAGGCGAAATGTGGGTATACAGCTGCTATCTAGCACCTAGCCTCTCCACGACGGACTTTAGCCATGCCTTAGACACGATCGCCTTTGACGCAAGGGGCCGTTACCCCGCTATCATCGCAGGCGACTTCAACGCGTGGGCCGAATGGGGATGCCCCAGCAGCAACATAAGGGGGCACACCCTACTCAATGCCTTTGCAACGCTAGACGTCACGCTGCTAAACGAAGGGACCCAGGAGACGTTCAATCGGGCTGGAGCTGGGTCTATCATAGACCTCACATTTGTGAGCTCCGCGTTAGCCCGGCGCTCTCACTGGAGAATCGGCGACTTCTTCACGGCCAGCGACCACGAGGCAATCTTATGCACAGTGGGCACACGGCCAGGACCAGAAACCCGTAACAGAGCAGTCAAGGGCTACCGCCAAGAGACGCTAAACGCCGAGGCGATGAGCAGGTGCCTCGCCGACATGCACTGCTCCACTGAAGCAGACGCGAACACCAACGCGGACGCGATAGCAGCCAGCTTGGAGGATGCGTGCAGGACAGGGATGCTGATGCGCAAACCATACAGTAGAGACCACGAGCCGGTACCTTGGTGGAACTCGGAGATAGCGACCCTCAGAAGGATCTGCCTCAGAGCCAGAAGGGCTCTTCAACGGTCAAGAAGGACCGACAGGGCCGAGGCCGCACACGTCGCCTTCAAGCAAGCCAGGAGGACCCTGAAGCACGCCATCCTGGACAGCAAACGGGAATGTTTCCTGAAGCTGTGCGACGCAGCCGAACAGGATCCGTGGGGTGGGGCCTACAGACTCGTGGTAAAGCGAGTAAGCGCAGGCAGCCGCTCTCCAACGGACCCTGAAACACTTAGCGATATTGTTCGCACACGGTTTCCTTCGGGTAGCGCCAAGGAAAACGTACTGCACGAAACGGCGCCTACGTGGGAGATCGAGGAAGTCACGGAGGCCGAGGTTGCTGAAGCAGGACGCAGCCTGCAGAACAACAAAGCCCCAGGTCCCGACGCAGTGCCCAACAGAGCAATGAAGCTGGCGCTTGGGCTTCGGCCGGGCACTTTCGCGGACCTCTACAACGCCTGCCTGCGCGAGGGAACATTTCCCCGGAGAATGAAAGTACAGAAGCTGCTTCTACTCAACAAACCTGGGAAGCCGCCTGGTGAAGCTTCCTCCTACAGGCCAATTTGTCTGCTTGACACTGTTGGCAAAGTGTTCGAGAAGCTCATCTCGAAACGGCTAAACCTGGCCGTAGATGCGGCTGGTGGCCTATCCACCGCCCAGTTTGGTTTCCGGAAAGGAAAGTCAACGCTGGACGCGGTCCGAATGGTCACCGGGACAGCTGCGGAAGCCATACGCGGGAAGCGTTATAAAGGCGGCACGAAGAAGTACTGCCTTCTGGTCACGCTCGACATCAAAAACGCGTTCAACACGGTGAACTGGACGAGGATCATGCAGGCACTAAGGCGGCTACGGATTCCGGAGTACCTCACCAGGATAGTCGACAGCTACCTCGGCGAAAGGGTGCTGCTTTTCGATACGAGCGACGGCCCGAAAGAGTACTGCGTAACTGCTGGGGTTCCACAAGGATCGGTCCTGGGCCCCCTGTTGTGGAACACTATGTACGACGGAGTGCTGAGGCTTCCCATGCCTGCAAACGTCCACGTGACTGGCTTCGCGGACGACGTCGCCATCACGATCGTGGCCAAGACGATAGCCGAAGTGGAGGACATGGCAAACACTGCGGTGAGGAAGGTGGAATCATGGCTCTCACTCGCCGGGCTCCAACTCGCGGCACATAAAACAGAGGCCGTTCTTATAAGCAGCCGGCAACTCGTCGAGACGGCCAAGCTGACGGTCGGAGGGGTTGACATAGTCTCTCAAAGAGCCATAAAATACCTAGGCGTTATGATAGACACCAGGCTGTCCTACAAAGAGCACCTAGAGTACGCCAATAAGAAGGCCGCTGCGACCGCCAGATCGCTCGCGCGGATTCTCCTGAACACAAGGGGCCCAAAGCAGGAACGGAGGAAACTCATAGCGAGCGTCGTCACGTCCCAAGTACTTTATGCCGCCCCGGTATGGGCTAAAGCCGCCACGACGCCCTCGTATATGAGTGGCGTGGCTCGCACGCACAGAGTATGTGCAACAAGGATATCGTGTGCCTTCCGGACAATCTCTGAGGAAGCTGCGCTGGTCATAGCTGGTCTAGTTCCGGTGCAAGAACTGGTAAGAGAGGCGGTAGAAGTGGAGGAAACGGTCACGACCACGGACGACCAAACTAGGCGCGAGGCAAGACGGCCCGCGAGAGAGAGATCCATCTCTCGGTGGCAGGAGAGGTGGGATTCCGCAACCTCTTAACGCTGGACCCACGATCTGATTCCCGTCTTGAGTCCGTGGCTGGAAAGGAGGCACGGGCAGGTGGACTTCTACCTGACCGAGATCTTGAGTGGGCACGGATGCTTCCGGTCGTACCTGAAGAAGTACGGTCACGACACGAGTGACGGATGCCCATCCTGCGGCTCTGGAATCGAGGAGAACGCACGCCACGTCCTGTTCGAGTGCGTGCGGTTCGTAGAGGACAGGACCGCCCTGGAAATAGCGACCAGTGTCAGCACTAGCCCCAGCACGCTAGTGCCAACCATGCTAAGAGGCCAAACGGAGTGGGACGCGACGACCAAATTCGCTGCGTCTGTAATGCGAAAACTCAGGATAGCTGAGAGAGAGAGGAGAGGCCTGGACACGTAAGCTGCCGCGGTTGTGCGAAGCATTGCTTTGCGGCCGTACCGCACAACATCTGCAGTTTACGCCCATTTATCTTCTAAATGTATATTTATTAGTTGTAGTAATAAAGATAAAAAAAAAACAAAAAAAAAAAAAAAACACACACACACACACACACAATCACTTGCAATACAAAGTATGTATTTTAATTTTTTTTATTTTTTTCTTGTGATAACGAAGAAATAAAGTGCTTTAAATGTATTGGCTGAGTGGGTGATTTAAATTCCTCAACTGCACAACAAGTGAGTGATAAAAAAATCCCGCTCTCGCCCTCCCTCCCGCTCTCGCTCTCCCTCCCGCTCTCCCTCCCGCTGTCCCTCCCGCTCACCCCAATATTAAATACGATTTTTTTTTTTTTAGTTTCACCACAATATGAAATATTAGTATTTATTTTTAATTTTTTTTGTTTTTTAAATATTTTGAGGACAATAAACATTATTAAGTTCGTGATTATTATTATTATTTCGAACTGCTGATGCTGTATCTTCAGTCATCGCAACTTTGATGCAGTCTATTTATTCGTGAACAATTCCCATCCGAGAATATTTCAGTGGAACAATTTAGATTTTCATATGCTCGTAGTATATCGTCGTTTAAAATATTTGCTCCGCCTGATGTGTTTAAGGTACTACTTTCTGAAAGCTTTTGGCTTAATGATGATTTAGTATTAAAAGAATTGGTTCCCAATAAACCGAGAACAAATAACAGACCTTCCACTGCGCCAAAAAACTAAAAAGTTTATTTTTGGCTTATCAAAATGTTAGGGGACTAAATATGAAGCTACCCAAGCTTTATGCTGACTCCTCTGCATTTACTGCTGATATTTTGGCTTTTACGGAAACTTGGCTGAAACCAGAGATATCTGACAATGAAGTTCTGTCAAACAATTTTAATGCCTATAGGACCGATCGCTCCTCACGTAGGGGAGGCGGTGTTCTGATTGCCGTTAGCACTAGCCTAACATCCGAGAGAATTCACTCTGATACTCCTAATGAAATTGAATTTGTTAGTGTGAAAGTTTCCTTGCAATCATTTTCAATATTTGTTACATGTTCCTATATTCCACCTGGCTCTGATTTTATAATTTATGAGCACCACCTGTCTGCGATAAAATCTGTTCTATCCCTTCTTTCTAACAGTGACCTTTTGATTGTTTTGGGTGACTTTAATCTCCCTGATATTTCTTGGTCTCCTCCTACTGACTCACTAGTCGCTATACCTCTATTCGCCCATGATTTTGTTGATGGTCTTCTAGAATTATCGTTACAGCAAGTAAGCTTTATACGGAATTCATTAAATAGACAACTAGATCTTGTGTTTGTTTCAGACCCGTCTGAAGTCACGGTATCTAGAATTGACGCTCTTGTTGTACCTGAAGAACGATATCATCCAACAATGGAATTGACAATCTGCCTCCCATGCGTTGATACCCTCTCTCCTTTAGTTTCTCAAACTAAAGTGAGATGTTTCCGAAAATGTAACTATAAAAAACTTAACGACATGATTTCTCAATATAATTGGACAGAATTGTACAATTGTATGGATATTGAAAGTGCCACTAAACACTTCTATATAGTGTTAAATACCTTTTTTAATGAATGCGTTCCTGACAGGTTTCCTTCGAAGACAAACAGGCCACCCTGGTTTACCAATGCGCTTCAAAGACTTAAAAACCTTAAGACAAACACTTATAAAAAGTATAAGAAATCGGGTAAGCCATCTGATTTTTCGAAATACGTGGTGGCTCGATCGGATTTTAATGTTCTCAATAGTCATTGCTATTCTATGTATTTAAGTCGATGTAAATTTGAATTTTCAAATGATCCGAAGCAGTTTTATAACTTTGTCAATGCCAAGCGTAAGTCGTCAGCATTGCCTTCATCGGTACGTTTTAACTCAACGGAGGCATCGACGGATTCTGAAATTGCTGATTTATTTGCCGAGTTTTTCCAAACTACTTATAGTTCTGCTGCTTGGTCAAATTCTAACTACCCTAATCCATTAAATAAGGCAAATTGTATCTTTACCCCTGAAATTACGGAAATTTCTCTCGTAAGAGACTTAGAAAAAACAACGCCAACTTATTCTCCCGGTCCTGATGGACTCCCCGGGTGTGTGCTTAAGTTTTGTGCGTCAACCATATGTAAACCGATTCTTAAACTTTTTAATTTGTCTATTTCATCGTCAGTTTTTCCTACTATCTGGAAGGACTCTTTTATCATTCCACTTCACAAAAAGGGTGCGAAGGCGGATGCCCAGAATTACAGAGGTATTTCTAAATTGTCGGCAGTTCCTAAAGCATTTGAACGTATTATTACTTCTCATTTGCAACATTTATGTTCCTCGCTAATATCACCGTGTCAGCATGGTTTTGTTAAGCGAAGATCGACCACCACCAACCTTCTGGAATTGTCATCTATTGTAATAAATGGATTTAAGAATAAAATGCAGACTGACGTTATATACACTGATTTTAACAAGACCTTTGACTCTGTCAACCACTCTCTTCTCTTATTCAAATTAAATAAGCTTGGGTTTCCATGTAATCTATTAACTTGGATATCAAGTTATTTGAATGGTAGGACTCAGAGGGTTATATTCAAGAACGCTGCCTCAAAACTGATCTATGTGACATCTGGAGTGCCTCAGGGTAGTCATTTGGGCTCTTTGCTGTTTACTTTGTTTATTAACGATCTTCCCTCTATCATAACACACTCTCGTGTACTAATGTATGCTGATGATGTTAAGCTTTGTTTATCACATAATGATATAGCGTCGGGTGTCAACTTACAGTCAGATATTGATTGTTTTCAGGGATGGTGTGAGTATAACCTTTTAATTTGAACTGCCTTAAATGCAACGTTATGACTTTTCATAGGGGTACTCCTACTTTTGTTAGTTACTCTCTTCAAAATACGCCACTCGACCGTATATATTCAGTTAATGACTTAGGCGTTCTTCTGGACCCAAAACTTAAATTTGACTGCCACATAATGTCCACTGTCAGCAAGGCCATGAGTGTTCTTGGGTTTATAAAGCGTTGGTCAAAAGAATTTGATGACCCTTATACAACCAAATTATTATTTACCTCCCTTGTCCGTCCTATTTTGGAATATTGTTCTTCGGTGTGGAGTCCACAATATCAAGTGCATATTGACCGTATTGAGTCGGTACAAAAAAAATTTCTTCTTTTTGCCCTTCGTAGTTTGAACTGGGATCAAAACATAAGGCTACCTTCCTATCAGAGTAGATTACTATTGCTTAATTTACCTACCCTTGCAAATCGTAGAACAATGCTTGGTACTATTTTTATGCAAAATCTTATAAGAGGTGATATTGATTCTGTAGAACTTGTAAACCGCCTAACTTTCAATGTTCCTGTTAGACCAACACGAAATTATTATCCCCTAAATTTGCCACGATGTACATCTAATTTTTGTCTGCACGAGCCCTTTCGCGTTCTATGTAATAATTATAACAACCTTTATCACTTAATTTGCACTTCAACTTCTATCCCGGTATTAAAAACTAATATTTTAACTCATTTGCTTCATTCTTAGATGCTTCTTTTATTTTCATTTGTGTCCCGTCTCTATTTGTTTTTTGTATCTTCCTCGCGAACTCGTATTTTTTGCCCAAATTGATAAAAGGGCCCCGCGCGTAACAAGCACGTGCTTGGTGTCGTTGGGCCACTTGTTTGTACTGCTCGTAGTGCATCAACGTCCATCATATATAAAGAGAGATAAATACTTATGTAGTATATTTCAATAAAATAAATACATGTGGTAAGCGATAACAACAATATATATATACACACAACAATGTTTCACGATAACAATATATACATACATAACTTTTAAACGAGAGTGAGAGGACAAGTGGGAGGGGAAGTGGGAGGGAAGGGCGGAGTGGGCGCTATCGCAAACGAGAGTGAGAGTCCGAGGACAAGCGGGATTGGAAGGGGGGAGGGGAAGTGAGCGCAACTCCCCAGAGGGTCAAGCACCAGGACAAACGGGTGGGGAAGGGGGAGGGGAAGTGGGAGGGGAAGGGGGAGGGGAAGTGTGAGGGGAAGTGGGAGGGGAAGGGGGAGGGGAAGTGGGAGGGGAAGGGGGAGGGGAAGTGGGAGGGGAAGTGAGCGCGGCCGTAGAAGCTTCCACAACAACAACTTCCGCTCGCGATAAGCGCCCCCGCATTAGCGAAAAAGTTATCCAGAACATACAATAAAAATGTATCCAGAACATACAAATACACCCTCGTTTTATCCAGAACATACAAATACACCCTACTCCTAGCATCTCCTGTGTCTATTTAATGAGAGATTAGCGTTGATTTTCCTAATCCTGACACAGCAAATAAGGGAAACTTAGCAACTACTTTTTCCAAAAACGAATTTTGCTCGTCCGATAGCTCGTGTGAATCTGGTTTAAATGGAAGTTTGCTTTGAATTATTTGCTTTGCCAAATTTCCTCCTATCACACTGATGGCTGCCCCTGTATCCAAAATTTCATATAATTATCCTATCTAAAAGTTGAACCTCTTTTAACCGATTTCCAATAATATCGCATACGATTTGTGTGTCTTGATTTGGATCTGCATGTAACCTTAGAAATATTATCCAGGAATTGCTGCTTAGCAAGTTGAGGCCAAAAATTCGGATGAATTCTTTCCTCGCCTGAAATATTAGTGTTGCTTTCTTTCCCTCATACGATCCACAAAATGAATGGTTACATTTAGCAATTCGTGCTTTGTTTCTGTTCTTAAACTCCTCCAAAGGCACCTCCAATCCATCCATAATCTGCATAATTGCGTAGTGAAAGCTGTCGAAGTTCTCCTTCTCTTTTTGCTTGCGATCACGAATAGCTTTCCTAATATCAACATCAGTACGGGTGTCTCTAAATTGCTTCCTAAAAGCTTGACAAAGCAGATCCCATCTCAGTACTGGAGATGTTTTATGGAACCGCCAATAAAAATCTCTGGCTTGACCTTCAAAAAGCATGCTTGCATTACTGCATACAATCGTAAAATTCCCTTCAAGTGTCTGACGAGTGAAAGCTTCAACCCTGTATATAAAATTATCAACACTGAGACCATCTTCATTTCCGCTAAAACGAATCTTCAAACCATTAAAGATGTGCGCTAAGTCAGAAACAAAACTTCGCAGCGACCCTGGTCCAGGTCCGTGGCTGCCAACAAAACCTGATCTAAGTTTATTTATTTAAGGGACGGAAAACCCACTCCAGTCTAATCTAGGAAACGCTCAGCAGATCCAAGTAAAATCACAAAGCACTTTGGAAGCTATGATGGTCACCATGCAGCAAAGTATGATGGAATTCATGTCATTCATGAACACGACCATGCAAACACTGGTTCAAAACCAGAACATGGTGTTACAGCTACTTGCAGGTAAGCAGTCTAAATAACAGATGGCAAATCAACGAATTACAATGTGGAACGCCAATGGCGTTTCACGGCACAACCTTGAAGTAACACAGTTCCTGAATGATAATGATAATCATATCGACAATATGCTACGCACCTCACAAACAAATACAACTTCCAAATAAGAGGCTACACTTTCTACCTCACAGACCATCCAGATGGTAAGGCCCACGACGGAAACGGCATCCTAATCAGGGGACGCATCAACGATGTATCTCAGGCCTTTGATCGAGTATGGCTAGATGGCCTCATTCACAAAATCAAAACACACTTGCCTGATTACACTCACAAGCTTCTTATGTCGTATCTATACAACAGAGCCTTCGCAGTAAGGTGCAACACAAGAACATCCGACGACTACAGTATCAGAGCTGGTGTCCCGCAAGGAAGCGCGCTAGGGCCTACTCTTTTCCTCCTATACACAGCAGATATTCCCACGAACGAGCAGCTAACAACATCCACGTTCGCTGACGACACCGCAATTTTAAGTCGCTAGAGGTGCCCAGGCCGAGCCACATCACAGCTAGCAAACCACCTCTCCGTAGTAGAGAGGTGGCTATCTAATTGGCGGATTAAAATATATGAACAAAAATGTAAAAACATAACGTTTACTCTTAACAGGCAAACATGCCTGTCGGGTCACGCAGCCGCAGCAGCCAACTTACTTCTTAATTCGATCTCTTATATTAATGGCATCGCGAAAGGTAGCTCTCTTTATCTAGCTCTCTCGTCTTTTGTGTACTTGCATTTTTTGGCCCAGCTTTCGGCTGGCTGTCCCTTTGTTAATCAGTACGAATTCTGATCTCGACATAAAACGCATTCTCGTCTCGCCTGCTGTACTCTCTCTCGCTAATAAATTGTTAACAAGCCTAAAGCAACCTGAAATTCGTATTTTAATTTAGCAACAACTAATAAAAAAGCTTATTAGTTCAGCATTGGTGACCCCGACGTGATTTGTGCATAAATAATACTAAGTGCAAATCATATAAGTCTATTTATTGACTTTTTTCATTCTTGCTTCTGCGGTGCATTGGCGTAGCCACAATCATAAGGCCTTAAATGCAGTGAGCGCTATAAATAAATAGCAGTTGGTGATTGCGGAAATTTACATATAAGGCGCAAAATCAGCTATACATAGAAGCGTACACAGCCAAGTAACGGGCTGTTATTCCCTTGTTTGCTTTGCGCTCATCTTCCCGCTGGAGCCGAATTTCGGGCATTTCGTCTGCTGTTGTTGTTGTAGCCATGCCTACGGGAGCTTTTGGAGATGTTACCGCTGATGCAAACAGGGCAATATTTTTAAAGCGCAAGGCAACGGCTTTATTTAATAGAGTGGAGCGCTTAGTGGATTCCCTATCAAGTGCGGCGTTAACTTCATGCGACGAATCCGGTCTTCATGTGAGGTTAGAGTTGATTGATGAGCTTCAGGAGTCATTTAAAAAGGTGCTCGGTGAGCTCGAAGAATTGGATTTAGAGGAAATTGAAAGTGATTTAAGTGAGAAATTTGATGACATTCTCGTAACTCTGAAGTCATCGGTTCGATCCGAAATTTCAAAGCGCACCTCACAGCTTCTTTCGCATTCAACTTTTGCTGACAGCATCACTCCGGGAGTTTTCGGCCCCCAGCAGCGTCAGCCTCGACATAGGGCAGCATTGCTGCCCCCACTGGAGCTTCCAAATTCGCTGGAGGTTATGCAAATTGGTCTGACTTTTATTCTATGTTTACCACGATCATAGATAGTAATCCGGACTTCACCAACGTAGAAAAGTTGCAGCATCTACGATCATGCCTGAGGGACGCAGTGTTGGAAACTATTCGCTCATTGGAAATTTCGGATGGCAACTACGCAATTGCTT